>NC_080781.1:106932672-108182672 GCF_020826845.1 Diceros bicornis minor
CTAGTGCTTTTCCTTGCATAGTCTGTAACAGGGAAAATCATTAGGCTGTGTGTCATGCCCCACTTGCTGTTATGAAATTCAGTCAACAAATGCCAGGGAAGGGCATCCACAGACCTTTGGGATCCAAACATGTAGACATGCCACATAAGGCTGAAGTGATAGATCTGGATGCCTTTTTATCATCTTTTCTTCTGTTCTTGCACTTGTCTCAGACAAAATACATTTCTGCTATGATTCCTATGGTTAAGACTTGTATTAAGATGATCTGATTTGTAGCAGTCTGACCAGGGAAATACTAATTCCATTTAACCTGTATAGCTTAAAATAATTTGCCCTAAAAAAATAAAAGATTGAAAGTCTTTACATTCAATTTGTCTCCTACATTTTTAAGACCTAATTCTTCTGTAAGGAGTAGAGCAAAATTTTGGCCAAAATCTGTGGAGGGCAGACTTGCTACATTTAAGACAATGTTACTTCTGTATAGATTTTTGAAATTAGCTTTCATCTAAAGTGCCTTAAATTGACTATTTACTTTTCTAGCAATTTTTTAGATATCATTTGTTTTTTGTTTTAAAATATTATTCACGTGGTATAATGTAGCAGCAAATATAATCAAATGGTTGCCTTTATGACCATTTCAATAAACTTTTACAATCAGGACAAACAAGTTGGAGGTAATGGGTGGTGTGCTGATTTGGGAGAGGAGAGTGAGAGGTTCTCTATGCTGTGTAGTATGTACCCAGCCCCAGAACAGCAGCCAATGATATGTTACCATCTGTGGAGAAGGCCACACAGAAAATGAAATAAAATGAAAGGATCCATCTAGAAGAAATGAATGTGGATAAAGAATAATGTATACAAATAGAAGTAAAATATTGGTGGGTTTTGATAATCAATGAAATACATGAATTCAGAGGAGCATTTTCACTTGTGTTTGGATTTTCCATCAACCTTTCAAATTGTTGTGTGGCTTTTAGTTAGAATACTTATCTTTACGAATACAGCTGCAAACATACTGTTGTATTTGGTAATTATAAATTATTATAAAAATAGAAAAAATAGAGCCAGTGGTTAAAGTTTGGCGCTCTCACCGCTTCGGTGGCCTGGGTTCGCTTTCTGGTCACAGAACCACATCACCCGTCTGTCAGTTGCCATGCTGTGGCAGCAGCTCACATAGAAGAACTAGAAGGACTTACAACTAGGATATACAACCATGCACTGGGGCTTTGGGGAGGGAAAAAAAAAAGAGGAAGATTGGCAACAGATGTTGGCTCAGGACAAATCCTTCCCTGCAAAAAAAAGAAAAAAATTATGGATTCAAATAATAATTTTTTTAAAAGGATACTTTCATATAAACTATCTCAATCAGTTAGGAGATAGTTTGATAAGATGCAAGGGGCACTGGCTTTGAAATCAGGGAGACAAGTTGTGGGGCTCAGGTAAGTGACAACTTCTCTATTCCTCTGTTTCTTCATCTGTAAAATGGGGATAATATTGGTATCTACCTTTTAGACCTTGAGAATGTAATATAAATGAATGCATGTAAAGTGCTTGGCACATACTAAGCACTGAATAAACATTAATTCTTTTCAAATGCCTTATATATAAGTAAATTCAACTTTATTCTATCAGAAGCATCACTGAAGAATCTCAGTAATATTGTTGTATTCTTTTTAACATACTTTCTATCTTCTATGCTTCTCTCTTTACTGCCCTCTTTATTATTCTTGTTCATCCTCTTAGTTCTTTTTAATGTATTATTTCTTTACTAGTTTGATTTACCAATGGCATTCTTATCCTTGAGGGCTGCTGCTTCCTTTCTATTCTACCTTTCTCTTCATCCCCTTTCCTACTATCTCTAGTCTTTCATCTGCTTTTACTCAAACTTGATTCTTATGGGAGTTATAGCCTCTGAGGCATGTTTAGTGTTTGATAGATTCTTGTTCAGCAGCTAAAGCCCTTCAGAGGAAAGGTAATATATAAATGAGGTGAGACTAGCACATTACTTTAGTGATGTGACTGGATTTTTTTAAACACACATGCCAGAACTTATATTTTCAAATAAGTGTTGCTATAGTCAAAGTAGTCACTGTGGGAATTCATCCATTTGTCTGCAATGATATAACTTTTATTAATCACATGAGTCTCAGGCAGTAAGTGTATTGTGCTCTAGCAAGTTTGTTGTATACTCCTAGTCAGGGGCAGCGTTTCAAGCTTCATACTCCATCAACTGCCCCATGGTCCCACTTTCCAAATTATCCATTAGAGTGGCCAATCATTATAATCACCCCCTCACATTCAAGCTCAACTAGCTTACTCCTTGCTTCATCTTACACACTTGGGAAAACCCAAACTCCAGTTAAATCTAACTTTCTGCCTATTCTACACCTGCACCCCTGCTGCTGAATGTAGATGGAGAAACACACACACACACACATACACACACAACCACCCACTTCAAATAGATCCTTACTGCTGTTCAAGAATCATACTATGTTCTCCCAGTCCATTCATTCTCCCACTCTCATAAATTACTATTTCACATTTCTACTCTCCTCAAACTTTCAACATTTCCTCCTCCCACCATCATTCTCACCTGAGAGAAAATGGAAATTAGAAAAGAACTCCCACAATGTCCACCACCACATCGACCCAACTACATGCTGTGGAACTGTGCCTGTTTGCCCATGTTCCTGTCTAATGCCAACCCTTCCACATGTCCGCTAGATCCCACCCCCACTGACCTACTCAAGGACATCACCCCAGCACTTCACCCTCTCTCTCCTGCATCATCCATTTTTTACTTTCTACTGAATCATGCTATCAGCATTTTAAAAATACTGTTATTTCTCCCATCTGAAAAAAATTGTTTATTGCGTGTCTCCCTCTAGCAACCCTCCCCCCCCATTTTTATTCTCTACGTTATAGTAAAATTCCTAAAAAAATAAAAACAGTCCAACCTCCCATTCTCTGTTGAGCCTACCACAGTCAGGCTTTTGCCACCATTGTTGCACAGAAATTATTCTTTTCAAGATCACCCATGGCCTCCACATTGATAAATCCAGTGTTCTCAATTCCAACCTATTTGCCTTATTAGTAGTGATTGTTATAGCAGTTGATCACTCCTTCCTGCTTGGCTTCCAGGACCCCTTACTCTTCTGTTTCATTGGCTTCTCATTAGCTCCTTTGCTGAGTCCTTTTATTAACCCAACTTCTAGAGTGCCCTGGGGCTCAATCCTTGATTTTAGTCTCTTCTTTATCTATTGAACCCGGAGGCACTCTTTGGTAATCCGCATCCATTCTTTAAATATAATCTGTATGCTGATGACTTCCAAATATATATATTCAGACTGCCCTCTTGAACTCCAGACTCACTGTATCCAACTGTTTACCCACCATCTCTATTTGGATGTCTAATAGGTTTCACACCCTTAACAGACCCAAAATCAAATTCCTGATATTGCCCCTCAAACTTGTTTTTCTCACATTTTTTCCTTATCTTAGTAAAGAACAACTCCATCCTTCCTGTTGTCCAGGCTAAAAATTTGTCATCCTTATTCCTCTCTTTTCCCCATTACCCACATCTTATCCATCTACAAGTCCTGTCAACAATACTTTTAAAACATATCCATCATGCAACCACTTCTCACCGCTTCCACTGCCACTGTCCTGGTCCAAACTATTATCATTTTTTGTCTGGATTACTACAATAGTCTCCTAATTGGTCTCCCTGCTTCCACTTTTGCTCACCTCTCCGCAGAGTCTACTCTCAACACAGCAGCCAGAGAGATCTTGTTGAACATGTCAGATCACATAACGCATTTTCTCAAAAACCAAATTTCTCAGAGTAAAATCCAAAAAATTCTCAGAGTTACAATGACCTATAAGGTCCTCTCAGATCTGTTTCTCTGTTTCCTCTCTGAATTTGTCTTCAGCCACTCATCCCCTTGCTCACTTCAGGTCAGCCACACTGGCCTCTTATTTCTGAAACCCTCCAGTCATTTTCCTGCCTCAGAGCCTCTCCACTTGCTGTTCTCTCTACTTCTAATATTCTTCCCACAGACATCCACATGACCCACTCCCTCACTTCTTTCAAGTCTTTCAGTGTGACTTTCTCTGACTATCCTATCTAAATAGGATAGTGACCCTTTCACCATCACACTTTTTCTGAATAATTTTTTCTTTATCATCATTTAACATATATTTACTTATTTATATTGTTTAATGTCTGCCCCTCCAACTAGAACGTAAGTTCATGAGGCAGAAATTTTGCCTGATTTGTTCATTGTTGTATCTGCAGGACCTAGAACAGATCCCAGCACATAGTAGATTCTCAATACATTTTGTTGGATAAATGAATTTCTGGCTTCAAGACCCCCAGTAGACAACCCCTCATGTTCTGAAATGTGGCATACTTTTCTGAATTCTAGGAACAGCGGTGTTGATTTTAAAACAACAAATAAAAAAACTTAGAAGTAAGGTAAAGGAAATAACAATGAGATTTCAAGGAGAATGAGATTGCAAGGACGAGAAGTTGAGGAACAAGGGGATGAGCAGGCAGTGAGAGGTGAACAGCATGAGCCCTTTGATAGGGATGCTACCAGTCATCAGACCCCTAAGCCCATGCTGTATTTTGTTAATGTCCACCTGCACTGGAATGAGTGTGGTCCAGTTCGACAGCTGGATGGGACCAGGAATGCACTGATTAAGCTAGAAGATGTCTGGGAACATATCACAGCACCCACTTGGATATGAGGATTTCCTACTCTTAGTTGCACAGGGATGCAGAAAAGGACTCTCCTACCACGCAACTTAGTAGTTGTGAGTTCTTGGTTGGTGGAGCCATTGAGTTACAGAGGACAGAGAGGGCCTCTCACGATTCCATTGCACAGTGAGTGGAGAAATCACACTATCTTGGATGTTTCTTTGAATTCAGAGCCTTGGACGCCTATTAAAAGCTCCATTTGCAGTAAGAATAATAATAGGTAGGAACCCATATGAATATCTCCAAGTGCAGGTCCAATGGTAGAGGAGGTGGTATTTGATTGGTAGACGTGTGAACACAGGCTAAGCAACAATCCATCTCTTCTGCCAACTGAGTGGTGAGTGCAGCCAGCTTGTTCTGTGTGACTCAATTTTGGTCCATACCACTAGATTCCTTCAGTGCCTAACACCTCATCCATTGTCTCTGGGTGAGCGGTAGCAATCCTCAGGCATCTTGGATTCCAAGCAAAAGGTCCAATATCATTGCAGTGGAGAGTAGGAGGTGGGGGCAAAAGGCCCTGTTCTCAGCTGATGAGACTAATATACTCAGTCAAACTAGGTGCTGTGGATACAGCAACGAATAAGATACAACCCCTGCACTCAAAGAGCTCAAACTCTAGTCGGGATTGGAGTGCCAAGATATGGTCATATAAATAGTCCATAACAATATAATGTGTTAAGGCCAATGATGAAATACAGGATGCTATAAAAGAAGATCAAGGAGGGAGACCTAGTTTGAGCGGGGTCAAATAAATCTTTCAGGAGGTGATGCCTGAACTGAGGCCCAAAGAATAAGTAGGAAAATAGTATAGAAGGAGAAGGGGGCATTTTAGGCAGAGAAGACTATGAGCAAAGGAATGGAGGTGAATAATGGCATGGTGAGTTCCAAGGAACTACAAAGCATTCATGGTTGCTGGATAATGAAGTCTGAGTCAGGGAGCGATGAGGCACGAGGCTGGAGAAGTAAGGGGGAACCAGATTACGGGGGCCCTGTGTTCCACCTTAAAGGCTTTCTCCTGTAGATAATGGTGGGGGTGGGGGGGGGTGCAAGTGTTTTGAGCATGGAAGTAACATGGTCGGTATTTCAGAAAGTTTCCTCTTACTGCAAAATGTAGGCTGCATTGAAAATGGTAAGACTGGAGACAGAAAAAAACAGCAAGGAAGTAGTTATTGTAACTCAGGAGAGATGATGGTTATTGAAACTAGGATGATGACAGTGAGGATGGAGAGAAGAAGAATTGAAAAACCATTTCAAAGTTAAAATAAGTAGACTTTTGATGACTGACTGGATGTTAGGATGAGAAAAAAGGAAGAAGCTAGGATAATTTCCAGCTTCAGCATCTGCGTGGAAGCGGGTATCATACTCTGAAACAGGAAATAAAGGAAGAGAAGCCAGTTGTCAGAGAAGGTGCTAAGAATTACTGGACTGGGATTTGGTTGGTGGGGGGACTTCTATGAAGAAACTGTGAGAGCAGCTGAATTCAGGGTGGTCAATGGAAGCTGAAAATTGAATGTGAGGCTAAATTGCAAAAGGCAAACAGGGGCCAAAACCAACTATTGAAAGATGGAGCACAGTTCTAGGAATCGGAGACCAGAGATGTGAATCCAGGAGATGGCACATAAACGAGCAGAGGCACATAAAATTGCCTTCTGCAACTCATATGGCACCAAGCTAGGCTGGCTGAGTTTAAGAACCAGGAACTGAACGGTCAGAGGTATGTGTTTTGAAATCTCCTTGTAAGTATGCTTTCAGCTGTATGGAACAGAAAATCCTACTCCAAACGGTGTAAACTATAAATACAGTGTTTTAACTCACATAACAAGAAGTCCCAAGGTCAGGTAGCTCCAGGATTTTCTTTTGTTTTGTTTTCAGTGTCTCAAAGAAGAATTCAAGGACAAGCTTCCATCTTTCTGCTCTGCCATTCTCAAAGTGTTGGTTTTATCCTCAGGCTTATTCTTTTCACAAGATGATTGCTAGTTCCAGCCATAACATCTAGACATAACCACAACCAGTGGAAGAAGAGACCATATCTTCCTGTGTTTATCTTTTAAAAAGTGAGGAAACTATTTCCAGAAGGATCCCACCAAAACATCCCCTCACATCACACTGATGAAAATCGAGTTATATGTCCATGCTTCAAACACTGGCAAGGGAAAGAGATTACCGTGATTGACTTAGACTAATCAGGATTCGCTACCTCAGTGATGTGGTCACTCTCACTGAAGTGCAGATAACGGAACAAAATTGGGCTTCTGTTAACAAGGAAGGAGGGCTAGTAGGTTTTGATCAGGTATCCAACGGTGTCCACCACACTCCTCAACAGTGAAAAACCTTTTTTCTTTGACAGCAGATTCATTTTTAAAAATGGGCTAGTAATTCTGAAGCTAACACTCATGAATAAGATGGGTGATCAAACCAGGCAAAACCTTTCTAGATCAGCATCTCGTAAGTGCGGGCTAAAGCCTTGCTACTTAAAGTGTGGTCCATGGACCAGTATAATTGTCATCGCCTAAGGGCTTGCTCAGAAAGAAGACTATCAGACTCCACCACAGACTTACTGAATCAGAATCTGCCTTTTTAAAGTGACACAGATTTAAAAAATGATTCATATGCATTTAAGGTTGCTCTAAGCGACATTAGTCCTATCAGATGCTACTTTTAAAAAGTGACACATATCTAATAAAGAACTTTTATGCAGATGTATTAAAAAACTCTCAAAATTCAACAATTAAAAAAGAGCCCAATAAAAAGTGGGCAAGAGATTTTAACAGACATTTTACCAAAGAAGATATACAGATGGCAAATAAGCCCCTGGAAATATGCTCAACATCATTAGTCATTAGAGAAATGCACAACAATATACCAATACATCTATTTTGTTGTTGTTAGTACAGTCGAGTGGATTCTGACTCCTAGCACCCCTGCGTACAGCAGAGCTGAACCCTGCCCGGTCTTTTTGCACCATCCTCTCACCTTCCGCCGCTATATCAGACAATGCTCCACTGCTATTCAGCGGGTTTTCATGGTGGCCAATTTTTTCGGAAGTGGGTGGCCAGGCCCTTCTTCCTAGTCTGTCTTAGTCTGGAAGCTCTGCTGAAACTTGTCCACCATGAGTGACCCTGCTGGTATTTGAAATAATGGTGGCATAGCTTTCAGCATCCCAGCAACACACAGCCGCCACAGTATGACCACTGATAGACAGGTGGTGTGGTTCCCTGACCAGGAAATGAACCCGGGCCGTGGTGGTGAGAGCACTGAATTTTAACCACTAGACCACCAAGCTGGCACACACCTATTAGAATGGCTAAAATGAAAAAAAAAAAAATAGAGTAACCACGCCAAGTGTTAGTAAGAACATAGAGCAACTGGAATTCTCATGCACTGCTGGTGAGAACGCAACATGCTACAACCACTTTACACAACAGTTTGTCAGTTTCCTAAAAAGTTAAAGGTCCTCAAAAGCTAAAGGTACACCAACCATATGATTGAGCCATTCCCCTACTAGTTATCCTCCCCCCCAAAAAAATGAAAGGTTATGTCCTTACAAAGACTTGTACATAGTTAGTTTTATTTTCAATATGAAATAACCTAAAGCTCCATCAACTAGTGAATGGATAAAGATACTATGGTATACACCTACAATGGGCTATTACTCAGAAATAAAAGAGAATGAACTACTGATACCTATGATGACATGAAAAAATCTCAAGACAATTATTCTGAGTGAAAGAAGCCAGACAAAAAAGATTACATGCTATATGATTCTATTTACGTAAATCACTAGAAAGTGCAAACTAATGGCAGAAGTCAGATTATCAGTGATTGCCTGGGAATGAAAGCAGGAGATGGGGATGACAGGAGGGTAGGATTGAGAAGGGGTAGGAAGAAATTTGGGGGAGTGATGGATGTGTTAATTACCTTGGTGGTGGAGATGGTTTCATGGATGTATACATATGTCGAAACTATTAAATTGCACACTTTAAACATGTGCAATTATAAATATATAAATATGTCAATTATACTTCAATAAAATGGTTTTGAAAAAGCATCCTATGGTCAAAAAGTTTAGAAGTAACATACAATGTTTCCAACCTTGAAGCTTGGAAATGCACATTCGCAGGGTAAAAGTTCAGAGAAAGCTTGCAGTAAAGAACTCTGCTTAACCAAACTTTTCGCAGTTATATGACAATAAAATCCTTCCACCATGTAACAGCTATTAATATCCATAGACATTTTGGGAAATGCTGCTCTATGACAGTGGTTCTCAAACCATGGTTCACACACACCAGTGGCAAAAGCCTTACCTGTAGACTTGTTAGAAATGCAAATTACCAGGCTCCACTTCAGCCCTATTAGATCAGAAACTCTGAGGGTGGGGCCCGCCAATCTCTGTTTTAACAAGTGCTCCTGGTGATTCTAAAGCACACTAAAGTTTGAGAAACACTATTCTAGAATAAATGTGACTGATCTCTTGTGTTTCTAATAAACTGAGTATGTAAACAATGGTAGTATTATATTTGGAATAAATAAATAAAACCCACCAAGACAACGAATTGAGTGTGGAAAGCACAATTTTTGGATATGTAAATGCTAGCACGTTTGTTTAAAAAGAAGAGCAGTCTCGACTTTAGTTTTGAACCTCATATATCAAAGTAGCCCAGGGAAAGTCACCACAAAAATGCAGTGCTAAAACCATCATGAAAGTGCAAAGACAACCTACAGAGTGGGAGAAAATATTTGCAAACCATATATCTGGTAAGAAACTTGTATCTAGAATATGCAAAGAACTACTACAACTCAATAATAAAAAGACCAATGACCCAATTTTAAAAAGGACAAAGGATTTGAATCAAAATTTCTCCAAAGAAGATAGGTAAATGGCCAATAAGCATGTGGTAAGATGTTCAACATCGTTAGTCATTAGGGAAATGCAAATCAAAACCACAATAACGCTGATATAGAAGCTCAGTAAGTACTGGTTGAAGAGAAATATAAAAAATGAATTCATAAAAAAAAAGAAGTATTAAACCATGAAAAGACATGAGGAAACTTAAACGCATATTGCTAAGGATAAGAAGCCAGTCTGAAAAAGCTACATACTCTATGATTCCAACTGTATGACATTACTGAAAAAGTCAAAACCATAGAGACAGTAAAAAGATCGGTGGTTGCCAGGTGTTCAGGGGGCTGGAGAGATGAATAGGTAAAGCAGAGGGGGGTTCTAGGGTAGTGAACTATTCTGCATGATACTACAATGGTGGATACATGATATTATGCATTTGTCAAAACCCGTAGAACTGTACAACACAAAGAGTGAATCTTCATGTAAACTATGGACATTAATTAATAATGATTATCAATATCAGATCATTAATTGTAGTAAATGTACCACACTAATGCAAGATTTTAATAACAGAGGAAATTGTATATGTGTGAGTGGGGTGTATATCTCCGTACCATCTGCCCAATATTTCTGTTTCACACTCACTAGGATGGCTATAATTAAAAAGACATAATAACAGCTGTTGGTGAGGATGTGAAAAAATTGGATCCCTCATATATTGATGGTGGGAATGTAAAATGGAGCAGCTGCTTTGGAAAACAGTTTGACAGTTCCTCATAATGTTAAACATGGATCTGATGTGACCCCGCAATTCCATTCCTATGGATATTTCCAGGAGAACTGGAAATACATCCACTAAAAAATTTGTTCACAAACACTCATAGCAGAATTATTCATAAGAGCCAATAGTGGAAACAAGCCAAATGTCCATCAACTACTGATGAACAGATAAACAAAATTGGTATACTCAGTCAATGGAATATTATTTGGCCATGAAAAGGAAAGAAGTACTGATGCATGCTTGAAAATTTGCTAAATGAAAGAAGCCACTCAGAAAGACCACATACTCTATGATTCCATTTATATGAAAAGCCTGGAATAGGTAAATCCATACAGACAAAAGGTACAGTAGTGGTTGTGAGGGGCTGAGGGGAAGGGGATAACGTGGTGTGAATGCTAAGGGGACAGGGTTGGGTTTTGCGGTGATGAAAATGTTCTAAAATTAGACATTGGTGATGGTTGCACAGGCCAGCCAGTTGTCACACTGTGGTGGCTGCATGTTGCTATGATGCTGAAAGCTATGCCACCAGTATTTCATATACCAGCAGAGTCAGCCATGGTCACCATGGTGGGCAGATTTCAGCAGAGCTTCCAGACCAAGACAGACTAGGAAGAAGGACCTGGCCACCCACTTTCAAATAAATTGGCCACAAAACTATGTATAGTAGAGGAGTGTTGTCTGATATGGCGCTGGAAGGTGAGAAGATGGTGCATAAAGATCGGGCAGGGTTCTGCTCTGCTGTACACAGGGTCGCTAGGAGTTGGAATGGGCTCCATAGCACTAACAACAACAACGATGGTTGTGCAACTCTGTGAACATACTAGAAACCATTGAATTAAACACTTTAAAATGATAAATTTTATTGTATGTAAATTATATCTCAAAAATAATATAAAAAATACAGTGCTAGCCACCTTTGCCGTAAGTTCAAGTTGTTTCTCAGCACTTTGTTATGCAATATCTAGGTAACATGTCGATGATGGTTATCTGTCTTGACTTTTAAAAAGTGAAACCATATGAAATATCTGCATTGCTTAATGCTCTGTTGAAATCTGAAATTTGATTATCCCATTTCCTCAAGTAAATTTCCCCACTTTAGTTCCCTGTATATATATATATATATATATGCTTTGATGAAAAATAACTGAAAAGCATATATAAGCATATATCAACTAGCATGCATTTTTTTGTAAATTATGATGTAATCTGGATCTTCATTGGAAAATTTGGGAGATATGGTGAACAATTTTAAGTGATCAAAAGATTATTTATTGAATGATTGATACAATAACAACTTACTGAATGGCATTCTATTTGATCGAAGGGATGACTGTACCCTCAAATTGTCCAACGTTAGCTGTGTTCATGCAAAGCACCAATGAAAAGTCATCCAAAGTCTGACCATTTTTGACAGGCAGTTAAATGGAACTATGCTGCCTCAAAACACCTTCTCCCTTTCCCACTGCTGACTATAGATATTCCCCTGGGGTTCAGTCCTCACTCTCTGGGATGGATGTGAATTTTGGGAGGTCAAAGGGAAGACTGTAGTGTACTGAATAATAGTCTCCCCAAAAGATATGTCCTTGTCCTAATCCCCAGAACCTGTGAATATTACCTTATATGGCAAAAGAATGGATATTAATATTATGTGGTAGAAGACATGATTAAGTTAAGGATCTTGAGAGGAGGAGTTTATCCTGGATTATCCAGATGGTCCCTAAAAGCAATCACACTTATCTTGATAAGACAGAGGCAGAGGAAGTTATGAGACAGAACAGGAGGCAATGTGACCATGGAGGCAGAGATTGGAGTAATGTGGTCACAAGCCAAGGAACTTCTGGAGCCACCAGAAGCTGGAAGAGGCAAGGAATGGATCCTCCCTTAAAAACCTTAGAGGGAGCAACCCTATTAACACCTTGATTTTGGACTGCTGCCATCCAGAACTGTGAGATAATAAATTCCTGTTGTTTCAAGCCACCCACTTGGTGGTAATTTGTTACAACAGCCACAGGAAACTAATATACTGCCTTTCTGATTTCTGTGAATTCATTCTTTTGCTCAATAAGTCATAGCCTGTGGGCCCTAAATCTCCAGGATCCAGCACAATTATTGCAAGGAGTCCTCAGATCCTTATATAAAACAAGCTTGGTGTTAGATCATATACATTTATCTTGCATATACATCTAGTATTATTTTTTCAAACACGTCCATATATGGTGTTAAATAGGATGTTAACTGATAACGTATTGCTAAAGTCATAGTAGCTTTCTATCATTATATAATGTTGCAAATAATAGATATTAGAAGTAATACTATTATGTAAGTTTACAAATACATTTTTAATTTGATTTTTACTGTGTAAAATAAACATATAAAATTTACCATTTAACCCATTTGAAAATGTACAATTCAGTGGCATTAAGTACATTCACAATATAGTGGAACCATGACCATTATCTAGTTCCAGAACATTTTCATCACCCCAAAAGGAAACCCCTTACCCATTAAGCAGTCACTCCACAATACCCCCTCCCTCCAGCCCCTAACAATGACCAATCTGTGTTCTCTATGGATTTGCTTATTCTGGATATTTCATTTAAATGAAATTTTACAATATGTATCCTTCTGTGTCTGGCTTCTTTCACTTAGCATAATGTTTTCAAGGTTCATCCATGTTGCAGCATGCATCAGTACTTCGTTCCTTTTCATGGCTGAATAGTAGTTCATTGTGTGGCTATACCATATTTTGTTTATCCATTCATCCACTGATGGATGTTTGGGTTGCGTCCACATTTTGTCAATTGTGAATAATGCTGCTATGAATGTGTTTTTGTTTGAATACCTACTCTCAATTATTTTGGTTATTTATCTAAGAGTAGAATTGCTGGGTTATATGGTAATTCTATGTTTAACTTATTGAAAAACTGCCAAACTGTTTTCCATAGTGGCTGCACCATTTTACATTCCCACCAGCAATGCACTAGAGTCCCGATTTCTCCACATCCTTGCCAACGCTTACTTTCTGGGTTTTTTTTTTTTTAATAGTAGCCATCCTAATGGGTGTGAAATGGTATCTCTTTGTGTTTTGATTTGCATTTCCATAATGATTAGTGATGCTGAGCATCTTTTCATGTGCTTATTGGACATTTGTATATCTTCTTTGGAGCAATGTCTAGTCAAGTCCTATGCCCATATTTTAATTGGGTTGTTTTGCTTTTTGTTGTTGAATTGTAGGGGGTCTTTATATATTCTGGATACCAGACTCTAATCAGATATGTGATTTGCAAATATTTTCTCCATTCTGTAGATGGTTTCTTGATGCAGAAATGTTTTTAATTTTGATGAAGTCCATTTTACTTATTTTTTTTCTTTTGTTGACTGTGCTTCTGGCATCATATCTAAGAAACCATTGCCAAATCCAAGGTCATGAAGTTTTACTTCTAGTTTTTCTTCTAAAAGCTGTATAGTTTTAGCTCTTGTATTTAGGTCTTCGATCCATTTAGAGTTAATTTTAGTATCTAGTGTGAGGCAGGGGTACAACACAAATCTTTTGCATATGGATACCCAGTGGTCCCATTTTTTATGTGTTTGATATTAGAAAGTGATCCCTAAAGAAATAATGTGTTCAGTGATATTCACGGTAGTATTTTTCATGGTAGCAAAAAACTAGAAATACCATACATGTTCAACAATAGATTAGTAAAATAAATTGTGATACACCCATATAATGTAATACTATGTAGAAATAAAAATAGTATTGTGAGTAAATATTTACTGTAACAGGAAGTTGTTCATAAAAATATCATTAGGTGAAAATTAAAACTGATTAAAATGTAGTAACTGCATATATATAACTGTATATGCATAGAAAAAGATCTTATGGGAGGTATACCAAGGAGCTAATTGTGGCTATCTCTGGTGGTGGTGTTGTGTGCAGTTTTAATTTTCTTCTCTTTGATTATATTTATTTTTAAAATTTTTATAGAATGAACATTACTGCTTTTTTAATCTTTCAAAAAGTTACTGTCTTATTAGTAATGAGTAGTCTTCATTTTTTAAAAGGTCAGAAATGATTGTTCTAGTCTGTATAAGCCTCCAGTACCAACCTGTTCTATCCTGTGTTAGCTGACTTTCCTGTTGTTGGCATCTTGCCTATCTGATCTCCAATTTCTCTCTGATACTTCTCATTAAAGCAGGCTATGCTTTCAAGTCAAGTCATTCTACCACACAGCTTGTCTATTGAATTTATTCATCAAAGGAGGTGTGGGTGCAGGACATGACTGTCGCAGTGATCATCTCCCAGTCTAGATTAGCCCTCATTTCTATGCTAAGTCTGTGGTTAAGTTGGTCAGAAGATTAGTCTTTATTCTGAACACACCTTCAAAAATGGTGTAATTGTGACTAGTGACTAGTAGAGGCGTTGCAGAAACTGGCAAATGCTGAGAGGCAAGAACAGAAATGAGGAATAAATGACCCACCAAGATCTTTGTTTTTAGTTAAGACTGATGTATGGGATCCAACATATGTAGTAGTAGCAGTTGCTCTCTAACCTGGCAAACTTCTGTTCTTGTTATTTTTATGAGTGCTGATTATGAAACTTTATTGCTGGATCTGCTTGCCCTTAAACAGTTCTGCTCAAATCTTTGGACACAGCATGCTGATCTGCAACCAACATTTAGATATTTTTCTCCTTCTTTGTATTTAATGGATTCCAGGAGGCCTGATCTCTTGCCAATGTTTCCTTTGTGATTACATCCAATGACTATCAGGCAGACAGAATCAATTTCTCAGAATCAATTCTCTCTCTCTCCCCCCCCCTTTGTCTCTCTCCACCCTCCTCTCTCAAAAACCTTCATTAATAGCATGGGCTTAGAAAATTGAACAGTGTGTAATTTTTCCTTATTAAAAAAGATTTGTTTTTCTGAATTGACATCTCTACCATTTGAATTCATAGTAGGGATGAAATTTAGTCAAAGTAATCATCAATTTGTATCTATTCAGCCTCTTTTTCATTTTTTGCCCTTCTGGATTGCCACAGAGTCCTTCTTCCTGTTTTTTGCTCTGTCAGAATCTTAATCACAACGTTTCTAGTTCCTTTTTGGCTTAAGCTCTTTTCAGCCAGTATCCAGTTAAATCATTTCAAGTAAGCAAGATCATCTTTGATATGTGATCCTAATTGAACTCAAACTTTGTGTACAGCTTATACTCTTCATTCAAAGGGCTTCATATTCCCAGAAATCCACATTAAGGAGTTTTAGCTCAAGAACCATTTTTCAGTGTTTTCTGCTCTTTGATCTTTCTCCTGTGCCTGCTTGACAAACATAGACATAACATCTGTGTCCCTGTGGACATTTCCCCCTGAAATTGTATTTCTTTCTCCCTTAGAAAAGACTAATTCTTTTTTGTTGAGTTCCAGTGTTTGGCACGTGTGGGTGCTAATAAATCATAAATAGGAAGCCTGATTCTCCTCTCTAAGAAAGGAAGATAATTTGTCACATGCCTGTGGGAAAATACCCAGGGCATTTCTCCATAAGCGTTATTCGATTCAAGAAAAGAATCATTTTTCTCCATTTGCCCCAGTCCTGTAGCTTTAATAGAGCCACCTTGCCAGTGTATTTATACCATATACTTCAGGCAGAAGTGTGAGGGCATGATAGGACCCTGACCAGAGAGAATCTTACATGTGGCACTCTTTCAGTCTTCATTTTAGAAGATCACACCCTTCTTCTTAAAACAGTGTTCCCTTGATTTCTATGACATCATCTTCTTCCAGTTTTCTTCCTTTTATCTGGTCACTCCTCTGGCATCGTTGTTGATTCTTCCATTTTTGACCAAACTTCTAAATGTTGGAGTTCCTCAGAGGATGGACTTTTCTCCTTAGATGATTTCATTCACTCCCAGGACTTCAGTTAATACCATCCTAGATTTTCATACTGAACTTAAAATCTGCCTACCATAGGTATCTGATAGGCACCAAACAGGACAAAAAGAGTATTCAAGATTTATACTACCTTCCCCAAATTCCTGTTCCTCCTTCAGTGCTTTGCCATTCAGTTAAAGGCACCACTATCCACTCAGTTACTCAAGTCAGAAAACCAGGAGTCGACTTCAACATCACAGTCTCTCTTCTGCCATCAATTAATAGCTAAAGCCTGTTGATTTTACCTCTGCCATTTCCCTCAAATCTGTCCACTTCTCTCCATCTCTATTGCCAGGACTCTAGGGCAAGCCAACAGGTATCACTGCTTCTAGCTCTAGCCTTGCCCAGCCCTCCTATCCATTTTGCACACTGTGCACCTAGTGACCTTTTAAACTCGTAAATCAGCTTGTGTCACTCTTGAACATGAAAACCATTCAGTGACTTTCTATGATTCTTAGGGCAAAGCCTAAACTCTCGCCCTTACTCACTATCCTTGAACTCTTCTGGCATTCTTTCACGTCCTCCAACATGCCAAGTTCTTTACCATCTCAGATCCTCTGCATATGCTCCTCTATTTGGAATATTTCAATGCTCTCTCCCTCCACTCCCAATTTAACTTTCAAATGAATGAACGAAGGAATAAATGCTACTAGAACTAACAGTATGTAAACTAAGGATGGTAGCAGTTAGGAAATTCTTTGGTTCACTCAATAACAGACACACCAAACAGAAAAATATAGAAGTCCTATAGAAAGTTCTTCTTCCTGTTAGGCCTACCTACCTTAGTATGAATTAATATAACCAAACTTTGTTGCTCTTGTTGGTACAGCAATAATCTTTTCTACAGAGAGAAATGAATACTTAAAAAAAGATGTTTTTGCAGTGTTCACATGGTTACAGCTAAAATGTTGCATGAAAAATGGAAATTTTATTCTGTTATCATATAGACATAAATCCAGATTTTTGACTGAATGTTTCCAATTTTATCTAAATATTTGTGGTTGTCCGTACACATTTTCTGCTTTATTAAGCTACCCACTTATTTTCAGGAATCTTTCAAATATGGTACTTATGTTATCAAAGTAGATTCCTGTGGCTCTAAGTCATCCGTGAGGCCAAAGATGAAAGAATTATTTTAACGATAACATCTGGATGACAAAATTTCTCAAAATTATATTTAATGGCAAGATAGGACATCAGAAAAGGTTAACAGTGAGATTAAATTTGAGTGGATGGTTAGTGGCTCAATAATTTTCTTTTTCCTATATTATTTACATTTTACGCATGTATTTTAAAACACAAATCGCCTTTGCTTTGTGTTTAACTATATATATTTCTTTGTCCAGTAATACAGAAAGGATATTGCCAATAGGAAATGTTAGAACAATGCCCCATCTTGGTCCAATTTTATCCCTAGATTGCTCAGAGTTTAAAATAAATAAGAGGCAAATTGTCCTAGGCGTGTAACCGGATACTGTCCAAGGCCTGTCTCCTACTGTAACAGGTGTGCTTTCAATGGCCTTTTATTGCACTTTTTATCCCTCTCTTGTTCTGTTGTCTCCTAGAGTCAACAGCTGTGACTACTGTTTGGTCTCTATAGCACCCAGATTCCTTTCTCCTTTAGTCTTTCAGCAATCTCATTTTCCTAATGTCTTCATTTCACAGCTATTGATTATGCTGCAGTGTATATTGCAGTGGTTATTAGACTTTGAGGCTCTATTTAATCTAGTTTTAAGACAAGTAACTCCATTAGTTTGTGTAGATTATACTGAAGCTAACTGTTTCTGGGCATAGCCTAGAAACACCCTGGCTCCCTATGTCGTGCTCTAAAGCCCTGTGGCCTCTTAGTTGGGAATGACCCAGAACCCCAGAGTAAATCAGACACCCTAAGCCTGCCCTGGGCCAGGCATACATTCTCCTCCCAAACATTCATCCCTCACTCATTCAAAAACTATTTATTGAATAAGTAGGCATTGTACTAAGGAAATGGAGGTACAGAGATGATTAAGATACAGTCCCTGCCCTTAAGACTTGAGTCTTATGGTAGAGACAGACACAAACACAGACAATTACTATGAAAGATGGTAAATAAGGATGGAGGAGAACTGTAGGATTACAAAAGAAAGATACTTTAGTGTCAGGAAAGCTTTCCAGAGGAAGTGACATCTAAGCGGGGATCTAAAGGATCTGCAGGAATTGACCTCACTAAATACTAGAGGACAGCTGTCTCAGGGAGAGGGGGCAGCATTTACAAAGGCACAAAACTTTGAGATAACATGGCTTATTGGGTGAATTATCAGTAATTCCTCATGGCTGGAACATAGGCTTCAAGGGTAGGGTGAGAGGAATAGTAAAAGAAGCCTGAGGAGGAAAACAGGAACAAGTTAGCTAGACTAAGTCTCATGGGCTTTATCATTTAAGGCAATGGGCATCCAGAAATGTTGTAATTAAGGGTATGACAGAATCAGAATAGCGTCTTAGATGGGTCACCTTAGATGGCAGTATAAAAAAGTAGATAGGAAAGGGTCACAACTGGACACTGTGGCAATAATCCACATGAGAGATGATGATATACTGAGCTAAAGCATTGTAGACGGAATGGAGAAGAGAAGACATATTTAAGTGATATTTTAAAAGTTGAATTGCCAGTACATGTAATAACATAGTTATGATACAACATGGGAAGTGCTATAATAACAATAAATCTAAAATAGAAAGCAAACATTTTTTGTCTGGAGGGCTTGGGTGAGACTCGAATGAGAAGATGAGCTTTGGTTATCCCAGGCAGAAGAAACAACATGTGCAAGGGCACCAAAGAGTGAAAGTAATTGTGTGTTCAGTGAATGGCTTGAGCGGGGTGTGTGTGTGTGTGTGTGTGTGTGTGTGTGTATGTTTTCAGCAACAGAGCACTTTTCCCCAACTAAATGTTTCCCTAAACCTTAATGTTTAAAATAGACAGAAATGATGAACCAGTTCCTCAGACAGTTTAAGTATTTTGGCCAAATATGTCATGGTTTGCAGAACTCTGGAGCACCCTGCCCTGTGAGTCCCTAAGGAGGCCAGTTGAAAACTTGCTGGGGTAGAACTTTATCTACTGAAGTCCAAATCACTGAGCTAGGCTAGAAGTGGATCGTTAGACTACTTAAAGAGAAGTTACATCAACTGCCTCTTCTAGGTACATTGCTCCCTGAATCTAAGCTGTGTGCCATATACTACCTATAGCATTTCAAAGAGATTTATTTACCCCTGCAGTTAAGGAGAACCTGGGAAACCAGGTCAACGGGTAACTTTATTTAACTAAACTTTATCTCTTTTCTCTACTATCCCTTTGTCCAAAGGGCGAACTGCATTTCTGCAACCTCCCCCCGACCTCCGTACCAGTCTTCTACACTTTAGTGTGAATATAAGTAAATGAACGCCTTGTCCCAAGGATATGAGCAATGTATGCATGTTGAGTTCTAGATTGAGTATATAGGTTTTGGGGTCCCATATCACAATGACTCAACAATGACTCTTTTAAAAATCATATTATAGTGTCTGGATGGGGTCAGTAGGGATAATGCCTTCCTCCTTACTTCAATCCCCTGCTTTTCACATTATTCTGTTCTATGGGGTCAATGTTGTTCAAACTGGGTATACATACTCCTAGGATATATGAAGACTTTAAAGAGATACATAGGCAGGTTTTGTTTGTGTGTCTGTTTTTAACCAATTTCCAGATTTTTAACTTCCATATGTACTCTTTCCTAAATTTGATCTGCCATACTCGATGGTTCTACTTTCCCACCTTCCCTTCTCCCACTTTACAAAAGAAAGGTGAGTCTCTAACCCATCTCAAGGCTTACTTGGGGCCTGGCCCCAAGGTATTAAAAACCTGGACACCATAGAGACCACTGGAAATACTGGTGTTGATACTGAGAAAGTACATTACTCTAATGACGAGATAACAAATTCTTTTGTAAAGGCAAACGGGTTTTTAATGCTTTGCTTTCAACAAAATCAGAGGAGGGCCGAACCAAGTTGTCATTTGATAGACCATTACACATAATTTTGATGACAGATCATTATGTAATTTTTTGAGATATTATTCATGAGGTGCTCAATTGAATGATATTATTTTAACTAAACTCCATTCATTCTCACCCATTTATTTATGTAAACAAGATTTCTCAACACTTAGATCTATTAAAAATGCTGAACTTGGTCTCATTCTAGCAATAAGTAACATTCATCCACAGATAAATGAACTACTTTAAAAAAAAAATCCCCTTCCATCACATTAAGAAATACATTCCCAATAATACTCTATGTTATGTTTATTAATTATAAAGTTCTGTAATCTATTTGTGTTATTTTAATCAATTATGTATTAATGATTATAATAAAAACAGTTCCAAAGGCTCAGAGCCTTATAGTCACAGGAAATAAGCACTTTTTACAATGTAAGTTTATACATGTTTTTATGGCAGAGATTAGGATGTAATGATCAAAGACTTTCAAGAATAAAAATAAATTACATTAAGATACAATTCTGTGGAGTGAGTATAGTGAAAATAAGAGTTCAGGAGCAAAGGTATGATATAAAATTTCTGACGATTCAAAAGGAGTTTGTACACGTATCTTTTAAATGGATAATGGGGGCCGGCCCAGTGGTGTAGTGGTTAAGTTTGCGTGCTCCACTTTGGTGGCCCAGGGTTCGTGGGTTCAGATCCCAGGCATGGACATACACAGCGCTCATCAGGCCACGCTGTGGCGGCGTCCCACATACAAAATAGAGGAAGATGGGCACAGATGTTAGTTCAGGAACAATCTTCCTCAAGCAAAAAGAGGAAGATTGGCAACAGATGTTAGCTCGGGGCCACACTTCCTCACCAAAAATAAATAAATAAAAATAAAAATTAAATGGATAATAGTGGCTATCAAACTGCTATAGTATTTGGTTCCACTTAATACATTTAAAGGAGGGCGGTGACAGTTTTATTTTTAAATATGAACATTTACAATATGCCAGAAATTACATTATTTGAAATATTTAAACTTTCATAAATCCCTCTGTAAAAAGTTGTTAAGTGTCAACTTTAAGATATATTATGGGGCATACAGTTCTTCCAAAATTCCTTCACAGGCTACAGAAGTAAAAACATTTGAAGACTACTGTCATAGGTGGAGAATTAAGTAGGGGTTGTTTAAACCCACCTGCAAGTTGGGAGTTCTTGTTCACAAGAGCAGCCAGGGATGAAGCAAATTGGAGCCACTGTGTCACTAATTTATTCCCTTTGCAAGCCAGAGACAGGGACTCTTCCCAGGACAGACACGGAACCATCTTTCCCATTCACTTTTCCAGTGCCTCCACCTTTAACCCCCTCCTCCCCACTTGCACTTTCACTCCCATTTAGCCCTCTTTTAGCTAACCCTGCCTCCTCCTCCCAACTCATACTTCCAACAGGGCGTCTTTGCTCTCATTGCCTCAATACAAATACTCCTATAATTAAAGAGAGGATAAATTCAAAAGAGCTATAAGTCTATTTGTTCAGAAGTCAAGAGAGAGGTTTAAGGTTTCAGTCTCTGGAAACGTTTACAAGCAGCTGCTTTGAGTGTTGGCTGCTAAGGGCTCACAGCTGCCCCTCTTCTCAGGAGAATTGCCCTGGGCTGTTAGCAGCTGCCCACCAAGAAGATTACACCCCAGTCTGGAAGCAGACCCTAGCCAGAGATTGGCTGATAAGAGCTTCAAAAGTCTGGTCCCTTTCCTCAACAGGGAGCAACACTGCCTTGCAGTTTATGCTCAAGAACCTTCTGCCATAGATCAGTGTGGGGCTGTCCTTCCCATCTCTGAAACCAAGCACATTGTCTCTTCCTTGTTGATATGTTGTATCAGACATCTTTTCCCCAAACAGCACAGTTTTGAATACATTGAAAATCTGTTCAGGTAAATACCTCTTCCCAATGCCAAGCCCCTACGATCTCAGTAGTAGCTGGTATCTTAGAGAACTCTGTAGCAACTTCGCTAGCCCTACACCACCTGATCTCACTTGCATGCGTAGATTCAACGGCCTTGAACCAGGGGAACCTAAAGCATAGGGAAAAAGCCATTGCTTGTGATATATTCATTCACCTGTTCAGTCATTCAAAAATATGTATTGAGTACTTAGTATGTATCAGAGACTGTTCTAGGCTCTTAAGATAGATACATCAGTAAACAAAATAAAGATCCTTGCCCTCATGGAGCTTGCATTCTAGCAGGAGGGAAACAGATAATAAACACAGTAAATAGGTAATTATGTATTGGAAGGAAGTGCTATAGAAAAAGAAAAGATAGAGCAAAGTATGAAAGATTGGGAGCACCAGGAGTGGCAGTGGGAGGAGGAGGCTGCAGTATTAAATAAAATAGGGTCATCAGATTAAATTAATGCAAAATAATAAAATTTTCATTCACAGTATTTTTACCAGGATTAGCTTTTGAGTTTTTGAACAAACTTCTAAACTAGCTTTCTCCTAAATTAATATAACACTAATAGACATATGACACTGATGCTGGGCCCTCAGCCCTACAGTCAAAAGTTTTCTATTTCCTCAATTGATTTACATCTCTCCCGATGACTGTGGATTGCAAAGGCACAGAACTTTCTATATCTGCCATCATTTGCTCTTTATCATTCATAATTGTTTCTATCACAGAAGGAGTCATCCTATCAAATATTGGTCATTTCTTACCAACTTCAAATTTTTTATTCTCTACTTTTATTTTCATCACGGATATACCAATCTTGTAACACTTGCAACACGTTCTCTACATTTGTACTTATGATGATACAAGATTAGAGTTGCCAGATTTAGAAAATACATTTAAATTTAAATGGGAATTTTATATAAACAAGAATTTTTTTGTATAAGTATTCCCATGCAATATTTGGGACATATTTATATTTTTATATATATTATACTTATATTACATATAAATATATATATCTAAATAGAGAGTAGTTGTATTTATACTAGAAATGATTTGTTGTTTATATAAAATTCAAATTTAAATATTTTATGTCAATCTTATGCAGGATTCAATGAAATTTATCAAGGTTGATTGAATGTCCATTATGAGCTGTTATTCTACATAGAGCAGTGGTTCTCAAAGTGTGATCCTGAGACCAGCAGCAGGGAACTTGTTACGAACGCAAATTCTGGGGTTAACCTCAGGCAAACCCAATGAATCAGAAACTCTGGGCATGGGGCCCAGCAATCTCTGTTTTAACAAGCCTACCAGGTGATTCTGATGTAAAGTTTGAAAATGACTGTTATAGACAGCTTTGTTAGTGTCCCGCCCAGATCACACCCGTGCACCCATCGTGCAGCTGCTAAAGAGTTGGCTGCTAAAGTCTCACAGTTGTCCCCCTTTCACTGGGGAATTGCCCTCAGCTGTCAGAGCCACCTCTCCTGGGCAGTTGTATCCCAGGGTGGGGGTGGCCCATAACTTCTGAACCACCAATAGAGGTATAAAAGGCTGACTTCTTGACAAAAAGGGGGCCAACTCTGCATGGTTTATACTCCAGAGCCTTAACCCCATGGATCAGACCAAGGCTAGACTTTATCTGAGACCACATCTTTTCCTGGTTCTTTTCCCTTCCCTATCCTGCTTCTCTCACTCACTTACAGGTGTTTCCTAAAGAGCATTCCCTCAACACATCATTTGCAACCAAATTCCTGCTTCTGCAGAACCTGACACAAGATGGATGGGGTTAATAATGTTCCTAAAATACTGTAAAGTTAAGCCTAAACACAGCAAATTCAGCAAGCCAACGAAATAACAAAACTAAAATGATCACATGGAACCACCGATGCTGTTTGAAGAGAAGTAAAAACTATTGCAATATTTTAAGCATCAGGTTTTAAGAGCCAGGATTTAGAAAGCAAAAAGGAAGAGGATGAATTTAACACATTAGAAAAAAACAACATTGGCAATATTAAAATATTAGCAGCTACCATTTATTGTTTTCTACATGCCTTCATGTAAGCCAGGTCACAATACAACTCAATCACAACCTGAATATAGAGCCCCTTGAGAGTTGACACCATATCCCCAGCACCTGGCATGGTACCCAGCTCACTGTAGATGCTCGATGAATGTCCGTTAATGAAAGAAAGGTGTGTGTCCAAGGTGACACCAAGATTTCTAAGTTGGAAGCATAGAGAAATGGAAAGCTGGGAAGATGATGAATTTATTTTTAAATAAAGGGTTTGAGGTGACCCAAATTTGAGAAACTCAAATGAAGATGTCTATAGATCGCTGAAAACATAGGCATGGCAAAAAAAAAGGTGAAAGGTCAGAGCCAAATATATCTGTTAGAGAGTGGTTTTCTGTGATTACAGTGTCATTCATATATGCTCAGTCTTCATAATTTGGCATGAAGCCAAGGCATCTGATCACAGTTTCAAAAATCTAAGAAGAAAATTGCTAAACACAAATGTCTAGCCACTCTTTCTTCTGAATGATCTTTTAGAAATTTTATTTATAGGGAACTTTTTGGTAAAGGACTTTCAATTTAACAAAAGATGCTTCTGTGTAGCAAGCAATTATGGAAGAAAGTTATTCTCACCAGGCAGCAACCTCGAGATGACTGGAACCATCAAGATAAGATGCCATTGGTATTTCTCTTTCTGACTTATTTCACTTAGCATGATTTCACCCATATGTGAAAGATAAACAAACACATGGATAAGGTGAACAGATTGGTGGTTACCAGAGGGGAAGGGGTTGTGGGGAGGGATAAAGGGGCACATGTGTATGGTGACAGATAAAAACTAGACTATTGGTGGTGTAGTCTGTACAGAAGTCAAAATATAATGATGTACGTCTGAAATTTACACACTGTTATAAACCAATGGGACCTTGATTAAAAAAAAAAGATAAGATGCCATTGGTATTTAAGTTTTGCCTTGGGAAAACTTTGTGTTTCAATAGTCTGTGGGTTTTCACATATTTTTTTGACAACTTAGGTTCCCCAAAAGAGATTTAAACTGATACTTTATGAACCAGCCACACCTGAATCTTTGTACTGAAAAATATGATTTTCAATTCACTGCTTGAGATTTTTTAAAATGCTGTTTTTAAGGCTAAGTTGAAAAACAGATGTTCCCTATAACAGTCCCTTCTCTCTTCTCGGAGTTTTAGTGCACATATAATGTTTGGAGACCTCGGAGGCTTATTTCTTTGCTATTATGCACCCATTACATTATACGCTGAAGATGTGATGACTCATGCCTCCCAAGAACCATCTGTATTGTCTATGTAGCTCCATTTTATTCTAAGAAAAGCAATTTTGTATATGTTGAAGAAAATGCAGGCAATATGGATGCTGGTTCAGGAGAGAGAAAATAGAAATGTGCAGATAATGTAGGATTTAAGATGATTCTGAGTCAAGTGGAAACCATAAGAAGAGAAGAGAAAGGACTGAAGTGACAAGAACAGACTAGAAAAAGTAGAACGGAGAAACGGCAATCGCCTCAAGAGCAGCTCATGTAACCTGACCTAGGTCAAGTGTCCAGGCTAAGGTTTTATTCAGGGGATTTGGCTGGCTTGTCAGGGCAACTGCTACGTTATAATTGGTCTAGAATCTCAGGCTCATGCCTGAAGTCACAGAGACTTATTTTTCTGTAATTACCAGGGGCTTAAAAGTTGTCCTGGTTGGCTTGAGGGTGAAGGAGGTTGAAACTAAGAAGACAAAATTAGGCTTGGCTCCATACTTATCTAGGCAATTATCATTTGCTTTCCTGGGTATGGTTTGGAACCTGAGATTTTTTACAGTGTGGCTGTCCATGCATTTTTCATGGTGGAGTGTAAAGGTCAATCCTGAGGAGGGGCACTGACATCCAGAGGGAGAAAATCTTCATCCTCCGAGAAATGGCGAGAAGAAACTGATGACAAAAATGGGAAATATTCTGTTACTTGAGTAGTCCCGGCATTTTTGGCCGAAGACACTGTGTTAAAAGAGAAGTCTCAGACACTCTTCTAGTGAACATCTCCAACACTCTGCTCTTTAAAACTGTGAAGATCTCAAGTTTTCTGAAGGGAATTGAAAAAGAATGATTAAAATAAATTTTTCTCTTCAAAGAACAGTTTCTTGAAGTAATCAAAAGCACACCCTTAAGAACAGCAATTCTCCTTCCTTTCTTGTATTAGCTGCTAATAGAAAACAATACATCATTTGGTATCAACTGATACTTTTAAATGAACCTCAGAGAGATAAGAAAGTACAACTAATTACTATAAGTAAGCCCAAGGGGACAAAAAGACGGTGTTACTATGGTGTGCAAAGGAATATCAATGGAATACTCAGCCGAACATATGTATTCATCAGATTATTTTGTGTGCTTGAATCCATATTCTAGAGGGTGTATTTAATACTGACCGCTTGTCCTATAGTCATGTTTTCTGTTAGCAAAACTGTTCATAAGGGAAGGCAGTAGACGCAGTAGTTAAGATCACAAACTTTGAAGTCCAGGGTGCAAATCTGGTTTCTGTCACTTCCTGGTTGTGTGACCCTGGGCAAGTCTCTGAACGTCTCTGGCCTCCATCTTCACATAGCACGCATTGCATAGGGCTATAGTGAGAGGCAAATAAGGTCATGTATGTAAAAGGATTAGCAGAGTATTTGGTACATAATAAGTGCCCCCCAAATGGCAGGTGCTGTGATACTGTTATTCTTTCATTCTTCTCATTATTAACTGATGGAATCAAATGAAAAAATATCATTTGTTAAAGTCCCGCAAAAAGCACCATGACTCCCAAGTACTCTGACACAAGAGCAAGTTTGAGAACAACTTCCGTAGTACAGCATAGCCTGTGCCTGAATCTAAGATATTACACCTTTGAAGAAAACTGGACTAAAAGTGAACCTTTGGATAAACAAAAGACATGAAGAGGAGCCTTCGGGGAGGAAAACTACGCGAGGAAGGATACTGCTGGGGAGAAAATCCACATCCAAAGGTAAGAGGGCTATGAAGTACAGAATCTTCAGCGACAGTAAATATTACTGCATTGCCCCTGGATTTCCATGATCACACCAGCTTTATAGGAAAGGGAAAAATCACCAGTCAGTGTTTTTCTGGCTGCATTCCCATGCACTCTCTAGGAACTTCACTCCCCATTCCGTACCCACACTTTCCCATATGTCCTCTCTCCCACCCTCCCCCACTGCAAAAAGAAAAAAACCTCTGGAAAACCAAGAAGATATCTCACAAGTTCTCTGGGATCTGGTACTCATGGCCACCACATGTCTCCCATTTCTCTTCTTTTTTTCTAGAGCTTGACCTGGGTATATATACTCTCATGGCCAATGCCCATCAAACGCAAGACTCTTACTGGTGCTACCAAGGGTATGACTGGTGGCGAGCAGTATCCATGCAAAGGCTGTCAGTGCCCAGTAAGGAGGGTGCTGTCTTTCAATGTGGCAGAAGCCAGTGGGGCAGTCTCCCAGGGTGCTGCCAAAGCTGTTGGCACTGAGGTTGCTGACGTATTACAATAAAGTTCTTTTCATTCTCACTTGTTCTTTTATTAGAGATCCTTTGCTGTAAGATTCAGGCATGGATTCAGGGTGCTGAGCCAGACGGTATCTGTGACAGACACTGTGCTGGGCTCATAATCTAGCCAAGCCCCTTACACTGGCCCAGCTGCCCTTGAATCAAGTTATATGACACCAGTTTAACTTTGGATGATTTATTTCCCAGGAGACTTCTTGATGCTTATGCCTTATCAAGCCTCCTGATGCGCCCAGCCAGTCGTGCTTGACTTTTAGAGTAAACACCACTTAAGTTGACGATGGAGTTCTTTATTATGATGGGATGGTCAGAAGAAAGGAATAGGGACAGGGAGGTGAAATTCATCGAACAGCGCAATTTATCAGGCATTAATGAATACCCACTGTGTGCTTTGCCACAACCTTGCAAGGCTGCCATTGTTATCCTCATTTTATTGGTATTATACTCCATTTTGCTAATGCTCAATCCGTTAAAGTAACAGGTTCAAGGTCACACAGACAGTAAATGACAGAGTTAGAATTTGAAACCAGGTCTTCTTACTCCAACTGTCCCTGACTGCAGTAATATTCTGTGCTTTTATCACTAGAAGTAATTACATTTGGCCCTAGGGAATTAGGGATAAATGCGTAAGAGGTTACAAGCACACACAATAGATCCTATGGAATTATATCTTTACAACAGTCTTTGGCCATTCTCTAATCTGGGGGTCAGCAAACTATGGCCTGAAGGCCCACAACCCGGTTTTGTAAATAAAGTTTTATTGGAACATAGCCATGCTCATTCATTCGCTTACATATGGTCTACAACTGCAGAGATGAGGAGTTGTCACTGAGACCATATACCTGCAAGCCATACATATTTATTTTTTGGCCCTTTAAGAAAAAGTTTGGCAACACCTGCTAACCCATCAAAATGTCCCATTGGGTTCAGGAGATGTCTTCATTAGCAAATGATATTCCTCACCCCTCCCCCCCTTGTGAACCATAAAGAGTCTCAAGAAGATCTATTCCTGTGTTTGGGAAGAAATCATCAACCAAAAGTTCCCACAGAGCCCTAGCTCATGCTGAAGAGTAGCACCCCGGTGCAGGGGTTCTTAAACTGGGGCTAGTATGCATTTGCATAAGTTTATTTTTTTAGACAGAAGATCCATACCTTTTATCATATCAAAAAATAGTTAGGAATCACTAATTTAATCATTGTCAGACTGACATAGGTTTAAGTCCCACCTCAGGCACTGACCAGCTGTGTGATTTTAGCCAAGTAGTTAAACTCTTGAAGCTTCTCTTTTCTTACTTGTGAAATGGTGTATATGGACCATCTCCTAGGATCAGGTCATCCTCTGAATATGTGAATCTACTTGTAACTTTAGATCACTGAAATGTTCCTAGGCTCTCTTCTCTCCCTGTTCCCTTAAACCTAAGGTGACCACTACTCATATTTTTAGACTGCCATTTGTGCCTGGACTCTCTCATCAGCAGGTGAAACAAACTGTGATAGGTCCATACAATGAAATACTACCCAGCAATAAAAAGGAACTATTTATCCATGCAACATTGTGGATAGATCTCAAAGGCCTTATGCTGAGTTTAAAAAGCCAGACTCAAAAGACTACACACTGTATAATTCTATTTATATAACATTCTGGAAAAAACAAAACTGTAGGGACAGAAATCAGATCAGAGGTTGCCAGAAGCTGGAATGGAGTGAAGGGATTGATACAAAAGGTGCAGAAAGCATAATTTTTAACCTTATGACCTTCAACCCCGGTTTTATGTCCATGAATATGTTGTTACACGGCAACAGGGACTTTGCAGATGTAGTTAAGGTTATTAATCAGTTAATCTTAAAATAACAAGATAAACCTGGATTATCTAGGTAGGCCTAAATGTAATCACATGAGCTCTCAAAAGCAGAAGAGGAAGGCAGAGAGATTTGAAGCACAAGAAGGATTCAACTTGCTGCTGCTGGCTTGAAGATGGAGGGGGCCAAGTGTCAAAGAAACGGGACCTCAGTCCTAAAGCCACGTGGAACTGAATGATGTCAACCACCCAAATGAGCTTGAAAGCAGATTTTTACTCTGACCTTCGAAAAGGAAGTCAACCTGGGCAACAGTTTGATTTCAGCCTTGTGAGACCTTGAGCAAACAGCCCAGTGACACCATCCAGGACTTCTGACACACAGAAGTGTGAGATCATAAATGAGTGTTGTTTTAAACCACTAAGTTTGTGGTAATTTGTTTTGGCAGCAGTAGAAAACTAATACAAAAGGGCATGAAGGAACTTTTTTGGGTAGTGGAAATACTCTCTATCTTTTTTTCAGACATTTTATTTTTTCCCCAGCTTTACTGAGATATAATTGACATATAACGTTGTGTAAGTTTAAAGTGTATAATGTGATGATTTGATATACGTATATATTGCAAAATGATAATCACAATAAGGTTAGTTAACACCTCCATCACTTCCCATAGTTACCTTTTGTGTGTGTGTGGTGAGAACTTTTAAGAGTTACTCTCTTAGCAACTTTCAAATACTCTGTATCTTGATTGTGATGCTGGTTACATGATTAAATAAATTTGTCAAAATTCATAGAACTGTACACCTAGAAAAGCTAAATGTAAATTATACCTCAATAAACCTATAAAATAAAATAAATTAAAACATCAAATTATACTTTAAGTGGGTAAATGAGCAAATTTTATTGTAGGTAAACTATACTGCAAATAAAATAGATTTAAAAAGAAACAACAAAATTCCAGTTCAAGAGTCATCTATTACAGAACTTTTCCCCCTCTAGAGAGGGGAAAGAAAGAGGGGGGAAAGAAAGCCATGCTTTCTTTCCTACTACCACTGTACTTTATTATTTACTTCTCTTTTTCTCCTAACACTATATGGTCGTCTTTTGTATTTTGAATTATACCTGTATTACTAGTAGACTTCCTGAGTGCTGGGACAGTGTCATCAACTCTGGATCCTAAGTGCCAAAATACAGTAGGTATTTTATCATTTTTATTTGATTGACATTATTGTACATGAATACATCTAAAACTTTTAAAATATCTCTTTCAAAAATTTTCTGGCTGGGGCCGGCCTGGTGGCGCAAGTGGTTAAGTGTGCGTGCTCTGCTTCCACGGCCAGGAGGTCGCCGGTTCAGATCCCGGGCGCACACCGACGCACCACTTGGCAAGCCATGCTGTGGTGGCATCTCATATAAAGTAGAGGAAGATGGGCACGGATGTTAGCTCAGGGCCAGTCTTCCTCAGCAAAAAGAGGAGGATTGGCATCTGATGTTAGCTCAGGGCTGATCTTCCTCACAAAGAAAAAAAAAATTTTTTCTGGCTGGATCTCTTCCTTGGAGTATTGAATTCCATATATTTATTACTGAGTAAAGCATTTCAATTTTTTAAAAAATTCAAAACCACTTCCTTAAATTTCAAAGAGTACTCCCCTATTTCTGGTATTTGGACTGGACTATCTGGACTATCTGAAATAGTCCTTGTGTATCATATTTCTTACACTTTTTAGACTTTGATAACATATCCCTTTTAGATACAGTTTTTCTAGAAAATAATTCAGTTAAAAATGCCCTTTCAAGAAATCCATGATGACATAAAGAAATGGAAAGATATCCCATGCACGTGGATTGGAAGAATAAACATAGTTAAAATGTCTATATTACCTAAAGCAATCTACAGATTCAATGCAATCCCAATCAGAATCCCAATGACATTCTTCACAGAAATAGAAAAAAGAATACTAAAATTTATATGGGGCAACAAAAGACCCCGAATAGCTAAAGAAATCCTAAGAAAAAAGAACAAAGCAGGAGGCATCACAATCCCTGACTTCAAAACATACTACAAAGCAATAGTAATCAAAACAGCATGGTACTGGTACAAAAACAGACACACAGATCAATGGAACAGAATTGAAAGCCCAGAAATAAAACCACACATATACAGACAGCTAATTTTTGACAAAGGTGCTAAGAACATGCAATGGAGAAAGGAAAGTCTCTTCAATAAATGGTGTTGGGAAAACTGGACAGCCCCATGCAAAAGAATGAAAGTGGACCATGTGCTATCGCCATTCACAAAAATTAACTCAAAATGGATCAAAGACCTGAAGGTGAGACCTGAAACTATAAAACTCATAGAAGAAAATATAGGCAACACACTATTTGACATTGGTCATAAAGGAATCTTTTCGGATGACATGCCTACCCAGACTAGGGAAACTAAAGAAAAAATAAACAAGTGGGACTTTATCAGATTAAAGAGCTTTTATAAGACTAATGAAACCAGAATCAAGATGAACAGACAACCAACCAGCTGGGAGAGAATATTTGCAAAACATACATCTGACAAGGGGTTGATCTCCATAATATATAAAGAACTCACACAATTGAACAACAAAAAAACAAACAACCCGATCAAAAAATGGGCAGAGGAAATGAAGAGACACTTCTCCAAGGAAGATATACAGATGGCCAATAGGCACATGAAAAGATGCTCAACATCACTAATCATCAGGGAAATGCAAATCAAAACAACACTAAGATACCATCTCACGCCCGTTAGAATGGCTATAATCACCAAGACAAAAAACAACAAATGTTGGAGAGGATGTGGAGAAACAGGAACCCTCATACACAGCTGGTGGGAATGCAAATTGGTGCAGCCTCTATGGAAAACGGTATGGAGATTCCTCAAAGAATTAAAAATAGAGATGCCCTATGATCCAGGCATCCCACTACTGGGAATCTATCCAACGAACCTGAAATCAACAATCCAAAGAGGCTTATGCACCCCTATGTTCATTGCAGCATTATTCACCATAGCCAAGAAGTGGAAGCAATCTAAGTGTCCCTCGACTGACAATTGGATTAGGAAAATGTGGTATATATATACAATGGAATACTACTCAGCCATAAAAAAAGACAAAATCGTCCCATTTGCAACAACATGGATGGGTCTGGAGTGTATTATGTTAAGTGAAATAAGCCAGAAAGAGAAAGACAAACACTGTATGATCTCACTCATATGTGGAATATAAACCAACACATGGACAGAGGAAACTGGGCTGTGGTTACCAGGGGCAGTGGGGGTGGGGGGTGGGCACAAGGGGTGAAGGGAGTCATATATATGGTGATGGACAAACAAAAATGTACAACCCAAAAATTTCACAATGTTAGAAACCATTAAAATATCAATAAAAAAAAAAAGCCCTTTCAGCAATATATATGTCCATCATAGGTAGGGTGGCCAGATAAAATACATAATGCCCTATTAAATTCGAATTTCAGATAAACAACAAATAATTTTTAGCATAAGTATGTTCCACGCAATATTTAACTGGGCATCCTTTATTTGGGGAGGGGGTGGCTAACTCTGACAGCCCTAATCATAGAGTACACCTGTCTGCTGAAGCAAGAATATAAGATTAATGTTAATGTAAATTTGTGTTTTAAATATGCTATGTTTTTACTAAGTGACAGTCAACTACATTATGGGCCTGGGAGGCAAGATGTTTAGACTACTTTGAGGGCAGGGATGAGGAGAAAAAGGAAACTGGTCAATGACTTGAGTCTGCTAAGAGAATCACTTCATGCTATTGGGAGATCTGCAAGAGTTGCCAGAAAACTATACATTAATGAAAGTAAGAGACTGCCACTTAAAAAACTTATTCAGGCAGATAGGACTTCGGGAAGAAATATTTGTTAAGGAGGTTCCAGAAATATTCCACCGGAAGGTAGAAGTTTCAGAGCTCGGCAGGTGGCTGCAGACAGAGTAGTTTTAATTCCTTCATTCAAAAAATAATTATTGAGCACCTATTATGTGTCATGCACTGTTCAAGGCATAGACAAAAGTCCCTATCCTCATGGAATTTACATTTCAGTTGGGGAAAGGGGATATGCACGATATACAAATAAATAAGGAAAACATATAGCACGCCAATGATTAGTGCAATGGAGAAAAATAAAGCAAGGAAGAAAGATAGAAAATGTGGATGAGAGAAGCTTACAATAGAGCACAGTCGTCCCTCGGTATCCGTGGGGGATGGGTTCCAGGACCCCCTGCGGATACCAAAATCCGCGGATGCTCAAGCTCTCTAGTCTGCCCTCGGTATCCGCGGAACCCGCATCATCTGCAGATTCAACCAACCGCGGATCGTGCGTACAAACCATGTTTACGACCCGCGGTTGGTGAATCCGCAGATGCAGAATTCTCGGAGACGGGCCGCCAACTGTATTCAGGAAATGCCTCACTGAGAAAGTGACACCTGAGCAGAGACCTTAAATAGTTGAGGAAAAAAGTCATGCTTCTATCTGGTATAAAAGTATTCCAGCAAAGAGAACATCTATGCAAAAGCCTAGCTTTGTCTAGGAAAAACAAGGAGGTCAATGTGGCGGATGTTCGGTGGAACTAGCAGGAGAGGAAGTAATGAGAAAAGAGATGTTGAGTCTTCCTATGGGGCCTTATAGGATAACGTAAGGACTTTGTCTTTTACTGTGAGTGTTAGCTACTGGAGATTTTTAAGCAAAAGAATGACTTTTTAAAAGGATCACTCTGGCTGCCATGTAGAGGATAGAATATAAGGAGGTAAGAACAGAAACAACATGACCAGTTTTAAGACTAAATGAGGAAGAGATTGAAGCTTCCTTCTTTGAATTATGGCTAAAAGTGGTGAAAATAAATTTTTATTAAGCAGTAAAATGACACCAAGGTGCTAGTCTTTTCTTTTATTTAAGCAAGAAATAGTTTTGTGTAGCAGAGTGTTCATGAAACACTCTAGCGCAGCTAGATGCTTTGTTAGAGACTTGAAGAAGTAGGATTGTTGCATTGCATTACACGGGTATTGCAAACTAATAGGCTATAAGTTATATAACTTGTCTGGGCCCACACTTTATATCAATCTCTGCCTCTCCCAAGTCTCAGGACAGGCTGGAAGCCTCTAGTCCTTAGATAGCAAATTCCTGCCACACCTAGTGTCTTTCTCCCAACCCAGGCAAATCATCACTGCTTACAATGCACTTTAGCTATTGAGCCTGAAAACAGCCTCAGAATCCTTCTCAACATCATATTTTTTTAGACAGCCATTATTGACTCATTAGAATTAGCTTTAAAAATTAAACCTGTTTAGCATCACTAGTCTCACAGCTGCTTTGTTATTCACTGAACCACTGCACCTGCATGAGAGAATGCAATGTGGCTATTATCCAACCCATGCTCTGCTCTTCATGGGCTGGGTCTGTGTTCTGAGAGTGTCTTTTTCTAAATCACACGAAGGCAATGTATGGACTAGCAGCAGTTCTGTCTGTTCTAGGGGAATAAGCAGGGAGTCACTTGGCATAACTGATTCAAATAATAAGGGAGAGAATATTTAAACCAGAGAGAGAGAGATGAGTGGAAGCATTCATCTCTGAAGAATGGCTAAGATTTGATTTTTTTTCTTCTTATTTGAAGTAGGCAATGATTTGCATGATGACGAGGTTAGTATGAAAGTGGTTTAATTAAGCTAGATGTTGTAAGTAGAGCGCTGTAGAAGCAGGATTGTAAAGAATGGGGGTTTAGGGCTGGCCTGGTTAGGTTTGGTGCACTCCACTTCAGCGGCCCGGGTCTGCAGATTCGGATCCTGAGCACGGACATACACTGCTCATCAAGCCATGCTGTGGTGGCAACCCACATACAAAATAGAGGAAGATGGGCACAGATGTTAGCTCAGGGCCAATCTTCCTCACCAAAAAAAAAAAAAAAACAAAAAAAACGGGGGTTGACCTTGCCTGATGGAGATGCTTACTTGGGTGGTTATTTGCCTCTGCCTCTTGGCAACTAAATAAAGCCAACCTTGGCTTCTGAGCATGTTCAATACTGGATGCCTTTCTGTTAGAGAAATTTAAATATCACCAAACTGAAAGCAGTTTTCTATTTACTGATGCACTTTCGTTGTTTGTTTAGTTATGTTCTGTATTAAAGAAACACATATATGACATTCTGATTTTATATAATAGATAAATCAAGTGCTAAATGATTCATAGCACCACAGTTCCCCAGGTGATTCTGATGTATACAACTTGGTTGAGACACATGGACCCTAAAGAGTAAGTCAACTGGCCTGGAGGGGGAATCAAATCAGAACCATTATGAACCAGCTTTCGAGCTCATTAACTAAGACTGTTCACCTGCCCCTTACCAGTATATAAGGGTGTCCTTACATTCCCCATCCTCTCATGTCATGTGATGTAATGAGGAGGTGTTGGCTTAGGGATAGTTCAGCTGAATGAACATAGAGAGAATGGAAAAGCAAAACTTCAGCCCCAAGGCTGAAGCCATTTGGAGGAGAAACTGTCTAGCATGCATGCTCTGGCAAGACACCGGTAACAAAGACTGCCAGCCACATAGCTCTTTGATGAGCTTACTCTTAGCCAGTTTCATGAAGAAGAGTTGTCATTTTACATATAGCCTATCCCCACCCCCCTGCCTCTCTTGCTGTAACCCCCTTCATGATTTGAGCTGCTTTTCTCTGCATCTTCTCCAACTCTATTATTCCTGTCTTGTACACAGACCAGAACTGCAACAAAACAGCCCAGGTGCGGATGTCTCAAGGATTTACAGAAAAGTAGGATGACTGCTTACTGGGTTTTTTCCTATTTTTCTTAATGATATTGAACATTTTCCTGATTATTTTGGCCAAAGCAACCCTTGGGCAGCTGTCTTCAGGGAACAGTCTACAAGGACTTTTGGCTCACTTTCCTAGGATGTAACAGCTCAGAATTCATCATTTTAAAACATGAATTTTTTCTTCTCTTGTCTTGAAGAGACAGAGATGTGAGGAGACTGGAGAGGTGGAAATATAGATGTGATTTGAAAAATCAATTTGAATAGAGATATGTTGTTGGGAACGTTCATTTGGGTGGCTATTTGGAGAAAACACTTCATATTTGCATAATGCTTTACGGTATATTTGCACTTAACCCTCACAATAACTCTGATGAGATAAGTGAGTGGACTTTTCCAGTACTACACAGTAATTGCGCAATGAAGCTGGAATTAGAACCAAAGTCTGGCTCCTTATTTCATGTTAGACTGCTTTATTATTTGTTAGGATCCCCTGGACAATCTTGATATCACAAAACAAATTGTATATTTTATAATTTTATTTATTTATTTATTTTTCCCCAAAGCCCCAGTAGATAGTTGTATGTCATAGCTGCACATCCTTCTAGTTGCTGTACGTGGGACGCGGCCTCAGCATGGCCGGAGAAGCGGTACGTTGGTGCACGCCCGGGATCCGAACCCGGGCCGCCAGCAGCGGAGCATGCGCACTTAACCGCTAAGCCACAGGGCCGGCCCCAAATTGTGTATTTTAGAAAAGTTTTTATTTGAGAGAAAATATCTAAAAGTTTGTAAGGTAAATTTATAAAGAATTTTTTTTAAAGATTTTCCCTGAGCTAACATCCATTGCCAATCTTCCTCTTTTTTTTCTTTTTCCTTCCCAAAGCCTCAGTGCATGGTTATATATCCTAGTTGTAAGTCCTTCTAGTTCTTCTATGTGAGCCGCCACCACAGCATGGCAACTGACAGACGGGTGGTGTGGTTCTGAAACTGGAAACGAACCCAGGCCACCAAAGTGATGAGAACTTTAACCACTAGGCCATCAAGGCTAGCTCTATAAAGAATATTATGAGACTTAAGGTAACCAATGGAGTAGGCATGATAGAATGCCCATCTCCTCAAATCTGAAGAAAATGTAGGGCTCTTTTTGTGACTGCCCATATTGTAAATTTAATCATATTTCAGGCTCTAAAACCTTATCAGTCAAAGATACTACAATGGACCCAAGGAGAATTTTATTTAAGTAAGATCATCAACTGTGAAAAGCAGCTACAGATAGAGGGCTTCTATAATTCTACTTCATTCTTGGTGAAAGTATTTTCATTTCATGGTGGGAACTGTTCTTTCTCCATCTCTCAGATTACTTTATGAGCCATTTGCTTTGCAAGTATTTTTTTCTCTTTTAATGGAATGAAATGGTACAAGGCTAAGGCTCATTATCAAATTGGAATGCAGAAACAACATTGGCCCATAGTTTAAATTTGCCACTGTAGAAACTATAAAGAAGAAAAAAATATATATATATATAAAATGAAGTTTGTTACCCATTGAAGAGTTCTGAAGAGACCTTGATACATTCAAGGCTATCAACTTTATTTTTATTTTTTTTATTGTGGTAACATTGGTTTATGACATTGTATAAATTTCAGGTGTACATCATTATATTTTGATTTCTGCATAGATTACATCATGTTCACCACCCAAAGACTAATTACAATCCATCACCACACGCATGTGCCTGATCATCCCTTTCATCCTCCTCCCTCCCCCCTTCCCCTCTGGTAACCACCAATCCAATTACTGTCTATGTGTGCTTGTTTGTTGTTGTTTTTATCTTCTACTTATGCGTGAGATCATACAGTATTTGACTTTCTCCTTCTGACTTATTTCACTGAGCATAATACCCTCAATGTCCATCCATGTTGTCACAAATGGCTGGATTTCATCGTTTCTTATGGCTGAGTAGTATTCCATTGTGTATATATACCACATCTTCTTTATTCATTCATCTGTTGATGGGCACTTAGGTTGTTTCCAAGTCTTGGCTACTGTGAATAATGCTGCAATGAACACAGGGGTGCATGTATCTTTATGCATTGGTGTTTTCACTTGTTTTGGATAAATACCCAGCAGTGGAATAGCTGGATCGTATGGTAGTTCTATCCTTAATTTTCTGAGGAGTCTCCATACTGTTTTCCGTAATGGCTGCACCAGTTTTCACTCCCACTAGCAGTGTATGAGAGTTCCCTTCTCTCCACAGCCTCTCCAACACTTGTTTCCTGTCTTGTTAATTATAGCCATTCTGACAGACATGAGGTGATATCTCATTGTAGTTTTGATTTGCATTTCCCTGGTAGTTAATGATGTTGAACATCTTTTCATGTGCCTGTTGGCCATCTGTATATCTTCTTTGGAGAAATGTCTGTTCAGGTCTTTTGCCCATTTTTAATTGGGTTGTTAGTTTTTTTGTCGCTGAGATGTATGAGTTCTTACCTTAGTGAAATACTCAAATTCACTAAAAACATGCAAATGAAGCAAGACATTTCTTATTTCTTGAAATTTCAACTGTCAAAAAGGTTTTGACCTTTCAGAATATAAATATAAGAACAATCTCCCTATCTATAGATGTCTATGAATATGAAATCACTTAGCAGTCATTTAGCAAACTAACTAAATATAAACAAAACTTTACTACTGGGTATGAGTAGGTGAATGGAACAAATTAACTGATCTGAGTGAATGGGAAGAGGCTCATTCTAAAGAAGGAAAGGAAGGACAATTGTGTAGCACATCACCAATTCTAAGGTTCATAGTCTATATAGAACAGTGCATACTGCCTCACTTTTTGTTCTTTCAAAAAAATATAAAGGTATTCAAAGAAAAAGTAAAAAAAATAATGATTTTAGACTATAACACCTGAATGTGCTAAAGAAATCATTGTAGGGAAATAAAAACAACATTGTTGCTAAGGCAAGCAAACTGACACCTTGGCTATCTACTTGGTTGAGTATAAAGCTGCATGTGTCCTCAAAACAGAGCCCAAATACTTAACATAAGAATAAAACAGCAGGTACTTTTTCAAAAATGCTACTTTAAAGGCCTTTGCAATTATCAGTTTGTAGTCTGCCCTGTGAATGCCTTGAAAGTCTAAATCAGAAGACCATAAAAACTAGTTCTTTGCTTGCTCTTAATAATCTGGTTTGGGAAAGTACAAAATTCTGGGGATTTTATTTGGTTATTATTTTGATATTACTAACACACCGTAGATAGAGCTATAATGCCAGCTGATAATTAAGGCAATCACCTGAAATGACTCAGACAACAAGCTCCTCTCGCCTGCATTCACGGAGCATTTCCTCTGTTCTTCAATGCTCAAGTTGCAGCAGTGGGGCGGTGTCTTAAGTTTTTGGTGATAATAAATCTGATGTTAACCTCTCTCTGTCTTAGATAATAATTATTAGAAGTGGGACAGGAGTGAGTATCTATTAACTGCCTGATTTCCTAAGTGAGGAACTCAGGCCCAGAGAGGTGAAAGGACTTGCCCAACATCACAAAACTAAATGCTGGCACAGCTGGAGTACAACTAGGTCTCCAGTTTTCCAGTGTAGTGTACTTCTGATTTTAAGAGGCTGTCTCAAGTTTGAACTGGTTGCTGCCAAAAGTGTATAATGATTTCTGTTTTATAGAACTTTCTGCTTTTAAAGTGATAACAAGAGTAACAACTCACTGAGTGCCTCGTAGGTGCCCCCTCTCTGTGCTAGCTACCTTATATTACTTAGGAGAACTGACATCATGGCAATATTGAGTCTTCCAACCAATGAATACGGCATATCTCTCCATGTATTGTTTTAGACAGTATTTGACTTCTTTTGCCAGCTAAGTAAAGTCAATTCTCTCTGATAACACTGTTGTCTTGGCCTCAAATTATTCCAGCTTTTCAGAACAGTTGCTAGGCCATTCTGCTCTCATGTTTTAAAATGAAATGATAACCAGTAAAATTCCGTAAAAGTACAATGTGTTTATTCAGAGGAGGTCTGTCATTTGGCTCCAAATTAACATAGAAATGACAGTGAGACAGTTATATGACATTCACTATGAAAGCTTTTCAGGAAAAAATATTATAAGCTTATATTTAATTTATAACAGCTTTATTACGATATAATTTGACATTTAATAAACTGAATACACTTAAATTGTACAATTTGACAAGTTTTGACATATGCACATACACATGAAATCATCACCACAATCAAGACAGAGAACAAATCTACCACCCCCAAAAAGTTTCCTTGTGCCCCTGCGTAATCCTTTCCTCCTGCTCACTCCCAACCTCCCGCATTCCCAGGCAACCACTGATCTGCTTTCAGTCACTATAGATTAGTTTGCATATTCTAATATTTTGTATATGTGGACTCATACAGTCTGAACTCTTTTTTGACTTGTTCATTTCACTCAGCATAATTATTTTGAGATTCTTCCAAGCTTTTGCATGTATCAAAAGTTCATTTCTTGGGGCCGGCCTGGTGGCATAGCGGTTAAGTTCGCATGCTCTGCTTCAGTGGCCCAGGGTTCGTGGGTTCAGATCACGGGTGCAGACCAATGCACCGCTTGTCAAGCCACCCTGTGGTGGCGTCCCATATAAAGCAGATGGGCACGGATGTTAGCCCAGAGCCAATCTTCCTCAGCAAAAAAGAGGAGGATTGGCAACAGATGTTAGCTCAGGGCTAATCTTTCTCACACACACAAAACAAAACAAAATTCCTCAAGCTTTCTGAAGCTAATAAAGATACACGATATAACATTTACCTTTAAAAAAAAAAAAGTTCATTTCTTGAGCCAGCCCTGATGGCCTAGTGGTTAAAGTCCCGCACGCTCTGCTCTGGCGGCCTGGGTCCAGTTCCCGGCACGGAACCACACCACTCGACTGTCTGTAGCCATGCAGTGGCAGCAGCTCACACAGAAGAACTAGAAGGACTTACAACTATACAACTAAGTACTGGGGCTTTGGGGAGGGAAAAAAAAGAGGAAGATTAGCAACAGATATTAGCTCAGGGTGAATCTTTCCCAGCAAAAAAAAAAAAAAAAGTTCCTTTCTTTTTAGTGCTGAGTAGTATTCTGTTGTATAGATATATGACAATTTGTTTATCCTTTCACCTGTTGATGGATATTTGGGATGTTTCCTGTTTGAAGCTATTTTACAAATAAAGATGCTATGAACATTTGTGTACAGGTATTTGTACAGACATATGCTTTAATTTTTCTTGAATAATTACTTAGGAGTTGAATGGGTGTATCATATTACAGTATGCATATGTTTAACATTTTAAGAAGGTGCCAAACTGGTTTCCAAAGTGCTTGTACTATTTTACATTCCCACAAACAGTTTATGAGCATTCCAGTTCCTCCACATCCTTGCCAACACTTGGTATGGTCAGTCATTTTCATCTTAGCCATTCTAATAGATGTGTAGTGGTATCTTACTATGGTTTTAATTTTCATTTCTTCAATGACTAATGATGAGCAACTTTCCATGTGTCTATTTGCCATTCGTATATTTTCTTTGGTGAAGTGTCTATTCAAATCTTGCCCATATTTAAATTGGGTTGTTTTATTTCTTATTATTCAGTTTTGAGAGTTCTTTAGATATTCTGCATATAAGTCTTTATCATCTATATGCAAAATTTTCACCCAGTCAGTGACTTGTCTTTACATTCTTTTAACAGTGTCTTTCAAAGAGCAGAATTTTAAAATTTTGATGAAGTTCATTTTGTCAATTCTTTGCTTTTATGGATTATACTTTTGGTGTCATATTTAAGAAATCTTTGCCTAATCCAAGGATGCAAAAATTTTTTCCTATATTTTCTTCTAGAAGTTTCATATATTTAGGTTTTACATTTAGGTATATGATCAATTTTGAGTTAATTTTCATATATGATAAGAGGTATGGACTTGCATTCGTGTTTTTGCATATAGATATCCAATTGTTCCAGCACAATTTCTGGAAAAGATATCCTTTCTCCATTGAATTGCATTTGATCCACTGTTGAAAATCAGCTGTCCATATATGTGTGGGCTTATTTCTGAACTCTCTATTCTGTTCCATTGATCTACATGTATATAAAGATAAACTAGTGCAAAGACACTAGTACCATAAGGTTTTGATTACCATAGATTTATAATGAATTTTAAAAATGATACTCTTACTCCTCTAACTTTGTACTTTTCTTTCCAAAGTTGTTTTAGGTAGTCTAGATCCTTTGTAGTTCCATATGAATTTGCATATATATTGATCTATACATCAATTTGGAGAAAATTGACAAAATGACAAAATTGAGTCTTCTGATCTATGAACACCATATATATATTTATTTATAATTTATTTAATTTCTCTCAGTAGTATTTTGTAGTTTTCAGTATACTGATCTTGAACATCCTTTGTTAGATTTACACCTATGTATTTCATGTTTTTTTTAATGTATTGTCAATGGTATTGTTTTATTTAAACACAATTTCCAATTGTTAGTTGCTAGTATATAGAAAGAACATTGATGTTTCTATTTTTATCTTGTATCCTGAAACCCTGGTAAACTCACTTATTACATCTAGAAACTTTTTTGTAGACTTAAGATCTTCTATATGGATGATCACATCATGTGTGAATAAAGACACTCTTACTTCTTTCCTTCCAATCTGAATGTCTTTTATTCCTTGCTTTATTACACTTGCTAGAACATCCAGTACAATGTTGAATAGAAGTGGAAAGAGCAGACCTCCTCATCTTGTTCCTGATCTTAAGAGCAAAGCATTCAGTTTTTTACCATTAACTATGATGTTATCTACAGAGTTTTTGTAGGTGCCTTTTTTCAAATTGAGAAAGTTTCTTTCTATTTCTAATATTCTCAGAGTTTTACAAGGAATGAGCCTTTTCTTGTTGTTGAGTTGTAAGAGTTCTTTAAAAATTCTGAATACTGGACTCTTATCAGAAATGTGATTTGCAAATAGTTCCTCCCATTCTGTGGCTTATCTTTTCACTCTCTGGGTAGTGTCCTTTGGTGCACAAAAGATTTTAGTGTTGATGAAGTCCAATTTATATACTTTTGCTTTTGTTTCTTATGCTTTTAGCATCGTATTTAAGAAACCATTGCCAAATCCAAGGTCATGAAGATTTGGCTTGTCTGTTTTCTTCTACAAGTTTTATTGTTTTGTCTTTTACATTTAAGTCTTTGATCCATTTTGAGGTAAATTTTTAATATAATGTGAGGTAATGGTCCAATTTCATTCTCTTACATGTGGCTACCTAGTTGCCCCAGCACCTTTGTTCAAAGGACTGTTCTTTCCCCATTGAATGTTCTTGGCACCTTGGGAAAAATCAATTGATCGTAAATTTGAGGGTTTGTTTCTGGACACTCTCTTCTATTCTATTGAGCTATATGTCTATCCTTATGTCAGTCCAACACTCTTTTGATTAATGTAGCTTTGTAGTAAGTTTTAAAATCTGAAAGTGTGAGTCCTCCAACATTATTTTTTTCCAAGTCTGTTTTGGCTATTTGGGACCCTTTGCAAATCCATATGAATTTGAGGATTGGCTTTTACATTTTTGCAAAAAAGGCCATTGAGATTTTGATAGAGATTGCATGGAATCTGTGGATCACTTTGGGGAGGATTGCCATCTTAACAATATTAGGTCTTCCAAACCATGAACATAGGATGTCTTTCCATTTATGTAGGGCTTCTTTAATGTCTTTCAGAAACTTCTGCGTACAAGTCTTTCACCTTCTTGGTTAAATTTATTCTTAAGAATTTATTCATTTTGATGCTATTATAAATGGAATTGTTTTCTTAATTTCCTTTTTGGATAGTTCATTGCTGCTGTATAGAAATACAATTAATTTTGGCATGTTGATCTTGTATCCTGTAAATTTGTTGAATTCATTTATTAACTTTAATTTTTTTGTGGATTCTTTAGGATTTCTACATATACGATCACCTCATCTGCAAATACAGATAGCTTTAATTCTACCTTTCCAATTTGGATGCCTTTTATTTCTTTTTGTTGCCCAATTGCTCTGACTAGAACTTCCAGTATGTTAAAATACGCAGTTTTTATTTTTGAGGATGTACATTAAGTTAAACCAAGCTAATGAAGTTTTCATGCAAAGCTTTGTCAAGATTTTTTTATTGAAAAGAATAGTCTACAATCAGTATGTTAATATATATATGTGCACATGTGTGTGTGTGTGTGCTTGAAAAGTTCTCAGAGTTCATGTGTTAAGGACTGTGGACCTGATTAATTTGCTTGGCAAATTTTTTTAAATGACAATAAAAATATATACTTAAGGCTAACTTATAACTAGTTTATCATATATTTTATATTATTAGAATCTTAGTTAATGTTGCTTTGTTGTACATAATTATTTAAATGCCAATACTATTGTCAAATATATGTATTTTATGGTCTGGAAAATTTTTAAATTACTTTAAAAATATCTTTTTATCTGCATGTAGGCATTTATTTCAATTTAGTTTCGAAGCTTCCTTGGACAAAAGACATACTGTATAATGTATATGGTGTAAAGTCACATATAGAAAAATATTTTTCCAATCAACATTGAAGCTTGATCTGAAGTTGTGCTTTTGCTTATGTCAGCATTTTGGGGGCATGATATCTTTTTGAGCCTTTGTAGTGTTTGGGAGTTGAACACAAGATTTAATAATCATCATAAACAGAAGCACACCAATATTTTTCCATTAAAATATTCCTGAAAGGGCAGACATTACATCTGAAAGTGCCTAAATAGAGTTCTTACCCATTTCTGGAGGCAGCTCAGGCATTTATTGCTGTGTGTCCTTTTGCAAATCACTTAACCTCTCTGAACCTCAATATTTCTCATCAGTGAAATAAAGTAATATTACCTACATAACTCAATAACGCATGGAGTTTCAAGTAAGTACAGTACAGAAAAGTACTGTGTGTGTTTTAACAAAGCATATAAACAAAAGAAGGGAGTGTGTAAATCATTTTTAAATTAAATGGTTAAAGAATTTATACGAAATGTTTGAAAAGCAATAATTTTTAAAATCGAATATGATGTTTAAGGTTATTTCATCATCAAGGATATCTGTCATAATAGAGTTAGAACCTTGATAAGCTGTGTCAGGGTTTCATAAAACGGTTTTATTATGATACAATAAAGCAACACTACTTGAAATCTGTAATATTTCTTACAGTTTTTGTTTGCATAATTTGATGTCCCTCCAAAAATTGTTATAAGTTTAGGGAACAGTCTAGGTTATTCATATTCATTTGCTCTACTTGTCATACTTAGAAACTGTCTTCAGGGATCACCTGAGGGGGAGGGAACTAATCTCCTTTTCAGATGAGGAGTAATTAAGTAATCCTGGAAGCAGACATCAAAGTAATCAAATGTGAAGAAGATGTATTTTTCCTTGTAAAATTGGTAAGAATTAAATGCAGCATCATCAACTTTTCAGACATTTTTGAACCCTCTCTTGGAAGTGTGAATTGCATGTTCATTGAAATGATCAGAACAGGTACAGCATCTGAGTTATATTTGGTGAGGCGAGATTCTTTAATTAAAGGAAAATTCCATGTGAGGTCTACATTTTGTCTCACTCCATATCCATTTTGGGTGCTCTCCAATCCTCATTTAAAATATTATGACTTTTTTGACTCAGTTCCTAGACTCCTCCTTCCCCCGCCTCGCCCCGCCCCTGCCTCATTCGGGTTGAGCCTTCACGCCAAGACCGGTAGAGAGCTGAGGCACTTATCTGAATGAGTCAACCCAGATCAACAAGTGAAGAGCAACTGGGCCGGTACAAAAAGGCGACCAAAAAGAGGCTTTGTGTTCACTTTTTTTTGCAGAGGGGTGCAGGGCTTTAAAATAATTTGTTTATGAAATGAATAGTCTTCTTCACAGAAGATCTTTCCATTCATTCAAAGAAATCTTGTATGCTAAGGAGACAGGCAGAAATGGAGAAGGATGAAAACCCGGGGACTTAAAGCAAACCTGCTTCCTAAAAATTAACCAGCCCACTGGAATATTATAGAATCAAGCAATGCTCTCTAAGGTTAGGGTTGCCAGATATTGCATGGGTCAGACTTACACTAAAAAATTATTTATTGTTTATCTCAAATTCAAATTTAACTGGGCCTCTGTAATTTTATTTGCTAAATCTGGCCACTCTATTAAGGTGTTATTCCATCACATCTGCTACATTTAAAATTCAGAGTCAGGTTTTATAATTTAACAATCTTTAAAAAACAGAGTTTTTACACTGCTCTGTGGAGAAAAAAATAACTGTTATTTTTCTTGCCAGTAAACAAATTTAAAATCTAACTGTTCTATTACTTTTCTAAAGGTTGAGGGTGGTAATAATGTCATCTACAGAATTTAGACTCTAAGTTCCTATGCAGTATCAATATCAATGTAACAGTAAGTTCTAGGTTTATAAGTTTTCTGGCTATCCATGGATTCTCTGGCTTCTTAATCAGGGCCCTATATCTATTAATACCAGACTTTCTGTTTCAGTGAGCTTGGGGGAAGGGAGAAAATTCAAGAACACCCTTTTGCTATTAGTCCTGGCTCAGTAAGCACAATGTGGGCTCTGTGTCTGCTTCAAGCTTGCTGAGCAACAGAGGGTTAAAATCTTTTTCAATATTGCCACTCAAATTGCTGTTTACCATCTAAAGTACAGGGTACAGAGTGAGGAGAAAGGCCACAAGGGTCATTATGCTTTGGTGGCAAAAGACGTATCATTACTTTCATTCTATTCGATGCCAACAAACCGTTTATTAAAGGACAAAATTGGAAATTCTCCACTTTGCTCTTTTTGAGGACTGTTTTATTTTATTTCCACAACCTGAGGAAAAGAAAGAAGGCTTTACAGATGGAGCACTGCAATGGTCAGGGTCTTTTGGTGCCCACAGGCTGCCCTCATCCAATGACACTATGCTTATTGTTGAGACAATCGAATTTCATTTTTTTCTTATATTGAGTTGAAATCTTTTAAAATCTTGTTGCTTAAACTGGCTTCATGAGACTGACATATCATTTGGTCAGTCACTGAGGGAAACTAATCACATGAGGTTTTCAGCCTGGAGGAGTCTCTCCCTTCTCTGAAGATGCATTCTATTTCATTTGTGCCCCTCCCATGGCATTTATCCCTTTGTGCTGTGTATTATAGTTGTTTGTGGCTTCTCTCTCCTATTCAAGGATAAACTCTGTGCTATCTCAGCAGGGTCCATGTTTACTCATCTTAATCCTCTCATTCAGAACTTTACATTGCATATCATAAATTCTTGATAAATATTTGTTGAATGGATGTGTGAACTGTTTTTATTTTGTACTAACCACAGCATGATCAGAGGCATACCCAGATGTGTGGGGCTTCGAAGAAAATATCTCAGAAAGGAGTTTTTTCCCTTTGTTAACTCAAAATAAAAGACTTTGCAGTTCTGTTATTCAGGACTACTTGGATGTAGCGAGAAAGAAGAGAAAGGTTTTGGCGTTTTCCCCATTGACAAAGTCTAAAAAGGAAGTAATGCTCGGCAACTAGAATAACTTCTTGGGCATAAGAATAACTTATTACCCACTCCCTGTGGGTAACTAGAGAGCTTTAGCTGAAGTGAGTATTGACTGTAAATGCAGTGTATTCTCGAGACTTAAAACAGGTCTCTTATCATCCTCTCAAAGCCAAGTGGTAACAACTCCAGCTGGTTGGACATCATCCATCATTAGTTGGATTTTAGGTCAGCATGTGTTTGCATATCTGTAGTTGGACTTGAATGTGGCCAGAAGAGGATGACAAACCCTGGAGGGCTAGAAAAGTTCATCTGGAATAAGGGGAGGGGAGATTTTTTAAAAAACCTTTGATACAACAGCAGGTTAAATGATGCAAAATAAGAAAGTTTTAGAAGGGGCCATAAAAAAGTATGGGGCTAGTTTAAAGAGATTCCTCTGAGTCGAAGACCAGAGGAAGATATTCATTATTTAGGAGGCTAAGGACAGAATTTTTCATCTAGAGAGAAGTGGTCCTAGGTTCCAGAACAAAGGAACCTCACTTCCTTAGAAATATAGGTGGGAGGGAGGGAGAAAACATGAAAGAGAAAGAGAGCAAAGAGATGGATCAAGCAAAAAGGGCTAAAGCTAGGGAGGAAGAATTGTGGATCTCATAGGACCAGGGCTAAAGTAATGAGTTCAGGCACTATATTAGAAAATCAGACAGGGATTATTGAAATTTGATTAATCAATTAAAAAAAGATACTGGGCACTTACTATGTACCAGTCATTATAGCATGTTCTTTTACTATTATATCTGATTCAATCCTCAAAGAAGTATGCAAGTAGAAATTTTTATCTCCATTTTCCAGACTTAAAAAACAGTAGCTCATATACAGCTTATTCAAGATCACACAGATAGTGAAAAATTGAGAGAGAATTCCAACTCAGGAATGATTCAGGTGTATTCTGACAGACTGAAGCCCATGCTCTTTCCACTGAATGAACAGAGCTTGCATCAGGCTGAATGTATATGTATGTATGTATATCTATATTATGTATATGCATATTTAGTGCTATATCTATATTTAGTGCTGTATAGTCTATTTGTTACCCCTGAGATTTAATAACACAGGAATATATTAACTTTGCAATAAGTAAAAGCTACTGAAACCCCATAGAGGAGAGAAGTTCAAAAGGGAAATTAGATTGTTGAGTAGGCATATTTCCCATTTCCTGACGTTGTGACAACAGAAGTCCACACTTGGACTCCTTCCACCTCCCCTCAACCCCCATAGCTCTCAATCCTCTAATTCTCGGAACCAGTTTAACTTAATCACCCCTTACAGGTGTGTCCTCACCTCATACCTTGACCCAATCCTGATTCTAAATGGGGGGAGGTGCGGTGTGAAGCCTGATAAAGGAGCTTGGTGGCTCTTATTCACACCACTCAGTAGACTGAGGCCACTGAAAGAGCCGTACAGCTTTGTTCCTTCTCTGATGTAGGTCTGCCAATAACTTGTGCTCCTTCCATTATAGCCCTTCAGTTGATGTCCTGCCTTCTCCCTCCCTCACCACCACCCCCCACTTCAAGTCCTTCCAGGGACTGGATTTCTTGACCCTGAACTCTAACACTTGTCAACACTGAGTCACTGGTACCTGGTGCCACATCTTCCAGATGTTGACCCACACCGGCACTTCCTTTGAATCTATTATTGACAATAAAACCTATGAACTTTACAAAGCACTGTTACATTTGTTATTTCACGTGGTCCTTACAATCCTTTATACTTAGGTACATGTATTTCTTATCCTCATTTCAAGGATAAGAGGCCTGAAGATTTGTGACTCGTCCTAGGACACAAGGATATTAAGTAGCAGCGCTCCTTTTTCTCATCTTCTGACAGTGCTCTTTCACCTATGCCCTGTTGCATTCTGACTGTCCCTTCTGCCTATTGACTGATATACTGGTTTCAGATCTTTGACCTAAAGTTCCCACCTACTTGCTTTTTGTTCTTTGCCTCTAATGGGTCCACTTTTTAAACTAATGTTCCTCCCTAGCCCAGAGAGTCTCAAACTTTAGAGTGCACCAGAATCATGCACTCTGGGATGCTTGTTAAAATGTGCTTCTGAGACCTCAGCCCCAAGGGATGTGATGTAGTGCGTTTGGAGGAACGATGCAGGAATCTCCATTTTAACAAATAATCTAAGTGACTATGATGCAGGGAGTCCAAAGACCACCATTTGAGAAACACTGTTTTAGCTATTTGGAAATAAGGCTACAATCAGATAATCCTCATAGTGTAAGTTGCTGAGGAATTCTTCAATTTGAGTGTGTGTTGCCTTGAGTTACAGAGCTCTTACACAATGTGAAATGAAAAATGTAGAACATTCAATCAACACAGTTGTTCACTGCAATAAAATGTCAACGTTTCAAGTCTTTTTTTTCAAAAGACTTCTTAAAAATTACTCTCTCCACACACGGTCCTGTTTAAAAGGAATTACAGCTGCTCCTACTTTTGTAACTAACACTTCCAAATATGTCTATAAAATATTTAAAATGAACAAAGTGCAGCTATAGTTATATTTGCAGTTGTGTAGAACAAATCCATTGCCTTTAAAATTATAAGTTTGACTAATTAAAACTACCAAAAAAACTCTATGGAATAAGAATGGAATTTTTAAACATATAAGCCATGGAAGAAATTGCAAATGGAAAAATCAATACTACACGAAAATGTAGTATTTTGAACTGCACGAAAATGGAAAAAAATGAAGCTGAAAAGCCATTACTAAACAAGAAAACCTAAAAGACAAGCCACAAACTGGGAAAAATATTTGCAATGAACATTAAAAAGGGATGATAGATTTCAAATATTAAAAAGCTCGCCTCAACCCGAAATTACACGATGTTATAAACCATTATGATCTCAATAAAATTATTGAAGAAAAAAAAAGAAACAAAAAATAAAAATAAAAAGCTCACTCTTAAATCAAAAAGGAAAATGAGTAAAGAACAGGAACAGAGATAAATACACATGAGACAAGTTCAAGAACCTAACGGACATATGTTTTTAATGTTCAATACTTTAAAATAGTAGTGATATATATCATTTTTGTCAATCAAATCAGGAATTTTTAAATGACTATTTGGGAGAGAATTCAGTGAAATGGATGGGCACACTCAAACACTGCTGGTGAGTGAGTAAATTGGTACAAATTTTCTTTAAAACAATTTTATAATTCTTATCATTATTGTTTTTTGAAAAAAAATCACACGCTTAGATCCAGTAAGTTTCTTTGTAGGATTCTCGTCTAAAGAAACAATCAGAAATTCAGACAAAGATCAAGTACAGAATTATTTTTAAAATGGAAAAATTGGAATCAAACTGAATGTTCAACAATAAAAGAATGTTATTTTTAATAAACAACCTGTGGTATATTTATATTCATATGACAAAATGTTATATAGCAATTTAAAATGGTGTTTTCAAATACTTAATGGTACTTGAACATGTTTCAAATGTAAGGACACTTTGAAAAGCCAAGATATAGCATTTTATATATAATATGATCCTGATTTTCTTTTAAAATGTTTTATATGCACATAAAAAAGCTATAAATAAATCAAAATGCTAACAGCTGTTATCTCTAGGTGTTGAGATTTTTATTCTCCTCTAAGTACTTTTCTGTACTATCAATTCTCTGCAATGACCATATGTTACTTTTATAATCAGAAAATGCAACAAATGGTATTTCAAAAGTCCCTCTGAAAGCATAACATAAAGAAGGAAAAGTTGTCAACTTAATTAATTTATAGTTTGCAAGTGACAGAGAACACTCACCACTTGTTTCTGTAGCAGGCAGTGGAATCCATTTATGGAATGCCAGTGACCTTATATTCGCAAGACAACTGCTTATCTGTCTCCCTAATTGCAAGAGGGGGATATGGAGTAAAGACAACAGTCTCCGGGAACAGATGTCTGAAGGGAGATAAAACAAGTATCAGGATAAAGCGAAAGGAAATTTTTGCTAACAATCCTATATTCTAACTATATTCTGATTTAGAACTCTTGGACCAAAATGTTTCTCTTTGTACAATCCGGTACACCAATTGCTCAACATGACACCATTAATATTTATGAGGTTTTTTTTTTTTAACAGAAAAGGCTTTCCTTCAAGAATTTTAAATTGTAATCATTAGAGAAATGTCTTACTCCTTCCTTGAAGGTTGGATGGTTGGGTAGGGGTTAATTTGGGTAATTAAAAGACTAAAAAGGAAGACGTGGGATACTTGACCCACCCCAACAAGGACTAACTTTACATGAGAAAATACCAAAGAATCTTAGGCATCCATATTAATTTTGTATTGATCACGCTTGATAGACTGATGGGAGAGAGATAATTCTAGTACACTACTTGCTAGCACTCACCTAGAACCCAATTTCTTCATATTAAAATCAGCATGGAAAAGGGCCCCTTCTTGGTTGCTGGACAAATGAAAACAAAGTGAGGGTAATCTGGAAGGGAGGTAGTGCCAGGATTTTTCTCCCAGCTCCATAGGACGTCTTTACTTGAGCATTCCCAAACTCAAAGCAGGGAATTAGACTTGGTGAGTTTAATTCTCCAAATTTAAAAGGACAGGCTCAAAACTAAGGGATTTCACAGGTTGATGCACCATATCTAACTTATCACACCTCTGCCCAGGGCTAGACATGCCAACTAACACACTGGGTAGCCACTGTATTCAATGTAATTTGAAAAATATTTTAGGGATTATGCATTCAAGTCTCCCTTCCCCACTCCCCTCAAACAGCCTGTCATGAGGCCTGATATACCATCATTTGCCAGGGTATTTACATTATAGCTGGATTGAGAAACAGATTGGGAGGGATAGCAAGGAGTTAGCTAATAACACATTAGCAGAGATGAATTTATCTAATTCAAACCTATCCTTTGGTATTTAGCACAAGAAGGCAGAGACTAAGAGCACACATGGAAAGGCAGATATTTTTGAGGATCTTGTGAAGTGGAGGAGAGTTACTCAAATAAAGGAAAAGAATGGGTGAAAGAGCTCTAAAGATAGATTTTGCCTACATTAATTCAAGAGACATTTATTGAGCCAGGCACTGTGTTGCCACTGCAAACACAAGGAAAGGAGCCTTCCCTTAGATTTCACGGTCTAGTGGGGAAGACAGATATGTGAATTAAAAAGTATAGTCAAATCGTACATTCTAGTAAAAGCTCTGGCAGACAACTCAGTCTCTTCATCATCTTTTGTCAAACATTTATTTGCTATATTACATGCCTGAGACTTAGTTAGAAAATAGGGACACAAAATCCAATAAGGTGGAATCATTGCCCTTAAGGAGCTTCCTATATCTAGCTGGGTAAATAGACAAATTAATAATGACAACACAATGCTCTGAGAGTCAGGTATAAGATGTTATGAGAATGCAGAGATAGACTCCTTAGCTCTGCCAGGAGGGGCTGGAGAAGTCATCTCCAAAGACATATCATTTGATGTGGGACTTGAAGGATGCTAAGAGATTTGTTAGGTCAAAAAAGAACATGAAAGGAGACCTCATAGAGGGACAGAGGATAAATGATAAGAGGTACTATTTACTGATACTATTATATATGTTATATTTGACCCTTCAGCAATAACAATTGAGCACATGCTATACACAATTTAGCACTATGCTAAAGTGCTAATTCTCTGAATTTTCATATGAGGATGCCAAGGCATACAGAGACTAAGTGACTTTCCCAAAGCCACACAGATGGTAGGAGACAGATTCAAACCAAGTTCAGACTGTCTCATAAACACACATGTTTTCCATTCCACTCCCAAAACTGGATTATATAGGTATACAGGCATATTTGGGAAATGACGAAATATCTGGTTTGGCTAGAATATAAGGGAATGTGGGGAGGACGTGGGAAGTGGCAACAGAAAATCTGTGGAATGTTTCACTAATTTGCATGTTGAGGTTGACATATCTGATCATTTGCATTTGATTTTAGAAAAGGAGAAATAATTCCTCTTTTGTGCCTTTCCAAGAAGATCCTAGAACAGGTAAAATAATAACTTTTTAAAGTTTTTAGAAACTTTTGACCCCACAACTTTGAGGAGGAAAAGAAACCAAGAAGGAATTAAAATTGATTCTCAATGCAACCATTTTTTACTTGCAATTACTTTAAAACATCATGAATATTTATCACCCAGCTTTCCAGACAATATGCCAGAACCCAACCAATGATAAGGGAACAGCTGTCTGAAGCAAATATGGAGAAGAATACCAAATAAAAACAACAGCCTTCATGTTGCATCATAACTGTAATGTGTTTATGTAATTTCATATTCCAAAAAACATTGCCAAAATCAGCATATACCTTGAAAACTCATTTTGTATAAAATTAAATCTCGTTAAATGATCTATAAATGTGTTAAATAGTGTTACAAAAGCAAGTGTTTTGCGATAAAGATTGAGTTATTGAGTAGCGCAAACCAACAGTCATTTCACGGGATTTCTATTAAGCCTTCAGGGAGGTAATTGAAATGACCTATCCTAGTGATCACGGAAAAAAATTGTACCGTATACTGAGACTTCAGATGTTGGCTTTAAATTTGTAGATGTTAATGTTTAAGCAAATATTTAGCTTCCATGGAGCACCAAAGCATTATAATTAATTTAATGGCTTTTAATAGGAATAACTGAAAACATGGAAATTTGCTCTGAACATGGCACTTTCGTTTTATATAATTTTAAATAATTGAAAAACCTACTAATGGTTACGCATTTCTTGAATTTATATTATCCTTTATGCTTTCATAGACATCATACACATTTTTATAAATTATGTATTGATTTCCCTTTTAGAAACTGAATTTGTTCTTCTAATTATTTATAAAACGCTATGAGACATTTGGAAAAAACTATACTACTACTGATAAGCATTCAATTATCCCAATTTTCTGACCTGCACTTTGGAGGCTGAGCTGTTCCAAACCTTCAGAGGATTTTCTTTTCTCCACAAAAAAATTGAGTTGATATAAATATTAATGGAAGTATTGATTCATTTTTGAAAAATTCATATTTAATTCAAAATGGAAAAGAAGGCATAGGAAAGACCTTAATGTTTTGAATCACTTCTAGTCAAAAGAATGATATACATTACTATTTTAAATATTCCAAGACAAATTTTAAAGAAGAAAGAATCCTGGACAACTGGTTCTAGTCTTGCATATCTGTTCTGTGTATCTGGGGAGATTCAACACATAATCATATGTTGCTGGGAGGTAGGAGAGGCTGATATTCATATTTGGGCTTAACGGAAGTACTGCCAATTCTTTGCATTCTGTTACCTATGCCTCTCTCCCTTGGTGGGTTTTCTGCTCTGTTAAAATTGTAACCTACACTCATCTGGAATGATTATGCCATTTTAATGAGCAGTACCTGCTTCAATCAAGGTAAAAAAGAAATTGGAAAAGATAAATAAGGCTAGAATCTATTTCCCAGATTTGATGAAGAGAAAGGGCTTCATTTTCCTTTACCAGAAGGGAAAGAATTTTGTATACTCAACAATAAGGTAAGGGAGAAAGGAGAATTAAGGAAGCAAACCAGAAGTCTTTCCATTGTGTGGCAGAATGACCTGACAAGTGACCTCTTTGCAGACACTGAGCTGTTCCTAATCACGTGAATCATTTACTCCAGCTTCCCAAGGAATAATGTAGTGATTTTCATGCCTCTTAGACTCGGAGTCATTAATTAGAGAGCAGACTCAAAGAGCAGTTCGAATAAGGGATCTTTGCATTGTGTGATCTGTGGGGCGCACTGTCTCAAAACTAGCGAATCGTCTCTCCGCTGAGGTGCTATTCAGGTTTCCTCGGCCTTACCTTGTGTCCTTTTCAAGCCTTCATTTTGGATTAGGTCCTTAAAGCTTGGATTTCGCATTTCCTTTGGTTGACAGAGTTCCTGATCTTGGTCAATGCTGGCCCTACCTTTTGCTCTATAGGTGCTGGGCTTTGGCGACACACTTACACCCTACTTGCTATTTGACCTCAGCCAGAACCCTATTGTTGACCTCCCTTCTCCAGGAAACTGACAGCTGGAAGGGACTCCACTGTAGTACATGACAGAAGTTATAGCAATGTCACTGGAATGCATCATTATCTAGCTTATCTGCAAATCCACACTTAAAATTGAATAACATAGAAAGAAAATTATAATCCTCAAAATGCCACCTGTTAAAGTAACTTTATAAAAGGACTTTGAAAAACCAAAAGATTAGGGCAAGTCATTTGGCTCACGTGGGCCCCTGTTTTACTAATCTGTAAAGTGAGGGGGATAGCCCATAATATTCCTTCTAATACAAAAAGTCTATGATTTTAATTATCAAATTATTTTACTTTTAAATTTGTTGCTTCAAGAGACCCTGTGTTAAATAAAATCAAATAAAATGTCAGCCAAATGCTATGGGTGTTTTTGTTATCAACACATTTATTTTAGAATATATTTAACTTGCTTCAAACTACACCCCCACAATGATTTATGTGACCCATAATTCAGAGTTCATCAGATAGGACAACTTGGGCTGTAATGGTGTATTTTCTGGATAATTTGATAAATTTTGCCTCTGTCTATATCCTGCCTAGAGGAAAATCTGTTATTTTGTATTTGTAACAAACAAAACTGATTTGATAAACTTTTCACTGAAATTATCCTATATTTTAATATCCCATAGAATATAGAAATATAGACATTATTTATATTTCTTATATTATATAATAGCTAATTATATATTATAATTATATAATATCTTATATTATATTCCTGCAGAATATAGAATATAGAAAATAGAAAATAAAACACCCTTTGCTTCCAGTCTTCATAGTACCAAAAGATCTATGTTATCAATCCTGGACATCACCTAAAAATATTACTAAAAAGGAAGCTGGAATTATATTCTTCCTGCTGCCATTGGCATAAATTGCTATTACATGGATCCACTGACTTACTCTTCAAAGTTGACAGTGCCATTTGGTGGAATGAAAACACCACATGTAGAATTACAAAAATAAATACATGCTACTATACACAGCTAACATTGGATTAGGCATGAGTGTAATAAACATGCCTGCTTATCTATGAGATTTACCACTAACGGGCTAACCAATTTTCATGGAAGTGAGAAGAAAGGTGAAATCATCAGCAGAGTTCCTGTGCTTTATTTCTTGGGATAAAGTATAGTGAACATTTCCTGTAAGATCCTGTGGTTCAATCCCAGGCTGTAGAGTCAGACTTGAGATGGAATACTCTCCTCTCCACTCCTGCACCCCTCAGCTCCTGCATTACAAGCCAAATGATCTTGGGCAAAAGTTACTTATTCTGTAAGCCTTAGTTTTCTCATCTGAAAATGGGCATAATAACGCTTCTGTTCATGAAGCAGGTATTAGCATTAAATGAAATGATATATATAAAGTTTCTAGTACAAATCCTACCACATAGAAGGAGTTCCATAAGAGGTAGTTGTAGCTCTTGTCATTTTTTCCCCTTGGGGGAACTTTGCCGTTGTGATTACATTCAAATTGGAAAGATGAAAAAGAAACAAGAATAGAATATAGCCATTCATCAGTTGCTTGGTATCAAAGATTGTGAAGACCTAGGATTGTAATAAGGAAAGGGTGCTAATTTCTATCTTAATCTGTTTCATATCTTCAGTTGTGAACCAACTTTTACTTAAATACCCCTTTAAGAACACAACTCCATCCAGATGCCAAGTCCATATTGGAGCAAGCACAGGAACCTAGACTGGGGTTCGTTGGCAGACTACAGCCGGCAGGCTCAATCTGTTGCCACTCTTCTCATAAATAAAGTTTTATTGGCACACCACCATGCCCATTTGTTTACATATTGTCTGCCTATAGCTGCTTCTGTATTACAACAGCAGAGTTGAGTAGTTGCAACAGAGACTGTACGGCCTATATGCCAAAAATATTTACTGTCCAGCCCTTTATAGACAATGTTTATTGGCTCCTGACTTAGAATAGTCCTTAGGAGTCGGATCTCATTTCACATGATGTCCTTTCTAGAGGATTACAGAATATTGAAAAATTTTTAAAAAGCTTAGTTAAGCTTAGTTAGTTATAGGCCTACTCCATTCCATCCATTAAATGAGATGTAACTTACCATAATGCTGACCAGTGTGAAAGGGCATGCCTCTCTGAATGGACAGCTTTACATTCTATTGACCCCCTCGTTCAGGTGACCCTATGGCATTGATAAAGAAACAAACCAGTGGAAGCATTCTTGGTTCTGAATTATCAAAGAGATGTTTGTTGATTCAAATTGAAACTTCCTGTCCTCAACTCTTCTGTGACACTTTCTAAGTAACCTTTTTGTATTTAGACCAAATGTCCAATTATTTCTAACTGCAATTAGTTATTAAAACGTTGGCATGATTTAAATCTTTGAACCAATATAGTAATATGATTACTTAAACTTTTTAAAAAGTATCAAAGAAGAAATATATCATCTTTTGCCATCCAAGTTCTGTTTCTGGCTTACTTGATTTGTTTAAAATGTTTTTGGTAATGTTTAAATCTCTTTTCCAGTAAATTGAAGTGTTTTGTCCTTTCAATGATAGTGGCAAACAAGGGATCATGCTGACCAAGAGGTAGATTATCTTCCAAGGCCCTTTCGATTTCTGAGTTTAGTTTGTCTCTTACAATACAGATCTTTTCTATACTTGTTTTCTGCCATCACACGTATATCCTCATTAGTATGGTTTTCCTGTGCTTAAGCAGCCTAATTGTGTCAATCTCTTTTTTTTAATACCAGCCTTATTGAGATATAATTCACAATACTGTAGGATTAAGAAAAGAAACGTCAACTAAATTAGTCAGGAAGGCCTGTAGGGGGAGCTTTCATGCCCTAGCATACATGGTCAATTACTCCAAAAAGGAAGAGACTGTAGGCTTGCACACCCAACAGGAAGGTGTTTACTACTTTACTATGCAGCAGAAGAGAGGAAGATTTCTCTCCCCCTCCAGCAACAGCGCAGCCAATGAGAAGCCGTTGCCACCCTGAACTCTTACTTTCCTCCAATGAACTTTCTTTTAGAACAGCCCCTCCCAACCCCCCCCCTTTCCTCTATAAAAGCAAGTCTCTTCTTTTGTCTCTCTGGATTTGCCTATGGTCTGCCATAGCATGCACTTACTGAGTTGCAATTCATTTGGTTGTTCCAGAACAAACTCATTTTGTGGGTAAAACAACTGGCCAATTTGCATTTAAGTTGACAATACCATACAATTCACCAGCTAAAATGGTACAATTCAATGGTTTTTAGTGTATTTACACAGTTCTGCAACCATCACCACAATCTATTTTAGAACATTTTCAAGACCCTAAAAAGGAACCCGTTAGCAGTAACTCCCCATTTTCCTCCAAATCCACCTGCCCCCTGCCCCCAGCCCTGGGCAACAACTAATCTACTTTGTGTCTCTAGGGATTTTCCATTTTCATACATTTCATATAAATGGAATCATACAATAAGTAGTAAATACCTTCCTGTTGGATATGCAAACCTACAGTCTCTTCCTTTTGTAACTGGCTTCTGTCACTTAGCATAATGTTTTCAAAGTTCATCCATGTTGTAACACTGTCATTTTTAAAATCATATTTTGCGTATTTAGTAGACACAGACTCAAATATTTATAGCATTTTAAAATCTGATCATATTTTTCCTCTCTCTTTCTCTCACACACACACACAAGTGGACTCACACACACACACACAGACAGACACTCCTAAATTCACCAAAATCTGGCCTAACATATTCGGGAATCAAGCAATCAAACATAATAGGCTAGACAGACTATTTCTTTAGGACGCTGATTAGTGGTGTGGAAAATTATGTATAATCCTTATGAATTTTGAAATATGCTCTACAATTTATTCTGAAAGGTCTCTAGTACATCTTTTTTTAATGAGGTAACATTGGTTTATCTAGTATATCTTTAACAGACCCTTCTCATAGGAAACCTCCAATATTTGAAATTACATTCTGTTGAAGGTTTAGGTTGAATATGTCACCCAAAAGAATGCTTTCATAACTCAGACACACAAAATGATGAAGTCAAGATACATATGTGAGCTATTGCACTCACCTACCTTGCCCTGTCATTTACAGGCATGTTCAATCAACAAATACAACAAAGTTGCAGAATACAAAATCAACATACAAAAATCAGTTGCATTTCTATACACTAATGACAAACTAGCAGAAAGAGAAGTCAAGAATACAATCCCATTTACAATTGCAACAAAAAGAATAAAATACCTAGGCATAAATTTAACCAAGGAGGTGAAAGACCTATACAATGAAAACTATAAGACATTATTGAAAGAAATCAAAGAAGACATAAAGCAATGGAAAGATATTCCATGCTCATGGATTGGAAGAATAAACATAGTTAAAATGTCCGTATTACTTAAAGTAACCTACAGGTTCAATGCAACCCCAATCAGAACCCCAATGACATTCTTCACGGAAATAGAACAAAGAATCCTAAAATGTATATGGAAGAACAAAAGACTCTGAAAAGCCAAAACAATCCTGAGAAAAAAGAACAAAGTAGGAGGTATCACACTCCCTGAATTCAAATTGTACTACAAAGCTATAGTAATCAAAACAGCATGGCACTGGCAGAAAAACAGACATACAGATCAATGGAACAGAATTGAGAGCCCAGAAATAAACCAACACATCTAAGGACAGCTAATTTTTGACAAAGGAGCCAGGAACATACAATAGAGAAAGGAAAGTCTCTTCAATAAATGGTGTTGGGAAAACTAGACAGCCACATGCAAAAGAATGAACGTAGACTATTATATTACACCATACACAAAAATTAACTCAAAATGGATTAAAGACTTGAATGTAAGACCTGAAACCATAAAACTCTTAGAAGGAAATATAGGCAGTACATTCTTTGACATCAGTCTTAGCAGCATCTTTTCAAATACCATGTCTACTCAGACAAGGGAAACAAAAGAAAAAATAAACAAACGGGACTACATCAGACTAAAAAGCTTCTGCAAAGCAAAGGAAACCAGGAACAAAACAAAAAGACAACCCACCTACTGGAAAAAAATAATTGCAAATCATATATCAGACAAGGGATTAATTTCCAAAATATATAAAGAACTCATACAACTCAACAACAAAAAATCAAACAACCTGATCAAAAAATGAGCAGAGGATATAACAGACATTTTTCCAAAGAAGATATACAGATGGCCAGCAGGCACATAAAAAGATGTTCAACATCACTAATTATTAGGGAAATGTAAATCAAAACTACAATGAGATATCACCTCACTCCCGTCAGAATGGCTATTATTAACAAGACCAGAAATAACAAATATTGGAGAGGATGTGGACAAAAGGGAACCCGCATACACTGCTGGTGGAAATGCAAACTGGTGCAGCCACTATGGAAAACAGTATGGAGATTCCTCAAAAAACTAAAAATAGAAATACCATATGATCCAGCTATTACACAACTGGTTATTTATCCAAAGAACAAGAAATCACCAATTCAAAAAGATTTATGCACCTGCTTGTTCACTGCAGCATTATTCACTTGGAAGCAACACAAGGTGCCCATCAATGGATGAATGGATAAAGAAGATGTGGTATGTATATACAATAGAATACTACTCAGCTATAAAAAAGACAAAGTCGTGCCATTTGTGACAACATGGATAGACCTTGAGGGTTTCATACTAAGCAAAATGTCAGACAGAGAAAGACAAATACCATATATTTTCACTTATATGTGGAAGATAAACAAACAAACACATAGATAAGGAGAACAGATTGGTTGTTGCCAGAGGAGAAGGGGATAGGGGGAGGGCAAAAGGGGTAAAGGAGCATAGATGTATGTTGACGGATAAAAACTAGACAACTGGTGGTGAACATGATGCAATCTATATGGAAACTGATATATAATAATGTACACCTGAAATTTACACAATGTTATAAGCCAAAATGACCTCAATAAAATAAAATTTAAAAATGTGACGTGTGCCAATTCATTATGTAAACCTCATGGGGGGAGTTAATATGGCTCTATCTAAAGGAACTGTCAGAATTGCTGTAACCAAAAGCAAGACCTTCTGTAACTTTCAGTTTAATCATTATAAAACAAGATCCAGAAGTCTTTTCAATCTCTAAAGTAAATATAACAAATATTTTATCTTTTAAATGGATTAAATAGACGAAATCTCAACCTTCTTTCCAACTGATGGTATCACTGGACCTTTATGATAGGCAAATTAGAAGCTTTTGTTTTACTGATCATGAAGCAGATGCCCGGAAAGGAAGCGCAATCCCCGAAACTCATCTTAAACCGTCCCTTTGCCTTCTTTCCAGGAAAGGAATGCCTTTCATTTCCACTTAGCTTTATCAAGTCTTATGCATCTTTTAAAGCCTAGCTCAAGTCTCATTGCACAAAAGATGCCTTCTCTGACTGCTTCAGCCCAGTCATTCTCAGTCTTTTCAGAATTCCTACAGCATCCCTTATACATTCTATCTTGAATTGTTTTCTCATTATTTCATGCATGTTGGTTTTGCTATTGAATTATTATCAGACTATGAATTCCCTGTGTGTTGAGACCATGCTTTTTCTATGTTGCTTATAATACTTAATTCAATGCTGAGAACATAATAGGCACTTAAAAGAATGTTGTCGACTAATTGTGTATTTAACAGACAGCAAACCCAGGGGAAACATTTCAATTTTGAGCATTTCCAGTGATGATAGTGACCTTCATTGGATCTACATAATAAAACATTAATGTTGATCAAATATGTCCTAATCCTAGTAAAGACATTTTTTTTCTAAGGAAGATTCACCTCGAGCTAACATCTGTGCCAATCTTCCTCTACTTTATATGTGGGTCACCGCCACAGCATGGCTGATGGCTGAGGAGTGGTATAGGTCCGGGCCCGGGTTCTGGGCCCATGAACTCAGGCCTCCCAAGCAGAATGTGCTGAACTTAACCACTATGCCACCGGCTGGCCCCTAGTAAAGACATGCCATTTGATTATTTTGTCTTTTATCTTTTTTTAACAAGTGAATATCTGAAAATACCCTTGGACATGTCACAATAATTTCTTTATGGAAACGTTCTTATAAGATAATTGGCATGCTTTAGCAGACATTCAGATGACAGCAACCTCTGAGGCTTAAAAAATATTTGAAAGTGCCTAGTCAAGGAATTATCATTCATGTGTTGTACATGTGTACATTTTGAGTTGAAAACATAACACCTCTCACTTAGTAAACACTTCAAATTTTTATATTCTGAATCAAAAACTTTTAAGAATTTTCCAGGTCTACCAAGATTTCCTGCATGTCTAATATTTTAAGGATAAAAGAAACCTTTAAAATCACACTTAATTTTTTAAAAAATTTCATGTCACTATTTGCTGTGGATATTAAGCTGTATTTTTCACAAGATATAACATGTGGAATAAAGAGAATTTAGGACCAATCCAAGAACCTAAAATATCATAACATGGAATAGAATATAAACCATAAGATGAAAGAAAAATAGATTTGTTCTTGGAAATTAACTGATAAATTAAGAAGCAATTAATTTAAATAGATTGGTACACAGTTATACATTTAGACACTGAGAAAACAATTAGGTGAATTAGAAGAAATTATTTAGTATTGAATTGATCAAGATTATTTTTTACTTCTATTATATAATGATTGTGTAGCAAAATCACCTTTTAGTAGGCTATAAAAAGGAGGTTTTAAAAAATGGACAAAAAGGAAACAGATAATTCACCCTACAAAAATCTCAGCAAAAAACTCAGACTATGTGCACATAATAAATTGTGAACTGGTCTGGGGAGCGTATTGGGCAGAGCTACGGGAAAAAGAGAAAGAAGGGGATGTGCTTGTGGAAAGCAGGAAAGAAAGGTAGGCTGGACAGAGATAAAACCCACGGGGGAAACTGGAGCTCCTATGACATCAGAGGAGTACAGAAAGAAGAAACAACTTTCAAAAGTTTGTGATACTGATTTTGTTTATTCATTTATTTTTTTGTGAGGAAGATCAGACCTGAGCTAACATCCATGCCAATCCTCCTTTTTGCTGAGGAAGACCGAGTGAGCTAACATCTATTGCCAATCTTCCTCCTTTTTTTTTTTCCCCAAAGCCCCAGTAGATAGTTGTATGTCATAGTTGCACATCCTTCTAGTTGCTGTATGTGGGACGCGGCCTCAGTATGGCCAGAGAAGCAGTGCGTCAGTGCGCGCCCGGGATGTGAACTCGGGCCACCAGTAGCGGAGCGCGAGCACTTAACCGCTAAGCCACGGGGCCGGCCCCTGTGATACTGATTTTAAGTTATTTATTACAAAGATGCGTGAGACTGAAAATTGGAGATGGAAGGAAAGGGCAAAATTTTTTAGGCTATTGATTCACAGGATCTGTGAGACACCTATGTGTATATACATACTTTTTTTTTATTTTTACAAGAATAGAACCATAAAATAACCATCAGTTCAACAAACATTTACTGAACTCCTATGTGCCAGGTGCTATGCAAGGTGCTGCTAAGATGCATTAGAGCCTGTAACCTGACTGTAAGCAACTGGAAGGGACCCTGAGGATCATCTGTGCAAGCCTTTTTTATATAGATAGGAAATCTACCAACTTTGGGTGACTTTGTGAATGATCCTATATGAGTTAAATTGATGGTGTAAACGATCAGAAAGAAATGCAGTTTGAACAGAGCTCTGAGTCTGAAGCTCCTTTCTTAGAGAAAATGCCAACCCTTGAAAAGGCCTTTCAGATTTTGGGCAACACAAAGGTAGTTTAGTTACATCAAAATGCCTATCTTAATAGTATCCATTAAAATGGAGTTCTACCTGGATTATATTGTTGAGCTTGTAAAACAGGAATCTCAACTAGTATCCAAATAGGTGCATCCGTGTTTAAGGCATGATTTATCTGTTGGAAATTACTGAGGCAATGAGAGGCGGTGCCACCACCTGGCTGCTTTGAAACTATGGACCACTGCACTTCCATTAAAGTGACATTTCTTAACAACAAACGCTTGCTGAATCCTGACATCTTCAGTGTTAGTGGTAAATGAAGCCTTTTATTAAAGTAAAGCTTCTATGTGAGCTTTTTTGACTAAGAAACAGGAAAGCATAAATAGCATATGCATAGGATTCTTCATATTTTGACTTATTCTAAATTCTAAAACTTGAAAAATAAACTAAAATAGAATACAAAGTTAAGTAATTGAGACAAATACATCCATACTTGAAAACTTAGCTTGCAGAGTTGCTTCACCCTACTAAGTCTGTAATTTAAGTTTAAAAGCAGGTGGAAGCTTTCACTGGTCACTTACAGACACTATAAAAGGTAGAAAATTGAAGTACCATATTTAGTGTATCTAGAAACTGTGTAAAGAATTCCAGAAATCATACCAAACCTTGGGCCAATTACTGAAAGCCAAAAATCTCATTTTGGAGCCTACCGTAAATGTGTGTGGCAATGCACTGCACCGTCAACCCAACACCAACATTTTGAAATCAGTATTTTTGTGCTGACCCAAACCTAACCCAGTACAAAATCTCTCATAACAGAAATTTAATTTTTCTGAAAGCATGATTGCCCTCTCATTTCTTTTTCACCTTCCTGTGCCTTTCATAAGTTCTTCCAGTTGGTTAATCATTAATTAATATTTAACGAGGCTTTTTTCCAGTGCCAAGTCCTTCTCTGCTTGTCTAGCCTTTAGGCAGTATATGAACTCCCCATTCCTTCTCATTTAAGAAGACCTGGCACTCACTACAGGTTAATTTCTCTAAGGAAATTCATCATAGCAGATGAAGTGAGGGTTCCTTTACAACAGCATTCAATTTTTCAGGCCACTCTTAATTTAGCATTTTTCCTAGTGCATGTAAAATGGAATGTAATTGAAGCAATTTTAAATTCTTAAAAAGTTTCCAGGCACACATTTCCTGAACAAAATGGTTACGACTGGAACAGGAAAGAACTTAGACTTTCTCTTCTACAGCTGTCCCACGAGCCAATCTCTTGACCTGACCCTAGAGAATCCCTCAAACTCTGGCCCTCGCAGCTGACTTTGGACCTGGAGTGAGCCAAAGGATTGGAATGCAGATAAGGCGGAGAAACCTCCGCGGGTATTAATGACAGAGGTCAGCTATGACGTCGAGGCAATCTCGTGGGCAAAGAAAAGGTACTCGGGGAAGCAGGAGCACGTCTACAAGTTTTCTCTGGTGAAAGGAGACTGATGAGAATTGACATCCATGTCCAGTCAAACGAGTGGAACCACGTTACGTCCACCATCCCTTCGAACCTCCACCTCTCATCCCTTTCTGCACGGAGAAACACACCAGACAGGTGATTTGGGGCAACAATTTACTTGGCACGAAGCCAAAGACATGAGAGCCCCGTCCTGTCCATATTCTGCTCCCTAGACCTCGTAAGGAGAAGGAGGATTGCTGAGGTGTTCCCTCTGCGTTGTTCCACACCTGGGCTGATGAGTAGCAGACGAAACTACTAGTAATGTCCCTTCCCATCCCGAGATTCTCTTCACGATGCCGGGGAGAAACTGTACGCTACACAGACTTAAATAGGGGCTTGGTAACGTTCAAACTCTCGTTCCCGACATTCCCATCTTTTCATTTATTCCACAAGATTTTTTTTGAATATGTACTCCGAGCCAGGCACTATGGACGCCTAATCTGTTCTTAGCCAGAGAGAAGGAGAAGCAGGCGCGGGGGGACCAGTCTCCGCTCCTTGCCGCAGTTACAGTCCCCATCCCTCCTGGGCGCCCATCCCGGTGATGATTCTCCCGGCTCCCACCCAGTTGATGTGACAGGCTCGTGGTCCAATCCCCTTCTTGGTTCCCAGGCCGACTGCTAGCACCACTCGAGCCAATGGCGGCAGCCGAGGGGCGGAGGGGGCTGGCAGGAGGGGAGGGAGCGCTGGCTTTAGAACCACAGCAGCAAAGATTCCGAGAGGCAGAAGTTGTCCGAGTGCGTCGATCGGAGGCTGTCGGGCCAGATCCGGTACTCTGCGACTTTATGTAAGTGCTTTGTAGGCACGGGAGGGCACAAGGGGAGCGGGGTTCCCTGGGCGTGGGCAGGAGTGGGTCCAGGGGAGAGCATCTCCGGGAACCTCAGCAGGAACGTGCCTGCATGGGGGGCGAGGGGCAGAGAGGGAGGCTGGAGAAATTTCAGTTCTAGCCCTTGGGCGCCAAAGCGATCCTTCGCATGAAGGATGGGTGAGAGTGACAGAGTGTTCCCCACGACCACCACCCCGCCGCAAACACGTTTTCTGTCTTAACTATAGAAATGGTGCTTTCTCACTAGTTACTCTTAACTTGTTGCCAACCTTGCGCTGGAGTCCTTGACGCCAACACTTGCCCTTCTCCCCTTCCGTGGTGGCGGCCCCAAAGTGGAAACCGAGCGCCTAACTTCCCTCTGTCGTCCTTCTCCAGCTACTGCCACCCCCCCCCCAACTCTCGCTCCGGACTCAGGAAATCCCAGAGCCGGCAGCCTGCGACGCCTCCAGCCCCCGCTTGCCCGCCTCGGGTGACCTCGCGGGCTCACCCGGACCCCGGGGCTCTGAGGGGGTGCCGTGGCCCACGGAAGGAACGAGGCTCCGGTTGCCTGCTTTCCGCCTGCTTCCCTTGCCATTAGCGAGAGCGTCGCGATCGCACCGCGTCTCCCTATGAGTAAGCACTTTTTTCCTTTCAGTAGCAGAACATCTCCGGGCCATTTGGGCAGTACCTTTCCGTTCTCCTCTCTCCAGACCGCGCGCCGCCTGTCTGCTCCCTCCTCAGCTCCTCCGGCTCTGCAGCCCTGAGCGCGCGGTCCCGGCAGCGGCAGCCCGGGACCTCTCGGGGCTCGCTGGGAGGCAGAGCCCAAGGGGCGGTGGGAGGGGGGATAACATCCACCCTCCCCCCACACAGCTGCACTTGCCGGTGTTTACTTTTCTCCACCCGCAGTACTTAAGCGCTCTAATGAGAGGCCGGGGGACGCCGACCACCCCCGCCCTGGCTTCTCGCCAGTCCCAAAGTTGCCGCCGCCGCCGCTGCTGCTGCTACTGCTCTAGTGTGCTGGCGGGTCCGACGGCTCGGCTCCAGGGCAGGAGATGATCCCAGCCTGGGAGGTGGAGTGGGGTTAATGCTATCTGACACTTGCCATACGCAATGCTTCTTGCTCCTCACTTGATCTGTACAACATCCCTGGTGGTGCAGAAGGTTGAGTTGAGAACTAACTGGGTTGGAGAGCCTCGCCATGTAAGATCACACAGACGGGATGCTGGAGGGGGGGCCGGCCTGTTACGAGGGGTGAGGGGTGGGGAAGAGAGCCTGGCTGGCCGCACAGTAGGTAGAAACCATAGGTGAAATTAAAAACTACTGAGAGGTTAAGCACTTACTCTACTTTATGGATGTCACAATGTATTTGGGAGCCTAAACTTGATCCTGGAGATGCAATTTACAGTAAATTCCAACAAAGTGGCCGAAGTCCCACACACGCCAATTGGCGTCACGTGAGCCAAGTATCTGATGCCCCTAGGGTAATGGTCACATGACTTATTTTGACTTGAAAACTGGAATGTAATGGCTGAAGCCCATTTTCCAAAAATTACCACGACGAAAAAAGGGAGAGGGGGGTGTGAACTAGCCTCTACTCCAGGGAATTCTGCTTGGATTTGGGTGAGAGGAACAGAAAGAGAATTTGTTGCTCAGATTTTATCCAAAATAAAAACAGGAGCTGTTTTTAAAATAAGGTCTTGAAATATGTTTGTGCTGGGACATCTCTCTCCCTTGTGGCCCTTCAATCTAGTTATGGCTTTTCTAAATTTTAAAAATATCTTACTAATTATTTTCTAGGAAAATCGCCCTTTTAGTCACGCCCTATTTCATCCCTAAATAATAGATTTGAAACCATATACCATAAGATAGTGTTAAAAAAAATAAGGCTTTGTCCGCATTCCTGGGTCTGCCCTATATTCTAATTGAACTGGTCTCTATATTAGGCATCTGCTTGAAGGTGGTGGATAATCTCTTGACTAAAATTAACTATCAGTTATTGTGGCTTGGAATTAATTAGATCAGAAATCAGGCACAAAAACAGTGGACAATAAATTTGATAAATCCAGCTGGTTGGGTTTTTGCCTGTCAATAGTTGGGTAGAATAATAAGAGGACACAAACAACTCCCATATTGACCAATACCCGCCCATGTGGCCCAAGTTAAGGTTACTGTTGGAAAAACGTGGCAGTTTTGCTATTTGGATTATATATTACAGAGTATAGAAATGGGCAGAGAAATCTCGTGAGGTCAGGAGCTTAAAAGCTTTCCTTATTTACAAAAATGGATCCAGTTGATACATAATTCAGCCTTGAAAACAACTAGGGCAGCTAAAAATGAAACTGGGAACATTTAAGAGATTTTGTATGCCTTTAGCCAAAAACCCTTTGACTACTGCAGCAACCTCTGAATGACTGGAGCGCTCCATTTCCACGCTGTGCATGGGTTTCTGAGCCTAAAAACTAGAACTACTTTAAAGCACATAGTTCTGACCCCAAGGCTAGCCTTGCGGCACAGATTAGTTGGAAGTGGATTTAATCTGCACCTGAGTTATTGGAGTTAACTACACTGGGAGATAGACCCCCCTAGTGGAAGTGAGGTGATAATATAATTTTAGACTGAACTAACAAATAATTAACCTCAAAAAAAGGAGAGTACAACTATCCAACTAGGTTACAGTGGTAGGGAGATAAGCTCTTTTTAAAATATTACTAACTGATGTCAAAATAGGATCATCCCTAGGTTCTCGGTCCACAGCATTTCATTGTCTTCAGATGTCCACTCATTTAAAACCACTGACTTCATTTTTTAGTGGTATGATCTAATGAACCCGGGTTTTATTAAAATTAGGGAGTTGTGAGTCTAATTCTTAATTTCTACTGTTAGATCTAGCAAGTTTTCAACCTTTTTCTTTACATGGGGTGGAGAACCAAACAATTATGCTCTACCTTGACTTAATACAGTCAACATGGAAGTCCAAGGTCTCTAGTCTGATGCCATCATTTAGATTCCATTGCTAAAATTGTCCAGGTTTATGGCATTTTGGGTAAGATTAATTATAACTAGTGAGTAATATTTTGGTTGAGATTAAATCTCTTCTACAAATGGTTACATGCACATTAGACTTGACCATGACTATACTGGCAGAATGTCAGTATCCAGGGCACTATCAGAAACCAAATGAAATTTTGCTGCTGTGCAAGCAACGTGACTGTTACTGAAAAGAAGGGGATAGCTTGGCCATGGTGCTTGAGCACTAAAGTGATTCTTTTTGGTGAAACTGACAAGGAAAAGGAAGAAAGTCCACTTGCCACTATTCCATGTTTGTTTTAGGCATTATTTCTACTTGCCTTTCCAAGAAATTTACTGACATATTTTTAGCACATATGATAAATTCATGAATTTGCTACTGTGTTTGATGTAGCATAATCTAGATGGAATGTCTATTCCAAACTGTTTTTTGCTGTTTAGTACAGATTCCAAAAGTAGCTGGTATAAAATTGAAAATGAACATCTATCAGTACATGACAACTTGGGTATCTGTTTTTAGAATCATTCTGTTCTTGCTCATATGACAGTTTTTCTTTTGGTAAACAGTAATCCAGAGGGGGGAAAATTTGATCTGTGAAAATAATAAAACTCAATTTAGAAGAAAACAGCAAGATTATGTTTTGAGTCTGTGTAACTATTCTAGAGAGTGATATACCAAATAACGTATGTTCAATGCCTTGGAAGTTTCAAAAGATTTGTGGATACGTTACACTGTTGGAAGCTCTTAGATACCCGTGGTCACGACTAGCTGCTTTTAGTTATGAGAGAGCTTTGGTTAAAGTATGGCTTAGAAATATAAAAAACTGCCTAATCCTGAAATGTCAGCCTCAGGAGAAGATCTGATAATACTTTGTCCAACTTGCAGTTATGAAGGCGAGGCAGTTTCCAAAAATTCAATATGTTTAATAATATTGAATTTGCCTTGCTCTTAATGCTTGAAAGACAAATATCAGTAAGTTCGAACTGTTTTAGGGATGAAAGAGCATTGTTGTTAAATGAAAATTAAAATATTAAGGGGGAAGTATGTTGGACTTGGCTTCAGGAGAACTGGGTTCTAGACATGACTCTGCCACTGACTCATAGCATGACCTTGAGAAAGTCACTTCAAATTATTATATTGGTGACTAACATTGGTACATGCATATGCCAGACACCATGCATTTTCTCATTTATAAAATGAGGGCATGGCTCAAGGTTTTTCGTTTCCTGGGAATTTTTTTTCAAATGGTTAGAGTCTGGCTTATTTCAGTTATATTTATCAGTTGATTTTTCAAATTTTAATGCATCTATATTGAACCAAGCTAAATACTTTGTTGGCAAATTGGTGACTCTTCAGGAAGATGCTCACCGCTGGCTTATACCATGACTAATGTTAGTTCTTTAAAATATAGAGAACTATCATTTATAGTTATAGTTATAGTTATATAACTATCATTTATATCATTTCTTAACAAGAATTTTTGGCACATTAAACCTACTGGTCTTATATTATGAGAAAGCTTAATTTTTCCTAACAGTCTAGAAATTTGTTTGATGGTAAGGATGTAGTGTCGTTTATTGGAAAAGGCATTAAGCGTGGAATCCAGGGTCTTTTAGTCCTCTACAGTTTGGACAGATGGGCCATCTTAAGTAAATCATGGAAGTTCTCTGTGTTCATATCTGATTTTTACTTTATTTGTAAGCCATCTGTTTCCAATCTATGTATTTCACAGGCATGCTGAAAGGATAAGCGAGCTATGTAAGCCTTAGCTCTTCAGCAGACAGGTGCTATATAAATTCAAAGTACTGTAGTAGTATATTATAGGAACACTAAAGCTTTAACAAGAGTTAACAGAAATGATAGAATTCTCATCACTTAAGTCTTGCTGCATTTTTATTTGCCTGTAAATGTTCTCCAGCCATCCAATTTTATAAGCAAAGGAGAAATAAAGCCAGACATAATATAATGAAACATAAGAGAAATGGTCGATAACAAGAGAATAAAAACCTATATGTAATACTTATATATTTTCCCTCAAATATTGTGCCAAGTAGCCTGTTAAAACCATTAATGTGGTGTTGGGTTTTTTTTTTTTTACCCTTCTCAAGTAACCACTGAGTAGTATTTTGGTGTTCATTGGTAACTGTTACACAATCCGTTGGCTTATCATATTTCATTCTTAGTTTTGTGATTGCCCATAATAGGAGGTTTTGCGTAAAACTGCTCACGAAAAACAGTGTTTCTCCTTACAATTGCTCTCTAAAAGAGGACAACATGTAGGTATGGAAAAGTGTCTAATGTATATTTAAGTGATATGCCGTCATTAACACAGAAAAGGTGAGAAGTTAATGTAAATCTTCATTGGAAAAGCAAACATGTTGGGCTAGATGACTTCTGAGAGGTCATTTTCAACCCCCAGCCTCAAAACTATTAACTTGGAATTAATTTTCAATGTTTGTTATCATGCCAATTATATGGTGGTTCTTTAACTCTGTCGTTCTTTGAATTATCATGAATTTTTATTTTGTTGGTTAAAATTATGTTTGATAACATTTGTTAAAATATCATTTGTAAAGTAATAGTACTTAATTAAAATGAAATAAACAGAAAGCCCTGAAATAACCTGGTACCGTATGACCAGATCTGAACAGTAGGTTCTTTTTGCTAATAGAAATCATTTCTTTTTGTAAAGTCTGATCTCTTATTTCTACCATCTCTGGTTTAAAAGATTCAATAACAAATCATTTTTTGTAATCTTGTAACCTTTTCATTGAAAATACAACTCTGATTCTCTTAAGCTGTTTAATATATGTAAATAATATTTTTATATTTATATATAAAGTTTTTACTTTCTATAAAATAAAATTCGTTAGGGCAAGACAGTAGCTTTGAATATTCATATCATTGCATTCTACATTATATGCTCTAATTACAGAGTGTTGCACTCAGATTGATGTTCTGCTATTGATACTGAATAATACACTGTCTTTCACAGATGAATGTAATTTTTAAGCTTTTTTTCTGTATTTCTTAATTTGCTTGTATATTCCCATTTTTGCCATTTCTTACTGTTCTTTTTTGTGTGTGTGTCAGGAGATCAGCCCTGTGCTAACATCTGCCAATACTCCTCTTTGTTTGCTGAGGAAGACTGGCCCTGGGCTAACATCCGTGCCCATCTTCCTCCACTTTATATGGGACGCCACCACAGCATGGCTTGCCAAGCAGTGCGTTGGTGCACGCCCCGGATCCGAACCGGCGAACCCTGGGCTGCCGCAGCAGAGCACGCACACTTAACTGCTTGCGCCACCGTGCCGGCCCTCTTACTGTTCTTTTCAATATTTTCCGGCTTGTATTTCAGGTCAGGGAGAATTACTGTTATAGACTGCAAAGTGTTTTCTCAGAGGTGAAAATGATAGTAGGAAATGGTTCCTGGGGTATATCCTATTGCTATAATAGTCCGTATGTATGTATGATTTAGTTAGTCTACTGGAAAAGTGTCTTAAGTAGTGCATACTTAAGATGTTTTCGATCACTTTACTTTGGATTTAAAAAATACAAGGTTGGGCCGGCCTGGTGGCACAGGCGGCTAGGTGTGCGCGCTCCGCTGCAGCGGCGCGGGGTTCGCCAGTTCAGATCATGGGCGGGCACCCATGCACCGCTTGGCAAGCCATGCTGTGACGGCATCCCATATAAAGTGGAGGAAGATGGGCATGGATGTTAGCCCAGAGCTGGTCTTCCTCAGCAAAAAGAGGAGGATTGGCAGATGTTAGCTCAGGGCCGGTCTTCCTCACACACACACAAAAAAATACAAGGTCATTGTAAAAATAAAACATAAAAGGGTTTATAAAGAAGAAAATAAAAATTACTCATAATTGTACCACCTGTTCATATTTTTTTATCTGTTTCCTGTGTAGAGAGAAAGATATTTTTAAAATTGGGATCATATTGTATATACAGTTTATATATCCCATTCTTTTCACTTATTACATTATGAAGATGCTTTCACATAATCAGATATTTTTGAAAATGTTTAAAATCATTGTATGATATTCTATATAATGGATATTTCATAATTTATTTCACTAATACCAGGTTGTCGGAAGTTTGTGTTGTTTCAAAAACCATTTTGCGATTATTTCTTTGAGATAAATGTTTAGAAGAGAAATTCCAAAGATTTTTGTTTTTAAAGATGAATTCCCTCGACAATCTCTGAAATATAAACATTGGCTTAAGCAAAAAAAGCCTTGATTTCAAACAGTGGCACTCAAAAAAAAAAAAAAGCTGTTCTTTATATAGTGTATTGTATGTGACTCTAAACTGGTGCTGGTTTAGGTAAAGTATATGTCTTGGAAATATTTTGGTTTCCTCTGATCTAGTTAACAGGTGCAAAGCAGGATGAAGTAGAATCCTGTGGAGTATACAATCAAAGGAAGTTCTATTTTTTAAAACGGAACTGTTAATGGGGGAAGGGAGATGGGTTTGTTTTTAAGCAGCCTCTAGATTTCAGGTTGCTATAAAACTCAGTTCAAGTTACAGAGCTTATTTGTGACCATAAACCTTCTGTATCCTAAAGCAACTTTTAATCCTGGAGTTGGTTAAATGACTGTGTTTGTTGATAGGCTTTTTTATCTCAGGCTGTTTGTCTCTTAAATGACTTTGACATCACTCAATAAACTCAAAGTTTTATATTTCATTCAGATTGCCTAAGTAACTAAACAGAGATCCAATAGTAGTAAAAATTCTGATGCCACCACTTAGTTGGTGCCTAGTTTCAGTGTATGGTGACTACCTAAATTACAAACACTTGACTTAACAAATATTTTGTATATTTGATTGGCTCATTGTATACTGCACATCCTCTCTAAGCTAATCCCATGCTGCTTCACACATCCTTCCCTGATGTTTTTCTCCTTCCTTCAGTTCACCAGTCTCACTAAGGCCGTGTTGGTCTGGGCATTCCATGATGACCCAGAAGCCATGTGGAAGGTTTATCTGACCTGACAATTTGTTGTCATCACCTTCTTTTTTTTTCTTCTCCTCAAAGGGATCATGGACGTGCTATGTTTCATAGTCAGAATGGATTTTAGCATAAAATAATGGGGTCCAGTGGCTTTGCTATTTTATATCTCTGACATTGGGAGAGTTCCCCAGCTCCTCTAAACCTCAATTTGGCCATCTATAAAATGGGGATAATACCACTTGTTTTCAGTGTTGGCCTTAGAATTAAATGAGAATATTTATAAAGAAACTAGCATATAGTAGGTGCTCAGTAAATGCCCCCATTTATAGGTCAGTTAATGTTACCTTAGATAATCTTTGTCAGGTATCTATATTTACCTCTTCATTTTCCTCTAATTCAAACCCGTTTTCCTTAAGTATCACCATTCAAGATAAATAAGATAGTTTATTTTTTCTGTTTTATTTAATGGCATTGTGAAAATTTTGCTTCTATTGCTTTTCATTGTGAATGTGAAGAATTTTAATGAAGTTCCAGGTTGAAAAAGCTTCTTGGCTTAGCTAAGAAATCTATTTACCATTTAATTTATCCTTTTGTGAGGATATGCCATCCAACAGTCTAAACTCGTCCTCAAAGAAAAATTGGAAACATGACTCTTCTAATACATCACAAAAACCATTATAAACTCATTGCAACCAACAAATATAGCTTAGATCAGGATGAAAGGTAATAGGTAATGTTGATGCCTGATTTGGAGGGAGGAAAAAAATGCTTCAGAGTTCTTCAGTGTTTCTACAATAGTAGAAATAGTAGAAATGTGAATGTTAGAAAATTTACTTTTGAAAAAATAGGAGAAAAGAGAAAATAAATTAGTGAAAACTTAAAATGCTGGGGAAGGCAGAAGGTTATAAATTAAATCAATATCTTTCCAAGATGACATGTAGCCTTTAGAAATGGGTGAATCCAAAACATATTAATCTTAAATTTATGATGTCCATTATTTCCTCTAGTGGAAGTTTTCAAAAGCAAAAGCCAGGAAACGATGAAGGACATTGACACATTCAACAAATATTTTGAGCGGTTTGTGGGTCTCCAGTTTAAAGCCACAGTTGAATCATTTTTGCAAGTGGTTATGAATAATTAAAATTTTATATTTTGTCTTATGATAATTAAAAAAAACAAATATAGCCAAACTGTCATTAAGTGTAGGTAACAAAAAAGTAATATTGACAGATTTACATGTTTAAAAATATAAGCAAACCCATACATTTGGTGTCTTATCCTAAACCAAAGTACTGCTGTATTAGTTGGCCCTCTGAAAAAAAAGCAAACTAGAATATATATACAGGTGCTAGCAGAAGGGGGAAAATTTTCCTAACCAGAGATTTGTGTAAAGATAAAGAGAAGGTTGATATGTCAAGCGCCTTGAAATAGGTATTATGTAAAAGAAAGCCTATAGGCCATTTATAAATAGATGTAAAACTCAGGAAAACTTTTAAAATGCGTTCAGAGTTCTCAAGTATATGTTGAGATAGTACAAACTACAGATGGAGTAATAGTTAGCCAAGGATAGTAACGTGGACAATGCCTTAATCAGTCTATGTGGAATGGTTTCATCATTCATTCAATTAAAAGTTTAATGAAGACTGTTAGGTGCTAGAGCTATAAAGATGGATAAGATACTCCTGCAGTCTAGTAGAAGAGAAAAACACAAAAGTAATATTGGATTTCATGAAACTAAAAATATTCGTACATGTAGAAAATGAACTTAAATATGGCCTTTTTTCTCAACATAAAATAATTTCTAAATTTAAACCTTGTGTGAACAAAGATATTCATTTGTAATCCAATATAATCAAATCTAAACTAAGAACAAATCAAATTTAAACATTGTTATTTCTTTGCAATAATTATTGCATCCTAAAAAAAGAGCCCACTATGAGTTAATTTTACTTAAATAGAACATTGCTCAGCCTATAAATGAAGGTCAGCAGACACCAGTGTCTTGGAATAAAATAGCCCTTTGGCAAGAAAATGAGCCACACCCCATTTAGTTTTTGCAAAAATAAAATTCTTTCCAGCTTTACTAAATTGTAGATGTTGTGCACAGCATGTACTTCTGCAGTAGTTGGTTCTGCAGCTGTGGAAATATCCATTTATGCAGAAGCCCTAAAAACATTGATTCACCATTACTTGTACATGCGGCTCTCATACTTTCTATAGTATGGTATTCTGTTCAGTTTTATCTGACTCAAGGATAATAGCAAGTCACTACAGGTATGGCTGTACCTTAATTTCTTGAACTTCTTGATTGTCACAGACTTGAAAACGAGCAGAAAACCCTGGGGTTCCAAATCTGATCGTTGTTTCATTTTAGTGGGAGAGGATCAAATGGATGTACTATGTCTGGATGTACTATGTTTACTGTATATGGTTTTCTTCAAAGACAGTACTAAATTCTTGCCATGTTCCATGGAAAGAATTGTACTTCTAGCGAGAAAAGAAAATAAGCCCTAAGGGGAAAGCCCCATTCCCCTAGTTCTTTCACAGTCCACCCGGTGCACAGCAGGTCTCCTTATATGCATTTGAAAGAGTGAAAAATAAATGGCCGTGAATGGTCCTTGCTGATAAAGATTAAATTGTGAAAACCTAATCAGCAAATTAGTAACTTATAAATCACATTGAATAAAATACAAAATGATGTCAACTTAATAAGAAGACTAAGCAAATGGCTTCCTTGGTTTTCTTTTTCTTTTAGTTGTTTTAAATGAATGGTCAGGAGTGAATGTAATGGATGGTGCTTTCATTGTGAGAACTGCTTAACTTTAGAATCAAAGAGGAAATTGGGACATGTTAATATTTTTTCACTTTTTAAAGCAGTTTTATTGAGATATAATTCACATTCTATACCACTCATGTAAAGTGTACAGTTCAATGGATTTTAGTATATTCACAGTATGTACAAAACATCACCACAGTCAATTTTCTAACATTTCCATCACCTCAAAAAGAAACCCCAAATTCTTAAAGCTATCATTCTCCCCAGTCTCCCACCCCCCCAAACCTAAGCAATGACTAATCTACTTTCTGTCTCTATAGATTTCCCGATTCTGGACTTTCATATGAATGGAACATATAGTTATGTGGTCTTTTGTGACTGGCTTCTTTAACTTAGTTTATTGCTTTCAAGGTTCATTCGCATTGTAGCATGTATCAATACTTCATTCCTTCTTATGGCTGAATAATATTCCATTGTATGGATGTACCACATTTTGTTTATCTATTCATCTATTGATAGACATTTGGGTTGTTTCCACTTTTGGGCTATTATGAATAATGGGACATGTTAATATTAAATGTCTAACCACAGGTCAGCTAATGAGTTAGAGATGATATTGACAAGATAGCAATTTGTCACTACTCTGCTATTAATGTAAATCCTTGCTTTGATTGACTCTGAGCAATATTGATTTCTGCATCTTAAGTGTAGCTAATTTTTTCTTGTTTCCTGATGCTTAGTAGCTTATTACTATCAACTTGTTCCCAATACCTTTTTCCTTAGTAATATTTTTACTCGAATAATGGAAAACCTGTAAAAGTTGTATAATCACCTTTTCTAAAACATTGTAATAACATATATACAAAATGCCTTGTTTATACACGTTTATTGAACACCTACTGTAAGAAGCAAAGGTAAGCAGTATTAAGTAGTGCAGAAGTAAATGATAAATGCTTTGAAACACATGGTTTCGGTCATCCTAAAGCATTATTGAACATGTCTAATATATTTATTTTTAAAATTTACTTTTCAAATACGAAATATATTCATAGAACAAAATTCAAAAGCTGTAAAGGGCCATAAAGAAAAGAAAATAAGCCTCCCACCCCTGACCCCAATCCCCCATTTCCCTTCCCAGGAGGTGACCATTAGTCTAGTTTCTTGCATATCCATCCAGAAATAGTATTGAGTACATTTAACATTTGACATTTTCAGAAGAGCTTGATGTTTTACATTTGGGAAGTATGGCACTAAGTTTGAGGGAGTCTTTATCTTTTGACTTTTTAGGGGTGAATGTGAGAATGAGGGATTATCAAAGGATGATAAAAAGAATCACCTTCAGTTTCAGATCAGAGTTTTTCTTTCAAGGACCCTTGACCCCAGATTCACCTGCATGGCATCAGGTCAAAATAGCTAATGACACCTAGAACCCAACTCGGCCATTATCTTCTGGATTCAACCCACAGAGAAATTCCTGGACCCAATCTCCTTACTCTTATGAGCAGTTAGTACCTTGCAGGCCCATTAGGGAAGGACAGGCTTCCCTGAGAGAGGAAGGCTGTAGTTCAGTCAAGAAAAAATACAATTTCCAGGAGACCCATTTGGAATTTCCTATATAATTACTTAATTCATTTAACAGGCCTTTGTCAATTATCAGCAGTGTGCCAGGCACTGGTATCATTAAGATAAATAAAACAATGTGCCATCATTTGAAGAGCTCAGAGTCTAATCCAGTCACTGATTTTTACAGATGAGGTGACAGAGGTCTAATTGATTTTGACTTGCCCCAGCATACAGTGGTCGAGGACAGTGATGGAGGACAGGGTCTCCTGAAACCTAATCCATCACTATTATCACCATAAATTTAAACAGCACAGCCGGAGTCCAACTTTGTTTAATAAGAATGCCTCTTCCTCCCTGAATCAGCTTATATTAACTGGTGTTTTCTTTCAGATGTTAACAAAATGGCAGGTGTCATGTCCTTAAAGTTGATATGAACTCTCTGAAACTCACTTCACCTATAACTTGAGCAGCTTGGTTTTACTCTTCTATAGCTAATGGAAATTCATTAACAATAGTTTTAAACTGGTAAATTATTTTTCTCGGTCATATATTTAATCCAGAATATTCTTATGCTGACAAAGCTACGGTCATGATCACTGATCTCAAGGAGTTTCGTATATCATAATGCATTCAAAAGATTTTGAAAACTCTAATGCCAATATATTGGATATACATTATAGGATTTATCACTCTTGATTTCTTCTAAACTGGGTTTTATTACTCTGAGAGAGCCAGTATTTCCCCTTTGTATTACTCCTCACCAAGATAAAAATTTCTGTTTCATTCACTTATTCAAATATTTGCTGAACACTTTCTATAGATCAGGTACTATTCTAGGCACTGGAGACTGATTATACCTGTGACTGGAACAAACAAAAATTACGACCCTTATGAAGCTTACATCCTACAAGGGGGAGATAGAAAATAAACAATGATATAGTATATTTGATGGTAATGTGTTATGGAGAAAATTAAGGCAGGATTAAGGGTATAGGGAGTGGGAAGAAGGGTGTTGCCATTTCAAAACGTGTGCTCACAGACAGCTTCACTGAAAGGGAAATAATTTGAGGCAAGACAGAAGGAGATCAAAGAGTGAGCCACTTGAACATCTAGGGAAAAGTGTCACTTAAACAATGAAATATTTCTAATAACAGATACCTAAATTGTAATGCATTGATGGATTTTAGCCCTGAAATTCTCCTTTATATCAGCTTTTTATTTTGGTATTGAACAGAAAAAAAATATCTTTTACCCAGATCAAATACTCTAATGGAGTCATGAATTGACCATATATGCTAAGGCAATAGCAGTAGTTATGTCAATAATGTTTTGGAAAGATTAGTGGGAATAATGTTTAAAACAGGGTTTGGAATGATTGCAAGTAGATTTTTCTTCCCTTTTCCCTATCAATTTAGTTATACTATATTCTGTGTTTAATTCCGAATTAGATTTTTAAGTTAAACTTTTTACTTTGTGATAATTGTAGACATGTACTTGTAAGAAATAACACAGAGAGATCCTGTGTACCCTTTACCCAGTTCCTCCCAGTGGTAACCTTTTGCAAGACCATAGTACAATATCAAAGCCAAGATGTCGACATACAGTCAAGATGCAGAACAGTTCCATCACCACTAGAATCTCTTTTGTTACCCTTAAACAACACACACCTCCTTCCTCCCCCGCCCCCCATCTCTACCCCTGGTAATCACTAATCTGTTCTCCATTTCGCTAATTTTGTTATTTAAAAAACATTATATAGGGGCCAGCCCCATGGCCTAGTGGTTAAGTTCAGTGCACTCTGCTTTGGCAGCCCAGGTTCAGTTCCCAGGCATGGACCTACACCACTCGTTGGTGGCCATGCTGTGGCAGTGACCCACATACAAAATAGAGAAAGATTAGCATGGATGTTAGCTCAGGGTGAATCTTCCTCAAGCAAAAAGAGGAAGACTGGCAACAGATGTTAGCTCAGGGTGAATCTTCCTTAGCAAAAAAAAAAAATTATATAAATAGAATCATAGAGTATGTAACCTTTGGGGATTGGCTTTTGTCACTCAGCTTAATTCTCTGGCGATTCATCCAAGTTGTGTAGATTAGTACCTCTTTTTTATTGCTGTATAGTATTCCATGGAGTAGATGTACCACTGTTTATTTAACCTTTCACCCATTGAAGGACATCTGGACTATTTCCAGTTTGGGCTATTACAGATAAAGCTGCTACAACCATTTGTGTACAGGTTTTTGTGTAAATGTAAGTTTTCATTTCTCTAGGATTAATGCCCACAGAGTGCAATGGGTATGTCATATGAGTGTTGCATGTTTAGTTTTATAAGAAACTGGCAAAATGTTTTTCCAGAACGACTATATCATTTAATCTCCTACCAGCAATGTATGTGGTCCAGTTTTTCCACATTTATGTCAGCATTTGGTATTGTCATTTTTTTATTTTAGCCATTCTGATTGGTGTGTAGTGATATCTCATTGTGGTTTAATTTTGCATTTCCCAATGGTTAATGATGTTGAACATCTTTTCATGTGTTTATTTCCCATCTCTGTATCCTCTGTGGTGAAATGTCTGTTCATGTCTTTTACCTGTTCTCTAATTGGATTGTTTTTTTTTAATATTGAGTTATGAGAGGTCTTTATATATTCTAGATAATAATCCTCTGTTAGATTTGTAGTATACAACTATTTTCCTAGTCTTAGTTTGTCTTTCAAACTGTTGAAGACAACAAGATCTTTCACAGAACAAAAGGATTTATTTTGATGAGGCCAAATTTATCAATATTTCCTTTTAAGAATTATCTTTTCAGTGTCATGTCTAAGACCCCCTTCTCCAAACATAGTTCCTGAAGAATTTTTCAAAATCTTTTTCAAAAGTTTTATGGTGTTGTGTTTCATTTAAGTGCGTGACCTATTTTGAGTTAATTTTTGTGTAAAGGCATGAGGTTTAGGTTGAAGGGGGTTTTTTTTGGTTGTTTTCTTTTTGGTTGTCCAGTTGCTCCAGCAGCATTCCTCCACCTACGTGCTTTTGTACCCTTGTCAAAAATCAGTTGAGCATATTTGTGTAGGTCTATTCCTGGATTCTCTTGTCTGTTCCATTGCTCCATGTCTCTTGCTCTGCCAATACCACACTGTCTTGATTGCCATAGCTACAAGGTAAGACTTAACACCAGGCGGAATGATTCTACCCGCTTTATTTTTCCATATATTTTACCTGTTCTAATGTTCTAAGACCTGTTTCTTTCCACATACGTTTTTAAAATAAGCTGGTCTATGACTACAAAAATCTCTGTTAGGGTGTTAATAGGAATTGCATTAATGAATTAGAGTTTTGAGATTGCATGTGCAATGTTAAGTTAAAAATGGTAATTCCATTAAGGAAGAAAATTTAATTTCTACTATAATCTCATGTTAGGTCTTATTTTCTAAATGGTGCCTATTTTTATGATTTCTAAATCATTGAATGAATATTAACTGGTCATTTCTCTTCAGATGTAATTTGGATGTCTTTTTATAATTGCCAAAATTGAAGCTTTTTTCCCCCCAAAGGAATGATACATCCTTAATTTAGGTATATAACTCTCAAGTTGTAAATCATTGATTGTTTTTGAATTTAAAAATTTTTTGAAGAGTTACTTCCAGAATTTTTAAGACCCCCTCCCTCCATTGGATTTCTGTTTACAAGGTTTCTAAACCTATTGTTCTGCCTCAAGGAAAGTATGGTTTACTTCTTCTGTTGTTTCAAACAAATACTTTTCCCAAAATAGCAAAATAGAATATGCCACTGAAGCATTGGGATTTAGGGTATTGGAGTTTGGGATGCTTATGTTATTTGTGAATAGTAAATCTAAAGATTTAAGAGAAAACTTTGTGCGTTCTCATGCTTTGATCTTTGATTCTGCAAAATAAAATCTGAAAAATTACGAAAAGAATCTGGTAAACCTCTTAATTTAAAAAGCACACTTGGAAACTTACTCTTAGGTGTAAAAAAAAGAAGGAGACTGTTAAACTGATTAGAGCTGAAGAAGAACTCAAGAGAAAATGTCACCTTGTTGCTTTTGGGTGAGGAAGAAGTGAAAGAGATCATGCTTTAATTTCTGTCTTGCTTTCTCCAGATAAAGCTTTTCCACCCTTCTTTCTGTTTAATGATTCAGGGTGGAGGCACACACACACACAAAAACCTGGCTCTCTTTCCCATCCTGTTTATGTTCTAAATTGGCTTTTATTGTTTTAATAAAATTTATCACTGGTAGCCTAGAACATTATGAATATGGTATTAAGTGGTTAGACTTAGAAAGAAAGAATTTTAAAATCACAGTCCAATTATACTACCTTAAATACAGTTAACAGAATTCTCAGTAATGAAAACTTCCGTAAGTTAAAGCATAGGGGTCATAGTTTTAGTATAATCATTAGATTGAAATTTACTACCACTAATATCAGCAATTTGTTTCTTCTCCACCTACCTTCTTCTCCACCTGCAGCATAACCTTTGCTGTAATTGAAAAAAGTGTAGTTTAAGGAAGAATGCAATATAATCGTACTCATCAGAAACAGATATTCCAGCTTCTTTCTTCACATATAAGTTATCTGCATTTTTTATATTTATTTGGTCTAATGAGAGACTTTTAAAAGCTCATTCTCTAAAGCAGTGAATTCTCAGAGCCACTGAGCCTAGAACAGTATACAACTTCAAAAGAACCCTGCTAAAGGCTTTAGCCAGTTTGTGAGGCAATATAGCACCACCAGGGAGAGGGTTAAATTGGGAGAGGGAAGAAATTACTCTTGCGTGGATGATTTTTAGCAAGTGAAGCCCACAAAAGCCGTTTGATTTGTGGCAGAATTAATTATAATGAGACTTTTTAGCTGTACCAGGTAACAGATTGCCAAATAAAACACTGAGCAAGCAACATTGGTCAGTTACAATTGACTCTTTAGAAATCTGAGCCAGCATAGTGTTATATTTATGAATTCAACTCCATCTTCAAAGAAATACAAATTGGGGCATCTCAGCAAAAATAAAATTAATAAAATTTATGGGGCATCTCCCATACATCTGAATGGTAAGGGCATATAATACTTTATGAGACCATGGTGTTTTTGCAGCCAATCTTAAGGATAAATTGACATTGTGTTCAGGATTCTTTGTTGGGCCAAACTTAACAACGACCATTATGTTTAGAAAATAGCAACCATTGTTGTTGAATTAAACTCTCTCTGGAGATTAAAAAATTTTTAATTAAGCTAATAAAACTTTTTGTGTGTGTGTGTGAGGAAGATCAGCCCTGAGCTAACATCCATGCTAATCCTCCTCTTTTTGCTGAGGAAGACCGGCTCTGGGCTAACATCTATTACCAATCCTCCTCGTTTTTTTTTCCCCCAAAGCCCCAGTAGATAGTTGTATGTCATAGTTGCACATCCTTCTAGCTGCTGTATGTGGGACGCGGCCTCAGCATGGCCGGAGAAGTGGTGCGTAGGTGCGAGCCGGGGATCCGAACCCAGGCCGCCAGTAGCAGAGCGCGTGCACTTAACCGCTAAGCCACGGGGCCAGCCCAAGCTAATAAAACTTTAATGGCAACATAACCAAAGAAATTAACATAACCAGAGAAGAATGGTAGAAGCAGATAACATAGTGCATTTGTTGAATTACACCTGGCAAAGGAACCCTCAGCTGTGTAGAGCTGGTGACTATTTACTTGTCTAAAAAAGCAATTCCAGAAGTATACACATACACAAATTCGGATTTTTCAGCTAGACCTTTAAGTAGGCTGTTCATGACAAACTCTCAATGAAATGGAATTAATTTGTGTTGTGTTTTGAAAGTGTATATATGTGCTTGCTCAAGAATTACATGGAAGAATTAGACTGACATAGGGTACTTGGTGGTTCTTGAAGTGAATATTGGCAATCTTAAGGACGTTTTATTAGACAATGAGGCAACAATTTTTCTGGGAACATGTCTCCACAGTAATAGCGGACGACAGAAAATATTTCACATGCAAATATCTCTGAACCTCTTCAAGAATGCATTTAACACTTTGAAGCGATGGCAACATCTGGTAACAAATAGGAACCAGCGTCTTATAAACTATGGCTTCACGTTACCACTTCATCTGAATTAGTCATTTAAAGGGGTTTTATATGTCTTCCTAAGAACTGACAAGGTTAATCTTGGACTAGGGTAGGCAGGCAGGAAATGCTAACGCAGCCCTTTCTTTTGAAGGTTTCATTATTCCTTGTGAGGTCAAAAAGTAGTCGTTTTAAAGTTTAGAAAGCTAAAGCAGTGATATCTTGACACCTAAGTGAGATTTTTCTTTCTTTTTTTGTGTGGCAAGTTTCAGAGAAAACACTAAAATTCAGAGTTCTTTATACTTTCCACTCCACTTCTTTCATCTGAAATGCCTTTGTTTTCTAAAAGTGGAGAATTAAAAAAATCATTTCAACTGCCAATATGATCATGGATTCGGTGCCAGTAGAAAGATGTAACCTACTATTTGTTTGGCCACATTAGCTCTTAGGAATCACGTATTTTGTAGAGTTACTCAATGTAGATGTCTTTTATGTTTATTTGATTTGCATTAAAAGTGCTAAAAGTTTGCTCTTGATTATGTAATCAACCACTATAGCAAATGACAGTGAGTTTAATTCCTTTAGGATGCAATGTCATTATCATATATTGATTTAACAGACACTTATTGTCTACTGTGTGCCAGGCGATGTTCTAGATGCTTGAGATAGATTAGTGAATGAAACAGACAAATCACTGCCCTCATAGAGCTTAATAAATACTAAATATTAAAACACTAGAGCCATTTTAAGTAATTTAATGCTATCACTCAGCTTTTAAAGACTTTCACTGAATGAGTTTTGAGAACTCTTGCACATTTTATTTGAAGTTTGAATAGGGAAAAATTGACATTTTGTTTGGAATATATGGCAATAAGCTAGAAGCCGATAAAATAAATATCTGATTTTTTGATTCTCACTTTTATTTGTCATTTATCAGTGTTATAATTGAACCCCTTGAGTAACTGAGGAATGTTACTCGTTTAACTTGTGGATTTATTCTTTATGATGGGCTGAATTTGTATGGAGGAGGATGGTGAAAGGACCTAGTAGTCCTGGAAATTAATGTTACAGTGTGGCATTTGTAAACATTGTCTTCTGTCATTTGAAGCATTATCGAATACTTAATGCATTTAATGTTCACCACGGAAAATGAATGTATTGCTCAGTTATTTTTGCCTATGTGAGTAGTACAAGAGCTGACTCAAAGGAGATGACATGATGGTTCCTGTCCTGAAGTGAAATAAGATGATGGGTTGTGGTGGAAAAATGATGTGGTCATGCCCATATTTGCTCACATCTCTCGTTCGTTTCCTTTTATAGAGGAAAACCAAAGAGAGTCTCATTTCTTATTTTTTTGTTTCCTTTTCATGCCATTTTTCTTTCTTTTTTCTTAAAATTGCATTATAATGATTTACAATTCAGTTGGCTCAAGTTGTGCTTTGTAATAGCATAAGTACCCCTTAGAATGGTCATACTGGAGGCATTATACCCATTTTAGGGAATTAATTACATATATAGACACACACTCTGAGCCCCTTTGGGTGTGAAAGGCATGTTTCATAAATCTTTATTTTTCCAGATGCCATCTAATACAGTGCCTTTTACAGAGTGGGTGCTAGTCAGTATCTGTCTAGTGAATGAATGCAAGCCAGGAGTTTTATTTTTGCTTTCCAAAATACCAAATTCTTGTAAGCACACGGAATTTTTTAAAACTTTTTTTTATGGAAATTTTCAAACATACAAAGCAAAATAGCATAATGAACACCTCTGCTTCAACGATTATCAATATTTGATATTCTTGTTTCATCTTTTCTCCCCCCTTCTTTTTTATTTGTTGTTTGGGATTTGCTTTAAAATAACCCATGTATTATTTTACCCACAAATACTATAGTGCACTTAGTTTTTAATATTTTTAAAATAGTTATAATCTCTGCATTCCTGCAGAGTTTAACTTTTAAACCCTTTCTGTTCTAGTTTAAGATAGAGAAGGAAATTCTTACCGTTTATCAGAAGAAAAATCTGATTTGCTACATATGAGCTGGCTATTTTTAAGTAGTTTCATAACAAATATATTACCTTTCTTAATCTTTTAAAAATTTTTATTAAAAGTTTCTAAGCTGCACTATCATGATAAATTTATGTCTTATGGACGTGAACCTGATTCTGCAAAATTTGCTTTGGAGTAGATAAGCTGTAGATCGGTCCCCTCAGAATCGATATTAATAAATTAATTTTTCTTTTCACAGTTCAACAGCTACAGAACTCACATTAAAACCTATATATGTGATTCTGGTAATGTGTTCTCAGTTTTGAAATTTCTTGTTAAAACCTTCAGACCTTACTTTTTTTGTCTTTCTAAAATTGGATGACTACATCATAAATATTAGTAAATAAAGCACCAGTTCTCAAAAACAAATGTGGCATATGGGCCCTTGGGACCTAAAATTACTTGCATAATAACACTAAGATGTTATTTGCTTTTTCACTGTGTTGACTTTTGCAGTGGTGGTGCAAAAGCAGTGGTGGGTAACACTGCTGGTGCCTTAGCAGGAAGCAAGGCAGCGGCACCACATTGCGTTACTAGTCATTGTCTTCAACACCACTGGAAAGAGATGGTGTTGAACAGTTTCCTCACCATTGAAAAAAGACCTACAACATTCATTTCATTTACAGATGTCCTCGATGAAGCAGGAAAAATTAATTTTGTTAAATCTCAGCTCTTGGGTATACATCTTTTTAATGTTCTGTATGATGAGATGGGAAGCATACATAAAGCATTTCTGCTGCATGTGGATGTACAGTGGCTGTCTTGAGGAAAAGCACTTGGGCAATTGTTTGAGTTGCCAGCTAAACTAGCTGCATTTTTGCAAATAGAAAACCATTTTTACTTGAAAGATCGAATGACACATTAACTAATTATTCAGATCTGAGTATTTGGCAGATATTTTATCAAAAATGAACTAAATGTGCCTGTCACTGCAAGGAAAGCAACTGAGAGTATTTGTTGTCAATGACAAAATTAGAACTTTCAAGTAAAAATTCAAAGTTTTGAAAACTTGCATCAGCCACCAAGTGTCAATAATTTGACTTTTCTAATGAGATTGGTGGTGTTTTTAATGAAAGTGATTTGTCACATATTGTAAAATAAAGTGTCACAACATTTGGAAGATTTGCATTTGTCAAACGGTATTGTTCCAAATGATCAGTGCATGATGTTACAAAATCATGCATGGATAAAAAATTAAGCATTTAAAGTGCAAGGTAGACCAATGGATTTTAATGTAATAGAGTATGAAAAATTCATTGATATGGTATCAGATTCCACACTGCAGCTAACATTTAAGAAACTACCACTTCTTGAGTTTTGGTGTAGTATTATAAAGAAGAATATTCATACTTATCTGGAAAAGCTCTTAAAATACTTCTTTTAACAATGTATCTGTGGGAGGCCATTTTTTTTTCATATACTTGAACCAGAACAACATATTGCAACAGGTTGAATGCAGAAGCAGATATGAAAATCCAGCAGTATCAATGAAAATATAACTGTCATTGTATTAAGTTAAACAATAAAGCAATTGCAAAAATGTTAACAGGACACTCTTCTCACTAATTTTTTTGAAAATATAGTGATTTTTCACTTAAAAATGTTAAGTTAACATGTACCGGGTTTATTGTTGTCTTTAAATAGACAAATACCTTAAAATTTTCCCAGTCGTAATTTCTAACGTGATAAATGCATTGATGGATCTAACCCACATATCAAAAAGCTCTTTGGAGTCCTCAGGTCCTGAGGCCAAAAATTTAGGAACTGCTGAGTTAATTGGGTTTTTTGTTGTTGTTTCCTCTTCTTTTCTTTTTCCTCTCCTGTCTCCTATTCTTTCCCCTTTCCTTTCCTATCCTTCTTTTTTTTTTTTTTTTTTTAATTTTATTTATTTTTCCCCAAAGCCCCAGTAGATAGTTGTATGTCATAGCTGCACATCCTTCTAGCCGCTGCATGTGGGATGCAGCCTCAGCATGGCCAGAGAAGCGGTGCGTCGGTGCGCGCCCGGGATCAGAACCGGGGCCGCCAGCATCAGAGCGCACGCACCCAACCGCTAAGCCACGGGGCCGGCCCCCCTTCTTTTTTTGAATGAGACATCCTCAGGATAGAAAGGTGTAGAGCCTATGAGTTATTCCTTTGTATGATTTTATTAGCTATGAACAGAACACTGATGTCCTTTTTTTCCTAGTTTCATTGAGATATGATTGACATAGAACATTATGTTAGTTTCAGGTGTACAACATAATGATTTGATGTATGTGTATATTGTGAAATGATCACCACAATAAGTCTAGTTAACATCCACCACCTCACATAGTTACAATTTTTTTTCTTGTGATGAGATCTTTTAAGATCTGCTCTCTGAGCAACTTTCAAATATACAATTCAGTATTGTTAACTATAGTCACCATAGATGTCTTTAAAATCAGTTTCTTGCCCCATGTGTAGTTCAGTTGATAATTTTTGGAGGACTTGTACTTAAAACTACCTTCTGTTTATTTCAGCCTTTTGTGTTAGTGCCTTAGGACAAGGTATATAATTTAGTGTATAATAAGACAGAGCTAATAAATACTTACTGTTGAGAAGACATTCCTTGGAATATTGAAATTAAGATATTTTTGTGGCTTATTTTCTTCTCAAATGTGAAAAAAAATGATTACATAAACCAGGTCGATTTGATTGTTAAAACTTGACACATCCATGCAACAAGAAGTTTGTGTACCTAATACTACTCCTAGTATAAATTTCCTAAACTTTCCACTATAGTCCAAAATTACAGTGGCAGTTTGCTGCATGTTAATTTGGTTCCTGCTTTATGTTAGATCCCTGTACTTCAATGTTTCACTCACTGTGGGTGTTATTTGTTTGCTTTATAAGTCATGAAGTTTGGTAAAATCCTGTTTCATTAAAGGACAATAGATCAGTGTTATTGAGGTATGTCATTAAGCAGTGTGGGAGAGGCCTCCAATGTGTATGTCACACATGGAAAGAATATACCTGGTACTGGGTGTGGTGGGGAGCATGATGTTTGAATGAAGATTGGAAGAGACTAAAAATACTATGCCTAGATCTAGTGTTCTAACTGCATACTACCCTGATTTGTCTATGAAACACTCGTGCGACTTTGGGCGTGCCTCTTTCCTTCCTATCCACCTGAGGTGTGTGTGTGTGTGTACACAGGTGTGTGTGTGTGAACTTTTAACTTTATGGATTTGTTTGTAACATCTGAGAGAGAGAGAGAGAACTTGAGAGCTTTACGTGTGCAGATAAAACATAGTTTGGTTTCCATTGGCTTTCCTCAGCATTCATCATGGTGAATTTGGAATGCAGTGTAAAAGTTGTTTTCATTCTGTGACGTGCTTATAAAAATATGAAACATATTACACAAGCTTTGCCACCATTTTTCTATTCCCAAACCAATTTTCATTACCCGTAGTAAAAACAGAGATTCAGTTCACACACAGAGTCACACACATGCGCATAGCATACACAAACACACTCCTCCTCTTCCCCCAACCCAGCCCCACACATCCACACAGACCTCAGATGATGAGTGAGACATTTAGAAGGTTACAAAACGGGCCCCAGACTAAAACTGGCTGAACTACTGATGTGATAGAACAGTCTTTCAGGAAATGTCCTAGTATTTACTAAGTAGAAGATGTGCATTTTTGAAGGGAGTATCCATTTCTAGAACTTTCACCACAATGTTTTGTAGTTTAAATGAGTTCCATTCTGTTATGAACAGACTTTAAAATCAGCGACTTGGTCTTGACAGATTTCACTCCATCAAAGATTAGCCTTAGAGTTCAGAAAGCTAGAAAGCATGCACATTTCAGATGACCATGAAAGGGAAAGTCATGGAAGCCATTTCTAGGAGGCATTATCACTGAAGAAGTTAGTAGCACTTGGGACAGACCCTTCTAAGTGGTCTGCAGGGACAAATGTGGCTGAAGAAAAGGTAAGGCTGGGAAAACCCAGAATTTCTGCTCTAACATTGATCCTATCTTCTTACCCGAGACAATTTCCTGTGCCCCAATTTTCTCTGTCTGTAAAATGCATGATAATACGTACATGTATATCCTTTCTTCCAGTTAGCTCAAAGTGCTTGAGCGTTACTTTCTATCTCAGTTATTCCCTGACGATCACAGGCAGACGGTGCTATGCTTGTTTTACAAATGGTGAAATTGGGACTGGGGAAAGTTGAAGAGGCTTCACATAGTAAGTCAGCAGTGAAAACAGATGGAAAAACACACCCTCTGGCTCCTGCCGCTGTATTCCTTCTGTTTCTGAATTGTGTTGCCTTTTTGATATTTCATGAAGTTTTTGTTATTGATGAGATAAATTAAAGTGCTTCCACTAAAGAGACAAAATGTAATCCAGTGTCTGCTAATGGTGGTTAGTGATGAAGACAGGAGAACACTGCCTCATAATGTGGACTATCCCAAACCTTTTTACAAGTGAGTGCAGTGTGATTGCCTCCTTATTTTGAGAATTCAATATGTTATCATAAAGTGCTTCATTTTGTTTGTTTTATATTATTTATAAAGGACTGGAGTGTCTGTTATCCCACTTTCATTCTTATTACGTAGATAGAGCAGATGGTATTATGCATGTTATATCCCAGACAGATTATAATAATTTCCACCACTCACTGAGCACCTTGCTGGAGACAGATGCTCTTATGTACTTATATCGTCTCATTTAATCATCATAGCAACCCTGTGAAGTATGTGGAATTAACTCCACTTTTAAAAATACAAACCTAGGACTCAGGGAAGCTAAGTAATTTTTTTCAAGGTCACACAGACTTCCATTCCAGTCTGGCAGACTCCTAAGACCCTGATGTTGCCGTTGTATTCCATTTCCTTTCAAATGATTGGCTTGCTCTATGCCGGTATTCTAAATGGCCTCCTGAGACTAGCACAGTACTCCTATTGATTTTCTGTTCTCTCCCATAAACGGCACTCACAACTAACCAGTTGCTTAATTTAGCAATTAACTGATTAGAATTGCTAGACCAGTTAAAAAGCAAATTTCAATAATACGAACAGCAGTTATCACAATCTAATGCTTACCATGTGCCAGGCTCTGATCTAAATTTTGAACACATATTAAATCAATTTAAGTGTCACAACAATGTACAGAGTAGTTACTGTTATCCCTGGATGAGAAAACAGAGGCACAAGAGCTTAAGCAACTTGTCCAAGGACACACACAGCTAGAAAATTGTGGAGAACAGATTTGAACCCAATCTGGCTCCAGAGCTCTTAACTACTCTGCAGGACTGCCTCTCAATAGAAAATTCAGTTCAGCAAGTATTGGCTTACTTCCTATATGCTATGCCAGTAGAAAATATAGTTCCTACACTTAATAGCTTGCATTTTCAACCCAAAACAAGATGTAGATACAATAAATGCTATAACACCTAGAATGTGGAGTGTAAACGTTGTGTGAAGGCGTGAATAAGTATGGATCGAAATGAATAATAGAGAACGTTAAGTGGTCTGAGACAGTTAACTTGCCTTTCTAAGTAATGTACTTTACTACGAACAAGTGATTTGGGCACTGGGGAGAAGATGGTTCCATGTGTTCTAAAATAAGCAGGTTACTTGGCTAATGTTCAAACTCTAAATAGGTATGTGGGTTGTAGCTGTTTGACCTGAACCAACTTTAAATTCCCTTGTGCTCTTGCATGATTTCAGTGGAGCTGGGATGAAAAAATTAACCTATCTCTAAATATTGTGAAGTCAGAATTTATTAATACTTGGCAAATACTGTGGGGCTGACAGGAAGGGGATTCGTAAGTATTGTATCATTCTTTTGTCAGGGTGTTCTCTTTTTCTAGCAGGAAGTGTTACGACTTGCTCTCTAAAGTTGCAATTGTAAGAAGAATGTTGGGTTTCCAGATTGGCGTTCTGGGCGTGGGAGGTTCCTTCTATTAGTGCTTCGAGAGAAAGAAACAGGTTTGCTCTCGTCTCACAGAAGGGTAACTATTTTAATATTATTTTCTTAGGCTCTAACTTTTAGATTACTGAATATTAAAGCAGAAATTTACTTAAAAAATCTTGGAATTCTTATTATGTGTTTGGGTAGTTAAACATTTGGAGACACTTTCTAAATCTTATTTATTCAAGTAGAATCAAATTTGTCTTAAGAGAAATTTTTGAAGTTTAGAAGCTAATCTGTTCTCTGTATATTCTGTCTTTTCTTTATTTTGGGAATGTTTTAGGGACTTTGTACTTTTTTAAAATTGGTTTTGAGATTCTAATTATATAGCTGTATCTATCAAGTTAAATACCCAAAGGTTTAAATGTAGAAACTATTACTTTTTGTCTTGGGTAAGAGGAAGATGGGATTTCAAATGCCTTTGATTTTTGGTAAATGGTTTTTCAAAATTCTGTGAAATAGAAGTTGAGGTAGCTGTCATGACAGAGCATGTCATGATTAGATTGGTATTCTCCTCCTACAAAATGACTTATGACACAGTTGTCCTAGTGTTTGTTTATACTTTACAAAATACATGAAAATCATTGGTGCTGAAATCTTGGTGGTGTTACTATAACATGATAGTGATAGTGATTTCCAGTGCTCACAAGCTCACCAGGGTTTTCCGTCACATGGTGATCATAGAAGTTTTATTTTTCCTTTTTTCAATACAGCTCGTTATATAAATCCCGACTCTGCGTTAAAGGTAACCTCTCAGATTGGTTGTATTTAGTACACTCGTATGAAGTAAAAAAAGTGAAGTATGAAACAAAAGAGTTTAGTTTTCTCAGTTAACAAGTACTATATTTGAGAACGTATAAGCAAGGTGTGTAACACTGCAGGAGGCACTTGCAGCGGCTACTAGATAAGCTTTCGGCTTAGCTCAAAGTTTAAGCTGCAATTGTAACTCTAGTGATTTCTGAGTTGCACATCATATTTTGTTTTCAGTTGAAGTATGTTAACTAGTCTCATCTTGCCTTGTGATATCTGTATATATATACCTGAAGGTTGCCCTTGGCTTCAAAGTTATTTTTCATAGGAAAGGAGAATGGAAATACCCCTCAGATGTGAAGGTTAGTTAATTTCGTTAGCAGCAGATATATTTTTTTATGAATTATTCAGATATTTTTGGAAAGTGTCCAAGTTTACCTAGGAAATATGGAAGGGATTAGACCTTTTAAAATCCATGGAGTTAATAAACCTTAGCTTTGTAAAGATAGGGGAAGGAGAGGTGTCATTTTGTTGTGTCTTTGAGTTTGATGTAGAATTCTTCATCACAGGAGAAGGGGCTTTTAGAATGTGAGATGTACATTAAATATCTGCAAAACTCTTGCCTGGCAATAATTTAAAGAATGTTTTCAATCTGACTAAATTGAATTGAATGTTTCTATTATTGGAAAAGTTATTAACTTATTTTTAAATAGCCATTGCTTTAAGATCTTATCTTTTTTTATCAAGACCAAAAGAGGAAAGGGAAACTTTTACTTAAAATGGAGATATTTGATAGTCCTCCAGGAAATGACACAGGATTGGGCACCCTTTGGGATTTAAGTGACTCATAGATATTGGTACTTGAAAAAAAGATCAATTAGAATGTAGCTTATGCTAGATTCTAGAATAGAATAGGGATATTTCCAGAAAATGAACTCATTTCTTAATAGCTATGTAGGGTGAAATCAAGGGATGTCTGGGGTTTGCTTTAAAATAATTCAGAAGAGAGAGAGAGACAGGGAAGGAGGGGAAAAAAAGAGAGAGGACAAGAAGGGAGAATAGATGTAGCAATTGTGGGGAAATCCTAATAAATGTAAAATCTGGATGATGGGTTTATGGGCATTTGTTGTACTATTTTCTCTTTTGTATATATTGAAAATTTTCATAACAAAAAATTTAAGTATAGCTTTAGTTTGAGGCAATTTACATTCATTTCTAAATGTTACTTTTATCTATAAATTGCAGGTTTGTCAAAACGTGATTTGTGCATAATGTATATTATTATACAGGTGAAATGTGGTGCTTGGTTGCCAAAATTACGGCAAGTAAAAACTGTTGCTGAAAAAAAACTTTCTGTTTGACTTTCAGCTAACTTCAAAGGACTGTTGCAAACATCTTGAAGAGTTTTGGTATCTTGAAGTATTAAACAAGAGTAGATAGTTAAAGCATGCTAACAGGCCAATTGCATGTGAAGAATGTGGGAACATTAATATGTCTTGACTATTTTGTTCACAGCTTTCTCTGTAGAGTATGCATTTTTAAAACCACGTGAGACAGCTATTTAGCCTGCATTATGTTTAAGTCCGTTCACTTTCCCTACTTGCCTCCATCAGAGTTTATTTATTCAACAAACGTTTGGTAGGTGTTCATTGTGAGCCAAGATACAAGGTCAGGTAAGATCCCAACCCTGCTTTCTAGGAGCTCACAGACTAGTGGAGGAGATTGAGGAGTAGATGGTCATTACACGCTGAAAGGGAGTTGCTGGTTAGCAACTATGACTCTATAGTGCATCTCCTTTAAAACAAGACAAACAGAAAATTTGAGATGGCTTAATTAGTTGTAGGTATTAGAGAAGTAGGAAGAGGGCTGAGAGAGCTTAGTTGGACTCTGTGCAGTCCCCCATGCGTGACTTTGCAAATAACAGCCATCTCTGCTCTCCTGCCCTTCTTAATAATCCTTCCTACCTCTCTCATGCATCTGTAGGCATTGTTGGAGCAGCATACATGCGGGAGATAGCAATCTCTTCTTCACATTAAATAGTAAGCTAATGTTTAAGTCTCCTTAAAGTTTTTGGGTGTATCCAAGGCAAAATTGCAGTTATGGGTAAGCAGCTACTTGGGGTTGGATAAAGGGTAGAGTTAGCCTTCAGTCACTGATAGAGCCTTCCAAAGTTCGTTTCTCGATTTATTTGGAATTTGAAACATATTTTGTCATGGAAATAGTAGGTAAGGTTTTTCGGGTCACTTCACAAATGTCCCTGAAATGGTATCCTATGTTACCTGAAATGAGACTTTTCTTTTTTTTCAAAAAAGTAACTATCTTTATTTAAATAATTAATACATATGATTCAAAATGAAAAATTTGAAAAGGTATAAATTGAAAAGTCTCCCTCCCTCCCTGTTCTGCTTCTGCCTACCTCCCCCGCAACACTGTAACCAGTGTTATTAATTTCTAGTGCATCTCGCCATCTGTTTTTATGCATATGTAAGTGAATATTATGTGTAATTTGCCCCCACATTTTAACAGAAATAGCAGCATATTATATACACTGTTCTATACCTCGCCTTTTTCCCCTAGTGAACAGTACATCTTAGAAATCTCTGAAATGAGACTTTTTGTGTTCATATTATTTTTTTGTGTTCATATTATTTTAATCTAAATGAACTGTAGAAGCATAGTTGCTAAATATATCCAGATTTATGTTCCATCAGCCAGCTGCTTTATTCTCTAGTCCCGAATACTGTATAACCTAACAGCGTATATACCAGTGCCTCATGGGAAAATACTGTCAGTTTTATTTGGGGTTATCTAGTGGTGTCCTCTGTTTAGTTTTACCAATTTGCGGCTGAAATGTCAGGTAGAATTACCAGGAGATGTAGGCCTGAAAAATAACCTCGCTAAGTAAAGTATGCTGTGCATGTCAAATATTGCTTTCATAGAAGTTTGCTCTCCACATTGACTATAACAAGCAATTTTTAATAATGCTGAGGTGCTAGAATCATAAACAGTAAAATCCTTCACCCCTTTTCCTTCTGCTTTAACGTCTCCTAAACTTTTAGGACTAGGAACCTGTGACATATATGAGGACATTCAGGGTGTAACTCACTTGTTTTGACTTTCAGAGCAACAAATCATTAAATTGAGAAAGAAGCATATAGCCTCTTAAGCTATTAAAATTTCTCCTTTACTGAGATTCCATTAAAATTTTCTCAAAGGAGGCAAACAGAACTCCAACCGCTTGCTTCTTGAGAAAAATCAGTTGTAAGGTTACAAACTAATCACTAAAAAACTATGGGTACCATAGTGACAGCTTATGCATGAAAAAAAAATCCTAAATAAAAAGTAAGTCACATAGATACTTGAGTGTTTGGTTATGTTTATACTAAGTTATTAGCACTGATACAATTGGAGTGGTTGTTCACAGTACTTAGCATTTAAGAAGCAGAAATTAAGCAATATTAAATACAGTGAAGCAAAAGCATATCATAAATAGGAATAAATGTGCCACAAGAGAACGTAAGCATTTGTGTGCCTTTTTTTTAAGAAGTATGACCTGTTTTATTGTCAGTACCCATTTAACACCAATGTTTTGAAGAAAGAAATTTTAGAACTCTAAAATGTAAAGTCTTTACTAAACCTGTTGTTTTACACAATTACAGTTTTGGTGATTTCAGTTCAAGAATTAAGTGAATCCCTTATCCTTTAAGTAACGAAAACGAGTTAGTATTAGCTAGAGGGGTCACTATTTACATTTTGTGGCAACAGTTCATATTTCTCAATATCATGGTCACATTTGTCAGGAGCTTGTAAATTGTCTTCCATAGGCTATAATAGGCATGGGCCTTCTTTCCACAAGGCGGAGTGTGGCCTCTTTGTTTTTGTTTTTATGGTAAGAGTAGTTAATTATCTTCTCTCACACGCTCTTTTAATTTTATATTTGCCGCACAGCTCTCTGTCTTGGGCAAAGTCACTTAACTACCCTAGGCTCTTGTTTCTTCCCTAATACAATTTCAGTAATCATTGGATATTGGACATGCTGGGACTTATCACTACCCTCGATACGTTGCGGTCAGTTGGAACATTTTTGAGCCATGCCTCTGTACCCAGCATCCAGCAATGGATTATTATTGTGGGAGTGTATGAGAAGAAGATGAAGTTTAGACTCTGTTTTTGAGAAACAAACAATCTTGAAATAAGACTTTCAGAGCAAGTAGTTAAACAAGTATTTGTGTGCTGTCGATAAGGAATGGTTCTCTTTTATTGGGGAAGTTTATTCTCTTTGACCAAGTTTGAGGATCTGTGTGGAGGAGGCAGATGAACTGAAGCAAGTAGGATGTCCCAGCCAGACTGTCCTCACATGCACTTATATAACTATAGGAGAAAGTCTGTAATTAAATTGCTAAATTTTGTGGCAAGATTCTAAATCCTGTGGGGGTTGAAGAGAGAGATCAGCAGGGGGTGGACTCATTGCGAAATGTGGTTTGGGAGAGGATGAGGCTTCTGATGAACCTTGAAGAGTGAGTAGAATTTGGATAGGGAGAGAAGAAAAATTAAGAGGAGGGCATTATAAGTGTGAGAGGTAGATACAGAGAGAGTCCTTAGTGGGAGAGAAGGAAAGAGGAAGTGGGGCAGGGTAAAATGAAAGGTACTGATGTAGGAATTAACAGGACATGTTCAGGAGGATGGCTGTGATCCAAAAGCTAATTTTGAGTATTGTTGAAAGGTAAAAGTGGTTAGATGTGACTAGTAGGACCACCCTAGAGGACCTGGAATAATAGGCAGAGATTAGCTAATCTCTGTAGGCATAAGCAATTATAGCTTCCTAAAAGGGGACTGACATGATCAAAATGGTTGTGGACGATATTTGACTCAAAAGATATTTACTGAGAATGCACTGTATCCATGCATTATACTAAATGCTATGGTGAATACAGAGATGAGTAAACTGTATTTCTACTCTAATAAGTTTATAGTCTTGTTGGGAAAATAAATCCATTCAATAAGCCATTCTTGAGGAGGCTAAGTATATAGCATCATGGCTGAGAATACTGACTTTGGTGTCAGGCAGACCTGAGTTTGAGACCTGGCTCTACTTCTCTCTAGCTGTGTGACTTTGAGCAAGTTACTCAACTTCTCTAAGCCTGTTTGCTCTTCTGTAAAATGGGAATAACAGTATTACCTGGTTCATAGAGCTTTTCTGAGAAGTAACTTACATGATGTATATAAAGCGTTTAGCACAGTCCATATAAATAATGAGTCCTCCATAAATGTTAGCTGCTATAATGTAAACTTACAATGATATGTTATTATATTATCTTAATTATTTTTATTATTACCTACTCTGTAGACACTGGGAATAGGGGCTGGGAATATGAAAATGAATGGGATATGGTCCCTTCCATCAATGACTTTTATATAATAGTATTAAATGCTATCCTTGTGGTAACATATTTTCTCATTCAAAAATTGGTACTTATAGTCTGACGGTAAAACAAGGTATTGAAAATTGGAGCTTTCTGAAAGAATCCAGCACTGGCTGTAATAAAGAAAGCACACAGTTCTGTGAGAGTACTGGGAAGAGAGAATTTTTATCTCAAGTGGGGACAATCTGAAGAGACTTCCTCAAAGATGCTTTTGAAGAGTAAATAGGAGGTGGGTGAAGAGCATTCCACTGGAGAGAACCACAGAGGAGAAGGAATGGAGGTGGAAAAATACACGGCCTGCTTGGGGGGGAATAGGGTATCTTTATGGAGTGTGATTCAAGGGTGCAGTGCGAGTAATGGGAAGTAACATTGGAAAGATAGGCAGATATCAATACAGAAAAGTGTAGGGCCTTGAATGTTGTGCTTAGAAGCTGGGTCTTTCTTTTGTATGGAATATGTTATAGATCTGCTCCTCAGGAAGTTAGCTGTGTAAAGATCACACTGAAGGGAGACAAGCCTGTAGATAGATCAGCTAAAAGCCTTTTGGAATAGGCCAGACAGGAGATGATGAAGGATGTGATAGAAGAATCCAGAGTGCTTAGTGATTTACTTCAACCTCCCTTTGTTTCCTGTGGGCAAACTTTGGTCTCAAATTTGTAAACGTGGAGACTGAGGAAAGTGGGGAAATTGAAGAGGAGACTTGATTTGGCAGGAGAGAGAGTTGCAAAGGGGGGAAATAATGTGGCAATAAGTTCAGTTGTAGACACTTAGACTTTCCTGACTGGAGTCCTCCTCACTTACCTTCCTTCTCAAGTCCAGATTTTGAGTGTAACCCTTCTAAATTGGACTCTGACCTTCTGCTCCAATTGTGTCTGTCACAAACCCTAGGCACAATGCTCCAACCACACTATCTTTCTCCAGCTCCAGAATATCATCTCTTTATGTCTCTGTGCCTAGAATGCCTTTACAGTGATGTCTATCTGAGGAATTCTACTTATGTTCTAAGATAAAGTTCAAAAGTCATCTTCTCTGGAAAACCTTCCCGGACGCCCACCACTCAGTAGATATGACTATAATAGCATGATAGCACTAATATTATGTCTTTGTTTTTCTATCTATTTCCCCCACTAGACAGTAAGCTCTTTGAGAGAAGGGGACTTTGGGTCCTAGTTCTCTCTATCGGCAGCACCCAACACAGTGCCACGTACATACTAAGCCTTCAATTATGGGTTGAATATAAATGAGTAAGTTGGTGAATATGGTAGACATTCAAATGGAAATCTTCTAAAGTTATTGGACCGGAGCTTGAGTAATCATAGTACGAGTAGATGAGCTTTAGCTCACTCAAGAGTGTCGCACACCTATCTGGCCTGGAGACTAGTGCTGTTGACTTACCTAACTAGGGAAGAGGCAGGGTGGCAGTTTCTGTTGGTACAGGTAGGTTTGTGAAGTGTGGGTGTTCCAAAGCACGGCTCGTTTTGGACTGAGGAAGGTGACAAATACACTTTTTTTGTTGACCACTGTTGAATTGTTCACACATAGTAGTGGCAATGTCTTTTTTTTTTCTCATTTGTAGTGAAATAATGTATTCTTTCATGTTTTGGCCACCCTTTGTTGCTCTCTTCTTTATGACACGAGCTTAAGTATGTGTTGCCAAATCTCTGATTTAAGTAGTCAGCCTCTCTTGCCCAATTCTACTTACCGGGCATACTGGTGGCTGGGATCAAGTCTGTGGTGAATATCCCTGCTTTTATGTTTTAGTTGCCTTTCGATTTCAAGAAAAAAAATATGAAGTTCATAATCAACTATAATTATCTATGGATGAGTTTCCCAATGTGTATGCCCTGCCTCCTGACCCACGTGGTACCGAGTGACACAGAGTAGTAAATAGATTATTTAGTCAGCTGCATTCCTAAGGTGAATCGCTTTAGGGGATGAAAACAGGCACCCCTCCTCATCTCCATCAAATTCCTTTTTGAATTTGAGTAATAGTTTCAGGTAGTTAATTGTAGCTACACCTTTCTCAGCAAAGATTTGTGTTCGGGGGTTTAAGTATAGTTAAGTGAGCCAGTGGAGTGGTTTCATAATTGCCGTATTGTTAGTCAAACTCTGTAATTAGGGATGACTTCATAGGCATAAGATTCCTCTATGGGTGACGCCCTGAATTCAGACCCAGTTGTACACCATATCCTTTTATGAAAAAACAAACAAACAAGGTTTTGTTTGCTTTTGTTTTATTCCCTTATTTGAAAATCTGTTTTCCTGTGTCTTGGATGTTTAGGGAGTGAGCGAGTTTGCTTTTTTTCTGCTGCTTTCCCTTTATAGAGGAGGCAGGCACAGGCGCTCGGGAGGAAACAGAATTTGGGACAGATCAAAGTGCTTTGCAGATGAGAGAATTCAGAAAAATGCAGAGATCTTGGCAGCTTTTATTTTTGATTAGTATTTCATTTGCTAAATTTAAATGGAGGGAAAATATATTTCTATTTTTTTTTTAATATCAGCACGCTGTCTCTCTGTCTTCCTCCATGTAAATAAAGCTCACTTTTGTGGGAAGACAGACGGGGAAAAGGACATATTTCGAAAGTCAGACTTTCTTATTTGTCAATCACGTACTGTGAAATTGAAGTTAAACTTTTATTCAGCAAGTAATATTTACTTTTTACCTCTTCACCTTTTATCTTTCATTGCTCATGAAAAAAATGTGCAAATTGGGAGGAATGTGACAATATTGACAAACTGTTAGCTATTTTTAAAAGTGGTCCGAAACATTTGAAGTAAAATTTGTACTTTTTTTGTTTTATGTCTTCTGGCCACTCTTCAAGTTGTGTTTAGAAACTGGCCTTATGAAGGAGCCAAATTGAATCATGGGTAAAAAGTGGCTGAGAGGTTTTCTTTAGGCCCATCCTTCTTAAATTACTTTGATTGAAAGCTTATAATTGTTATATATGAAGGACATCTATTATACTCTGTAGTCAATAATTATAGGGCAAAGGGGATAACCTTTCATATATCCCATTTAAAAAGTTCTTAGTAGAACTTATGCCTTATATATATATAGCCTCTCACAATTACTTAGACATTCATTTATTCCCCATTTTCTTTCATTAAGGATTTCAACTTGCTGTATAATACTTTATACATAATTTACAATGTGCCTTCACATACGCCATCTTTAATCTTCATGAGGACCCTGGGGAAGTAGGTACTTATCACTATTTTCAAATGAAGAAACTGAGGCTCAGAGAGATTAAATAATCTTGCTTATGGACACACCGCTAGGAAATAGCAGAGTCGGGGCACTAATTGATGTCTTGTGATTCCACATCCACATCCCACAGTCTCTCCATTATAGCATGCTACCTCCTTGGGTGAGGATTGAATGAAGTGTCTACAGGGCAGTAATGATGTCAAATCCTGTTTTGCTTCGTAAGCCCCAGTCTGGAATGTTTTAGTTGCTTTGAGTGAAAAAGGCCCTAAAGTACGACTGCCCCATGAAGAGGAATAGAGCTTCCATAATTTTAGTTTGTAAGATTTTAATTTTTAAAAATCTGATGATGCTACCTACCTAGCAGTCTTTCCTAAGTTATTTAAATGTGATGTTTTCTCCCAAGATAGTACTTAATTGTTTGATTTCCTTAAAGATACCCTCAAGCACAAGCACCTCTGAGTAGTCTTAAGGACAAACCTTGTGTGGGAAACATCTGCATTAAATAGCTAATTTAAAAATTGTGATTTTTATCAGCTAAAGCATATATTGTGAGCCTTTTAAATTTGACTTTGTGTTTCTTAGTTTTAGCTCAGGTATTACTGGGTAGCATTTATTTATTTACTTTCAAATAATTATAAATAAATGAAATTTATTTAAGTGAGAGACTCCTAAATTATTCTGTTATCCTGGACCAAACTTGCCTGGAAATGTTGTTTTGGGGCTATATGCCTGTTCCAATTCTTCCTTTTATTCTTATTCAGGTGTGCCTCTTCATGTCTCCTGTAGATGACAAATCTGAGTTACAGGTGTAAAAGAAGTCATTTTAGGCTTTCATTAAGACAAGTTAGACAGGAATAAGAAATTAGACAACTTGGAAGTATATTTTGGGTTTTGTTTAATGCTGTGTTGTATTAGTATATATATATTTTTTTATAATTTTATTTATTTATTTTTCCCCCAAAGCCCCAGTAGATAGTTGTATGTCATAGCTGCACATCCTTCTAGTTGCTGTATGTGGGACACGGCCTCAGCATGGCTGGACAAGCAGTGCGTCGGTGCGAGCCCGGGATCCGAACCTGGGCCGCCAGCAGCGGAGCGCGCGCATTTAACCGCTAAGCCACGGGGCCGGCCCTGTATTAGTATATTTTTTTAAGTAAACAGGTGCCTTGAAATCATTTCTATGAGATCTAAGTATTTCCTAATTTAGTAGGAAGAACAACAGCACTGCTTTCCTGGCCTACCTGAGAAGGAATTAATACTCCTGAAAGTCTCCAGAGCCTTCTCCCTTCTATACTTTGTTTTGCAGCCACTAACTCACTTTGTATCAAATTATAATTATTTATATATGTTTGCCTTCCCCAGATTGTAAATTCCTTGAGGGCAGGAGCTAGGCATATAACAGATGCCTAAAATAGTGGTAAAATTGTGTGAGGATAGCGGAGTGTGTGTTGAGGAGGAGTATGAAGAACAGGGAGAGATTTCTACTCGGTTCAGCCCTGCTGCCTGCAAAGGGGCGAAGTGGGAGAGAAGGATTTAGTCAGAACCCACTAGTCAGCAGGGATGAAAGGGGGGTGGGAGGATGGGGAGGTGTTATGTCCAGAACCATCTCTGTCTAATTTTCTCTTTTGTATAGAAGCAATACAGTAGTATGAGAATAAAATCAATTGTCTTTTTTTTAAAGTCACATACTTTAGATTATTACTCACAAACTGCCCAAACTGGAAAGGACCTTTAGAGATAAAGGAGAGGCCACATGTTTTGGATTTTCCGAGACGGTGTCACTTTCAGACTTTCTGTGCGATTGTTCTACGTGGTATAATTCATGGACATGGGAAATAATTTCGTATTGAAAACATGATTACTTAAAATATGGGTAAAGAAAATTGGAGTAAATCTTGTATAGTATTTTTATAATCAGGAATGTTGAACATCATATTAGTAAAATATAGAATACTTTTTTCAAGTACTGTCATTAGGTTGCAGCTTAACTTATGAAAACCTGCTTTTTACTCTTAATCTTTAAAATGCATGACTTGATAGCTACCTGAAGATCTTTGTTTACCTTATAGAGCCTCTGAAAGGTGTTTTTACTCAACTTTCCTGAGAAGTTGTCTGTCTTTAGCGTCATCTTAAAATCACAGGTAAGAAAAGTTTATGAACAGACAAATTCTGTTTTATGTTTTTTAAAAGTCTATTTTTATTTAATTTTGTAAAATACCAGTCATTGTGAACATGTATTGCGTTATGGTGGAAACTTAGCTAATAGTATCATACGGCCGTTTTAAAACTCAGAGATTTGAGAAATCTGAGTTTGAATTCCAGTTCCGCGGTCTCTCCGAACCTAAGTTATCTAATAAGAAAAAAGGAGGTAAGAATATTTACCTCATTAGGCTGTTTTGAGTGTTCAGGGAATTAATATGAATATGGATTTATCTACTGTATTGCTTGGCACATAGTTGTTGCATGGATGAATTTATTAAAGTACTATTTTATTGAGTGCCTTACTGTGTGCCTGGGGCTGTGGTAAGTTCTAGAGATGACAGCTGTGGCTGTGAAAAGACAGATGTGGTCCAGCTCTCTGAGAGCCTCTGGGTACTGAGTAGTACTGAGTATTAGTCTGAATGGCAAAATGATGAGTTGGTGAGTACTTTTTTAACTTTTAATAAAAGTGTCTAAAAGGGATAAATATAAGGTCTCAAATTTGTATTTTGTAAGTTTGTACAGTTTGTGAAATTTAACACGTAGAATACTTTTTTGAAAAGGCAAAACATTTAGGGCAGTGAAACTATTCTGTTTGGTACTTTAATGGTGGATACATGTCATTATATATTTGTCAAAACCCATAGAATGTACAACACCAAGAATGAACCTAGTGTAAACTACGGACTTTGGGTGATAATGATGGGTCAATGTAGGTTCATCAACTGTGACAAGTGTGCCACTCTGGTGGGAGGTATTAATAACGGGGGAGCCTGTGTGTGTGTGAGTGCAGGGGGTGTATGGGAACTGAATTCTCTGTACTTTCTGCTCAATTTTGCTGTGAACCTAAAACTATTCTAAAAAGTAAGGTCCTTAAAAAAGATTAAAAGAGAGGAAAAAAAGGCAACACATAATCATTTTCATTTCCTTCTGTCCAAAAACTGTTAATATGTTTGTATTTGGGGATTATCCATTGTGATACAGACCTCCTTTCTCTATTGCAAGGCTCAGTAAAGTTTTTCTGTGAAGGTCCAAATCATAAACATTGTGCGCCCAGAGGCAAAAGCAAGAATGTTATATTATTAATATCAAGGATATAGTATATTACTTCTACAAAGTAATATACTTCTACTTCTACTTCTATTTTACTGACAAAATTCAAAGTATGCTAATAACTCAGTACTTATTTTTGGTAATACAGATCTACTGATGAGAAGAATGGAATTCTTTTTTTTCTGAGATAACATTTCACTTAATTGAGGTTCAAAATAAATATGTCTTATCGTCAAAATTGACTGCAAATGTTTATCTGTAAAAACCATACTTGGCTTGGGAGCCATATAAAAATAAGCAGTGGTCCAGATTATGGCCCACAGGCCATGGTGTGCTAACCCCTCTCTATCAATTAAATAGGTAAAATAGGACCAAATCACAAGGATGTAAACTCAAATAATATAATAAGTTATGTGCACAAGGCTGTGTTCATTAGCACACATTGAGTGTATTTCTATATCAAAGCCAATTAGAATTTGTTTTAGTTGACTCCTTTAATGGGAGTGACTGATAAGTGTTAGGGTGCTGTTTGAAAATTAGTGTTTTCATAGTGAATGATTTTAAAGTGGCTTAATGGAAAAAACGGTAACTATGGATGTTCCCTAACCTTATTGTGGTAATCATTTCACAATATATACGTATATCAAATCATCACGGTGTACACCTTAAACTTCTGCAATATTATATGTCAGTTATATCTTAATAAAGTGGAAAAAATGGAAATAAACAGTAAGATAGATAGATGGATAGATGAATGAATAGACAGATGGATAGACAGATAAAGGCTTAATGGAAAAGTTACATTTTACGTAAATCTTTGGTCATGTAATTTTAGTTTTTGCACATATCACCAAGAATTTCTATTATGTATCTCTTTCCTGTCATTGCTGGCTACCTTGGCCCTTCCTTACACTCTTTGAACGTAATATAAGATTTTGGCCTTGGAAGGAAGATTCAGAAATATTTTTCTCTGAATAACTTTTGATAAAAGATGACTTCTCATTTTTCTTTATTATGGCTGTAGCTACAAATGTGGGAACCTATTCAGAGGTTTTAGTAGTTTGCATTTCTGTTTAAATTATCCCTGAGAAGAGAATTTCGCAGGAGTGACTGTAATGTATTCATCCCCCAAATTTTTGAAAGTCTTAAACCATTTTGGTTTCTCTTTAGATCCTTTTTAAATGGATGAGATGGCTACCACTCAGATTTCCAAAGATGAGCTTGATGAGCTCAAAGAGGCCTTTGCAAAAGTTGGTAAGTATTTTTTGTGGTGTAACTATAGTAAAGCAACCTTTAGCCCTAATCAAAATTATTGATCTAAAACATTATATGAATGGTTAATCACAAACCTTAGGGCAAAATAGTTAAATTGATGGGATAGAGTTTTAGAAGCTATGCTTTAAACTGTATTATTTCTTTTTTTAAAGATTTTATTTATTTATTTCCCCCCCCCAAAGCCCCAGTAGATAGTTGTATGTCGTAGCTGCACATCCTTCTAGTTGCTGTATGTGGGACACGGCCTCAGCATGGCCGGAGAAGCGGTGCGTCGGTGCGCGCCCGAGATCCGAACCGGGGCCGCCAGCAGTGGAGCACGCGCACTCTACTGCTAAGCCACGGGGCTGGCCCTAAACTGTATTATTTCTAATTATATCTAGTATCTAATGTAGTCAAATGTTTTTAGTCCAAGGACCCAGTCCTTAACTGGGGGCTGCTGTGGCTCCTAAAATTTTTAGACAAATTTTGTATTGTTATAGTATTTGGTGTATCATATTTTCTGAGGAGAGGATTTGGAGCTTTTACCATATTTTCAAAGGGATGTGTGACCCCTGAAAACGTTAAGAACCGTTAGATGATCTTTTACCTTTCCCTAATTAGCTTGGCTTTATTGCCTTTTTCATGGATCTGTGCCTTTGGATAAAGCAGACTGTTCTACCTTCTCACATTAAATTATAGCATCAGGATAAGATGAAAAGGCATAGCACGCCATTTAGTTTATCCTTTAACATCATATAGTATGTCTTAGAGTTCAGTAGCTATGGAAACAGTTTATAGTATTTACATTCCAAATTTCAGTACTCAGGTCAAGTCAGTAGAAGATAATGAGAAAACAGAGTGAGAACTGATTCTTGATGCATGTGCTCACGTAAATCAACATGTGCTTAGAGAGGTAGACTATTACTATATGGCATCTCCTTGTTTAAAGGGTATAAAGTTAGATCATAATAATTTGTTATTTAAATCAGAATCTACTCTTTGACCTATGTGGAAAATCAATATTTTCTATGAAGGCATTTAGTAGTAACAGCATGCCTTGGGAAGAATAATGACCCCCAGCCAGAATGACTATTCATAATTCCATCAGAATTCTAATTAGAAAAAAATCGAATAGTCCTACATCTAACACAATTTTGTGTGTTTGTATGAAAAAAAGGCAGTCGATTAACTTGCCATAGGTACCACTTACTATAAGAAGAGTACTACACAGTCTGATAGTAGATTGATTATGAAACAATAGCAGGTGAGTTCTTGGTTGCAAGATTTTTTAAATCTCGTTATTTTGTAGAAATAGCACTATCCTAAGTGTTTTAAGATTGCATTTCCTTTGAACCTCCTGTTTTATTTACATTCATCTTTCAGTGTTGGGGACAGCCTGATTTGTTTCTTTATGAATAGAATTTGGGGATAGGGACCATAACTTATTATTGCTATTGTTTAGTCTTCAAGGCCTCACCTCCTCAAATAAATGTTTGTTGTTGAATACAGGCCTTGTTCTCATGTGCAGAATCTTGGAAATATTTTTGTGCAATATTTTTAAAAAATTAAAGCTAATTCAGATACTGTTTACCTGATGGGACTGGAATACTTTTATCAGTAAAAGAGCTTAACTGCTCCTTAAAAGCTTAATGATATAAAGAGAGCTGAGCAATTATCTTCACGGAGGAAATGGGGCTAAATTGCACTAAGTGAGAGATCAATTAGAGCTTGGACTGCAAGAAAGAGTCATTGTGGAACTACTGTCTTACTTTAAGTCATACATCTTGGAGGGTGTAGAGTAGGCAAACAGCTTCCCAAAGGCAGGAGATTGGACCATATGTCTTGTTGAAGCCCCCACCAGGCGTATATTCCTAAGATATGCAGACTCTTATTACCCTATATGCTATAAATAGAAATTCTGGAATCCAAAATTTCTGCCTGTTCCTGCATATTATTCTTTTGTACTCCCCCTTCAGTATCTAGCTCAGTGTTGCACACATGTTAAGTTCTCAATAAAGCTTTAATTGATTGAATCCCAAGGAATTATACATAGTCTTTTCATCTACTGGGATTTTGTCATTATCAACTGTAAACTCAAAGGGCTTTGTTATGAAGATTTTCTTCATGGTGGAATTTATTACTACAGGTTTTGGCCATTACATTGTAGCACATAAAATTTATATATAGTTTTCAGCACAAGGCTAGTGTGTAGTCTGTCTTTTAGAAAAGCGTTTAGAGACCCAGCTGAATCTTTTGATTTTCCTTTAAAATCTTTGTAGTTTTTAGTTGTCGTTAGTTATGGAGCCCTCAGGCAACTATCAAAGGTGTTATGGAAATCCTTTTTCTTTCATTCAAGGAAACTAGATTTTAAAAACAAGCTCTATAACTTATTTTCCTGTCAAGGACAATTCTTTCTTATTTTGGGGGGTGGGGTAGGGAGGACTACTTTGTCTCAGTTCAATTGTGACAAAATATGGAAATCATTATATGATTTTTCCCATCTTTTAACAATAATAGCCTTGATTATCTCTTTAGAAATTCAGCAAAATCATAGTGTGTGGAGAAAATCTCTGTAATTATCACTAATCATAGGTTTTGTTCAATCAATTAATAGTGCTTTGAAACTCTCTTTACTAGCAATAAATTGAGTATTTGGATTTAAAGTTCTCCTTTCACTCACTTTCTGCACCTGCTTAGTATTAAGCTCCAAGCAGTATATTTTCATTTAATTTTCTCAACCTTTGTTTCCAGTATTTCCCACTGGGGGATAGCAGAAGCCTTTGCTCTCATTTTTTCCTGTTTCATAATGTTTCTGTTTTAATGTAAATACTGTAATGCTACATAAGTTCTTTCTAAAGAATAAATAAAACTTTTCAGAACACTTAGGAAGTAAATATTTTACCAACTAGAAAATGTCTTCTACATTCTGAGACTTTAATCTTGTGGAAGCTAGAGGTCATTTGGCTGATTACTTGGCATAAAGATAAATTCATGTAATGTAAATCTTTTCAGTTTGACTTTAGTCTTATAAATACTTATATCTGACTTTTTTTCTCTCCTAAGCAATTGCTACTGAGCTTTTTTTTTTTAAACAGGAATTCAGCACTTTTGAAATAAAAGAATAATGGGATTTTGTAAATGACTAAGAATGGTGTGGAATGACTAGGAATATAATATTTTTTATATTCCTTTGAGGCTGCCCACCAAACTAAGCCAAAACATTTTAGTTATGGTGGTTGTAGCTGTACCAGATTTTCTCATCTCAGGAAGTTGAGTTGTTTCAAATTATTTGATATTCTCTAGTAATATAAAAACCACATCAAGATGACACCACAAAAAGCATGGTGGTTTAGTTTAATTTACTTTTAGTATTCAGTAAAACTATACCAGTGCATATTTGTTTAATTATGACTTAAAAACTATAGCACAACCAAAAAAATAAACAAACTAACCAGTGCTCTTTTGCTGTGCCATCTGGTTAATTATCGATGGAATATTAGTAATGAAGGTCTCGGGATAGTCTGAAAAACTTGTTTTGCTGGCATGGAAGACAGGAGGACTACAAGTGTGCAGGTGTGGGGAGTAAGAGCAAGAGCTCACATGTGTGTGAGAATGCACTCATGTGAGCATGTGTGTAGGTGTGTATGTTTTTGTGTGTGTGTGTGTGAGGAAGATCAGCCCTGAGCTAACATCCATGCTAATCCTCCTCTTTTTGCTGAGGAAGACCGGCCCTGAGCTAACATCTATTGCCAATCCTCCTCCTTTTTTTCCCTTTTTCTCCCCAAAGCCCCAGTAGGTAGTTGTATGTCATAGTTGCACATCCTTCTAGTTGCTGTATGTGGGACGCGGCCTCAGCATGGTGGGACAAGCGGTGCGTCGGTGCGCGCCCGGGATCCGAACTCCGGCTGCCAGTAGCACCGCCAGTAGCGGAGCGCACACGCTTAACCGCTAAGCCACGGGGCCGGCCACCGTGTGTATGTATTTTTAAAGTGAGACAGTGGCAGCAAGTGGAAAATGATGGCCAAATTGCTGGAAATTGTGAGTTGGAAAAGGATTGATAGACAACATTTTTGATTGCCTGGTCTCAGCCCTCCAACCTTGTCCAGCATTCAGCTGTACTTGACCTCCACCTTTGGGGATCCACTATTAGGATGAGCTCTTAGGTAGCGACCTCTATTCTACCCTTAGCTGGGTCTCATTAAACTGCCTCTTATATTTGCTGGAATGAGCTACCTCAAAAGGTAAAAGCTGTGAAAGGCAAAACCCATGTTTAGCTAAGCATCTGGAGATATTTAGCAACTATCTTTTCTAAGGTTTTAATGTCTAATGAAAGCTTGACCTTACTGCTTAGATCTTAGGGTGGAATATAATCTAAATTCTTCTGCACAAGTCTTTTGGCTGAGTCTTTTAAATCAATGTTTCATGTGCTTTCATGGGCATTCAAGATCGTGTGTGTGTGTGTGTGTGTGTGTGTGTGTAAATCCATTATTGTTAGACATATAGATTTCTTTTGTCATTTTTTTTTTAGTACAAAAAGATTGTGGAATATACTGGTTAAACTAAATGGAACTTTTAAACCCAGCTTTTCTGAAAGGATGTGTATCTGCACTTAATTGGTTTTTTCTTTAAGTCCAAATGAGCACTGTCCGTAGTGGGTTAGTAAAGAGGTTGCATGTGTGTTGCAGATGAGGGCAAACATATGCGACCTCTTTATAAAGCAAGACACTAGATTTAAACAGATTCAAGGCTGGTTAAAGCAACATACACATACAACCTGGAGGTCAAAGGAAATCCCAGTCTTTTTTACTGTCAGATTTATAAGACAAAGTAGCACCCCAAAAGATGCGTTTGAAGTGATCGACTGCACCACATACCACCTGGACATGGGCAGTGTAAAACAGCAGCTAAAATCAAAACCACTTGAATTCTGGCTCAGCTTTCTCCAGACAAGTACTTAAAATAGCTTAAATAACAGGATGCAAGGGGAGGGAAAACATTTCCTTTTAAGGATATGCATTCTTGGTGTGATTCAAACTTCTGCAGGAACATGGCTGTATAATAAGTTTATTTACTTTAAGATTACTTGGGGGAAGGGTGTTGGGAGAGTTAACTGGCATTTAAAATAATACTTAGTACAAGAGCAGAAGGAGGTTTCTTTTAAAACAGAATGCAGCTGTGAACCTACGTGTGTCATCAGGGAGAGAGACACACACGCAGAGACAGACAGAATCTGTTGTTACAAACAGTTGGTTCCTTTCTGATGAATTCGGTAGCCAATATGAAAGACGGGCCTCTCTGGTACAGCATTGGGAGCCTCTTAGTGATTTTTTTTTTAAGTATAGTGATTTTTCTTTAAAAATAAGAACATATGGTCAATTTAGTGAAATTTAGCTCTTTCTGCAGGAACTTTGTTCAGGGGTAGGTGGAGTTTCTTTTCTCCTGCTGCCTGCTTCTCTCTGCACATACTGACCATATTTTCTAAACCAAAAAGTTGAGGCATGTGCTTGAGGAAACGTTGAGAATGCTCTGGATAACATAGGCTGTACGATAATATCTACTTTATCAGGTAGTTGAAAATATGATGCTGGAACAGAGGAGTCTGTGAAATGCAGAATCTGTTCCACCTCGTGCCAATGTGTAGTTAATGAAAAAGTGGCAAGTGAGCCAGAAAGGGGTTCCAGAATATTGGCAGCTTTAATGAGAAAATAAAGGACTGTCATCATGCCAGGAGGTTGTGAATTTAGTTTTGTAAAACTGTTGTCAATCTAGGTCTGTGTTTTTTGGGTCAGTTTATTATTAAATTCTCATGTTTATGTCAAAACTCAGAATAGGAAAAGTTCACCATCAAACATAATTTTGAGCTCCCAGCTAATAACATCATTGATTAGATAGAATCTTTCTAAAATGCCATTGTGCAATCTCATTTTCTGGCCCTCCGAAGCACAGCACATTAGATGTCTGATATTGTTCAAGGATGTGTGTGTGTGTGTGTGTGTGTGTGTGTGTGTGTGTGTTGGCTGCAGACTAGAAATAAAATTAGCATAAAACTCTTTAAAAATAATTGCACCCTATTTTGTCTTTCAAATACTTTACCAGCTGGGAGATTTTGTAAAATTAATTGCAAGCCGCCTTTTTAGGCTCCCTCTGCCTTCCTATTGAAATTGAAATTGTTTTCTTCAAGAGATATGATTTAGGAGCTCTAAGAAAGGCTTGCTATAATTTACTAGTACTAACACTAAAATGCCTTTGATCACGTGAGGTCATACAAGCTAGATCTGCTGCTAAAATATGGAAAAATTACAGAATAGGTAGAACTTTTAAAATAGGTAAAACTAGACATGTTCAAGATTCTTTTCCCATCTCAGGAAAGGTATAGGATAGATATTCCAATTGACTCAACATTTTAACAAGGATTTTGAAGCCATAGGTTCAAGTAAGAACCAAGGGTTCTGCTGATAAATTTCTGTATGTTTGGTATCTGGCTCAGTACCTGCCACAGAGTAGGTACTCAGTTTGTTCTGGAGGTTGACTCATGCTCAACAAATGCACATGGTATTTCTTAATAAAGTCGAAGCAGGTTTCCACATTTAGAATGAGAGAGAGGTCCTGACCTGACAACCATCACTGGCTGTCTACTTGGGTACTCCTTGGTGGGTGTGTCCACTTAGAAAACCAAATTACAGATCTGAAGGCTACTGGGTAGGGACAGGATTAGAACAAAGGGAATGAGATTGAATGTTATTTTAGGGATATTTCTGTCGTTATGGTTTCCTGATGAATTGCTATTCAGTCTTTTAGTACTATTTCTGTATTTTTTGTCACTGTTTGTTTAATTTTGTTTTTAAAATGCTCAGTAGATTAGAGCATTCTTTTCCTGGTTAATATTTGAGAATCAATGATTCTACGAAAATAATTTTTCCCATTGCTTTATTATATACATATGTATTATGTGCTACATATTGGGCTGGGAGAGAAAAAGATTTAGAAGAATCTTTATCAAGAGATTTGCAACCTAATAAGATTGTCATGTAATGACAAGTTCTTATTCCTCCAACCCCCTTTAAAATGTTCCTATCAGTTACTAAAAGCATCTGTTATTACTACACTTACTTCAAAATGGAGTTTCCACATGTGGTTATTTTATGTTAGTTATATTTTAGGGTGGCTACTTCCTGGCATCTTTTAATCACATCAGTGAGCTTCTAATTAATGCTCAAGAGAGGTTATTTCAGAGAGGGCTCACGCAAGTGGTAGTTGTCCCCATTGCCAACATCTCTGTTCTGCCTGATGTGAATAAACTGCCTGATAGACTAGACTCTCAGGGCCTTGGTCAGTTTCATGCAGCTCTTAAATTCATTATAGTTCTCCAATATTTATTTTTAAACATTTCTACCTTCCACTTCAAGTATATCACTGAGAATGCAAAAAGAACCTGTTACTAGGTATGCTAGGTCTAAACTGGAGTAAATAACCTAATTAAATTATGCTCAGATATGTCGTTTCAGAAGTCAGGGAAAAATAGAATACATTTAAAAATATCTTTCTATCGGAAATTGCTGAAGTGGACAACGTTTTGATAATTGCAAAGAATAAGCTATCTCCTTCAATAAAGATATCATAAAACTGAAGGACTATTGTGTTTAGATAATGAGGTGTAGCAGCGATCAGAATGTTATTACTCTATATTTGTTTTTAATATGTATTATGATGTTATCTCCAGGTTTTTTTTTATTAAAGTGTGTGTGCGCGCGCACGTGCACGCGTGTGGATTGTGAAATCCTGTGTACTTGAATTTAGAATCATAGTGTGTTCAAGTCAAAAAGGGACCTTAGAGATCATTTGATCCAGAGCACTCCTTTTACAGATGAGAAAACTAAGACCTGGAGAGATGAATTGTGCAAATTAGTAGCCAAGATGAAATGAGATCCTGTTACATTACTCCCACCTGTGTCCCTTCAACTGTGTTGCGTGTCTTTCACTATGCCACACTTGCTCCCTAGTACTGCACTCTATTTTAACTTTAAAGAAAATAGGAGAAGCAGATTGGTATATGCATGGGAGAAGGTATGTTTAAATCCAAGAATTTTATTTATCAAAAGTTGCTAAAATCTTGCCATAGTGTCATGTGGATTACTTTGTTCTTTTTAGCAACTGCAGATGTTATTACTGGATTGATTTCTAATAAAGTGTTTGATGTATGACCTTTTATAAATTCAAAGCAAAGAAAGTGAAGATGTGCCCTAGGGGAATTAAGTACCTTATCCAGGAGGAAATACTAGTAATTTTCAGAAGTGTTGAGTAGTTTAGGGATGATGTTTTAAAAATATAGATATTTTAATTGATAGATTTAAAATATAGTAATCTATGTTTAAGAAAATTTGACTCTAGAAATATACCACATTAAAACTAAACATATAATTTCATCCACCTTCAAAATATTGGGAGAATGGTTTCATATAGGAGATTTAATATTTTAATAATTGGAAAAAATTGGCTAATATGAATTATGCTTAGATCACACAGCATAAAATCCAAAGTATGTTCCATGGCCTATAACAGCTTTTATGATCTGCTCCCTGACTTCATCTGTGATTTTCTCCTTTGCTGACTCTGCTCAAGTCATACTGGACCTTTGCTTTTCCCAAAACACATCAGACACTCTTCCACATCACAAACTTTGCATTTGCTCTTTCCTCTACCTGAATCTCTTCCTCTAGATAGCCACATGATTTGCCCCCTTACCCCCTGTAAGCCTTCATTCAAATATAACCTTATCAAAGTGGACACCCTTGACCATTCTGTCGAAACAGCACCCCCACCATGACCCCCACTCCAACCTGTCACTATAATCCGGGGTTATTCAGCTTCAGCACTATTGACATTTTGAGTTGCATAATTCGGTGTTGCAGAGTGGGGGCCGGAGGGGGTCATATGCATTGTCGGATATTTAGCAGCATCCCTGGGGTCTACACACTGGGTGCCAGGAGCATCCTCTCCCCACCCCACACTTCCAGTTGTGGCAATCAAAAATGTCTCCAGACATTTTTGAATGTCCCCTGGGAGGCACAATAGGCCCCCAGTCTAACCCCTTACGCTGCTTTAATTTTCGTCATAGCACTTACGTTATATTACATTATATTAATTTTATAGTCGTGCCTCATGTTATATGTTATTTGCTTATTAGTTGTCATTAGAATGTGAGCTCTCGAACTAATGAGCTGAGCCTCAAATGAAGAAAAATACTCTAAAAGGTTAACTTATTTCTACTAAAACTTCGTTTCCTTTTTTGCTTGCTCTCCCTTTTTACAAAGATCTCAACAGCAATGGATTCATTTGTGACTATGAACTCCATGAGCTTTTCAAGGAAGCCAATATGCCATTACCAGGATATAAAGTGAGAGAGATTATTCAGAAACTCATGCTGGATGGTGACAGGAATAAAGATGGGAAGATAAGCTTTGACGAATTTGTTTATGTAAGTATGTGAAAATCCACCATTGTTAAGAGTAATGATCGTTCCTTTGTCTAGTGGGATCTTATAGTCATAAGTCCTATTATATTAAGTTCCTAAATATATCATATTAGTACTGTTATAAGTAATAACGTTTCTCTCATCCCACCCAGTACATTTTTAGTTCTTTTAGCCATTAGAATATCTTAACAAAAGAATTGAGAAAAAGAATCAAAAATATAACACATTGCTCGCTGTGTAAGGTCAGCAGTCTCTTTTGGGGGCATCATTAAAGGGCGGTTTTCAAGGTGCTGCTTGACATCCTAAAGTGCTCTTTCTATCTACCTCAGTGAACGGGTGCTCCCAAATTTTAATGATACACCCTGACTCACAGTCTTGGAAGCTTCCTGAGTTGAACTTTCTGATTAAAAAGATGTTTGCCACTCTCGTGGTAGTAGTATTTAACTGTACCATTCTCTAGGATGATAATTTTGATAATTAAAAGTTAGAAGCATATCTTTTTAGTCCATTGGAAGAGGCATTTAAAATTCTTGTTTTCTTCTCTAGTATCGTCAAATACTCTTAAAGGTTAGGGGCTGATTTCTTAATTCTTCGATCCCCAAGCACCTAGTTTACTGTTCTGTACTCAGTGCTTGGAGTGTGTGTGTAGCACTCGTTATTGAAGCCTAATGCTTTTAGCTGCTGGGGAGCGAGGTCTAGATTTTCTAGACATAGGCCATTTTCCGTCTGTATTCACTGACAGAGCATTTGAGATACATGTTAAAGAATAGCTGTGGCCTCTTCCCTCAATTAAGGACACCCTTCAGATTTCATTGGTTTTATGTATTATTAATTTAAGGCTGAGTTTGACTAGATCTAATTAGGCCTTCCTCAGAGTATATTGCAAACAGGTAATTAGTGCCTAATATTTATCACAAACTTCCTAGCACTCTTATCCTCCTTTTCCGTGGTTTATTTTGCCCAAGACACCTGAAATGATGACATATCCTCCCATCAGTAAACATGGCTCACTATAGCAAGTCCAATTCTGATATGTTCTCTCCAATTAGAATTAACTCCATTAGAACACCACGAGAGTTCAAGAAGCAACTTGACTAAGTAATGATGTCTACTCAGCTGATAGCATGTTGTGGGGGGAGTTCCAGTTTTCAGAATGCAGACATGTGTCATAATTATAATGATATTGTTCTTCTCATCATCTTTTGAAATACTGATTTCTTCCCCACCGTTTTTGTCTCCAGTTATTGCCAAAGCCTTTTGTTTTGAGTTCTGTGTTCGATAGTAAGTTGCAATTGACTTGCAATATGAGCACTTGCATGTCCTCTGGTGTATAACTTGCTCCTCTTGTAACTGCATGTTTAATTGTGAATTTAAAGCAGCTTAGAGCAGTAGTTAATTATGAAGTGTTCATTTTCACATGATTTACTGCTCAGAATTTTTTAATCTACTAGAAAGAACAGACAAATCATTAAGATTTGCAGTGTGCCAGTGTTGTTAAGGGCAAAATCATGAAAGTGTCTTTGAGAAAAAGGATCTTAGGGAAATATTTAATTTCGTATGTTTTGAAACGTTGCAGTTTCTGCACAGCTGTTTGTGGCTTTTAAGTGAGGAGATGTGATTATCTTAGTATATTCTTAAAAAGTAAAGAACATGCATAATAATTTTAGCATTGCCAGGGATTTTTTAAAAAATAAGATAGCAATGAGGACATTTTAGGTTAAAATGTACATTTTAGAATTGGAAGGAATCAATATATTTATACTCCTTCATTTTGCAAATTAAAAAAAAAAAGCCTGGGTTCCTGAAAAAGGAAGACTTGCCCAACATTACACAGGGTACTCACAGCTTTTTCCAGTTACCTCCTTTCTATTCAAGAAATTTGAAATATGAAGGACAGTAAAATAACCTGCCTGGAGTTTCAGGATGATACCACCATGACTGTACTGAAAGAAAGATGGGCATTTAACCAAATGTCTGTCCGCTCCCATCTGCTTTGTCATCAATGAAACATCTTACAAATTGTTATACAAAGCATAGGTAGATCTTAGTTACCTGAGAAAGGAAGCACGTTATTCCTGTCAAGTATTAACATAAGGAAATAGAAATAAACATGTTCTTGCACGTTAGGTTTTTGGTTTTTATTTAAATTACTGCTTAAGAGGTGTTAATTGCAAACCAGACTACAAACAAAACCAGTTTATGTTAATTTTGGAGAAGAATATATATAGGGTGGAAAGAGTCCCTAAATTATACGTAAACTTCAAACATTAAAATTAAATTTAATACCTTGATTTTGTTTCTTCTAAGTATTTCAAAACTAAGTTACTGGATTTTTATACTTAAAAGGTAATAGGCTTTTTTTCCTGCATCTATAAAAAGACTGGTATGTCAGTTTCTTTCAGCAGAGATGTCTGCATTAAACTCTTATTTTCATAGTGAGAAACTTGCCCTTGAATAATGGTAATAAGTTGTTGACCTGTTTTAAGACTTTTACTAATAGTATCAACCTCATAGAATTAAATAACTTCATATAAGTAAAATGCTTAGCACAGTGCCAGCTATCTAGCAAATGCTATATAGTATAGGTGTTAGTTGTTGGAGTAGTTATTTCTTTTTTTTTTTAAGTGGTGTTCTTTTCCTATTATTACTAAGTTTAGGCCTACAACAGATTCCAAAAAAAGGAAAAATTCAAACCTGCTACTTTGGAAACACTTTGGAAGCAAGCCTCAAACACTGGAAGCCAGTCAATATTTTTTTGCAATTCTTTCTGAAATCTTTCCTTTTTCTTAAGTCATATGCCTCTGGGTCGCTTTGGTTTGGCCACTAGTCCTGTGCTGAGCTAGAAAGGTGATGAAACTTTTAAAAGGAACAAGAAACATATGTACTCCATAAAAGAGACTGGAAAAGATATACAGGACCAGCGTGAGCAGTGTCCACCCAGAGTTTGTTGACACATGATAAAGCAAGTCCTTCCTCATGGAGGGAAAACAGCACGAAACAGTGAGCTCGTTAGTATCACCACGGGCAGCTTTGAAAAGCTTCATTGAGAAGCCTCCAGCACAGTAGTTGGCCTTGTGTATCTCTGATTTCAGAGATTCTTGTTAAGCCAAGGCTTATACTCAAATAGCTTTATCATCCACTCGAGCAATTTCTTTACTCAAGTAGAAAATAAAATGCAAATTCCTGCGTAGTGAATCAATTTAACAGATACATAAACCTTCTATTTTAATTTTTATTATATTTTAATTTTTTTTAATCTAAGGAACAGAAGAAAATACTGTGAACCTGAACATTTGAGCTTGGCTGGAATAATTTATTTATAAATATTTAGAAAATGAAGGTCATGTAACTTTTGTAAGACAATTGAAAATTAACTAATTTAATTGCAACTTTGTATGTCATTCCCAAGCCTTAGGAGTTTAATGAGAGCTGTGTAAGTAATTGCATTAGGATATTATACAGCAGATATTCTTTTTTTATTATAATTTGTATTATTCCTCTTTTCTGTATACAAATTGGATTTATTTTTCGGCTGAAATTGTGATCATGGAAACCACTTAATTTTTAGAAGCAAATGATCCTTGAGGCAAAGATAGTCATAATAAGAAAAATAAGTTTCCATGTGTTATTCTGAGGCAGTAACATTTTGGACATTTTTGGTCATTCCAGTGATTGATGGTATGTCAGTCATGAGAAAATTCACACATTTATGATTTTAATTTACTAGACAATGTTTTACCAAATGAAGAATGAGGTAGAACGGTGAAGATTGTTTTTTCACCGAGCAGATATGTAGTTATCACAGGGGGAGCTATGGGAACGATATGCATCACAGTTAGCATCACCATATTCCCAGGTAAACATTTTCTTGTGTAATCTTGGCTTGAAAGTTAAGGTAAATTAAATGAAATTAAAGTTGGACTAAAACAATCAGAGTGTAAGTAAAAATAATTTTAATAATTTGAAAGTTAACCAGAGTACGTGAGTCAGCTCCACATTATTGATACTTAACAAGAGTCAGTATAATGGCCAGAGAGGAGGGAAAGTGATTTCCTTGGTTGTGTGCCATATTTAGAGTAGTCATTGTGTATGTGTGTCTATATCCATATACAGACGTAGACACACATCCATGCTAAAATTCTACCTCTGAAATTACAGGTATAGCATAAAATCACAGCTCTGGAAATTGAGTAAGCTTGGTTTTGTAAAAGTTACTGTTTACTATCTTCCTAAATAAAATTGGGTTTATAAGTCCAAGGAAAGTCAGAATTTAAGAAAGGTAACAGGAAAAGATGACTTGGTGATAGGGCCGCTGACAACACCTACAGCAACTTTTCTGACAGTTACAAAAAGTCACTGTCTCTGGGTGGATTAATTATAAAAAGAAGCCCTCCTGGAAAGACTACGTATAGAAAGGCACTCCTGCTTTCGGACTGACACAGTCTTGTACAAGACACAAGGCTTGGTTAGTGGAGCATGGGCTGGATTTCAGCTTCTACTCGTGCCTGCTCTCACGGATTCACCCTGAACTGCTAGATATTGTGACCCTGTTCTATGAACTTCAAACACAGGCTGCACCTCCTGAAATGTGTGTGTGTGAGTATGTACTTGTCAATAATGCTAAAGGCCTTGAGTTATTTTTTATTTGTTCAGCAACTTTTTCATTAGGGTCGTGAGTTTCTTTCGGTAAGTCCACTTATGTGTTCTAAACACTTTTTAAAGAAATGTGTATGAAGATGCTACATCTTGCTCGTGTTTTACTGGCAGTGGCTAATTTAACCATGCACATTGGTAGATCAGGAACAAATTTGGGGTTATGTAAGTTCCAGTATTTAAGACATATACAAACAGTCCTTTAGAATGTCCATTCAATCAAGTGGTTAGAGTAGCACGTGAAATTTGCTTTGTTACAACCTGCTCTTGTACAATTAGATGGTACAAGTTAAATTTCGTTAGCCGTGTTTCTTATTGTGGAGAGAAGCTGGACTTCGTAAATGCTCCCACAAGACAATCACTGGACAGCCTCTTTTCTGTGTTTATCTCAATGGTCATCTACTGCTGCCAACTTAACACATTTTTTCACCTTATTATTCTATTCTTTTTTTTTTTGAGGAAGATTGGCCCTGAGCTAACATCTGTTGCCAATCTTCCTCTTTTCCTTTTTTCCTCCCCAAAGACCCAGTACATAGATGTGTATCATAGTTGTAGAGTTGTAGCTCTTCTATGTAGGATGCCGCCTCAGCATGGCCTGATGAGTGATGAGTAGGTCTGCACCGGGATCCGAACTCGAGAACCCTGGGCCACCAAAGCAGAACTCGCGAACTTCACAGCTACGCCACCAGGCCAGCCCCTATTCTATACATTTTGATTCAACACACTCTTTCAGAGCTACCCCACTATGCCAAAAAATAGTTATTTTTATTGATTCCTAGGTTTTCATCTTTCTTTGCACTAAGAATTATGATTAAACAAAGGAGATCCCTCAGCCTTTTCTCTCCAGGAAAAGGACAAAGCCTTACTCAATTAACAGATGTACCTATGCCTTTGATCCACGCTAGCTTTCGGCTTAAAGCGAATTCAATGCATGTGGCACTTAATGTTTTCAACAAGTGTGTGCAATTGACTTGCTGACGCTTTGTTTTCAAGAGCAGTATTGTAGTACTTGTTTAGCATTTTAAAAACTCAAGCCCAGTTTTCTGTATCTTTTAACACTCATCACCTATGAAGGAAAATGTAGGTGATCAGAGTATAAAGAAGATAAACATGCTTATTGTTGTGCTTGGTTTAAAATTAATTGTGAATCAACAACATATTTTAATTAATAGATTTTCCAAGAGGTAAAAAGCAGTGATATTGCCAAAACCTTTCGCAAAGCAATCAACAGGAAAGAAGGGATTTGTGCTCTGGGAGGAACGTCAGAGCTGTCCAGTGAAGGAACCCAGCACTCTTACTCAGGTAATCGTTTCACGTGCATTAGTTTAACACAATGAACTAAGTAGAGTGCATGCTCTAATGTCAAGGAGGGGCTCTAGAAAAACATTGCCTCCTAATTAAGAATTCAGTAGAAGTCTTTTGTGACATGTATTTGGACTTGGGACTGATACTTGCTGTAAAGGCGTTATCAGTATTTATTGTATGCCTTTGTTAGCTTGCAAGAGACGCAATACAATATGTGCAATGATAGGCTTCGTTATAGTAGAGTTCTACAGTAATATAAATATAAGTTTTAAAGAATTATGTAACTACTCTAAGGCTCAGTTAACCTTGCTCTATTCTTTTTGTTAACTTTGTAGTTCCCAGTAGCCACTGTGTTGCATTCAAGTGTCTGAGTTTCCAAAGAGAATAACCACATGTTTGTGACACATTAACAGTCAGCACTACTGTACAACTATTTTAGGCTTTGGAGGCAAATATTTAACCTAGAGGATGAACTAATTTCTTGTTATTCAACGTAATTTTAGAGGAAGAAAAATATGCTTTTGTTAACTGGATAAACAAAGCCTTGGAAAATGATCCTGATTGCAGACATGTTATACCAATGAACCCAAATACTGATGACCTGTTCAAAGCTGTTGGTGATGGAATTGTGCTTTGGTAAGATGTTGGTTTATTTTATGTCCAGATTTCCAAAAATAGTCTTCCACGTAATTGATATATTTGTTTCTGGATGCTTGACAGCTTCACCTCGGGAAATAATTAGAATTGAAAATTGTCTAGGTTCTGCTCATTTCATCTCTAGGTCTCTCTATGAAAGTACCATCCGGCTGGCCCCGTGGCTTAGCAGTTAAGTGTGCGTGCTCCGCTACTGGCGGCCCTGGTTCGGATCCTGGGCGCGCACTGACGCACCGCTTCTCCGGCCATGCTGAGGCCGCGTCCCACATACAGCAACTAGAAGAATGTGCAACTATGACATACAACTATCTACTGGGGCTTTGGGGGAAAGAAAAAGGAGGAGGATTGGCAATAGATGTTAGCTCAGAGCTGGTCTTCCGGCTCTAATCCGGAGGATTAGCACGGACGTTAGCTCAGGGCTGATCTTGCTCACAAAAAAAAAAAAAAAGAAATACCATCAAAATACGAATCTAAAACTCAGTCATTTAGACTGAGGACCTCTTTGTAGGGAAGCTCTCAGCTTCCAATTTCTTCTCATCACGGAGCAAGCAGAGCATTACAACTTTGTTGAACTTAAGTATGTCAGTATCTCTTTATTCTAAAGTACCATAGCTTCCAAAAGAAAAAAAGAGGCTACTCTTGAGTTCTCACTCACCAATTACTTATTTCTGAAAAATGTGTTTGTCACTGTTACTGCCCCAGGGCCAACAGTGTCGTGGCAGAAATAATATAAGATTATCAACACTTTGTCAGTTTTTGCACCTATTTATTAAGGCAGTACAGCACAGTGGTTTAGAGCATGCCCCATAATCAGTCTGCCTGGGTTCATATTCAGGCTCTGCCACTCAGTAGCTGTGTAACTGTAATCAAGCTATTCACCCCCTTTGCCTGTCAGTTTCTATCTGTTATGGTCCCCGTATTATTGTACTCACCTTGCAGGGCTGTTGAGAGCATTGAGTAAGTGACTCCCTATAGAGTGCTTAGAGCAGTGCAATAGATACATTTCAGATGACAATGTACAATCTATAAAATTCCTTTTTTTGCAATAAGATCATTTTGGTTGTTTGAAAATCTTATTTTAAAAATGTAAGATATCCCCTATTTTGTCCATTTATAGGCACTGAAGAAATAATTCCCAGAGATTTTCGTATGGTACTATTTATTTAATATTTAAATTTTGCATAGAAAGAAGCATGGTTTTCCCTATGCAGAATAAGTTTGTGGGCAGTATTATAAACATGTAAAATGTTAGAGTCTAGCTCCAGATTTTACCAAATGAGATTCTTCCTTAATAAGTCGCAGATTCTAGGCTGGTTAGTATAACCTTTCTTTCTCTCACCACTGTATTACCAGCACCAAATACAGGACCCAGCTCATCATGTAGGCACTCAGATATTTGATGAATGAAAGAATCTCATGCTCAACTACTTTTACCTCTTTGTGGATAAATGGTGATTTTAAATTGCGAATTATATAATCTAGAAGAGACACAATTTCAATGTGGGATTTTATCTGTTTTTAACATTTATTCAATAAAGTTTTTTTCAATATCCAAGTTACACATTCTTAAAATAATGTGGAAAATACAAACAAATTAAAATGAGAAAATGTGCCCCAATCCCCAACTCAGAAATACCGAACTACTATAAACATTTTGGTCTTTTTTTTAATTTGCATTTTTCATATGTATAGTTTTTTCTGATCACCATGATAAAAGTCATATATTGCATTCATTTTTTCAGATTACATGAGAGACATGTTTATAATAAGACAAAATATTTGTGGATATTTACAGACTTTTTAAAAGTAAACCAACTCATTTTTAAATTTTTGTTTCAGTAAAATGATCAACCTTTCAGTTCCTGACACAATTGATGAACGAGCAATCAACAAGAAGAAACTTACACCCTTCATCATTCAGGTATGCCTTGTTCTCCCCTCCCTCTTCCGTGAAACTACTATTTGAGGACCTATTATACAGACCATAGGCTCTGCACTTTGTATCTTCTCATTTAATTCTTATAAAAACTCTGAGTTTAGGATTATTATTTAGATTTTACAAAGAGAGCTGGGACTCAAGTTTCTGAGCTTGCTCGAGGTTACTGTTAGAACTGAAGTTCAAATCCAGGTCTAACTCCCTATGTTCTTTTTATTATGTATTGTGTTCAAACATGCAAAAATATTTAAACTCTTAATTAATTAGTATGCTTAAGGAAAGGAGCATTTTTCTTTTCCATCACGTGAGTATTACACTATTAGCAAAATTCCCTCAGGCAAGAGCACCTCTTGGGATGCGGAGATTGAGAACTTATAGAACTCTTTCAGGTGTATGCAATAGACCTCTCATTGAGGCATTTTTAGAAATACAAAACCTAACCCACATGGCTATACTTACTCCAGTCACTCAGCCTTTTCCTTTAGTGTCAGTGTACTTCAAATGGGACCAAATGAAAATACCAAGTTAACTTCCCATGGAATTCTGGAAAAGACGATAGCCATGAGGCTGAGATTTGTTTTAGCTATCCCTTTAACACCAAAGTCTAGAATTTGTTTTCTGTGGATCACGTATGGCTGAAATTAATACGAGGTATTAATTTCCTCACTGAATGTTGTTTTCAGTGAAGGGAGAAGTAGACTCCCCAAAGATGGAAAGGTCAAGAAGCAAGTGTTTAAATTGGCTGTCTTGCAGGAAAACTTGAACTTGGCACTGAACTCTGCTTCTGCCATTGGATGTCACGTTGTGAACATTGGTGCAGAGGATTTGCGGGCTGGGAAACCTCATCTGGTTTTGGGACTGCTTTGGCAGATCATTAAGATCGGTTTGTTTGCTGACATTGAATTAAGCAGAAATGAAGGTAATGGAACACGGTCATTATTTTGAAAGTTGTTCATTGGTTGTTTTTTCTAGTCATGTAGACTGTCATGCTTTCACTTAATTGAGGTGATTAGATGATAACTAGAATTAACATAAGGTAATGCTATAGTGTTATTCAGGAAAACAGCCTAATTATAACTGTCTTCTTTAGTAGTAATTAACATTTGTCTGGCACTTTAGAATTCATTTTACAATAAAGACACGAAAGCGCAGAGAGTTTAAGGAACTTTCCCAAGGTTCCCAAACTTGTTTTCTATGCTTTTCTGCTCTGCCCATACAACCCCCACCCCATCACCACCCTCAGCTCTACCACTGTGGACCATCTCCTATTATTTTTAATACCTTTTATATTCTATCATAGATTTAGACCTCTTAAAAATATTCTAACCTGCCCTTGATGGTCTCATATTTCCTGAACCAGTAGAAGCATAATCCTTCTTATGGCATAGGTTTTTATATCACATCATGTATCGATTTCTAGAATGTATAAGCATATGCATATGCAATACAGTTGACATGGGGTCCTAGGAAGTACTACATTATCCTCTTCATATAAAGTTTAAAATATTAAGCATCACTCCAAATATGCATGTTTTATTTCAGAAATCACTATCTCAATCCTCACTTTTGGGGTTCTCAGTATTTTCAAGGACTCAGAATATCTGTCAACAGTCTTATTTTGCACGTTTATCCATTACAATACTTTCTTGCACTCCCAAGACTTTATTACATTTACGCTTTCAATTCACTCAAAGGTACCTATATTTGAACAAATAAAATTATTGTAATTATTCTTCACAGCAGTGTTTGTCTTATTAAAGGTGTTGAGGTCCATTGAAAAAGGAAAGTGAAACAACAAAATAAAATTACATTGGCTCATGTAATAAATGAAATGATTTATCTTTGACAAGGTCTCAGGTGCATAAATGTCAGGCTGTGTAATCCTTCCTAGGCTTTGACTTGGTGGAGATGGAGAGCAGAAGGAGGGTGCTGCACAAATGACCACGCTGCCTCTGCACTTGCTTAAATCCCTCAGTGCCTAAATGACGTGGCATGAAGTGGAGTCCACGAGAGATTAAATGTGCCTGATATGGGTATTACTTAGCCCTCTTCGTAAATCAGGCACTTTCCGTCTTGTTCAATATAAATCTCCTGGGGCCGGCCCGTGGCGTAGCGGTTAACCGCGCGCGCTCTGCTGCTGGCCGCCAGGGTTCACACCCCGGGTGTGCAACGACGCACCGCTTGTCAGGCCATGCTGTGGTGGCGTCCCATATAAAGTGGAGGAAGATGGGCATGGATGTTAGCCCAGGGCCAGTCTTCCTCAGCAAAAAGAGGAGGATTGGCATGGATGTTAGCTCAGGGCTGATCTTCCTCACACACACACAAAAAATAAATAAAATAAAACTTCTTTAAAATATATATATAAATCTCCTTTTATTTTATGGGAGGTAATTATTGCATAAGGACTACACAACTTCTTCATAAAACAATGCTTAAATTTAGACAGCTCTCCACACAGACACCCAAGCCTCTACCTATTACCTATGGGAATATTTACCAAAAAACCCTTGGCTTCTTCCACACATTCAATTCAACAACAAAAAATTATTGAGCAGCCTTTACCTATTAGGTGCCATAGAAAATGTAAAGTTGAATTATATTCTTTTAAAAATTAGTTTAACCCTTCAAGAGTTAATTATACTTATGTATATGTATACCATACTGTTTCTGTACTCCTTTAATCAAAAGGTTATGTAAAAGCCTCCAAAATGTTTAAAAACATTCTCCCCCAAATCTCTTACTTTAATATTATTAAACAGGGACAATTTATGTAAATATATGACATGATATGAAAATGTTAATCTTAAAAGCTATAACTTATTTGGTATTTGGAATGTGAAGAAGAATAAAATAATAAATTATATTATTATATATTTGCTGTGTATTCTCATAATACAATATCTGTATCATCTTATGTTATAATTATCTACTTATAAATATTTATCTTTTTTATTAGACTATGGGTACCTGAAAACCAAGAACTAGGGCATACTAGTTTTTACACCTCTATACTTAACAAAATGTCAAAAGACTGAATGAACTTGTAGTGACCATTATCATATAATATATTGGTTTGGGGTTTTTTTTTTTTTTTTTTATAGCCTTGGCTGCTTTGCTTCGAGATGGTGAGACTTTGGAGGAGCTTATGAAATTGTCTCCAGAAGAGCTTCTGCTTAGATGGGCAAACTTTCATTTGGAAAACTCGGGCTGGCAAAAAATCAACAACTTTAGTGCTGACATTAAGGTAACGGTGCAGAAAGCATTAACACTTTGGGGGGATATAATGACTTGGGCGATTTCATCCCAGCTTAACAGAGGGAAATCCTCCCAGTAATCACCAAGCCTTGTTGCCTCTTGGCTCTGATGGTAGATTTCAGTAGAGAGGTGGAGACCAGTAAAGAGCCCTAGCACCAAGGCTAGCTTTCATTTTTTGGAAAAGGGTAAATGTATTATAGTCCTAACATTTTATATTCCGCCTACTGTTGAACATGGACTATGAAAGGATGGGCCATGACTATTCTATTTCTAACTGCCTTTCCTAGTCCTAGGTGTACCTGTTAGTTAAAGACCTAGAAGAGGGCCGGCCCGGTGGCATAGTGCTTAAGTTCACATGCTCCGCTTCAGCGGCATGGGGTTCACAGGTTCAGATCCCAGCAGGACCCACACAATGCTCATCAAGACATGCTGTGGTGGCATCCCACATACAAAATAGAGAAAGATTGGCACAAAATAGGGAAAGATTGGCACAGATGTTAGCTCAGGGCCAATCTTCCTCAAGCAAAAAGAGGAAGATTGGCTACAGATGTTAGCTCAGGGTGAATCTTCCTCACAAAAAAAAAAAAAAAAGACCTAGAAGAGAGAGAAAGGGGCTCAGGATTCCCCTTTCCCTTTCTTGTGTGGCTTCTCTCCTGTCGTGTGCTCCCTCCTTCAGATGTTGAGTTCTTGAGGACAGTGATGAGCTCTTATATATGTCTATGTCTCCTTCCTCAGCCCCTGCCCCAGTGCCCTCCTACTAAAGCCCACCTCTAACACAACACCTGGCACATAAAAGACCCACAAAGATTTCTTGTGTTGAATTGAATTTTGGCACTCACTTCTCACGATGAGCAGTAGGGAAAAACTAGCAAGAGAGGGAGACATTGGTAGCAGTTATTTACCACATGTTGCCTTTGGCTTCTCAGGGAGAGAGGGCCAAAGTTACCAGAGCAAATATCGTGGAGTTCTCATTAACTGACTCGACTCTCTCAAATCCGGATGTTGGAACACAGGGCACAAACTCAAGGATCTTCACCAGATTATCACTGACCCAACAGCGCTATGAAAACAATAGTCTATGATCATATCAATTTGTTTAGTGGTGAGAGGAAGTAATGGGATATTTGCACTCCTGATTTCATCAGTGGAAATTAAGAATAGCCCCAAAATTATAAGACCAACTGGCCCCACACCTTCTTTTACCTTACACCTGTTTGGCCAGGTATATTTTGCTTTATGCATTAGATGTGTTCCTGAAAGCCATTCGTAAATGGATTTTATTTCTGGGCCATATTTTAAATGTACAAAAGGAAATCTTATTTAAAAATGAAGCCTGCTTTGAATATTTTTAAAAAGCAAAGGATTGTTTGGTAATGTGAAAAGGAGCTTCCGGTTCATCTATGTTCAAGTTCGAATTTTCACCTGTAAAGCCCTTTTCAGGGTGGTAAATACAGACTGCTGGGTCTGCTCTTTACCTCTTTTTCTCAAGAGCATAGGATTAGATTATGAATTGTTTATGCACCTTTAGTAGGTAGTTGTTTACGTGAAAGCACTTTCACAACTGTAATGCACTATTCCTTAGAGATAAATCCCATGCCCACTAATGGTAGGATCTGGGTTTGCATTTCACGACTTGCTCTGAAATGGCTTGCACTCACCGGATTTTCCTCATTCTTAGAATCACTTATGGTGAGTGTATCAAACTCAGCTTGGGTAGCTCGTGTAAGATGCAGCTTTCTGGGCAGCTCACGGAGATTCATGTTTGGTAGGTCTGGGGTTGGATCCAGCAATCTGTATGTTGAACAACTTCCCCGGGGGATTAGGATGCAGGTAATCTATGGAGTTTACTGTGAGAAACATTCCTTTATAGCCTGTCTGGACTGTCAAGGCTCAGTAATAGAAAACCATTATAGCTGGGAAGGTAGCCTTTAGATACAGCAGGATTAAGGAATCTTGACTCCAGTTCCTGTCCTCTAGTATTCCAGAGAGGCAGAATTTTACGTGACATGTGTGTTGAAGACCCTTATTAAGCGTTTGCACTGGTACAATGGTTTTCAAGTTTGTTCTGTGGAGTGTCCACCCAACCCACCCCCGATACAAGCGATGCCACTTTGTTTTAGGTATTGGGATTCCAAGTAAAAGTGTTCAAGTGATGAAAGAGTTCAGCAGCTTAAAATAAAAAGAGAAGCTTATTTGGATCAGTGTATTCAGATCATAAAGGGTTAAATGTTATTTCACCTACTCAAATGTTCCTCATGTAAAAATTTTTGTCACTTAAATTTACAATTAAATAATTTTTAACCCAGCTGATCTCTTCTCCGTAGGTTATAGTTTATATTGTGCTCTGTAATGATGTAACCTGTTTATTTTCTCTTTCCCTATGCTTCCGGGATTTCTGCTCTTTTTTTCTTGCTTGTGTTATCTACCAAGCTTATTGACTTCAGTAATTCAGTGAAGGTACAGAACTAGTTATGTGTTTACTAGCATTATTGTGTTGATGACTTCAATAAAATTGTAAAGTCATGACAAAATCCAGTTCATCCATATTCAAGGCAGACATAAAGCCAGAGAGATGGATTTTTCTGGGGAAAAGATCTGTTAAATTAGGAGACGAGATTTCTGCTATATATTCTCACAAAATCCAATGCAAGTATCCTTCCAAACATGGGACAATAGGATACATTCATTCTTTGTAAATGTGATCTCACTGACATTTTCAATTCCTTTGTAGGATTCCAAAGCCTATTTCCATCTCCTCAATCAAATTGCACCAAAAGGACAAAAGGAAGGTGAACCACGGATAGATATTAACATGTCAGGTTTCAATGTAAGTATTGGTGTTTCTTTTGAATTCTACAGTCTTACAAAATTGTTATCAATTTTTTATAAAAACAAGAATCTTTATAATTGCGTGTAGTGGTGTTGACAGTTTTAAGTATTATTATAAAATTTATTGCTATAGGTGTAATTCAGAAGCAGAAAGACTAGCTTTGATTTATTTTGATAGTTTAGTAGTGAGTTCCATAATTATGGTGGTATTGGTTTATATGGATGGCATAAAATATTCAAAGCAACTGTGGGGAAATAAGCACTAGAGACTACCCTTTTCCAAGTATTTGGGTTATAATCACAGTGATAGATTTAATGAGTACATATTCATATATGCATCTGTAGTATTCGCGTGTTGAGGGTAACGTGAAAATGTTTACAAACTCCTGATCCCTGAAATCCAATTTGGGGAGTCACTGTCATGGACCATGTTGCCTAGTTATAGCACTCATTTTTTCAGTGACTTTGGACAAGTTCCTTCCCAAGATTGGATCTCACTTTGCTCATCCATAAAGTAGGGAGTTGGGCTACACTATTTAGTCTCAAGTTTCTAGGATCCTGTGGTTCTTTGTATCCATTAGACATGGAACGCATTCTACTAATTTTAAAAATCCACATTTCTAGCCTATTATGCAGTAGGATTGAGTGGATAACCCTCGCTAAGCCATTTACGTTGCCCTTACCAGAACTGAATTTGTAACTGACTTGGGTGCTTATGTTTCTGTCTGTATGTTAAATATGAAACTCACCGGCTCAGGTTACCCTTGATACGGATGAGGGTAACAATGAAGGCTAACAATAAATACGCATTGTTCTGGAGTCCTATACAATCAAGGCACCTCACTGGACCTTAAAAAACTAATTAAAGATAGCATCACCCATTAAAGACAGAATTAAGACTGTCAAATTATACATTCTGAGCAGCATTGGTTTATAAGGAACATTCCTCAAATTTCCTTTATCTCTTTTCTTTTTCCCCCCAATTATAAAACCTTTTTCACATGACACTGTTTTCCAGAAGTGCTACTTTTGCCCTCGGGCAGACTGGGGTGGAGATGTCTGTAGTAACTGCCAAGAGCGCTGCTTTATCCATTTCCGGGCGTAGGTCACTGGAAACGGAAAATCCACAAGCAATTGTTCCTCCTGCAGCTCCAAGTTTTTTCCTTTTAGCACTGGGAGGTGGGAATGGCGGGCGCCTGGGAAACCGTATTTTTTACATTGGTCTGAAATCATTGTATCTATAACAAATTCCTCACCAAACCCTATGTTAATCAAGAAATCAGCATGCATCTTTCCAGAAAAAAAAGATGGAATGAGGAAGAAGGTAACAAGTTAGGAGTCATAGGAATTAGTCGAAAGTAAGTATTCTTTATAGAAAAGGACAACTTTACTTCCTGGGTGGAAAAGTTAAGTCAAATAAAACAAAAAATAGTTGAAGAGAAAAACTACGCTTTGAAATAGGCAAACCTGAAATTAAATTATTGGAACCTGGTATCCTTGATTATTATGTTTAAAATATTTTATCATAATTCCTTCATATTTTTCAGCCTTATACCTTCTTTAGGGCCTAATTTAAAAATCGGAACAGTTTTAGCTTTTTTCTTGATGAGTTTTGGCATGAGATGTAATCCCGATTGAGTTAAATGTATTCTGTCCTTAGATGTATGATCTAGTGCCACCTAGGGTATTTTCAAGGTACTGCATATCCAGCTCAGCCAACTTTTTTTTTTTTTTTTTTTGCATTCAAAACAATTTTATAAGTGCCATATGTTGGGTAAGAGAAAGTGGAATTGTATATCCAGCCTATCATTGTCGAGAAACATGTCTATATTTTTAGTATGGCTTTTTAAAAAATGTCTTCTTTTACTTCAACAGGAAACAGATGACTTGAAGAGAGCTGAAAGTATGCTTCAACAAGCAGACAAATTAGGTTGCAGACAGTTTGTTACCCCTGCTGATGTTGTCAGTGGAAACCCCAAACTGAACTTAGCCTTTGTGGCTAACTTGTTTAATAAATACCCGGCACTAACTAAGCCAGAGAACCAGGATATTGACTGGACTCTGTTAGAAGGTAACTAAAGATTCCTCAAATTCTAACGTGTGGGTCTACAGAGTAGAGATACATAGGCCACGAAGATTTCATAATCTTGACTTAGTAAATTTCCTTATCCACTTTCCTTTAGTAAATATCTGCTAGAAGTAGAAACAAGGGCTGAGTAAAAAGTATCAGCTGATAGAAAAGGATGATACAAGGGAACTTTTAAAGTCAAGTAGTCTAGGGTCACTTAGTTTAAGTCCAGTTAGTAAACCAATGTTTTATCTTAATATTTTAGAATTAGATCACTTTTTAAGCTTCACACCAGAAAAATGCATATATGCGTAAAATTTGACCTATAAATGTACAGTATTTATGTTTTATTCTTCCACAGTCAGACTAACTGGAACTAGCCTCAGTTCCTTTCACACTTACCTACTCGAAAAATAATAATAATGTAGAGTAATTATTTGTTTAAGTTTGAGAAAGGCAGAGATTACCTTTTCCAGATTATATATGCATGAACAATACTACTTAAAAATTAACAACTGTAAATAAGTTTGTTGAATATCCACTGGCATTACTATAAAATCCTTAAATTTTATGCTTTTGAAATTTCAAGTAATTTGTTGCTGTAATATAGGCATGTAAAAGGAGTATTCATATGTAGCTTAGTATTTAAAAATGGATAGAGAGAAGCCATAAATTAATATGAATATAGAGGTTCATATGACCATAGCAGATTTTTAAAATATAAACTAAACTGATAACATCAGTTACTTTTGAGGTGTGGGAATTTGGGGAGATAATTGGAGAAGGATTAGAGGGGGAAGGAGATTATAAGAAGTTCATAAACCTCTAAATTGCGTAACTGCTTATAATAAGGTTGTATTCTTTAAAATAAATTCAAGAAAATTAAAAAAATAACCATGTATTTAGAGAGAATGTATTTAGGGAGAATACTTGGAGATTCATGTTGGTGAAAACCTCTAGATCTGTACAGAGGAAATAAAATAATCTTGTATATGGGTTGATTTTAAATGCACATATACAAGGTGTTTAATGAACATATAAATTTTGAATATTCTTAATAGGAGAAACTCGTGAAGAAAGAACCTTCCGTAACTGGATGAACTCTCTTGGTGTTAATCCCCATGTAAACCATCTCTATGCGTAAGCCTTCCTACTGCTATTGTAAACAGTTGTGAACATCAGGAATGGATGCTACACAAATAATTACAGCTCTAAACATTTTCTAAATGTTAGTTTGGAGTGATTATTTATGTTGGAAAATGTTGAGTGGTGACTTCCATTATCATTTTCCAAATACATAAAAGCCCAGATTCTTTCTTTACATGATAATTAACATTAAGTAAAAGAATATATAAATGTCTTTCTAACATACTAGGGAAAAGATACTTTATATTTTGAAACTGAGACCAGGGAACACCATCCATGTAGACCATCCATGATGCCTCGAGGCCTATGTGCTCACTGTTCTCCCAGCCTGTAATGTTGTTTTCCACATCAAATACCTTACTCTCTTACTATATTCAAGCAACTGATTCAGATCCAGACCCACCACCCACCACTCCCTAACCCCTAACCATAGTTCTTTCTTTCCTCATAGCCGTTAAATACACCTCAAAATCATATTATCCATTTATCCATATACTTGTTTATTATCTTTCTCTCTGACTCTAATGTAAGGCCAGGGATTTTTGTTCTGTGTGCCCAGCTTCTAGAATAGTACCTTGCAAAGAATAAACTCAATAAATATTTTTGAGTGAATTGGATGATGTTAGCTCTATTTTCTGCACAGATTGATAGAAAATATGAGTTCTAGGTATTATCAATCTATGGTTTTATATATCTTGTTTAATAGTGTAGTGTTATGTTTTTAAGGAAACAAAGACCTAGCTGCCTGGAAACACTGATCAAATTATTTTTAAATCATTAGTGACCTGCAAGATGCCCTGGTAATCTTACAGCTATATGAGCGAATTAAAGTTCCTGTTGACTGGAGTAAGGTTAATAAACCTCCATACCCGAAACTTGGAGCCAACATGAAAAAGGTAGATAATTAAGTTGCTGCATGTATTTGTTACAGGCTGTTTTTATTCTCAATTTGTTTATTTTGTTTGAAAACTCTTCTTTTTATTTATAGAATAGGTTTTTATTATTATTATGTCTTGCTTTCATAAAGGATTGATAAAATATATACTCAGCAAGTAAGATGTGTTAGGCATGTATGATCATATTTACAAGCAACTACAATTCTGTACGCTGTTTTGAACTTAAACACTCTTGGCCTGATCTTGAAACATTCAAATGCTGATGATCTCAATGCCATTAATAAGATAACCTATGTTAACTTTATATTTTTGTTTTTACATTTTTTATTTAGGTCACGTTGGTTTATAACATTATATAAATTTTAGGTGTACATCATCATATTTCACCTGCCATATACACTGCATCATGTTCTCCACCAAAGTCTAGTTGCCATCTGTCCATGTACACATGTGCCCCTTTACCCCTTTCACCCTCCACCCACCCACTTCCCCTCTGGTAACCATTAATCTGTTCTCCGTACCTATGTCTGTGTTTCTTTATCTTCCACATATGAGTGACATCATACAGTGATTGTCTTTCTCTGTCAGACTTATTTCACTTAGCATAATACCCTCAAGGTCCAACCATGTTGTCCCAAATGGCAAGATTTCATCTTTTTTATGGCTAAGTAGTATTCTATTGTATATATACCACATCTTCTTTATCCATTCATCCCTTGATGGGCACTTAGGTTGCTTCCAAGTCTTGGTTATTGTGAATAATGCTGCAATGAACACAGGGGTACATACATCTTTTCGAATTAATGTTTTTGTGTCCTTTGAATAAGTACCCAGAAATGGAATAGCTGGATCATATGGTATTTCTATTTTTAATTTTTTGAGAAATCTCCACTGTTTTCCGTAGTGGCTGCACCAATTTACATTCCCACCAGCAGTGTATGAGAGTTCCCTTCTCTCCACATCCTCTCCAACACTTGCTATTTCTTGGTTTTTTTTAATAATAGTCATTCTGACAAGAGTGAGGTGATATCTCGTTGTAGTCTTGATTTGCATTTCCCTGATGATTAGTGATTTTGAGCATCTTTTCATGTGCCTGTTGGCCATCTGTATATCTTCTTTGGAAAAATGTCTGTTCATATCCTCTGCCCATTTTTTGATCAGATTGTTTTTTTCTTGTTGAGTTTATGAGTTCTTTATATATTTTGGATATTAACCACTTATCAGATATATGATTTGCAAATATTTTATCTCAGTAGGTAGGTTGTCTTCATTTTATTGATGGTTTCCTTTGCCATGCAGAAGCTTTTTAGTTTGATATAGTCCCATTTGTTTATTTTTGCTTTTGTTTCCCTTGCCTGAAGAGACATGATATTTAAAAAGATACTGCTAAGACCAACGTCAAAGAGCATACTGCCTATGTTTTCTTCTAGGAGTTTTACGGTTTCAAGTCTTACATTTAAGTTCCTAATCCATTTTGAGTTAATTTTTAAATATGGTGTAAGATGATGGTCTACTTTCATTCTTTTGGATGTGGCTGTCCAGTTTTCCCAGCACCATTTGGTGAAGAGACTTTCCTTTCTCCATTGTATGTTCTTGGCTCTCTTGTCAAAATTAGCTGTCCATAGATTTGTGGGTTTATTTCTGGGGTCTCAGTTCTGTTCCATTGATCTGTGTGTCTGTATTTCTACCATTACCATGCTGTTTTGGTTACTATAGCTTTGTAGTATATTTTGAAATCAAGGAGTGTCATAACTCTAGCTTTGTTATTTTTTCTAGGATTGCTTTGGCTATTCAGGGTCTTTTGTTGTTCCATATAAATTTTAGGATTCTTTGTTCTATTTCCGTGAAGAATGTCATTGGGATTCTGATTGAGATTGCATTGAATCTGTAGATTGCTTTAGGTAGTATGGACATTTTAACTATGTTTATTCTTCCAATCCATGAGCATGGAATATCTTTCCATCTCCTTACGTCTTCTTTGATTTCTTTCAATAATGTCTTATGGTTTTCAGTGTATAGGTCTTTTACCTCCTTGGTTAAATTTACTCCTTGGTATTTTATTCTTTTTGTTGTGATCGTAAATGGGATTGTATTCTTGATTTCTCTTTCTGCTATTTTGTTGTTAGTGTATAGAAATGCAACTGATTTTTGTATGTTGGTTTTGTACCCTGCAAGTGGATTCTTTAGGGTTTTGTATATATAGAATCTTGTCATTCGCAATTAGTGACAGTTTTACTCCGTCTTTTCCAATTTGGATCCCTTTTATTTCTTTTTCTTGCCTGATTGCTCTGGCTGGGACTTCCAATACTATGTTGAACAAGCATAATGAGAGTGGGCATCCTTGTCTGGTTCCTGTTCTTAGAGGAGTAGCTTTCAGTTTTTCACCATTGAGTATGATGTTGGCTGTGGGCTTGTCATATATGGCCTTTATGATGTTGAGGTACTTTCCTTCTATACCCATTTTATTCAGTTTTTATCATAAATGGATGTTGGATCTTGTCAAATGCTTTCTCTGCATCTTTCAAGATGATCATGTGATTTTTATTCTTCATTTTGTTAATGTGATGTATCACATTGATTGATTTGCAGATGTTGAACCATCTTTACATCCCTAGAATAAATCTCACTTGATCATGGTGTATGATCCTTTTAATGTTTTGATATATTTGATTTGTTAATATTTTGTTGAAGATTTTTGCATCTATGTTCATCAGCGATGTTGACCTGTAATTTTCCTTTTTTGTGTTGCTCCTGTCTGGTTTTGGTATCAGGGTAACGTTGGCCTCATAAAATGAGTTAGGGAGTATTCTGTCCTCTTCAATATTTTGGAAGAGTTTGAAAAGGATAGGTATTAAATCTTCTTCAGATGTTTGGTAGAATTTACCAGAGAAGCCGTCTGGTTCTGGATTTTTGTTTTTTGGGAGGTTTTTGATTATTATTTCAGTATCTTTACGTGTGGTTGGTCTGTTCAGATTCTCTATTTGTTTGAAAACTCTTGACTCTGAGCTTCTTGAGGACAGGAACTGTGTCTTGTTTATTTTTGTGTGCTAAGCACCTAGCATCACTTATATGCACATACATATACACCTACACATATAGAGATTAAACAAATGAAAATCTTTAACCATTTACTTTTGTGTGTTTGCAGCTAGAAAACTGCAACTATGCTGTTGAATTAGGGAAGCATCCTGCCAAATTCTCCCTGGTTGGCATTGGAGGGCAAGACCTGAATGATGGGAACCAAACCCTGACTTTAGCTTTAGTCTGGCAGCTGATGAGAAGGTATAGTACACAATTTTAGCTGTTTAAGCTTCACTGTAATACAGTTCTGTGATCCAGTCCTTATTAACTTGAAGCAAATGTGTCAATGACTACACCTTTGAAAATTTTGTATTTAGACTCTGAAGTGAGCTTAAATAATGAATATATGTTGGATATTCAGTGGGAGATGCCTCCTTGAAAGTTAGGCCACAGAACTGTACATATTTCCTTTTTTTCATAGGAAGCCTGACACATAGAGTTGAGCCTTATTTAGTGTCAGTGAATAAAAAAATAGTAAAAATTATGAACATCCTGTGTATCCATTTGAAAAAGAAGATCTCTTAACTGTAATGCTGAAAAGCATTCATTGTGACTGGGTACCAGGCAAAGCATAGCCTATTTTAAGTCATTACCACTGTTGGACTAGTACAAAGTGTGCCTGCAGTAGACTGTTGGGCTTGCTCATTAAAGCACTGAAAACCTTCTCCTCTACCACTGAAGGGCAGATCAGTGGCAAGCCACTACTACTTGAAATATATTTTTCTGTAAGTAGCGTGAATGTCTTTCCATGAAATCTTTAGTCCTTCAACCCTGAGGAATAAAAGAAATGAAGTTAAAGCATCTTTCTAATGTTTGCATTTTTTCTCATAAAGTAGATTGGGACCTTTTCTTTGCTTCTTCTTTTAGGTATACCCTCAATGTCCTGGAAGATCTTGGAGATGGTCAGAAAGCTAATGACGACATCATTGTAAGTTGGGTGAACAGAACATTGAGTGAAGCTGGAAAATCAACTTCCATTCAGAGTTTTAAGGTAAAAATTTCATATTTGACTAATAAACATTATGTTTGCTAGAAAGTATCTATAATTTTGAAGAATAACCTTTGGTTTCTTTGTGAGTGAGAATTATTGTTGGGCTAATGGCAAGATTCTCCTTTAATTTGCTGGGATTTGTTTTTGGCAACTTTATATAATTAATTACATGTTAATTTGTACATCTGGAAATTCTCAGATTTATTGTCCTTTTGCACTAGGACAAGACGATCAGCTCCAGTTTGGCAGTTGTGGATTTAATTGACGCCATCCAGCCAGGCTGCATAAACTATGACCTCGTTAAGAGCGGCAGTCTAACAGAAGATGACAAGCACAATAATGCCAAGTGAGGAATACTGCATAATATCCTGGCAAGACCATGGGCTTTGTAGCCAGGCAGATCTGCATTCTCATTCAGATTCCTCATCAGTAAAATGGGAGCAATAATACTTACCTTAGAGATTTTGAAATGAATAAAATATATAAGAGCCTAGCATTGTGCCTGACCTAGTAGGTGGTCAATCAGTTGTTGGTTTAGTGGGTTACAGAAATAATGTAGTGTATGTTTTAATGCAACTCAGCTACAAACTTACAAGGGAAAAAATGAGCTCTAAGGATATTGATGCCTCAGATAAGAGTATTTTTCTGTCTGTCTCACTCTTTTTTAACTGTATTATCCACTGATGTCTCTCTTACTGTGCATAGATCACTCTTACTACATATGTTGAGTTTACTGTCTTGGTCCCTAAGTGGGCAGGATGCTTAACACTCAGCTAAAACTATGCCTTGAAAGTTTCTTGCATTTCAACAATATTGAGAAGGTCTTTTCCACCTGTCTCTTCTCTTCTTCAACAAAGACGTAGACTGTGACCTGGTTTTACGGGCAACCCATGAAAGCTTTACTAGTATACACTGAAAATCAGCCCACAGCAAGGCTTCATAGGATAGCAAACAAGCATTACTGCAAAACTTTGGAGTTCGAGACACCATTTCTTCCCTCCTTGAAAAATATTTGTACCATATATGATACAGATTTAATATCCATAGTTTATAGAGAACTCTTGAAACTTCTTTTTCCAGAAATTTGATCATCTTTAAAGATTCCTGTTGCAAAACACCTAGAAATGCCTCATGTATTAATGGAGGTGTGCTCCTGCAAATTTCCCCAGCTGAACACGTCAGTTCTTCCTTCCCTTCCTTTGTCTACCTTTTCCATTCCTTGTTCTGGCCACTCTGTGCATGTACCATGTAGACTCTCTCCCCTCCCTTGAATATTTGGAAGTATTCACTGCATCTACCAAAGCAACTTGAATTTTACATTTGGCATAATTTTCCACCCCATATCTCTAAGATCACATGAGAGTGTCTGTTATTACATGCTCAACAAGAATGTCAACACTGATTGTACAGCCAATCCGAGTGATTATATTTACATATTTTTTTTCCTTTTCATTTCAAGTCATCAGTGCTCCAAAATTAATTCTCATTTCATATTGGAGAAAAGGAGTGAATAAATATTATGAGTCCAAAATAGTAGAGCTTAAAAACCAGATGTCACTTAAGAGTGACCTGAGAAACAAAATAAAACAGAAAACAAAACAACAAAAAGTGAAATCATTGTGATTTGAACTTTCGAAATGGACGTTTTGCTTCCCAGCCAAATGATTATGTAAGAGGAAATAGATGTCTTGTATTTTGTCCTTGACTGACAAGAATTTCATCTTAATTTTTGTTTCCTCAAAAAATAGGTATGCAGTGTCGATGGCTAGAAGAATTGGAGCCAGGGTGTACGCTCTCCCTGAAGACCTTGTGGAAGTGAAGCCCAAGATGGTCATGACCGTGTTTGCATGCTTGATGGGCAGGGGGATGAAGAGAGTGTAAAATAACCAATTTGAATAAAAACAACCTTGCTCCCAGGTGCATGATTAGGTCAGCTATTTCCAGGTGAAGTGCTCATGGCTTAAGGAACTGTTGCTCATTTAAAGGACTTTTAGTTTTGATTAACAAGACTAGCTCATCATGAGAGCTCTCCGGGGAAAGAGTTCTAATAAAAACAACTCCTCTTTCCCATAGTCAAAGTTGGATTTGTCAGGCACACCTGAAATATGCTCATAGCCAAATCATTTACTCTCTCCTAGATTGCTGCCCTTGACATTCCCCATTGCTGTATGTTATTTCTCTCTCTCTTTTTCCCTCTTAGAATGTCCAGCTCCTGGGACTTGCTTAGATGATTGGATATGAATATTATTACAATAATTTTTCTTTCCACCCAGTATGCTAGTTCTTATTTGAGGACTGTGGTCAGAGGGTATTTGGATATGAGTATCCTTTGCTTATCTTTATAGTACTGAAAATTTGCAGAAGTAACTGGCTGTGCAGAATGTAATAGATGCTTTTCATATTCTTTTATTCTTAAAATCAGTATCTTTTTACAGTATTCTTTCTACATGATCCTTTTTTGTACATTTAAGAATATTTTGATTACATTAAATAAGACTGCTGATTTTGCTACTTTTTTAAGGGGTCTTCAAGTAAGTAAAAAACACATTGTAGGTAGAGGAAAAACGTACCTTGAATTTGCATCTTCCCTTTCACACCCAAGCTGTAAACAATTGACATATTTTGTCTTAAAACACTTGGTTCAATATATGCTTATTTGTTTTAAAACCTGTATCATCAAACTCTCTCTTTAGATTTGAAATGCTGTTGACTATGACATTTTGAGGAGAGAGTGTGCTCAGAACTTAGGATACGGTAGGCCAGGTTTGCTAAGTATACAATAAATTTTCTAATTTTACACCTAAGACAAGGAGATGTGGTCACTAAAAAATAAAAATATATATGTAGGACTTAATGTACTCTTGCTTTGTCAAGCTATTTGCTATAGTTTTCAAGATCATAATGTTACTCTAACTCTGAAAAGTGATGTAATCTGGTAGCAATGTATTAGTTCAAATAAAGGCATTTACATAATAATTAGTGTCTTCATGCTTCTGTCCCTTAGTAGTATGCCAATAATGTTTGCCAGTTTTTTTTTTTTTTTGAGGACAATCAGCCCTGAGCTAACATCTGTTGCTAATCCTCCTCTTTTTTGCTGGGGAAGATTGGCCCTGGGCTAACATCTGTGCCCATCTTCCTCTACTTTACATGGGACGCCACCACAGCATGGCTTTGACAAGCGTTTCATAGGTTTGTGCCCGGAATGCGAACCTGCAAACCCCGGGCTGGCCTCCCAGTTTTTTTTCCTCCAGTATTCTAACTCTTTTTTCTGGTGTACCGTGTAGAATGATCTTTGTTAAATTTAGGCTTTTGGAGCTAAATTAGAGGGACTGAATTAAGGATAGTACCAATGGGATGAGATGGTTTTCTTCAACTTACCAAAAATGTCCTTCTCCAGTCCCTCCCTTTTTCTTTTTTTCCCATCTCACTCAATCTTTTCAATGTTCTCTGATATACAGAAGACCAAAACAATGGGGATCTGAACAACCAGTGAGGAGAGATGGTTTATGGCAGGTTTTCTCAACCTCATCAATATTGATTGACATTTCGGGCTGGAAAATTCTTTGTTGGAGGAGGCAGAGGGCTGTCCTGTGCATTGCAGAAGGTTTAGCTGTATCCCTGGCCTCTACCCTCCAGATGTCAGTACCACACTCTAGTGTGTAGACCAAAAATGTCTCCAGACATGGCCAAATGTCCTGTGGAGGGCAAAATCATCCCTAGTTGACAACTAGTGGTTTATGGTACCATTTTAAGACTTTGTGTGACTGAGTAAGAGGAAATGCAGTGCTCTGAGGAACTGCATGGTGATATTATAAAATATTTTGCATTTATAGTCTAAGAGTAAGAAAGACCTTTCTAGTATGATACAAACCCCAAAGACATAAAATAAAAGAATGATAAATTTGACAATTCTGCTTTTGCAAAAAAGTATATAAATAAATAGAATAAACAAAGTCAAAATATAGAGGACCATGAAAAAAGTTTAGTCCCATTGTCTTAGTCCATTTAGGCTGCTATAATAAAATATCATAGACTGGGTGGCTTATAAACAACGAAATTTATTTCTTCCAGTCGTGCAGTCTGGGAAGATCAGCGCACCGGCAGATTTGCTGTCTAGTGAGGGCCCACTTCCTGGTTCATGGACGGCTGTCTTGCTGCAACCTCACATGGTAGAAAGGGCAAGGGAGCTCTCTGGGGTCTCTTTAACAAGGGCACTAATCCCATTCACAAGGGCTCCACCCTCATGACCTAATCACCTCCCAAAGGCCCCACCTCTAAATACCATCACCTTGGAGATTAGGTTTCAACATATGAATTCTAGGGGAGACACAAACATTTGGTCTATGGTACCCATATGATGGATTAATTTTTTTTTTATTGATGTTTTAATGGTTTCTAACATTGTGAAATTTTGGGTTGTACATTTTTGTTTGTCCATCACCCCATATATGACTCCCTTCACCCCTTGTGCCCACCCCCCACCCCCACTGCCCAGGTAACCACAGTCCAGTTTTCTCTGTCCATGTGTTGGTTTATATTCCACATATGAGTGAGATCATACAGTGTTTGTCTTTCTCTTTCTGGCTTATTTCACTTAACATAATATGCTCCAGGCCCATCCATGTTGTTGCAAATGGGACGATTTTGTCTTTTTTTATGGCTGAGTAGTATTCCATTGTATATATATACCACATTTTCTTAATCCAATCGTCAGTCGAGGGACACTTAGGTTGCTTCCACTTCTTGGCTATGGTGAATAATGCTGCAATGAACATAGGGGTGCATAAGCCTCTTTGGATTGTTGATTTCAGGTGCGTTGGGTAGATTCCCAGTAGTGGGACGGCTGGATCATAGGGCATCTCTATTTTTAATTCTTTGAGGAATCTCCATACCGTTTTCCATAGAGGCTGCACCAATTTGCATTCCCACCAGCTGTGTATGAGGGTTCCTGTTTCTCCACATCCTCTCCAACATTTGTTGTTTTTTGTCTTGGTGATTATAGCCATTCTAACGGGCGTGAGGTGGTATCTTAGTGTTGTTTTGATTTGCATTTCCCTGATGATTAGTGATGTTGAGCATCTTTTCATGTGCCTATTGGCCATCTGTATATCTTCCTTGGAGAAGTGTCTGTTCATTTCCTCTGCCCATTTTTTGATCGGGTTGTTTGTTTTTTTGTTGTTCAATTGTGTGAGTTCTTTATATATTATGGAGATCAACCCCTTGTCAGATGTATGTTTTGCAAATATTCTCTCCCAGCTGGTTGGTTGTTTGTTCATCTTGATTCTGGTTTCATTTGTCTTATAAAAGCTCTTTAATCTGATAAAGTCCCACTTGTTTATTTTTTCTTTAGTTTTCCTAGTCTGGGTAGGCATGTCATCCAAAAAGATTCCTTTAAACCCAATGTCAAATAGTGTGTTGCCTATATTTTCTTCTATGAGTTTTATAGTTTCAGGTCTCACCTTCAGGTCTTTGATCCATTTTGAGTTAATTTTTGTGAATGGCGATAGCACATGGTCCACTTTCATTCTTTTGCATGGGGCTGTCCAGTTTTCCCAACACCATTTATTGAAGAGACTTTCCTTTCTCCATTGCATGTTCTTAGCACCTTTGTCAAAAATTAGCTGTCCGTATATGTGTGGTTTTATTTCTGGGCTTTCAATTCTGTTCCATTGATCTGTGTGTCTGTTTTTGTACCAGTACCATGCTGTTTTGATTACTATTGCTTTGTAGTATGTTTTGAAGTCAGGAATTGTGATGCCTCCTGCTTTGTTCTTTTTCTTTAGGATTTCTTTGGCTATTCGGGGTCTTTTGTTGCCCCATATAAATTTTAGTATTCTTTTTTCTATTTCTGTGAAGAATGTCATTGGGATTCTGATTGGGATTGCATTGAATCTGTAGATTGCTTTAGGTAATATAGATATTTTAACTATGTTTATTCTTCCAATCCACGTGCATGGGATATCTTTCCATTTCTTTATGTCATCGTGGATTTCCCTCAATAATGTCTTGTAGTTCTCATTGTATAGGTCCTTCACCTCCTTGGTAAGATTTATTCCTAGGTATTTTATTCTTTTTGATGCAATTGTAAATGGTATTATCTTTTTGAGCTCTCTTTCTGTTAGTTCATTATTAGCATATAGAAATGCAACTGATTTTTGTAGATTGATTTTGTACCCTGCAACTTTGCTGTAGTTGTTGATTGTTTCTAACAGTTTTCCAACAGATTCTTTAGGGTTTTCTATATATACAATCATGTCATCTGCAAATAGTGAGAGTTTCACTTCTTCGTTACTTATTTGGATTCCTTTTATTCCTTTTTCTTGCCTAATTGCTCTGGCCAAAACCTCCAGTACTATGTTGAACAGGAGTGGTGAGAGTGGGCAGCCCTGCCTCGTTCCTGTTCTCAGAGGAATGGCCTTCAGTCTTTCCCCGTTGAGTATGATGTTAGCTGTGGGTTTGTCATATATGGCCTTTATTATGTTGAGGTACTTTCCTTCTATTCCCATTTTATTGAGAGTTTTTATCATAAATGGATGTTGTATCTTGTCAAATGCCTTCTCTGCGTCTATTGAGACGATCCTGTGGTTTTTATTCTTTGTTTTGTTGATGTGATGTATCACGTTGATTGATTTGCGGATGTTGAACCATCCCTGCGTCTCTGGTATAAATCCCACTTGATCATGGTGTATGATCTTTTTAATATATTGTTGTATTCGGTTTGCCAATATTTTGTTGAGGATTTTTGCATCAATGTTCATCAGCGATATTGGCCTGTAATTTTCTTTCTTCGTATTGTCTTTGTCTGGTTTTGGTATCAGGGTGATGTTGGCCTCATAGAATGATTTAGGAAGTGTTCCATCTTCCTCTATTTTTTGGAATAGTTTGAGGAGGATGGGTATTAAATCTTCTTTGAATGTTTGGTAAAATTCACTGGAGAAGCCATCTGGTCCTGGACTTTTATTTTTTGGGAGGTTTTTGATTACTATTTCAATCTCTTTACTTGTTATTGGTCTATTCAGATTCTCCATTTCTTCTTGGTTCAATTTTGGGAGGTTGTATAAGTCTAAGAATTTATCCATTTCTTCTAGATTGTCCAATTTGTTGGCATATAATTTCTCATAGTATTCTCTTATAATCCTCTGTATTTCCATGGTATCCGTTGTAATTTCTCCTCTTTCATTTCTAATTTTATTTACTTGAGCCTTTTCTCTTTTTTTCTTAGTAAGCCTGGCTAAGGGTTTGTCGATTTTGTTTATCTTCTCGAAGAACCAACTCTTTGTTTCATTAATCCTTTCTGCTGTTTTTTTGGTCTCAATATCATTTATTTCTGCTCTGATTTTTATTATTTCTCTCCTTCTGCTGGCTTTGGGCTTTGTTTGTTCTTCTTTTTCTAGTTCTGTTAGGTGTAATTTAAGGTTGCCTATTAGGGCTTTTTCTTGTTTGTTAAGGTGGGCTTGTATCGCTATGAGTTTCCCTCTCAGGACCGCTTTTGCTGCGTCCCATATGGTTTGATATGGCATGTTATCATTTTCGTTTGTTTCCAGATAGTTTTTGATTTCTCCTTTAATTTCATCAATGATCCATTGGTTGTTCAGTAGCATGTTGTTTAATCTCCACATTTTTGTCACTTTCCCAGCTTTTTTTTCCTGGTTCATTTCCAGTTTCATAGCCTTATGGTCTGAAAAGATGCTTGTTATGATTTCAATCTTCTTAAATTTATTGAGGCTTGCTTTGTTTCCCAACATATGGTCTATCCTAGAGAATGTTCCATGCGCGCTTGAGAAGAATGTGTAGTCAGCTGTTTTTGGGTGGAGTGCTCTGTATATGTCTACTAGGTCCATCTCGTCCAGTTTTTCATTTAAGTCTAATATTTCTTTATTAACTTTTTGTCTGGATGATCTATCCATTGCTGTAAGTGGGGTGTTAAGATCCCCTACTATTATTGTGTTGTTGTTGATTTCTCCTTTTAGGTTTGTTAATAGTTGTTTTATGTACATTGGTGCTCCTATGTTGGGTGCATATATATTTATAAGTGATATGTCTTCTTGATGGAGTGTCCCTTTTATCATTATATATTTCCCTTCTTTGTCTTTCTTAACCTGTTTTATCTTGAAGTCTACTTTGTCTGATATGAGTATGGCAACACCTGCTTTCTTTTGTTTGCCATTAGCTTGGAGTATTGTCTTCCATCCTTTCACTCTGAGCCTGTGCTTGTCTTTAGTGCTAAAGGCACTATGCTGAAGGCAGCATATTGTTGGGTCTTGCTTTTTAATCCATCCTGCCACTCTGTATCTTTTGATTGGAGAGTTCAATCCATTTACATTTAGGGTAATTATTGAAATATGAGGGCTGAATGTTGCGGTTTTGTCACTTATTTTCTGGTTCTTTTGCATTTCCTTTGTTTCTTGTCCCATTTGTTTTGGACTGCCAATTCAGTTTGGTTGTTCTGTCTTATGATTCTTCTAGTTTTCTCTTTGTTTATCATATGTGGTTTTAATTTGATTATTTGTTTAGTGGTTACCTTGAGGTTTGGGCAAAAAATCTTGTGTATGAGATAGTCCATTATCTGCTAGCCTCCTATTTCCTTATACTAAGTCAATTCAGTCACTTTCCTCTTCCCCTTCTAAGTTGCTCTTGTTATACCTTATTCTATCTTGTGTTGTGGCTGTGTGTTTACAGTGATGAGGTTAAATTTATTTTTGGTGAATTTCTTCCTTTGATCTTTGAGTTTAGTATTTAAGTGGTTGCTAACCTATTCCGGTAAAGATCTACTATTTCTCTGATTTTGTCTACCTACTTTTCTCCTTACTCCAAGCTTTGTGTTCCCTTTCTCTTCTTTTTTTCATGGCCTGAGGGCCTTCTTGAGTATTTCTTGTAGTGGGGGTCTCGTGGCCATGAACTCCCTTAGCTTTTGTTTATCTGGGAGAGTTACTATTTCTCCATCATATTTGAAGGATATTTTTGCTGGATAGAGTATTCTTGGCTGAAAGTTTTTGTCTTTTAGTATTTTGAATATATCATTCCAGTCTCTTCTAGCCTGAAAAGTTTCTGTTGAGAAATCCGCTGAGAGCCTGATGGGAGTTCCTTTGTACGTTATTTTTTGTTTTTGTCTAGCTGCCCTTAATATTGTTTCTTTGTCGTTGACCCTGGCTAGCCTTACCACTAGGTGTCGTGGTGAAGGCCTTTGTCTGTTAATATATATAGGCGTCCTGTTGGCTTCGCTTACTGGTATTTCCTGCTCCTTCCCCAGATTTGGGAAATTTTCAGCTATTATTTCCTTGAATAGGCTCTCTGTTCCTCTTTCCCTCTCCTCTCCCTCAGGAATACTTATAATTCTTATGTTACATTTTCTAATAGAGTCAGATATTTCTCGGAGTCTTTCTTCATTTCTTTAGTCTTAGTTCTCTCTCTTCTTCCATCTGGAGTATATCTGTATTCCTATCCTCTAAAGTACTAATTCTTTCCTCCATATTGTCAACTCTGTTCTTTAAAGATTCCAGATTCTCCTTTATCTCCTCCATTGTGTTCTTCATCTCCATCAGCACTGATTGGTTTTTCTTTATGATTTCAATCTCTTTTGTGAAGAAACTCCTAATCTCGTTGAATTGTTTGTCTGTGTTGTCTCGTATTTCATTGAGTGTTTTTATGATAGCTATTTTGAAATCTCTGTCATTTAGTTTATGGATTTCTGTGTCTTCGGGGTTGATTTCTGGGTGCTTGTCATTTTGTTTCTGGTCTGGTGATTTCATATATTTTTGCATTGTGGTTCCTGTGTTGGTTTTGATTTTCCTCATCCTGGAAGTCTCTGGTTGCAATTTCCACCTGCCGCCACTGTCTGGTGGTAAAGGGCTGTGTAGTCTAAGCCCCCTGCGCGCTGCCCCAGTTTTTCTGCTGCGATCCGCAGTTTTGTTTTGTTTTGTTTTTTCCCCACTGCGATCCACGGGTCCAGTCCAGTTTGTTCAGGTCTGCCTCAGATCGCTAGGTCTGGTCGAGCTGCAGACTCCGGGTTGCAGGGAGGGGGGAGCTCTCTCTTTTGCCCTCTGGGTCCCTGACGTGGGAGGTTTCTCTTTTGCCCTTCTTTATATGCTCTCTGGGGTGCTCAGATGTTGATGGTAGCCCTGTGGCTCTTCTGAGTCCTCTGTGCAGGAGTTTCCCACTGGCTGAGAGAGCCCGAAGAGCTACAGTTTCCCGCCGAGGGCCGCCCCTCCCCCCTCTCTGGGAGCCGCGCGGACCGGGATCGCTGATCTGATGGGGAGGGAGCGGAGTTCTCCTTACCTCTCCCCACTTCCTCTGGGGGCCCAGCACGTTCCGCTCTCAGATGTGCGGCAGTGTGGATCCCTCCGCTCTAGGTTTTCACTGTCTGGGATTCCGTTGTTGGTCTGTGGCTGTTGCTTTTGTTGTATCTTGTGGGGGAAGAATTCACAGGAAAGCTCACTCCGCCATAATGCTGACGTCACTCTTCTTAATTTTTTTAATATAAAAACAACTTTTATGAATAAATAAAAGACAAGTCTTCTGCAAACATATGCCAGGTTAACTGATGAGGTAAGGACAATCACATCTTATCACCTGTCTTCTGCCTTGTATTTTCTGTGCTTACCCACACTTCTCTTCTTCCAAGTACAAAGGTTCTTCTCTGTAAGTAACTGTGGCCCTAATACCTTGAAATGCCTTTGAAGCAATATAGAAAAGGTTTATTCTGTCTTGCCCTTTCTTCAAAAACGGAGCTGATTTCTTGGGTGGTTCACTGTACAAGGCCCACAGTCTGTAGGAATACACCTTTGGATAGTTAAGTGCTCATATAAAGCAGTGGGCTTGAACCATTTCTTCCTTCCTCTAAATAATGGGCAAAATCACTAATATGTTAAGAGTTCTAGGGCCGGCCCCATGGCTTAGCGGTTAAGTGCGCGCGCTCTGCTGCTGGCGGCCCGGGTTCGGATCCCGGGCGCACACAGACGCACTGCTTCTCCGGCCATGCTGAGGTGGCGTCCCACATACAGCAACTAGAGAGATGTGCAACTATGACATACAACTATCTACTGGGGCTTTGGGGAGAAAAAGGAGGAGGATTGGCAATAGATGTTAGCTCAGAGCCGGTCTTCCTCAGCAAAAGGAGGAGGATTGGCATGGATGTTAGCTCAGGGCTGATCTTCCTCACGAAAAAAAAAAAATGAACATGAGATCCCATGCACCCTTCATCCAGTTTTACCCAGTAATTACGTCTTATATAGCTATAGCACAATATCAAAAACCAGTTGGGTGAAATGGGTGAAGGGGGTCAAGAGGTACAAACTTCCAGTTATAAATAAGTCCATGGGGATGTAATGTACAGCATGGTGATTATAGTTAATAATACTATATAGCGTATTTGAAAGTTGTTAAGAGAGTATATCTTAAAAGTTCTCATCACAGGAAAAAATTTTTGTAACTATATATGGTGACAGATAACTAGACTTATTGTGGTGATTATTTCAAAATATATACAAATGTTGAATCATTACGATGTACACCTGAAACTAATACAATGTACGTCGATTATAGCTCAGTTAAAAAAAAAAAAACAGGAGCTGGGAAAGAGTACAGTGAAAAATGTGAAAAACAAAAATCCACCTAGGACATTGACATTGGTACAATCCACAGAGCATATTTATATTTCACCAGTTTTACATGCACTCATTTGTATGTGTGTGTGTATATATAGTTCTGTGCAGTTGTATCATGTAGATTCATGGAACAATCACCACAATCAATGCTCCCTAGTGCCCCTTTATAGCCACACCCACCACCCTTCATCCTTAACCCCTGGGTCTATTTGTGGGTTCCTTATCATGTTTCATTGATCTTTATGTCTATCCCTCTGCCAATATCACACTGTCTTTATTACTGTAGCTACATAATAAGCCTTAACATCAGATCGAGTGACTCCTCCCACTTTATTTTTCTTTTTCAAAATTGTTTTAGTTATCCTAGGTCCTTTACTTTTCCATATACATTTTAGATAAGCTTTTCTATGTCTACAAAAAAATTTTGCTGGAATTTTGATAGGAATAGTGTGAAATCTATAGATCAATTTGGGGAGAATTGACATCTTTACTATATTAACTCTTCCAATCCATGAACATGGTATATCTCTCCATTTCTTTAGGTCTTTGATTTCTTTAACCAACATTTAAAAATTTTCAGTATCCAGAGTCTGTACATTTTTAAAAAGTTTATACCTAAGTATTTCATTTTATTTGGAATTTTTTAATAAATTCCTTGGGATTTTCTACATAGACAATCATGTCATCTGCAAATAGGGAAAGTTTTATTTCTTCCCTTCCAATCTAAACATTTGTTAAGGGGGTAGATCTCATGTTAAATGTTCTTACCACGATAAAATATTTTTTTTAAGAAGAAAAAAACAATCATTGCTTATTTAACGGGAAGTCGTCCTATGTCCTTTATATATCTTCCTGGGAACACTGCATGGGAAGGTATATTTAAAGGACCAACAAGATGGAGATGACAACCACTTACTGAAAAACAAATAGTTTTTGTGAAAGATCTTTATGTAAAACCATTAAACATCAGGTATAGGAACTTGCAGTGACTCATGAAGGATTTATCAGATTTTGTTCACTTTGTGAAATGCCCCTAAGTGAAGAATTTAGGACTGCAGTCTGCCTCTTTTGTCACTTTCTATTAACATACTTCCTGTGAATGGAGAAGTTTCCAAAGTTACATTTTCTATTGAGTCTTCTGTTAAAATATTTTTTGTTAAAAATTAATTCATCAATTAAACACTATTGAGAGCCTGCTTTGTCTCAGGCTTTTGTCTAAGGCCTGAATAAGATGAATGAGACACATTCTTTTCCTTGAGTTCTGTAGTTGTGTATCTGAGACACAAACACTTATCATAGTAAAGTGTAACAATGGAAGTTTGTACCAAGTAGGGGCAGAAAGTCAGAAAGACTAAATTTTGACAGTGGTAGACAGAATGTATATGGGTTAGGGATGGTGGTAGTCTGCAAAATCCCCTGTGTGAAGTGATGCTTCAGCTGGTAGTTTCTTACAAGTTTGACTGGAGCTAAAAGGACCCAGATAGGTTTTTTAAAATCCTGCAGGAGATGTGAGGGTGATCTGGCTGTGACATCTGTCACCCCACTGATAGCCAGGGTTGATTCAGCTGATCTGGCTGGCTAGGCGAGTGTCCCCTTCCTCCCTCACTGTTCTGTGTGTCCCTTCCAAAGCTGTGCACTCAGCGAAGAGGACGACCTTCCCTGAGAGAGGAGGACCGTTCTTCTGTCAAGGGTATACGAGTAGCTGCGCTCCCCTGCTAGAACCTCCAAACAAGCTCTCAAGGTCCATTTGTAGAAGTTAGGGTAGTCAAGCTTCCAAGACTCCAGACACATCCAAATGAGGTACTGCATGTGGCAGTCTGCCTTTCTTTGGGGGAAAAAAAAAAACAAAGAAAAACAAACAAACAAACAAAAAAACTAAAGAAAAAATAAAAATCCTGCAGGCTTCTTCTTGAGGTCCAAATTTGACCCATACTTGCTCCCTGGTTCCAAAATCTTATTTCAAAACTGTGCTATGCTCATTAGATTTCATGGAACTCGCTCCCAATAAAGCTTGCCAGCTTAGACTTAAAATATATGTAAGACAGATTTAAACAGCATCACCAATTTCTCCTCTCACAGTCCAATATCACCGATGAGAAAGAGGAAAATAGCCTCTGACATATGGGAGCTGACCTGGTACTCACAGCGAGGCCTTGTTGTTCTCCTGTGATCATAAACAAATTCACAGAACAGCAACATCTGACAAGGCTCTGTGATGGTGATGAAGGGAGACAAAAACAAGACCACTGCATTATCATGTTTGAACACAGACAAAACATGAACGTTGTCCAAGTCTCAGAAATGACCAAACTTCCCCCTCTCCTGGCTAACAGGAGACACTGCTGCTGATTTTGTCTTTTTATACAGCTTTAGTCTCCGTATAATCTAGTGCGGTTTCGCAATGTTGATTATAAATATTTCTTGTCTTTAGACACTTATGACTTACACCTTGTCTCCTCTAGCAACTATTCTTGATTTTGTCTTTCCCAAATCCAGGCTTCAAATTCAGAATAATAAAATTATGAAAATGTCTTTTATGCCTAAACTATCTTTGGGTTTCCGGAAAAGATTTGCTCTTCAATCCTATGAAAGAAAGGACAATAAGAATAAATTTTTCTAACTTTTAGTTAAGTCAAAACTGTTATGAGAGCTTCTGTCTGCCAAATGTAATAATAATAATGATGATAAACTTGACAAATTAAAAGAGCTTAGCTTCCTATGATAGTTATGCATAAATAAAATATAGTAGTTAAATATCTTTTAAGGATGAAATACATTTTGAGTTAAAACAAACATACTCACATTTAAGCACGAAGACTGATGCGATGACTAGCTGCCAAAAATTTTTCCAGGATTCTGGATTCACAAACCATTTTTCTTTTCTGTTCAAAATATTTGTGGATAGGCATTGGCGGTAATGACTCAGTTACTTAGGACTCAGGAGGGATCTATTGCTTAGATCCAGTAAGCAAGACACATCCACTTTGTGAGCTATAACAGCAGCAGTACAATATGTAAGAACTTCAATAAGCTTAGTTCCAAGGTCTTCACTAAGCATAATGCTTCTCCACGCTGTGTAAACTCTTCTGTGGAAGAAAAGTGCTCGCCACTTTTCAGCTAGTTACCTACCTGCCTAAGAAATATTATTGCTTTCTACTTCACACGACACTGTCCATTCTTGCAATACTCCAAACCCAGTCACTGTCCTTTCTTTACCTGAAACAGAAAAGCCCCAGGGCCGCTTATCTCTTTTAGGAGATTATCTATGTCCTGGATAGACCTTTTAGAGACTCTCTTGAATAACTATGATTTAGTTGTATTTGTTAATGGTTCAAACATAAAAAGTAAAACTGAAAAGTGGTAAACAGGATATGTTATCAGAGACTTAAATTTCCCCTTAAAATATAGCTTCTCATAGAAATTAAATCAGTTCAGATGGCTAGATTAATTGCCATTGCCCAGACTTACCAGTTGACAAAATATAAAAGAGGATATTTTACATTGATAGTAAACATATAATTTTAGCTCAGTCCATGACATCAACATGCTTTAAAAACAAAGAGATTTCCTGACTTCTCCTGGAACCCCAATAAAATAAATGGTGAACTAAAAGACCTTGAGGTGCTTTGCCATTATTTAAGAAGATAACCATAATAAAAACAGCTTTTAGCAAAATGCTTCGTGATATTACCCTCAATAGCAGAGATAGTTTGGCCACAATACTGAAGCAACAATAGTGGGGGAATGGGGGAATGTTAAGAGGTATTGCTGAGGATGTTTCCAGTGCAAGTCTGACCTGCAATTGTGCAATTCTGAAAGACTGTAGGATGTGGACAGGAACCAAAGGCTTGGGGCCTCTTTAAACACCTCTAAATGGGCTATGAGAGTGTTCTGGATGTTGTTGTCTATTCTTAGGGTGGATTGAGGACTCTCCTTGTTGGAGAGCTGAGTGAAAGGATTTGCCACTTCTGATGTGGGAATCCCAAAGTGTTTCTCTAGTAACAGTGACACACATTTTGATGGTATTTTCATTTAAAAACCCTTTAAACTATTATATTTTACTCAGCAATTCATCTGCTTACCATATTCAAATTCCGAAAAAATAAAGAAAACTAACAGAATTCTAAAATTATAATTATCAAATCTCTCAAAAACCCTCTATCTTCCTGGGCCCAAAGTACTGCCGTTAGTTCTGATGACAATAAGGTCAAACCTTTCAAGGATCCATAAGCTATCTCCTTATATGTTAATAAAAGGACACCTCATGCATTTGGGAATTTCACTTTCAATCCCAGATTCTACTATATTACAGGCTAATGTGACTGAATATTCCAAGAGACTCATAAAATATCTCCAGCTTTATGACCATTGGATACACAGTACATTTTCAAAATACACACCTAAACGTCCTCTGCATGATCTGCCCCCTGGAGATTTGGTCTTCTGAAACAGGCAACAGAAATAAAACTTCCCTTGAGATTTGATAAAAAATATCTTGTTACTTGATACTGTTAACAACTGACATGTCAGTAAAGGTATTGATACTTAGATTTTTATAAGTATATAAAACTTTTAACTTAAAAGATATACATTACTTCCTCCCACACTACTGGACATGCATTTCATCAGAAGACTTTAAACTGAAGGCTGTTAGGAATCCTCCAAAAGCTGCTGACAGCCGAAGTGGATAGGTTCCACCCAACATGACAGAATGAGACTAATTTTCTGATTTTTCAACACTCTTTTTCTGTCCCTTTGCCCTTCTACTAATATTATCTATTATTATACTTTTATACCCTCTAGAACACTGTGATCTCCCTTATCTTTATCCTATTATTTTTGAAGCCCTATGGTCCTCTCTTGCCGCTTAAGAGAAAACAAAATTCTCCTCTATGTCTTTCCCAGGCCATAGCTACTGCTCTGAATTTAACTGATTGCTGGATGTAACATCCTCCATCAAATCCTACTGACAATAATTTAATATCAATTCCTTTAAACATCTCAGAAGGTAGATTCCCTTTTATAGGCTCTTTCTGGTACTTAAGCTTCCCTCATATCATTAATCCTGACCTTCAGCCTTGTAAAAATGGAACTTGACCTCACATTATCAGAATGCTTTCTGCTCAGGTTGTTATAAAATTATCAGGAAGACCTAGCCAATCAGGAGTAGACAACAATATTGAGGCTTTCCTGACCACTATAGTCAGTTCATTCTCTTCAGAAAACATTTCATCCTGCTTTGCTGAACTATTCAGCTCCACTCAAAAAATTTGTCTACCTCGAGGGACACCAAACAGGCTTACTCCTGTTGTGATAAATGATGCTTATATTTCCATATAGTTTACCTCTAAATAGAGTACTACATTTTATATGGATAGGCTTACACCTGTCTGCCACACACTAATTTATCCTGTGTATTCAGGATAACTGTGAGACACTTTTAAATATTTAAAAGTACCATCCCTCCAGTGGATTATGTTTCTCTAGAAAAAAATACTACCCAGAAATCTCCAAAATGCAGTATATATAAGCTTATTTTAAAAATCACAAGGGCCAGCCCAGTGGCATGGTAGTAAAGTTTGCACCCTCTGCTTCAGCAGCCTGGGGTTTGCAGGTTCAAATCTCGGGTGTGGACCTACACACCGCTCATCAAGCCAAGCTGTGGCGGTGTCCCATCTACAAAATAGAGGAAGATTGGCACAGATGTTAGCTCAGGGACAATCTTCCTCAAGCAAAAAAAAAGAGGAAGATTGGCAACAGATGTTAGCTCAGGGCCAATCTTCCTCACCAAAAAAAAAAAAAATCACAAAACTCCCAGAAGGCATAACTGACTCTGCTTTCGTGAATACTATGTAAGTTGCAATTCCCCCATTAGAGATAATATCACTGGCAAACATGGCCCAAAACTTACCTTAGACCCTAACAAAAATCATAAATAACACAACTTCAACTCTGAAAACTAGTCTAAACTCATTAATTAGGATTGTTATTGACAATCACATAGTCCTTGATTACCTCTTAACTAGCCAAGGGGGAATTTATGCTATGGCAAGCACTCCTTACTGTACCTGTTGATCAAGTTAATTCGTATATCAGGACCCACAAAATGGAGGCTGCCCCCGTGGCCCAGCCCACATTGCAAATCTAAACCTAAGTCAGCCTGCACTTACTTACGGGAAATACCTGTCAAGGAAACTGAACATACTCCAATCACAATGCTCCAACTCAGCTTTAGCTATTTACCCCAGAAAATAGGACCTGCTAGCCTTATAAAAAAATCTCCGACCTCCTAGCCGATCATGAGCTGTTTATACGATGCCCCTTCTAATGCTATACGAAACTTGCTCTTGTCCAAAATCCCTTGGGAAGAGTGCTCCACTGCTTGTGAGGCATTGCACTCCCCCAATCCATGGATTGTTTCTCTTGAGTAAAGGACATCAAACTCATTACAAAATTGTTTCAGTTTTGTCATTTGACAGTTTTGGCGATGAGATGGGACATGAAGACAGCTGCTGAAGATTCCGAGAATGACCCCTAGACGCAGGTGAAGGTACCCACAGAGCCCCGTTGGTTCGCTGCCGCATCAGCTGCTCTCCAGGATCTCTGGTAAGTGTCTCTTGGATGGAGTTCTGCTTATTTTGTGTTCTGAGCTCTTTGAGTTTGTTTATCCTGATCCTTCCAGGTGGAAAATTGGGGTGTGAGAGACTCCAAATTTTTCACGTTAAGACTTAATGGGCCACAACATTTGGGTTTGTAGCTAACCTCATCTACAACGTAAGTCTTGCCTTTGAGAAGTCCTGACAGGTCTCAGGGACTGTGCACAAGAAGATAGAAATAGTAAGTCTGGTTGAATTAGGGAGGATTATTTCAACAAGAAAAAATAATGGGTAGCCCCTCACCTAAGAAAGCAAGATGGCAGCCATTAGGGGAGTCACAAAGTCTCTAGGTAAGTCCACAGCATAAACCACTGGGGGACTTGGCAAATAAATTAAAACAAGAACTTCTGACTGTTTTGACCAACTGCACATCAAAATCTACATAGGCACAAGTTGGATTATTAAAAGCTATTAGGATCTCTGCCATTACAAAGAAATCTTCTCATGAAAGAAATAATAGATCTATTGCCAATGGGAATCTTGGAAGCCAAAGCCACAAAATTGGTGGGCCCAGGTTGAGCACTTAAAAGCTGTTAGAGAGCTCACCACCCAAATCTAAGACTCCCATGCTAGGATAAGTTGTTCATGGAACAGGTTAGATTGATACTAGGTCACCTGCCAACCTCAGGAAAATTTCAGTACAATGAAATACACTGTAAAACACCACAAAATCCCAAACCCAGAAGAACATTCCTCTTAGGTGTTATTTTGGCTCAGACATCCAAGGCTTAGCTAAAAAAATGGGATCTTCAAGTTTCAAGGAATTGAGTGTGCCACCTTCTGGCACAATTGCTTATTTGATGTCTTAGAACTGTGGTCTCAGAAGCTGTAGCTAACAGCAAAAATGGAAAAATCTTACTAAGACAACCTAGAATTACAATGGCCATTATGGGGAATATTCCAATTAGACAAGCTCGTTCATTTAAGAAGTGCACTTGAAAGTAAGGGTTCCCAAATCAAACAGAATGGGATACCTATTTAAATGGCATACAAAAGCCTTCGAAATTCCAAAATAGCTTCATTGAAAGATTCATTGCAAAAGGCTAATGAAAAATTAAAGACATAAGACTACAAGACTGATGTGACTCTTACTACTCCCGTCCATCCTCCTTTCCCTGAGTACTCACAGTCTACTAATCCTATATTTCAATGGCCTTTCCACTCTGAAGATACCCCAAGACCATAAATAAAAGTCTTCTCAAAGTCAGTGGCCTTACAGATGCCCCCATATTTACTCTTGAAGGAAGGTCCTCTTATGGGCCTCTCCCAGGGTTGACAGGACTCTGAGGGATTCTTCAGTAAACTGCTACCAGTTATTCCCTTAAACAGCTGAAGGGGAGCAGAATATACCACCCCCAAAATGTGCCACTTTGGCATATGGATTGTTTTGAGCTGAAGGCAATTAAAACCCAACAGACTCAGGAAAAGTTTTTGCCTCTCCCTTACCTGCCTAAAAAAATTTAGATAGGGGATCTGTACCAGGAAGAGAGCTATTACCAGAGATAACTTTTTATATCAGGAAGACTTATCTGCATAGCATAGCAAACATTTGCTCTTCTCATCTTTCTGTGAATTGTCTTCCTCCCCTTTGAAGCTCCAGACCCCTACCCCTTCTCCTTAGCTCAAGATGGCATGTCAGCCTCAATTGCCTGACTGCCTCTGAGTCTCGTGTCTTTGTGGGGCTCCCCTATGTACAAAATTAAATTTGTTTTTCTCCTGTTAGTCTGTCTTATGTCAATTTGATTATTAGACAAGCCAAAGAACCTAGAAGAGAAAAAGGGAAAATTTTTCCTCCCCTACACTGCCAAGGGAAAACAAAAATTAAAATTAATGGAAAACCTTGTCAAAATTCTGGTACATACCAGAGCTACACTCTATAAGCCCCTCTTGCTCCCGAGCCTGCAGATGGGATCTTGGGAAAACTGGCTGAAACTGGTGAAGGGTGAGAATTCTTACAAAAGTCAGCTGTCCCAGATCTCTGTTTGTAGTGCTCAGTTGAGAGAGAGGAATGTAAATTTCATGTTATCCTTTCCTTTCCAAATCCAGACCCATTGGTTATTGATCCTTTCTCTCCTAGGGACAGCTATTACCTTCTTGTTTGTCTTGTTCTGTGTCCTAAGAACTTGGCTTGGCAACCATCAGGTTGGGAGCCCCAAAAATATGGCCAGGCAGAAATGTGGATTGCACTACATTTGTGTCTGGGGTCCTACCACTTGCCAGCTCTCAGGAGAATTGTCTAGGTTTCTTTTGGCCATCTTGGGAGTAGCTCTGGGTCTTGGGAGGGTAGTATCTTTTGCACTCTTTTTGGGGACAACTCTTGGGTTAAATGAAACTATGTACCCAGAGGGAAAGAACATTCTGAAGACAAACAGCTGATATAAGGAAGCAAGTTTAAGATGATGTGGTTGGATGGGTAGGGCAGCCTTTTCATGTCATTCAAGTTGCAACACAATTCTTTGAGAAATTAAAAACAACTGTCTTTGTCTGATAAACTGAGTCTTTACAAGAACAGAAATGCAGCTCTAGAAGCAAGTCAAAGCCCACTTATCCTTTTTACCAACCACAAAATCTCCCCTATTCATCTCAAAAGGCTTGTAGGTATTATAAAAGTTCTAGCCTTAGGAAACAAATGTCCTTCTTGAAGGAACATGCACTCTTTCTCTGTGCCTTTGAGATGTAAATGTTCTACCTGGCCTTCTCTAGGAACTGAGGGCCCTCTCTTTGAAATGCAAACTTCAGGGAGGTAATTCTTATCAGAAGAAACACGAAAAAAGGAAAAACTATTTGAAAACTAGCCGTAAAAAAGTCTTAAAAATCTTCTTGACAAATATTAGTAAAAAGTTTAAGCCGTCTGAGCAGGTAAACTTAACTTATTCCATCTGTCAGAAACACAGTTTTATAAACCAGCAAGTTTTGCATTATCGTACCTGTCTCATGGCTAAAATTTTTTTTTTGTGAGGAGATCAGCCCTGTGCTAACATCTGCCAATCCTTCTCTGTTTTTTGCTGAGGAAGACTGGCCCTGGGCTAACATCCGTGCCCATCTTCCTCTACTGCTTGTCATGTAGTGCGTCGGTGCGCCTCCGGGATCCGAACTGGTGAACCCCGGGCCGCTGCAGCGTGTGCACTTAACTGCTTGCGCCACCAGGCCGGCCTCATGACTAAAACTTTTAAAACAAAGCTATAAGATCTCTGTTTGCATCTGTCTATATGTTTACTTATGTCTACGTATGTATGTTATAAATGTGTGATTTTTTCTACCTCCAGATGGTATTGCCAAAATTAATTTATAAAGAGCTCTATTTGATTGGCTTAAAGAAAATTAAATATTTATATAAATCAAGTATACTCTCAGAAACACAGAAACTAACCCAATGTTTTTCAAGTTCACATGATATGGGATAATCTTTAATAAATAAAAGCTAGTTTAAGTTTGTTGGTTTAATTTAAACAGGCATCTTCTTTAGAGTTATCAGCATTAAATGTAATGCTGATAATACAATACAATAAAAATATAATGCTGAACATAAAACTTTTATTCTACCAAGATTTACTAAACAACAAATAAATTCACATTATCTCTGTTACAGAATTTGTCAGTGAGAAAGGTAACTTAAGATGATGGTTAACTGTTTAATGTCTTATGAAACTTTTCATGAGTAGTCTAAACATAATTGTCAAGAACAATTAAAGAGATGTAAGAAAGATAAAATTTTGTAAATGAACTTTTCAGCAGTAATGATGCTTTATGTTATCTCTACTTGAAAATAGTTTCCAAAATCTTTTTGGCAATTTGAACCTTTAAATTATACTGAGATAAGTTAAATGATGGATATTCATTGAATACCTAGATTATTTCCAAATAAGATAAAATACTGAAACATTAATTACTGAACATAAGTTTATCCACTTTTGGCTTCCTTTTAAGAGGAACTAAAGATATTTGGGACTATTAGTAAACATGTTTTGTGCCACATTGAAAAATTTACTGTGAGGAAGAATATACTTCTAGAAATTATGAAATGTATTTATAAATTTGCCAATCCCCGGAATGCTAGTGTAACAGACAGCCCACAATTGCTTACTTCTTAATAAAGAGATTTATTATGGAGAATTAGCTCATGTGATTATGGAGGCTGAGAAATCTTACAATCTGCTGTTTGCAAGCTGGAGACACAGGAAAGCTGGTGATGTAGTTCTAGTAGTCTGAGTCTAAAAACCTGAGATCCAGAGCACCGATGGTATAAGTCCCACTCCCAGGGCAGGAGAAGACTAGTATCCCAGCTCAGACAGAAAGAGAGAATTCTTCCTTCCTCTGCCTTCTTGTTCTATTCAGACATTCAACAGATTGGATGATTCTCCACGCACCTTGGGGAGGGTAATCTGCTTTACTCAGTCTACTAATTCAAATGCTAGTCTCTTCATGAAACACACTCACAGACATACCTAGAAATAGTGTTTAACCAGATATCTGGGCATCCTATGGCCCAGTCAAGTTGCCACATAACATTAACCATCACAATGAGTGACTATTCCTTTTTTTTTTTTTTTTAACAAATTCCATATTCTTGCCTCCGTCTAGATAGACTTATTAAGATTCTCAATCATAGGTAACATCAGCTTCATGGCAGAATGAGAGGTCCCTTTGTCTCTCCTCTCTAAATTACATCCAAACAGGCATCCACTGACCAACAGAGGATTCCCTATACAGCACAACAGGACGCCTGAGAGATCCAGGCAGCTATACATCTGAAGGTGGGTGGAGTGGACCCCCGGGAAGCAGTGGAACTAGAGGAGAAGCCCCCTCCTCCACTCCCAGTGGCAGCGATCCAGGACATGGATCCTTATGCAGTAGCCCACACGACAGTCAGTGAAGGCAAGGGCGGCCCAGCCCCACACACCCAAAGTGGTGGTGGCCCTACTCATGTACAAACCCCCCAGGGAGGCAGTAGTGGTGGCCAGTGGTGGCTGGCTACGACCCCATGTGCATGCAAATGCCCCTGGGGAGGTGGCAGAGGTCAGCAGTGGCCCTGTGCAAGCGAGTGTGCATGTGAATGCCTAAGAGGCAGTGGCAGGGGTGTGGCGGTGACCTCACCCTGCAACAGTTGGTGGAGTGGCAGCAGAGGCAGTGACCCAACTGACACAACTATGAGCAGACATGGCAGGAGCACCCAGTCCCCAGTACAGGCACCCCTGAAAACAATATCATTAGCAGGGGGTTGCGTACAACTCCATGGGTTCCTGAGCCCCCATCAGTGACAGCAACACCCACAAACCCAGCTCCCCCAAACAACTAGGGAACAGCAACACAGGTGGTACATGGGACAACAGCATCTGAGCCTGCGGAGAGACAGCAGAGGAACATGAGACCCGGGTGATCAGAGCCAAAGTAACCAAAGCCATACCCAAATAAGAGAAGCTGACTACTACCACAAATGTGCAGGCAGAGGATCAATTCTTCGAACACAATGAACACCTACAGTAACACTACAGAACAGAAGGAAAATGACAAGTTCCCAGAAACCAAATCCGAAGTCATGGAAATTTAAACTCTGACAGAGAATTCAAAATAGCAGTCATAAAGAAACTCAGCAAGTTACAGGAAAACTCAGTTCAATGAGCTCGGGTATAAAATTAATGAACAGAAGGAAGATTTCACCAAAGAGATTGAAGCTCTAAAAAAAACCAAACAGAAATTCTGAAGATGAAGAACATAATCAAAGAGACAAAAAATAATGTAGAAAGCATTAAAAATAGAGCAGATCATATGGAGGAGAGAATTCGTGACCTAGAAGATAAAAATATAGAAATGATTAAGGTGGAGGAGGAGAGAGAACTAAGATTTTTGAAAATTGAAAAAATTCTGGAAGAAATATCCAACTCAATTAGGAAAAGCAACATGAAGATTATAGGTATCCCAGAGGGAGAAAGCAGCAGAGAGCTTGTTCAAAGAAATAATAGCTGAGAAATTCCCAAACCTGGGGAAGGAACTGGACTTAGAAGTACACGAAGCCAATAGAACTCCTGATTACCTAAATGCAAAAAGACCTTCTCCAAGGCATATAATATTAAAACTGGCAAAAGTCAATGACAAAGAAAAAATATTAAGGGCAGCAAAACAAAAGAAAATAACCTACAAAGGAACCCCATCAGGCTTTCAATGGATTTCTCAGCAGACACCTTACAGGCTAGGAGGTAGTGGAATGGTATATTCAAAATACCGAAAGACAAAAACTATCAGTCAAGAATACTCTATCCAGTGAAATTATCCTTCAGATACAACAGAGAAACAAAAGCTTTCCCAGACAAACAAAAGCTGAGGGAGTTCATTGCTACTAGAACTGTCCTACAAAAAATGTTGAAGTGAGCCTTCCTACCTGAAACCAAAAGGCAAAGGTTTACAAAGCTTTGAGCAAGGAGATAAATAGACAGACAAAATCAGAAAATTGCAGCTCGATATCAGAATAGGTTAGCAAACACTTATAACAGAAAGGATAAATGGAAATAAATCATCAAAAATAACTACAAACTCTTCAATTTAGTCACAAACTCACAACAACAACAAAAGAATAATTTGTGACAACAAAAACATAGAAGGGGAAGAAGAAAAGGATGGAACCTGCTTAGGCTAATGGAGATAAGAGGCTATCAGAAAATAGACTATCTCATCTGTGAGATCTTTTATACAAACCTCATGGTAACCACAAAACAAAAAATCAGAGCAGAGTCACAAATCATAAGTAAAGAGAAAACTGAGAAAACCATCACAGAAAACCACCAAATGGAAATGGCAGACAGAAATATAAGGAAAAAGAAACAATGGAAATAGAGAACAAACAGAAGACATGTGACAAAAGGGCAGTACTAAGCCCTCATATATCAATAATCATTCTAAATGTAAATGGATTGAACTCACCAATCAAAATACAAAGAGTAGCTGGATGGATTAAATAACAAGACCCAACAATATGCTGCCTTCAGGAAACATATCTCAGCTCTAATGACAAACATAGGCCCAGAGTGAAAAGATAGAAGATGATACTCTAAGCAAATTGCAAGCTAAAGAAAGTGAGTATAGCCACACTTATATCACACAAAACAGACGTCAAGACAAGAAGATAAACAAAGACAATGATGGACATTTTATATAATGAACAAAGGGACATTCCACGAAGAAGACATAACACTTATTAATATATATGCACCTAACACAGGAGAACCAAATATATAAAGCAACTATTAACAGACATAAAGGGAGAAATTGACACTAGCACAATAGTAGGGGCTCTCAACATCCCACTTACATCAATGGATAGATCATCCAGGCAGAAAGGAAACAGTGACCTTAAATGAAACACTAGACCAGATGGACTTAATAGATATATAGAGAACATTCTATCCAAAAACAGCAGAATACACATTCTTCTCAAGTGCACATGGAACATTCTCAAAGATAGACCATATGTTGGGAAACAAAGCAAGCCTCAATAAATTTAAGAAGATTGAAATCATATCAAGCATCTTTTCTGACCACAATGCTATGAAACTTGAAATCAACCACAAGAGAAAAGCTGGGAAAGTCACAAATATGTGGACTAAACAACATGCTGCTGAGCAACCATTGGATCAATGAAGAAATCAAAGGAGAAATCAAAAAATACCTGGAGACAAATGAAAATGAAAATACAAAATACCAACTCTTATAGGATGCAGCAACAGCAGTACTAAGAGGGATTTTTATAGCAATACAGGCATATCTCAACAAAGAAGAAAAATCTGAAATAAGTAATCTTAAAGTACACCTAAAATAACTAGATAAAGAAGAAGAAACAAAGCTCAAAATTGGTAGAAGGAGGTAAATAATAAAAATGAAAGCAGAAATAAATGAAATAGAGATTGTAAAAGCCATAGAAAAAAATATAGAAACTAAGACCTGGTTGTTTGAGAAGATAAACAAAATTGACAAACAACCAGATTCACCAAGAAAAAAAAGAAGACTCAAATAAATAATATCAGAAATGAAAGAGGAGAAAATACAAACAGACACCACAGAAACACAAAGGATTATAAGAAAATACATGAAAAGCTATATGCCAACAAACTGGATAACCCAGAAGAAATGGGTAAATTCTTAGAATCATACAACCTTCCAAAACTGGATCAAGAAGAAATAGAGAATCTGAATAGACCAATCACAAGTAAAGAGATTGAAACAGTAATCAAAAACCTCCCAAAAAATAAAAGTCCAGGACCAGACGGTTTCTCTGGTAAAGTCAGACCAAACATTCAAAGAAGATATAATACTTATCCTTCTCAAACTACTCCAAAATATTGAAGAGGACAGGATGCTTCATAACTCATTCTACAAGGCCAACATAACCCTGATACCAAAACCAGACAAGGGCAACACAAAAAAGGAAAATTACAGGCCAATATTGCTAATGAACATAGATGCAAAAATCCTCAACAAAATATTAGCAAATCAAATACAACAAAAAATTGAAAGGATCATACAACATAATCAAGTGGGATTTATACCAGGGACACAGGGAGGGTTCAACATCCACAGATCAATCACTGTGATACACCACATTAACAAAATGAGGAATAAAAATCACATGATCATCTCAATAATGCAGAGAAATAATTTGACAAGATCCAACATTCATTTATGATAAAAACTCTCAATAAAATGGTATAGAAGTAAAGTACCTCAACATATTAAAGGCTGTATATGACAACCCTACAGCCAACATCATACTCAATGGTGAAAAACTGAAAGCCGTTCCTCTGAGAACAGGAACAAGACAATGGTGCCCACTCTTACCATTCTTATTTAACATAGTACTGGAGGTTTTAGCCAGAGCAATTAGGCAAGAAAAAAAATAAAAGGGATCCAAATTGGAAAAGAAGAAATAAAACTCTCACTGATTTGCAGATGACATGATTCCATATATAGAAAACTCTAAAGAATTCACCAGAAAACTATTAGAAATAATCAACAACTATAGCAAAGTTGCAGGGTACAAAATCAACATACAAAAATCAGTTGCATTTCTATACACTAATAACAAACTAGCAGAAAGAGAAGTCAAGAATACAATCCCATTTACAATCACAACGAAAAGAATAAAATACCCAGGAATAAAGTTAACCAAGGAAGTGAAAGACCTATATATTGAAAACTGTAAGACATTTTTGAAAGAAATCAAAGAAGACATAAAGAAATGGAGAGATATTCCATGCTCGGATTAGAAGAATAAACATAGTTAAAATGTCCATACTACCTAAAGCAACCTACAGATTCAATGCACTCAGAATCCCAATGACATTCTTCAGGGAAATAGAACAAAGAATCCTAAAATTTATATGGAGCAACAAAAGACTCCGAATAGCCAAAGCAATCCTGAGAAAAAAGAACAAAGCTGGAGGCATCACAATCCTTGACGTCAAAGTATACTACAAAACTATGGTAATCAAAACAGCATAGTACTGGCAGAAAAACAGACACACAGATCAATGGAACAGAACTGAGACCCCAGAAATAAAACTACACATCTATGGACAGCTAATTTTCAACAACGGAGCCAAGAGCATGCAATGGAGAAAGGAAACTCTCTTCAATAAGTGGTGTTGGGAAAACTGGACAGCCATGTGCAAAAGAATGAAAGTAGACCATTATCTTACACCCTATAGAAAAATTAACTCAAAATGGATTAATGATTTGAAAGTAAGACCAAAACTGTAAAATTCTTAGAAGAAAATATAGGCAGTACACTCTTTGACATTGATCTTATCAGCATCTTTTTTTTGTTTTGGTGAGGAAGATTAGCCCTGAGTTAACATCTGTTGCCAATCCTCCTCTTTTTGCTGAGGAAGATTGGCCCTGGGCTAACAGCTGTGCCCATCTTCCTCTACTTAATATGTGGGACACCTGCCACAGTATGGCTTGATAAGCGGTGCGTATGTCTGTGCTTGGGATCTGAACCTGTGTACCCCGGACCACTGAAGTGGACTGCGTGAACTTAACTACTATGCTACCAGGCATGCCCCTAGCAGTATTTTTTTGAATACCATTTTGAATACCAGACAATACCATGTCTACTCAGGCAAGGGAACCAAAGGAAAAAATTAACAAATGGGACTACATCAGACTAAAAAGCTTCTGCAAGGCAAAGGAAACCATCAACAAAATCAAAAGACAACCTACCAATTGGGAGAAAATATTTGCAAATCATATATCCAACAGGGGGTTAATTTCCAAAATATATAAAGAACTCATATAACTCAACAACAAAAAAAAACCCAATCAAAAAGTGGGCAGAGGATGTGAACAGTCATTTTTCCAAAGAAGATATACAGATGGCCAATAGGCACATGAAAAAACGTTCAGCATCACTAATTATTAGAGAAATGCAAATCAAAACTACAATGAGATATCCCCTCACACCTGTCAGAATGGCTATTATCAAAAAGATGAGAAATAATGAGTGTTGGAGAGGATGTCTAGGGAAAGGGAACCCTCATACACTGCTGGTGGGAATGTAAACTGGTGCAGCCACTATGGAAAACAGTATGGAGATTTCTCAAAAAATTAAAAATAGAAATCTCATTGATCCAGCTATCACACTACTGGGTATTTATCCAAAGAACATGAAATCAACAATTCAAACAGATTTATGCATCCCTATGTTAATTGCAGCATTATTCACGATAGCCAAGATGCGAAGTGACACAAGTGCCTGTCAACAGATGAATGGATAAAGAAGATGTGGTATATATACACTTTGGAATACTACTCAGCCATAAAAAAGGACAAAATTGTCCCATTTGTGACATCATGGATAGACCTTGAGGGTATTATGATAGGTGAAATAAGCCAGACAGAGAAAGACAAACACTGTATATTTTCACTCATATGTGAAAGACAAACAAACACACAGATAAGGAGAACAGTTTAGTGGTTACCAGAGGGGAAGGGGGTGGGGGGAGGGTGAAAGGGGTAAAGGGGCACAAATGTATGGTGAGGGGTAAAAACTAGACTATTAGTGACGAACACAATGCAGTCTATACAGTAACTGAAATATAGTGATGTACACCTGAAATTTACACAATGTTATAAGTCAATATGACCTCAATAAAATAATTTTTTAAAAAGAGGTTCCCAATCATAGAATTAACTCCACTTTCTGATAGCATCTTCTGCACTATTTTCACTCACAACACTTCCGACATTTAATGTGTTGGAATTTTCCACACCAAGCAATTCTCGAATTTTCTGTGGACACGAACTGTGTGTCCAACAATTCAATTCAATTTGGATGCTAATTACCCCGAGTTAGCAAAGATCTCATAGGTTAAGACCTCAGACCCACAAGACTTCCCCTAATTCAGACACCAGTACAAGTCCCCAGGTAGCCACCTGTACTTCTGACCAATTAGCTATAAGTTGGAAGTTCCCACGACTCCCTCCTCAGGTTTGATAACTTAATAGAACAGTTCACAGAACTCAGGAAAATACTTACATTTACCATTTTATTATAAAGGATACAACTCAGGAACAGCCAAATGGAAGAGATGCAGGGGTTGGGGGGAGCTGCAGAATTTCCATGCCCTCTCCAGGCATGCCACCCTCCCAGCATCTTGATGTGTTCACCAACCCAGAAGCCCTCTGAACCCCATTGTTTAGGGGTTTGTATGAAGATTCATTATGTAGGTGTGATTGATTGAATCATTGGCTGTTGGTGATTGTATTAGTCAGGGTTCTCCAGAGAAACAGAACTAATGGGATAAATATAGATATATATAAGAGAAGGTTTATTATAGGAATTGGCTCACATGGTTATAGAGACCAAGTCCACTAATTACTATCTGCGAGCTAGAGACCCAGGAGAGCCAGTGGTATAATTCAGTCCAAATTGAAAGGTCTGAGAAGCAATAGAGCCAATGGTGTAACTCCCAGTCTGAGGCCCAAGACAGGAGAAGCAGGGGGAAATGGGGGGCACTGGTGTAAGTCTTGGAGTCTGAAGGCCCAAGAACCAGGAGCTCTGATGTCTGACAGCAGAATTAGATGGACATCCCAGCTCAAGAAGAGAAAGAGAGTGCGCCATTCCTCTGCCTTTTTGTTCTATTTTGGCTTCCAACAGATTGGATGACGCCAGCTCACACTGGTGAGGGTGACTGAACTCACTCTCCAGTCCCTTCCTCCTTCCTGGAGGTCAGAGGATGAGGTTGAAACTTTCAACCTCTAATCATGCCTCCGTCTTTCTGGGACCAGCCCCCCCACCCCCCACCCCCCACCTCCTGAAGCTATCTGGAGGCCCCCAGACACCAGTTATCTCAGTAGCATACAAAAGACACTCTTACCACCTGAGAGACTTCAACAGTTTTAGGAGCTATGTACCAGCAACCAGGGACAAAGACCAAATACTTATTTCTTGTTATATCACAGCATCCAATCCAGAGCAAAGCACTAATTCTTTAAACCCTCTCTAAAACCACCTGCAAATCCAAACCCTAACTTAAGTCCTGTCTTTTTAACCCCCTCTTATGGAGTCAATCCATGTTCCTTCATAGGCAATAAACCCCACATGTTTCACCACAGAGATGGGTGGTTCCTGGCGTTCTTTGACACTGGAAACAACTGCCTCCATCTCCAGGTATTTTGTAAGAAGAGCAATGAAAATATGCACTCAAGTTTCACCCCTACTCGCATGCCCAGAACTGGTCTCCTTGTCTCTAGTTTTCCTTCAGCCCACTCCTTCATCTCCTCTGGCTTTATCTTCTAAAAAGAGGAATACAATCTTGCAACACATCCACTTCACCCTTGGAAAAAGTTCAAAGTACTTAGCATGAAACTAATTATTTTAAACATCTAACTGTGAATAATTGCTTCAAATGCAATTTGGATCAGTTCTTCTCCGTGTTTGAAATGACTCATTTTCAGGAAGCTTGCTGAGGATTCCTAGAGACTTCTTTTGAAAAACATTTTTCCACAAAAGTGGAGCCTCTGTGTTTGCCTGTATTTCCATAAAAAGTCTCAGATTTTCTTTCCTGATTAAAGTAGTTTTCCTTAGAAGAGTTCTTAAATGTGGAGAAAGGATGTAAAGAGGACAAACTTATCAATGTGGAAAGAAACTAGATGATCAAAATTGCACTTGCTAACATCATTATCAAGATAAGAATAAACTTGAGAAGAGCTTCTTTCACAAAAACTTGGTAAATTCCTCTTGCTTTGTCTGGGGCTTGCCAGAACGACTACTTAGAGTTGTTCTGAGCCAGTTTCATGTTATACTCACGTTAAAGAGGTCCTGCCATCTAGTGGCCAAATTGCATAGTGCTGCTTGCTTATTTAAAATTGAACTGAAGGCTTATGATGGAGTTCCCCAAGTCCACCATGCTCCTGGTGCTTGGACGAAATAATACTAAAGCTTCATCTATTTTAAGATGCCAGGAGTACTTTACTTATTTATTTTTTGCTGAGGAAGATTCACCCTAAGCTAACATCTGTGCCAATCTTCCTCTATTTTGTGTGTGGGTCGCCACCACAGCATGAGTGACGAGTGGTGTAGGTCCATGCCCTGCATCTGAACCTGCGAACCCCGGCTGCAGAAGCAGAGCGTGCGGAACTTTAACCATTGGGCCATGGGGCTGGCCCCTGCAAGGAGCACTTTAAACTTTTGGAAAATGGTCTGCCTTTGGGGCAAAACACAAGTCTTCAACCTGGGAAAGATCTTGATTTGACCTTGAGGCTGAGGTTCCCTTTGACTCTAACCGTATATGACTATGTGTGTGGGTGTTCTTCTTGAAATCATGATGGAAAACACTCAGGCAGCAGGGTTCTGAGAGTACAACAGGTGAGCATGTAGATTTTAGGAGCAGTCTTCACCAGCCTAGGCCTCTCCCACCACCTACAAGGGTGCAGCCAAATTTGAAGTGCCCAGAGTTTGTGTCCTAGAAGGCCATAGAGAATTGTGGAGTTCCAGGAGATGCAGGGGCCAGGGGAGTGAGCTTGATGCACCAAGCATTGAACTTGAAAATCAAAATCTGTTCACAGGTAGGAGCTGGGACATTGAGGGGAACTAATCCTCTAGGATCTGAGCAGGGGCAAAACTTGAGAGAACAGGAATAAATCAGAAACCAGGTCAGGATGGTCCTGACCTCCAGCTGGGAAAGGAATTGGAGTGTACTGAGCTCACTTTTATTGGCATTGAAATTGGACAGGCCCAGAGAAGGGGAGTTGGAGCTGGCACTGAGGCAGGGAGTCTAGAAGCATCAACTGTTGGGAGGTTTACAGGTCAAGTTGGTCTCCACCCTAAGGTAAAATGGAAAAGTCCATTTACAGCATGGACAGAGTAAAGGATTTGCAGCATGAGACCCCCATGTGTATGAATCCATCCTGTGCCACTCTAGTTCAAAATGGCACAGCCATTTAGCCTCTTTGGACCTTGGTTTCCTGGCACAATGAGTAGTTATTGAATCTGTGTCTGTTGTTAAAGAACAAAAATTCAACTGAGTAAATTTAAAGATCTGATTGGCTTTATCTGGTGACTCATGAATTGGGCAGCATCCCATCCAGCAAATAGATAGGAGCTCCAAGGAGTTGTATAAAATAGAAGGTTTTTATAGGCAGAAAGATGGTGGGGCAAAGAGGTTAAAAGAGTGGATTATTTCAGGCAAGGTCACCTTCCCTTAGGGGAAGGCAGCGGGTCTTATCAGGCAGACTACTAAGATTCATGTAGGTAAATGTGTCTAATTGAGTATGTACAGTTATAATCGATACAGGTTGTTCTGGCCGTAAAAGTTGAACTTGGTAAGAGACTTCTAAGAGGGGTCAATTATAGTTTGCAGTGACATTGGGAATAGAAGAGAAATCGGTCACAGGGAGCACCAGGGGATCTTTTGCATCATGACAAATCCAGCAATCTGAAAGGGTTACCCCCCCTTAGCAATGGCCTGGGAGATATGGATGAAGGTGTTATCTTTCCAGGCCAATGCCAGAGTAAAGGAAAGAAAAGAAGAGAGGATTTCCTGTTTGGTTAAAGCATGAAGTATTGATCTAGCATCTTGGGAGGAAGCAGTCTGCCTCTATCTCAGCTACTTCTCTTTCTCATCAATTTGATTTGGAAGTCTCCAGTGTCTGTAGAGTACCAGATGTCAGGTGGAGCCTTCTTTAGCTGTGAGATATGTATGCAAGGCTCAAGTCCCTGAAGTTTGGTTGCCATCTGGGTAATGCGGAGGACCTGGTATAGTCCCTTCCAAGGAGATTCAAGGGCCGTCTTTTGTTCACTAATGTTGATCAGGAAATTTCAGACTAATTGGTATCAGATTGATTAATTTGCAGATGTTGAACCATCCCTGCATCCTTGTAATAAATACCACTTGATCATGATGTATGGTCTTTTTAATGTATTGTTGTATTGAATTTGCTAGTATTTTGTTGAGGATTTTTGCATTGATGTTCATCAGTGATATTGGCCTGTGGTTTTCTTTTTCGTGTTGTCCTTGTCTGGTTTTGGTATTGGGGTAATGTTGGCTTTGTATAATGAGTTAGGAAGCTTCCCCCCCTCTTGAATTTTTTGCAAGAGTTTCAGAAGGATAGGTATTAAGTCTTCTTTGAATGTTTGGCAGAATTCACCAGGGAAGCCACCAAGTCCTGGACTTTTATTTTTTGGGAGGTTTTTGATTACTGTTTTGATCTCCTTACTGGTGATTGGTCTATTCAAATCGTCTATTTCTTTTTGATTCAGTTTTGCAAGATTGTATAATTCTAAGAATTTATCCATTTCTTCTAAATTAATCAATTTATTGGTGTATATCTTTTCATAGTATTCTCTTATAATGTTTTGTATTTCTGTGGTGTCCATTGTAATTTTTCCTCTTTCATTTCTGATTTTATTTATTTGAGTCCTCTCTCTTTTTTTCGTGAGTCTAGCTAAAGGCCGATCAATTTTGTTTATCTTTTCAAAGAACCAGCTCTTAGTTTCATTGGTTTTTTCTATTTTTTTTAGTCTCTATTTCATTTATTTATGCTCTGAGTTTTATTATTTCCTTCCTTCTACCGATTTTGGACCTTGTTTGTTCTTATTTTTCCAGTTCCTTTAGCTGCACTGTTAGATTGTTTATTTGAGATTTTTCTTGTTTGTTGAGATAGGCCTGTATTGCTATAAACTTCCCTCTTAGAACTGCTTTTGCTATATCCAATAAATTTTGACATGTTGTATTCTCATTTTCATTTGTCCCCAGGTATTTTTTGATTTCTCCTTTGATTTCGTCATTGACCCAATGGTTGTTCAGTAGTATTTTGTTTAATCTCCACATATTTGTGGCTTTTCCAGTTTATTTCTAGATTTGTACCATTGTGGTCAGAAAAGATGCTTGGTATTATTTCAATCTTCTTAAATTTATTGAGACTTGTTTTGTGGCCTAATATGTGATCTATCCTGGAGAATGTTCCATGTGCATTTTAAAAGAATGTGTATTCTGCAGTTTTTGGATGGTATGTTCTGATATATCTACTAAGTCCTTCTAATCTAATGTGTCATATAAGGCTGATGTTTCCTTATTGATCTTCTGTTTGGATGATCTATCCACTGGTGTAAGTGGAGTGTTCAAGTCCCCTACTATTATTGGGTTACTGTCTATTTCTCCTTTTATGTCTGTTAATAATTGATTTATGTATTTAGGTGAATCCTATTTGGGTGCATAGCTATTTACAAGTGTTATATCCTCCTGTTGGATTGTTACTTTGATCATTGTGTGGTGCCCTTCTTTGTTTCTTATTAGAGTTTTTGTTTTAAAGTCTATTTTGTCTGATATAAAGATTGTTAACCCAGCTTTCTTTTCATTGCTGTTTGCGTGGAGTATCTTTTTCCATCCCTTCACTTTCAGTTTGTGAGTGTCTTTAGGTCTGAAGTGTGTCTCTTGTATGCAGCATATACATGGGTCTTGTTTTTTTTATCCAATTCACCACCCTATGTCTTTTGATTGGAGCATTTAGTCCATTGACATTTAAAGTAGCTATTGAGAAGCATGTACTTATTGCCTTTTTGTTACCTTTTCTCTGGGTGTTTTAGTAGCTCTTCTTTTCTTCTTCTCTTGCTCTCTTCCCTTGTGGTCTGATGGCTTTCTTTAGTATTATGTTTGGATTTCTTTATCTTAATTTTTTGTGTATTTATTATAAGCTTCTGGTTTGTGATTACCACGAAGTTCATATACAATATCTTATGTAAATAGCAATCTATATTAAGTTGATGATCTCTTAAGTTTGACCTCTTGCTAAAAGCCCTACTCTTTTACTCCCCTCCCCCATTTTGTGTTTTTGATATCATATTTAACCTCTTTTTTGTATGTGTGTATCCGTTAACCTCTTATCATGGAAATAGATCATTTTAGTACTTTTGTATTTTGACATTCATATTAGCTTCATAGGTGGTTGATCTGCTACCTTTACTGTATATTTGCCTTTACCAGTGATTTTATTTATTTTTTGATAATTTTCTTTTTCCTATTTGTGGTCTTTTCTTTTCCACTTAAATAAGTCCCTTTAACATTTCTTGTAAGACTGGTTTATTGGTGATAAACTCCTCTAGTTTTTGCTAGTCTGGGAAACTTTATCTCTCCTTTCATCCTGAATGATAACCTTGCTGAGTAGAGTATTCTTGGCTGTAGGTTATTTTCCTTTCAGCACCTTACATATATCATGCCATTCTCTTCTAGCCTGTAAGGTTTCTGCTGAGAAGTCAGCTGACAGCCTCATGGAGTTTCCTTTGTATGCAACTTGTTGCCTTTCTCTTGCAGCTTTTAGGATTCTCTCTTTATCTTTAATTCTTGACATTTTAATTATAATGTGTCTTGGTGTGGGCCTCTTTGGGTTTATCTTGTTTGGTGCTCTCTGTGCTTCCTGTACCTGGATGTCTCTTTCCTTCCTTAGGTTAGGAAAGTTTTCAGCTACTATTTCTTCAAATAGATTCTCTGCCCCTTTGTCTCTCTCTTCTCCTTCTGAGACACCTATAACGTCGATGTTAGTGCACTTGATGTTGTCCCAGAGGTCCCTTAGACTGTCCTCATTCTGTTTAATTCTTTTTTCTTTTATCTGTTCAGCTTGGGTGATTTCCTCTAGTGTTTCATCCAGCTTGCTGATTCATTCTTCTGTATAATCTACTCTGCTATTGATTCCCTCTAGTGAATTTTTCTTTTCCATTATTGTATTCTTCAGTTCTGATTAGCTATTTTTCATATTTTCCAATTCTGTGTTAAAGTTCTCACTATGTTCATCTATTCTTCTCCCAAGATCAGTGAGCATCCTTATGACTATTAGTTTGTAGTCTTTATCAGGTAGATTGTTTATCTCTGTTTTATTTACTTCTTTTTCTGAGGATTTGTCCTCTTCCCTTATTTGGAACGTATTCCTTTGCCTCCTCATTTTGCCTACTTCTCTGTGCTTATATCTATGTCTTAGGTAGATCAGCTACATCTCCCAATCTTGGAGAGGTGGCCTTATGTAAGAGATGCCTTATGAGGCCCAGCTATGTGCTGCCCTCTTGTCACCAGTTGCAAATATTCCAGGAATGTCCCCTGTGTGAGCTATATGTGTCCTTCTGTTGTAGCAGCAGGGTTGCTATTTTGGGAGGTACATGGGAAGGCTAGGCTGTCTCCCTGGCTGGGTGGTTATAAGGCTCAGCCGCATACGGCTGCTATAGTCTCTTCAGTCACTTTATTGGGCAGGGGGAGCCCCAGTACAATTGGCTGCAAGGTCTAATAGCACACACCTGCTGATGTTTTGCTTTTAAGTGAGTAGGCCCCCAGGGTGGCTGGTTGCTAGGTTCAGGGGCTCACAATTGCTGTAGGCGTCTGGCCTGTGAGGCTGTTGTCATCTCTTTGAGGAGTGCAGCTGAGTGGGACTGGCCTCAGGCATGGCAGCACCCAATTATTTCTGGCATTGGAAGGTGGGGCAGGTCCCCTATGTGGCTCTTTGAGAAGCACAACTCTGCTGCAGCTGACAAGCCCCACTGCCCACAGGCTCACACACCCCATCAACGCAGTCCTGCCCCATGTGCGTGCCCTGCCCCACTGAAGTGGACCCAGTTGCTCCACTGCAGATTCCCCACACACCTCACCAACTCAGGCCTGCCCCTCATTCATGCCCTGCCCCACAGATGTGGACTCACTCACCTGGCTGCAGAAGACCCATGAACCCTGCTGATACAGGCCCACAAGTTGCCTGAGGGCTTGCTGGTGGGTGGGTCCAGTCCCTTGGTCAGTCTGCCTGCTCTATTTGAGCTGGATTAAATCAGTGTTCTAGTGGTGGGGCAAGCCCCTGGCTAACAGGCCAGGGGAAGAACTCCAATGGCGTCTGCCAGCATCCTTGTAAGCACACCTGTACTAGGTCACAATAATGGCTGCCACCAATGTTTCAGTCCCTGGGAAGGTGGTCACAGCTGCCTCTCGCCTCTCTGAGATGTGCTCAGAGCCTATCAAGTGAGTCTCTTTCACCAAAGGACTGTGCACCTTTCTTTCTGGTGACTATGTGTTACTTTCCAGAATGGGTGTATTTGTGTGTTGGCCCTTTAACAACAGGCTTTTCTGTCTCTTATGTTCAATAGCTTTTCTAGGGTTATTCCCTGTTGTTAATATCTAGAAAATCCAGATATTATGACACTCCTCTCAGTTGTGCTGAGTTCAAAAGCTGCTTGTTGTGGCAGAGGCATCCTGCTCAGACCCCCAGCTATTCCAGGGAAAGCTTTGTACCTTAAGATTCCCCCTAGCTGTGAAGTGCTGTGGCTAGGATTTGGCTTTTACTTCTCCACAAAAGTATCTCTGCTTTTTCAACCTCAATCAGCACTGTCCCTTGTTGTGGGGGTTCTTTTTATCCAGTTTCCAGTTCTTTCTCACAGGTAATTGTTCCAAGGGTAGTTGTAAATTTGTTGCATCCCTGGGAGGATGTGAACTTAGAGTCCCCCTATGCCGCCATCTTCACAGCAATCTAAATTTTTCTTCTAGTAAAAGAATATCTGTGTAGATAATAAAACTATGTGTCTGAATGTTTTGCATAGATGAATTCTCATGTGTTGAATTACATGGTGAAGCAGTGAGAGCACATCTTTTATATGAAAACCAGCTAAACCAGAGCCCACACCCCTCTACCACGTCTTTTGTGTTCTTACACTGTGGGCCTATTTTCTTCTGCCCTAATCACCCAAGAGTCAGGTACTAGATACCTCTGGACATCCCCTACATCCCAGAGCCTGCTGAAGTTATTCAAACTTCTTAATCCTAAGCCTGTTTACCTTGCCTTACCCATTTTTTCCCACAGAAACCACAGTAAGGGCTCTTGCTCACATTTTGCCCTTTCCTCTCTAGGTCCTAACTGAACCTGGTGCTTCCCCGTGTAGCCCTGCATGGCACAGCATGCCGTCTCCTGTTGGGAACATTGAATAATAAACTACCTTTTCAATGGAAGTTGTCCCCTGAAACATTTATAAAAAGTCTCCTATATATCTTCTGAATCCCAAAGGGTCTTTTTTTAAATTTTCTCACACTTGTGACACGTGAAGTGGAAGTGCATAACACTTTAATACATATGCCTCAATATGACAATTAATATATAATACTTTAAAATAACAAACTAAACCTTTTATAAAATTATTTTATTGCTTTTATGTACAGTGAATTTGGTGACATTCCCTCACTTTTTTTGGCTCAACTCTGAGAAAGGTGCTAGGCCCCATATTTCTCCCTTTCCAAACTTTCTTTGTCTTTCATAATCTCTATGTCTGCTTTATAGTGTTATTTTTTTATTTTATTGAGGTCATATTAGTTTATAACATTTTGAAATTTCAGCTGTACATTATTATTTATCAGTCACCATACATATATCCCCGTTTACCCCTTATGCCTACCCTCAACCCCCTTTCCCCTCTGGTAACCACTAATCTGTTCACTTTGCCCATGTGCTTGTTTATCTTCCACATATGAGTGAGATCATATGGCGTTTGTCTTTCTCTGTCTTGCTTATTTCACTTAACATAATACCCTCAAGGTGCATCCATTTTGTTGCAAATGGGATGATTTTGTCTTTTTTATGGCTGAGTAATATTCCACTGTGTGTGTGTGTGTGTGTGTGTGTGTGTGTGTGTGTAGGTGTGATATATATATATATCACACTTTCTTTATCCATTCATCACTCAATGGGCACTTGGGTTGCTTCCATGTCCCGGCTATTGTGAATAATGCTGCAATGAATATAGGTGAGCATAAGTCTATTTGAATTATTGATTTCAAGTTCTTCAGATAAATACCCAGCAGTGGGATAGCTGGACCATATGGTATTTCTATTTTTAATTTTTTGAGAAATTTCCACACTGTTTTCCACAGTGGCTGCACCAGTTTTCATTCCCACCAGCAGTGTATCAGAGTTCCCTTTTCTGCACATCCTCTCCAACATTTGTTAATTTTTCTGTTGGTGATTATAGCCATTCTAATGATGTGTAAGGTGATATCTCAATGTAGTTTTGATTCGCATTTCCCTGATGATTAGTGATGTTGAACATGTGCCTATTGGCCATCTGTATATCTTCTTTGGAAAAATGACTGTTCATATCCTCTGCCCATTTTTTGATTGGGTTGTTTGCTTTTTTTGTTGTTAAATTGTGTGCGTTCTTTATATATTTTGGAGATTAACCCCTTGTCGGATATATGAATCTCAAATATTTTTTCTCAGTTTGTGGGTTGTCTTTTCATTTTGTTCCTGGTTTCCTTTGCCTTGTAGAAGCTCTTTAGTCTGATGAAGTCTCACTATACTTTTTCTTTTGTCTCCCTTTCCCAGGTAGACATGATATTCGAAAAGATCCCTCTAAGACCAATGTCAAAGAGCATACTGCCTATATTTTCTTGTAGGAGTTTTATGGTTTCAGGTCTTACCTTTGAATCTTTGATTCATTTTGGGTTAATTTTTGTGTACGGCAAAAGATAATGGTCTACTTTCATTCTTTTGCATGTGGCTATCCAGTTTTCCCAGCACCATTTATTGAAGAGACTTTCCTTTCTCCATGTTCTTAGCTCCTTTGTCAAATATTAGCTGTCCATACATGTGTGGTTTTATTTCTGGGTTTTCTTTCTGTTCCATTGATCTGTGTGTCTGTTTTTCTGCCAGCACCATGCTGTTTTGATTACTATAGATTTGTAGTATATTTTGAAGTCAGAGATTGTGATGCTTCCAGCTTTGTTATTTTTTTCTCAGGATTGCTTTAGCTATTTGGGGTCTTTTGTTGCCCCATATGAATTTTAGGATTCTTTGTTCCATTTCTGTGGAGAATGTCATGAGGATTCTGATTGGGATTGCATTGAATCTGTAGATTGCTTTATGTAGTATGGAAATTTTAGCTATGTTTATTCTCCCAGTCCATGTGCATGGAATATCATTCCATTTCTTTATGTCGTCATCAGTTTCTTCAATAACATCTTATAGTTTTCATTGTAGAGGTCTTTCACCTCCTTGGTTAAATTTATTCCTAGATATTTGATTATTTTTGTTGCGATTGTAAATGGGATTGTGTTCTTGAGTTTTCTTTCTGTTAGTTCGTTATTAGAGAATAGAAATGCAACTGATTTTTGTAAGTTGATTTTGTACCCTGCAACTTTGCTGTAGTTGTTGATTATTTCTAACAATTTTCCAATGGATTCTTTAGGGTTTTCTATATATAAAATCATGTCATCTGCAAACAGCAGGAGTTTCACTTTTTCATTGCCTATTTGGATTGCTTTTATTCCTTTTTCTTGCCTAATTTCTCTGGAAAAACCCTCCAGTACTATGTTGAATAAAAGTGGTGAGAGTGGGCACCCTTGTCTTGTTCTTGGTCTCAGAGGGATGGCTTTCAGTTTTTCTGTCGAGTATGTTGTTGGCTGTGGGTTTGTCATATATGGCCTTTATTATGTTGAGGTACTTTCCTTCTATACCCATTTTATTGAGAGTTTTTATCATAAATGGATGCTGGATCTTGTCAAATGCTTTCTCTGCATCTATTAAGATCATGTGGTTTTTATTCCACATTTTGTGAATGTGGTGTATCACATTGATTGATTTGCAGATATTGAACCATCCCTGCATCCCTGGTATAAGTCCTACTTGATCATGGTGTATGATCCTTTTAATGTATTGCTGTATTCGATTTGTCAATATTTTGTTGAGAATTTTTGCATCTATGTTCATCAGGGATATTGGCCCGTAATTTTCCTTCTTTGTGTTGTCCTTGTGTGGCTTTGGGATCAGGTTGATGTTGGCCTTGTAGAATGTGTTAGGATGTGTTTGGTCTTCTTCAGTTTTTTGGAACAATTTGAGAAAGATGGGTATTAAGCCTTCTTTGAATGTTTGGTACAATTTTCCAGAGAAGCCATCTGGTCCTGGACTTTAATTTTTTGGGAGGATTTTGATTACTGTTTTAATCTCTTTAATTGTGATTGATCTATTCAGATTCTCTATTTCTTCTTCTTTTTTTTTTATTTATTTTTTCCCCCCAAAGCCCCAGTAGATAGTTGTATGTCATAGCTGCACATCCTTCTAGTTGCTGTACATGGGACGTGGCCGAGGCCGGAGAAGCAGTGCATCTGTGCGCGCCCGGGATCCGAACCCGGGCCGCCAGCAGCGGAGTGCGCGCACTTAACCGCTAAGCCACGGCCGGCCCTCTCTATTTCTTCTTGATTCAGTTTTGGGCAGTTTTATGAGTCTAAGACTTTATCCATTTTTCTAGATTGTCCAAGCTGTTGGCATATAGTTTTTCATAGTATTCTCTCATAAATATTTGCATTTCTATGGTATCCATTGTAATTTCTCCTCTTTCATTTCTAATTCTATTTATTTGAGCCTACTCTCTTTTTTTCTTAGTGAGTCTGGCTAAGGTTTTATCAATTTTTTTTTTTACCTTCTTGAAGAAACAGCTCTTCGTTTCATTGATTCTTTCTACTGTTTTTTTGGATTCAAATTCATTTATTTCTGCTCTAATTTTTATTATTTCTCTCCTTCTGCTGACTTTTGGCTTTGTTTGTTCTTCTTTTTCTAGTTGTTAGGTGTAGTTTAAGATTGCTTAGTTGACATTTTTCTTATTTGTTAAGCTGAGCCCGTATTGCTATGAATTTCCTCCTTAGGACCACTTTTGCTGCATCTCATATGAGTTGGTATGATGTATTTTCATTTTCTTTTGTCTCCAGATATTTTTTGATGTCTTCTTTAATTTCTTCAATGATCCATTGGTTGTTCAATAGCATATTGCTTAGTCTCCACATATTTGTGACTTCCCTAGCTTTTGTCTTGTAGTCGATTTCTAGTTTCACAGCATTATGGTTAAAAAAGATGTTTGATATGATTTCAATCTTCTTAAATTTATTGAGGCTTGCGTTGTTTCCCAACATATGGTCTATCTTTGAGAATATTCCACATGCACTTGAGAAGAATGTGTATTCTGCTGTTTTTGGATGGAGCATTCAGTATATATCTATTAAGTCCATCTGGTTCTAGTTTTACATTTAATTCCACTATTTCCTTGTTGACTTCTGCCTGGATGATCTATCTATTGTTGCCAGTGGGGTGTTGAGATCCCCTACTATTATTGTGTTGCTGTTAATTTCACATTTTAGGCCTGTTAATAGGTGCTTTATGTACTTTGGTGCTCTTGTGCTAGGTGCATATATATTTATAAGTGTTATGTCCTCTTGGTGGAGTGTCCCTTTTACCATTATATACTGCCCCTCTTTGTCTCTCCTTGCCTTTTTTATCTTGAAATCTACTTTGCTGATATAAGTATGGCAACACCTGCTTTCTTTTGTTTGCCATTAGCTTGGAGTATGGTCTTCTATCCCTTCAGTCTGAGCCTGTGTTTGTCTTTAGAGCTATGTTTCCTAGAGGCAGCATACTGTTGGCTCTTGTTTTTAAATCCATCCAGCCACTCTGTGTCCTTTGATTGGGGAATTCAATCCATTTACATTTAGAGTGATTATTGATATATGAGGGCTTAATACTGCCATTTTATCATTTGTTTTCCAGTTGTTCTGTATTTCCCTTGTTACTCATTCCGTGTGTTTCCGACTGCCAATTCAGTTGGTTGTTTTCTGAGTTTTGTCTTTATTTATCATTTGTGTCTTTGTTCTGATTTTTTGGTTAGTGGTTACCTTGAGGTTTGTATAAAAGATCTCGTAGATGAGATAGTCCATTTTCTGATAGCGTCCTATTTCCTTTAGTCTAAGCAGGTTCCACCCCTTTCTTCTTCCTCATCTAAGTTATTGTTGTCATAACTTATTCTGTTTTGTGTTGTGAGTTTGTGGTTAAAATGAAGTGATTATAGTTATTTTTGATGTTTTCTTTCCCTTTATCTTTAATGTTATAATTAAGTATTTGCTAACCTGTTCTGATAGAGAGCTACAATTTTCTGATTTTGTCTGCCTATTTATCTCCTTGCTGAAGGCTTTGTAAACTGCCTTTTTTTTCAGATGTGAGGGCTTTCTTGGTCATTTCTTGTAGGGGAGTCTTGTGGTGATGAACTCCCTCAGATTTTGTTTTTCTGGGAAAGTTTTTGTTTCTCCATCATATCTGAAGGATAATTTCTCTGGATAGAGTATTCTTAGCTGAAAGTTTTTGTCTTGCAGAATTTTGAATATATCATTCCACTCTGTCCTACCTGTAAGGTTTCTGCTGAGAAATTCGCTGAAAGCCTGATAGGGGTTCCTTTGTAGATTATTTCCTTCTGCCTTGCTCCCCTTAGTATTTTTCCTTTGTCATTGACTTTTGCTAGTTTTACCAGTATATGCCTTGGGGAAGGTCTTTTTTACATTGATGTAATTATGAGTTCTATTAGCTTCATTTACTTGTAATTCCCGCTCTTTCCCCAGGTTTGGGAAGTTCTCAGCTTTTATTTCTTTGAACAAGCTCTCTGCTCCTTTCTCCCTCTCTTCTCACTCTGGAACACCTATGATCCTTATGTTGCATTTCCTAATTGAGTCGGATATTTCTCTGAGAATTTCTTCATTTCTTTTTAGTCTTAGTTCTCTCCTCCTCCATCTGAAGCATTTCTATATTTCTGTCTCCTAAATTACTAACTCTGTCCTTCACAATATCAACTCTGTTAGTTAAGGACTCCAGATTTTTCTTTATCTTATTCATTGTGTTTTTCATCTCCAACATTTCTGATTGTTTTTTTTATAGTTTCAATCTCTTTTGTGAAGAATTCCCTCTGTTCATTAATTTTATTCTTGATTTCATTGAACTGTCTTTTTGAGTTTTCTTGTAACTCTTTGAGTTTTTTTTATGATAGCTATTTTGAATTCTCTGTCATTTAGACTGTAAATTTCTGTGACCTCAGGATTGATTTCTGGATACTTGTCATTTTCCATCTGCTCTGGAGTGTTAATGTACCTCTTCATGCTGTTTCATGGGGTGGATTTGTGCTTTCGCATAGTGATAGTATCTGGTCGCAGATTCCACCTGCCACCACTGGGTCAGCAGGAGCTGTGTATTCTGAGCCCACGGTGATCCCTGGCAGCTGTACCTGTCCTTTGGAAGCTGTGCTGACAGGGTCTGCCTGCATTTGCCCACTGGCCACCACTGATTTACACACATAGGCATGCAGGTTTCTGGCGGGGGTTCCCTGCTCTGGCTTACCAGCTGAGCTGGTGCACCAGACAGGAGGCAGGGAGGGGTGCTTTCTTTAGAGTGCACCATCCCAGGTGCTCCGCCTCTCATTTTGCTGTCTGCCCTCCTGGGATGCTCTACTTGGTGAAGATGCCCCTGTGATTGCTTAGCCTCCTCAGTGTGGAGCATTACCACAGGATGGGAGGCAACTCTGAGAGGGAAGGGATTCCCACAGAGGTCTGCCCTTCCCCCCCCCTCCTCTCAGACTCACGCACCAGCTGCTGCACATGGTCCTGCGCCCCAGGTCGCTGCCATTCATGGAGGGAGAGGGGACCTCCTTACCTCCTTCCACTGCCTCCCAGGGGGTCCAGCACCTGCACCTTCAGACATATGGCTGCATGGATCTCTCAGACATCTATTGTGCTGTGTGAATATCCTCTGTTAGTTTATGAATGTCCTTTTCATTGTATCTTAGAGGGGAGAGTCTAAAGGAAGAGCTCACTCTGCCATGATGCTGATATCACTGTGCTTGTTTAGTGTTTTTTTAAAAAATAAAAATATTAGTGATTAGAAGCATGTTTTCATGCTTAATTTGCAAGTCATATTTGCTAGTATGGCCATTCCTGTGTGAGGTAGGTATTACTACGCCCATTTTACAAAGGAGACAACTGTTGCACAGAGTGATTAAGAAACTTGCCTAAGATCATGCCTATACCAAGAGGCAGAGCTGGATTCCACATTGGGTCTGCTTGATTGTAAGTTTGTATTTACAACCCCTGTGTTGATTGGCTATTTTTACTCAATATGCTTTTAAGCCTCACAGAAAACCCATATTTATAAAAGTTGGGCAAACTTGAGTAGATGAAAAAAATTCTATGGTGAAAGACACCATAAACTAAATACTAAATTTTGAGAAATTTTTGGGTTATAAAGAACAGACAAAGGCTGGCTTTATATAATATAATGATTCTGAAAAATAAAATATTAAAAGACAAACATCCTGGTTAAAAATAGGCCATGGATATGATCAGGAACCTCATAGAAAAGGAAATAAAATAAGCTATAAATACATAAGTAGACATTTCATCTGGCTAGTGCTTATAGACATGCCGTTAAAAGACAACACCGAAATGTGGTTGTTCCACTATCAGATTGGCAAAAGTTAGAAGCAGATTTATAATTCTTATTGTTGTGAGGGTGTATACAAATGAGGACTTTCATACTGTGTTGGGGAGAAGGTACATTGCAACCGAATATTTGTAGTACATTTTGGCAATTCCCTGTGACATCTTTGACAGGTTCAAGGAGTAGTCTTAGGGGGCCGGCCCCGTGGCTTAGCGGTTAAGTGAGTGCGCTCCACTGCTGGCGACCCGGGTTCGGATCCCGGGCTCGCACCGACGCGCTGCTTCTCTGGCCATGCTGAGGCCGCATCCCACATACAGCAACTAGAAGGATGTGCAGCTATGACACACAACTATCTACTGGGGCTTTGGGGGGAAAAAAATAAAATAAATAAAATCTAAAAAAAAAAAAAAGGAGTAGTCGTAGATTCCAGTGGATCTTCAACCCCTAATGATGATGATGATAACAATCACAATCATAATCATAATAAACACTTAAGTGATTCCTGTGTGCAAGCTAATATGCTTAGCACTCTCTCTATATAATTTTTTTTTTTTTTTAAAGATTGGCCCTACACTAACATCTGTTGCCAATCTTCTTTGTTTTTTTTTCTCCCCAAAGCCCTAACACATAGTTTTGTATCATAGTTGTAGAGCTGTAGCTCTTCTATATGGGATGCCGCCTCAGCATGGCTTGATGAGCAGTGAGTAGGTCCACACCCGGGATCCGAACTGGCAAACCCGGGGCTGCCAAAGCGGAGAACACGAACTTAACCACTATGCCACCGGGCCAGCCCCCTATATATAATTATTTTAATCATCACAATAACACTACAAGGTATGAAAACGCACATAAACTATCATCATCCCTACTTCACAAAATGAGGAAACTGAGGCCCAGGGAGCGTGATTTCCTGAAGTTCCCACAAGTAGTAAGTGGCAGAGCTGGATCTTGACTCCCAAAACGTGATCTCCTAACCATTTTGTGTATTGCCTCTCAATTCCTGATCTATATTTCTGAACATCCCTGTGATACTGTATTAGGTAGCTGTCGTGGCCTAGAAAAAAATCACAAAATCTCAGTGGTGCATGACAGTAAACATCATTTTTGCTCATGCATCTGCAGATTGCCTGGTGTTTGGTTGGATGATTTGAGCTGGGCTCAGCTGGGTGGCTAGGCCATAAGCTGCACATTGGGTCTGGGTGTGTTCTGCACATCTCTCATTGTCTTAGAACCAGCATGCTAACCAGTGCAACGTGATAGCAGAGGAACAAAGAGAGCAAGTGGAAAAACTATGGTGCCTCCTAAGTTCTAGGCTCAGAACTGGCTTGTTGTCATTTCTGCTCACATCCCTTTGGCAAATGCCATTCAAATGTCTGAGTTTAACATTAGGAGTTGGGGAAATATACTGCAACTCCCCTGAGAGAAATTGTAAAGTCACATGACAAAGGGTGTGGATGAAGCAAGAGAGTGAAGAACTGGGACCAATGATTCTATCCCATAGACACTGTCATGATTGTTTTCATTTCTGACTTATCTGATCCTGTTTCTCTATGGCATTACATCATATTAAAAGTTGTGATCACCTGTAATTTATTATTTACTCCACACTTGCTTTCTCAACCCCTTTAATATCTTCCATTGCTGGCCCTTTTATCAAGGAAGTCTTTCTTTATGTGCAGGTCAACCCCTTGTTCATTTACCATGTCTCTCAGTTTTTTCCTACTATCGATGGGCAATGTTCATTGCCCTCTGTCTGTCTCTGCATGTGCACTGACCACCATGCACAGGCCAATGGCCATATGAAGTTCCAAAGGAATTTTTTACCTTCTGCTATTATGGAGTTCCTTTATTTGGGCATTTCCTTATCACCCAACCCCATATCCTTTGGTAGCCTCTCAAAATGAAGGCAGCTACCTTTTGTTGGTACAACATTTGCTCTTGGATATGGTCCTTGCACTGTCTATTTGAAACCTTCTTGACCATAAGTGATTTCTCTATTTCTGGTTTCATATCCAGATATTTACTTATGCTCCAGTCTCATTTTATTGATTACTAGTTTAGAAAGTCCATGTGGCTTTTTGATTAATGCTATCCTCAAAAAGTTGAGGTTTGTTAGTGTGATGGCCCACAGGCAAATGATAGCCTGTCCACATTTAGCACCTAGCCCTGGGCTTATTTCACTTATATTAAGTGAAGGCAAATTTGTAGAGACAGAAGGTAGAATGGTGGTTACCAGGGGCTGGAGTGGGGGAAAGGAATGGGTAGTTACTGTTTAATGAGTAAAGAGTTTCTGTTTGGGATGATGAACAAGTTCAGGAAATGGTTACTGGTAATGGTTGCACAACATTGTGGAAGTACTTAATACCAATGAATTTGACTCTTACAAAATGGTTAAAATGGTAAATTTTATGTATATTTTACCACAATAAAAAAATTGGTGATGAAGTAAAATAATATTTACAAAAAAGATACTTTCATACACCATATCAAAAAGCAATTAGGTTTTTGTCACCATGGAAAGTTGTCACCTACACCACACTATCTGAAAGTTTAAAAATAAATAGAAACATCATTCTCTAAGGACAAAAATAACTAAGATAATAAGGCTCAATAACAAAAAAATACTTAAGTTTATATCTAAGAATGTTTAGTAATTAAGGAGGGTAAAAGAATCAAAATTGCTCTTAATTTGAGAATGTGTCCTATATTATTGTAGTGAGGTGAATGGTGGCCTCTAAAAGGATATGTCCACGTCCAAATCCTTAGAACCTGTGAATATTACCTTATATGGCAAAAGATGTGATTAACTTAAGGATCTTGAGAGGAGGAGCTTATCCTGAGTGATCTGGGTGGGCCCTAAATGCAATCACATGTATCTTTTTAAGAGAGAGGAAGGCGGAGTTTACAAACAGACACACAGAGGGGATGGCCATGTGAACATGGAGCCCATAGAGATGTGGCTGCAAGCCAAGGAATGCCAACAGCCACCTGAAGCTGGAAGAGGCAAGGAAAAGAGCCTCCAAAGGGAGTAGGGCCCTGCCAACGTCTTGATTTTGGACTTCTGGCTTTAAGAATTGAGAGAAAAAGTTTTGTTTTTTTAAACTATCCAGTTTGTAGGAATTTATTAAGGCAGCCTTAAGAAACTAATACAATTAACCTTACACCACTTTATTAATTCCCCTTTGCTTTCTATATGAATTTCATATTCTCTATGGAGTTTCCAATTATTGAGATACTGAACTGAAAGAGGAACAAAAAGATGGTGAGCTCACAAAGGAAAGCAAGAGTCAGCAGTGATATTCTCTAACATTATATAATACTTATACACAAGTATGCAGTTTTCACACATTTATGACCACCAACGGACAGAAGATGCCAAAAACTCTACTCAAAGTTTTCCTTTTGACGAGTTGATTCTCTTAAAGGAGAAGGAAGTCATGCAGTTCAAGAATCAATACATGGATTTCAGGTTTATACGTTTATTTCTGCTTCATTTCATAAACAGAGAAGGTGGTGATCCTTGAGGGAGAGATCCTTGAACAAAGGTGATGATGGCGGTGATGGTTTACCACTTACTCCAGGGAAAGTAGTTGGAAGAGGAGGACCAACTCCTCTTGGCGGAGGTGGCGCTGGTAGAGGTGGTGGTGGGGATGGCCCTCTGTCTGCCTGTGGATGTGGTGGAAGAAGTCTGGACATTGATGAGCAACATGAGGGCCCATGTTCCTATGATATAAATAATCCAATGTTTAAATGCTTGTAATAAAATATGCAGCAAATAATTCATAACAATAGACATTTGTGTTTTCTTGTAGATTATGCGTTACTTATTTATCAATATTCAAGGACTTATTAGTACATGCAAAAGACTTGTACAGATATTTGATAAGTGTTTCAAACTCTACACAATGACTACTTCTGCTAACACTCTAATGCTAGGAGAGTTGGCATCCTCAGCAAAAGCTTTGTGAAATACTACTCCAAAAATAATGAAAAATTAGATTTCATGATAAACATATGCAAAGAAGAATTACTCTATATGGCTTGGGACTGTTAGACTAGTTAGTTCAAACATGGATAATTAATACAAGGTCATGGGCTTGATCTCTTTGAGGGCCAATTATCTTTACGCAAAGAATCTGTTTCATAGTGCCAAGGACCTAGCTGTCTTCTAATATCATAATATCTATGTGCATAGTAATATATGTTTGTCAAATTTTTTACATGTATTATCCATTTTGATACTCATTATAATCTTGTAATGTAGGTAGGGCAAATTTCATCTCACTTCTTGTGGATGAGGAAACTGAAACTCCAAGATTTAAGTGACTGAACAAAGTTCATGCAGTTAGTGTGAAACATGAGTAAGATTTTAATGCAGTTCTCATAACTAATTTAGTTCCCGTACTATTGTAGCAGCCTATCTCCTCATGAATGCATGTCATCTGTCATGAGCTGAGGACAGAACCTTGGGAAATGCCCCATTAGGGGTTGAAAAAAGGGAGTATCTGTCTCCTCAGAGATGTGAAAAGAGAAGTAGGAGGATAGGAAAAAATTGAAAGTAGAAGGATAGAAAAAATAAATTTATGGAAAGGAAATGATAAAATATTATAGTGAAAGAGAATGAAGCTAGGAAAAGGACACCAGATTGGGTCATTTGGAGTTCACTGGTGACTTCTGACATAATTTTTTAGTAGGATAGTGAAAACAGACCAATTTAAGAAACAAACACCTAGTGAGCATCCACTATGTTAAGATGCATTCTTCACTTTCTGTATATTCCCTCTAAACATAAGCTTTCTTGAGGGGAGTACTTAGTTGTAAAGTTTAGACACTCTTATGAAGACCTTAAGTATACATGGAAGCTTTTGTCAAAAGTGGATATATAAAGTTTATAGGCTATTAAATGATAGTAGTTGAGATTCACAGACATCTACAGAGGGCTTTGGGGAACCATTAAAATGATTTTCTTTTTTAAAGGAAATACTATGGACCCAATTAATCATATCATCATGAAAATTTCCTCCCAAAAACCATTTTGCAAGAGATCTATGCACCCCTATGTTCACTGCAGCATTATTCACAACAGCCAAGACATGGAATCAACTCAGGTGCCCTTCTATGGATGAATACATAAAGCAGATGTGGTATATATATACAATGGAATACTACTCAGCCATATAAATAGACAAAATCGTCCCATTTGCAACAACATGGATGGTCCTTGAGGGTATGATGGTAAGCAAAATAAGCCAGACAGAGAAAGAAAAATACTGCATTATTTCAACTCATATGTGGAAGATAAACAAATACATGGAAAAAGAGAGTGGATTAGTGGTTACTGGAGGGGAAAGTGGCTGGGGGTGGGAGATAGGGGTAAAGGGGGACATACATACAGTGACGGACAAAAGTTAGACTACTGGTGGTGAGCACGATGAAGTCTATTCAGAAATTGATAAATAATGTACACCCGAAATTACACGATGTTATAAACTATTATGATCTCAATAGAATAATTGAAAAAAACCCAATAATAATAAACCTAAACTTAATAATCACGCCCCCCCAAAGAAAACAGTTTTGCTTGTGTGATATATTCTGTGACAAAACATTCAGGGCAGTTTAAGAAACTAATGTCTGAGTCTTTTCTACACATGAAAATGGTTTATTGTCTTGGAAAATCAAATTGTAGAGTTATTTACACTAAAATGTTAATTTCCCAGAAAGTCTGCTTCTGGTCACATTTTCCTTCCATCTAACAAAATAATTTTCTACCACAAAACTTACTGTGACATGACACAATATATATCTAGTTTCATTACCTGAGTTCAACATTGCTGGAATTCTGTTCCAAGCTCTTTGATCTTTGCTTCCTTTTTTTGCATCTTGACTTGAACTTAAGATTAGGCTCTGAATACTTCATTTACCTACAATGATCACCACCATAAATGTAACTTAATAATACAGTTTCGCTAAAGATTCAAACAATATTATGTATGACATAAATAGAGCATTAAATCTCAGATTCTCAGGCATGGTTATTTTCATGACAATTAGGTACCCAAGTGGGGTGGAGCTAGTGCTGGTGGTGATAGTGGTGATAGTGGTAGTAATGAAGAAATAAGTCCCCAACCAAAGGCAAACAAACCCATTTTCACTCTTAGAAAAGAAAAAAGAAAAAAACAGGTGGACCAAGGAGTGTTTCCTGATTTATCACAGACATTTGTACTGTTTTGCTCTTAAAGTGTAGATCTTAAAAATTAGTACATTTTAATGTTTCATACCACATATTTAAGTTTAATGAATTAGAAAATGAGACCTAAAAATAAGATGTCTTCCAGTAGGTGCATGGATAAACTGTGGTACATCTATGCAATGGATTAAAAGAAATTAGCAATGAAAAGAAATGAACTATGAAGCCAAGAAAAGACATGGAGAAACCTTAAATGCATATCGCAAAGTGAAAGAAACCAATCTGAAAATGCTACATACTGTAGGATTCCAACTATATGACATTCTGGAACAGGCAAACCTGTGCAGATCATTCAAAGGACAGTGGTTGTGAGGGGTTCAGGGTGGGGGAGAGAGGGATGAATAAGTAAGCGGAGCACAGAGGATTTTTAGGGAAGTAAAACTATTGTGTATATCATAATGGTAGATACCTGTCATTACATATTTGTTAAAACCCATAGAACATACAACACAAAGAATGAACCCTAATGTAAACTATGGACTTTAGTTAAAAATAATATATTAAATTGGCTCATCAATTGTAACAAGTGTATTACACTAATTCAATATGTTAATAGAGGAAACAGGGAGTGGGGTGAGAAATCTCTGTACTTTTTTCAAAAAAGGTCTATTAATTTTTTAAAAAGCTCTCAAGCAGTTTGACTTTTTAACTATATTAACCTTGAAGAGATTGCACTTCTAGAATGCTAAAATTGATGCACCTCAATACAAATTAGAATCTTTCTACCACACCACGAATTGTCTAGCATGCAAAAAGAGGTGCTTTACAAAATCAGACACCAAAATGATGTATACCACAACTGCATTTAGTTGAGACGGCTAACCAAAATACTTGTATAAAATTTTAAAAGTGAGATTGTGAGAGGTTAAAACGCAGTGCTAAGCCAGAGAGATCATCTGAATAGTAGACATTCTTCTGTTACATCCTGTCCCAGCACCTACTGCAGTCAGGACTCTAAATAGATCCAAACAAGCCTGAAGTCTTAGAATGAACACTGCTCCAATCCAGCTACAGAAAGATAATATTTATATCTTATTTGTCCTTTGTTGCCACTGTCACTCCAGGTCATTTTAGAAGGTCATACACCTGTCTAAATAATGCCACTTCTGTTTCTAAAAGTGGTTTATTTTCCTATCTAGAATTATCTTTAGAGTTTTTGGAACAATAAAAACTACTTTTACTGTTAATAAACATTAATCCACAGAGTATATTTGACTTTTGGAAACTATAAAAAATCATTCATATCCAAGTTTGAGGACAAAGCAGGTGAGCAATCTGAACAATGATAGTTTGGGGTCAAACGTGAAATACTATTTAATAATTCTTTTTTTATTGTGAAATTTTTGCTGTACATCATTGCTTTTCAGTGAGCATATAAATGCATCCCTCCACCCTTTGTGCCCACCCCCCACCCCCCTAGCCCCTGGTAACCACCAAACAGTTTTCTCTGTCCATGTGTTGGTTTATCTTCCACATATGAGTGAAATCATGCACTCTTTGTCTTTCTCTTTCTGGCTTATTTCGCTTAACACAATACCCTCCAGGCCCATCCATGTTGTTGCGGATGGGATGATTTTGTCTTTTTGTATGCCTGAGTAGTATTCCATTGTATATATATATACCACATCTGCTTTATCCAATCATCAGTAGAGAGACACTTGGGTTGCTTTCATGTCTTGGCTATGGTGAATAATGCTGTGATGAACATAGGGGTGCATAAGCCTCTTTGGACTGTTGATTTCAGGTTTGTTGGGTAGAACCCAGTAGTGGGATAGCTGGATCATAGGGTATTTCTATTTTTAATTTTTTGAGGAATCTTCATACTGTTTTCCATAGTGGCTGCACCAGTTTCCATTCCCACCAGCAGTGAATGAGGTTTCCTATTTCTCCACAGCATCTCCAGCATTTGTTGCTTTTTGACTTGGTGATTATACCCATTATAACGGGTGTAAGGTGATATCTTAGTGTGGTTTAGATTTGCATTTCCCTGATGATTAGTGATGTTGAACATCTTTTCATGTGCCTATTGGCCATCTGTATGTCTTCTTTGAAGAAGTGTCTGTTCATTTCCTCTGCCCGTTTTTTGATTGGGTTATTTGTTTTTTGTTGTTGTTGTTCAGTTGTGTGAGTTCTTTATATATTATGGAGATTAATCCCTTGTCAGATATATGGTTTGCAAATATTTTTTCCCAGCTGATGGGTTGCCTATTCATTTTGATCCTGGTTTCATTTGCCTTGTAGAAGCTCTTTAATCTGATGAAGTCCCACTTGTTTATTTTTTCTTTTGTTTCCCTTGTCTGAGTAGACATGGAATTCAAAAAGATCCCTTTATGGCTGATGACGAGTAGTGTACTACCTATATTTTCCTCCAGGAGTTTTATAGTTTCAGGTCTCACCTTCAGGTCTTTGATCCATTTTGAGTTAATTTTTGTGTATGGCGAAAGAAGATGCTCTACTTTCATTCTTTTGCAAGTGGCTGTCCAGTTATCCCAGCACCATTTATTGAAGAGACTTTCCTTTCTCCACTGTATGTCCTTAGCTCCTTTGTCAAAGATTAGCTGCCCAGAGATGTGAGGTTTTATTTCTGGACTTTCAATTCTGTTCCATTGATCTGTGTGTCTGTTTTTGTACCAGTACCATGCTGTTTTAATTACTATCACTTTGTAGTATTTTTTTTTTTTTTTTGAGGAAGACCGGCTCTGAGCTAACATCTATTGCCAGTCCTCGTCCTTTTTTTTTTCCCTAAAAAGCCCCAGTAGATAGCTGTATGTCATAGTTGCACATCCTTCTAGTTACTGTATGTGGGATGCAGCCTCAGCACGGCCAGAGAAGCGGTGCGCCAGTGCACGCCCAGGATCCGAGCCCCGGCCACCAGTAGCGGAGCCCGCGCACTTAACCGCTAAGCCACAGGGCCGGCCCTGTAGCATGTTTTGAAGTCAGGGATTGTGATGCCTCCAGCCTTGTTCTTCTTTTTCAGGATTGCTTTAGCTATATGGGGTCTTTTGTTGCCCTATATGAATGCTAGTATTCTTTGTTCTATTTCTGTGAAGAATGTCCTTGGGATTCTGATTGGGATTGCATTGAATCTGTAGATTGCTTTAGGTAGTATGGACATTTTAACAATGTTTATTCTTCCAATCCAAGTGCATGGAATCATTTTCCATTTCTTTATGTCATCATTGATTTGACTCAGTAATGTCTTATAGTGTTCATTGTATAGGTCTTTCACTTTCTTACTTACTCCTAGATATTTTATTCTTTTTGTTGCTATCGTAAATGGGATTGTCTTCTTGAGTTCTCTTTCTGTTAGTTCATTGTTGGTATATAGAAATGCAACTGATTTCTGTAAGTTGATTTTGTACCCTGCCACTTGGCTGTAGTTGTTGATTATTTCTAATAGTTTTCCAATGGATTCTTTAGGGTTTGCTATATATAAGAACATGTCATCTGCAAACAGTGAGAGTTTCACTACTTCGTTGCCTATTTCGATTCTGTTTATTCCTTTTTCTTGCCTAATTGCTCTGGCCAGAACCTCCAGTACTGTGTTGAATAAGAGTGGTGAGAGTGGGCACCCTTGTCTTGTTCCTGTTTTCAGAGGGATGGCTTTCAGTTTTTCCCCATTGAGTATGATGTTGGCTGTGGGTTTGTCATATATGGCCTTTATTATGTTAAGGTGCTTTCCTTCTATACCCATTTTGTTGAGAGTTTTTTATCATAAATGGATGTTGGATCTTGTCAAAAGCCTTCTCTGCATCTATTGAGATGATCATATGTTTTTTATTCCTCGTTTTGTTAATGTGGTGTATCACATTGATTGATTTGCAGATGTTGAACCATCCCTGTGTCCCTGGTGTAAATCCCACTGGATCGTGGTGTATGATCTTTTTAATGTATTGCTGTATTCAGTTTGCCAATATTTTGTTGAGGATTTTTGCATCTATGTCATCAGGGATATTGGTCTGTAGTTTTCCTTCTTAGTATTGTCTTTGCCTGGCTTTGGTATCAGGGTGATGTTGGCCTCATAGAATGTTTTGAGAAGTGTTCCATCTTCCTCTATTTTTTGGAATAGTTTGAGAAGGATAGGTATTAAGTCTTCTTTGAAGGTTTGGTAAAATTCTCCAGAGAAGCCATCTGGTCCTGGACTTTTATTTTCAGGAGGTTTTTGATTACTGTTTCAACCTCTTTACTTATGATTGGTCTATTCAGGTTATCTATTTCTTCTTGATTCAGTTTTGGGAGATTGTATGAGTCTAGGAATTTATCCATTTCTTCTATATTGTCCAATTTGTTGGCATATAGTTTTTCATAGTATTCTCATATAATCTTTTGTATTTCTCTGGTATCTGTTGTAATTTCTCCTTTTTCATTTCTAATTTTACTTATTTGAGCATTCTCTCTTTTTTCTTGGTGAGTCTGTCTAAGGGTGTGTCAATTTTGCTTATCTTCTCAAAGAACCAGCTCTTTGTTTCATTGATCCTTTCTACTGTTTTTTTTAATTTCAATTTCATTTATTTCTGCTCTGATTTTTAGTATTTCCCTCCTTTTGCTGCCTTTAGGCTTTGTTTGTTCTTCTTTTTCTAATTCTGTTAGGTGTAGTTTGAGGTTGCTTATTTGGGCTTTTTCTTGTTTGTTGAGGTGGGCCTGTATTGCTATGAGTTTCCCTCTCAGGACCGCTTTTGCTGCATCCCATATGAGTTGGTATGGTGTATTTTGATTTTCATTTGTCTCCCAATATGCTTTGATTGCTCCTTTAATTTCATCAATGAACCATTGGTTGTTTAGTAGCATGTTGTTTAGTCTCCATGACTTTGTCACATTCCTGGTTTTTTCCTTGTAGTTGATTTCTAACTTCATGGCATTATAGTCTGAAAAGATGCTTGTTATGATTTCAATCTTCTTAAATTTATATGAGCATGCCTTGTTTCCCAACTTATGATCTATTCTTGAGAATGTTCCATGCACACTTGAGAAGAATGTGTAATCTGCTGTGTTTGAATGGAGTGCTCTGTATATGTCCATTAAGTCCATCTCATCTAGTTTTTCATTTAGGTCCATTATTTCCTTACTTATTTTCTGTCTGGATGATCTGTCCATTGATGAGAGTGGGGTGTTGAGATCCCCTACTACTATTGTGTTGTTGTTAATATCTCCTTTTAAGTTTGTTAGTAGTTGCTTTATGTACCTTGGTGCTCCTGTATTGGGTGGATATATATTTAAAAATGATATGTCTTCTTGGTGGAGTGTCCCTTTTAACATTATATATTGCCCTTCTTTGTCTCTCATTACCTGTTTTATCTTGAAGTCAACATTGTCTCTTATAAGTATGGCAACACCTGCTTTCTTATGTTTGCCATTAGCTTGGAGTATTGTCTTCCATCCTTTCACTCTGAGCCTGTGTTTGTCTTTAGAGCTGAGATGTGTTTCCTGGAGGCAGCACATTGTTGGGTCTTGTTTTTTAATCCATCCACTACTCTGTGTCTTTTGATTGGAGAGTTCAGTCCATTTACATTTAAGGTAATTATTGATATATGGGGGCTTGTTGTTGTTATTTTATTGCTCTTTTTCCGGTTCTTTTGCATTTCCTTTGTTTCTCATCCCATGTGTTTTGGACTACCAATTTACTTTGGTAGTTCTGTATGGGAGTTCTCTTAGTTTTCTCTTACTTTATCATGTGTGATTCTGTTCTGATTATTTGGTTAGTGGTTACCAGGAGGTTTGTATAAAAATCTTGTGCTTGTGGGGCCGGCCCGGTGGCGCAGGCGGTTAAGTGCGCGCGCTCCGCTGCGGCGGCCCGGGGTTCGCTGGTTCGGATCCCGGGCGCGCACCGAGGTACTGCTTGGTAGGCCATGCTGTGGCGGCGTCCCATGTAAAGTGGAGGAAGATGGGCACTGATGTTAGCCCAGGGCCGTCTTCCTCAGCAAAAAAAAGAGGAGGATTGGCGGATGTTAGCTCAGGGCTGATCTCCTCACAAAAAAAAAAAAAAAAAAAAAAAAAAAAAAAAAATCTTGTGCTTGTGATAGTCCATTTTTTGATGGCCTCTTATTCCCTTAGACAAAGTCGATTTGATCCCTTTCCTCTTCCCCTTGTAAGTTATTGTTGTCACATCTTATTCCTTCTTGTGTTGTGAGTTCGTTTTTAACATGATGAGGTTATATTTATGCTTGATGCTTACCTTCCCTTGATCTTTGGATTTATATTTAAGTGTTTGCTAATCTATTTTGGTAGAGGACTGCATTTCTGGTTTTGTCAACCTATTTTCCTCCTTGTTCAAAACTTTGAATCCCCTTTCTCTTTTTTTCCTCAGGGATGAGGGCCTTCTTGAGCACTTCTTGCAGTGGGGGTCTTGTGGCAATGAACTCCCTTAGCTTTTGTTTATCTGGGATAGTTATTATTTCTCCATCATATCTGAAGGATATTTTCACTGGATAGAGTATTCTTGGCTGAAAGTTTTTGTCCTTCAGAATTTTTAATATATCGTTCCACTCTCTCCTAGTCTGTGAAGTTTCTGTTGAGAATTCGGCTGAGAGTCTGATAGGAAATCCTTCGTATGTTACTTCTTTTTGTCTAGAGAACTATTTATTTCATTCACTGGTATTTCCAGCTCATTCCCAAGGTTTGGGAAGTTCTCAGGTATTATTTCTTTGAACAAGTTCTCTGCTCCTTTTTCCCTCTCTTCTCCTACTGGAATACCTATAATCCTTATGTTGGATTTCCTAATTGAGTTGGATATTTCTCGGAGAGTTTCTTCATTTCTTTTTAGTCTTAGTTCTCTTTCCTCCTCCATCAGGAGAATTTCAGCATTGCTGTCCTCAATATTGCTAATTCTTTCCTCTGTATTGTCAGCCCTGGTGCTTACGGCTTCCAGATTTATCTTATCTCCTCTATTGTGTTTTTCACCTCTAATATTTCTGACTGTTTTTTCTTTATAGTTTTAATCTCTTTCGTGAAGGAACTCCTGATATCATTGAATTGTCTATCTGTGTTTTCTTGTATTTCATTAAGCTTTTTATGATGGCTATTTTGAATGCTCTGTCATTAAGGTTATACATTTCTGTGCTTTTCAGGTTGACTTCTGGGTTCTTTTCATTTTCCTTTTGGTCTGGAGATTTAATATATTTTTGCATAGTGCTTGTCAGTGTTGACTTATTTTTCCTCATAGTGAAAATATATGGTCGCAGTTCCTTTTGCCACCACTGGGTGGGTGTCAAGGGCTGTGTATTCTGCCCTCCCTCGATCCACGGGCACTCTTGACTGCCCGCAGCTGAGCTGCGGCTGATCTGAAGCTCGGCTGAGCGGAGGCAGCTGGGGGTGAAGCGTTGGAACAGCTAGACCTGGAGCATGGGAACGGCTGGAACTGGAGCACAGCTAGGCTGAAGCAGTTGGGGCTCCGGTGCAGGTGGGTTGAAGCAGCTGCAGCTGAAGCATGGCTGGGCTGAAGAAGCAGGAGGTGGAGTGCTGCTGGGCCAAAGAACCTGGAACGGGAGTGCAGCTGGGCTGAAGTTGCTGGAACTGGAGTGTGGCTGGGCCAAAGTTGCTGGTGCCAAGTCAGCTGGAGCCTGAGCACAACCAAGCTGAAGCAGCTGGAGGTCGAGCTGAAGCAGCTGGGAGCGGGGCATGGTCAAGCTGATGCAGCTGGGGCTGGGGCACAGTTGAGCCCAAGGAGCTGGGGCCGTGGCATGGTGGAGCCAGGGCAGCTGGGGCTGTGGCGCGGTCCAGCCAGAGCAGCTGGGGCTGTGGTGGATGGGGCCTGAGCTGCTGCTGTCTCTGGTGCAGGGGCACAGGCATGTCCTACTGCTGGTGGGACCTGGGCGCTTGGGGGCCCCTGCCTCTGGGGGCAGGGTACGGTCACGCTGCCGCTGCTGGTGGGGCCTGGACACCTGACGGCTGCTGCCTCTGGGGGCGGGGCTACAGTCGCACTGCCACTGCTGGTGGTGCTCAGGCGCTTGGGGACCGCTGCCTCTGGTGGCAGGGTGTGGTTGCACTGCTGCTGCTGGTGGGGCCCGGGCACCTGTGGGCCACTGCCTCTGGCGCTGGGGCCAAACTGAAGCACTGCTGTGCAGAGGCTGCAGGGCCACTGTGCTGAAGCACCTAGCAGGCAGGCCAGGTGGGGGAGGGGAGCTTACTTTCACGAGAGACCGGATCTCAGAGGTCTCTTGCCTCACTTTCATTCTCTGCTCTCCTGAGGGGCTAGCTTCTCAAAAGTACACTTGCAACAGTTCTGCTCCCTCTGTAGTGGGATTCCCCACGGGCTGTGAGGGGTCTTGGAGAGCACTGGTTTTCCCATGGAGAGCCACCTCTCCCCCCTCAAGAGCCACGTGGTCTCGGACTCAGGGTTGCAGTCTTTGAGGAAGGAAGGGAGCTCCTCTTACCTCCTTCCACTTACTTTGGGGATTCCAGCACCTTGGTCCTTGGGTGTATGGCTGCCTGGGTGCCTCAGACGTACCCTGTGTTGTGTGACTAGCTTCTGTTGGAATATGAATGTCCTTTTTGTTGTGTCTTATAGGGGGAGAGTTCAATGGGGGAAGCTCATTCCGCCATGATGCTGACGTCACTCCTCAGCATCTCCTCTTAAATACTAATAATTCTTTTATTCATCCCTACCTGACTGCTACAAAATGTCCCACGGAGGCTGATCCAAAACTTTTCTAGTCTATTTAAATTTCAAACCTACCCAAGAGCCTTCATGGACAGTAAATGAACTTATTTACTAGTTCACTGAGAAGATAGAGGTTCTCCAATGGGAGCTTGTTCAACTTGACGATTATCCACGTTAAGATTTCTCTGGACCCACAGTCTCACCTCCTCTCCTAAAGTTATCTTATCCACATGTTTTTTTCTGAGCTTGGTGCCTACACAAGCAAACTGTCCACAATTTCCTTCTGTAAATGGCTCATTGGTACATTTGCAGACAGGTACTCAATCTCCCTGCTTGTAATTTAAAATAGCTAAACAATTTGTAACCACACATAGAATCAGAATCACTTAAATCTGAAATGTGTGAACTGGAAGAGGCTTTCTTAGAAGTCCACTAATCTTATCCTCTCCTGTTAATTATGAAGAAACTAAGATGCAAGAAGTGTGACTTACTTAAAGTCATAGCCAATTAATGACAAAGCTGAGACTTCTTTTTATGACTTTTTAAAAATTATATCACCACTTTAAATGACTCAGAACAAGAGAAGGCATGCAGGGAGCCACTGGGAGAACAAACGTGCTTTCATTTTCATTTTAAATGTTGGTGATGAGACTAAATCATCAAACACTGACATTTCTTTGCTATTACTATTTTTCAGTGCTCTTTTCCCCAAAATACATGTTTACAGAAAGCTGTGATGGATAGATAATCATCATTTGCACCATTCTTGTGGTATCTGGTGAAAGTGCCAGCCCAAAATTAAGTGGATTCTAAGATTCTCAAAGGGAACTTTGAATTTACTATTTAAAACAAGAACATTTGATGCACAAAGGTCTATTAATCAAAAAGCATGCAATTTATTTCACCAATAAAACTGATAACTTCACACAAACATTTTATACTAAAGCTCTTACAATTTATTCTAGCAGCAGAAAAAACAAAGAGATCCTGAAGTAACTTCAATGACACTCTATAATTCTGGAATGATAGAAAACTTTATTATCTCCAAGATAGGTCAAACTCTAAAGAGATAGAATATTTAAGCACTTTATCTTGTTATCAGAGGTTGAAAACTAGAGAGATTTTAGACTTGTGCTTCTCTCTTCCACCAACAAGAGAAAAATACTATGTTAAAGTTTTATAGGATCTAGGAGAAAAAGGAATGAAACTTTTGGTAGAATCCAATAAAATTGCAGCTATGCTTTTACAAAAGAAGGAAAAGAAAATCTAGATACAAATAACATTAAGATATTAATAATAAAGCTGGCAGTTGTTCAAAGGCATTTATGTAGTCATTCACGTGGAAAGCAAAGGAAAACTCAAATTGCAGCAAGCCTACATGAAGTAGCACTGTCATTTGAGAATTTTTAATTAGAAAATTCAAGGAAGTCAATTGAGGTCACTCTAAGTAGAGAGAAAGGAGGAGAGCTTACACCATTTTGTTGCTATCAAGAAGAGTGACTTTAGAGACCAGAGCAGGTAGAACTAGGTCATTATCTCAGAATTCTACAAGGAACTGTCTATTGTAAGGAAGGGAAATCTGAAGGAATGCAATGGGGATTTATTTAGATTGCTTGTTTCTAACTATATCTTTGAGTAATTTAATTGCATTTCACTTATCACTTTAACATAACAAGGCTAGTGTTTTTCTTATATATTTATTAAAGGTGATAAGGAAGGAAAAATAGATTGTAGTAACCTTGCTTTATTAAGAAAAACAAATTATAGAGTCTGAGGCACAGAAAGAAAAAAGAATGAAGAAAAGTGAACAGAGCTTAATGGACTTATAGGACATCATCAAGTAGACTAATATATGCATTATGGAAGTCCAAGGAGAAGAGAAAGATAAAGGGGCAGAGAGATTATTTCAAGAAATAATGGCTGAAAATTTCCCAAATTTGATAAAATACTCAAATCTACAAATCCAAGAAGTTCAATGAACTTCAAAGTAGGTTAAAACAAAAGAGAATCATACTGAGACACATTGTAATCAAACTGCCTAAAGTCAAAGACATGAGCTAGCCCTGATGGCCTAGCTGTTAAAGTTTGGCACGCTCTGCTTCAGTGGCCCAGGTTTGGTTCCTGGGCGTGTAACCACACCACTTGTCTGTCCGTAACCATGCTGTGGTGGCAGCTCACAAAGAAGAACTAGAAGAATTTACAACTATACACAACTGTGTACTGGGGCTTTGTGGGGGGAAAGGGAGGAAAAGGAGGAAGATTGGCAACAGATGTTAGCTTAGGGTGACTCTTCCTCTGCAAAAAAATAAAATAAAAAAATAAAGTCAAAGACAAAAGAGAGAATCTTGATAACAAAAAGGGAAAAGCAACATGTCACTTACAAGGGATCGAGTTATAAGATCGCTAATAAGATTATCACCAGATTTTCCATCAGAAATCTCACAGGCCAAAAGGCAGTGGTATGATATGTTTAAAGTGTTAAAAGAAAAAAATGTCAACCAAGAATTCTATATCCGGCAAAAACTGTCTTTAAAAAATGAGAGAGAAATTAAGACATTCCAAGATAAACAAAAGCTGAAAGAATTCATTGGTACTAAATCAGTCCTATAAGAAATGCTAAGGGGATCGTTTCGGTTGAAATAAAAGGATTATAGACTATAACTCAAACCCATATAAAGATAAGATCTCCTGTAAATATTTTCAAAAACACCAAATCCTGAAAACAATCCAAATGTACAGCAACTAGTGAATAGATAAAGAAATTTTCATATATCCTAACAATGGAATACTCCTCAACAATAAAAATGAATGAACCAATGATATATGCAACAACTTGGATGAATCTCAAAAGCATTGTGCTAAGTGAAAGAAGCCACAAACAAAAGGATTACTTTGGGACTCCAAGGATATGACTTTAAAAAAGACAGAACCATATTGACAGAAATTAGATCAGTAGTTGCCAAGTGCTGAAAGTAGTGTGAAATCACTGACTACAAAGGAACCCAAGAGAACTTTCCGGGGTCATAGAAATACACCATATCTTGATTGTGACAGTAGTTACATGACTATATACATTTGTTGCAATCATACAATTTTGTGCACTTTGAAAGTGAATTTTACAATACGTAAATTATATCTCAATAGAAACGAAAGCATATGTTCACAAAGAGGCCCACACACACAGGTACCTAGTAACTTTATTTGTAATAGTCAAAAACTAGAAACAACCTAAATGTCCATCAAGACATGAGTGAACATACCATGGCATATCCATACAATGGAATACCACTCAGCAGCAAAAGAAATGAACCACAGATACAGGCAAAGAGCATGGATAAATCTCAGAACAACTATTCTGAGTTTTGAAAGCCAGAGAAAAAAAGAACACAAACCGTATGATTTTATTTATATAAAACTCCAGAAAATGTAAACTTTTGTATAGTGATCAATGGCTGTCAGGGGCTAGCAAGTGGAGGGATGTGTGAGAGGAGGATAACAAAGAGGAAGAGGTAATTTTGGGGGATAGTGCATATGTTCATTATGTTGATTTGGTGATGTCATTACAGATGCACACATACATCAAAATTTATTAAATTATATACTATATCTTCATGATTTATTAATATTATAAATTGCTATTTATAAATAACTTCATATTTCATGGTTTGTAAGAGTGTATCAAATATTTTCTTCACTACTTCCCAATTGATAGATATTTCACTTGTTTACAGTGCTTCACTATCGTGCTACCAAAAAAAACAATATCTGTGGTTTTGTTTTTTGTATAACTGAAACAACATTTAAAGTATCGTGCAAAAGAGAAAGGAAAGGGCCGGCCCCACAGCTTAGCGGTTAGCTCCGCTGCTGGTGGCCCGGGTTCGGATCCTGGGTGCGCACCGACACACTGCTTCTCCAGCCATGCTGAGGCTGTGTCCCACATACAGCAACCAAAAGGATGTGCAGCTATGACATACAACTATCTACTGGGGCTTTGGGGGAAAAACAAATAAATAAAAAATTAAAGGGGCGGAGTCAAGATGGCAGCATAGGCAGACTCGGAACTCACCTCCTCCCGTGGACACAGCCAATTTACAACTACTCGTGGAAAAATTACCCCTGAGACAGAACTGAAAACTGCATGAGAGGAACTCCTGCAACAACGGACAATCCTAACTGAGGTAGAAGAGGCAGAGACTCCCTTCTAGAGAGGAAAAACACCGCCTTCACAGGCCGCCAGCTTCACGGCCGCCGGGAGCAGTGCACAGGTACGCAGCCTCCCTGGAGGCGCAGGGTCCTGAGCTGGGAGTGCCCCCGCTGTGGGCATTTTGTGGACCCAGCACAATCGACACCAGCGGCATAATATCTGACTTTGCCTGCTACTAAAACACTAGGGAGTACCCCCAGAAAACCCGGTTCACAAAGAAACTAAAACTGGCTCTTAAAGGGCCCACGCGCAAACTCACCCGTTTCAGAAAGCATCCTAAAATCACCAGAAAGAAAGGTGCACAGTGCTGTGGTGAAAAGAGACTCACCTAATAGGCCCTGAGTGCATCTCGGTGAGGGGTGAGACCTCTCCAGGGACTGGGACATTGGCGGCGGCCATTGTTGTGGCCTGGTGTGGGCGTGCTGACACAGACGCCATTGGAGTTCTCCCTGAGGCCTGCTAGCCCAGGGTCTGCCCCACCCGCTAGAGCACCGATTTAATCCAGCTCAGCCAGGGCAGGCAGCCCACCCTAGAGACTGGCCCCACCCAACAACAAGCCCTCAGGCAACTTGTGGGCCTGCATAGATTGGTGACTGGATTCTCTGCAGCCTGGCAACTGAGCCGACTTGAGCGGGGCAGGGTGTGCACAAGGAGTGGGTGGAGTGTGTGAGGCTCCCGCCGTGGAGAGACTGGGTCCATTTGGGGAGGTCGGGGCGCTCACACGGGGCAGGACTGTGTTGACTGTGTGTGTGGACCTGTGGGCGGCAGGGTTTGTCAGCTGCAGAAGACTTGTGCTTCTCAAAGACCCACATAGGGGGTTTGCCCCACCTTCCAAAGCCTGAAACGATTGGGTGCTCCTGTGCCTGAGGCCAGCCCCACCCAGCTGCAATCCTCACAGAGCTGACAAGAGACCTAATAGGCTAGAGGCTTACAGCAATTGTAAGGCCCTGAGCCTAACAACCTGCCACGCTGGGGGCCTACTCACTTAAAAGAAATACTGCAACACAAATGTGGTATTAGAACTTGCAGCCAACTGTGCTGGGGATCCCCACACCTGATAAAGAGACTGAAGGGCCCACAACAACTACAAGCAGCTGAGCATTACAACAGCTGGCCAGGAGCATAACTCAGCCTCCCTGGGCGCCTGCAGGGAGAGCAAACAGGCCACAACAGAAGGACACACGTAGCCCACATAGGGGTCACCCCTGGAACATTGAGAACTGAGGGAAGCACACTGGAAGCCTCCTAAGGCATCACTTACATAAGGTCACCTATCCAAGAGCAGGAGATGTAGCTGACCTACCTAATACGTAGACACAAGCGCAGGGAAAGAGGCAAAATGAGGAGGCAAAAGAATACATTCCAAGTAAGGGAACAGGACAAAACCCCAGAAAAGGAACTAAGTGAAACAGAAATGAGCAACCTACCCGACAGAGAGTTCAAACTAAGAGTGTTAAGGATGCTCACTGATCTGGGGAGAAGAATAGATGAACTCAGTGAGAATGTCAACAAAGAAATGGAAGATATAAAAAAGAACCAATCAGAAATGAAGAATACAATACTGCAAATGAAAAATTCATTAGAGGGACTCAAAAGCAGAGTAGAGGATACAGAAGAACGGATCTGTGAGCTGGACGAAAGACTAGAAGAAATTACCCAAGGTGAACAGGTAAAAGAGAAAAGAATTAAAAAGAGTGAGGAGAGTCTAAAGGGACCTCTGGGACAACATCAAGTGCACTAACATCCGTGTTATAGGTGTCCCGGAAGGAGAAGAGCAAGACAAGGGGGCAGAGAATCTATTTCAAGAAATAATAGATGAAAACTTCCCTAACCTAAGGAAGGAAATAGACATCCAGGTACAGGAAGCACAGAGAGCCCCAAACAAGATAAACCCAAAGAGGCCCACACCAAGACCCATCATAATCAAAATGTCCAGAATTAAAGATAAAGAGAGAATCCTAAAAGCCGCAAGAGAATGTCAACTTACATACAAAGGAAACCCCATAAGGCTATCAGCTGACTTCTCAGCAGAAACCTTACAGGCTAGAAGAGAATGGCATGATATATTTAAAGTGCTAAAAGGAAAAAACTTACAGCCAAGAATACTCTATCCAGCAAGGTTATCATTCAAAATGGAAGGAGAGATCAAAATTTTACCAGATAAGCAAAAAATAAAGGAGTTTGTCACCAAGAAACCAGTGCTACAAGAAATGTTAAAGGGACTGATTTAAGGGGAAAAGAGAAGACCACAAATAGGAAAAATTATCTATTTGCATGATTAGAACGTAATGGATACAAATACACAAAAAAGAGTTTAGATATGATATCAAAAACATAAAAGGAGGGAGGAGGGGAGTTAAGAGTACAGCTTTCCGACAGAGGTCAAACTAAAGTGACCATCAATTCTGTATAGAAGAAGAAAGGAACAGAGAAGGACTACTAAAACACTGAGAAAAAAAAAAAGTTAAAAAATGGCAGTAAGTACATACTTATCAATAGCTACTTTAAACGTCAATGGACTAAATGCTCCCATTAAAAGGCATAGGGTGGCTGACTGGATAAAAAAACAAGACCCATATATATGCTGCATACAAGAGACACACTTCAGACCTAAAGACACTCACAAACTGAAAGTGAAGGGATGGAAAAAGATACTCCACGCAAATGGCAATGAAAAGAAAGCTGGGGTGGCAGTACTCATATCAGACAAAATAGACTTTAAAACAAAAACTGTAAAAAGAGACAAAGAAGGGCATTACATAATGATCAAGGGAACAATTCAACAAGAGGATATAACACTTGTAAATATCTATGCACCCAATGTAGGTGCACCTAAATATATAAAGCAATTATTAACAGACATAAAAACAGAAATAGCCAGTAACACAATAATAGTAGGGGACTTTAACACTCCACTTACACCAACGGATAGATCATCCAAACAGAAGATCAATAAGGAAACATTGGCCTTAAATGACACACTAGAACAGATGGACCTAGTTGATATAAATGGAGCATTCTATCCAGAAACCGAAGAATACACGTTCTTTTCAAATGCACATGGAACATTCTCCAGGATTGATCACATATTAGGCCACAAAAGAAGTCTCCATAAATTTAAGAAGATTGAAATAATACCAAGCATCTTTTCTGACCACAACGGTATGAAACTAGAAATCAACTATAGAAAGAAAATCAGAAAAGCCACAAAAGCGTGGAGATTAAACAAAATGCTACTGAACAACGACTGGGTTAACAAAGAAATCAAAGAAGAAATCAAAAAATACCTGGAGATAAATGAAAATGAAAATACGACATGCCAGAATTTATGGGATACAGCAAAAGCGGTTCTAAGAGGGAAGTTTATAGCGATACAGGCCTATCTCAACAAACAAGAAAAATCTCAAATAAACAATCTAACAATGCACTTAAAGGAACTGGAAAAAGAAGAACAAACCAAGCCCAAAATCAGTAGAAGAAGGGAAATAATAAAAATCAGAGCAGAAATAAATGAAATAGAGACCAAAAAAACAATAGAAAAAATTAATAAAACCAAGAGCTGGTTCTTTGAAAAGATCAACAAAATTGACAAATCTTTAGCTAGACTCACCAAGAAAAAAAGAGAGAAGGCACAAATAAGTAAAATCAGAAATGAAAGAGGAGAGGTTACAACAGACACCTCGGAAATACAAAAGATTATAAGAGAATACTATGAAAAGCTATATGCCAACCAATTCGACAATCTGGAAGAAATGGAAAAATTCTTAGACTCATATAACCTTCCAAAACTGGATCAAGAAGAAATAGAGAATTTGAATAGACCAATCACCAGTAAGGAGATCGATACAGTAATCAAAAACCTCCCCAAAAATAAAAGTCCAGCACCAGATGGCTTCCCTGGGGAATTCTACCAAACATTCAAAGAAGACTTAATACCTATCCTTCTCAAACTCTTCCAAAAAATTGAGGGGAGGGGGAAGCTCCCTAACTCATTCTACGAAGCCGACATTACCCTGATACCAAAACCAGACAAGGACAACACAAAAAAAAGAAAATTACAGGCCAATATCACTGATGAACATCGATGCAAAAATCCTCAACAAAATACTAGCAAATCGCATACAACAATACAGTAAAAAGATTATACACCATGATCAAGTGGGATTTATTCCAGGGATGCAGGGATGGTTCAACATTCGCAAATCAATCAACGTGATACACCACATTAATAAAATGAAGAATAAAAATCACATGATCATCTCAATAGATGCAGAGAAAGCATTTGACAAGATACAGCATCCATTTATGATAAAAACTCTGAATAAAATGGCTATAGAAGGAAACTACATCAACATAATAAAGACCATATATGAGAAACCCACAGCTAATATCATCCTCAATGGTGAAAAACTGAAAGCCATCCCTCTAAGAACAGGAACCAGACAAGGATGCCCACTGTCACCACTCCTATTTAACATAGTACTGGAAGTCCTAGCCAGAGCAATCAGGCAAGAGAAAGAAAGAAAAGGGATCCAAATTGGAAAGGAAGAAGTGAAACTGTCACTATTTGCAGATGACATGATTTTATATATAGAAAACCCTAAAGAATCCACCAGAAAACTTTTAGAAGTAATAAACGAATATGGTAAAGTTGCAGGATACAAAATCAACATACAAAAATCAGTTGCATTTCTGTACACTAACAACGAAGTAGCAGAAAGAGAAATTAAGAATACCATCCCATTTACAATTGCAACAAAAAGAATAAAATACCTAGGAATAAACTTAACCAAAGAGGTGAAAGATCTGTACACCGAAAACTATAAAACATTTCTGAAAGAAATTGAAGAAGACACAAAGAAATGGAAAGATATTCTGTGATCTTGGATTGGAAGAATTAACATAGTTAAGATGTCCATACTTCCTAAAGCCATCTATAGATTCAGTGCAATCCCTATCAAAGTTCCAACAACATTTTTCACAGAAATAGAACAAAGAATCCTAAAATTTATATGGAACAACAAAAGACCCCGAATAGCTAAAGGAATCCTGACAAAAAAGAACAAAGCTGGAGGTATCACACTCCCTGATTTCAAAATATACTACAAAGCTATAGTAACCAAAACAGCATGGTACTGGCACAAAAACAGACACACAGATCAATGGAATAGAATCGAAAGCCCAGAAATAAACCCACACATCTATGGACAGCTAATCTTTGACAAAGGAGCCAAGAACATACAATGGAGAAAAGAAAGTCTCTTCAACAAATGGTGTTGGGAAAACTGGATAGCCATATGCAAAGAAATGAAACTAGACCCTTACCTTACACCATACACAAAAATTAACTCCAAATGGATTAAAGACTTGAATGTAAGACCTGAAACTGTGAAACTTCTAGAAGAAAACATAAGCAGTACGCTCTTCGACATCAGTCTTAGCAACATCTTTTCAAACACCACGTCTGGTCGGGCAAGAGAAACAATAGAAAAAATCAACAAATGGGACTACATCAAACTAAAAAGCTTCTGCACAGCAAAGGAAACCATCAACAAAATGAAAAGACAACCTAACAATTGGGAGAAGATATTTTCAAACCATACTTCTGATAAGGGCTTAATCTCCAAAATATATAAAGAACTCATGCATCTCAACAACAAGAAAACTACCAACCCAATTAAAAAATGGGCAAAAGACCTGAACAGACATTTCTCCAAAGAAGATATACAGATGGCCAACAGACACATGAAAAGATGTTCAAAATCACTAACTATCAGGGAAATGCAAATCAAAACTACAGTGAGATATCACCTCACGCCCCTCAGAATGGCTATAATTAACAAGACAGGAAACAACATGTGTTGGAGAGGATGTGGAGAGAAGGGAACTCTTATACAGTGCTGGTGGGAGTGCAAACTGGTGCAGCCACTATGGAAAACAGTATGGAGATTCCCCAAAAAATCAAGGATAGAACTACCATATGATCAAGCTATTCCACTGTTGGTTATTTATCCAAAGAACTTGAAAACACCAATTTGTAAAGGTACATGCACCCCTGTGTTCATTGCAGCATTGTTCACAATAGCCAAGACTTGGAAGCAACCTAAGTGCACATCAAGGGACGAATGGATAAAGAAGCTGTCGTATATATACACAATGGAATACTACTCAGCCATAAGAAACGATGAAATCCAGCCATTTGTGACAACATGGATGGACATTGAGGGTATAATGCAAAGTGAAATAAGTCAGAGGGAGAAGGTCAAATACCGTCTGATTTCCTTCATTAAGTAGTAGATAATAACAACAATAAACAAACACATAGGGACAGAGATTGGATTGGTGGTTACCAGAGGGGAAGGGGGGAGGGAGGAGGGTGAAAGGGATAATTCGGTACATGTGTGTGGTGATGGCTTGTAATTAGTATTTTGGTGGTGAACATGATGTAATCTATGCAGAAATAGAAGTACAATGATGTACACCTGAAATTTTTACAATGTCATAAACCAATGTTACTGCAATAAACAAAAAATTAAAAAAAAATTTAAAAAAAAGAGAGAAAGGAGAGTATATGTAATGTGATTAAATTATTAAGTAAAACAATTTTATCAAATATTTAATAAGCTTTAACTTTTTGAAAATTTCCACTGCTATTGTTGATCACTTTCCTCAACTTTTGTCTAGTCCATAAAAGAATCTATTAAGGTTAAACACGAGGGATCAGAAATTATTCTATTAGGTTACTCAGGCAAAAGGTGGCTGCCAGCCTATAATTCTACTATGCAGATTATCATTTTTAAGTCACTTGCCATTGAAGAGAAATCGACCTATACCACACATACAGCATAAGCTACCACACACTCCTTTCTTAGCTAATTTACTGAATTTAACACTAGGCTTGTCGAGCACCATAACCAAGTATTCATGAACATATTTTGACCACACTTTCACCATTTTTAAAGGATTCCAAGTATTTTTCAACTTTTATGATTATAGAATTCTTCAAAATTTCTTTCATGATTCATCATGGGTAGAAATGTGCCAAAGACTCTGTTAATAATGATTAAGGCTCAAAATGACCCTAAAACAAAAAACAGCAATAGGAGGATATACAGTAACACTCATTAATTCAGGATTCCTGTAAAAGATTTTACTTAAGTAACATTTGATCTGGAACAGGAAATATCAAGTGAGTGAAGGAACATCTCAGGAACATTCAAACACTCCAGGTACATGTTTCTTAATAAATATGAAATTTTCTTAATAATTAATTATTCCTAGTTAGGCATGAAATAAATAACTAAAGAACCTCTTTGGAGCAACAACGCTAGTTCTCATTACTGTACGTACCGAAGGAGAACTGGAAACTTTTGGGTATAATGGATGTGTTTGTTATTTTGATTGTGGTGGTCATTTACTAGGTGTAACATATGTCAATATTATCAAATTATACATTTAAAATAGGGCAGTTTATCTTTTGTCATTATACTTTTATTAATAAAGCTTAAAATAAACCCAAAATCTGTGTGAGCAAAGCAACCAAGGAGGAAAGTGGTTAAGCGATCAGGGCAAAGAGTAGCCTGATCTTCTTCATTGCTGGCCATGCTTGGTCATTATTTTCAGTCTAAGTTCTTTTTTTTTATTTGCAGGGAGAGAGATTCACCCTGAGCTAACATCTGTTGCCAATCTTCCTCTTTCTTTTTTTCCCCTCCCCAAAGCCCCAGTTGTATATGCTAGTTGTAAGTCTTTCTAGTTCTTCTATGTGAGCTGCCACCACAGCATGGCAACTGACAGATAGGTGGTATGGTTCCGCCACCGGGAAATGAACCCAGGCTGCCGAAGCAGTGAGAGCGCTGAACTTGAACCACTAGGCCATGAGGGCTGGTTCATTTTCAGACTAATTTCAGTGGGAAATCATTGGAGAGTTTCAGGCAGGGGCCTGATATGATTTGAATCATGGCAGATACTAGAATCACAGATGTGTGAAATTGGGAGCCACATTGAGCTCCCTAAGTCCAGGTGCTCTTAAGAGACAGGTCCATAGGGTTCCTTCAAGTTCCTTAAGTATCTGTTAATTTGTGTATGTATATGCACATGTGCGTTTTTAAAAACTAATTTACACACCATTCAACAGCTTCTCAAACAGGTCCACAAAACTTTAAAAACATCTCATTTATTTGACTCACATATTAGATGAAGAAATTGAAACCTAAAGAAGTAAAATGATTTATTCAAAATCAGAAGTGGCAGGTTGACGAGGTCATAAGGGTTTATATGATGCTGACTACCCCTCTCCCCTGGCCCCCTCATCTCTCGCTGCCCCAACTGCTCATTCACAGAACATAGTCATAAGGAGCTGGCACACAGCACACGAAGCCAATGTCTGCTGAAGCCTGACCTGGTCACCCATGTCAACAGGAGAGTGTGCCAACAGTATGGTCCGCAAGAGGTGATAAGCTACTACAACTATAGGAAAATAGTCCCTTATGATGCCCTCATCAAACTTGTGTAACTTTCTAAATCGCTTATAACATGTGTGCATTACGGTCAAAATCACAAAAGACAATACATCATAAATAAGAATACCCTATTCATCTTTCAGTATTACTCTGAGCCTGCCCTGTGCTCTACACCAAAAGAATAATATAGAATTGGCAGTCAATGGTTGTAGTTTTCTTCCTGTAAAGAACGACAAATGAGTTCGTGCTTGAACCTTCCCAATAGAGATTTCAATTAGGTATAAATAAAACTACTTAACTAGAAGGCCATGTAGCAAAGTACATTTCCCAAGGGAAGTTTCACATCGTACTTCAGAGATTCCAATGTAGGATGACAGAAGGTCCTTTCCACAGCACTCCAGGGGGACAAACAGGATCACCTCAAATTCTTTCCTAGCTCTAGGGTTTATGAAAGTATCAGGCTACTCTGATAGCCTTAAAAGGTCCCAGGTTACTGAAATAGCCCTGCTTGTCGTTGCTCAATCTTGAGCACTAAGAACATAGCTCTAATACTCAACAGAGCCTAATGTACATATGATTCCTAGAAAACCTCCATGGCACCAGTATACACTGGATTAAAACATTTCAGAAAGTCATGCTTGTAAAAATCAAGGGGGTAAAATGCAAAGTACAGCTGAGAGTTGTATTCCATACCTATCACAAGTGTGAAATCAGTGTCTGATCTTCGTCTGTGCTTGCACTCTGGGTCCACAGCCCTGCAGCACACCACAGGCTGGAGGTCACGCTCTTCAGTTCTCTTACAAAGCTGTGACCTGAAAATGAAAGGAAGTATTGTTGAATACCTTTGCCACGGATACAAATCAATTTCCCTAAGTAAGGATTCAGCATGAAACAACCAACCAACCCAGTCTTTTTCTGGCTCTGTAAGAGGAGCCCTTCAAGCCACCACACACCCTCAGGAGAAATAAGCCTGAGCCTAAAGATGGTCTGAACTTTATACTGCAAATCCATTGTGATTTAATCAGCTGTGATCTTTTAGTGACCTCACAAAGTAACTTGCTGGGATTCAGGCTTGTGGTCAAGGATACTGGTCAGCCTTTCTCCTTAAACTACTGTCCCTGAGGTTAATCTGTGAGTCCTACATCCACGGATACAGAAATGTTCTCCCACTTGTAACTTATTGATTCCATGATGGATGAGTATCCTGGCACTAGGTGGCATGCGACAGCTTGGGTTTTGTATGGCACTGTCACTCCAGTAGCTATTAACAGCTTACAAAACTGGACTGAGACACTTAAGATGCTATGCAAGGACCAATTTATACATGTATTCCAAAAGATCCATTTTATAGAAGCATACACAGTTAGTATGCATGGCTAGAGCCTCAGTATTCAAAGTGGCAAAGGTCTTAAGCCATGTCCTAATTATGTAAACAATCAAGGTAAGTCTGGCCCTAAACCTGACCAATTCCATACTGCCAAAATACAACAACACAGCACCTCTTGCATCAAAACTGGAGGGAAAATGATGATTTGTCAGTGGCTAAGTGATTTAACAAAGTCACATCAGTAAGAGGCACGGGATAGTCCCTCTCATTGCCACTTTCATCCCCCAGATCTCCACTGGGCTCCCCCCTCGCTTCCTTCAGGTCTTTATATCACTTTCTCACTGAGGCCTTGGCTGCACAACCTCTGGGAAGGTGCAAATCCCCACACCCTTTGCAGGCCCCATTCCCCTCCCCTGCTTTAGTGTGCTGCATAGCATGCGTCACCATCTGTCGTGGTATATATGTGTCATATTTATCTCATGCTTTCATTTTCTGCCGCTAGAATGTGAGCTCCCTGTGAGCAGGGACCTTTTTGTCTCTTTCATGGCTGTATTTCAGAAGAACAGTGTCTGGCACACAGCAGGTCCTCAGCCAACAATGAAAGTCACCTTTGGCCATCAGCCCTAATGTTCATGCCATTTCCCAAGGTGACCCAGTTAACTGTATAGGGTGCGTCATTCAGAATTTCCTTCCACATATTTACATTCTCATACAAGGTCCCATTAAAATTACATACCATTCACCTCAATTAAGCCCTTGACTATTTCTACAATACATTAAACAAAAATCACCTGTCTCTAGTCCTAACTGGAGACACAACCAATTGCAGCTCTGTAAATGTAACCATAATCAACGCTTTTACTTTGGCATTTTCACCCATATATTTCATTAACATACTCAAAATATGATTACTTTATCAGTTTTCATTGGCATAGTTTTTTCCATGGATGTTTATAGCTCTATGACACGAATCATTTCACATAAAGCAAATAGAAGAATGTAACAAAAATTCTATGTATCAACCGACCAGCTTCAACAATAATTAACATTTTACCAATTGTTTTATTTATTTATTTATTGCTGACATATTTCAAAGCATATTCCAGATATCATATGACTTTATGCATAAATCCAAAGAGGTTATTTCCTCCACATATTCTACCATAAACTCCAACAAATAGGGCTTTAAGAAACATAACCAGTAATGTCAGCATCATGGCAGAGTGAGTTTTTTACTTTGTCTTTCCCACCTAAATTAAAACTAAATGGACATCCGTTAACCAACAGAGTATTCCTTACACAACACAATAGGACATCTGGGATATCCAAGCAGCTATACATCTGTAGGTGGGTGGACTGAACCCCTGGGAAGCAGTGGAACTAGAGGAGTGGCCCCCTCCCCCTCCCCAGGGGCAGTGATGCAGGACACGGATCCTCACACAGTGGCCAGTGAGACAGTGAGTGGAGGCGGGGGCAGAGGAGCCTGTGAGAATGCTTGTGGAGCAGGGGTAGCCTGGCCTGCAGGAGTACCCACCGAGCTATGGCAGCCTCTCTCATGAGAATGCTCCTTGCTCTGTGGCTGTGGACTGGCCTGTGAGAAGGTGCCCTGCTAAGTGGTGGTGGCCTGGCCAGTGTGAATGCAGAGCAGTCCAACCAGCATAACTACTAGCAGATGGGGTGGGAACAGAAAAAACAGCCCCTGCCACCCACCAGCAGTGACAGGTGGAATCTGTGACCAGAAGGATCAGGAACTGCAGCAGAACCAGTGACCCAGCCCCCAGTGGCAGCAATCTCCACACCAGCTCCACTAACAGTGGGGGCTGCATACAATTTCCTGGGTCCCCAGGTCCCCACCAGCAACAGTGAAACTCATGAACTCAGCACCCCTGGTAGTGATGTGACCAGTACCCCAAGACAACCTGGGAAGAGCAGCACAGGTGGTGCATAGGACAGTAACATCTGAGCCCCTGGAGAGCCAGTGAAGGAACAGGAGACCTAGGTGAGCCTAACCAAAGTAACCAAAGATGTGCCCAAATAAGAAAAGATGATTACTACTACAAATGTGTCAGCAGAATATCAATTCATTAATCACCATGAAGAACTACAGTAACACAGCAGAACAGAAGAAAAATGACAACTCCCCAGAAACAAAACCTGAAGTCATAGAATATTACAATCTAACTGACAGAACTCAAAATAGCTGTCATAAAGAAACTCAACAAGTTACAAGAAAACTCGGAAAGACAGTTCAATGAGCTCAAGAATAAAATTAATTAACAAGAGTAGTACTTTGGGGGCCAGCCCGGTGGCGCAAGCGGTTAGATGCGCACGTTCCACTGCGGCGGCCCGGGGTTCGCCGGTTCGGATCCCGGGTGCGCACCGATGCACCACTTGTTAAGCCATGCTGTGGCGGCGTCCCATATAAAGTAGAGGAAGATGGGCATGGATGTTAGCCCACGGCCAGTCTTCCTCAGCAAAAGAGGAGGATTGGCATTGGATGTTAGCTCAGGGCTGGTCCTCCTCACACACACACACACACACACAAAAAAAGAGTAGTACTTCACCAAAGAGATTGAAACTCTAAAAAAAAAAAAAAAAAAAAATTCTGGATATGAAGAACACAATTAAAGAGATAAAAAAAATAACCTAGAACTGCTTCAGGTGGAAAAGGAGAGAGAACTAAGACTTTAAAAAAATGAATAAATTATTCAAGAAATATCTGATTCAGTTAGGAAAAGTAACATAAGGATTATAGGTATCCCAGAGGGAGAAGGGAGGGAGAAAGGAGCAGAGAGCTTGTTCAAAGAAATAATAGCTGAGAACGTTCCAAACCTGGGGAAGGAACTGGACATAAAAGTACATGAAGCCAATAGAACTCCCAACTACATCAACGCAAAAAGACCTTCTCCAAGGCATATAATAGTAAAACTGGCAAAAGTCAATGACAAAGAAAAAATACTAAGGGCAGCAAAAGAGAAGAGAATAACCTTCAAAGGAACCCACATCAGGCTTTCAGTAGATTTCTCAGCAGAAACCTTACAGGCTAGGAAAGAGTAGAATGATATATTCAAAATATTGAAAGACAAAAACTATCAGCCAAGAATACACTATCCAGTGAAATTATCCTTCAGACACGAGGGAGAAATAAAAGCTTTCCCAGAAAAGTAAAAGCTGAGGGAGTTCATCACCACTAGACCTTCCTTATAAGAAATGACTAAGGGAGCCCTCCTACCTGAAAGAAAAATGCAAAGGTTTACAAAGCTTTGAGCAAGGAGATAAATAGACAGACAAAATTAGAAAATTGCAGCTCTATATCAGGTAAGCAAGCACTTAATTATAATATAAAAGATAAAGAGAAAGAAAGCATCAAAAATAACTATAAGCCCTTCAATTTAGTCACAAACTCACAACAAAGAAAAAGAATAATTTGTGACAACCAAAAAATAGAAGGGGAAGAGGAAAGAGATGGAACCTACTTAGGCTAATGGAGATGAGAGGCTATCAGAAAATGGACTATCTCCTCTATGAGATATTTTGTACAAACCTCATGGTAACCACAAAACAAAAAATCAGAACAGAGTCACAAATCATAAATAAAGACAAAATTGAGAAAACCATTAAACTGAAATGGTAGTCAGAAATACAAGGGAAAAGAAAATAGAAATATATAAAAACCAGAAGACAAGAGATAAAATGGCAGTGTTAAGCCCTTATATATCAATAATCACTCTAAATGTAAATGGACTGAATTCTACAACCAAAAGACACAGAGTGAATGGATGGTTTAAAAAACAAAACCCCAAAATATGCTGCCTCCAGGAAACACATCTCATCTCTAAAGACAAACATAGGCTCAGAGTGAAGAGATGGAAGACGATATGCTAAGCAAATGGCAAACAAAAGAAAGCAGGTGTTGCCATACTTTTATCAGAAAAAGCAGACTTCGAGATAAAAAAGACAATGAGAGACAAGGAGGGGCAGTATATAATGACAAAAGGGACATTCAACAAAGAGGACATAACACATAAATATATATGCACCTAACACAGGAGTAGCAAAGTATATAAAGCAACTACTAACAGACCTAAAGGGAGAAATTGACAGCAACACAATAATAGTAGGGGACCTTAACACCCCACTTGTGTCAATGGATAGATCATTCAGATAGAAAGTCAACAAGGAAACAGTGGCCTTAAATGAAACACTAGACCAGATGAAGTTAATAGACATATATAGAACATTCCATCCAAAAACAGCAGAATACACATTCTTCTCAAGTGCATGCTGAATATTCTCAAAGATAAACCATATGTTGGGAAACAGGGCAAGCCTCAATAAATTTAAGAAGAATGAAATCATATCAAGCATCTTTTCTGACCACAGTGCTATGAAACTAGAAATCAACTACAAGAAAAAAGCTGGGAAAATCACAAATATGTGGAGACTAAACAACATGCTACTGAATAACCATTGGATCAATGAATAAATCAAAGGAGAAATCAAAAAATACCTAGAGACAAATGAAAATGAAAACACAACATACCAACTCTTATGGGATGCAGCAAAATAGCTATAAGAGGGAAATTTATAGCAATATAGGCCTACCTCAAAAAAGAAGAAAAATCTCAAATAAACAAGCTTACCCTATACCTAAAAGAACTAGAAAAAGAAGGCCAAACAAAGCCCAAAGTCAGTAGAAGGAAGGAAGTAATAAAAATCAGAGCAGAAATAAAGGAAATAGAGACTAAAAACACAATAGAAAGAATCAATGAAACTAAGAGCCAGTTCTTTGAGAAGATAAACAAAATTGACAAACCCTTACCCAGATTCACTAAGAAAAAAAGAGTGAAGATTTAAATAAATAAAATCAGAAATGAAAGAGGAGAAATTACAATGGACATCACAGAAATAGAAAAGATTATAAGAGAGTACTTTGAAAAGCTATACACCAACAAACTGCATAACCTAGAAAAATTGATAAATTCTTAGAATCATACAATCTCCCCAAACTGAATCAAGAAGAAAGAGAGAATTTGAATAGACCAATCACAAGTAAAGAGATTGAAACAGTAATCAAAAACCTCCCAAAAAACAAAACTCCAGGACCAGACACCTTCACTGGTGAACTCAACCAAAGATTCAAAGAAGACTTAGTACCTATCCTTATCAAACTCTTCCAAAAAGTTGAAGAGGAGGGGAAGCTTTCCAACTCATTCTATAAGGCCAACATTACCCTGATACTAAAACCAGACAAGGACAACACAAAAAAAGAAAATATAGGCCAATATCGCTGATGAAAATAGATGCAAAAATCCTCAACAAAATATTAGCAAATCAAATACAATAATATATTAAAAAGATCATACACTACAATCAAATGGGATTTGTTCCAGGGATGTAGGGATGATTCAACATCCGCAAATCAATCAATGTGATACACCACATAATCAAAATGAAGAATAAAAATCACATGATCATCTTAATAGATGCAGAGAAAGCATTCAACAAGAGACAGCATCCATTTATGATAAAAACTCTGAATAAAATGAGTATAGAAGGAAAGTACCTCATCATAATAAAAGTGATATATGACAAACCCACAGCCAACAGCACAAAAATGGATAAAAACCGAAAGCCATTCCTCTGAGAACGGGAACAAGACAAGGATGCTCACTCACACCACTCTTATTCAATATAGTACTAGAACAAATAGCCAGAGCAATTAGGCAAGAAAAAGATATAGAAGGGATCCAAATTGGAAAGGAAGAAGTGAAATTTCACTGTTTGCAGATGACATGATTGTATATATAGAAAACCCTAAAGAATCCACCAAAAAACTACTAGAAATAATCAACAAATACAGTAAAGCTGCAGGATACAAAATCACCATATGAAAATCAGTTGCATTTCTTTTTTTTTTTTTTTTTTTTTTTTTTGTGAGGAGATCAGCCCTGAGCTAACATCCGCCAATTCTCCTCTTTTTTTGCTGAGGAAGACGGCCCTGGGCTAACATCTGTGCCTATCTTCCTCCACTTTTATATGGGACGCCGCCACAGCATGGCTTACCAAGCAGTGCGTCGGTGCGCGCCTGGGATCCGAACCAGCGAACCCCGGGCCGCCGCAGCGGAGCGCACGCACTTAACCGCTTGCGCCACCGGGCCGGCCCCTCAGTTGCATTTCTATACACTAATAATGAACTAGCAGAAAATGAAGTCAAGAATACAATCCCATTTACAATCGCAACAGAAAGAATAAAATACCTAGGAATAAATTTAACCAAGGAAGTTTATTTACAGTACAAAATTTATTTACTGTACAAAGAACTGTACACTCAAAACCATAAGACATTATTGAAAGAAATCAAAGAAGACGTAAAGAAATGGAAAGATATTCCATGCTCATGGATCGGAAGCATAAACATAGATAAAATGTCCATACTACCTAAAGCAATCTACAGATTCAATGCAATCCCAATTAGAATTCTAATGACATTCTTCACAGAAATAGAACAAAGAATCCTAAAATTTGTGTGGAACAACAAAAAACCCTGAATAGCCAACAAAATCCTGAGAAAAAAGAAAAAAGTTGGAGGTATCACACTCCCTGAATTCAAATTATACTACAAAGCTATAGTAATCTAAATAGCATGGTACCAGCAGAAAAACAGATACACAGATCACTGGAACAGAACTGAGACCCCAGAAATAAAACCACACATTTATGGACAGTTAATCTTTGACAGAGGAGCCAAGAACATAAAATGGAGAAAGGAAAGTCTCTTCAACAAGAGGTGTTGGGAAAAATGGACAGCCACGTGCAAAGGAATGAAAGCAGACCATTATCTTACACCATACACAAAAATTAACTCAAAATGGATTAATGACTTGAATATAAGACCTGAAACCATAAAATTCTTAGAAGAAAATATAGGCAGTACACTCTTTGACATCAGTCTTAGTAGCATCTTTTCGAATACTATGTCTACTCAGGCAAGGGAAGCAAAGGAAAAAATAAACAAATAGGACTAGATCAGATTAAAAAGCTTCTGCAAGGCAAAGGAAACCATCAACAAAATCAAAAAACAACCCACCATCTGAGAGAAAATATTTTCAAATCACATATGCGACAAGGGTTTAGTTTCCAAAATATATAAAGAACTCATACAACTCAACAGCAAATAAATGAACAACCTGATCAAAAAATGGGCAGAGGATATGAACAGACATTTTTCCAAAGAAGACACACAGATGGCCAAGAGGCACATGAAAAGATGTTCAGCATCACTAATTGTTAGGGAAATGCAAATCAAAACAACAATGAGATATCCCCTTACACCCATCAGAATGGCTATTATCAAAAAGATGGGAAATAACAAGTGTCGGAGAGGATGTGTAGAGAAAGGGAACCCTCATACACTGCTGGTGGGAATGGAAACTGGTGCAGCCACTATGGAAAACGGTATGGAGATTTCTCAAAAAATTAAAAATAGAAATATCATATGATCCAGCTATCCCACTACTGGGTATTTATCCAAAGAACATGAAATCAACAATTCAAACAGATTTATGTATCCCTATGTTCATTGCAGCATTATTCACAATTGCCAAGACATGGAAACAACCCAAGTGCCCATCAATAGATGAATGGATAAAGAAGATGTCATATATAAATACAATGGAATACCACTCAGCCATAAAAAAAGACAAAATCTTGCCATTTACTAAAACAGATGGACTTTGAGGGTATTATGCTAAGCAGAATAGGTCAGACAGAGAAGGACAAATACCATATGATTTCACTCGTATGTGGAAGATAAACAAACACATGGAACAGATTAGTGGTTACCAGAGGAGAAGGGGGTGGTGGGAGAGCGAAAGGGATAAAGGGACACACATGTATGGTGATGGATAAAAACTAGACTATTGGTGGTGAACACAATGCAGTCTATACAGAAACTGAAATATAATAATGTGCACCTGAAATTTACACAATGTTATAAGCCAACGTGACCTCAGTTAAAAAAAAAATCCAAATACCATCACTATATCTAACAAAAATTACAATTATTCCCTCATTCCACATGAAAACATCCATGTCCAATGAGCCTGTTTGACCTAATACGTCTCTTAAATTTCATTTGTTCTTAGTAGGATAGAAATAAATACCATATATAGCATTTGCTGAACTATGACTTAATCCTCTTTTAATCTATAACAGCTGCTCCCCTTTTTTCTTTGCCATTCCTTTGATGACAAGACTGGATTATTTGTCCTGTAGAATTACTCACATTCTGTATTCCCCTGTATGCATCCTTGTCCTGAACATGTTCCATTAGAAACAGAATATCCTATAGTGAGATCTATGGACTTTGTTAGATTCAGGCTCAATTACTTCAGCAAGAACATTTCATAGATGAGGCTTTGCACTCTTATTACACCATACCAGAATGCACATGATGTCTGTCGGTGACATTTTTGGCGATGTAAAGATTGATTAGTGGGTTGCAGTATTCTTACCTTGATTCACCCATACTGTAAAATTTCCCATCAATCTTTTACCTAAACTTTATTAAGTTGATGTGCTGGTTTAGATTTTTATTATTGATATGCCATTCACATACCTTATAATTCACCATATTAAAGTGTACAAGTCCCTATTTTTTAGTATATTCAGAAAATTGTGGACACATGACCACAATAAATTTTAGGACATTTTCCTCACCTCAAAAAGAAAGTCCATACTTAGTCATTCCCCATTCTCCTGATGGGCCTGATAACCCACCTGAATGGTATAAAGATTACTTCAAAGTGAAAACATCTGAGCTACAGCAGAGGCAGAAATAAGTCTTTTCTGAACTTATCTAACCCAGAGCTTTACAAGAGACAGCTGCCACAATGCCCCTCCCCTAATTCAGAGGAGTTTCTAATCAGGGAGGCCTGATCATGGGTATTAGAACATTCAAAAAGATTGTGTAAACAAGCCTCAACAGAACCTGCCAAGCTTTGAAGTCCTAATCCACCTCCTCCCCTGTAGTTGGTATATAAATGCTGATCTCTAGCTGTTTAGGGAGACTCTTCATCTGAAAGCTCCCACATAGTAAGTAAACTTTTCTTCTGTTAATATACTGTTAATCAATTTGCAGGCCCCTAGCCACTTGAACCTAAGATGGTAGAGGAAAAGTTTTCTTCCCAACATCCCTCTCTCACTAGCCCCTGGCAACCACCAATTGACTTTCTATATCTGCAGATTTGCCTGTTCTGGACATTACACGTGAATGAGATCTTATAAATTGTGTTCTTTGGTGTCTAGTTTTTTTTCATGTATCATAATGTTTTCAAGGTTATTCCATTTTGTATCATGTATCCATACTTCCTTCCATGTTACAGCTAAATAAAAACCTAAGGTATGGATATACCACATTTTGTTTAAACATTCATCAGTTGATGGACGTTTGGGTTGTTTCCTCCTTTTTGGCTGTGTGAATAATGCTGCCATAAACATTCATGTACAAATTTTTGTTTGAATATCTGTTCTCAGTTCTCTGGGATACACGCCTGGGAGTGGAATTGCTGATCATGTGGTCACTCTATGATTAACTTTTGGTAGAAGGGCCAAACTGCTTTCCACAGTGCCTGCACCATTTTATATTCTCATCAGCAGTGTATGAGGGTTACAATTGCTCCACATCCTTATTACACTTGTTATTTTCCATTTTTTTTATCAAAGCTGTCCTGATAGGTGTGAAGTGGTATCTCCTGTGACTTTGATTTCCCTAATGACTAATGATGTTGAGGGTCTTTTTTGCGTGCTTATTGGCCACTTGCAAGGAGAGAGCCATGGATTTGCAGCATGAGAGCCCCATGTGTGTGAGTTGGCCCTGTGCAACCCTGGTTCACCATGGCAAAGCCATTTAGACCTCGGTTTCCTGGCACAATGAGTAGTTATTGAATCTGTGTCTGTGCAGGGGACGGGGACAGAAAAAAGGCTTTGACTGGATCTCTGCCTGGGGAAATGGCCACTACTCCCTCAAGTGAAGGAAAAGAAACAGGGAGGATCGAGAGGGGCAGCTGTGATCCAGAGCCCCGGGATTGGTCAGGTAATTCCCCCTGGGGAGGAGGTGGAAACTCCTTCACTTTCCACCCTCTCCTAAGGTGGGGAAGTTGTGGCAGAGCACTCACCCCTCCCTTTACCCCCTAGGAGTTGAGGACAGCTGGGTTTTGAGAGATTTCCTGTGTTGACCTGAAATGCAAAAAGGCAGCTGCCTGGCCAGGACAAAGCACCTCAGGGTCCTCACTGGCCTCCTCCCTCCTGCTCTGGGAACTCCCCCCACCTCTGCCCAAACAGCAAGGGAAAAGGGGGCTGTGAGTCAGAGCCTGAGCCCAAGGCTGGGAGTAGCCAGACAGCAGGTGGTCTCAGCGGCCCTGAGCCTGTACAGGTCCTCTGTGGGGGAGTGGAGTGGAGGCAGGAAATTCTGAGGAGTCAGGGGAGGTCAGCAGCCAGTTGTGCCGCCCTGAGGCTGATGCAGAGCCCCTGGATTTCTCTTTGTGTTTCTTTTAAGGGTGGTTACACCGGGGAGTGGATCTGGGCAGGGGCAACTTCAGTTCTCCCTAGAAACACTTTTGTATTTGTGAAAATGCTTTTTCTTGAAAAGTAAGCAAGCGTTACATTTGTCAAAGGAAATAAAAAGTCAACAAAAATACCTTCAGAGTCAATTGTTTTAGTCACCAAATAGCCTGCAGGTTACCCATGGGCCTAGGGAGCTCTTTAGACTATTGTTTTCTGAAGGATCTTTATTTGCATCTCTTCCGTTCTCTCTCTCTGTCCTCAGGGAACAACCTGATGGGATGATACACGCCCCAATTTAACACCCCGCATCTCTGTGGTGGCGGCATCACCTGTTACCTTCCTTTTCCTCTCTAAGGTACACGTGTCTCCATTATGTGAACATTATTTTGCAAGAGGAGCGTGTTCCTTTTCTCAATAGGAAGGAAGAAATAAATCAATGCAGCACTCCGGCCGGAGAAACCTGCGAGTCGCTGCGACTCCTTCAGACCCAGCACATCCGCACCCACCTAGGCGTGTGGACGCCAGCGGGAGCAGCCCCGGGAAGACGGAGGAAGAGGCGCTGGCTCCCCAGCAGGTCCTTGGCAAAGAGCGGGAGGCGACGGGGCGCAGGGAGCGCCTGCTCTTGGGATCCTGCCTCTCAGCTGAGGAGGGAGCAATTAAAGTTTTAACAATCTCAGGCATGTGAATGATGCAAACTTGCAACATCGTTTGAAAGTGTACTTATTTAAACTCCTTTTTCCTCTAAATAGCTTTGCGACTGTTGAACGGTAAATTTTCCGTTTTATTGTTCTGAAGGATGTAAATTATGTTAAAAATTTAATATGTTAACACCTTAAGGGGCAGTTGGGGCGAGTCTTCTATGAATAGAGTCTATCGATCCCAACTGACTCTGTTCGCGGAAGACTCACCCTAAACTGTTCAGAGAAAATTGAGAACAAGGGAGTGCTACAGAGGGATAAGTTTGGGAGGGTCGGGGTGGAGGGGGCCAAGGTGGGGACATGTGTGTGCACCTTGATAGCTGTTTCGCGCCGTAGCAATTCGCGCCATAAAATGTAACTGTCTGAATGTTTTGAATTAACCAATCATGTAAAACCGCGCCAACCTTTTCCCGCTTTATGCTCCCAAATCCTATAAAAGAACTTGCCCCCTAAGGCTCGGGGTCGACCCCTCTGTCTCCTGCGAGAGACACGAGTCGGCCCGGAGCTCCGTTCAATAAACCTCTTGCGTTTGCATCAAGTTCGGTCTTCTGTGTCTGTGGGCCCGCGTCATCCCGAGACCTGGTGAGTTGGGATTTCCCTCCCCTTCCCCTTGGGAATCCAACATTTGGGGGCTCGTCCGGGATCCACGCGGTAACCCCAGACTCCGAAGACCCCTTGGAGGTAGGCCTGAGTGACTGAGTGTGTGAGTGTGTGCGGCGCCACAAAGTATTGTTTTATTGTTTTGGTTTCAGTATCGGGCAGCCGCCGCTTCGGCCCGTGAGGACCGAGCGGCTGCAGTGGCAGACGTGCTAGGGACTGCAGGCTGCAACCCTGGGGGACGCCCCAAGGGATAAGGGGAGTCAGGAAAGCCTGACCAACCCCCCTTCCAGGTGGGAAAAGGAGCGATACCTTTTCCCGGGGAGGACTCGGAAACCCCTCCCGTCTGAAGCCGCCTTCGGCTGGCTTGTAGAGACGCCTTCCGGGCAGGGTTGTCTGTGTTTTAGTGTGTCTTTAGTGTTTATTGTTCTGTTTTTGTTCGTTACGTGGACTTCCTTTGACGGGATGGGACAGACTGTGACGACCCCCCTTTCCTTGACCCTAGACCACTGGACTGAAGTGCGAGCGAGAGCGCACGACTTATTGGTAGAAATAAAGAAAGGGCGCTGGCAGACTTTTTGCACCTCTGAGTGGCCCTCCCTCAATGTGGGTTGGCCCCCTGAGGGGACGTTTAATCTAACTATTATCCTCGCGGTGAGGGCTATTGTTTTCCAGGAGAGACCGGGGTCCCATCCTGACCAACGACCATATATTACAGTGTGGCAGGATCTGGTGCAGAACCCACTCCCGTGGGTTAAGCCATGGGTAAAAGCAGAAAAACTAAGCCCCCGAGTCCTGGCGCTGCAGGATGCGGAGACACGGCAAAAATCGAAATCAACTCGAACAGCGGAGTCGGAGACCCCTTCGGCCCCCCCCCCCCCCCGGGGTCTACCCTGAGATTGAGCCTCCTCCCGAATGGCCCCCTTTCTCGCCTCCCCCTTACCCCTCCCCCGCTCCAGGATCGCAATCAGGACGGAGGGCGACTGGCTCGGGTCCCTCCGCTGGAACCCGAAGCCGCCGCGGAGCCACTCCGGACGGGCCTGATACCACGGTGGCGCTCCCGCTAAGAGAGTATGGAGCCCCTGCGGGGCCCAACCAGCTGTCACCCCTCCAGTACTGGCCTTTCTCTTCCTCAGACCTGTATAACTGGAAAAATAACCATCCCCCCTTTTCAGAAAACCCCGCCGGATTAACCGCCCTGATAGAGTCCCTAATGTTTTCCCATCAGCCCACTTGGGATGACTGTCAACAGCTCTTACAGGCACTCTTCACCACGGAGGAGAGAGAAAGAATCACACAGGAAGTAAGAAAGAATATCCGAGGCACCAACGGGCAGCCGGCAACGATAGCGGAAGCGGAAGAAGGGTTTCCGCACAACCGGCCCAATTGGGACTATAATACGGCTGAAGGTAGGGAGGCGCTGTCCGTTTATCGCCGGGCTCTAGTGGCGGGTCTCCGAGGGGCCGCAAGGCGGCCCACCAATTTGGCTAAGGTAAGAGAGATCCAGCAGGGGCCCACTGAACCTCCCTCCGTTTTCCTAGAACGATTGATGGAGGCTTACCGCAGGTATACGCCCTTCGACCCATCCTCGGAAGGGCAAAAGGCCTCTGTCATTATGGCCTTTATTGGACAGTCTGCCCCAGATATAAAAAGGAGATTACAAAGGCTAGAGGGGCTGCAGGACTACGACTTGCGGGACGTGGTAAGGGAGGCTGAAAAGGTGTATCATAAAAGAGAGAGTGAGGAAGAAAAGCGAGAGAGAGAGAGAAGGGAGGCTGAAGAGAGGGAAGATAAGAGAGATAGGAGACAAGAGAAGAAACTGACCAAAATACTGGCCGCAGTGATAAAGGCGACAGGGCCAGATCATAGGCAGTCAGGGAACCTGGGCAACGCCCCACGACCAGGCTCGCGCAGACGACAGCCCTAAGACAAGGACCAATGTGCCTATTGTAAGGAGAGAGGACACTGGGCAAGGGAATGCCTGGTTCCTTGCCGGTCTCCTTGGAACACCCCTCTCCTGCCTGTAAAAAAGCCTGGAACTGCTGATTATAGGCCGGTCCAGGATTTGAGGGAAGTGAACAAGAGAGTGCAGGACTTACACCCTACTGTGCCAAACCCATATAACCTACTCAGCTCCCTCCCCCCATCACGGAAATGGTATACTGTCCTGGACCTGAAAGATGCATTCTTCTGTCTGCGGCTGCACCCAAAGAGCCAATTACTTTTTGCTTTCGAGTGGCGCGACCCTGACATGGGGGTCGCTGGACAACTGACTTGGACAAGACTGCCTCAAGGGTTTAAAAACTCCCCCACCCTGTTCGATGAGGCCCTCCACAGGGATTTGACTGACTATAGGGTTAAAAACCCTCAAGTGACTCTTTTACAGTATGTAGATGATCTACTGTTGGCGGCGGAAACCCCGGAAGACTGTAAGGAAGGAACCAAGCGCCTCCTGGCCGAGTTGGGTGAGTTGGGGTACCGGGCGTCGAGGAAGAAGGCACAGCTGTGCCAGGAAAAAGTAGTCTATTTAGGCTACACACTAAAGGACGGCCACAGGTGGCTGACCGACGCACGGAAAAAGACTGTGATCCAGATCCCGGCCCCAACCTCCGCTCGCCAGGTAAGAGAGTTCTTGGGGACAGCCGGCTTCTGCCGATTGTGGATCCCTGGGTTTGCTACCCTGGCTGCTCCGCTGTACCCGTTAACTAAGGAGAATGGGAACTTTGTCTGGACTCTAGAGCACCAGAGGGCTTTCGAGACTCTAAAGCGGGCACTATTAGAGGCACCCGCGTTAGCCCTACCTGATTTGACTAAACCCTTCACCCTGTATGTAGATGAAAGAAAGGGAATAACCAGGGGAGTCCTGACTCAAGCCCTTGGGCCCTGGAAGCGCCCAGTCGCATATCTATCAAAAAAACTGGATCCGGTAGCCAGTGGGTGGCCCTCCTGCTTAAGGGCAATTGCCGCCACTGCCCAGCTGGTAAAGGATGCAGACAAGTTGACCCTGGGCCAACAGATAACCATAGTAGCCCCCCATGCTTTAGCGAGCATTATCAGACAACCGCCAGACCGATGGATGACTAACGCCCGGATGACTCACTACCAAAGCCTGCTCCTAACTGAAAGAATTACCTTCGCCCCACCGGCTATCCTAAACCCAGCCACGCTGCTGCCCGAAGCCGACGACAGAGTGCCGGTTCACCAATGCGGCGACATCTTGGACCGATGGCAGCAGCTTTTTGGCAGAAGGTAAGAGAATGGCTGGGGCTGCTGTGGTAGACGGGAAAAAGACTCTGTGGGCGAGCAGCTTGCCGGAAGGGACTTCTGCACAGAAGGCTGAGCTTATCGCCCTGACACAGGCGTTAAGGCTAGCTGAAAACAAGACTGTAAATATATATACAGACAGCAGGTATGCATTTGCTACTGCCCATGTCCATGGGGCTATTTATAAACAAAGGGGGCTGCTTACCTCAGCCGGAAAAGATATCAAAAATAAAGAGGAGATTTTGGGCCTCCTAGAGGCTATACACTTGCCCAAAAAGGTGGCAATCATCCATTGCCCGGGACATCAGAAAGGCACCGACCCCATAGCTCGAGGGAACCGCTTGGCGGATCTAGAAGCCAAGCGGGCGGCACTAGGACCCATGGTTCTGACCCTCCAGGGAGCTAAAACCAACAAAACCGCCTCTAGGGAGGAATTGACTAAAGAAGAAAAGGTCCTTTCCGTTGTAGAAGGGCGAGAATACCTATCACATTTACATCGGCTAACCCACTTGAGCCCTCAGAAACTAATTGAAATTATCCAGGCCTCCCCGTACCAGGTACCAGATTTGAAGAAAACGGCTGAAGAAGTTTATAAAAATTGTAGAGCCTGCGCTCTCACAAACGCTGCAGTTTCCAAATGCAGCACGGGACACAGACTCCGGGGAAATAGGCCAGGAGCCTTTTGGGAGATAGACTTTACTGAAATCAGACCGGCCCGGTATGGAAATAAATATCTCCTAGTATTTGTAGATACCTTCTCGGGATGAGTAGAGGCTTTCCCCACCCGAAAAGAGACTGCCTCTGTAGTAGCCAAGAAGATATTGGAAGAAATCTTCCCGAGATTCGGGATCCCAAAGGTAATTGGATCTGACAATGGTCCTGCATTCGTTGCCCAGGTAAGTCAGGGACTGGCCAGTCAACTGGGGGTCAATTGGAAATTACATTGTGCTTATAGACCCCAGAGTTCAGGCCAGGTAGAGAGGATGAATAGAACAATTAAAGAGACCCTAACTAAATTGTCTATGGAGACCGGCGGTAATGACTGGACAGCCCTCCTGCCCTTTGCCCTGTTCCGCGTCCGGAACACCCCACAGGGACCCTTAAAACTTACACCCTTTGAGATACCTTCTATACCTTTGTCAGCCCGCTTGAAAGCACTCGAGGCTGTCAGGCGCGACATCTGGAACCAGCTAAAAGAGGCTTACCAGCCTGGTGATCTGCTCATCCCGCACCAATTCCAGGTTGGGGACTCTGTCCTTGTGAGACGACATCGGACGGGGTCATTAGAGCCACGTTGGAAGGGGCCCTACGTGGTGCTCCTCACTACACCCACAGCAGTCAAGGTGGACGGTATAACTTCCTGGGTTCACGCTACACACGTGAAGAAGGCACCCCAGAATGCAGCAGATCTCTGGAAGGTGGAAAGGACTGATAACCCTCTTAAGCTGCGTTTGCGCCGTGGGAACGACGCGCAGGTCATCCAATCCTAACCCCCACGCCCCCCAGCTGCTTACGTGGCAAGTCGTCTCCCAGGTAGGAGACATCACCTGGTCAACCCAAAAAACTGCCCCCCCTTGGACTTGGTGGCCGGACTTACACCCTGACCTTTGTAAACTAGCTATTGGCGCCCCCGCTAATTGGGACCTAGAGGGGTACACTGATAACGGCAAGGCCCCTTCCTCCCCATCCCCTCAGGGACGCCATGGGTTGGACCCCTGGGGAGGATATGGCACCACTGACCGCCGGAGTATGTTAAGGGCATTGCCCTTTTATGTGTGCCCCGGCTACCACCGAGCTCGCTCACTTAACCCCACGTGCGGGGGCAAGGGGGATTTCTACTGCAGAAACTGGGGATGTAAGACTAGTGGGAGCACCTATTGGAAGCCCTCCTCCTCTTGGGATTTAATTGAGGTTAAGGCGAACTATAGTCATCAGAAGACAGGAAGCCAAGGGAATGCAGAATGGATCAAGGTACCAGAGTGCAACACCTGGTGCCACCCCTTAACCATTCAGTTACAGTTAAAACCTGGACCGGTAATGGCCATTCTTGGGGAATAAGACTATACAAAGAGCGGTACGATGATGGCCTGACCTTCAATGCTATAGATGAAGATCTTAGACTCTTAAAACAGTCCATCTTTAAGTTAGAAGAATCCCTCACCTCCCTATCTGAAGTAGTGCTCCAGAATAGAAGGGGATTAGATCTGCTGTTTTTAAAAGAAGGGGGCCTTTGTGCAGCCCTTAAAGAAGACTGTTGCTTCTATGCAGATCATACTGGGGTAGTCCGAGATTCTATGCAAAAATTAAAGAAAAGATTAGACATGAGGCAGCGAAGCAGGGAGGCCCAACAAAGCTGGTTTGAATCCTGGTTCACTAAGTCCCCCTGGGTGACGTCCTTACTATCCTCCCTAGCAGGGCCTTTGTTAATTCTTTTTCTACTTTTGGTTTTTGGACCGTGTGTTTTCAATAGAATTACTGCTTTCATAAGATGCTCCAACGCCATTACCAAGCTCTCCCACGCAATGAGCCACTAATAGCAGATACCGAAAACTAAGTTCTAAGATTAGAACTAGGGACAAAAGAAGAAGTGGGGAATGAAGGATGTAAATTATGTTAAAAATTTAATATGTTAACACCTTAAGGGGCAGTTGGGGCGAGTCTTCTATGAATAGAGTCTATCGATCCCAACTGACTCTGTTCGTGGAAGACTCACCCTAAACTGTTCAGAGAAAATTGAGAACAAGGGAGTGCTACAGAGGGATAAGTTTGGGAGGGTCGGGGTGGAGGGGGCCAAGGTGGGGACATGTGTGTGCACCTTGATAGCTGTTTCGCGCCGTAGCAATTCGCGCCATAAAATGTAACTGTCTGAATGTTTTGAATTAACCAATCATGTAAAACCGCGCCAACCTTTTCCCGCTTTATGCTCCCAAATCCTATAAAAGAACTTGCCCCCTAAGGCTCGGGGTCGACCCCTCTGTCTCCTGCGAGAGACACGAGTCGGCCCGGAGCTCCGTTCAATAAACCTCTTGCGTTTGCATCAAGTTCGGTCTTCTGTGTCTGTGGGCCCGCGTCATCCCGAGACCTGGTGAGTTGGGATTTCCCTCCCCTTCCCCTTGGGAATCCAACAGTTCCATCACATTCATCGTTTGCCCTCTTGCCAGCAGGGACCCTACAAGGGGGACAAATTGGTTCTCCTGAGCAAATGGCAAAGGAGAGGAAGTTTCCCCTCTGAGGTTCCCAAGCCCACCTCTCCCCACCCCGTCTTGCACCTGGGACCGTCTAAGGATGACCCATCCCTCCCCTGGGCGGGGCCGGCACTATGGATACTGGATTTCTCTACCTGCCCCTGGGTTCCTTCAGCCCTCACCCCCTCCTAGGACAGAGGAAGAGAAGCAGGGGTGATGGCGGCAGGCGGTGGCTGCCTACCCAGGATCCGAGGTGCGGCGGCGGCCGTGGGTACCCCATGACTACACGACGGTGTGCGGGCGGGTCTTTCCCGCTGGCGCGCGGCCTCAGCCGGTAGGTCCCTCCGCCTTCCTGGTTCTGCCTTGCCTTTCCCTCCCTTGACGCGGGGGGGAAGCGGGGCCGGGCTTGGGCGGCCCTTCTGGTCCCGAGGACCTTCCCGGTCCTCCAGCGTGTGGGCAGCCTGTGCCCCGCGGGCGACCTAGGCCAGTGGTGGCTGCAGCCCGGCGGCTCGGGAGGCGGGCGGGGGTGTGGCGTTTTGGCCGGGCTGGCTGAGCGTGGGCGCGGGGGTTTTCCCGCCGCCTAAGGTCTGTGCCCTGGCGTGTGAAGAAGAGCCCCTCGGGCCTCCACCGGTCAGTGGGCCTGGAAGCGTTTCCCTGTGGCCAGAGGGTGGGCCCCGGGTCCCTCCTCCCCTCTCCCGGTCCTCCCCATTTACGTGGCTGCAGGAGAGTCTGCTGGGTCGGTTTGGGCTGAGTCAGGGATTGGGCTCCCTGGAATGTATCCCTGAAGAAGTAATATTCCATTAGTGAATTTTTTTTTTTCCTTCCCCAAAGCCCCAGTAGATAGTTGTATGTCATAGTTGCACATCCTTCTAGTTGCTGCATGTGGGACGCGGCCTCAGCATGGCCAGAGAAGCGGTGCGTGGGTACGCACCTGGGATCCGAACCCCGTGCCGCCAGTAGGGAGCGCGTGCACTTAACCTCTCAGCAGTCAGGCCGCCCCTCCATTAGTGAATTTTTAACCTAAAAAAATTACAGCTCCTTTTCCACCTATGCGTTTAACGGCATGGAAGAACAAGCCCCCACATTTTCAGGGGCTTTCCCCAAGTGATTGAAATACTCGTGGCTTATGTTTTCATCTATTTACAGTTCTGTGAATTAGCAGGATCTGAAAGGAGGACGCCTTTTATTAATGAAAAAAACAATGAAACTTTTTAAAGAAATAATTTTAGGTTATTAGGGTTAATAAAAGTTAGTGGTAATAATACAAAATATGAAGATGGTGAACAAATTATATGTGGACAAAAAAGTCCAAAAGGAAAGGAAACACCATTATGCTAATTATTATTCAATGCCATTGTTAAGAGGCATGTGTGTGGGTTTATGTGCACGCTTGTTTCTTGTTCCTGATAGTGAGGCAGGAGACTGGCTTTATTTCCAAAATTTAAAAACTCAACTGCAGAAAAGATTTGATGGCATGAAAGGGCAATCGAGATACAAGGGTCAGGCATTTTCATGTAAAAGACTGTACTTGGTTTACAGTGGGATTATAACCATTTCATGGGTTAAGGGAACTTGGGGCCACTTGAGACAAACAAGACCCAAGAAAGGTCAGGAAATGGCAGGTAATACAGGCCCCTCAGATGGGCAGGTCTTGGTTGGGAACTCATAATATATAAGAAATTATATAATGGTGTAGTTTTTGTTTGTATTTCCGTTATGTGAGTGGCTGGGGAATCTTTCTGGATATTTAAGAGCCTTTTGTGTTTCTTTTTCTGGGAACTGTTAATGTCTTTTTCTATTGGGTTGCTTCTCTTAAATGACATCTAGAAGCTTGCACTGTATATATTAGGAGGACTAGTGATGTGAATTGAAAATATTTTTTCCCTTTTATCAATGCTTTTCTAACTTTGTGTTTTTTTAATGTGATGAATTTTATCTGTTCACATTTATCCATTTTTTTAAAATGGATTTTTGAGTCAAAGATATGAAAGGCATTTCCTGTTCCAATGTTATAAAGGAATCTGCACATTATTTCTTCTAGTAGTTGTATGTTTCTGTTCATTGTACATTTACTTCTTGGATCTTCAAAAGCCTTTTGGATTTTCCTTAGGATTAGAATGAGTTGACTAACTGAAGAATTGATATGTTCATGAGATTGTCTCTTTATTTGAGACTATAGTACATGTTTATGCTTGTTTATTTTTCTATCCTTCAGGACTTATAAAGTTATCCTTGTGTAGATTTTCATGTGTTTTTTACATCATTCCTAATCATGTATTCTTTCATTATTGATATTTTAAAATCCTGTTCACTTTATTTCTAACTGGATATTTATTTGTGGAATTGGCTTGTCAAAAATATTGGTAAAGCCTTTGATTGTCAAGAATTTCAGTAACTTTCTCAGTATCACTGAACGGTATATTTTCCATATTCTAATCAACTCTTCAAAAGGTTAAAACATTTTGAAGCATAACCGTCTGCTTGCTGGATTTTTGAGCACTGGGTGGGTAAGCCTGGGGAAAAAGAAGTGATAAATCAATGTCTCTGAAATGTTTTCCATCTTAACGTGTAGTGTTGCAAACATCAAATGTCACTAGTTTTTTCTAACACCTCCTTTGAAGGGTGTGAAACCCTTGAATTTCCCCATTTTTACACATTCTGAGATTCTAAACATTGTGAAAGTTAATCTTAAGTAGGAAAGATGCTGTCTGAGACCCTCTTATTTATTGTCAGTGACTAGATCCTGGTCCACACACACTTGTGGTCCTTACACGAGGCTGTGAGCAAGGTGGTCACAGTGTGCCCTTTTGACCAAAGCTAACACTGGACCATGATGAAAATAGACAAGATAGGATACCTGGTGGAGGTCCCAGGAGGCTTTCCAAACAGAAGGAACCTGAAATCAACTGAGAAGCCAAGGAATTTAGGGGCTCAATTCACTATTATGGACAAGTGTGGACCACAGACTTTGATCCAGTGACCTCAGAAGATGATGAACATCTCAATTAATTCATAATAAAAGACTCACTACTAAAACATAAGGTGGGCTTAAGAAACTTTGGAGACTACTACTCAGGCATTATTACAGAGATCAAAAGAAGACAAATTGTAGTAATCTTGTATTACTTTTATTTTAAAGGAATAGTAGAAGGGCTAAACATCTATAGTGAAACAAAACATGACCAAATGCTGATCTTATTCTTCTGGAAAGTCTTCCATTGATATCATTTGTCCTTTTACCATATACAGACCCTTAATTGGTAATTGAAATAAAATAAAATACATACATAAAAGATTTTAAAAGAGAGAGACTACTTCCAGCATGGCCTAAGGAATAGGGATTTTTAAAGTGATTTGGAGCTACTTATATTTAATTCCGGGCCTTGTGTTAAAAGTAAAAAACAAAGTGACCTTCCTACACACTGAAGTTCCCTTGAGTGTCTCAGGTAGGGATCCCGGGCTGATCCAAACTGAGAGAGGCAGCACTGACCAAGGTGTACAAAGTCACACTGCTCTCTGGGGAATTCAAGAAAATGTGCCTGGCAGGCACCGGCTCGGGGTGGTGGGGCCTCGGCACCCGCGCTCCCCTGTGCCTTTCCTGAGCTCTCCTGCCAGCCTCCAGGGCTAAAGATCTGGCTAGGACGGACAGGCCCAGGTCCACTGCCGGGTGCCTCGATGGGGAGCCCTTGCTTTCCGACCGTGAAGGCAGCCCAAGAGGACCCAACGGGGACGACTGCTCTGCTCCGCGGAGCACGCGACGTGAGAGTGCTCCCGAAGAGCGGCCAAGTCCTCCGCGAGCCTCCATGTTGGAGGGAGGCTGGACACGGCCTGGCGTTTTTTCCTCCGCAAAGGGCGGAGGGAGAGGACGCGCGGGGCGGGCAGGCTGGCATTTCTGGTGCAATACTGCCATCCAGAGGAACTCGTTTGCGGATCCCGCCGGCCCTGCGCTGTGGCTTCCTGGGGAGGAGCGGCCCGGGAGTGAAGTCAGGGTCCCGGGCAGGACAAGGGACGGGCCGCTGGGCCGAGGCCGGGGGTCTCGGGCCCTGCCAGCTCCAGAGACAGGCCCCGGGGCGAGGCGCGCGGCTCGGGCGCCTGGCGGGACGGGCCCGGCAAGCCGAGGCTCGGCTCGGGGCCCTGGTGGCCGCCATGTCTGGTCTGGTCAGGGCTGGACCGGCGGGAGCCGCTCCGGAGGAGGAAAGAGCCCCGGCCAGGGGGCTGGGGGCGTTGGGCCGCGTGCCCCTTCCCCTCGGAGCAAGAGCGGGTTCGGCCCGGGCGGGCCCGGGGCCTTGGAAGCCCCCCGTTGGCCACGGTGCAGCCCAGCCGAAGACCGCCGGAGGGTGGCCGCCGTTGGCGGAGGCGGGACCCGAGATGTCCCCGTGCCCAGCTCTGGGGATCGGGTGTTGTGGAGCCCGGCTACCCAGCGTCAAGGGGGGCTCCAGGTGGTTGCTGGCGGCGGGAGGCTGGTGGAACCTGGGGGGGGGTGGGGGGAGCGGGAGGGCAGGCCCGGGGGTTCCGGCGAGCAGGGTCCAGAAGGGACAGGCCCTCACGGGGTGAGCCAGTGTGGAAGCAGCGGCAGCCCCCTCCTCCGAGGCCCGGGCCGAAGAAGCAGTGCCTAAGAGAGACGTGGCAGCCGCGGTGGCATCTCACGGGGTTTCGCGGTTTCGGCGACTCGGTCCGGCCTGAGTGCTCCCGGACTGGGGTCCAGGCGGAGCAGTCCCCCACGGGGCGCTGCGTTGACAGACTTCGGCTTTCTGGGCCACCTCCTCCGAGGTCCCGTCAGAGTCTCCGGGACACCGGGAAGGAACGAACGGTCCTCGCTGCTGCGCCTCAGTCTACTGTTCGCTTCAGACCTGGTCGTCCAGGTGGCGGTGTGGAGAGCCCGCCAAAAGGGCTCAGGCCTGTTGGACGGCGGCCGCTCGGCGGCGGGCCCAGGCCCCCGTGCCCGGATCGAGGGACAGTCGAGCAGGTCGGCCAAGGCCACAAAGGAGGCTCCCAGTCCCTGACACACAGACCTGACGTGGAGACCCCGGCTGGCCCACTAGCCCAGCTGTGGAAGCAGCTCTGGGGCGGGTCGTGCCTTCCTCTACACCCGCCCCCCCCACCACCACCACGACCCTCCCACCACTCCCACCCCCACCCCCCACGCTCACGCACCCACCCCACCCCAGTCGCAGCTGCCGGGGACAGTGCTCCCTGGTCGCCTGCTCACCTCCGCCCTGCCCAGCCCTGCCCTGCGTCCCCTAACCCTGAGTCCTCCTGCGGGCGCCTCAGGGATGAGCGTTCCATCCCTTTCTGTCGGACCTCCTGGAACGGTGCCGCCTGCAGACCCCTGGTTGCCCCTTCCCCTCACACGTGTCAGTTTCCCGAGAGCTCTCACGGGGCAAGAGGCTCTGGACGCCCACCTCCCTCGTCGCGAGCCCCCGGGGCGCGGTGTTGACCTCCCGGATCCCCTGGTTCCCCGCGCCTAGCCTGAGAGCCTGGTGGCCTCCGGGCGCCCTTTGGGTCTCGGCGCAGACAGGGGCACACACAGGAGGCGCGGCCCCAGCCCCCTCCGCGACCGTAGGCCGCCCTGCTTGAAGTCCCAGGCGCCTCTCTTTGAACAAGAGGACCTGGGTCATACTGTCCCGGAGGCCCAGGGGGAGGTAGGGCTGCGCTGGCCTCCGCCCCCCCCCCCCACCGCCAGGAGTCGGGGAAGATGCGCCTGCCTCCCGGGACGCCAGAGGACGACCGTGTCCTTCTCGGCCCAGCGGTCCCGAGCGGGTACCGACACCCTCTATGTCACAGGTCACGAGATGGGCGGTAGGGGACACCGCGGGGGCCCGAGCCCGGGCTCTGTGTGGCGCGACGGCCGCGAACCCAAGCCCAACCCGCTTGAGATCCGGTGCCCCTGCGTCACCCTCCCTTGTCCTGGCCAGGTCCCGGGCGCTGCGGCCCGCCGTTCTCTTGGCCCTAGGCCGTTCCCCAGGCGGCTCAGCCCTCCTTCGGGGTCCGCCGTCGCTCCTGCACGTGCTCCGAGGGGTAGGCGCAGGCCTTTGCTTTGCGGTCAGAACCCAACCACGAGGGTTCAGTTGGTGGCAGACATCGGAGACCGGAGACTCAGGGTTTCGGCTGGGCGGGAAGGCGAGCTCTCTGTAAGCCTGCTGGGAAGTCCGGGCAGCTGAGAGTGTCCCGGGTCCGGGAATGACCCTCTGGACCCGAGCCCGGCCAAGACCTTCCGCGTGTCAGAAGGGACCGCGAGGGCGCAGGCAACCCGGAGAGGGGCGGCCGGCGGACGCCGGTGCCTTCACGCGAGTGAGCCAGCGAGCGCCCGCGGCTCTACCGGCCCTTCGCGTGGGCCCCGGGAGGCACGCGGACGGGCGAGCCTGGACTGGTAGCTTCGGACCACGTCCCGCTTGGCCCCGGGCCGGGCTGCCTCGGGGAGAGGACGCGTCTCTTTGTGGGAACGCTTGGCAGTACCCATGTCGAGGTGCCAAGGCCAGGGCCCTTTCGGTGGGTGTTGTTGCACCTCCCCCCAGCACTCGGGGAGCGCCTCTCCCAAGTGGGCAGAGGACGCGTCTCTTTGTGGGAACGCTTGGCGGTACCCATGTCGAGGTGCCAAGGCCAGGGCCCTTTCGGTGGGTGTTGTTGCACCTCCCCCCAGCACTCGGGGAGCGCTTCTCCCAAGTGGGCAGAGGAGTGTGTCCAAGGGGGTGTCGTTCAGCCAGGGTTCGTAGGACTGAAGAGTGGGAAGGGACCCTAAGGAGCCTGCAGAGGAGGTGAGCTGAGGGCGCGAGGCGTTGCTTTTCGGAGGTGGGACGGCATGTACGCTGCCCGCCCTGGGAAGGATGAGGTGGAGGGCCTCTCGGGCCTGAGTCCTTGGGAGAAGCGTGTCCGCTTTGGAGGGGAAAAAGCGGAAAGGTTCTCGAACGGTTGAAGTCGGACGAGTGGAACACAATAGGAGACCAGGGAGATGGGACGGCCTGGACGACAGGCACACGTCTATGCCCTTGGGCGGACAGACTGGGGTAGAAAGGGACCCCCGCCTTCCACCCGAACAGGCGCTTGCGGTTGCTCCTCGTGGGCCGACCTCCTGAGGACAGAAAGGATGACATCCAACTGCGACCTACCCTCTCCCCGGCCTGTGCGTGTGCGTGTGCGCCTGAGTTCCCTTCCTGTCTTCGGACCACTTGACCTGGTCTGCCAGTGTGTTCCTGCCGTTTCTCCCTTCGGATTCTCCACGAGCTGCGGAGGCGGGTTCTCAAGGTGCACTTGATGTGTCGGTCAGGTGTTTCTCGTGGACTAAGAGCTTACATATTTCATGGTGCAGAGTATACTAATACCGTTGCATGCAGTGTAGGTTGTTGCCGCTATTGGTAAAGGTGAAGGCGCCATGTGAGTTGTTCTTTTTTCCAGCTTAGCACATCAGATGTGGAGCCTGGCTATCCATTTCCAATTGTGCTTGTGAATAAGTTGGGAAAAGTTGTGTGTGCCATGTACGTGATCTTGCAGAGGATCTGAAGTCTCAATTTTTGCTTTTCATCTTTAAAATTGGTGTTTTCACAGTGTAAATAAGGCTCAGTTCATTTTGTGCAAATTAAAGACACTTGCATCCTGACTGGTCAAATATGCCATAAAATCTTCAGTATAGAAATTTCATTTGTAGTTTTAAATTTTAGGGAAAAAAAATCCAAACTTCTCATTATCAGTCAGTAGAAACAAAGCACATATAGTCATACTTTATACCCACAGAACCTTAATCTTGTTTAGTAAGTAATAAGTAACATTTCATTTTTTTCCCCTTTCTGGAGGTTTTTCTCCCCATAATTAGTTTACCTTGTAGTACGTTTTGAATTATTTCACCATCTTTTATTACGTTGTAAAATCTAAATTAAAATTTTTCTTCCCTTTGTTGAAAAAATAAAATGAAATTTACTATATAAGCAGTCTTTAGAGCCCTGCTCACCACTGTTTTGTTGTTATCGAATAGATCTCTACAACTTTTCCATCTTGCAAAACTGAACTCTGTACCCTTCAAATTACAAGGTTCTATTTTTTGTCCCCCCCTAGCCACTGGTATCCACCATTCTGCTGTGTTTTTCTATGAATTTGACCACTTTACATACCACATATATGTGGAATCTTAAAGTATTTTTTGCGTGACTGTCTTGTTTCACTTGCATATTGTCTGCAAGGTTCATCCATTGTGGATGGCTGAATAATACTCCCTTGTGTCTATATACCATGTTTTGTTTACCCATTCATCTGAAGATCAACATTTGGGTTGTTTCCACTTCTTCACTATTGTGAATAGTGCTGCTATGTACATGAGTTTTCAAATATCTCTTTAAGATTCTGCTTTCAGTTATTTTGGATACCTGCCTAGAATTGCAATCAGTAGGTCATATGGTAGTTCTATTTCATCTTTTTGAGGATCGGCCATACTGTTTTCCATAGTAGTTGCTCCATTTTATAATCCTAGCAACAGTGCACAAGGGTTTGAATTTCTCCAAATCCTCACCAATAGTTATGTTCTATTTTTTTTTTATAGTAGCTCTATGTTAATGTACGCAAGGTGCTATCTCATTTTGGTTTTGATTTGCATTTCTCTAAAGATTAGTAAGCACTTTTTCATATTCTGGTTGGCTACTTGAATATCATCTTTAGAGAAATGTCTCAAGTCCTTAGCTCATTTGTTAATCAGGTTGTTTTCTGTTGTTAAGTTGTAGGAATTCTTTATATTTTAGATATTAACACCTTGTCAGATATGTCATTTGCAAGTGTTTCCTCTTATTTTTTAGGTTATCTTTTCAGTCTGTTGATTGTATCCTTTGACTCAGAGCAGTTTTTAGTGTGATGTAATCTCATTTGTCTATTTTTGATTTTGTTACTTGTGTTTTTCATGTCATATCCAAGAAATCATTGCCAAATCCAACGTCAAGAAATTTTCACCTATGTTTTCTTCTAGGAGTTTTATAATTTTGCATCTTACATTTAGGTCTTTAATATATTTTGAGTTAATTTTTATATATGGTGTAACATATGGACCCATATGGTCCAACTTCTTTCTTTCGTATGTGAATAGCCAGTTGGCCCAGTAGTATTTGTTGAAGAGCCTGCTTTTCACCATTGAGAGGTATTGGCACCCCTGTCGAAAACCATTTGATCATATATGTGATTGTGTATTTCTGGGCTGTCTACTCTTCTCCTTTGGTCTATATGTCTGTCTTTATGCCAGTACCACACCCTTTTGATGACTGTAGTAATTTTTTGTAAGTTTTGAAATCAGGAAGTGTTAGACCTCCAACTTTGTTCTTTTTCAAGATTGTTATATTTGAAGGCCCCATGAAATTCCTTATGAATTTGAGGATGGGTTTTTCTATTTCTGCAAAAAATGTTGTTGGGATTTTGACATGGATTGCACTGAATCTGTAGATAGCTTTGGGTAGTACTGACATCTTAACAATATTAAGTCCTGCAATCCATGAATATGGGATGTCTTTCCATATATTTGTGTGTTCTTTAATGGTTTTCATCAATGTTTTCTAGTTTTTAGTGTACAAGTCTTGCACTTCCTTGGTTAGGTTTATTGCTCAGTATTTTATTCTTTTTGATGATATTGTAAATAGAATTCTTTTCTTTCCTTTATAGATTCTTAATTTAACCTAAATTTTTATTTCTTTAAAAAGCATCATTGTTTCATTAATTTATAAAAGATATCCTCATTTTAGATCCTATTTCATAGAAATAGGAAATTAGAAATAGAAATAGAAATAGGAATAGAAAAATAGGAAAACATAAACTACTATTATTCCCATCACTTGCAGAAAGACCCTGAAAATTTGGAGATTTATTTTTTCATGTTGTTACATGCACACATGGAAATGGAACTATAATTATCTTAGGTCAAAAATTCATTTCTACGCTCTATGCTGTTTGGCAACCATCAATTCTTTCAAAAACTTCTTTCTCCATTTAAAAATCATAATTGAAATTCCTGGTTTGTCTAAAAAAGAAATCCCAACACGAAGATGATTGAAAGAGCCTCCTGCAAATTCCACTGCCCAGTAGTAAACATAATGAATAGCCTGGTCATTTAATCTGTTTTTGTTTTTTACCATGTATAAATGACAAACAGGACATATGGGTGTTATGAGAGGTTTGAGGATTTGATCGGAGATGTAAAAGAAACTTGCCACTCCAAACAAATGGACTGAAGGTATATTTTATTATATAGAGGATAGTAAGGCGATAGTCCGCAAACAGATCCGAATAGGTCAAATATTAAGAGGGAAAAAACACCAGCTCGACTGGAAAGGGAAAAACATCCACATCGGCTGAGATAGCAGCAGATTCGAATAGGTCATGTAATAAGAGGGAAAAACATCAGATCGATCGGAAAGGGAAATGACTGAAGGGAAATGACACAAATCAACCGGAAAGAGAAACACCAGGTTGACTGAAAAGAGAACACGTTAGCTTAATTACTTTACAATAAATTAATTACTCACAACATCCACGCCCCACTGCCGGGCCAGTCCTGTCAATTGACACAGCTGGGCGGGGATCACACATCCTGGGCAAGGCGTCCCTTCCATAGGTGGAACTCTCACCAGGTCTCAGTCTCCAGCAGTTTTTTATAGCATCAATAATTCCGAGTAAGCAGTTACAGAGCTTTTTTGAGAGCAAGCATCTACTGTTCCCATGCACAAATGGTTATCAGTGGCGTACGTGCACTGAGCACCCCCCCCACTCCCGATATCGTCCCAGCCCAGTAGTTGTGTATGTGCATTGTTTACCCTGGTTATCGTCCCAGCCCGGCACAGATGGCCAGTCTGTCCCAGGCTGCGGTGCCCGAAGGGCCTTGAAATTTTTACACATTGCAACTATCTCCATGGGAGAAGGGCCAGTTCCCACCACACAGAAAGCAGCTTTTATATTTCTTTTTGTGCTGGTGGCTGTCGGTCAATGGAGTGGCCAAACAGGGCTGTACTCATGTCAAGACCGTGGGTTTGGATATATATGCAACAAACAAATGTATGTGTACACAGCAGACTTTTGTCCTTTGTTAATTTATATAAATATAATGATCTAACTTACAATTTCTTCAGATTTCCCATAAATAAGCAAATATAAACAGAATGGATTTGTGAAGGGTGGCAGAATATACCACCCAAAAGTGTGCCACTTTGACATAAGAATTATTTTGAGCTGAAGGCAATTAAGAAGAAGCAGATAGGAGAAAAGCTCCCTGCTCTCCCCCTATTTGCCTAAAACAGAACATAAAATTTCAAAGGTGTTTCTCTTCCCTTCTCTACCAGGAAGGAGAAAAGTTAACCCTTGGAGAAAAAAATTAGGCCCTTATCAGCCTGGAGATGGCATCAGGGGAATCTACATAACAAACTTTACTAACTAGCCCTTATCTACCATTACCTTCCCATATATTTGCCTTCTCACAATTTGCTGCCCTAGACTCAAGGTACTTTTCCTTTGTCTTGTCATGTCTCTAAAAATTTATTGTTCCTATGCTAAAATACTATGTAAACTCAAGTTCTAACCGAACCTTTGAGTTAGTGATCTTTGGGGACTCCCATGTGTCACAGGTGTGATATGTGTTAATAAACTTTGGCTTGTTTTTCTTTTGCTCTCTTGTTATAGTGGTCCCAGCTAAGAAATTTGAAAAGTAAAGGAAAATTATTTTTCCTCCCTTACAGTGGGCCAATGATGTCTATCATGAAACAGTAAAGTGAAAAATTTACTGTTCACCATTCACAAAACTATTTAGAGATGAAAGTAGTTTAAACAAGTACACTTTCAAAAGATGTTATAAGTTGGTATCATTCACAAGCCTGAGGTTATGACAGCCTTAGCTGCTCCCTTCCCAGGTGAGAAGCGGGATCCCAAGAGCAGGCGCTCCCTGCGCCCCGTCACCTCCCGCTCTTTGCCAAGGACCTGCTGGGGAGCCAGCGCCTCTTCCTCCGTCTTCCCGGGGCTGCTCCCGCTGGCGTCCACACGCCTAGGTGGTTAGGGTATGCTGGGTCACAGTGACTCGCAGGTTTTTCCTGCCTGACTGGTGCCTTTATTTATATTTTCCTTCGTTTTGAAAAAAAGAACATGCTCTTTTTGCAAAGTAAGGTTCACATGATAGAGACAGTATAGCTTAGAGAGGAAAAGGAAGGTAACAGATGATGTCGCCACCAGAGATGCGAGGTGTTAAACTGGGGCCTGTATCATCCCAGCACGTTGTTCCCTGAGGACAGAGAGAGAGAACGGAAGAAATAAAGATCCTTCAAAAACAATAGTCTAGGGGCCGGCCCGGTGGCGCGCGCTCCGCTGCGGCGGCCCGGGGTTCGCTGGTTCGGATCCCGGGCGCGCACCGACGCACTGCTTGGTAAGCCATGCTGTGGCGGCGTCCCATATAAAGTGGAGGAAGATGGGCACAGATGTTAGCCCAGGGCCGTCTTCCTCAGCAAAAAAAAAAAAAGAGGAGGATTGGCAGATGTTAGCTCAGGGCTGATCTCCGCACAAAAAAAAAAAAAAAAAAAAAAAAAAAAAAAAAAATTAAAAAAAAAAAAAAAAACAATAGTCTAAAGAGCTCCCTAGGCCCATTTTTTTTTTTCCCCTCTACCCTTCTAAGTTCTCCACTGCGATCCTGGTAACAAAAGACAGATTAACAAGAGAAAAGCATACAAATTTATTTTATATAAATTTACATGACTTAGGAGCCTTCACAAGAAAATGAAGACCCGAAGAAATGATTAAACCTGAGTGTTTTGTTCAGGTCTGTTTTTTATTTTTTTTTTTTTATTGATGTTTTAATGGTTTCTAACATTGTGAAATTTTGGGTTGTACATTTTTGTTTGTCCATCACCCCATATATGACTCCCTTCACCCCTTGTGCCCACCCCCCACCCCCCACCCCCCACCCCCACTGCCCGGGTAACCACAGTCCAGTTTTCTCTGTCCATGTGTTGGTTTATATTCCACATATGAGTGAGATCATACAGTGTTTGTCTTTCTCTTTCTGGCTTATTTCACTTAACATAATACGCTCCAGGCCCATCCATGTTGTTGCAAATGGGACGATTTTGTCTTTTTTTATGGCTGAGTAGTATTCCATTGTATATATATACCACATTTTCTTAATCCAATCGTCAGTCGAGGGACACTTAGGTTGCTTCCACTTCTTGGCTATGGTGAATAATGCTGCAATGAACATAGGGGTGCATAAGCCTCTTTGGATTGTTGATTTCAGGTGCGTTGAATAGATTCCCAGTAGTGGGATGGCTGGATCATAGGGCATCTCTATTTTTAATTCTTTGAGGAATCTCCATACCGTTTTCCATAGAGGCTGCACCAATTTGCATTCCCACCAGCTGTGTATGAGGGTTCCTGTTTCTCCACATGCTCTCCAACATTTGTTGTTTTTTGTCTTGGTGATTATAGCCATTCTAACGGGTGTGAGGTGGTATCTTAGTGTTGTTCTGATTTGCATTTCCCTGATGATTAGTGATGTTGAGCATCTTTTCATGTGCCTATTGGCCATCTGTATATCTTCCTTGGAGAAGTGTCTGTTCATTTCCTCTGCCCATTTTTTGATCGGGTTGTTTGTTTTTTTGTTGTTCAATTGTGTGAGTTCTTTATATATTATGGAGATCAACCCCTTGTCAGATGTATGTTTTGCAAATATTCTCTCCCAGCTGGTTGGTTGTTTGTTCATCTTGATTCTGGTTTCATTTGTCTTATAAAAGCTCTTTAATCTGATAAAGTCCCACTTGTTTATTTTTTCTTTAGTTTCCCTAGTCTGGGTAGGCATGTCATCTGAAAAGATTCCTTTAAAACCAATGTCAAATAGTGTGTTGCCTATATTTTCTTCTATGAGTTTTATAGTTTCAGGTCTCACCTTCAGGTCTTTGATCCATTTTGAGTTAATTTTTGTGAATCGCGATAGCACATGTCCACTTTCATTCTTTTGCATGTGGCTGTCCAGTTTTCCCAACACCATTTATTGAAGAGACTTTCCTTTCTCCATTGCATGTTCTTAGCACCTTTGTCGAAAATTAGCTGTCCGTATATGTGTGGTTTTATTTCTGGGCTTTCAATTCTGTTCCATTGATCTGTGTGTCTTAAACCTGAGTGTTTTTATGCTAGGTTTGACGAAGAGTGGAAAGTCATGGAAAGATTGTCAACCTACAGAAACAGAAACCAGTTTAAGAGGCAAAGTGTTTATTTGGGATCAAAGAATTGCAATTCAGGGAGCACAGATTCAGGTAGAAACCCGAACAGTGTCCTGGTGGGGAGTACAAGTCAGGGGCTTTTAAAGGCAAAGAAGGGAGGGTGTATTACAAAGAATTTTAATTGTAGTTGGAGGCAGAGAGCTAGTCTTGGCTAAACATCGATTGACTATTGATTCTATCTTCAGAATGTCCACAATCCTCAGTCCTTGTGATCAGGATGTCCGTTCTCCTACTGACTTCTCAAACAACTGCCGTTTTGGTCCAGTCCAGAGGTTTGGCCCAGTCCAAGGTTCAAGACAGCAAAACAGCGTCTCTGGAAAGGCAGCTCCAACTCCATTTTAAAATGGCTCCACTATAGTCAGTTTTGACAATATGACAGGAGAGAATATGAGCTAAGTGTAATGAAATGGGGAAACTTACCAAGTCCTGTTCATTCAGATTCTTCTGTGTGTCCCTTCTAATTCAGAGATAAGAATGCTCCTTTCCTTAGGTATAGGGAGGGGACCTCTCACACGAGTGTTTTAGGCCTTGCTTCAGGGGAAGGTCAGAAAGTCCTTCATAGTACATGCTATTTCTGAAATTTCTTCAGCTTAAAATATTCAATATGCCAAGGGTAGCATGTCCTGAACCTCATTACTCTCTCCATGCAAATTACCAATAAGTACAAGAAAAGATGCTTAACATCATTAGTCATTAGAGAAGTAGAAATTAAAACCACAAGGTGATACTTCATACCTACTAGAATGGGTATAATAAAATTAATTAGGACATGGATGTTTTCATTTGGCATTAGGGAATAAGTGTAATTTTTGTTAGATGCAATGATGGTATTTTTTTTTCTTTTTAAGACTTATCTGTTAGAGTGTATGATATATTAGATCATATGGAATGTATCACTTAGGATTTATGGGTGAAGTCAATATGCTTTGAAATACTGCAGCAAAAAATGCAAAAACATAATTAGAAAAATGTTGATTATTGTTGAAGCTGTTGGTGGTGAAGGGGTTCAGAACGTCCCAGTTTATGTTTTGGGGAAATATGGGAGAAAATACCAAAGTAAGAGTTGACTAATGATTACGTTTACAGAGCTGCAATTGGTTGTGTCTCCAGTTAGGACTAGAGACAGGTGATTTTTGTTTAATGTATTGTAGAAATAGTCAAGGGCTTAATTGAGGTGAATGGTACATAATTTTAATGGGCCGTTGTATGAGAATGTAAAGATGTGGAAGGCAATTCTGAAAGACACACTCTATAGAGTTAACAGGGTCCCCTCGGGAAATGGCATGAACATTAGGGCTGGTGGCCAAAGGTGACTTTCATTGTTGGCTGAGCACCTGCTGTGTGCCAGACACTGTTCTTCATGCTGAAATACAGCCATGAAAGAGACAAAAAGGTCCCTGCTCAGGAGGGGCTCACATGCCAGTAGGGGAGAATGAAAGCATGAGATCAACACGGCACGTATATACCACAACAGATGGTGATGCGTGCTATGCAGCACACTAAAGCAGGGGAGTGGAATGGGGCCTATGGAGGGTGTGGGGATTTGCACCTTCCCGTAGGTTGTGCAGCCAAGGCCTCACTGAGAAAGTGACATAAAGACCTGAAGGAAGTGAGGGGGGAGCCCAGTGGAGATCTGGGGGATGAAAATGGCAGTGAGAGGGACTATCCCATGCCTCTTACTGATGTGACTCTGTTAAATCACTTAGCCACTGACAAATCATCATTTTCCCTCCAGTTTTGATGCAAGTGGTGCTGTGTTTTCATTGTATTTTGGCAGTATGGAATTGGTCAGGTTTAGGGCCAGAATTACCTTGATGGTTTACATAATTAGGACATGGCTTAAGACCTTTGCCTCTTCAAGTAAATTGAGGCTTTGGCCATGCATACTAAGTGTGTATGCTTCTATAAAATGGATCTTTTGGAATGCGTGTATAAATTAGTCTTTGCATACCATCTTAAGTGTCTCAGTCCAGTTTTGTAAGCTGTTTATAGCTACTGGAGTGACAGTACCGTACAAAACCCAAACTGTCGCATGCCACTTAGTGCCACGATACTCATCCCTCATGGAATCAATAAGTTACAAGTGGGAGAACATTTCTGTATCCATGGATGTAGGGCTCACAGATTATTTCATGAACCTCAGGGACGGTAGTTTAAGTAATGAGAAAGGCTGATCAGTATCCTTGACCACAAGCCTGAATCCCAGTAAGTTACTTTGCGAGGTCACTAAAAGGTCACAGCTGATTAAATGACAATGGATTTGCAATGTAAAGTCCTGACCATCTTTAGGCTCAGGCTTGTTTCTCCTGAGGGTGTGTAGTGGTTTGAAGGGCCCATCTTACAGAGCCAGAAAAAGACTGGGTTGGTTGGTTGTTTCATGCTGAATTCTTACTTAGGGAAATTGATTTGTATCTGTGGCAAAGGTATTCAACAATACTTCCTTTCCTTTCAGGTCACAGTTTTCTAAGAGAACTGAAGAGCATGACCTCCAGCCCGTGGTGTGCTGCAGGGCTGTTGACCCAGAGTGCAAGCACAGATGAAGATCAGACACTGATTTCACACTTGTGATAGGTGTGGAATACCACTCTCAGCTGTACTTTGCATTTTACCCCCTTGATTTTTACAAGCATGACTTTCTGAAATGTTTTAATCCAGTGTACACTGGTGCCATGGAGGTTTTGTAGGAATCATGTGTACATTAGGCTCTGTTGAGTATTAGAGCTATGTTCTTAGAGCTCAAGATTGAGCAACGAGAGGCAGGGCTATTTCAGTAACCTGGGACCTTTTAAGGCTATCAGAGTAGCCTGATATTTTCATAAACCCTAGAGCTAGGAAAGAATTTGAGGTGATCTTGTTTGTCCCCCTGGAGCGCTGTGGAAAGGACCTTTTATCATGCTTCATTGGAATTTCTGAAGGACGACCTGAAACTTCTCTTGGGAAATATACTTTGCTACATGGCCTTCTCATTAAGCAGTTTTATTTATACCTAATTGAAATCTCTTTTGGGAAGGATCAAGCACAAACTCATTTGTCGTTCACCATTGACTGCCAATTCTATGTTATTATTCTGGTGTATGGCGCAGGGCAGGCTCAGAGTAATACTGAAAGATGAAGAGGACATTTTTATTTATGATGTATTGTCTTTTGTGATTTTGACAGTAATGCACACGTTATAAGCGATTTAGAAAGTTACACAAGTTTCATGAGGGCATCATAAGGGACTATTTTCCTATAGTTGTAGTAGCTTATCACCTCTTGTGGACCATACTGTTGGCACACTCTCCTGTTGACATGGGTGACCAGGTCAGGCTTCAGCAGACATTGGCTTCGTGTGCTGTGTGCCAGCTCCTTATGACTATGTTCTGTGAATGAGCAGTTGGGGCAGCGAGAGATGAAGGGACCAGGGGAGAGGGGTAGTCAGCATCATATAAACCCTTATGACCTCGTCAACCTGCCACTTCTGATTTTGAATAAATCATTTTACTTCTTTAGGTTTCAATTTCTTCATCTAATATGTGAGTCAAATAAATGAGATGTTTTTAAAGTTTTGTGGACCTGTTTGAGAAGCTGTTGAATGGTGTGTAAATTAGTTTTTAAAAACGCACATGTGCATATACATACACAAATTAACAGATACTTAAGGAACTTGAAGGAACCCTATGGACCTGTCTCTTAAGAGCACCTGGACTTAGGGAGCTCAATGTGGCTCCCAATTTCACACATCTGCGATTCTAGTATCTGCCATGATTCAAATCATATCAGGCCCCTGCCTGAAACTCTCCAATGATTTCCCACTGAAATTAGTCTGAAAATGAACCAGTCCTCATGGCCTAGTGGTTCAAGTTCAGCGCTCTCACTGCTTCGGCGGCCTGGGTTCGTTTCCCAGTAGCGGAACCACACCACTTATCTGTCAGTTGCCATGCTGTGGTAGCAGCTCACACAGAAGAAGAACTAGAAAGACTTACAACTGGGGCTGTGAGGAGGGGAAAAAAAGAAAAGAGGAAGATTGGCAACAGATGTTAGCTCAGGGTGAATCTCTCCCTGCAAACAAAAAGAAAAAAAAAAATTAGACTGAAAATAATGACCAAGCATGGCCAGCAATGAACAAGATCAGGCTACTCTTTGCCCTGATCACTTAACCACTTTCCTCCTTGGTTGCTTTGCCCCAGACACACAGATTTGTTTGTTTTTTAAATTAAGCTTTATTGAAGGAGGTATAATTGACAGAAGATAAACTACCTTATTTTAAATGTACAATTTGATAATATTGACATATGTTATACCTGAGATGATCACCACAATGGAAATAACAAAAACATCCATCACACCCAAGTTTTAGGTTCCCCCTCCATACAGATAGTAATGAGAACTAGGTTCTTACTGTCAAGAGGTTCTTTAGTTATTTATTTCACGCTTAACTAGGAGTAATTAATTATTAAGGAAATTTTATATGTATTAAGAAGCATGTACCTGGAGTGTTTGAATGTTCCTGAGAAGTTCTTTTCCTTATGTACTTGATATTTTCTGCCCCAGATCAAATGTTACTTAAGTAAAATCTTTCACAGGACTCCTGAATTAATAAGTGTTACTGTATATCCTTCTATTGCTGCTTTTAGTTTAAGGGTAATTTGAATCTTAATCAATGTAAATGTGGAGTCTTGGGCACATTTCCACCCATAAGAAATCATGAAAATTTTATGAAATTCTATAGTTTAAAAACATTTGGAATCCTTTAGAAATGGTGAGAATGTGATCAAAATATATCCACAGATACTTGGTTATGGTCCTCGACAAGCCTATTGTTAGAAAAAAGTTTTCCTCGACCCTTTTAGGGTCTTTGGCTGGGTCTGAAAATTAAACTGACAAAGACCGAGTAACAGAAAAAAGCACACAAATTTATTTGATATAAGTTTTATGTGACACAGGAGCCTTCATAAGGAAATGAAGACCCAAAGAAAAGGTTATGCCTGTGTATTTTTATGCTCGGTATGATGAAAAGTGGACAGTCATGGAGGAAAATGATAGATTAAGGAGTATAAGGTAATTGTAGTAAACTGGGGTAATCTTAGCAAAGCCTGTTCGTTCAGATTCTTCTTGGCATCCCTTCTAATTCAGAGAGAAGGATGCTCCTTTCCTCCAGGTATGGGGAAGGCACCTGTCACATAAGGGTTTTATGACCTGTTTAGGGAAGAAAGGCATGGGGGTGGGGGAGGTCAAAGGGACTGATCTGTTTCTGCCATTTTCTCAATCTCCGTCAGCTTAAAATATTCAACATGCTAAGGCACCAGACTTTGGGGGTAGTATGTTCTGAACTCCATCAGCATACTTTATTTACCACAATAAAATAAATGATACCTTGCATAGAATTATAGGATGGGAGCCACCTAATGGGTAGGATCTGATGTGATAAACAAAATCTAATGAATTTTTGTACGGACTAGGCAAAAGGTGAAGAAAATGAACAAAAACACCAGTTAGAATTTCAAAAATGATAAGGCTCATTAAATGTTAGATATAATAGTTTTAATTTAATCTCATATCCTCTACTTTCTGTTTTGCAAAACTTAAAATTTTGTTTCTATTATACAGTACTTCATACTTCTGGGCACAAAATATAACCTCTGAATATTAATTTGTTTTTCCTAATTAAAAAAAGCTTACTATAATCTATCGTTCCTTCCTTATCGCCTTTAACATGTATAGATGAAAAACAATATCTTTATTATATTAAAGTGATAAATGAAATAAAATTAGGTTGCGGAAAGGATGTGGTTAGAAGCAATCAACCTCAGTAAATCTCCAATGCATGCCATCAGCTTTCACTTCCTTACAACAGGTGGTTCCCTGGAAGACTGTAAGATGGTTATCTAGTTCCATTGTCTATGGTCTCTAAAGTCAGTCTTCCTGACAGCAACAAAAAACAAAGAGCAATGCCCCCGCACTCTCTGCTTAGAGTGAGCTCAGTTAGCTTTGGATTTTCTACTTCACATTTTAAAAACGATACTCCTGGGGCCAGCCCAGGTTAAATTTGTGCGCTCCACTTCGGCGGCCCGGGGTCCGCAGGTTCGGGTCCCTGACGTGGACCTATGCACCATTTGTCAAGGCATGCTGTGGGAGGCATCCCACATGTAAGGTAGAGGAGGATGGGCACGGATGTTAGCCCAGGGCCAATCTCCTCAGCAAAAAGAGGAGGATTGGCAACAGATGTTAGCTCAGGGCTAATCTTCCCCAGGAAAAAAAAAAAAAGATACTCCTAATTCATGGAGGTTTGGTGCCATTCCATACCATGTTATTGTCTTAAATAAATGCCTTTGAGGACATGCCAGCTGTATGAATATCTTAATGTTATTTATATTTAGATTGTCATTTACTTGTTTCATAAAAGCATAGCTGCAATTATGTTAGGTTCTACCTAAAGTTTTATTCTTTTTCACTCTAGGTTCTATGAAACTTTAGTATAGTTATTTCTCTCCTTTTGGTGGGAGGGAGAAGGATTAAAGTACAAACCAAAAACTATCTAGTTTTCGGCCTTTTGACAGGAAAATAAAGTACTGTGTCTTCAAAACTGACTTTTCATGGAGATTAGTTATCACTTTTCATATACCTCTCCAGACATTACAGAGCACCACAGAATTTACTTCAGGGCCTCTAAAGAAATGTCTTAGTTCTTCCTCTTACTAGAATAGACTCTAAGAGCTTGAGCATAAAATGTGTGAAGCTGTCAGTTTCACTGGTGAAAAAAAAGTGTCTAATGTTCTTAAGTAGCACATTCAAAATTTCTTTCGAGAATCTTAGAATCCACTTAATTTTGAGCTGGCACTTTCACCAGACACACAAGAGTAGATCAAATTGTGATTATCTATCTGCCAAAGCTTTCTGTAAATATATGTTTTGGGAAAAGCAGCACAAAAATAATAAAGACATTTCAATGTTTGATACTGGACTCTTCTCACCAACATCTATTTATTTTTTTATTGAGGTCACATTGGTTTATAACATATAAATTTCAGATGTACATCATGATATTTTGATTTCTGCATACACTACATCATGTTCACCACCCAAAGAGTAATTACCATCCATCACCACACACGTGTGCCCTGTCACCCCTTTTGCCTGCCTCCCTCCCTACTTCCCCTCTGGTAACCAACCATCTAATCCTTGTGGTTTTTTTTTTTATCTTCCACATACGAGTGAAATCATATGGTATTTTGCTTTCTCCACCTGACTTATTTCACTTAGCATAATACCCTCAAGGTTTGTTCATGTTGTCACTAAGGGCAAGATTTCATCTTTTTTTATGGCTTAGTAGTATTCCACTGTGTCTGTGTGTGTATGTATATATATATATATACATATACACACACAGTGGAATACTATATATACCACATCTTTATCCATTCATCCGTTGATGGGTACTTACATTGTTCCCAAGTCTTGGCAATTGTGAATAATGCTGCAATGAACATAGGAGTGCAAATATATTTTCAAATTAGTGTTTTTATGTTCTTTGGATAAATACCCAGAAGTGGAATATGTAGATTATATGGTAGTTCTATTCTTAATTTTTTGAGGAATCTCCACATTGTTTTCCATAGCATCTGCACCAGTTTATTTTCCCACTAGCAGTGTATAAGAGAGTTCCCTTTTGTCCACATCCTCTGAAACACTTGGTATTTCTTGTCTTTTTATTAATAGCCATTCCGATGGGCATGAGGTCATATCTCACCATGGATTTGATTTGTAGTTCCCTAATATTTAGTGATGTTGAACACCTTTTCATGTGCCTGTTGGCTATCTATATATATCTTCTTTGGAAAAATGTCTGTTCAGATCCTTTGCCCATTTTCTAGTTGGGTTGTTCTTTTTGTGTTGAGTTGTGTCAGTTCTTTATATATTTTGGATATTAACCCCTTATCAGATATATGATTTGCAACTATCTTCTTCCAATTGTTAGGTTGTCTTTTCATTTTGTTGATGGTTTCCTTTTGCTGTGCAGAAGATTTTTAGTTTGATGTAGCCCCATTTGTTTATTTTTTCTTTTGTTTCACTTGCCTGGGGAGACATCGTATTCAAAAAGATACTGCTAAGATCAATGCTGAAGAGCATACTGCTTATGTTTTCTTCTAGGAGTTTTATAGTTTCAGGTCTTACATTCAAGTCTTTAATCCATTTTGAGTTATTTTTGTGTATGGTGTAAGATTATGGTCAACTTGCATTCTTTCGCATATAAATAAATAAATATGGAACAACAAAAGACCAAACACATAGGTAAGGAGAACAGATTAGTGGGTGCTAGAAGGGAATGGAGTTGGGGAAGGGCAAAAAGGGTAACAGGGCACATATGTATGGTGATGGATACAAACTAGACCATTGGTGGTGAACACAATGCATTTCTATACACTAACAACGATGTCTTACTCTTCCTGGTAAGGGAGAGAGACATTTTTTACACATGGAAATTTCTCCTATAAATGGAAATTTCCTTTACAAAAGGAAAGCTTGTGCCCTATTTTTGGAGCTTCTCCTACACAGGCTGGTTCTCAACAGCCTTTAGCTCAGAATAATTCCTACTCCAAAAGGCATATTTTGGAGTGGCATATTCTGGTACCCTTCATGCCCATTCAGATGGTCTCTTTGGACACACCAGACCTAAAGACACTCACAAACTGAAAGTGAAGGGATGGAAAAAGATACTCCACGCAAATGGCAATGAAAAGAAAGCTGGGGTGGCAGTACTCATATCAGACAAAATAGACTTTAAAACAAAAACTGTAAAAAGAGACAAAGAAGGGCATTACATAATGATCAAGGGAACAATCCAACAAGAGGATATAACACTTGTAAATATCTACGCACCCAAGGTAGGAGCACCTAAATATATAAAGCAATTATTAACAGACACAAAAAGAGAAATAGACAGTAACACAATAATAGTAGGGGACTTTATAACACTCCACTTACACCAACGGATAGATCATCCAAACAGAAGATCAATAAGGGAACATTGGGCTTAAGTGACACACTTGAATAGATGGCCCTAGTAGATATATACAGAGCATTACATCCAAAAACCGAAGAATACACGTTCTTTTCAAATGCACATGGAACATTCTCCAGGACTGATCACATATTAGGCCACAAAACAAGTCTACATAAATTTAAGAAGACTGAAATAATACCAAGCATCTTTTCTGACCACAATGGTATGAAACTAGAAATCAACTATAGGAAGAAAATCAGAAAAGCCACAAATACGTGGAGATTAAACAAAATGCTACAATGATTGGGTCAACGAAGAAATCAAAGGAGAAATCAAAAAATACCTGGAGACAAATGAAAATACGACATGCCAGAATTTATGGGATACAGCAAAAGCGGTTCTAAGAGGGAAGTTTATAGCAATACAAGCCTATCTCAACAAACAAGAAAAATCTCAAATAAACAATCTAACAATGCATCTAAAGGAACTGGAAAAAGAAGAACAAAGCCCAAAATCAATAGAAGGGAAATCATAAAAATCAGAGCAGAAATACATGAAATAGAGACTAAAAAAACAATAGAAAAAATTAATAAAACCAAGAGCTGGTTCTTTGAAAAGATAAAATTGACAAACCTTTAGCTAGACTCACCAAGAAAAAAAGAGAGAAGGCTCAAATAAGTAAAATCAGAAATGAAAGAGGAGAAATTACAACATACACCTCAGAAATACAAAAGATTATAAGAGAATACTATGAAAAGCTATATGCCAACCAATTCGACAATCTGGAAGAAATGGATACATTCTTCATACATCTTCATACATACATCATACAACCTTCCAAACCTGGATCAAGAAGAAATAGAGAATTTGAATAGACCAATCACCAGTAAGGAGATCGAAACAGTAATCAAAAACCTCCCCAAAAATAAAAGTCCAGGACAAGACGGCTTCCCTGGTGAATTCTGCCAAACATTCAAAGACTTAATACCTATCCTTCTCAAACTCTTCCAAAAAATTGAGGGGAGGGGGAAGCTCCCTAACTCATTCTACGAAGCCGACATTACCCTGATACCAAAACCAGACAAGGACAACACAAAAAAAAGAAAATTACAGGCCAATATCACTGATGAACATCGATGCAAAAATCCTCAACAAAATACTAGCAAATCGCATACAACAATACATTAAAAAGATTATACACCATGATCAAGTGGGATTTATTCCAGGGATGCAGGGATGGTTCAACATTCGCAAATCAATCAACGTGATACACCACATTAATAAAATGAAGAATAAAAATCACATGATCATCTCAATAGATGCAGAGAAAGCATTTGACAAGATACAGCATCCATTTATGATAAAAACTCTGAATAAAATGGCTATAGAAGGAAACTACGTCAACATAATAAAGGCCATATATGACAACCCCCCAGCTAATATCATACTCAATGGTGAAAAACTGAAAGCTATCCCTCTAAAAACAGGAACCAGACAAGGATGCCCACTGTCACCACTCCTATTTAACATAGTACTGGAAGTCCTAGCCAGAGCAACTAGGCAAGAAAAAGAAATCAAAGGGATCCAAACTGGAAAGGAAGAAGTGAAACTCGCACTATTTGCAGATGACATGATTTTATATGTAGAAAACCCTAAAGAATCCACCAAAAAACTTTTAGAAGTAATAAATGAATATGGTAAAGTTGCAGGATACAAAATCAACATACAAAAATCAGTTGCATTTCTATACACTAACAACGAAGTAGCAGAAAGAGAAATTAAGAATACAATCCCATTTACAATTGCAACAAAAAGAATAAAATACCTAGGAATAAACTTAACCAAAGAGGTGAAAGAGCTGTACAGCGAAAACTATAAAACATTGCTGAAAGAAACTGAAGAAGACACAAAGAAATGGAAAGATATTCTGTGCTCTTGGATTGGAAGAATTAACATAGTTAAGATGTCCATACTTCCTAAAGCCATCTATAGATTCAATGCAATCCCTATCAAAGTTCCAACAACATTTTTCACAGAAATAGAACAAATAATCCTAAAATTTATATGGAACAACAAAAGACCCCGAATAGCTAAAGGAACCCTGAGAAAAAAAGAACAAAGCTGGAGGTATCACACTCCCTGATTTCAAAATATACTACAAAGCTATAGTAACCAAAACAGCATGGTACTGGCACAAAAACAGACACACAGATCAATGGAATAGAATCGAAAGCCCAGAAATAAACCCACACATCTATTGACAGCTAATCTTCGACAAAGGAGCCAAGAACATACAATGGAGAAAAGAAAGTCTCTTCAACAAATGGTGTTGGGAAAACTGGACAGCCACATGCAAAAAAATGAAAGTAGACCCTTACCTTACACCATACACAAAAATTAACTCAAAATGGATTAAAGACTTGAATGTAAGACCTGAAACTATGAAGAAACTATGAAAACATAGGCAGTATGCTCTTCGACATCGGTCTTAGCAACATATTTTCAAGCACCATGTCTGACCGGGCAGGAGAAACAATAGAAAAAAATAAACAAATCGGACTACATCAAACTAAAAAGCTTCTGCACAGCCAAGGAAACCATCAACAAAATGAAAAGACAACCTAAAAATTGGGAGAAGATAGTTGCAAACCATACATCTGATAAGGGCTTAATCTCCAAAATATATAAAGAACTCATGCATCTCAACAACAAAAAAACAACCCAATTAAAAAATGGGCAAAAGATGGGCTGGCCCCGTGGCTTAGCGGTTAAGTGCGTGTACTCCGCTGCTGGCGGCCCGGGGTTCGGATCCCGGGCGCGCACCGACGCACTGCTTCTCTGGCCATGCTGAGGCCGCGACCCACATACAGAAACTAGAAGGATGTGCAGCTATGACATACAACTATCTACTGGGGCTTTGGGGGAAAAATAAATAATTAAATAAAATTATTAAAAAAAAACAAATGGGCAAAAGACCCGAACAGACATTTCTCCAAAGAAGATATACAGATGGCCAACAGGCACATGAAAAGATGTTCAACATCATTAACTATCAGAGAAATGCAAATCAAAACTACAGTGAGATATCACCTCATGCTCGTCAGAATGGCTATAATTAACAAGACAGGAAACAACAAGTGTTGGAGAGGATGTGGAGATAAGGGAACTCTCATACACTGCTGGTGGGAGTGCAAACTGGTGCAGCCACTACGGAAAACAGTATGGAGATTCCTCAAAAAATTAAGGATAGAACTACCATATGATCCAGCTATTCCACTGCTGGGTATTTATCCAAAGAACGTGAAAACACCAATGCGTAAAGATACATGCACCCCTGTGTTCATTGCAGCGTTATTCACAATAGCCAAGACTTGGAAGCAACCTAAGTGCCCATCAAGGGACGAATGGATAAAGAAGATGTGGTATATATACACAATGGGATACTACTCAGCCATAAGAAACGATGAAATCCAGCCATTTGTGACAACATGGATGGACATTGAGGGTATAATGCAAAGTGAAATAAGTCAGAGGGATAAGGTCAAATACCGGATGATCTCACTTATTAAGTAGTAGATAATAACAACAACAAACAAACACATAGAGACAGAGATTGGATTGGTGGTTACCAGAGGGGAAGGGGGGAGGGGGGAGGGCGAAAGGGATAATTCCGCATGTGTGTGTGGTGATGGGTTGTAATTAGTATTTTAGGGGTGAACATGATGTAATCTATGCAGAAATAGAAGCATAATGATGTACACCTGAAATTTATACAATGTTATAAATCAATGTTACTGCAATAAACAAAAAATTTAAAAAAAAAAAAAAAAAAACCTTGGACAAAGAGAACAGATTGGTGGTTTCCAGAAGGGGGTTGGGGCACAGGCACAAGGGGTGAAGAGCTGCATCTATATGGTGACTGACAAATAATAATGTACAACTGGAATATCACAATGTTATAAACTATTATGATCTCAAAAAAAAGTTCACAGATGGTCTCTTTGGCTTAGCACCGTATTTTAACCTCTCACCTTCACTCTCGTAACATTTTATACAAATGTTTTGGTTATTCATCTGAGAAGGCATATATTATTCTACACTCAGATTTTGTGAAGCACCTCTTTTTGGATGCTAGAGAATTAAGGTTGTAGTAGAAAGATTCTAATTTGTATTAATGTACATTCTATCAGTGTAATCTCTTTTCAAGGTTATACAGTTAAAAAATTGAACTGCTTGATAGTTTAAAAAAAAGTAATAGACTTTATTGAGTAGTTTTAGGTTGATAGAAAAATGAGTAGAAAGCACAGAGTTCCCATATAACCCTTGCCTACTCCCTCCCTCCAGTTTCTCCTATTATTAACAGCTTGCATTAATGTGGTACATTTGTTACAACTGGTATGAAACTCCATTTGTGTTGTACTTCTATGGGTTGTGACAGATACATAATGATATGTATCCACCATTACAGTATCACACATTAGACTTTTACTGCCCTAAAAAAAATCCTCTGTACTCCACCTACTCATCTCCCCATCTCTCTCGTGGAATTCCTGGTAACCACTGATCTCTTTACTGCCTCCATAGTTTTTGCCTTTCCTTGAATGTCCCATGGTTGGAATTCTACAGTATGTGTTCTTTCACTTAGCAACATGCATTTAAGGTTCCTCCATGTCTTTCTGTAGCTTGATAGCTCATTTCTTTTATTCCATTTATATTCCATTTTCTAGATGTACCACAGTTCATTTATCCATTCACCTAATGAAGGACCTCTTGGTCGCTTCCAAGTTTTGATGGTTATAAATAAAGCTGCTATAAACAACTGTGTGCAGGTTTCTGTGTAGATGTATATTTTCAATTCATTCAGGTAAATACCAACAAGCATGACTGCCGGATGTTATAGTAAGAGTATGTTTACTTTTGTATAAAAGTGCCAAACTATCTTCTAAAGTGGCTAGAATATTTTGCATTCCCACTGGCAATGAATGAGAGCTCCTGTTGTTCCACATCTTCACCAGCATTTGGTGTTAATGGTTTATTATTAGGGTTCATTTTCTAATTGATTTTATTTAATGTCTAAGACTTCATTTTCAACAGCAAAACAATAAATGTGTCAGTGATATATGCAGAAAAACTACTTGGTCCTCTCATTTTTTATTTTCCAGAAGTGGGAATGGGTTTTTTACCTTAGGTCAGGAGCATATTTCATCTTGCTACCACTACTACCACCAGCCCTGCCCTCACTCTTCCACATGGGTACTTAATTGTCATGAAAATAATCAAGAACTCCTTGAATTTCTGAGTGTCTGAGACTTCAACAGGCAAAAAATGCTCCATTTATTTAATACATAATAGTTTCAGGAAAACTTTAAATATGTGTACATTTATAGTGGTGATCATTGAAGAAACACGAAGAATTCAGAACCTGACTGGAAGCTCAAGACGAGATGCAAAAAAAGGAATAAAAATTCAAAGACCTTGGAACAGAATTCCAGCAACATCAAACCAAGGTAATCAAACTACATAGACTTTTTGTCCTGTCACAGTGAGTTAGATGATAGAAAATTATCTTGTCAGATGGAAGAAAAATGTGACCAAAAGCAGACTTACTAGCAATTACACATTTTAGTTTAAATAACTCTATAGATACGATTTTCCAAAATAATATATCATTTTCATGTGGGAGAAAACTCACTGGTTTTTTTAAATTGCCCTGAATGTTATGACAGAATATGTTATAGAAGCAAAACTGTGGATAGGAAATTTTCATGATGATTAAAAAAATTGGGTCCACAGTATTTCCTTTCAAAAAAAACCTCTTTAATTTTAATAATTCCAAAAGCTTTTTACATCTCTTTAAATTTCTACCATGATTTCAAAAAAGAAAACTTTATATATCCACCTACATTATCTCTGACAAAAAGATCTCATTATACACTTAAAATATTTATTAGGGGGTCTAAACTTTAGAACTAAGTACTCTCCTCAAGACATTTGTCCTGACGGAATATGAAAAAAGGAGTGATTAATTCTTTTGTATACCTCTGTAATCTTGACTACCATCATTTCGAAACCTGTAAACTTTACATTCCAACTTACATTCTCTTTCACAAAAGCTCCCATGGATACTTACAATCTTAAGTAGATTGTCTTATACTTTACAACTGATTAAGTGCTCTCCTCAAGACAGCTCATGTTTGGAGAGAATGTGCACAATGTAAAGATCGTATCTTAATATAGTAGATGCTCACTAAGTGTGTTTCTTAAATTGGCCTGTAATCAGCATTCTACTAAAATAATTATGTCAAAAGTCAACAGTGAACTGCAAATGACCCAATCTGGTGGCCTTTCCCTAGCCTCATTCTGCTTCACTATATCTATAATATTAGATGATTTCTTTTCAATAATGCGTTCATTTTTTGAATCCTCCTACTTTCATTTTTACATCTCTGAGAACTAAGCCAGGCTCTCTCCCCTTCTTCACCCCTCCAATGGGGCTTTCCCCATAGTTCTGTCCTCAGCTCACGACACATGGCATATGAGTTAATCTGCTATATCAGAAAGGGAACTGAATTGTGAGAAGAACTGCATTCAAATCCTAATCATGCTTCGAATGAACTATGTGAATATTATCAGTCACTTAAACTTTGGAGTTTGTTTCTTCTTCTATAAGTAGTGAGATGAAACTACTTACCCTACCTACATTATAGGGTTAAAATGAGGATCAAAAATGAGGATAAAGTTTTGATAAGCATTATTCCTATGCAAATGAATATTACTTATGATTAATTATTGGCATCAGAAAACAGCTCGGTCACTGCTGCTATAAGACAGGTTCTTTGTGCCCCCTTAGGGATCAAACCATAACCTTGTATTACCCATATTTGAAACAACCTAGTCCAACAGGCCCAAGCCATACAGAGTAATTCTTCTTTGCATATGTTTATCATAAAATCTAAGTTTTCATTATTTTGAAGTAGTATTTCACAAGGCCTTTGATAAGGATGCCAACTCTCTTAACATTAGAGTGTTAGCAGAAGTAGTCATCGTGTAGTGTTTAAAATGCTCATCAAATATCTATACAAGTCCTTTGCATGTGCTGTTAAATCCCTGAATGCTGCTAAATTAATAAGCAGTGTATAATCTATAAAAACTACAAACATCTATTGCTATATATTCTGGGCTGCATATTCTATTGCAAGCATTTAAACATTGGATTATTCATATTACAGGAGCATGGACTCACAGGTTGCTCATAAATTCCAGGAACTTCACTGGATCCCCACCACCAGCTCTACCAGTGCCAACTCCACCCACAGGAATTGGTCCTCCTCCTCCAACTCCTTTACCTCTACTATATACCATATCCACCACCATCACTTTGGGGACCTCCTGCTCCAGGATCACTTCCTGCTCTAACTTAGGAAATGAAGCAGAAATAAATGCATAAATCTGAACTTCATGTATTGATTCTTGAACTGAATGACTTGATTCTCCATGAACAGAATCAAATGGTCAAAGGCAATTTTTTTTTTGCTGAGGAAGATTTGCCCTGGGCTAACATCTGTGCCAATCTTCCTCTATTTTTTATGTGGTTCACTGCCACAGCATAGCTGACAAGTGGTGTAGGTCCATACCTGGGATCCAAATCCACGAACCCAGGCCGCTGAAGTGGAGCATGCCGAACTTAACCACCATGCCATGGGGCTGGCCCTGGTCAAAGGCAATTTTTTTTTTTTTTTTGTGAGGAAGATCAGCCCTGAGCTAACATCCATGCTAATCCTCCTCTTTTTGCTGAGGAAGACCGGCTCTGAGCTAACATCTATTGCCAATCCTCCTCTTTTTTTTTTCCCCAAAGCCCCAGTAGATAGTTGTATGTCATAGTTGCACATCCTTCTAGTTGCTGTACGTGGGACGCGGCCTCAGCATGGCCGGAGAAGCAGTGCGTTGGTGTGCACCCGGGATCCGAACCCGGGCCGCCAGTAGCGGAGTGCGCACACTTAACCGCTAAGCCACAAGGCCGGCCAAAAGGCAAATTTTTCACTAGAGGTTTTTGGCATCTTCTAGCCACCAACAGTCATTAATACGAAAATAACTGCATAGCTGTGTACAAGTATGATATAATGTTAGAGAATATGACTGCTGACTCTTGCTTTCCTTTGTGAGCTCACCGTCTTATGTTCCTCTTTCAGTTCAGTATCTCAATAATTTGAAACTCCATAGGGAATATGAAATTCATGTAGAAGACCAAGAGGAAACAGTCAAGTGGTAGTTTCTGATGGCTGCCATAACAATTCCCACAAACTAGGTGGTTTATAAAAACAAATTTCTCTCTCACAGTTCTGGAGGGCAGAAGTCCACAATAAAGGTGTAGGTAGCACCATACTCCCTTGAGGCTCTAGGGGACAATCTCTTCCTTGCCTTTTCCAGTTTCCAGCACATTTGGCATTCCTTGGTTCACAGCCACATATCTGTTCTGTCTTCACATTGCCTTCTCCTCCTAGTGTCTGTGTGTAAACTTCCCTCTGCCACGAGTGGATACATGCAGTTGCATTTATGGCCCACCCAAGTGAGTTTTGCATATTCATCTTTTATTCTATACCGTTATTAAATTCATTTATTAGCGCTAGTATTTTTTTGAAGATTCTTTGGGATACTTGATGTATTAGAATTATGTCACCTGCAAAAAGATTTCCCAATTTGGATGCCTTCTATTTCATGTTCTGGCCTAACTGCTATAGCTAGAACTTCCAGTAAAATCTTGAACTGGCAATAACCGACATCCTTTTTCAGTCTTTCAGCATTAAGTATGACATTAGCTGTGGGTTTTTGACATATGCCCTTTATTATGCTGAGGAAGTTTCTTTCTATTCCTCTTCTATTGAGTGTTATCATAAAAGGGTACTGGATTTTGTCAAGTGGTTATTCTGCATCAATTGAGATAATCATGTAGTTTTTCACCTTCATTCTATTTTAAGTGTATATTACATTAATTTTCCTATGTTGATCCAGCCTTGCATTCCTGGAATAAATCTCACTTGTTCCTGGTCTTTAATCTTTTAATATGCTGTTGGATTAGCTTTGCTACCATTTAGTTGAGGATTTTTATGTGTATATTCATATAAGATATTGATCTATAGTTTTCTTGTGTTATTTTTGCTTGGCTTTGGTATCAGGCTAATGTTGGTTACAAATAATGACATAGGATGGTGTGAGTGTTAATTTTATGTGTCAGCACGGCTAAGCCATACCACCTAGATATTTGGTCAAACACCAGTCTAAACTTGAAGTGAAGGTATTTTTTAGATGAGATTAACATTTCAATAATTAAAGCAAATTACTATATATAAGGTAGGTGGGCTTCATCCAATCAATTCAAGGCCTTAAAACAAAAAAGACAGAGGTCTTCCAAGGAAGAGGGAATTCTAACTCCACACTGACAGCAGTTGTAACATGAACTTTTTCATGGGTCTCTAGCGTGCCAGCCTAATAAGCAGATTTTGTACTTATCAACTTCGATATCACATAAGCCAATTCCATAAAATAAATCTCTCTCCCTCTGTATATGGCTCCATTTCTCTGGAGAAACCTCATACAGATGTATTCCTTGATCTGTTTTGGGAAGATTTGAGAAGGACTGGTGTTAATTCCCCTTTAAAATGACTGGTATAAGGAAAGAGATCTTATACAGGGTTTAAAGTTGTTCAAATGATTTTGGGCTGGCCCCGTGGCTTAGCGGTTAAGTGCGCGTGCTCCGCTGCTGGCGGCCTGGGTTCGGATCCCGGGCGTGCACCGACGCACCGCTTCTCCGGCCATGCTGAGGCCGCGTCCCACATACAACAACTAGAAGGATGTGAGGATGTGCAGCTATGACATACAACTATCTACTGGGGCCTTGGCGGAAAAAAGAAATAAATAAATAAAATTACAAATGATTTTGATTACTTATATTCAATTCCTTTACTTATTATCTGTGTGTCCAAATTTCCTATATTTTCTTTAGTTGCTTTTGGTAATTTGTGTCTTTCTGATAATTTCACCTAATTATATAATTTGTTGTGTACAATTATTCATAATACAATTGTATCACCCTTCTAATTTCTGTTGGATCAGCAGTGATGTCTCACTTGCATTACTAATTTGAATCACATTTTCTCTATTCAGTCTAGCTATAGATATGTCAATTTTCTTTTCAATTCAAAGAACCAACTTTTAGTTTTCTTCATTCCTTTTTTCTCTATTTCATTTATCCCTGCCTTAATCTTTATTATTTTCTTCCCTTCTGATAGCTTTCGGTTTAGCTAGCTTATCTTTTTCTGATTTCTAAGTGGAAGGTTAGGTTGTTGATTTAAGAAGTTTCTTCTTAAAAATTCCTTCTGAATACTGCATTCTCTGCAAAACAATCCGTAAAAGTCGCTTCTTTAAAGTAAAAAATTCAATGGTTTTTACTATATTAAGAGCTGTGCACCCATTAGCAAAATCAATTTTAGAACATTTTCATCACAACAAAAAGAAATCTGAGATGATTACCAATCATTCCAATATCCCACCAACCCAATTTCATGGCAAGCAACATGGACTCCTCCTGTCCTAAACATTGGCTCATAATGATGAGGAGCATTTTCTTTCGGAGATACCTAGCAAGCTCCATTTGAGCCGAAGGCTTTTATTTCTAGGTACTACTGTAAAATCGCATTTAAGAGCTGAAAAGAGAAACAAAGCAAGACCTGCTACTACCACAAGCATAGGGATCCTACTGACCCCAAGAATTCAGAGTGGTGTTCCACTAGGGTGCGTCCAAACAGGAGAACATTTGAAGACATATGGCCAAACAAGATCAATGCACTGTTGGCCACAAGAGGGCCACAAAAACTAAGAGCACATGATCAAGCTTCTCATCTCTGCTTCTGTGACTATGGGGGAATATAAATAAATATCTTGAAAAAACGATTCCTTTCGGCCCAGATGGAGACATAAAACCTCAAATAACCGGCAGCCTGATGATTCTTGGTGAAATACACACTAGCTATCACCTCTGTGGCTGAACACAGGTACCACGGCATTGATTTTGAGGGATAGGGGATTTTCCTCTAGGATGTGGCCAAGCTATCCTTAATGCCACTATTGGAGATGCCCTTTGATTTCTTTCTGGTGAACCCAGGAGACTGGAGGGTACACATGACCCTACCGTTAAGAGGCCTCTCTGCACCAACGTGCTGTGACGACCAGGTGCTGTGAAAGAAGCTAACACCGGGAAGCTTGGCCCTGCAGCTGCCAATTCGATTCTCCTCCCGCCCTGGCTCCCCCGTCCCGGTGAGGGCCGCTGCCTTCTGAGCTCTGAGTGCGTACTCTCGCTGGGCCTCAGGCCCCCTTGGCACTGGGTAGCCAGGCTCCACACGCCGGACAGAAGAACGTCACTGGGCCCGCCTCCAAGGCCGCCGATGGCAACGCAACTCCGGTGCCCGCGGTGGTCTTTGGCAGGGCTGCACCGTGGGTGGCCGAGAGAGGCTTCCGGGGCCCCGGGCCCGCCCGGGCCCAACCCGCTCACGCTTGGAGGGGAAGGGGCACACGGCCAAAGGCCCAGCGCCCCCGGCCCCGCCGGGCTCCTGAGAGCGCCTTCCTCTAGTCCCGCCCAGACATGGCGGCCACCGGGGAGCCGAGCCTCGGCTTCCTGTGCCCGACCCGCCGGGCACCGGGGCCGTGCGCCTCGTCCCGGTGCCTGTCTCTGGAGCTGCCAGGGCCCGAGACCCGGCCTTGGGCCACGCCTCCCCGCCGCGCCTGGCGGAGCCTTCAACCTCTAGGGGACACTGTCCCTTGTCCCCGACGTCACTCCCTCGTCAGTCCTCCCCAGGAGGGGACAGCGCAGGGTTCGCGGGATGGGTCGAGCCTTTCCTCTTGATGGCAGTATTGCACCAGAAATGCCAACCCCGCACTCTCCAAGTCCTCTCCCTCCGCCCTTTGCCCGAGGAAAAAAACACCAACCCGTGTCCAACCTGGCTAACGCAAGGTGGCTGGCCACTCTGGGGCTGCGGGGGCGCGCCTCAAAGTCTGGCGCTCCATCCTGCAGGGCCTCCGTCTCCGGCGGGTCCTCTTAGCCCGCCTTCATGACAAAAAAGCAAGGACTCCGCGTCGAGGCGCCCTAGCAGCGGACCTGAACGTAATCCCTAGCTATACCTTCGGTACTCCGGGTGTGCCTAAGACCTTGGGAAACACGCCGAGCGTTGGCACCGAGTCCCAGTCCCCGCCTCCCCCACCCCGGCAGGGCACATCCTCACAAGTCACCGAGGGGCCAGTTTGACCGAGAGGCCAAAGGGCGGCGGCCCACAGGCGCGTGGCGTGGCGGGGGGGGGGGGGGGGGGGGCGGAGGGGGACAAGAGTGAGGGCCTGGCGCTTACCCCACGACGCCCGCCCCCCCCCCCCGGACCCCCGCTGTGCGGGGCGCGGACGGTGGTCCCCACGGGTCAGTCGGGAGGGCAGCCGGGCGTGCGGGCGGCCGGACGCCGCTCCCGGGACGCCCAAGCGGCCTCCCGCCGGACTCAGGGTCCATCTCTTGACAACTCCCACGGGAAGGCCGGGGATGGGAAAACACCCGGGTGTGCGCAGGCTCCCGAGGACTCCGGTGGATCACACCTTGGAGCGTCTGGGAGCCACTGGAGACACATGCCCCTGCCGTCAAGTGGCCTCCCGGCGCCCGTCTGCTCTGACTGGAGCCTCTCGAGACCGGGGAGACTCGCCGTCGCCGTCGCCGTCGCCGCACAGGCTGGCTGAGGGAACACACTCCCGATGCCAAGTGGTCTGGGCACGCGGCCGTGCAAAGAGACGAGACGTGGCGCCACGTGACCTTGTCTTCTCTCCCTTCCCCTCGTTTTCTCTGAGCACGCGTTCCCCTCTCTCTCGAACTCTGCAACTGCCGGGCTCCCAGGTGTGGGCAAAACTTTCCCGCTTCCTGAGGTGCATCAAAGGAAACCCAAAAGAGCCTCCTAGTGTCGAGCGCAGGTCTTCGGGGACCCACGCTCACGGAGAGAGGGCTGTGCAGGTCGGGGGCGAGGTGTCTGTGCCCACGGCCACCTGTGTGCGCGCGCGCAGGCACGCAGCTGCACACGTTTCCACAAGGAGCGCACGTACGTGTCCACGCGGATTCATGCCGCACGGGACTCCAGGAACCTGAGCTCTTGAGCGACCTTCTACTTTTGGTCACTCGCGATACGCGATACGACAGGAGTGCAGCAACGAATCAGACCGGAGGCTCCCATCGCCTCCTTCTCCCCACGGCAGGGGGCAGGGAGCGTCCCTGGGTTGTTGTACAGGAAAGCCACGCCCCGCACGGAGGCAGTGTGTACGTGTGCGTCGGGGTGTGTGTGTGTGTGTGTGTGTGTGTCTGTCTGTCTGTCTGTCTGTCTGTGTGTGTCTGTGTGTCTGTGTGTGTCTCTGTGTGTGTGTGTGTGTGTGTGTGTGTGTGTGTGTGTGTCACGGACGGCGGAAGGCTCCTTTAGGGGGTGGCGGGCGGCATCTTTCCTCCCTCCCCCCGACTGGACCGTGAAGGGCTCTCGGGATTGCCAAACCAGTTCCTCCTGAAGGCAGGGTTGCCGCAGAAATGCCAGCCTGCCCTTGCTGCGGGGACCCCGCCTCCGCCCTTCGCTGACCAAGAAACGCCGACCAGCGTCTGACCTCCCTAATCCACGGTGCCACACGCTCACTGGCCCGCCTGGTGAAGACTTCAATGGTTTTGAGCCAGAACAGGAAGCGTCCTCCTCACGGCAAGATTGTTTCAAGAAGAGACACGAGGAAGAAGAAAGGGAGAGAGACAACACCGGCGGTTTCTGCTCACTCACACACGCACACACAGGCACACGCACGCGACATTTCCACACGGAAGAAGGGAAGTACACCTCCTCGGGACTTCACGCTTTCAAGTTCCTCGGTTTGTCAAGAGACAGACTTGGGGAGCAGGCAGAGACTGACAGCGGGCTGCCCCGATGCCCGCCCCCCGAACCCTGCACGGCCCCCAGCACGCGCACCCTCTTAGTATTCCAGCAAGAGGGTGTTCCCAAGTCCTCCCTGGTCTGGCGGAGGGCCGTGGCGCAGTGAGCTGGGCCCAAGAGCAATCGGGAGACGATGGGAAGAAGAGCTAGGGAGGGCTCCACTCCAAAGTAAAGGAGGCAAAAGGCCTGACAGGCCTGGTTCGCCCCAAAGGGTCTCCAAGGACCTCTCGCCACGTGGAGCTGGGACTGCTACTTCTCGTGGCTGCGGTGGGGAGCCGAATGGTCACATCACTGGCAGTTGGCTTCACAGGGCCTAGGGCCTAGGGCCTGGGCCCGGGCCCAGGTGCAGGTGCAGGCCTAGGCCCCTCACGCAGGTCAAGGTGTAGGTCCAGGGCCGGGCCACGGCCACGGCCACGCCCACGCCCACGTCCGGGTCCAGGGCCCGGTGTAGGTGCAGCTCATGCTCCAGGCTCAGGCCCAGGCCCGGGCCCAATCCCTTTCCGCCCTCCCTGATCCTGGAGGACACCGTCCTCGCGCTCCACGTACCGATCGATCGCCTGAACTAACGTACACAGATGATCTACATGCTCGGCCACGCAAAGGGTTTCTTCCGGTTCCACAATCGGGACCTCGCTCCAGAGCCTTTTCTACCGTGGCTGAGAACTGCGGAAGGGTGCACCGGCGTCCTCGTGCCACGAGCCTACCTTGGGAGTCTTTCCTCCTTGAGGCTTGCTGAAATCCCAGAATCACCGTCTTTTTCCTCGGATGGAATCCACTGTCTGGGAAAAGGAGAAGGAAGAGAGCAGAGGGCCCTCACTCACCCGGAACACCAGCGCCTACAGATGACCGGCGTCTCCGTTTTCCTTTCTCTTCCTTTCCTTCCACTCGGCCTCGCCTGCAACGAGAGCGCCGAACGCCCTTCACTCAGTGTGGGGCCACCCGCCACAGTGCTGGTTCACAGGGGGCCGCAAACAGCCCGCCCAGGCAACCTCCAGAGTGTTTTCGGTTACTGCTCAGACCAGCTCTGGGGTCAACCAAAACTTCTGAATAAAGCAGAGTGTGAAAACCAGCTCCACTCATCTTTCGGAAACGGCGCGGCTGTCGCTCAGGGGCTGTTAGAAAGAAGCAGCCCTTACAGAACCGTGTCGGGTGAAACCTGAAGATACCTTCCCCCACCATCTCTTTTCTGTGGGAACCACAGCCTTCGCCCTGGCGTTTATACTGGCAGAGCATTCCTCCTCGGCCCTGGACCCGTGTGACTAGGGCGGGGACACTGACGGACATCGTGGCAAGCCCGCTCTGCCCACCACAAACGGAAACACAGACCCTGACCAGAAGCTCGTTTGACTCGAGGGTCAGCGGGCACTAGCCGTCTCCTGTCCGGTCCCACACAGATCCACCGCATCCATCTTCCCGGGATGAGGGCATCTGCTCCGGGATGGGGCCCAGTTACGATTTAGCCCACCGCTTTCCTCGGGGTGGACAACCGTGGGTGCTGGGAAACGTACCCCGGGCACGCACACTTGGCGCTTTGGTAACCACGACTCTGTACGCCGCCTCATGGCCAGTTCGGTCGAAGACAGAAGACGAGAGGAAGAAAGAAAAGAGAAACGTGGCGCCCAAAGAGACGGGACAAGGCAAATAACCTACGCTCCTGCCCCCAGGCAGACACACGGGCACCCCACCTTGGGCAGCTGTCAGAAGAGAAACGGAGCGGTGCGGGCAGAAGAGGACTCGACTCGACTCCGCACAGACGTGCCAAGGCCAGGGCACGCACGCGCTGTGAGAGCCGCCGAACGAAAAAAGAGCGTATACGACTAGGTGAGCCTTGTGGGGTCAGCGCGGCCCTCTGTGTCTGTCTGCCTTCATTCGCATTCAACCCCGGAAGCATACCCAGGGAGAAGTTACACGTGGTCCCCACTGCGGTGAGGCAGTCCGGAAGGCAGAGGGACAACTTGGCAGCGGTCACGGCGCGAAGGTGAGGGCTTTTCCCGGGACTGGGAGAAGTTTCTATCCACAGCGGCATCCCCAAGGCGGTTACAGGGAAAAGCAGAGGGGAAGGGAATTTATGTGTATAGTTACATACGTGTAAATATATATTTCTTATATACGTACATACATACACACACGTATACATACATATAAATACACACACACAACCCCCCCCCCCGACATACCTACACGTGCATGTGTGTACGAGATGGAGAATGCGCGAACGAAGGAAGGAGTGTGTGTGTGTGTGTGTGTGTGTGTGTGTGTGTGTGTGTGTGCGCGCGCGCGCGCGCGCGGGTTGGGGCGGGGTGGGCCGGGGGGTGGAGGGCAGACGGCAGGCACGCTCACGGAGAGCTTCCCAGAAGGGGCTGCCGCACAAACGGCCCTCACCGAGGACATCGGCCTGTGGGGTCTCCACCTGTCCCATGGACTCCTCTCCCCACCTCCCCACCAAAACCAGCCTGGGGCCCTCAATGACGGAGTGACTGCCTGAGGTCCCCGGAGGTGAGCAGGGGCAATCCACCTCCCTGTCTTGTCACCTGACCGGGCCCCCGTCAGTTCCTCCTGCTGCCTCGGTGGCCTGCGCCTTCTCGGGCCCGCTCCAGAGTCCTTGCACCAGATGAGCTAGCTGGAGGAGAGCAGAAGGGAAGCTGGGACGCAAGGGGAAGAGGGGAAATCCTGGGCCTCGTGCCACCTCGAGCTAGGAATCAAGTTTTCTGGGAAAGCTAGGACTCTGCCCGAGAAGACTCGTATGGACTCGTATGGACAGCCATGGACAAGTGTGCGGAGAAAACAGGGTCCCCGTCCCCCGCCAGCAAAGGCGGACTTCAACCTCCCAGAGAGATGCGGAGGTGGATCCACAGGCGCATGTATTCCTTCGGACGCCTTTATAGGTACATTCCTACTCCCAACTAGAAGGCCAAAAGGAAGGGACACCCCCTCCCCCAACACCCCAGGACAGCCAACCGCACTTGGAGGGCTTGGATGGCTTCTGGGCCTGCCTTGGCCTTTTTTGATCCGCAAAGGGCGGAGGGAGAGGCCTCGCGCACAAGGGTGGTTGGCATTTCTGGAGCAACAGTGCCATCAAGCGGAAGCTTTTTGAGCACGGGCCTCAAGGCCCTGTCTGTGGATCCGGTGGGGGAAGGCCTGTGGCGGGAGCAAGTGTGGGTTTGGGGCACTCGGAGGAATCCGGGGCCGGATTCCGATGCCCGGCACACCTCCGGAGTCAGTGTGGAAGCGACACGCGGTGGACCGACGGAGCCGGGCTCGCCCACCGAGGAGCCCCCTGCTGCCAGGCCTGCCGGGCTCCCCAGGCTGTGGGGGCGTGGCCTCGGCAGCCGCCATGTTCTGGAACCGGCAGCTGGTGACGCTGCTCCTACCTGCAGGGCCTCTGGCCGGTGGATCCTTGCCCTCCCCGCAGGAGCGACGTGGGCCAGCGGGGAGCCTGAGGTCCCAGGGCCACGGGGAACCCAGGACCCGATGGCCCGTCGGAGGCCCCAGGCCCAGCCACCATGAGAAAAGGGGGCAGGGAAGGCCGCGGCGGCCACCCTGTCAGGGGCGGCATTTGGCAGACAGGATGGAGAATTTCCTGATCATTTGCTACTAGACCTAGACAAGGAAGAGCGACGCAGGTGCACTGCGTTGCGGCTTCGAGTTCGGGTTGTGTTTTGTTTACTTTTGCTCCCGCCAAAAAGAGTCTGGGTCCCAGGCAAACCAGCATCCCAGTCAGCCCCTCTCGTCCCAAGTATCAGAGGCTGTCGACTCCCACTCGGCATCGGATCTGATCCAACAAGACCGGGATCGGCACCCTGACAGGGACATCATCCTCCGCAGACAGGGGACCGCGGTCTGTTTTCCGCACTTCTCCTGGGCCTCCCTCCCGGTGTATGGGTCCTCTTGTTTGGAGAGACTCCTGGGATTTCCCGCACGGGGTCCGTGTCCTGCGGGTAGGGCCATCGGCCCTGGCCACGGGGGAACGCTGAGACCACCTCGGGCTGGGGACCAATCAGACCTTGTAGGTCAGGACCTGACCCCAGGGCTGGGCAAAGAAGGTTGGCCCCGAAAGGCTCTGCCCACACAAGACCGCCCGGCAAAAGTTCAGGCGACTCACAAGTGTGAAAGGAAGGGGCAGGGAGCGGGTTTCGGCACCCTTCCAAGGAGAGGTGAAAGCAAGGGGTGTGGGCGGAGGGGGGCCGTGAGCCTGGAGACCTGCTCCCAGATTCTCCCCCCCCCCACCCCCCCCCCCACGCTCCCCGCTGACCCCTAGGCAGGTAGGAGCCAGGCCAAGGGCACGAACGAACGAGCCACCCCAGAGGTTCTTCTTCCACAAGTGGGCTATCGGGACAGACAGGGTCTAGAAGGAACGGCCGCCGTCCACCCGGGAATAGGCACCTCGTTCCTGGCCCTGGCGGACAAGCTGCATCGGGAGGGAGGGGGCAGTCTCGCTCGACCCAACCGAAGTGAGCTCTAGGCAGACTCCTTCACACCTCTTGCTCGATTCCCCAGCTGCCCGGGCACAGCGGTGGGTGGCAAGCAGGGGGTTGAGACCCACAGAGCCAGGGGCGAATGCACGCCAGGGCCACTCATTCGCATCGCCCAAGTGAGGCTCAGGGCCACTTGGGGAAGGTGGCCAAGGGAGCCCAAGCCTGCAAATGCGTGGCCTGGGCGTCAGCTCCTCCTCTGTTCTCTTTGCCACTCAGGGAGGTGGGTCCCGGAGCCCTCGGGGACAGGCCTGTGCCAGAATCCTGGAGACGCCAGGAGATGGCCCTGCAGCTGCCAATTCGATTCTCCTCCCGCCCTGGCTCCCCCGTCCCGGTGAGGGCCGCTGCCTTCTGAGCTCTGAGTGCGTACTCTCGCTGGGCCTCAGGCCCCCTTGGCACTGGGTAGCCAGGCTCCACACGCCGGACAGAAGAACGTCACTGGGCCCGCCTCCAAGGCCGCCGATGGCAACGCAACTCCGGTGCCCGCGGTGGTCTTTGGCAGGGCTGCACCGTGGGTGGCCGAGAGAGGCTTCCGGGGCCCCGGGCCCGCCCGGGCCCAACCCGCTCACGCTTGGAGGGGAAGGGGCACACGGCCAAAGGCCCAGCGCCCCCGGCCCCGCCGGGCTCCTGAGAGCGCCTTCCTCTAGTCCCGCCCAGACATGGCGGCCACCGGGGAGCCGAGCCTCGGCTTCCTGTGCCCGACCCGCCGGGCACCGGGGCCGTGCGCCTCGTCCCGGTGCCTGTCTCTGGAGCTGCCAGGGCCCGAGACCCGGCCTTGGGCCACGCCTCCCCGCCGCGCCTGGCGGAGCCTTCAACCTCTAGGGGACACTGTCCCTTGTCCCCGACGTCACTCCCTCGTCAGTCCTCCCCAGGAGGGGACAGCGCAGGGTTCGCGGGATGGGTCGAGCCTTTCCTCTTGATGGCAGTATTGCACCAGAAATGCCAACCCCGCACTCTCCAAGTCCTCTCCCTCCGCCCTTTGCCCGAGGAAAAAAACACCAACCCGTGTCCAACCTGGCTAACGCAAGGTGGCTGGCCACTCTGGGGCTGCGGGGGCGCGCCTCAAAGTCTGGCGCTCCATCCTGCAGGGCCTCCGTCTCCGGCGGGTCCTCTTAGCCCGCCTTCATGACAAAAAAGCAAGGACTCCGCGTCGAGGCGCCCTAGCAGCGGACCTGAACGTAATCCCTAGCTATACCTTCGGTACTCCGGGTGTGCCTAAGACCTTGGGAAACACGCCGAGCGTTGGCACCGAGTCCCAGTCCCCGCCTCCCCCACCCCGGCAGGGCACATCCTCACAAGTCACCGAGGGGCCAGTTTGACCGAGAGGCCAAAGGGCGGCGGCCCACAGGCGCGTGGCGTGGCGGGGGGGGGGGGGGGGGCGGAGGGGGACAAGAGTGAGGGCCTGGCGCTTACCCCACGACGCCCGCCCCCCCCCCCGGACCCCCGCTGTGCGGGGCGCGGACGGTGGTCCCCACGGGTCAGTCGGGAGGGCAGCCGGGCGTGCGGGCGGCCGGACGCCGCTCCCGGGACGCCCAAGCGGCCTCCCGCCGGACTCAGGGTCCATCTCTTGACAACTCCCACGGGAAGGCCGGGGATGGGAAAACACCCGGGTGTGCGCAGGCTCCCGAGGACTCCGGTGGATCACACCTTGGAGCGTCTGGGAGCCACTGGAGACACATGCCCCTGCCGTCAAGTGGCCTCCCGGCGCCCGTCTGCTCTGACTGGAGCCTCTCGAGACCGGGGAGACTCGCCGTCGCCGTCGCCGTCGCCGCACAGGCTGGCTGAGGGAACACACTCCCGATGCCAAGTGGTCTGGGCACGCGGCCGTGCAAAGAGACGAGACGTGGCGCCACGTGACCTTGTCTTCTCTCCCTTCCCCTCGTTTTCTCTGAGCACGCGTTCCCCTCTCTCTCGAACTCTGCAACTGCCGGGCTCCCAGGTGTGGGCAAAACTTTCCCGCTTCCTGAGGTGCATCAAAGGAAACCCAAAAGAGCCTCCTAGTGTCGAGCGCAGGTCTTCGGGGACCCACGCTCACGGAGAGAGGGCTGTGCAGGTCGGGGGCGAGGTGTCTGTGCCCACGGCCACCTGTGTGCGCGCGCGCAGGCACGCAGCTGCACACGTTTCCACAAGGAGCGCACGTACGTGTCCACGCGGATTCATGCCGCACGGGACTCCAGGAACCTGAGCTCTTGAGCGACCTTCTACTTTTGGTCACTCGCGATACGCGATACGACAGGAGTGCAGCAACGAATCAGACCGGAGGCTCCCATCGCCTCCTTCTCCCCACGGCAGGGGGCAGGGAGCGTCCCTGGGTTGTTGTACAGGAAAGCCACGCCCCGCACGGAGGCAGTGTGTACGTGTGCGTCGGGGTGTGTGTGTGTGTGTGTGTGTGTGTCTGTCTGTCTGTCTGTCTGTCTGTGTGTGTCTGTGTGTCTGTGTGTGTCTCTGTGTGTGTGTGGTGTGTGTGTGTGTGTGTGTGTGTGTCACGGACGGCGGAAGGCTCCTTTAGGGGGTGGCGGGCGGCATCTTTCCTCCCTCCCCCCGACTGGACCGTGAAGGGCTCTCGGGATTGCCAAACCAGTTCCTCCTGAAGGCAGGGTTGCCGCAGAAATGCCAGCCTGCCCTTGCTGCGGGGACCCCGCCTCCGCCCTTCGCTGACCAAGAAACGCCGACCAGCGTCTGACCTCCCTAATCCACGGTGCCACACGCTCACTGGCCCGCCTGGTGAAGACTTCAATGGTTTTGAGCCAGAACAGGAAGCGTCCTCCTCACGGCAAGATTGTTTCAAGAAGAGACACGAGGAAGAAGAAAGGGAGAGAGACAACACCGGCGGTTTCTGCTCACTCACACACGCACACACAGGCACACGCACGCGACATTTCCACACGGAAGAAGGGAAGTACACCTCCTCGGGACTTCACGCTTTCAAGTTCCTCGGTTTGTCAAGAGACAGACTTGGGGAGCAGGCAGAGACTGACAGCGGGCTGCCCCGATGCCCGCCCCCCGAACCCTGCACGGCCCCCAGCACGCGCACCCTCTTAGTATTCCAGCAAGAGGGTGTTCCCAAGTCCTCCCTGGTCTGGCGGAGGGCCGTGGCGCAGTGAGCTGGGCCCAAGAGCAATCGGGAGACGATGGGAAGAAGAGCTAGGGAGGGCTCCACTCCAAAGTAAAGGAGGCAAAAGGCCTGACAGGCCTGGTTCGCCCCAAAGGGTCTCCAAGGACCTCTCGCCACGTGGAGCTGGGACTGCTACTTCTCGTGGCTGCGGTGGGGAGCCGAATGGTCACATCACTGGCAGTTGGCTTCACAGGGCCTAGGGCCTAGGGCCTGGGCCCGGGCCCAGGTGCAGGTGCAGGCCTAGGCCCCTCACGCAGGTCAAGGTGTAGGTCCAGGGCCGGGCCACGGCCACGGCCACGGCCACGGCCACGCCCACGCCCACGTCCGGGTCCAGGGCCCGGTGTAGGTGCAGCTCATGCTCCAGGCTCAGGCCCAGGCCCGGGCCCAATCCCTTTCCGCCCTCCCTGATCCTGGAGGACACCGTCCTCGCGCTCCACGTACCGATCGATCGCCTGAACTAACGTACACAGATGATCTACATGCTCGGCCACGCAAAGGGTTTCTTCCGGTTCCACAATCGGGACCTCGCTCCAGAGCCTTTTCTACCGTGGCTGAGAACTGCGGAAGGGTGCACCGGCGTCCTCGTGCCACGAGCCTACCTTGGGAGTCTTTCCTCCTTGAGGCTTGCTGAAATCCCAGAATCACCGTCTTTTTCCTCGGATGGAATCCACTGTCTGGGAAAAGGAGAAGGAAGAGAGCAGAGGGCCCTCACTCACCCGGAACACCAGCGCCTACAGATGACCGGCGTCTCCGTTTTCCTTTCTCTTCCTTTCCTTCCACTCGGCCTCGCCTGCAACGAGAGCGCCGAACGCCCTTCACTCAGTGTGGGGCCACCCGCCACAGTGCTGGTTCACAGGGGGCCGCAAACAGCCCGCCCAGGCAACCTCCAGAGTGTTTTCGGTTACTGCTCAGACCAGCTCTGGGGTCAACCAAAACTTCTGAATAAAGCAGAGTGTGAAAACCAGCTCCACTCATCTTTCGGAAACGGCGCGGCTGTCGCTCAGGGGCTGTTAGAAAGAAGCAGCCCTTACAGAACCGTGTCGGGTGAAACCTGAAGATACCTTCCCCCACCATCTCTTTTCTGTGGGAACCACAGCCTTCGCCCTGGCGTTTATACTGGCAGAGCATTCCTCCTCGGCCCTGGACCCGTGTGACTAGGGCGGGGACACTGACGGACATCGTGGCAAGCCCGCTCTGCCCACCACAAACGGAAACACAGACCCTGACCAGAAGCTCGTTTGACTCGAGGGTCAGCGGGCACTAGCCGTCTCCTGTCCGGTCCCACACAGATCCACCGCATCCATCTTCCCGGGATGAGGGCATCTGCTCCGGGATGGGGCCCAGTTACGATTTAGCCCACCGCTTTCCTCGGGGTGGACAACCGTGGGTGCTGGGAAACGTACCCCGGGCACGCACACTTGGCGCTTTGGTAACCACGACTCTGTACGCCGCCTCATGGCCAGTTCGGTCGAAGACAGAAGACGAGAGGAAGAAAGAAAAGAGAAACGTGGCGCCCAAAGAGACGGGACAAGGCAAATAACCTACGCTCCTGCCCCCAGGCAGACACACGGGCACCCCACCTTGGGCAGCTGTCAGAAGAGAAACGGAGCGGTGCGGGCAGAAGAGGACTCGACTCGACTCCGCACAGACGTGCCAAGGCCAGGGCACGCACGCGCTGTGAGAGCCGCCGAACGAAAAAAGAGCGTATACGACTAGGTGAGCCTTGTGGGGTCAGCGCGGCCCTCTGTGTCTGTCTGCCTTCATTCGCATTCAACCCCGGAAGCATACCCAGGGAGAAGTTACACGTGGTCCCCACTGCGGTGAGGCAGTCCGGAAGGCAGAGGGACAACTTGGCAGCGGTCACGGCGCGAAGGTGAGGGCTTTTCCCGGGACTGGGAGAAGTTTCTATCCACAGCGGCATCCCCAAGGCGGTTACAGGGAAAAGCAGAGGGGAAGGGAATTTATGTGTATAGTTACATACGTGTAAATATATATTTCTTATATACGTACATACATACACACACGTATACATACATATAAATACACACACACAACCCCCCCCCCGACATACCTACACGTGCATGTGTGTACGAGATGGAGAATGCGCGAACGAAGGAAGGAGTGTGTGTGTGTGTGTGTGTGTGTGTGTGTGTGTGTGTGTGTGTGCGCGCGCGCGCGCGCGCGCGGTTGGGGCGGGGTGGGCCGGGGGGTGGAGGGCAGACGGCAGGCACGCTCACGGAGAGCTTCCCAGAAGGGGCTGCCGCACAAACGGCCCTCACCGAGGACATCGGCCTGTGGGGTCTCCACCTGTCCCATGGACTCCTCTCCCCACCTCCCCACCAAAACCAGCCTGGGGCCCTCAATGACGGAGTGACTGCCTGAGGTCCCCGGAGGTGAGCAGGGGCAATCCACCTCCCTGTCTTGTCACCTGACCGGGCCCCCGTCAGTTCCTCCTGCTGCCTCGGTGGCCTGCGCCTTCTCGGGCCCGCTCCAGAGTCCTTGCACCAGATGAGCTAGCTGGAGGAGAGCAGAAGGGAAGCTGGGACGCAAGGGGAAGAGGGGAAATCCTGGGCCTCGTGCCACCTCGAGCTAGGAATCAAGTTTTCTGGGAAAGTTAGGACTCTGCCCGAGAAGACTCGTATGGACTCGTATGGACAGCCATGGACAAGTGTGCGGAGAAAACAGGGTCCCCGTCCCCCGCCAGCAAAGGCGGACTTCAACCTCCCAGAGAGATGCGGAGGTGGATCCACAGGCGCATGTATTCCTTCGGACGCCTTTATAGGTACATTCCTACTCCCAACTAGAAGGCCAAAAGGAAGGGACACCCCCTCCCCCAACACCCCAGGACAGCCAACCGCACTTGGAGGGCTTGGATGGCTTCTGGGCCTGCCTTGGCCTTTTTTGATCCGCAAAGGGCGGAGGGAGAGGCCTCGCGCACAAGGGTGGTTGGCATTTCTGGAGCAACAGTGCCATCAAGCGGAAGCTTTTTGAGCACGGGCCTCAAGGCCCTGTCTGTGGATCCGGTGGGGGAAGGCCTGTGGCGGGAGCAAGTGTGGGTTTGGGGCACTCGGAGGAATCCGGGGCCGGATTCCGATGCCCGGCACACCTCCGGAGTCAGTGTGGAAGCGACACGCGGTGGACCGACGGAGCCGGGCTCGCCCACCGAGGAGCCCCCTGCTGCCAGGCCTGCCGGGCTCCCCAGGCTGTGGGGGCGTGGCCTCGGCAGCCGCCATGTTCTGGAACCGGCAGCTGGTGACGCTGCTCCTACCTGCAGGGCCTCTGGCCGGTGGATCCTTGCCCTCCCCGCAGGAGCGACGTGGGCCAGCGGGGAGCCTGAGGTCCCAGGGCCACGGGGAACCCAGGACCCGATGGCCCGTCGGAGGCCCCAGGCCCAGCCACCATGAGAAAAGGGGGCAGGGAAGGCCGCGGCGGCCACCCTGTCAGGGGCGGCATTTGGCAGACAGGATGGAGAATTTCCTGATCATTTGCTACTAGACCTAGACAAGGAAGAGCGACGCAGGTGCACTGCGTTGCGGCTTCGAGTTCGGGTTGTGTTTTGTTTACTTTTGCTCCCGCCAAAAAGAGTCTGGGTCCCAGGCAAACCAGCATCCCAGTCAGCCCCTCTCGTCCCAAGTATCAGAGGCTGTCGACTCCCACTCGGCATCGGATCTGATCCAACAAGACCGGGATCGGCACCCTGACAGGGACATCATCCTCCGCAGACAGGGGACCGCGGTCTGTTTTCCGCACTTCTCCTGGGCCTCCCTCCCGGTGTATGGGTCCTCTTGTTTGGAGAGACTCCTGGGATTTCCCGCACGGGGTCCGTGTCCTGCGGGTAGGGCCATCGGCCCTGGCCACGGGGGAACGCTGAGACCACCTCGGGCTGGGGACCAATCAGACCTTGTAGGTCAGGACCTGACCCCAGGGCTGGGCAAAGAAGGTTGGCCCCGAAAGGCTCTGCCCACACAAGACCGCCCGGCAAAAGTTCAGGCGACTCACAAGTGTGAAAGGAAGGGGCAGGGAGCGGGTTTCGGCACCCTTCCAAGGAGAGGTGAAAGCAAGGGGTGTGGGCGGAGGGGGGCCGTGAGCCTGGAGACCTGCTCCCAGATTCTCCCCCCCCCACCCCCCCCCCCACGCTCCCCGCTGACCCCTAGGCAGGTAGGAGCCAGGCCAAGGGCACGAACGAACGAGCCACCCCAGAGGTTCTTCTTCCACAAGTGGGCTATCGGGACAGACAGGGTCTAGAAGGAACGGCCGGGCGGCCGTCCACCCGGGAATAGGCACCTCGTTCCTGGCCCTGGCGGACAAGCTGCATCGGGAGGGAGGGGGCAGTCTCGCTCGACCCAACCGAAGTGAGCTCTAGGCAGACTCCTTCACACCTCTTGCTCGATTCCCCAGCTGCCCGGGCACAGCGGTGGGTGGCAAGCAGGGGGTTGAGACCCACAGAGCCAGGGGCGAATGCACGCCAGGGCCACTCATTCGCATCGCCCAAGTGAGGCTCAGGGCCACTTGGGGAAGGTGGCCAAGGGAGCCCAAGCCTGCAAATGCGTGGCCTGGGCGTCAGCTCCTCCTCTGTTCTCTTTGCCACTCAGGGAGGTGGGTCCCGGAGCCCTCGGGGACAGGCCTGTGCCAGAATCCTGGAGACGCCAGGAGATGGCCCTGCAGCTGCCAATTCGATTCTCCTCCCGCCCTGGCTCCCCCGTCCCGGTGAGGGCCGCTGCCTTCTGAGCTCTGAGTGCGTACTCTCGCTGGGCCTCAGGCCCCCTTGGCACTGGGTAGCCAGGCTCCACACGCCGGACAGAAGAACGTCACTGGGCCCGCCTCCAAGGCCGCCGATGGCAACGCAACTCCGGTGCCCGCGGTGGTCTTTGGCAGGGCTGCACCGTGGGTGGCCGAGAGAGGCTTCCGGGGCCCCGGGCCCGCCCGGGCCCAACCCGCTCACGCTTGGAGGGGAAGGGGCACACGGCCAAAGGCCCAGCGCCCCCGGCCCCGCCGGGCTCCTGAGAGCGCCTTCCTCTAGTCCCGCCCAGACATGGCGGCCACCGGGGAGCCGAGCCTCGGCTTCCTGTGCCCGACCCGCCGGGCACCGGGGCCGTGCGCCTCGTCCCGGTGCCTGTCTCTGGAGCTGCCAGGGCCCGAGACCCGGCCTTGGGCCACGCCTCCCCGCCGCGCCTGGCGGAGCCTTCAACCTCTAGGGGACACTGTCCCTTGTCCCCGACGTCACTCCCTCGTCAGTCCTCCCCAGGAGGGGACAGCGCAGGGTTCGCGGGATGGGTCGAGCCTTTCCTCTTGATGGCAGTATTGCACCAGAAATGCCAACCCCGCACTCTCCAAGTCCTCTCCCTCCGCCCTTTGCCCGAGGAAAAAAACACCAACCCGTGTCCAACCTGGCTAACGCAAGGTGGCTGGCCACTCTGGGGCTGCGGGGGCGCGCCTCAAAGTCTGGCGCTCCATCCTGCAGGGCCTCCGTCTCCGGCGGGTCCTCTTAGCCCGCCTTCATGACAAAAAAGCAAGGACTCCGCGTCGAGGCGCCCTAGCAGCGGACCTGAACGTAATCCCTAGCTATACCTTCGGTACTCCGGGTGTGCCTAAGACCTTGGGAAACACGCCGAGCGTTGGCACCGAGTCCCAGTCCCCGCCTCCCCCACCCCGGCAGGGCACATCCTCACAAGTCACCGAGGGGCCAGTTTGACCGAGAGGCCAAAGGGCGGCGGCCCACAGGCGCGTGGCGTGGCGGGGGGGGGGGGGGGGGGGGCGGAGGGGGACAAGAGTGAGGGCCTGGCGCTTACCCCACGACGCCCGCCCCCCCCCGGACCCCCGCTGTGCGGGGCGCGGACGGGTCAGTCGGGAGGGCAGCCGGGCGTGCGGGCGGCCGGACGCCGCTCCCGGGACGCCCAAGCGGCCTCCCGCCGGACTCAGGGTCCATCTCTTGACAACTCCCACGGGAAGGCCGGGGATGGGAAAACACCCGGGTGTGCGCAGGCTCCCGAGGACTCCGGTGGATCACACCTTGGAGCGTCTGGGAGCCACTGGAGACACATGCCCCTGCCGTCAAGTGGCCTCCCGGCGCCCGTCTGCTCTGACTGGAGCCTCTCGAGACCGGGGAGACTCGCCGTCGCCGTCGCCGTCGCCGTCGCCGCACAGGCTGGCTGAGGGAACACACTCCCGATGCCAAGTGGTCTGGGCACGCGGCCGTGCAAAGAGACGAGACGTGGCGCCACGTGACCTTGTCTTCTCTCCCTTCCCCTCGTTTTCTCTGAGCACGCGTTCCCCTCTCTCTCGAACTCTGCAACTGCCGGGCTCCCAGGTGTGGGCAAAACTTTCCCGCTTCCTGAGGTGCATCAAAGGAAACCCAAAAGAGCCTCCTAGTGTCGAGCGCAGGTCTTCGGGGACCCACGCTCACGGAGAGAGGGCTGTGCAGGTCGGGGGCGAGGTGTCTGTGCCCACGGCCACCTGTGTGCGCGCGCGCAGGCACGCAGCTGCACACGTTTCCACAAGGAGCGCACGTACGTGTCCACGCGGATTCATGCCGCACGGGACTCCAGGAACCTGAGCTCTTGAGCGACCTTCTACTTTTGGTCACTCGCGATACGCGATACGACAGGAGTGCAGCAACGAATCAGACCGGAGGCTCCCATCGCCTCCTTCTCCCCACGGCAGGGGGCAGGGAGCGTCCCTGGGTTGTTGTACAGGAAAGCCACGCCCCGCACGGAGGCAGTGTGTACGTGTGCGTCGGGGTGTGTGTGTGTGTGTGTGTGTGTGTCTGTCTGTCTGTCTGTCTGTCTGTGTGTGTCTGTGTGTCTGTGTGTGTCTCTGTGTGTGTGTGTGTGTGTGTGTGTGTGTGTGTGTGTCACGGACGGCGGAAGGCTCCTTTAGGGGGTGGCGGGCGGCATCTTTCCTCCCTCCCCCCGACTGGACCGTGAAGGGCTCTCGGGATTGCCAAACCAGTTCCTCCTGAAGGCAGGGTTGCCGCAGAAATGCCAGCCTGCCCTTGCTGCGGGGACCCCGCCTCCGCCCTTCGCTGACCAAGAAACGCCGACCAGCGTCTGACCTCCCTAATCCACGGTGCCACACGCTCACTGGCCCGCCTGGTGAAGACTTCAATGGTTTTGAGCCAGAACAGGAAGCGTCCTCCTCACGGCAAGATTGTTTCAAGAAGAGACACGAGGAAGAAGAAAGGGAGAGAGACAACACCGGCGGTTTCTGCTCACTCACACACGCACACACAGGCACACGCACGCGACATTTCCACACGGAAGAAGGGAAGTACACCTCCTCGGGACTTCACGCTTTCAAGTTCCTCGGTTTGTCAAGAGACAGACTTGGGGAGCAGGCAGAGACTGACAGCGGGCTGCCCCGATGCCCGCCCCCCGAACCCTGCACGGCCCCCAGCACGCGCACCCTCTTAGTATTCCAGCAAGAGGGTGTTCCCAAGTCCTCCCTGGTCTGGCGGAGGGCCGTGGCGCAGTGAGCTGGGCCCAAGAGCAATCGGGAGACGATGGGAAGAAGAGCTAGGGAGGGCTCCACTCCAAAGTAAAGGAGGCAAAAGGCCTGACAGGCCTGGTTCGCCCCAAAGGGTCTCCAAGGACCTCTCGCCACGTGGAGCTGGGACTGCTACTTCTCGTGGCTGCGGTGGGGAGCCGAATGGTCACATCACTGGCAGTTGGCTTCACAGGGCCTAGGGCCTAGGGCCTGGGCCCGGGCCCAGGTGCAGGTGCAGGCCTAGGCCCCTCACGCAGGTCAAGGTGTAGGTCCAGGGCCGGGCCACGGCCACGGCCACGGCCACGGCCACGCCCACGCCCACGTCCGGGTCCAGGGCCCGGTGTAGGTGCAGCTCATGCTCCAGGCTCAGGCCCAGGCCCGGGCCCAATCCCTTTCCGCCCTCCCTGATCCTGGAGGACACCGTCCTCGCGCTCCACGTACCGATCGATCGCCTGAACTAACGTACACAGATGATCTACATGCTCGGCCACGCAAAGGGTTTCTTCCGGTTCCACAATCGGGACCTCGCTCCAGAGCCTTTTCTACCGTGGCTGAGAACTGCGGAAGGGTGCACCGGCGTCCTCGTGCCACGAGCCTACCTTGGGAGTCTTTCCTCCTTGAGGCTTGCTGAAATCCCAGAATCACCGTCTTTTTCCTCGGATGGAATCCACTGTCTGGGAAAAGGAGAAGGAAGAGAGCAGAGGGCCCTCACTCACCCGGAACACCAGCGCCTACAGATGACCGGCGTCTCCGTTTTCCTTTCTCTTCCTTTCCTTCCACTCGGCCTCGCCTGCAACGAGAGCGCCGAACGCCCTTCACTCAGTGTGGGGCCACCCGCCACAGTGCTGGTTCACAGGGGGCCGCAAACAGCCCGCCCAGGCAACCTCCAGAGTGTTTTCGGTTACTGCTCAGACCAGCTCTGGGGTCAACCAAAACTTCTGAATAAAGCAGAGTGTGAAAACCAGCTCCACTCATCTTTCGGAAACGGCGCGGCTGTCGCTCAGGGGCTGTTAGAAAGAAGCAGCCCTTACAGAACCGTGTCGGGTGAAACCTGAAGATACCTTCCCCCACCATCTCTTTTCTGTGGGAACCACAGCCTTCGCCCTGGCGTTTATACTGGCAGAGCATTCCTCCTCGGCCCTGGACCCGTGTGACTAGGGCGGGGACACTGACGGACATCGTGGCAAGCCCGCTCTGCCCACCACAAACGGAAACACAGACCCTGACCAGAAGCTCGTTTGACTCGAGGGTCAGCGGGCACTAGCCGTCTCCTGTCCGGTCCCACACAGATCCACCGCATCCATCTTCCCGGGATGAGGGCATCTGCTCCGGGATGGGGCCCAGTTACGATTTAGCCCACCGCTTTCCTCGGGGTGGACAACCGTGGGTGCTGGGAAACGTACCCCGGGCACGCACACTTGGCGCTTTGGTAACCACGACTCTGTACGCCGCCTCATGGCCAGTTCGGTCGAAGACAGAAGACGAGAGGAAGAAAGAAAAGAGAAACGTGGCGCCCAAAGAGACGGGACAAGGCAAATAACCTACGCTCCTGCCCCCAGGCAGACACACGGGCACCCCACCTTGGGCAGCTGTCAGAAGAGAAACGGAGCGGTGCGGGCAGAAGAGGACTCGACTCGACTCCGCACAGACGTGCCAAGGCCAGGGCACGCACGCGCTGTGAGAGCCGCCGAACGAAAAAAGAGCGTATACGACTAGGTGAGCCTTGTGGGGTCAGCGCGGCCCTCTGTGTCTGTCTGCCTTCATTCGCATTCAACCCCGGAAGCATACCCAGGGAGAAGTTACACGTGGTCCCCACTGCGGTGAGGCAGTCCGGAAGGCAGAGGGACAACTTGGCAGCGGTCACGGCGCGAAGGTGAGGGCTTTTCCCGGGACTGGGAGAAGTTTCTATCCACAGCGGCATCCCCAAGGCGGTTACAGGGAAAAGCAGAGGGGAAGGGAATTTATGTGTATAGTTACATACGTGTAAATATATATTTCTTATATACGTACATACATACACACACGTATACATACATATAAATACACACACACAACCCCCCCCCACATACCTACACGTGCATGTGTGTACGAGATGGAGAATGCGCGAACGAAGGAAGGAGTGTGTGTGTGTGTGTGCGCGCGCGCGCGCGCGCGGGTTGGGGCGGGGTGGGCCGGGGGGTGGAGGGCAGACGGCAGGCACGCTCACGGAGAGCTTCCCAGAAGGGGCTGCCGCACAAACGGCCCTCACCGAGGACATCGGCCTGTGGGGTCTCCACCTGTCCCATGGACTCCTCTCCCCACCTCCCCACCAAAACCAGCCTGGGGCCCTCAATGACGGAGTGACTGCCTGAGGTCCCCGGAGGTGAGCAGGGGCAATCCACCTCCCTGTCTTGTCACCTGACCGGGCCCCCGTCAGTTCCTCCTGCTGCCTCGGTGGCCTGCGCCTTCTCGGGCCCGCTCCAGAGTCCTTGCACCAGATGAGCTAGCTGGAGGAGAGCAGAAGGGAAGCTGGGACGCAAGGGGAAGAGGGGAAATCCTGGGCCTCGTGCCACCTCGAGCTAGGAATCAAGTTTTCTGGGAAAGTTAGGACTCTGCCCGAGAAGACTCGTATGGACTCGTATGGACAGCCATGGACAAGTGTGCGGAGAAAACAGGGTCCCCGTCCCCCGCCAGCAAAGGCGGACTTCAACCTCCCAGAGAGATGCGGAGGTGGATCCACAGGCGCATGTATTCCTTCGGACGCCTTTATAGGTACATTCCTACTCCCAACTAGAAGGCCAAAAGGAAGGGACACCCCCTCCCCCAACACCCCAGGACAGCCAACCGCACTTGGAGGGCTTGGATGGCTTCTGGGCCTGCCTTGGCCTTTTTTGATCCGCAAAGGGCGGAGGGAGAGGCCTCGCGCACAAGGGTGGTTGGCATTTCTGGAGCAACAGTGCCATCAAGCGGAAGCTTTTTGAGCACGGGCCTCAAGGCCCTGTCTGTGGATCCGGTGGGGGAAGGCCTGTGGCGGGAGCAAGTGTGGGTTTGGGGCACTCGGAGGAATCCGGGGCCGGATTCCGATGCCCGGCACACCTCCGGAGTCAGTGTGGAAGCGACACGCGGTGGACCGACGGAGCCGGGCTCGCCCACCGAGGAGCCCCCTGCTGCCAGGCCTGCCGGGCTCCCCAGGCTGTGGGGGCGTGGCCTCGGCAGCCGCCATGTTCTGGAACCGGCAGCTGGTGACGCTGCTCCTACCTGCAGGGCCTCTGGCCGGTGGATCCTTGCCCTCCCCGCAGGAGCGACGTGGGCCAGCGGGGAGCCTGAGGTCCCAGGGCCACGGGGAACCCAGGACCCGATGGCCCGTCGGAGGCCCCAGGCCCAGCCACCATGAGAAAAGGGGGCAGGGAAGGCCGCGGCGGCCACCCTGTCAGGGGCGGCATTTGGCAGACAGGATGGAGAATTTCCTGATCATTTGCTACTAGACCTAGACAAGGAAGAGCGACGCAGGTGCACTGCGTTGCGGCTTCGAGTTCGGGTTGTGTTTTGTTTACTTTTGCTCCCGCCAAAAAGAGTCTGGGTCCCAGGCAAACCAGCATCCCAGTCAGCCCCTCTCGTCCCAAGTATCAGAGGCTGTCGACTCCCACTCGGCATCGGATCTGATCCAACAAGACCGGGATCGGCACCCTGACAGGGACATCATCCTCCGCAGACAGGGGACCGCGGTCTGTTTTCCGCACTTCTCCTGGGCCTCCCTCCCGGTGTATGGGTCCTCTTGTTTGGAGAGACTCCTGGGATTTCCCGCACGGGGTCCGTGTCCTGCGGGTAGGGCCATCGGCCCTGGCCACGGGGGAACGCTGAGACCACCTCGGGCTGGGGACCAATCAGACCTTGTAGGTCAGGACCTGACCCCAGGGCTGGGCAAAGAAGGTTGGCCCCGAAAGGCTCTGCCCACACAAGACCGCCCGGCAAAAGTTCAGGCGACTCACAAGTGTGAAAGGAAGGGGCAGGGAGCGGGTTTCGGCACCCTTCCAAGGAGAGGTGAAAGCAAGGGGTGTGGGCGGAGGGGGGCCGTGAGCCTGGAGACCTGCTCCCAGATTCTCCCCCCCCCACCCCCCCCCCACGCTCCCCGCTGACCCCTAGGCAGGTAGGAGCCAGGCCAAGGGCACGAACGAACGAGCCACCCCAGAGGTTCTTCTTCCACAAGTGGGCTATCGGGACAGACAGGGTCTAGAAGGAACGGCCGGGCGGCCGTCCACCCGGGAATAGGCACCTCGTTCCTGGCCCTGGCGGACAAGCTGCATCGGGAGGGAGGGGGCAGTCTCGCTCGACCCAACCGAAGTGAGCTCTAGGCAGACTCCTTCACACCTCTTGCTCGATTCCCCAGCTGCCCGGGCACAGCGGTGGGTGGCAAGCAGGGGGTTGAGACCCACAGAGCCAGGGGCGAATGCACGCCAGGGCCACTCATTCGCATCGCCCAAGTGAGGCTCAGGGCCACTTGGGGAAGGTGGCCAAGGGAGCCCAAGCCTGCAAATGCGTGGCCTGGGCGTCAGCTCCTCCTCTGTTCTCTTTGCCACTCAGGGAGGTGGGTCCCGGAGCCCTCGGGGACAGGCCTGTGCCAGAATCCTGGAGACGCCAGGAGATGGCCCTGCAGCTGCCAATTCGATTCTCCTCCCGCCCTGGCTCCCCCGTCCCGGTGAGGGCCGCTGCCTTCTGAACTCTGAGTGCGTACTCTCGCTGGGCCTCAGGCCCCCTTGGCACTGGGTAGCCAGGCTCCACACGCCGGACAGAAGAACGTCACTGGGCCCGCCTCCAAGGCCGCCGATGGCAACGCAACTCCGGTGCCCGCGGTGGTCTTTGGCAGGGCTGCACCGTGGGTGGCCGAGAGAGGCTTCCGGGGCCCCGGGCCCGCCCGGGCCCAACCCGCTCACGCTTGGAGGGGAAGGGGCACACGGCCAAAGGCCCAGCGCCCCCGGCCCCGCCGGGCTCCTGAGAGCGCCTTCCTCTAGTCCCGCCCAGACATGGCGGCCACCGGGGAGCCGAGCCTCGGCTTCCTGTGCCCGACCCGCCGGGCACCGGGGCCGTGCGCCTCGTCCCGGTGCCTGTCTCTGGAGCTGCCAGGGCCCGAGACCCGGCCTTGGGCCACGCCTCCCCGCCGCGCCTGGCGGAGCCTTCAACCTCTAGGGGACACTGTCCCTTGTCCCCGACGTCACTCCCTCGTCAGTCCTCCCCAGGAGGGGACAGCGCAGGGTTCGCGGGATGGGTCGAGCCTTTCCTCTTGATGGCAGTATTGCACCAGAAATGCCAACCCCGCACTCTCCAAGTCCTCTCCCTCCGCCCTTTGCCCGAGGAAAAAAACACCAACCCGTGTCCAACCTGGCTAACGCAAGGTGGCTGGCCACTCTGGGGCTGCGGGGGCGCGCCTCAAAGTCTGGCGCTCCATCCTGCAGGGCCTCCGTCTCCGGCGGGTCCTCTTAGCCCGCCTTCATGACAAAAAAGCAAGGACTCCGCGTCGTGGCGCCCTACTAGGGGACCTGAAAGTATTCGTAGCTATTTCCTTATCAAAATTAGTAAATTTTTGTTCCCTAAAAAAAACATTCTGACAAGAAACCTCATGTAACTTGATGCAAAGACTGTTGGTTCAGTAGCACTGGCAGGGGTGAATAGTGAGGTAAACCTCTAGTTCTAGTACAATGATCCTGTCAACCTGGTTTACGTTACGTGGCTGTTCCTACTTTTAGATATAGATTATTATACTCATAAATTAGGAATCAAACTACATGGCATAAGACACCTGTCCTTGTGTTTGGCCTATGTTCCAGCTCTCAATGATTGTCATCAGGAGTCTTGTAAGGAATAACAGGTGTAACTTCCGTATGCTCATACAATTCATCATTTCATTTTGGAGCATTTCATATGAAGGTGCATGCCTTTGGTCTTTTTTCCAAGCAATCAGCACATGGTATATGATAAAGACTTTACCATGATGTCAAGTATACTTTTAGAATCCACTTTTTATGATTGCGGCAGATGGAAAGGGAGAATAATCTCCATCATGTACTGAAGGAACAGACTTCCCAGGTAAAGGTATCTAAAGACAATATAATGAGAAAGGGACTCTGTTGATGCCTCTATGTCCCATTTCCCCAGGCATTCCCACATTATGCTGCTCATGAATATCCTGCCAAATCATGTTTTCTTTTGTTTTTGCTTTTTTTCCTGTTGGTCCACACATTAATGTTTTGCTCCAAACAAGGCTTACTGTGATTAAAGGGTGTTAGAAAACTTTTAAATCTACTGAAAGGCATCAAGCAAAATTCCAAAGAGCCTCTACCCCATGTCACTGACCCCCAAAGAAAGGCAAGTCACGATTTTATGTTATGCTTTTCATCCTCAAAGATTTTCCCATGCACAACAGCAAACAAACGTTTAGGTGGAAGGTGAATGTCCACGTCTACCTCAGTCTGCGTTTGCACTGGCACAGAGGTATAACCTTATCCAAGCAGATCTTTCTCTCGTTTCATACTGTATGATACTCATTGAACGTCAACTCTTCAGGAACTTTTCTGCTTTTTTCCCTCAAAAGAAGACACACTTCTCCCAAGGTTTCAGGCTCAGGAGGACTACCATCTCATCCCTTGTATTGCAGACAGTAGATATTCCCTCCCACCACTGAATAACAACAGATCCCACTATTCACCTCTAGAGGGTCTTTTTTTTTTTTTTTTGCTTGAGGAAGATTCGCCCTGAGCTAAAATCTATTGCTAATCTTCCTCTGTTTTGTATGTGGGTTGCCGCCACAGCACGGCCGCTGATGAGTGGTGTAGGTCCGTGCCCAGGAACCGAACCTGGGCCGCCAAAGCGGAGTGCACCAAACTTTACCACTAAGCCACTGGGCCAGCCCCCTCTAGAGGGTCCTTTTGGTCCCTTTCTACTTCTCAATTCTACAAACCCTGGCTGAATGACACCCTCTTGGATGCAGTCCTCTGCTCACTTGTAAATATAATTCTTTTCCATGTTTGCAGAGAAGCAATAGAATGAACCAAAATTCTCAGGTACGTTCAATTTTAGGATCGATTTTGCCAAATGGTTTTCCAAGAGACATGCACCTAAATGCCTCCTGCCTGCCCAGTATGAGATGTCCCAATTCTAACAGACCTGGCCAGTCTTTTTCATGTGGTCAATATAAAAGGTAAAAAAGGTATATCCTGATGAATGTGCAAATGTCTACCTCCATTCTGTATGTTATTTTGCCTGTCTCCTCAGCTAAAGTAGGATTACATTGAGATGGAGTCCAACTGATCAGTCCAGAACTTCAGGGATGCTTGGACTCTAATCAGGCATAGAAGCCCCCCTTCATGCCAGGCTTTGAACTAGATTCTCCAATTTTCAAACATTTTAACAACATATTTTAGTTTAGTTCTCATCAGCAGATAAGGGGCTATGTACCATCAAAGCGCAAATAAGAATGATAGAAAACCCTGAAGAAGAAAATGACTAGCATTGCGTATCCCCTAGTTTGAAGAAAGCCACTGTTTATGGTTTTTTACTAGGCCTTGTAAAGGGCAATACAGGTGCATTATATTTAGAGTATTATTTTGATCCTCCTAAATAAATTCTGGTTCACAGGCTCCACAGTACTCTCTAGCCCATCCTGTTAGGTACAACTAAGGTGTCTATGCCCTTTTTAAATTAATCAGTTGAGATCTACATCATCTTCTGGAGTCACTGGATCAAGGTCTGTTGTCCACACTTCTTGTCTACCAGTCAAGCCAGCCCATGATCCTTGGCTTCCAGTTAGATTATCAAGATCTTGTTTGGAAAGACACCTGGGACCTGAAGCAGGAGGTCTGCTCTATCTTTATCACGTCACAGTGTGAACTCTGGTCAAAAAGGCCCACTGAGACCACCATGCTCACAGCATTGGGTAGAGACCACATGAGATTGTCTGGGTCAGGACCTTGGCTTGTGCTCAGCAAATAAGAAGGTCTCAGTCAGCATCTTTCCCACATAACATTAACTTTCAAAATCTTTGGAATCTCAGCAAGTGTGTAAAGAAAGGGAAATGCAAGGGTTTCAGCACCTTCCAATGAGGTGTAAAAAAAAAAAGTGTTGACATTTGAACTCTGTTCGCAACACTACACATAAGAGAGAAAACAAAACATTTCAGGGAAACTGATTTATAACTTCTTTTTACCCAACTTTTACCCACCCAGTGCTTGAAAATCCAACACTCAGAGGCATATACTTCAAAATTTTTTCACCTTTCCTATAGTTGATAAGAACCAATACGGAAAATATTTATACCATTCACTGACACCTAGGAAGTTAACAAAATTATTAACAATCAAGGGCTCTATCAGTATTTCTTCAGCCCAATTCCATGGACAAACATCCCGTTACTAAATAGAATGGAGGAATTTATGGTACCAACAATGAAAGACCATATGCCTAGGAATAATCTAACAAAAACATTAAAAACCTATATGAGGAAAACTTTAAAGTGTCCTGAAAGATAGAAAAGTAGAGTTAAACAAGAGTAAAAACGTGCTATATTCTTGAATAAAAAGACTGAACCTCTTGAATATGTTAATTCATCATCAGTTAGTTAATCAATCTATTCTAATCTCAAGGAAAATCCAAAAGGCTTTTGAAGACTTTGTTGATGTTTTCCATTTTTCTTAAGGGACAATAAACACGAATATCTAGGAGAGTTTTGACAATGAATAGCCATGTGGTGGGATGACTAGCTCTACCATATACATGGCAGAATGCAAAGTCCAAGAATAGACCCAAAGACACACAATAATTTAATATACGACAAGGCAGCCTCCCAAACCAGTGGGGCTAAAGGCAGATTTGAGACAAAGGGCCATCCATCTAGGAAAGGTTCTTAATTCCACACTTCACACCATAAATAAACCAGGATAAACTCTACATGGATCCAAGAATTAATTGTACAAAAAACGGAACCACACAACTACTATAAGAAAACATGGGTCGATTCCTTTATAACCCTGAAGTAGAGAAAGCCTTTCTACCTCTGACTCAAAACTCATCAAAAAAAACATGGATACATATGACCAGACAAAATTCACCATATTAAAAAAAAGACTCACAAAGTCAGAAAAGCAATGACAAATAGGAAAAAATATTCTCAACTCACATCACTAGTCTTCCTAATACATAAAAAGCAAGCTCTAGAAATCATTTTGGAGTAAGAACCACCACTCAACAGAAAAAGACATTAACAGTCCAGAGAAAGAAACACAAAAGGACCGTAAATATACATTTTCACCCACTTATAAGGAAAATCTAGGGAAAAATTGCACTGCTGTACAATTTCTTACATTTCATGGGTTTCCAACCATGACCTGCCCCTTTATTACCTGGTATTTCTGGCCCTGTCTTCGATCTGGCTTATCTTAAGTGGTCCCAAGTCATCACTTGCTATTTTCTTGTAAGGATTTTTCCTACACATGCAGAGAGGCAAATGACATCTCAGGGGAAGATGTTTTTACACAAGAAAAAATTGCACTGCTGTACAATTTCTTACATTTCATGGGTTTCGAACCATGACCTGCCCCTTTATTACCTGCTATTTCTGGCCCTGTCTTCGATCTGGCTTATCTTAAGCGGTCCCAAGTCATCACTTGCTATTTTCTTGTAAGGATTTTTCCTACACATGCAGAGAGGCAAATGACATCTCAGGGGAAGATGTTTTTACACAAGGTGTGGGGCCAATCACTTTGAACCCTTAAAATGGGAATAATCATACTATAAACAGGGTGTGGTCCTTGATGTGAAAATCCCTGACCCTTACATCTCAATTGCTTTCTCATGCCATCAAATCTCTGCCGAACTTGTTATATGAGCTTTCAAACTTTGGAACTAAGATCAAACTTCTGCCTCAGTATCAGTAACAAGAAACACAAGTGCGCGCGCGCACACACACACACACCCTTAATACTGTTGTCTACAAATATCCAGCATAAATATGTTTTCTTTCCTTCTTGACTTTTTTGTCTACATCTAATTGGTTCACCTTATACATATTTTTGTATTACTGCCACTATACTTTATCTTTGATAACCTCAAATTACTTCTTTAAAAAGCTTTAATGTTTCTTTCATTAATAATCATCCTCCTTTCAGATTCTCCTATTGCACAGAACTGTAAAAAGATGAAAAACATAAACCACCAGTATTCCCATCACTTGGGGAAAGCTCCTGAAAATTTGAGAGCTTGGATAAATGCATATGTGGAAACAGACCTATAATTATTTTAGGTCAAAAATTCATATCTAAGCTCTGTGCTGTTACGTAACCACCATTTCTTTAAAAAAATTATGTTTAGAAATCATAATTGAAATTCTTGTTTTATCTAAAAAAGTTTTAAACACAGAAATGTGGTTAAAATATGGTATGAAAGAGCCTCCTCCAAATTCCACTCTCTAGTAGTAAACACAATAAACAGCATGGTCGTTTTACCTGCTTTTTTAAAAATATATATACATAATGACCAACAGGACATACGTATCTGGATATACATGCAGTAAACAAATGCATGTGTATAAAGGAAACTTCTGCCCTTTGTTCATTTCCATATATATAATTATATAACCTACTTTTTTTTTGTAGATTTCTCCAGGGACTGAACAGGATTTGTCATAAAGAACCAAACGTGTACAGAATGCATTTGTGCCAGTTCCCACTGCTATAGAGTAGGCAGACTTTAAATACAATAGGTCGGCGGGCTAACAGCAAGCCCTTAAAAGTTTTAAATATACAGGAATGTAAGAAGCTAGGTTTCTTCATTCAGGTCGTTTTACCTCTTCAAACTTAGCCCTCTGCTAACTTTCAAATCACGAGGAGCACAAACGACCTGTGAAAATTAACCACAGTCTCACAAGTCCCATCACTCCATTTAAAATAACGCGGATGTCATCTCATATTCTTTTGCAACCTATTATGTGAATCTGTTCGTTTCACTTAGACAATTTACACGACGAAATAGTTTCCTAGACTGGTCATTAGCACTGGGTTTAAGATTTTCAAGAAAGTTTGTCAGAAATAAGTAGAGGAATTGAGCCCAACACCAGCCAGGAAGGACACCTATTATACCCTTAGTCCCTGGAAGCAGCACATTTCTTTACAGGAAATGTTACTTTTCCGGGGAGCCCAGTCCCTGACGGCAGCGCACTCAACCCAGACCGACCCAGCAGACTCTCCTGCAGCCACGTAAATGGGGAGGACCGGGAGAGGGGAGGAGGGACCCGGGGCCCACCCTCTGGCCACAGGGAAACGCTTCCAGGCCCACTGACCGGTGGAGGCCCGAGGGGCTCTTCTTCACACGCCAGGGCACAGACCTTAGGCGGCGGGAAAACCCCCGCGCCCACGCTCAGCCAGCCCGGCCAAAACGCCACACCCCCGCCCGCCTCCCGAGCCGCCGGGCTGCAGCCACCACTGGCCTAGGTCGCCCGCGGGGCACAGGGTAGAGGACCGACAAGGTCCTCGGGACCAGAAGGGCCGCCCAAGCCCAGCCCCCGGCCGACGCGTCCCCCCCGCGTCAACGGAGGGAAAGGCAAGGCAGAGCCAGGAAGGCGGAGAGACCTACCAGCTGAGACCGCGCGCCAGCGGGAAACACGCAGGCCGCCCCGATCCTCACGCATCCTCACGCTGGGGCGGGCGGGACGTGGCTGCGCCCCCCGCCCCACCTGCCGTAAAGCGGCGCCCGCGCGGCCTGCGAGTAGGCCGCCGCCCCTCCCCCCATCGTCGGCACCTCCTCCTGTTTCCCGGAGGGGGTGGGGGCTAAAGGTACCGGGAGAAAGGGAAGGGGCTGGGAATCCGGGTTCCACGGTGTTGGCCCCGCCCAGGGGAAGGGTGCGACAGCCTGAGAAGGTCCCAGGTACAAGACGGGGTGGGGAGAGGTGGGCTTGGGAACCTCAGAGGGGAAACTTCCTCTCCTTTGCCATTTGCTCAGGAGAACCAATTTGTCCCCCTTGTAGGGTCCCTGCTGGCAAGAGGGCAAACGATGAATGTGATGGAACAATAAAACGGAAAATTTACCGTTCAACAGTCGCAAAGCTATTTAGAGGAAAAAGGAGTTTAAATAAGTACACTTTCAAACGATGTTGCAAGTTTGCATCATTCACATGCCTGAGATTGTTAAAACTTTAATTGCTCCCTCCTCAGCTGAGAGGCAGGATCCCAAGAGCAGGCGCTCCCTGCGCCCCGTCGCCTCCCGCTCTTTGCCAAGGACCTGCTGGGGAGCCAGCGCCTCTTCCTCCGTCTTCCCGGGGCTGCTCCCGCTGGCGTCCACACGCCTAGGTGGGTGCGGATGTGCTGGGTCTGAAGGAGTCGCAGCGACTCGCAGGTTTCTCCGGCCGGAGTGCTGCATTGATTTATTTCTTCCTTCCTATTGAGAAAAGGAACACGCTCCTCTTGCAAAATAATGTTCACATAATGGAGACACGTGTACCTTAGAGAGGAAAAGGAAGGTAACAGGTGATGCCGCCACCACAGAGATGCGGGGTGTTAAATTGGGGCGTGTATCATCCCATCAGGTTGTTCCCTGAGGACAGAGAGAGAGAACGGAAGAGATGTAAATAAAGATCCTTCAGAAAACAATAGTCTAAAGAGCTCCCTAGGCCCATGGGTAACCTGCAGGCTATTTGGTGACTAAAACAATTGACTCTGAAGGTATTTTTGTTGACTTTTTATTTCCTTTGACAAATGTAACGCTTGCTTACTTTTCAAGAAAAAGCATTTTCACAAATACAAAAGTGTTTCTAGGGAGAACTGAAGTTGCCCCTGCCCAGATCCACTCCCCGGTGTAACCACCCTTAAAAGAAACACAAAGAGAAATCCAGGGGCTCTGCATCAGCCTCAGGGCGGCACAACTGGCTGCTGACCTCCCCTGACTCCTCAGAATTTCCTGCCTCCACTCCACTCCCCCACAGAGGACCTGTACAGGCTCAGGGCCGCTGAGACCACCTGCTGTCTGGCTACTCCCAGCCTTGGGCTCAGGCTCTGACTCACAGCCCCCTTTTCCCTTGCTGTTTGGGCAGAGGTGGGGGGAGTTCCCAGAGCAGGAGGGAGGAGGCCAGTGAGGACCCTGAGGTGCTTTGTCCTGGCCAGGCAGCTGCCTTTTTGCATTTCAGGTCAACACAGGAAATCTCTCAAAACCCAGCTGTCCTCAACTCCTAGGGGGTAAAGGGAGGGGTGAGTGCTCTGCCACAACTTCCCCACCTTAGGAGAGGGTGGAAAGTGAAGGAGTTTCCACCTCCTCCCCAGGGGGAATTACCTGACCAATCCCGGGGCTCTGGATCACAGCTGCCCCTCTCGATCCTCCCTGTTTCTTTTCCTTCACTTGAGGGAGTAGTGGCCATTTCCCCAGGCAGAGATCCAGTCAAAGCCTTTTTTCTGTCCCCGTCCCCTGCACAGACACAGATTCAATAACTACTCATTGTGCCAGGAAACCGAGGTCTAAATGGCTTTGCCATGGTGAACCAGGGTTGCACAGGGCCAACTCACACACATGGGGCTCTCATGCTGCAAATCCATGGCTCTCTCCTTGCAAGTGGCCAATAAGCACGCAAAAAAGACCCTCAACATCATTAGTCATTAGGGAAATCAAAGTCACAGGAGATACCACTTCACACCTATCAGGACAGCTTTGATAAAAAAAATGGAAAATAACAAGTGTAATAAGGATGTGGAGCAATTGTAACCCTCATACACTGCTGATGAGAATATAAAATGGTGCAGGCACTGTGGAAAGCAGTTTGGCCCTTCTACCAAAAGTTAATCATAGAGTGACCACATGATCAGCAATTCCACTCCCAGGCGTGTATCCCAGAGAACTGAGAACAGATATTCAAACAAAAATTTGTACATGAATGTTTATGGCAGCATTATTCACACAGCCAAAAAGGAGGAAACAACCCAAACGTCCATCAACTGATGAATGTTTAAACAAAATGTGGTATATCCATACCTTAGGTTTTTATTTAGCTGTAACATGGAAGGAAGTATGGATACATGATACTGTGGGAGATCAAGATTTGGCCACCCTGAAATCTATCTCTTTACCTTGGTTGTTTTCTCTAGGGACATTTGACCTCCCCCACTAACTGCCTAAAGAATTTGACATGGTGGCTCCTTCCTGGAACAGATCTATCATGATGGCTATAAAGATAATGTAGGATGGAGATTACAATAGGAAAGGCACCAACAAGCCCCTCTTATCAGAAGTTCTGTCTCTCTGGCCACATTCTCTGGATGACCCTGTGAGGAGTTGCCAGACAATCATTTACATTTATAAGGGAAATCTCCATTTGTAAAGGTATTTCCCTCTCTGTTTTGAGAAGAGAGGGGGATGGCCTCATTTCTAGAGGCTTATCAATGTGGAAGGTGAGGCCTTAAAGCTGCATAATAACCTTACTCTTGTTTACTGTGCTTTAACTGTAACTGACTCCCCCCACCCCCAAAATCCTCCTTTGTCATTGGCTGAACATGGTATTTAAGAAGAGAATTTTTGCTATTGTGTTGAGAAACGCAGTGTCCCTGCTTTCTCCCATGTATACATGTTATTAAACTTGGTATTATTTTCTCCTGCTAACCTGTCTTGTTAATTATTTGGCCAGCCAGAAGAACCTTAAGGAAAAGGGCAGAGGGAGATTCTCCCTCTTCCCCCTATAATACAAAGTGGAATAACCTTGAAAACAACACTTTTAAGAAGCCAGACACAAAACAACACATATTACATGATCCTTTACATATGAAATGTCCAGAATAGGCAAAGCTACAGAAAAACAAAGTGGGTTAGGAGTTGTCAGGTGCTGGGGGAAGGGGGAATGGGGAATGACTGCTAATGGATATGGGCTTTCTTTTGGGGATGATGAAAATATTCTAAAATTGATTGTGGTGATGGGTTCACAATTTTATGAATATACTAAAAAAAACAGTGACTTGTACACTTTAAAATTGTAAATTATATAATGTATGAAGTGATATCAATAATTAAAAAGTAAGCCAGCACATGAATTTAATACAATTTAAGTAAAAGATTGATGGGAAATTTTATAACATGGGTGAATCCAGGTGAGAATACTACAACCCACTGATCAATCTTTACATCAGAAGTGTGGGAAACAGTGTGTGAAACAGACATCATGTGGGTTCTGCTATGATGTAATAGGAATACAAAGCATCAAGTATAAAATGTTCTTGCTAAAATAATTGAGGCTGAATCTAACCAAGTCCGTAGATCTCACTACAAGATATTCTGTTTCTAAAGGAACATGTTCAGGACAAGGATGCATACAGGAAAATACAGAATGTGAGTAATTCTGCAGGAAAAAGAATCTGGTCTTTTCATCAAAAGAATGGCAAAGAAAAAAGGGGAGGGGCTGTTATAGATTAAAAGAGGACTAAGTTGTATTTCAGCCAGCTCTATGTATGATATTTGTTTGGATCCTAATAAGAACAAATCAAATTTGAGACATAATTAGGTCAAGCAGGGAAATTGGACATGGATATTTTCATGTGGCATTAGGGAATAATTGTAATTTCTTAGATACAATGATGGTATTTGGGTTTTTTTTAAGCCCTTATCTGTTACAGTGTATGTTATAGTAGAGTGTGTGGATTGTATAGCTTGTTAGGATTTATGTGTGAAGTCATGTATCTGCAATATGCTTTGAAATACTCCCGCAAAAAAAAAAAATAGTAAAAAAACATAACTGGCGAAATGTTGAGTATTGTTTATGTTGATTATTGTTGAAACTGGTTGGTGGGTACAGGGAGTTTTTGATATATTGTCCTATCTACTTTGTTTGAAATCACCCATGATAAAGAGTAAACAAGAACAACAAAATCATAGTATGAGTATGTTATTAAGAAATATGAGTGAAAATACCAAAACTTAAACAGTTGATTATGGTTACATTTACAGAGCTGTAATTGGTTGTGTCTCCAGTTAGGACTAGAGACAGGTGATTTTTGTTTAATGTATTGTAGAAATAGTCAAGGGCTTAATTGAGGTGAATGTTATGTAATTTTAATGGGCCCTTGTATGAGAATGTAAATATGTGGAAGGAAATTCTGAAGGAAGCACCCTATAGAGTTAACAGGGTCACCTCGGGAAATGGCATGAACATTAGGGCTGGTGGCCAAAGGTGACTTTCATTGTTGGCTGAGCACCTGCTGTGTGCCAGACACTGTTCTTCATGCTGAAGTACAGCCATGAAAGAGACAAAAAGGTCCCTGCTCACAGGGGGCTCACATTCTAGTAGGGGAGAATCTACGTGTCAATACCACACGTAGATACCACGCCAGGTGGTGATGTGTGCTATACAAGTACACTAAAGCGGGGGGGGGGGGGGGGGGGGGGAATGGGGTATGTGGAGGGTGTGGGGATTTGCACCTTCCCGTAGGTTGTGCAGCCAAGGCCTCACTGAGAAAGTGACATAAAGACTTGGAGGAAGTGAGGGGGGAGCCCAGTGGAGATCTGAGGGATGAAAATGGCAATGAGAGGGACTATCCCATGCCTCTTACTGATGTGACTCTGTTAGATCACTTAGCCACTGACAAATTGTCATTTTCCCTCCAGTTTTGATGCAAGAGGTGCTGTATTGTTGTTGTATTTTGGCAGTATGGAATTGGTCAGGTTTAGGGCCAGAATTACCTTGATGGTTTACATAATTAGAACATGGTTTAAGACCTTTGCCTCTTCAAGTAAATTGAGGCTTTGGCCATGCATACTAAGTGTGTATGCTTCTATAAAATGGATCTTTTGGAATGTGTGTGTAAATTGGTCCTTACATAGCATCTTAAGTGTCTCAGTCCAGTTTTGTAACCTGTTTATAGCTACTGGAGTGACAGTGCTGTACAAAACCCAAACTGTCGCATGCCACCTGGTGCCACGATACTCATCTCTCATGGAATCAATAAGTTACAAGTGGGAGAACATTTCTGTATCCGTGGATGTAGGGCTCACAGGTTATTTATTTCATGAACCTCAGGGACAGTAGTTTAAGTAAGGAGAAAGACTGACCAGTATCCTTGACCACAAGCCTGAATTCCAGCAAGTTACTTTGTGAGGTCACTAAAAGGTCACAGCTGATTAAATCACAATGGATTTGCAATGTAAAGTCCTGACCATCTTTAGGCTCAGGCTTGTTTCTCCTGAGGGTGTGTAGTGGCTTGAAGGGCCCACCTTACAGAGCCAGAAAAAGACTGGGTTGGTTGGTTGTTTCATGCTGAATTCTTACTTAGGGAAATTGATTTGTATCCGTGGCAAAGGTATTCAACAATACTTCCTTTCCTTTTCAGGTCACAGCTTTGTAAGAGAACTGAAGAGCGTGACCTCCAGCCCGTGGTGTGCTGCAGGGCTGTTGACCCAGAGTGCAAGCACAGACGATGATCAGACACTGATTTCACACTTGTGATAGGTGTGGAATACAACTCTCAGCTGTACTTTGCATTTTACCCCCTTGATTTTTACAAGCATGACTTTCTGAAATGTTTTAATCCAGTGTATACTGGTGCCATGGAGGTTTTCTGGAATCACATGTACATTAGGCTCTGTTGAGTATTAGAGCTATGTTCTTAGTGCTCAAGATTGAGCAACAACAGGCAGGGCTATTTCAGTAACCTGGGACCTTTTAAGGCTATCAGAGTAGCCTGATATTTTCATAAACCCTAGAGCTAGGAAAGAATTTGAGGTGATCTTGTTTGTCCCCCTGGAGCGCTGTGGAAAGGACCTTTTATCATGCTTCATTGGAATTTCTGAAGGACGACCTGAAACTTCTCTTGGGAAATATACTTTGCTACATGGCCTTCTCATTAAGCAGTTTTATTTATACCTAATTGAAATCTCTTTTGGGAAGGATCAAGCACAAACTCATTTGTCGTTCCTTACAGGAAGAAAACTACAACCATTGACTGCCAATTCTATGTTATTATTCTGGTGTATGGCGCAGGGCAGGCTCAGAGTAATACTGAAAGATGAATAGGGTATTTTTATTTATGATGTATTGTCTTTTGTGATTTTGACAGTAATGCACACATGTTATAAGCGATTTAGAAAGTTACACAAGTTCGATGAGGGCATCATAAGGGACTATTTTCCTATAGTTGTAGTAGCTTATCACCTCTTGTGGACCCTACTGTTGGCACACTTTCCTGTTGACATGGGTGACCAGGTCAGGCTTCAGCAGACATTGGCTTCGTGTGCTGTGTGCCAGCTCCTTATGACTATGTTCTGTGAATGAGCAGTTGGGGCAGCGAGAGATGAGGGGACCAGGGGAGAGGGGTAGTCAGCATCATATAAACCCTTATGACCTCGTCAACCTGCCACTTCTGATTTTGAATAAATCATTTTACTTCTTTAGGTTTCAATTTCTTCATCTAATATGTGAGTCAAATAAATGAGATGTTTTTAAAGTTTTGTGGACCTGTTTGAGAAGCTGTTGAATGGTGTGTAAATTAGTTTTTAAAAACGCACATGTGCATATACATACACAAATTAACAGATACTTAAGGAACTTGAAGGAACCCTATGGACCTGTCTCTTAAGAGCACCTGGACTTAGGGAGCTCAATGTGGCTCCCAATTTCACACATCTGTGATTCTAGTATCTGCCATGATTCAAATCATATCAGGCCCCTGCCTGAAACTCTCCAATGATTTCCCACTGAAATTAGTCTGAAAATGAACCAGCCCTCATGGCCTAGTGGTTCAAGTTCAGCACTCTCACTGCTTCGGCGGCCTGGGTTCGTTTCCCAGTCGCGGAACCACACCACCTATCTGTCAGTTGCCATGCTGTGGTGGCAGCTCACATAGAAGAAGAACTAGAAAGACTTACAACTGGGGCTTTGGGGAGAAAAAAGAAAGAGGAAGATTGGCAACAGATGTTAGCTCAGGGTGACTCTCTCCCTGCAAACAAAAAGAAAAAAAAAAAATTAGACTGAAAATAATGACCAAGCATGGCCAGCAATGAACAAGATCAGGCTACTCTTTGCCCTGATCACTTAACCACTTTCCTCCTTGGTTGCTTTGCCCCAGACACACAGATTTGTTTGTTTTTTAAATTAAGCTTTATTAAAGGAGGTATAATCGACAGAAGATAAACCACCTTAATTTAAATGTACAATTTGATAATATTGACATATGTTATACCTGAGAAATGATCACCACAATGGAAATAACAAAAACATCCATCACACCCAAAAGTTTCAGGTTCCCCCTCCATATAGACAGTAATGAGAACTATGTTCTTACTGCCAAGAGGTTCTTTAGTTATTTATTTCACGCTTAACTAAGAGTAATTAATTATTAAGGAAATTTTATATGTATTAGGAAGCATGTACCTGGAGTGTTTGAATGTTCCTGAGAAGTTCTTTTCCTTATGTACTTGATATTTTCTGCCCCAGATCAAATGTTACTTAAGTAAAATCTTTCACAGGACTCCTGAATTAATGAGTGTTACTGTGATATCCTTCTATTGCTGCTTTTAGTTTAAGGGTAATTTGAATCTTAATCAATGTAAATGTGGAGTCTTGGGCACATTTCCACCCATAAGAAATCATGCAAATTTTATGGAATTCTATAGTTTAAAAGTTTAAAAACATTTGGAATCTTTTAGAAATGATGAGAATGTGGTCAAAATATATCCACAGATACTTGGTTATGGTCCTCGACAAGCCTATTGTTAGAAAAAAGTTTTCCTCGACCCTTTTAGGGTCTTTGGCTGGGTCTGAAAATTAAACTGACAAAGACCGAGTAACAGAAAAAAGCACACAAATTTATTTGATATAAGTTTTATGTGACACAGGAGCCTTCATAAGGAAATGAAGACCCAAAGAAAAGATGAGGGTACCAGGGGAAAGAAGTGGTCAGCATCATATAAACTCTTGTGACCTTGTCAACCTGCCACCTCTGATTTTGAACAAATCATTTTACTTCTTCAGGTTTTTCTCTTCAACTAATATGTAGGTCAAATAAATGGAAGGTTCTTAAAAATTTATGGTCAGGGAAATTTTTGAGAAGCTGATGAATGGTGTGGAAATTAATTTTAAAAAACACACATGTGCACATACATAGACAGATTAACAGATACTTCAGGAACTTTAAGGAAACCTATGGACCTCTGTTTTAATGTTTTTATTTAATTAATTTATTTTTTTGGTGAGGAAGATTCGCCCTGAGCTAACATCTGTTGCCAATCTTCCTCTTTTTGCTTGAGGAAGATTGTCGCTGAGCTAACATCTGTGCCAATCTTCCTCTGTTTTGTATGTGGGACGCCACCACAGCGTGGCTTGATGAGTGGTGTGTAGGTCCGCACCCAGGATCCAAATCTGCAAACCCTGGGCCATGGAAGCAGAGTGTGCAAATTTAACCACTATGCCACTGTGCCAGCCCCTGCTCCTGTCTCTTAAGAGCACCTGGACTTAGGGAGCTTAGTGTGGCTCCCAATTTCACATATCTGTGATTGTAGCATCTGCCATCATTCAAATCATATCAGGCCCATGCCTGAAACTCTCCAATGATTTCCCATTGAAATTACACTGAAAATAATGACCAAGCATGGCCAGCAATGAACAAGATCTGGTTACTCTTTGCCCTGATCACTTAACCATTTTCCTCCTTGGTTGCTTTGCCTCAGACACACAGATTTGTTTTTTTTTTTTAATTAAGCTTTATTAAAAGAGCTATAATTGACAGAAGGTAATCTGCCTTATTTTAAGTGTACAGTTGGATCAATATTGACATATGTTACACCTGATAAATAATCACCACCATATCAAAATAACAAACACATCCATCACATCCAAATGTTTGAGGGTCTCCCTGGGAACATACAGTAATGACAACTACGTTGTTGTTCCAAGGAGGTTCTTTAGTTATTTATTTCATATTTAATTAGGAATAATTAATTATTAAGGAAATTTCATGTGTATTAAGAAACATGTACCTGAAGTACTTGAATATACCTGAGAAATTTCTTTCCTTATGTACTTGATATTTTCTTTTTTTTTTTTTAATTTTTTATTTATTTATTTTTCCCCTAAAGCCCCAGGCGATAGTTGTATGTCATAGTTGCACATTCTTGTAGTTGCTGTATGTGGGACGCGGCCTCAGCATGGCTGGAGAAGCAGTGCGTCTGTGCGCGCCTGGGATCCGAACCCGGGCAGCCTGCATCGGAGCGCACGCAGTTAACCGCTAAGCCACGGGGCCGGCCCGTGTACTTGATATTTTCTGCCCCTGATCAATTGTTGTTTCAGTAAAATCTTTCACAAGAATCCTGAATTCATGAGTTTATTGTATATCCTATTTCTGCTTTCGTTTTAAGGGTTATTTTGAGTCTTAATCATTCTAAACATAGAGTCTTTGGCACATTTGAATCCATAATACACCATGAAAGAAATTTAAAAGAATTCTAGAATCATAAATTTGAAAAATATTTGGATTCCTTTAAAAATGGTGATAATTGGATCAAATATATTTATGAATGTTTGGTCATGGGCCTCGAGAAGCCTGTGTTGAATACAATAGGAGTGCTAAGGAAAGAATACATGGTAGCTTATATTTTATGTGTGGTATAGGTCAATTTCTCTGTAATTGCAATTGACATAAAAATTAAAGCCTAATACAACTCAACAACAAAAAATCAAACAACCCGATCAAAAAATGGACAGAGGATATGAACAGAAATTTTTCCATAGAAGATATACAGATGGCCAACAGGCACATGAAAAGATGTTCCACATCACTAATTGTTAGGGAAATGCAAATCAAAACTACAATGAGATATCACCTGACACCTGTTAGAATGGCTATAATTACCAAAACAAAAAAATAATAAATGTTGGAGAGGATGTGGAAAAAAGGGAACCCTCTTACACTGCTGGTGGGAATGTAAACTGGTGCAGCCACTATGGAAAACAGTATGGAGATTTCTCAAAAAATTAAAAATAAAAATACCATATGATCCATCTATCCCACTACTGGTTATTTATCCAAAGAACTTGAAATCAACAATTCAAAGAGACTTATGCACCCCTATGTTCACTGCAGCATTATTCACAATAGCCAAGAAATGGAAGCAACCCAAGTGCCCGTCAACTGATGACTGGATAAAGAAGATGTGGTGTATATATATATATATATATATATATACACCACATATACATATATATACCATATATATATACACCACATATATATATATATATATATATATATATGCAACGGAATACTACTCAGCCATAAAAAAGACAAAATCTTCCCATTTGCAACAACACGGATGGACCTTGAGGATATTATGTTAAGTGAAATAACCCAGGCAGAGAAAGGTAAATACCACATGATTTCACTCATATGTGACAGATAAACACATGGACAAAGAGAAAAGATTAATGGTTACCAGAGGGGAAGGGGGTTGGAGGGTGGGCAAAAGGGGTAAGGGGGCACAAATATATGGTGATGGATAAAAATTAGACTATTGGTGGTGAGCATGATGCAGTCTATACCAGAAACAGATAAATGATAATGTACACCTGAAATTATGCAATGTTATAAACCATTATGACCTCAATAAAATAATTAAAAAAAAATGAAAGTCTACAAAATGGTATGTTTTATGTTATTCATATTTTACCACAATAAAAAATGATAGTCTGGGGCCTGCCCAGTGGCATAGTGGTTAAGTGCGTGCACTCTGCTGTGGCGGCCCGGGTTCAGATCCCAGACGTGCACTGACGCACCCCTTGTCAAGCTGTGCTGTGGCCGTGTCCCATATAAAGTGGAGGAAGATGGGCATGGATGTTAGCCCAGGGCCAATCTTCCTCAACAAAAAGAGGAGGATTGGCGACAGATGTTAGCTCAGGGCTGATCTTCCTCACACAAAAAAATAAATAAATGATAGTCTGCATAGTAGAATTATAGGCTGGGAGCCACCTCATGCCTGAGAAATGTGTTCATTTCTATTCACTTTTGTTTAACATTAATAGATTCTTATGTGAACTAGGGAAAAATTGAGAAAAGTAAACCAAAAAAGCAGTGGAAATTTCAAAAAAAGCAAGGCTTATTAAATATCAGATATAATAGTTTTAATAATTTAATCATATTACATATCCTTTACTCTCTTTTGGAAAACCTCTTAAATGTTGTGTCAGTCTTATAGTACTTTATATTCTGGACCCAAAACATAACCCCGACGCTATTGATTTGTTTTTCCTTATAAAATAAGCTTACTATAATCTACCATTTCTTCCTCAACACCTTTAATACATATAGAAAAAGAACAACCACTAGCCTTATTATATCAAAGTGAGAAATGAAATGAAATAAAATTAGGTTGCTGAAAGGATGTGGTTGGAAGCAATCAACCTCAGTAAATCCCCACTGCATGCCTTCAACTTTCACTTCCTTACAACAGGTGGTTTCCTGGAGGACTCTGAGATCAGTATCTAGTTCCATGTTCTGTGGTCTCTAAAGTCAGTCTTTCTGACAGCAGCAAAAACAAATAGCAATCCTCCCACCCTCTTTGCTTAAAATGAGCTCAATTAGCTTCTTTTGATTTTCTACTTCACATTTTAAAAATGATACTCCTAATTCATGGAGGTTTGGTGAAATTTGAGGTCGCCTTCTGTTTTCATGTTAATGTCTTACATAAATGCCTTTGAGGATATGCCAGCTTTATGAATACCTAGATTGTTTTTTGCTTGTTTCATGAAAGCATAGCTACAGTTATATTAGGTTCTACCCAAAGTTTCATTCCCTTTTGTTCTACCTCCTATGAAACTTTAGTATAGTGTTTCTCTCCTGTTGGTAGAAGAGAGAAGGATTGAAGCAGAGGCCAGAAACTCTAGTTTTCAGCTGTCTGACAAGAAACTAAAGTGCTTTCATATTGCTCTCTCTTCAATCTTGAATTTTCTTGGAAATTAAATAATCACTTTACCTGTATGACTCCAGATGTTAACAAGCATCACAGAAGTTACTTCAGGGCTTCTGAAGAAATGTCTTTGTTCTTTCTGTTACTAGAATGATTTTAAGAGCTTGAGCATAAAATGTTTGTGTGAAGTTGTCAGTTTTATTGGTGAAAAAAATACGTGCTTTTTGATTAATAGACCTTTATGTATCTAATGTTCTTGTTTTAAGTAGCACATTCAACACTCACTTTGAGAATCTTAGAATCCACTTAGTTTTGGGCACTTTCACCAGTGTCACAGGACTGGAGCAAATTTTGACTATATATCTGCCAAAGCTTTCTGTAAGCATATATTTTGGGAAAAGGAGCACTGAAAAATAATAACAAAGACATTTCAGTGTTTGACGCTTTATTCTCCTCACCAATATTTAGAATGGAGCCATGTATATTCTCCCAACATATGGGACATACATGACTATCTGTAGACATGTATGTAGGTAGACATACATAACTATCTGTATTCCTTCTCTTGTTCTGAGTCATTTATAGAGGCAATATAAATAAACAAAAAAGAAGTTGTAGAATGATAAGCAGTAAGATCTGATCTCAGCTTTGCCACCAATTGGCTGATGCTTTTAAGTCACTTTTTCTCCTTGGATTTTAGCTTCATCGTTAAAAGGAGAGGATAAGATAAGTGGACTTCTAAGAAGGCCTCTTCCTGCTCACATACTTCAGACTTGTGTGATTCTGATTCTATGTGTGGTTAATTTTAAATTACAAGCAGAAAGATTGTGTGCCTCTCTGCAAATGTAGCAACGGAGCATTTACAGAAGGAAATTGTGGACAGCGTGCTTGTGTAGGCACTAGGCTCAAAAACCACATGAGGAGAAGCTAATTTTAGGAGAGGAGATGGGAGTGTGGATTTAGAGAAATCTTTTTTTTTCTTATTTTGAAATTTTAGTTTTTTTTTATTTTTTCTTGTTTTATATTTAAGGATTTTTTTATTGATGCTTTTATTAGTTTATAACATTGTGAAATTTTGGGTTGTACATTTTTGTTTGTCCATCACCATATATATGTCTCCCTTCACCCCTTGTGCCCACCCCCCACCCACATTGCCCCTGGTAACCACAATACAGTCAGAGAAATCTTAACATGAATAGTAGTGAAGTCGAACAAGCTCCCATCTTCTCAGTGAACTAGGAAACCAGGTCACTGATTGATCATGAAGGCTTTGGGCAGAGTTTGAAATTTAAAGAAACTAGAGAATATTTGGATCACCCACTGTGAGACATTTTCCTGGGTTAAATGGATAAAACAATTATTAAGTAGAATTTCCGATTTGACCCCAACCATTATTATTATCCATATTGCGCTCCTGGTCTTTCTTTTTCCAATTTCCAAAGGCCAAATCTACTCTGACAATGAATATTTACTAAGAGTTAAAATATTTTTTATTCCACAGACTCTACAGACAATTCTAGCTAGGAAGATATATCACTTTTAGAAACAGAGATCACGTCATTGGGATGCATGTATAGCCTTCTAAAATGACTTGAGGTGAGATTGCAACAAAGGTGAAATAGAGTGTAAATATGGTCTTTCTTTGGCTGGACTTAAGCAGCGTTCACGTTAAGTATTCAGGCTTGTTTGGACTATTTAGAGGCTTGATTAAGGTAGGAGCTGTGGCAGACACAGAAGAAGAATATCCACCATTCAGGTGATCTCTCTTGCTTAGCACTGCATTTTAATCTCTCACATTCCTTTTCAACATTTTATACAAGTGTTTTGGTTAGCCATCTCAAGGAGAATGCCTTTATGGCATATATCATTCTAATGTCTGATTTTGTGCAGCACATCTTTTAGAATGCTAGACAATTAAGGATGCAGTAGAAAGATTCTAATTTGTATTACTGTGCATCAATTTGAATGTTCTAGAAGTGTGATCTCTTTGCAAGGTTAAATATATTTAAGAAGTTGAACTATCTCACAGCTTATTTTTAGACTTCATTTTCTAATTTATTAAACTTAAATATATAGTATGTAACATTAAAAAAGTATAAATTATTAAGATCTAATTTTCAACAGCAAAACACTTAAAAGGTCCATAATATATGAAGAAAAATGTAGCCCACCCATTTAAAAATTGTTTATAGTTTTTCTTTTCCAGGAGTGAAAATGGTTTTGTTTGCCCTGGGTTGAGGACATATTTCTTTATTACTACCACTACCACCAACAGCACTAGCCTCACCCCCATGGAGGGATATTTAATTGTTATGAAAATAACTATGAGTGAAGACCTGGGAATTAAAGAAGCAAAGAATATTCCATTTATTTCATACATAATATTGTTTAAAGCTTTCTGGAAACTGTATTATTAAGTGTGCATTTATGGTGATGATCATTACAGATAAATGAAGAATTTAGAGCCTAAACCTAAGTTCGAAACAAGATGCCAAAAAAGGAAGAAAAGATCAAAGAGCTGCAAACAGAATTGCAGCAAAGTTGAACCTAGGTAATGAAACTAGATATAGAGTATATCATGTCAGGTGAGTTCTATGGTAGAAAATTATCTGATTAAATAGAAGGAAAATGTGACCAGAAATAGACTTTCTGGCAAATTAACATTTTAATTTCAATAACTCTGCAAACTTGATTTCCCAAGACAAATCATGTTCATGTGTGGAAAAGACTCAAACATTAGTTTCTTAAACTTCCCTAAATATTTTGTGACAGAATATATTATACAAGCAAAACTGTTCTTGAGAGAAAATTTTCTTTATAATTTGAAAACTTGGGTCCACTTTTGTATTACTCTTGGTTCTCCAGAGAAACAGAACCAATAGGAGATTTTATATATACATATATATATATATGGAATTGGCTAATGTAATTATGGTAGCAGACAAGTCCCAAGTTCTGGAGGGTGATTTGGCAAGCTAGAGACCCAGGAGAGCCGTTGGTTTAGTTCTAACCTGAGTCCAAAGGCCTGAGAACCATGAAAGCCAATGGTGTAGTTCTCATTGGAATGCCAGTACAGTTGAGACCCAGGAAGAACCAGTGTTTCAGTTCGAGTCCTAATACAGGAAAAAAGCCGATGTCCCAGTTCAAAGGTGGTTAGGCAGGAAGAATTCTCTCTTACTAGTTGGATGATCAGCATTTTCGTTCTATTCAAGCCTTCAGTGGATTGGATTAGACCTATCCACATTAGGGAGAGCAATCTGCTTTACTCAGTCTACCAATTCAAATGTTAATCTCATCTAATAATACCCTCACAGAAACAACCAGAATCATGTTTGACCAAATATCTGGGCACCCTGTTGCCCAGTCATGTTGACACATAAAATTAACCATGAGAACCACATTTCCTTTCATAAAGAAAATCTTTGATTATTTTAATGATCCCAAAAGCTTTTACAGACGTCTGTAATCTTGACTACCATCATTTTGAAACCTGTCAACCTTATATTCTCACCTCCGTTCTCTCTGAGGAAAGGTCTCATGTATACTTAAAATCTTTATTAGATAGTCTATACTTTACAACTGGTTAAGTGCTCTCCTCAAGACAGCTTATGTTGGGAGGGAATGCGCAGATTGTGAAGATTGCATCTTAACAGTGGATCCTCAGTAGGTGTTTGTTGCTTGGATTGGTCCATTTCTACCATTCTACTGAAAAGTTATGTAAAAACTCAACAGTTAACTCCAAATGACCTAATCTGATGGCCTTTTCCTAGCCTCACTCTGCTTTACTATATTTGCAGTTTTCGACAATTTGTTTTCAATAAAGCTTTCATTTTTTTCTACCCTTCTACTTTGCTTTTCACATTTCTGAGAAGTCAGTTGCTCTCCCTTATTTCACTCCCCAAATTAGGGCATTCACCTAGGTTCTGTCCTCAGCTCATGACAAATGACGTTCATTCATGAGGAGGTAGTCTGCTATAGCAGAAAGAGAACTGAATTAGGTGTGTGAAGAACTGCATTCAAGTTCTAATCATGTTTCACACTAAATTTGTGACCTTTGACTAGTCACTTAAGCTTTTGGAGTCTCAGTTTTCTCATCTACGAGCAGTGAGATGAAACTACTTGCCCTACCTATATTACAGGGTTATAATAAGGATCAAAAGGGATAATAGATGTAAAAAATTTTGATAAGCACATATTACTATGCAAATAGATGTTACTTATGTTATTAGAAGAGGTCATTGGCACTGTGAGACAGACTCTTTGTGTAAAGCTAATCAGCCCCCAAGGGGATCAAACCATGTCTTTGTATTAATTATCCGTATTTGAACCAACTAGTCTAACAGGCCCAGGCCAGATAGAGTACTTCTTCTTTGCATATGTTTATTATGAAACCTAATTTTTCATTATTTTGAAGTAGTATTTCACAAAGCTTTTGCTGAGGATGCCAACTCTCCTAACATTAGACTGTTAGCAGAAGTAGTCATTGTGTAGAGTTTAAAATGCTTATCAAGTATCTGTACAAGTTTTTGCATGTGCTGTTAAGTCCTAGAATATTGATAAGTTAATAAGTAGTGTATAATCTCTAAAAAAACCCCACAAATGTCTACTGCATATTACTACATGTTTTATTTCAAGCATTTGAACATAGTATTATTTATATTACAGGAGCAGGGGCCCTCAGGTTACTCATAAATTTCAGAACTTCTTCCACCACGTCCACAGGCAGATGGAAGGCCATCCCCACCACCAGCTCTACAAGTGCCACCTCCACCTGGAGGAGTTGTCCCTTCTCCTCCAATTCCGTTGCCTGGAATAATTGGTTAACCATCACCACCATCATGATCTTTGTTCAAGGACCTCCTCCTCCATCACTACCTTTGTTGGGGGACCTCCTGCTTCAGGATTACCACTTGCTCTGACTTAAAGAATGAAGCGGAAATAAATGTATAAACCTGAACTTCATGGATTGATTCTTGAACTCCATGACTTGATTCTCCTTTAAGAGAATCTAGTAGTCAAAGGCAAAACTTCAACTAGAGTTTATGGTATTTTCTAGCTACTAGTAGTCATTAATATGCAAATAACTGCATAGCTGTGTACAAGTATGATATAATGTTAGAGAAGATGACTGCTGACTCTTGCTTTCCTTTGTGAGCTCACCGTCTTATGTTCCTCTTTCAGTTTAGTATCTCAATAATTTGAAACTCCATAGGGAATATGAAATTCATGTAGAAGACCAAGAGGAAACAATAAAGTGGTGTAAAGATAATTGTATTAGTTTCCCAGCAAATTACCACAAACTGGGTGTCTTAAAACAACAAAAACTTATCTTTCACAGTTCTGGAGTACAGAAGTCCAAAATCAAGGTGTTGAGAGGGCCATACTTCCTCTGGAGGCTCTGGGGGACAATCTCTTCCTTGCCTCTTCCAGCTTCCGATGGTTGCTGGCATTCCTTGGCTCGTGGCAGCATCTCTCTCTCTTCTGTTTTCACACTGCCTTCCCCTGTTTGCAATCTCCCTCTATCTCTCTTTCATACGGTGAATGCATTCAGGGCTCACCCAGATAACCCAGAATAAACACCTCCTGTCAAGATCCTTAACTTAATCACATCTTTTGCTATATAAGGTAATCAAAGATTCTAGGGATTAGGACATGGACATATCTTTTTGGGGGCCACCATTCATCCCACTATAATAATATGGGAAACACATCCTTAAATGACAAGCAATTTTGATTCTTTTACCATCTGTATGTACTATAACTCTCTTAAATATAAGTGCTTTTTTTGTTGACCCTCGTTATCTTAGTTATTTTTGTTCTTAAGATAATGATATTTTCTACTGAAATTTAAATTTTCATAGTGTGAAATAGGTGACAACTTTCCGTGGTAAAAATAACCTAATTTTTTTGGTATATTGTGTACGAAAGTGCCTTTTTCTTGAATATTATTTTGTCTAATCATCATTAAACAATGTGTTTTTAAAAAAGCTTATCACAAAATTACCCATTAACTAGGAACTAATTTTCTAATGAAAATGCACTTACCCAGGCCACCATATGGGGAAACGACTCATCCATGTGTGTAAAGAAATCAGAGAGGCAATTTCATTATTTTTTTAAAATTTAGTTTGTTTATCGAATATTTACTCATGGCAGAAAGGAGATCTTGTGAATGAATGTCACATATGCTGACTACTCAGTTTATTTAATTTTATTTTATAATCTATACTAGGAAAACATTCCTTTTCCTTGCCATTGTACTCCATTATTCTGTTCTAATAAAGCACAGATCTCAGGATACTCTTCTTGCTTTTGCTTGATCTGCTTAGAGACAAATTTCTGCCCTCCTGCCCATATATCACTCAATAATTCTATCTTAGCTGAATTTCTTGGTGTTTTTTGCTAAGATGCTGAGCATCTGTGTTTTTTTTTTCCTGCTGGAGAAGCATAGAGAGCGAAAGTTTTTCAATGTTGAATTCCTTGATATTTTAAAATTACTAATATACCATGCCCCAGTTGATGGTTGGGAAGCAGCACTCCCCTATCCCTAACGAGGTGATATCTAGAAGGCAGAGTTGGGCAAACTTGATGAGGTGGTATTTCTCCCTCTCCCAGCTAGAGAGTCAAGGAAGGATTTCAGAGAGGAAAGAGCTGGAGAAAGAATTTTTAAACAAATATTTGTAGTATCCCGGGAAGAACCCCGAGTGGCCTGTGTAAGAAATTGAAATCTTGCCCAGGTTTTCAGATTGTCCCCTGAGTAGCAAACAAAAGAAGCAGAGCAGAATAGCTTATCAAGGCCTGGGAAAACCAAATTGTTTAAAACATATCCCCCAAAATTAGGCCATGACCTGAGATCTAAATCCAAACTGCTTGCTAAAATATAAGACGTAAGTATGATCTAGACTCTCAGAACATAATACCCACGTGTCTAAGACACAATCATAAACCAGTTGGCATATGAAGAACCAGAAAAAATCTCAAATGAAAAAATACAATTAACAGATGCCAACTCTAACATGACACAAATGAATTGCTCCCTCTAACCAAGTATGTGTTCAAATGTCATTTCAAAGACTTCCCTGATCACCTATAATCAGTAGCACCCTGACTGTCACTCTAACCACTCAATCTGCTTTGTTTTTCTCAAAATCTTCTAAAATTATGTGTCTATTTGTTTTGTGTTTCTCCCCAATAGTTTTAATTGTTTTGGGATCAAGGGCTTTGTTTTTTTCACACTGTATTCCTAGTGCCTTGAAAATTGCATGATAATAAAGATTGGTTGAATGAAAAAATACATTTCCATAAGAAACAAAAAGTATAGGTACATATGATTTTATTGGTAAGCAAACACTCTTAATATTGTTAATCTTTTCTCTAGGAGAATGATTGGGCAAATGAGACACATAGACATTCTCCTATGCACTTTTGTTTCATTTGAAATATTGCAAAAAAAGAACCTTCTCTGTGGCATTCCAGAGAATATTGTGGAGGCCCAAGACTGAAGTCTTAGTTGCTCTAGAGTAAGACTGCCTGGCTACCAGGTAGTCAGTGGTTTTAAGGAGGCGCAAAGAAGTACTTCTAATGGAATGTTCCACTTGTAGGTGTGCATTAAGTTGTTTTTGGTAGGCAGACAAGTCACGTTTCCACTAGAACATATAGCAGCAGCTCAACTGCAGATCATAGGCCCAGCCTGGGTACTAAATTATGACAGGACATCATGTGCCTGTGGGCCATCACACTAACAAATCAATCCGAATCAAATTGTTGAGGATAAGATGAATCAAAAAGCCACAGGGGCCTTCTAAATTAGACATCAACAATATGGGACTGGACCACAACTTAATATCTGGATATGAAACCAAAGATATAGAGCAATAATTTATGATCAATAAGGTCCCAAGTAGACAGCAGGAGGCTCATACTCAAGAGCAAATGCTGTAAAGAAAAATTATTCTGACGCTTGTTAAAACAGTGAGGAAGACTTTAATCAAGGTTATTGCAATAGGAGTATTGCAATAGGGGAGAGAGATCAGGCTCACCTCTGAATATAACAAGGACAAGTGGGGATTCATAGCCAAGGAACAGGGTGAGGGAATCAGTGGATGGAAAATTACTAAGAGGAGATATCAAGGATAGGGAGATTCTTGCTAAACTGAACTAACATGATTCTTGCTAAGGGTAGGCCAAGGACTTATGCATCTGAGATTGGGGATGAGGAACTTGATCAGATATCAAGGGGAGGGGGGATTATCTCTAAACTGACTTAGCAGGATTCTTGTTAAAACTGGGCTGGGCAGGCCAAAGACAGGACTGGGGCAAAGGTCAGGGCCTAGTTGAAAAGAGCTCAGAGGAGCCTGACTAAGTTTGGTCAAGGAGAGAGTCTTTGTCAGTAACTACCTTCATTTTGAGAGCCTGCTGAAGTTAGTCCTTGGGTCATAAGAAAATAGTCAAAGGTAGGAACCTCATAAGGGCAGAAGGTAAAGTATTCTTCCACTGGCTTGCACACAGTGGTCAGCGCACATGTGGAAACAGGCAGAAGGTAACGAACATTGTCTATTAATAGTAGGAACAAACTGAGAGACATGGTAAATAAATAAGGGGTTGACCTACATATGGAGAAAGACTTCCTTGATAAAAGAGGCAGCAGTGGAATGTGTAAAAGGGGACAGGGAAGCAAGTCTGGGGCAAATAATAAATTACAGATGATCACAACTTCTAATATGATGTTGTGTTGTAGGGAAGCAGGCTTGAGTAAGTCAGAAATGAAAACAATCATGACAGTGCCTGTGATAGGTGGAATCATTAGTCCCAGTTCACTACACTGCAGTCTGTAGTCATAATGCATAGATCTGGGGCTTGAGGAGGTTGATTGAAGTTATGGCCCAGCATTAACCTCTCCCCTTAGTCACCCTCCACCATTTGAAGGCAGATGGGGTTTGTGAGATTTCCTATGTTGACCTGAAATGCAAAAAGGCAGCTGCCTGGCCAGGACAAAGTACCTCAGAGTCCTTCTTATCCTCCTCCCACTTGATCATGGTGTATTATCCTTTTAATGTATTGTTGAATTTGGTTTGCTAATATTTTGTTGAGGATTTTTGCATCTATGTTCATCAGGGATATTGGCCTATAATTTTTTTTCTTGTGGTATCCTTATCGGTTTTTTTTTTTTTTTATCAGGGTAATGCTGGCCTTGTAAAATGAGTTTGGAAGTGTTCCCTTCTCTTCTGTTTTTTGGAAGAATTTGAGAAGGATTGATATTAATTCTTTTTTAAATGTTTGGTAGAATTCACCCGTAAAGCCATCTGGTTCTGGACTTTTGTTCGTTGGGAGGTTTTTTATTACTAATTCAATTTCCTTACTAGTAATCAGTCTGTTCAGATTCTATTCTATTCTATTTCTTCATGCTTCATTCTTGGTAGTTTGTATGCTTCTAGAAATTTACACATTTTTTTCTGGATCGTCCAATTTGTGGCCGTATAATTGTTCATAGTAGTGTCTTATTATCCTTTGTTCTGTGATATCAGTTGAAATGTGTCTTTTTTGTTTGTTTGTTTGTTTGTTTGTTTGTTTATTTTTTTATTTTTTTTATTTTTTATTTATTTTTTATTTTTTTATTGATGTTTTAATGGTTTCTAACATTGTGAAATTTTGGGTTGTACATTTTTGTTTGTCCATCACCACATATATGACTCCCTTCACCCCTTGTGCCCACCCCCCACCCCCACTGCCCTGGTAACCACAGTCCAGTTTTCTCTGTCCATGTGTTGGTTTATATTCCACATATGAGTGAGATCATACAGTGTTTGTCTTTCTCTTTCTGGCTTATTTCACTTAACATAATATGCTCCAGGCCCATCCATGTTGTTGCAAATGGGACGATTTTGTCTTTTTTTATGGCTGAGTAGTATTCCATTGTATATATATACCACATTTTCTTAATCCAATCGTCAGTTGAGGGACACTTAGGTTGCTTCCACTTCTTGGCTATGATGAATAATGCTGCAATGAACATAGGGGTGCATAAGCCTCTTTGGATTGTTGATTTCAGGTGCGTTGGGTAGATTCCCAGTAGTGGGATGGCTGGATCATAGGGCATCTCTATTTTTAATTCTTTGAGGAATCTCCATACCGTTTTCCATAGAGGCTGCACCAATTTGCATTCCCACCAGCTGTGTATGAGGGTTCCTGTTTCTCCACATCCTCTCCAACATTTGTTGTTTTTTGTCTTGGTGATTATAGCCATTCTAACAGGCGTGAGGTGGTATCTTAGTGTTGTTTTGATTTGCATTTCCCTGATGATTAGTGATGTTGAGCATCTTTTCATGTGCCTATTGGCCATCTGTATATCTTCCTTGGAGAAGTGTCTGTTCATTTCCTCTGCCCATTTTTTGATCGGGTTGTTTGCTTTTTGGTGTTCAATTGTGTGAGTTCTTTATATATTATGGAGATCAACCCCTTGTCAGATGTATGTTTTGCAAATATTCTCTCCCATCTGGTTCGTTGTTTGTTCATCTTGATTCTGGTTTCATTTGTCTTATAAAAGCTGTTTAGTTTGATAAAGTCCCACTTGTTTATTTTTTCTTTAGTTTCCCTAGTCTGGGTAGGCATGTCATCCAAAAAGATTCCTTTAAACCCAATGTCAAATAGTGTGTTGCCTATATTTTCTTCTATGAGTTTTATAGTTTCAGGTCTCACCTTCAGGTCTTTGATCCATTTTGAGTTAATTTTTGTGAATGGCGATAGCACATGGTCCACTTTCATTCTTTTGCATGGGGCTGTCCAGTTTTCCCAACACCATTTATTGAAGAGACTTTCCTTTCTCCATTGCATGTCCTTAGCACCTTTGTCAAAAATTAGCTGTCCGTATATGTGTGGTTTTATTTCTGGGCTTTCAATTCTGTTCCATTGATCTGTGTGTCTGTTTTTGTACCAGTACCATGCTGTTTTGATTACTATTGCTTTGTAGTATGTTTTGAAGTCAGGAATTGTGATGCCTCCTGCTTTGTTCTTTTTCTTTAGGATTTCTTTAGCTATTCGGGGTCTTTTGTTGCCCCATATAAATTTTAGTATTCTTTTTTCTATTTCTGTGAAGAATGTCATTGGGATTCTGATTGGGATTGCATTGAATCTGTAGATTGCTTTAGGTAATATAGACATTTTAACTATGTTTATTCTTCCAATCCACGTGCATGGGATATCTTTCCATTTCTTTATGTCATCGTGGATTTCCCTCAATAATGTCTTGTAGTTCTCATTGTATAGGTCCTTCACCTCCTTGGTAAGATTTATTCCTAGGTATTTTATTCTTTTTGATGCAATTGTAAATGGTATTATCTTTTTGAGCTCTCTTTCTGTTAGTTCATTATTAGCATATAGAAATGCAACTGATTTTTGTAGATTGATTTTGTACCCTGCAACTTTGCTGTAGTTGTTGATTGTTTCTAACAGTTTTCCAACAGATTCTTTAGGGTTTTCTATATATACAATCATGTCATCTGCAAATAGTGAGAGTTTCACTTCTTCGTTACCTATTTGGATTCCTTTTATTCCTTTTTCTTGCCTAATTGCTCTGGCCAAAACCTCCAGTACTATGTTGAACAGGAGTGGTGAGAGTGGGCAGCCCTGCCTCGTTCCTGTTCTCAGAGGAATGGCTTTCAGTCTTTCCCCGTTGAGTATGATGTTAGCTGTGGGTTTGTCATATATGGCCTTTATTATGTCGAGGTACTTCCCTTCTATTCCCATTTTATTGAGAGTTTTTATCATAAATGGATGTTGTATCTTGTCAAATGCCTTCTCTGCGTCTATTGAGACGATCATGTGGTTTTTATTCTTTGTTTTGTTGATGTGATGTATCACGTTGATTGATTTGCGGATGTTGAACCATCCCTGCGTCTCTGGTATAAATCCCACTTGATCATGGTGTATGATCTTTTTAATATATTGTTGTATTCGGTTTGCCAATATTTTGTTGAGGATTTTTGCATCAATGTTCATCAGCGATATTGGCCTGTAATTTTCTTTCTTTGTATTGTCTTTGTCTGGTTTTGGTATCAGGGTGATGTTGGCCTCATAGAATGATTCAGGAAGTGTTCCATCTTCCTCTATTTTTTGGAATAGTTTGAGGAGGATGGGTATTAAATCTTCTTTGAATGTTTGGTAAAATTCACTGGAGAAGCCATCTGGTCCTGGACTTTTATTTTTTGGGAGGTTTTTGATTACTATTTCAATCTCTTTACTTGTGATTGGTCTATTCAGATTCTCCATTTCTTCTTGGTTCAATTTGGGAGGTTGTATAAGTCTAAAAATTTATCCATTTCTTCTAGATTGTCCAATTTGTTGGCATATAATTTCTCATATAATATAATTTCTCTTATAATCCTCTGTATTTCCATGGTATCCGTTGTAATTTCTCCTCTTTCATTTCTAATTTCATTTACTTGAGACTTTTCTCTTTTTTTCTTAGTAAGCCTGGCTAAGGGTTTGTCGATTTTGTTTATCTTCTCGAAGAACCAACTCTTTGTTTCATTAATCCTTTCTACTGTTTTTTTGGTCTCAATATCATTTATTTCTGCTCTGATTTTTATTATTTCTCTCCTTCTGCTGGCTTTGGGCTTTGTTTGTTCTTCTTTTTCTAGTTCTGTTAGGTGTAATTTAAGGTTGCCTATTAGGACTTTTTCTTGTTTGTTAAGGTGGGCTTGTATCGCTATGAGTTTCCCTCTCAGGACCGCTTTTGCTGCATCCCATATGGTTTGATATGGCATGTTATCATTTTCGTTTGTTTCCAGATAGTTTTTGATTTCTCCTTTAATTTCATCAATGGTCCATTGGTTGTTCAGTAGCATGTTGTTTAATCTCCACATTTTTGTCACTTTCCCAGTTTTTTTTTCCTGGTTCATTTCCAGTTTCATAGCCTTATGTTCTGAAAAGATGCTTGTTATGATTTCAATCTTCTTAAATTTATTGAGGCTTGCTTTGTTTCCCAACATATGGTCTATCCTAGAGAATGTTCCATGCGCGCTTGAGAAGAATGTGTAGTCAGCTGTTTTTGGGTGGAGTGCTCTGTATATGTCTACTAGGTCCATCTCGTCCAGTTTTTCATTTAAGTCTAATATTTCTTTATTAACTTTTTGTCTGGATGATCTATCCATTGCTGTAAGTGGGGTGTTAAGATCCCCTACTATTATTGTGTTGTTGTTGATTTCTCCTTTTAGGTTTGTTAATAGTTGTTTTATGTACATTGGTGCTCCTATGTTGGGTGCATATATATTTATAAGTGATATGTCTTCTTGATGGAGTGTCCCTTTTATCATTATATATTTCCCTTCTTTGTCTTTCTTAACCTGTTTTATCTTGAAGTCTACTTTGTCTGATATGAGTATGGCAACACCTGCTTTCTTTTGTTTGCCATTAGCTTGGAGTATTGTCTTCCATCCTTTCACTCTGAGCCTGTGCTTGTCTTTAGTGCTAAGATGTGTTTCCTGAAGGCAGCATATTGTTGGGTCTTGCTTTTTAATCCATCCTGCCACTCTGTATCTTTTGATTGGAGAGTTCAATCCATTTACATTTAGGGTAATTATTGAAATATGAGGGCTGAATGTTGCTGTTTTGTCACTTATTTTCTGGTTCTTTTGCATTTCCTTTGTTTCTTGTCCCATTTGTTTTGGACTGCCAATTCAGTTTGGTTGTTCTGTCTTATGATTCTTCTAGTTTTCTCTTTGTTTATCATATGTGGTTTTGCTTTGATTATTTGTTTAGTGGTTACCTTGAGGTTTGGGCAAAAAATCTTGTGTATGAGATAGTCCATTATCTGCTAGCCTCCTATTTCCTTATACTAAGTCAATTCAGTCACTTTCCTCTTCCCCTTCTAAGTTGCTCTTGTTATACCTTATTCTATCTTGTGTTGTGGCTGTGTGTTTACAGTGATGAAGTTAAATTTATTTTTGGTGAATTTCTTCCTTTGATCTTTGAGTTTAGTATTTAAGTGGTTGCTAACCTATTCCGGTAAAGATCTACTATTTCTCTGATTTTGTCTACCTACTTTTCTCCTTCCTCCAAGCTTTGTGTTCCCTTTCTCTTCTTTTTTTCAGGCCTGAGGGCCTTCTTGAGTATTTCTTGTAGTGGGGGTCTCGTGGCCATGAACTCCCTTAGCTTTTGTTTATCTGGGAGAGTTACTATTTCTCCATCATATTTGAAGGATATTTTTGCTGGATAGAGTATTCTTGGCTGAAAGTTTTTGTCTTTTAGTATTTTGAATATATCATTCCAGTCTCTTCTAGCCTGAAAAGTTTTTGTTGAGAAATCCGCTGAGAGCCTGATGGGAGTTCCTTTGTACGTTATTTTTTGTTTTTGTCTAGCTGCCCTTAATATTGTTTCTTTGTCGTTGACCCTGGCTAGCCTTACCACTAGGTGTCGTGGTGAAGGCCTTTGTCTGTTAATATATATAGGTGTCCTGTTAGCTTCGCTTACCGGTATTTCCTGCTCCTTCTCCAGATTTGGGAAATTTTCAGCTATTATTTCCTTGAATAGGCTCTCTGTTCCTCTTTCCCTCTCTTCTCCCTCAGGAATACCTATAATTCTTATGTTACATTTTCTAATAGAGTCAGATATTTCTCGGAGTCTTTCTTCATTTCTTTTTAGTCTTAGTTCTCTCTCTTCTTCCATCTGGAGTATATCTGTATTCCTATCCTCTAAAGTACTAATTCTTTCCTCCATATTGTCAGCTCTGTTCTTTAAAGATTCCAGATTCTCCTTTATCTCCTCTATCGTGTTCTTCATCTCCATCAGCACTGATTGGTTTTTCTTTATGATTTCAATCTCTTTTGTGAAGAAACTCCTAATCTCGTTGAATTGTTTGTCTGTGTTGTCTCGTATTTCGTTGAGTGTTTTTATGATAGCTATTTTGAAATCTCTGTCATTTAGTTTATGGATTTCTGTGTCTTCGGGGTTGATTTCTGGGTGCTTGTCATTTTGTTTCTGGTCTGGTGATTTCATATATTTTTGCATTGTGGTTCCTGTGTTGGTTTTGATTTTCCTCATCCTGGAAGTCTCTGGTTGCAATTTCCACCTGCCGCCACTGTCTGGTGGTAAAGGGCTGTGTAGTCTAAGCCCCCTGCGCGCTGCCCCAGTTTTTCTGCTGCGATCCACAGTTTTTTTTTTTTTTTTTTCCCGCTGCGATCCACGGGTCCAGTCCAGTTTGTTCAGGTCTGCCTTGGATTGCTAGGTCTGGTCGAGCTGCAGACTCCGGGTTGCGGGGAGGGGGGAGCTCTCTCTTTTGCCCTCTGGGTCCCTGACGTGGGAGGCTTCTCGTTTGCCCCTCTTTATCCGCTCTCTGGGGTACTCAGATGTTGATGGTAGCCCTGTGGCTCCTCTGAGTCCTCTGTGCGGGAGTTTCCCACTGGCTGAGAGAGCCCGAAGAGCTACAGTTTTCCCGCCGAGGGCCGCCCCTCCCCCCTCTCTGGGAGCCGCGCGGACCGGGATCGCTGATCTGATGGGGAGGGAGCGGAGTTCTCCTTACCTCTCCCCACTTCCTCCAGGGGCGCAGCACGTTCCGCTCTCAGATGTGCGGCAGTGTGGATCCCTCCGCTCTAGGTTTTCACTGTCTGGGATTCCGTTGTTGGTCTGTGGCTGTTGCTTTTGTTGTATCTTGTGGGGGAAGAATTCACGGGAAAGCTCACTCCGCCATGATGCTGATGTCACTCTCCTTTTTTTTTTTTTTTTGCGAGGAAGATTAGCCCTGAGCTAACATCCATTGCAAATTCTCCTCTTTTTGCTGAGGAAGATTGGCCCTGGGCTAATATCCATGCCCATCTTCCTCTACTTTATATGGGATGCCACCACAACATGGCTTGACAAGTGGTGCATCAGTCTGGGCCCGGGATGCAAACGTGTGAACCTTGGGCTGCTGCGGAAGCAGAGCGCGTGAACTTACCCACTATGCCACCAGGCCGGCCCCGAAATGTCTCCTTTTTAATTTCTGATTTTATTTATTTGAGTCCTCTCTCTTTTTTTCTTGGTGAGTCTAGCTAAAGGTTGTCAATTTTGTTTATCTTTTAAAAAACCAGCTCTTAGTTTCATTGATCTTTTTTATTGTCTTTTTAGTTTCTATTTCACTTATTTCTGCTCTGATCTTTGTTATTTCCTTACTTCTACTAATTTGGGCTTTGTTTATTCTTCTTTTTCTAGGTCCTTCACATGTAAAGTTAGGTTATTTGGGATCTTGTTTCTTGATGTAGGCATTTACCACTATGAATGTCTCTCTTAGAACTGCTTTTGCTGCAACCAATAAGTTTTGGTATGTTGTATTTCCATTTTCATTTGTATCAAGGTGTTTTTTGATTTCTCTTTTGATTTCTTCTTTGACCCATGGATTGTTCAGTAGCATGTTTAATCTCCACATATTTGTGAATTTTTCTTCTTGTATTTCATTTCTAGTTTCATACTGTTGTGGTTGGAAAAGATGCTTGATATGATTTCAATCTTCTTAAGTCTATTAAGACTTGTTTTGTGGCCTAACATATGATCTATCCTGGAGAATGTTCCATGTGCACTTGAGAAGAATGTGTATTCTATTGCTTTTGCATAGATTGCATATGTCTGTTAAGTCCACCTGGTCTAATGTGTGGTTTAAACCAATGTTTCCTTATTGATTTTCTGTCTGGATGATCTATCTATTGATGAAAATGGGGTGTTAAAGTCTCCTTCTGTTATTGTATTGTTCTCTATCTCTCCCTTTGGGTCTGTTAATATTTTCTGTATATGTTTAGATGCTCCTATGTTGGGTGCATCAGCCATTATTTCTTTAAATAAGCTTTCTATCCCTTTCTCCCTCTCTTCTCCTTCTGGGACTCCAATGATATATATAATATTTCTGTTTATGGTGTCCCATAAGTCGTATAGGCTTTCTTCTTGCATTTTCATTCTTTTTTCTTTTTGACCCTTTGATCGGATGAGTTCAATTGATCTGTTTTCTAGCTCACTGATTCTCTTTTCTGCTTGTTCAAGTCTGTTGTTGAAGCTCTCGCTTGAATTCTTCAGTTCAGTCATTGTATTATTCTGCTCCTGAATTCTGTTTCTTTTTTATGCTTTCCAAATCTTTGTTGAACTTCTTGTTTTATCCTTGTATTGTTTTCCTGGTATTGTTAGATTTACTATCTGTGTTCTTTTGTACCTCTCTGAGAATCTTTAGAACAATTATTTTGAATTCTTTGTTGTGAAATTCTTGGATCTCCATTTTGGGGGCCAGTTACTGGAGGTTTACTGTATTCTTTTGGTGGAGACATGTTTCCCTGATCTTTCGTCATCCCTATAGCCTGTGTATGTGTCTGTGCATTTGAAGAAGCAGTCACCTCCTCTAGATGTTATGGACTGACTTCCATAAGTGAAGCTTTTCACCTTTGGGTTGGATATGCTGGAATATGCTGTGACCCCTGGTCTAGTGGTGCAGGCCATCAAGTGCATGGGCATGTGGCAGCACCAGGTCTGGTGGGGCATGATGTCTTTTCTGCTTGGGATGCTGTGTTCTACAGCATCAACTGTGTGGTCCTTGATGAGCACTGTGGGGTCTGCAGTGGCTGCAAGGGCTGTTGTCTTCAGCACCACCTCCAGTTCTGGCAGCCAGGGCCCAGGGCAGACAGTGGCGGTGGCTGGAGCCAGTGGTGTGCATACACTCAGCTGCAGGGGCCAGCTGCAGGTGCCTATGTAGTGGTAAGGTCCAGTTGCAGACACACACATAGTGTTGGGAGTCAGGGCAGGCAACAGGGACCATGGCCAGCTATGGGCTAACTGGCAGCTGTGGAGGCCCTGGCTTTCAGCGTGCTTTCCTGCTGCATGCTTTCCCTTGGGCATGCACACTGCAAGGGAGGCCAGTGATGGGAGTTGGGCTGGGGGTATGCATGTGAACAGCTGGAGGGGCTAGCTATGGGTGTGTGCGGTGGTGCCAGCCCTTGACAGAAGGCAGGGCCTGATCTGGGCCACAAGCAGCTGTGGGGCCCTGCCTGTCAGTGTGCTTTCCCACGGCTGCACACTCTCCCTGCAGGTATACATGCTACAGTGGAGGTCAGTGATGGGCATCAGGCTAGTGACATGCAGGTGCACAGCTGGAGGGGATAGCCCCAAACATGGTCATGGCAGTGGGGGTTACTCAAGGGGGTCTAGGCTAGTGTCTTGTACTTCCACAGCCCCAGGGGCCTCAGCTGGCTGTTGGCACAAGTCCCAGGCTCTGGCAGGAGCAGAGAAGGACTCAGGCAGCTGGCACCTTACACTTGCACAGTTGGAGATGCTTAGGATGGCTGCTGGTGCAGTTCCCACCTCCAGTAGGGGGTTGGGGAGGGACTCAGGTGGCTGGCATCAGAGAATGCAAAAACCCGTGGAGTGAAACCTGGCAAAATCTGCAGGGTATCTGTGGTGTCTGTGCTCGCTATTGGCTTCACCAATTGTGAAATCTGCTGGGTTTGTCTGCATTGTAGTTCTTTGTACCATGATGGCTCTTGCTGTATTTCTACTAATAACAGCTCCTGCTTTTATTCTTTGTTCCAGGCTGACTCTATAAGTGCCAGCTTTGCCAATCTGGGTGGGGTGATATCAAAATGAGACCTTTTCCCTGCCCCAAGAGGCTGGAGAAGCTGGTCACTCACCCCACTCTTACTTTCCTGGTGAGGGGAACTCTTTCTAGCTGGGAAGTTCCTTCTTGGTGATGAACAATTCTGGCTTGGGAATGGGATTATGCAGGCATAATTAAATTGTCTTCCTTCTCTTCTTGTGCAATTTTTCTCAGGTTTTTTGTTCTACTGTGTTGCTAAAATTTCCTAAGTGGACTCTGGAGGTTTCCCAGAGCTGTTTTTATTCATGGATAGCTGTCCAATCATTGATCTTTGTAGGGAGACATGGAGGCTGGGTTCTCCTATGTCTCCATTTTGGTCTCCTCTCCTGACCTGTGTGTATTTTTAACCATCCTTGCTTCCAGGGAGAAATCCTACTTGTTCTTGGAGTACAATTCTTTTAGTATGCTGTTGAATTCTATTTGCTAGTGTTTCATGGATGATTTTATGCATCTATGTTCATCAGAGATATTGGCCTGTAGTTTTCTTTTCTTGTGGTATCTTCACCTGGCTTTGATATCAGGGTGATGCTGGCCTCATAGAATGAGTTTAGAAGTGTTCCTTCTTCTATTTTTTGGAAGAGTTTAAGATGAATTAATATTAATTCTTCTTTAAACATTTGGTAGAATTTACCCATAAGGAAAGTCATGTGATCCTGGGCTTTTCTTTGTTGGTTGGGTTTTGATTACTTCTTCAATCTCCTTATTTGTTATTGTTCTTTTCAGGCTTGGTAGGTGTATGTTTCTAGGAATTTCTTATCCAATTCATCAATGTATAATTGTTCATAATAGTCCTTTATGACCCTTTTCATTTTTGTCGAATCAGTCATAATGACTCCTCTTTCATTTTTGGTTTTATTCATTTGAATAGTCTCCCTTTTTCTTAGTCAAGCTAATGGTTTGTCAATTTTGTTTACCAAATAAAAAATCCAACTCTTTCAAAAAAACCATCTCTTAGTTTCATCAACTTTTAAATTGTTTTTCGATTCTCTGTTTCATTTATTTCTGCTCTAATCTTTATTATTTCCTTCTTTCTGCTAATTTTGCATTTAGATCTTTTTCTTTTTCTAGTTCCTTGAGGTGTAAAGTTAGGCTGTTTATTTGAGATATTTCTTCTTTTTTAATGTACAAAAATGCTGTAAATTTCCCTCTTAGTACTGCTTTTGCTGGAACCCATAAGTTTTAGTATGTTTTGTTTTTGATTGTCTTGAGATATCTTCTAATTTCCCTTTTTATTTCTTCTTTGATCCATTGGTTATTCAAAATTATGTTGTTTAATATTCTTGTATTTTTGAATTTTCCCATTTTCTTTCTTTTATTTATTTCTAGTTTCATTCTATTATTATTGGAAGAAATAATTTGAATGATTTCAAGCTTCTTAAATTTGTCAGGACTTGTTTTGTTACCTAGCATGTGATCTAGCCTGGATAATGTTTCATGTGCACTGGAGAAGAATGAGTATTCTGCTGCTGTAATGTTTTTTATATGCTGTTAGTTCCATTTGGTCTATAGTGTTGTTTAGTGCTGCTATTTTCTTATTTATATTCTGTATGGATGATCTATCCATTATAGAGTATGGGGTAATGATGTCTCCTACTATTATTGTATTGCTGTCTATTTCTCCCTTCAGGTCTTTAATGGTTGCTTTACATATTTGGAAGGTTTCATATTGGGTGCATATACGTTTGTGATTTTTATATGTTCCCGTTGAATCGATTCTTTTATCATTATATAATAACCTTTTATTTCTTGTTATAGTTTTTGACTTAGTCTATTTTGTCTGATGTAAGTATGGCCACACCTATTCTCTTTTGGTTACTATTTGCATGGACTATCTTTCTCCACCCCTTCACTTTCACTTCTGTGTGTCCTTAAATCTAAATTGAGTCTGTTGTAGACAGCACATAGTTGGGTCTTTTTTTTTTTTGTGGGGAAGATTAGCCCTGAGCTAACATCTGTTGCCAACCCTCCTCTTTTTGCTGAGGAAGATTGGCCCTAGGCTAACATCCATGCCCATCTTCCTCCACTTTATATGGGATGCTGCCACAGCATGGCTTGACAAGTGGTGTATAGGCCTGTGCCTGGAATCCAAACCAGTGAACCCTGGGCTGCTGAAGAAGCGGAGCCTGTGAACTTAACCACTCTGCCACCGGGCCGGACCCAGGGTCTTTTTTTTTTTTAATCCACTCAGGAATTCTATGTCTTTTGGAGAGTTTAGTCCATTCACATTTAAAGTAATTATTGATAGGTAACGACATACCATTGCCATTTTGTTAATTGTTTTATGTCTTTTTTGTAGTTCTCTTGTTCTTGTATTGTTCTCTGTTATCTTTCTTTGTGGTTTAGTGACTTTTCTAGTATTATGCTTTGATTCTTTTCCCTTTATTTTTTGTGTATCTACTGTACTTTTTTTGTTTGTGGTTACCAGGGGGCTCACATCAACCATTTTTAGTTACAACTGTCTGTTTCAAGCTGATAACAACTTAATTCAATTGCATACAGAAACTCTACCCTTTATTTCCTTCTAACATTTTATGTAATTGATGTCAGATTTTGCTTCTTTCTATATTGTGTTTTTATTAACAAATTTCTATAGTCATTGTTATTCTTGGTACATTTGTCTTTTAATTTATATACTAGTGTATATAAAGATTATATATATATGATTTATGCACCACTATTACATTATTACAATATTCTGAGTTTGTCTTTGTATTTACCTTTAGCAGTGGGATTTATACTTTCGTATGCTTTCATGTTGTTTCACATCTTTTCATTTCAACTTGGAGAACTCTCTTTAGCACTTCTTGTAACACAGGTCAAGTGGTGACAAACTACCCAAGTTTTTGTTTGTCTTGGAAAGTCTTTACCTCTCCTTCATTCTTAAAGGAGAGTTTTGCCAGGTAAAGTTATTGGTTGGCAGTTTTTTTCTTTCAGTAATTTGAATATATCATCCCACTCTCTTCTGTCCTGCAAGGTTCCTTCTGAGAAATTCACCCATTGTCTCATGGGGGTTCCTTTGTATGTGACAAGTCACTTTTCTCTTGCTGCTTTCAAAATTCTCTCATTGTCTTTGATTTTTTACAATTTGTGTCAATGTGTCTCAATGTAGACTTCTTTAGGTTACAACTATTTCAGGACTTTTGGGCTTCATTAAACTGGATATTCATTTTCCTTTCTAGATTTGGGAAGTTTTCAGCCATTATTTCTTTAAATAATCTTTCTGTCTCTTTTTCTCTCTTCACCTTTTGGTACTCCTATAATCTGTATATTCATTCTCTTGATTGTGTCCCATAAGTTCCATATGCTTTTTTCTCTTTTTTCATTCTTTTTTCTTTTTGTTCCTCTATCTGGCTAATTTCAAATGACCTGTCTTTGATTTCACTGATTCTTTCTTCTGTTTGATTGAGTCTGCTATTGAAGCTCTCTATTAAAATTTTCATTTCAGTCATTGTATTCTTCAGTTCCAGGATTTCTTTCTAGTTCTTTTTTATGGTTTCTATTTCTTTATTGAATTTCTCATTTTTTTCTTGTATTGTTTTCCTCATTTTGTTTAGTTGCATATCTGTGTTCTCTTGCAGCTTGCTGAGCTTCCTTAAAACAATTATTTTGAATTTCTCATTAGGCAATTCATAGATCTCCATTTCTTTGTGGTCAGTTACTGGAAAATTATTATATTATTTTGATGGTGTCATGTTTCCTTGATTTTTTGTGTTCCTTGAAGTGTTGCATTGCTCATTGTCAGTGTATAGATGTAAATGTTAAACTCATCCCAAAACACCCTCACAGAAACACCCAGAAAAATGTTGACCAGATATCTGGGTACCTCATGTCCCAGTGAAGTTGACATGTAAAATTAACCATTGCAATGCTATAATTGGTAATGTTGATATTTATGAAGAAGACATTGATGGTGATAATGAATATGATGGTGATTATGTTGATCTTAATAAAAACGAATTTTGTGATAGTTGTTATAATTTTGAAGATAATGATGACGAAGATGATTTTGTTGAGAGTGGAGATGTTGTTGAAGATGATGATGATAATAAGGGAGATGATGATACTATTGATGGTGATGTTGATGTTGATGATTATGGTGATGATTAAGATTAAAGATGTTCATGAAGATGATAGAGTGAAGTTGTTAATGATGATGATAGTGATGATGATAAAAATGAGATGGAGGAGGATGAGATTGTGAGGGTGACGATAGTGTTGATGATAGTTATAATGATGTTGATGATTATTGTTGTGATGAAAGTGGCAAGGATTTTTAGTATGATGTAAGAGAAAATAGAAATTAAATATAAGAGATTGGATTCTCTCTGTTAAAAATCAGAGAAGAGACTTCTCCCTTGTCCTTTTTCCTTCAGAATTTCTTTCTTTGTCCTTTTCAAAAGGATGTAAATCTTTTTAATGCTTAGATAAGCTGCTTGTCAGTCTCCAACTCAGGAATGTTTCATCAAGGACATGGGAACCATCCCTTAAATGTAATCATCAGGGAAGTTAGCACCCAATCCCCCAGCGTCCTGGGAGGAGATGGGCCTAACTTATTACCTGACTTCAAATAGCAAAACCTACCTGATGTAATGGATTGTATTCACTTAGCTATATAAGAAAGTGAGATTTCTTTCTGTCTTTGTAATTCCTTTAGTGGATTGTTTATCATGTTCTCACTTTCTGGTTTAATGCTTATTCTCATCTACCTTCGTGGAGACGTTTTTCTGAGTCGGAAGGAGATTTTGTTTAAATTATATTTACCCAAGAATTTTGTTGATGAGGGTGGGATTATCTTGCAGTTCCTCAGTTGAGCAGGTCAGCTGAAGGTCAGTCACCACAGAACAGTCAGATAAGAGAACCAGAATTATAAATTTTCCCTTCTAGCTCTCTGCTCTTTTGGAATACTAGCCAGATGAACAACCATTTCCAAATTCAAGATTTTACTAATGAATAAGCTTGGGTAACATGAGCTCTAAAATCTAGTCAAGATCACTATATAGTCGGAAAATATTGGAAAACAGAAATGTTGCCTGCAGGTCTTTCTCTTAAAGGGATAATATCTTTATTATATTTTGGATGGATATGTAAGAATCTAGTATTGCAATTGCTTAAGGATAATTCTTTTGATTTGAATAAATTAACATGTTTACTGGAGTTCTTAGACAGGCCTCATCCCATGCAAATGAATTAACAGTATGGGATGAATAGTAGTCTAAGAAAAAACTTTAAAAATGTTTTGGATTTCCAGAAGTAAGATTGATAAAAATAGAAGCTGAATTGCATGAATTAAAGGCATTTTCCCTTTCATGAATACCTCCTCTTCTTTGTTGTTCTCATTTCCTCTGCTTCCCATGCATCTTTTTATACCTCCCTGCCTCAAACTTACGCCAGGGAAAGAGAAGGTGATGATCATTTAGACGAGTGGTTTCCTTCATTAGTACATTTCCCTGCAAAGAAGGATGAGGGCTCAACTTCTTTAGCCAGTAATGAATTACCTGCTCTACTTGAAGACAAATTTTTGTGTACCTAGTGGCTTAGCCCCGAGTCCACTTTATGTCTTATTCCAGATTACACCTCCAAGAGTCCCTTATCCACACACTACGTAGTTAAGAAAGCAAACATCAAGGGACGTGATCTGAGAATAATTAAGAACTTGAATAGGGCCGGCCCGGTGGCTTAGTGGTTAAGTGCGCGTGCTCCGCTACTGGCGGCCCGGGTTAGGATCCCGGGCGCGCACCGATGCACCGCTTCTCCGGCCATGCTGAGGCCGCGTCCCACATACAGCAACTAGAAGGATGTGCAGCTATGACATACAACTATCTACTAGGGCTTTGGGGGGTGAAAAAAAAAAGGAGGAGGATTGGCAATAGATGTTAACTCAGTGCTGGTCTTCCTCAGCAAAAAGAGGAGGATTAGCATGGATGTTAGCTCAGGGCTGATCTTCCTCACCAAAAAAAAAAAAAAAAGAACTTGAATAAATAACTTTGTGTCCATATGAAGGCAACAGGATAGAAAGTAGCTTCTCAGGTTACTTGGAAAAAGGCAAACAAAGAAGGTGTTAAGCTTGTGAATGTTAATATAGGAAAGCAAACCAAAGTGCCATATAATTTACATTTTTCTTGTCAATGTGAAGAAAACTAACCCTTCCTATTTGGGTCAGCAGCAAAGCTGATGCCATTGAGAAGCTACCCAGACTCCCAGGTAATTCACATTTCTTTCTTGCCAGCTGATAGTACTCATTTCAAATCTTTCCCTTGGGACTGAGAAGTTTGCAGAAGTACTCCACAGAGTGTCTTCAGTTTATAGTCCCATGCATGGTGTTGTGCAGTGGCTACTGCCTGGAATTCTGCAACTGGTAGCTGCATGGAATTCTGCTACCAGAAGATTGTTCACTTGATGGAGCAAACACTTCAAAGTCCGGAAGATCACATAAAGTGTTATGGTGGCTGAGGGAAGATGGTTGTCTACTGTCCCCCCACAAGTATGCAAGAACTAAGGACTTTGGAGACCCATAAAGAGGAGTGATAATGGCTGCACGTGAAGCCTTTTCATTAAAGGTGAGTTAGCAGATGTTGCAGTGGTGTGCCAAGAAGATGGGTGAGTCCCCCATTGATTTCCTCAGTGATTTGTTGATGTTTTCTCTACATTTTTTGGCCTGGATCTAGGGGCAGATCAAACTCATCCTCTGACCCTAACTACATTTGTCTTGGCTCTTTTGCTGATTCTTAAAACTTGTATTAGGGAAAATGTAGTATGGCAAGGACAGACTATTACTCAAATCTTAGCCGCAGCTACTCAGTTTTGGTACACTCTAGAGAAAGATAAAGGAAAAATGAAGAAATTTTTAAAACTACTGTGTTAGTTGCTCAGTTAGAACCATTTAAAAGGAATAACCCCTACTCTGGACAACCTTTGAAAGGAACAAAGGAAGAAGGAATACTGGGTGTCAATATTACCAGAAGTCAGGTATTAGAAGGAGGATTATAGAAAAGAGACTCTAAAGGATGCAAGAATTGCATAAACATGGAATCAGGAAAGCCCAGAAAGCTAGGGAATAATTGGCAAATCCTTTAAAATGGACAGATTCATGGAATCTCAAAGTTTGGAACTGGCAATAGTGGTGCTACTTATTATGCAAATTTCTCAGGAATTTCTCACATCCCATTTGGTGATAGATTAATATTGGATGTTGGTATCTTGGATCAGCATCTTTACTTTTTTCTTTTCCTACTTGTTCCTTTTCTTCCATGGTCCCATATTGACAGGTCTCTGACTGGGGAACATGTTTTCTTACTTTCTCCTGATTCTTTTGTACACCTATTGGGGATTGTCCAGCTGTGTAACTTAAAGGCTATCATATTCTGTACTCTGAATGGAGTGTCTGTGGAACTTCTCTCAAGGAGGGATCAGAATTGGTTACTATGTGCCCATTGAAAGAAAGGAGGTATGGTAGAGAGTGGCAGTTTCATAACACAGAAGAAAAGTACCCTGAGTTGAAAGAAATCAATGCATTGTTTTGGGCCCAAGGAAATAATGATACTTGTTACATCCAAGATATAGAACCAATAAAAATATTTTATGAAAGGGCTAAGCCATGGCCATGTGTAAAATAATATCCTTTGTCAAGAACTCAATTAGAAGTAATAAAAATAGTTATAAAAGAATTAGAATAAGACAAGGGATAATTTTAAAAAGGCACTCACCATGTAAGACTCCCATACTTCTAATAATGACGGAAGTTAAATTTAATAAAGATGGTTGACCACTATATAGATTTGTACGGGATCTTAGCAAACTAAAGAAAATTGTTGTTCCATTAGCCCATGCAACTACTCTGATTCTGGTACCTTTGTCTGCCAAGTTTTTCTCTGTAATTGATCTGTCTTTTGCATATCCAGTAATGATGGAGATTATAGTGAGGATTATGATGTGATTATGATGGGATAAAGATAGTGAAGATGTTGATGAAGATGCTGCTGCTGGTAATAGTAGTGGCTGTGATGAATAATAATGAAAATGATGATGAAGATGGTGAGGGTAATGAGAGCGATGATAGTGGTGATGATGAAAGTAATGATAATAATGAATATGATGATGATGGTGATAATCACAATGGTAGTGTTGGCAATGGCAATGATGATTGTGTTAAAGATGGTGATGATGGTTGCAATAATGATACTGAAGATGCTAATGAGGACAGTGATGATATAGATGTGGATGATGGATATGATGGTGATGATAATGGTAAAGTAAAGGTTGATGATGGTGATGATGATGGTGGTGATGAAGATGAGGATGAGGATAATGATGGTAATGGTAATTATAATGAAGATGATGTAAAATAATGATGATGGTGAGGATAATGATAGTGATGATGTTGATGACGATAGATATAATTAAGATGATGGTGATGATGAAGATGATGACAATGGTGATGACGATGATGTAGATAATGCTAAGAATTATGATGATAGTGAAGATGATGATGGTGACGGTGATAAGAATGAAGATAGTGAGATAGTGATGATGATAGTGATGATGAGTGCAAAGCTGAGGAAGATAACGGCAATGATGAAAATGATGAGGGTGATTATGAGAACGTTGATGATGCTGTGAGGAAGGTGATGGTGAAGATGATGTTAATGAAAATATTGTAGATGATAATTGTAATGATGATTATGATGGTGATGACAATGATGATGAACATGATGATTCTGATGAGAATGGTGATGATGAAAATGTAGATGATGATGGTGATGAAGAAGATGATGATTCTGGAGATGAAGTTATTGATGAAGAGTGTGAAAATGATGATGATATGTTCATGATAAAGATGATAATGATAGAAATTTGAATGGTGAAGATAATAAAATGAAGATCATGGTTATGATGAAGAAGATAAAGATGGTGATAATGATGAAATGATGATGATGTTCATGATGGGGATGATGATGATGATAATGGTGGAGAAGATGATGGTAATGAGGACTTTGAAAATGAGGGTGGTGATAATGAAAATAATGATAATCATGATTGTGAGGTTGATGATGGTGGTAATGATGATAATCGTGGTGATTGTGATAATAGCAATGATATTTGTGATGATCATATTTGTGAGGATAGTGCAAATGATAATTAAGATGATGAGGGTGATGATGAAGATAAAAAAGAAGCTGATGATGGTGAGATACAGATGATGATTTTGATTCTGTTATGATGATGGTGATGAGCAGTGCAAAGATGATGAAAATGATGGTAATGCTGAATAGGAAGATAATGGTGATGCTTATGTGAGGAATATGGAGATGATGAAAGTAATGATGATGGTAATGATGATGAAATGGGAATGATGATGTTCATCCTGGTAGTAACGAGCGCAATGATGGTGGTGATGGAGATATTGTAGATGATGATCATGCTGCTGATGATAATTGTGATGAGAATGCTGCTGCTGCTGATGACAATGATGGTGATAGTGGTAACGTTAATGATGAGGTTGAGGATGGTAATGATAATGGTGTTGATGATGAAGGTAATGATGATGTTATGAAGATGGTGATAATGACTATGTTGATGATGGTGACGATATAGATAATGATAGTGAGATTAATGAGCATGATGATGATGATAGTGATGATGAAAATATTGATTATGATGGCATTGTTGATGAAAATGATGATGATGGTGATGAGAATAGTGATGATGATGGTTATGATGTTTATAAAGATGGTAATGTTGGTAACAATGATGGTGAAATTGATTGTGAAGATGGTGAGGATGATGCTTCTGAGAATGAAGCTGGTAATGATGGTGACAGTATGGTAATGATGAATATAATGGTGAAGATGGTGAGGATTACACTGGTGAGATGATGGTGAGGATGATGGTGATGATTATATTGATGATCAAGGTTATGATGATGGTGACAAGGAAAGTGATGATGGCGATTATGTTGAGGATGATGATGGTAATGGACATGGTGATAATCATAGTGATAGTGATGATGCTATTGATGACGATGGTGATTTTATTGGTGACGACAATAAGGATGTGAAGATGAGGGTTAAGATAAGGAAGATGATGGTGATGATGAAGATGATGAAATGATGGCAATGTACATGTTGATGATGATAGCCATAATGGTAAGAAATACGGGAAAAATAATGTTGGTGTTGATGGTAAAGATCATGATGTTGGTGATGATGATTTTGATGATGATAAGAACCTGATGATGTTGAATCTGATGATAGGTATGAAGATGGTGATGTGATGATGATGCTCATGATGATGATGGTGATGGTGATGATGATGATTTTGATGATATTGGTGACAATGATAATGACAATGATGATAATCATGGAGATGAAGATGATGCTGATTGTGATGATGATGAATATGCTGATAATGGTGAGGATGAGGATGGTGATGATGATAAATATGAAGATGATGGTGATTGATAATGATGATGATGATGAAAATGGTAATAATGCAGATGATAAATATGGTTATGATTCCAGTGATGATGATGATGGTGATAATGAAGACGATGCTAAGGGTGATGATGACGGTGATTATAATTGTAGTGAAGGTGAAAATGGTGATGGTGCTGATGATGAAAGTGACAATTGTGGTGGTTGAGATAGTAAAGATGATTATGATGGTGCGTTAGTTTGCTTGGGCTGTCATAGCAAAATACCAGAGACTGGGTGGCTTAAACAGCAGGAATATATTTTCTAACAGTTCTGGAGGCTGGAAGTCTAAGATCAAAGTGCCAGCAGGGTTGGTTTCTGGTGAGGCCTCTCTCTTCAGCTTGCAGATAGTGCCTTCTCACTGTGTCCTCACAATACCTTTTCTCTGTGCGTGAGCAGAGAAGGGTCAGCTCTGATGTCTTTTCCTCTTCTCATAAGGACACAAGTCTAATAGGAAGAGAGCTCCACATTTATGACCTCATTTATACATAATTACCTCCTTAAAAGTCCTATCTCCAAATACAGTTACATTTGGGGTTAGGGCTTCAACATATGAATTTGGGGGCACAATTCAGTCCGTAACTGATGGTGACAATGACAATGAAGGTAATGGTGAGGGGCAATGATGATAAGGATGACAATGGTTTTAGTGAAGATGATGATGATGTTGATGATCATGATAATGATGGTGGGGATGATGATGTGAATGATGATGGTGATCTACTGCTGCTGATGGTGATAAAGATGATGATTGTGATTATTATGAAGAGTCTTTTGATTATGAAGATGATGATGTTGATAATTGTGACGGTGATGGTAATAATGATGATGAAGATGATGTTTATGGTGATGATGATGATGATGATGATGATGGTGAGAATGCTGATACTGATAATCATGGTGATAGTGATGATGATGGCAATGGGGAGAGAGAGGCAGGGATGAATAGGTGGCATACAGGAGATTTTAGGGCAGTGAAACTTCTCTATGGTACTGTAATGGTGGACAATATTATTATACATTTGTCAAAACTCATAGAATGTACAAGGCAAGAGTGAACCCTAATGTAAACTATTAACTTTAGTTAATAATAATGTATCAATATTACCTCATCAATTATAACAAATGTACCACACTATTGTAAGATGTTAATAATAGGGGAACCTGTGTGTGTGTGGGAGGTGGTTGGGATATATGAGAGCTCTGTACATCCTGCTCAATTTTTAGATTAACCTAAAACTGCTATAAAAAGTAAAGTGTATTAATTTTAAAAAGTCAACTAGCCTAAAAATGAGCCAGAAAGAAAGAATAGATCAAAAATAAAGGAACCAAGGTTAGGTGATACCAGATTTTCAATAGTGTTCTGAATGCAAGAAAGCAACGGAGCAATTATTTTTTAAATATTGAAGAAAAGAACTTTGAGCCTAGACTTTTTATCTAGTCAAGTTGGTATTCAAATGTGAGGGAATAATAAAAATATTCTTTGGAATACTAGGCCTTAGGGGGTTTGCTACACAAGAACCCACACTGAAAACTTGATCAGAAGTATTCAAATGAGAATAGAAACAAATCCAAACGATAGTTCTAGAAATATAGCAAGTTAAGATGCTCAAATTTCTTTTTTTTTTGAATTTTTATTTATTTATTTTTCCCCCAAAGCCCCAGTAGATAGTTGTATGTCATAGCTGCACATCCTTCCAGTTGCTGTATGTGGGACACGGCCTCAGCATGGCCGGAGAAGCAGTGCGTCGGCACGTCCAGGATCCGAACCCGGGCCGCCGGCAGCGGAGCGCGTGCACTTAACCGCTAAGCCACAGGGCCGGCCCAAAGATGCTCAAATTTCTTTGCTAAGTTTACTGATGCCTTAAAAATAAAATAAAAATAATTTCAGCACTAAAGCAAAGAAAAAGTGAATGTATATTCATCAAAACCCATAACTAAAATTATAGAACATATTAACATAATGGGAATGAGAGGCTACCAAATTAATTTGCGAGCATGATGAACTTCTTGTTAGAGAGAAGTTATAGCTATTAATATCTTTAAGAAATTAAGAAAAGTAAATAAACATGAGTAGGATTCTTGTTAAGGGCAAACACCATAGAACATCAAAAAAGTCATAACAACTTTTAAAACAATAGAAGAAAACACTGCCCAATAGAAAGCACTTAGTGGATATGGGAGAAACAAAAAGGAAAGCTGTAGTATAATCTGATTCCAGGCTTTTCATAAAAGCTTATCCATCCATCAATGTAAATTCATTTAGTCCAACTGCAACAAAGCCAGATTTCCTCTTCTTTCAGACACCAGTTTACCAAACATGGAGTTGTCGCGTCTCCAAGATTTTAACATTTTATGAGACTGCCCATGCTTAGCAATACAGTCATTAGTGCATATGTAGCTGGTATCCAAATTATGGCATCCATAATTTGTCTGTCTTCTGATCCAGCTCCAAGCACAGTCTTATGGTCTGGTCATAAAGAAACACCGAGAGACATACACATGTGCCATGTAAGTGTGTGTGTGCGTGTGTTTAGTTGCTAAGGATAAGTATGAACATTTTTACACTTAAAAACTCAGCCTGTTGAAGAAAAAAGAAACTCAAGATAGTCTGATGGCTACTCTCCTTTGGGTCACTAGAGGGAGATCATGATTCAGTTTTACTCGATTGGAAATTATTGTAACTTTTTAAAGAAGTGGACCTGTTTTTTCCATCCTTCCTACTCTGAGCCAATATTTTCTTTCCAGGGAATCGCTGTCCTTCTACTTGGTCCAGAGGCTCTGGAAGTCTAGATATGTTTGAGAGGATTAATCTGTGCCGGAGGACATAATGGAAGCTAACAAAGTTTACTTTCCTTCATATGTTGATTAGTCATCAGAGATGCTAAATCACTATGCTGTAGCTCTAGTCCTGCTAAGCTTGTAGCAATGGAAGTGCTATCTGGCTACCTGAGCTACAGGGGCATCTTTCTCCTCACAGACACACACACACAGACACACACACTGTTATTGCTGTAGATAGTTGAGCCTGGATTTAGTAAGGCAGCCAGCGGTGAAGGAAAGCTTGGTTTTTCCAGTCACTGCCCAAAAAATTCTGTTTCAGTTCAATATCTGTCAGAGTTTAATAATCTTCTAAATGCAGTGGGAAAGCAAAAACTGATTATTTTTTTAAAATAAGGATTTTACAATTGTAAAATGATTTTGTCTCTATTAGAGAGTATCATTTGATTGCCTAACTGTAGCCATTTCTAGAAAATAAAGAACATAGGAAGGTCCAAAAGAAACATTCATAACCTTCAAATTAAGAATATAAGTTAGGGGCTGGCCCTGTGGCATAGTGGTTGAGTTCGCCGCGCTCCGCTTTGGCAGCCTGGGTTCGTGAGTTCAGATCCTGGGCGCAGACTTACACCACTCAACAGCCATGCTGTGGTGGTGACCCACATACAAAATAGAGGAAGATTGGCACAGATGTTGGCTCAAGGCGAATCTTCCTCGAGAAAAAAGAGGAAGATTGGCAATGGATGTTATCTCAGGGTGAATCTTCCTCAACAACGGCAACAACAAAAGAATATAAATTAGAATTCAGTAAGGAAATAGCATTTTACATGCAGAACTGGTCTGATACTCAGGAAGTTCGGGGAACCTTTGATCGTTTTACCAATAAGACACCTAGGGACATAAAAAAGTTTACACTTAGGTGAGGCTAGAACCTGAGATATCTGGAATGGGGCAGATGCTGGAGAAAAAACTCAGCTTCTGTTGATAAAAATAAGCCTAGATGGGATGGCAGAGGTGCAGAGTCCTGCCTTGTTTCTAACATTAGAGGGAGGGTGCCAAAGGGTGGGTTTGTATGGGAGTGGGTGTGGTATTGACTGGTAGGAGAGTAAACAGGTGTTTTATTTTTTAAAGACAATACTCGCTGACTACCCTCTCTGTATCACAAGACTTAAAAACAATCATGTCAATATAGCACCTTAAAAATATTGTTGTAAAAGCATCACTTTTGGAGAATGCTTTTCTCTTCTTCTTTCCTTAGCTAAGCTTCTAGGAGTGTGCTATTCAGAATAGGCAGTGACAGATAGGTATAGTCAAGGCAGGCTGTTGACATGGAAAGCTTGGGTTCGGCAAAAGATGTCCCAAAGGGTGAACAGAGAAAAACGAGTCTTAGAGCAGCTGTTAACAACTGAGCACAGAGTCAGAGTTAGAATTTGTAGTTAGGATGACTTGATATTTATTTATTGATGAAACCACCTAGAGCTCTTTATATCCTTCTTGACAGAATTGGTTCTAAAACCTGGGAGAGATGCTGCTGGTTAGGGATTCTAGTGGTGACCGTGAAAGATGGCAGCTAGGCAGACAGGATTCTGTCAACTCAAATATTCAGATTGGTGATACTGCTTGCTCTGTCTACTGTGAACTGCATGGTAGAGTGCTGTTGTTCTCAACCCTAGATATACATTAGAATTATCTCTGGTGCTTTTAAAATATAATCATTCTGGAAAACTCTTTGACAGTATATATAAAGTTGAACATACATATATACTGCAATTTCATCCTAGATATGAAGCAGTGTTTCCCAACTTTTGTTTCGTTTTCATGTCCCAGGAGCCTTTGTAGACATTTTGTTCCTTATCATGTCCACCCCTCCATGAAATGTCAATACTCCAGATATACTGTATATCTATTTATGTATTGGGGCCTTTTGGAGGGCCACAAACCGCTGTAATAACTAATATTTTTTTCACCTCCCCAAGAACCAATTTTTATTCTCTTGAGGGTGATGTTGCTCTGCTGGATAATTCATGGTATAAGGCTGAGAAATAAGGGCCTACATTCATCAAAAGGCATGTATAAGAATGTTCTTAGCAGCTTTATTTATATTTACTCTAAACTGTACATCAACTACAGTATTGTGGTATATCCACACAATTAAAATACTACACAGAAAAAAAAAAGGAATAGACCAGTAATTCACACAACTGTATGTTCGTTTTGGCATTTTTCTCTATGTATGTTATGAAAAATATATTGATGCCTATCTCCACCCTCTCCCCAAGTGGGCAATTGAATCAGAATCTCTGGGAGTGAGGTCTGGGCAGTGGCAATTTATAAAAGCTCCTCAGATGCTTTTAGTGTGCATAATAGAGACTCTGAGGTGGTGGCAGAAGCATGGATTTTAGAATCAGAGTCATGGGTTCAAATCCTGCCATTTACGAATTGTTGTGTCTCTGAGATAGTTTTCTCATGTGTTAAAAGGGCATGAGGGGCCGGCCCCGTGGCTTAGCGGTTAAGTGCGCGCGCTCCGCTACTGGCGGCCCGGGTTCGGACCCCGGGCGCACACCGACCCACCACTTCTCCGGCCATGCTGAGGCCGCGTCCAACATACAGCAACTAGAAGGATGTGCAACTATGACATATCTACTGGGGCTTTGGGGGAAAAGAAGGAGGAGGATTGGCAATAGATGTTAGCGCAGAGCCGGTCTTCCTCAGCAAAAAGAGGAGGATTAGCATGGATGTTAGCTCAGGGCTGATCTTCCTCACAAAAAAAAAAAATAAATAAAGTCTATTTAAAATTAAAATTAAAAAAAAAAAGGGCATGAGAATACTATCTATCTCGTAGGGCTGTTGTGAGGATTAAATGGCACATCAAAGTAGAAGTTCCAGAATATACAAAGTGTTCCATACATGCTAGTTTCCAACCTCTTTCCTCCTTTCCACTACTATGGGTGCTAGAAAGAGTTTAGAAAGAATTTAATAACTGTTATAACTACCATGGCCCCTAGGAATCTTGCCCTGAGTTAGAAGTGTTCTTATATACACAAAATTGCCTGAATTATTAAATTTGGGAGTTGTGCTACAATTCCTCCCCCAACTGATATTGTATGTGGAATATCTTCATTAGTGATTCACTTTGTGGGCCAGTGTTATTCATCCCTGCTCACATTCCTACTCATTCTCTATCTCATTGCCATTCTGTTTTCTCATATCTGCCCCATAAAGAAAGCAGGAGAGGACTAATATCAAGCACTTAAGCTTATCAGCTATAGGTCAGAAATACTCACCCATAGTAGCTTTTCTTTTCTTCCTCCTTCAAGTTAGACCAAGCAATCTCTTCCCTCTAGACTCTCTCTCTCCACAGACTCTCAGCACATAGTTTTGTTTCTCAGAACATTTGGCATTATTTTAGTTTTCATTTAAACATTTTTTTTAAAACATCACCTCCTGGGGGCCGGCCTGGTGGCGTAGTGTTTAAGTTCTCACACTCGCTTCGGCAACCCAGGGTTCGTAGGTTTGGGAATCCCGGGCACGGACCGAGGCACTGCTTGTTAAGACATGCTGTGGCAGCGTCCCATATAAAGTAGAGGAAGATGGGCATGGATGTTAGCCCAGGGCCAATCTTCCTCAGCAAAAAGAGGAAGATTGGCATCAGATGTTAGCTCAGGGCTAATCTTCCTCACAAACAAGCAAACAAACAAAAAACAAACAAAAAAAACACATCACCTCCATGATCTGATAAGTTGGAGCATATCTTAGCATTATTTCTACTTCTGGAAATGGAATTTCTGTGTTTTCCCAGAGCTAGAGATAATATAATCTTGAAATTGTCCTAAAGGTTACCTAGTCTAACCTCCCTATGTGGTATTTGAAATCCCACTACAATATTCCTGCTAAGTAGTTATTGAGTTTCTGCTGGAACGCCTTCAGTGATAGGCTGTTTGCTACCGCCCAAGGGTGGCCCACACCATTTTTTTTCTGGCTATGACTGTTGGAAGTGATTTGATAGTCTCTGGGGGGCCTTCCAGCTCTACAATTCTATGATTATGAGAGCTTTATTATTCTCTGAGGCAGTGCTACTTAAAGCATGGCCTGTGGACCTCCTGCATTTGAATCATCTGGGAGTGCTTGTGACAGATGCAGATTCTTAAGCCTCCCTGGAGATCTGTGAGGCTACTAGTCATTAGTGCCCCTTTCCATATTTCTATAGGGTACAGATAGTGATATCATCTTTCCCTCGGCTTGGCCATGATGCTTACCCGGTCAATCAAACCCGGATGTGCATGGGAAGGGGGGAGTGCATGGCGGGCAGAATATGATTTGCCCCAAACTCAGAGCCTCTAAGATGACCATGCCCTTTCCTTTTTATGAGAGTATTATATCCTGCCCTACATTTGGTGGTGTAGGGGAGCAAAGTGTGCCGCCCCAAAATGTATCTGTTTTTCATGAGGATTATTTTAGGCCGATTATTTTTGAGAAACAGAAAGACTCAGAAAGTTTTGCTTTTACCTCCCTGCTAAATGCATAACAGAATTTAGATAGAGGGCCTAGTCCAGGAAAAGCACTATCACCAGAGACATCTACAAAGAATATGGGTTAGGTGTTGGGGGGGAAAGGTCAGCAGGGCCTAGAGATCAAAGTCCTCTCTGTGTCCCATTGTCTCTGCATGGCATGGCAAACATTTGTTTACCAAACATTTGCTCTTCTCATCTTCCTGTGAATTGTTTTACCCCGCTTTGAAGCCCCAGACCACTACTCCCTTTGCCCTAGCTCAGGATGGTATATAAACCTCAGTTGCCTGACTGTCAGGGAACCTCACCTCCTTGGGGTTCTTGTACGTATGTAATTAAATTGGATTTTCTTCTGTTAATCTGTTTCATGTCAATTTAATTCTTAGACCAGCCAGAAGAACTTAGAAAACGGGGAGGAAAAATTTTTCTTCCCCAACAGTGGGTATGTTCAGGGCCCAGCTCCACTTTTCTTTGTTCACAGCTCCACGTTTTTTCAGAGTAGTTCTAGCCCTCCTTCCTGGGATATTATGAAGACAGCATATGCTCTCATGACTCTCTGGAAGTTTTTATTTTAATAATTGGCTAGAGAAAAATGCCTCTTTTGGCTAATGATTTATGCAATTACCTAAGCCCTGGTGTTTAGCAGCACAAAAATGAACCCGGGGTTAAATTATATACTATTCACTTTGGGTCCATTCTAATGTGTGCTGTTCCAGATGTGTATGCTGTATGACATAACTGAGTCTTGGGAGCCAACATTTAAAAAGAGTTAGTAAAGTACTCAATGGTAACTTTCAAATAGTTTAAGTTTCCTTACCCAACAAAGCATCTTATTATCAAAATAAAATGACAGGGGAGTGTTTTATTTTCCCAGTTATTCTTGAAAGAAGTATAGAATTCATAAAATATTTGTCACACTCAACTAAAGTTGGTTATCCACACTCAGGAAATAGCTTGTCAGGTCTCAGCCCTAATGCCAAACATGCCAGGTGAAGGCAGTAATAAGTAATCTGTCAGCAGCAGCAGGTAGAATGGAAGCCATGGCTGTGTGGGTGGCCTCCTATTTGTCTTAATTTGCCAATCAGAAAGGGAACAAGGTGCTGATAAAGTCCTGAGCCAGACCCAGTGGTTGACGTGAAACAGCTCAGGACAATCCCTCTCCTATGTCTTCCCACCATTGACACAGCCCAGCCAATGTACAGACACAGTTCCAGGAACTGGAGCTTTGAAAAGCACATATCTCTGCTTAGGTAAACTTGGAGGTCAGATGACTTGGGCGGCCACTTCAGTTATTTCTGCCTGAAGAGGAGACATGTGATTCTTATTAGAGGAAAACATGAAATGAGGAATTTTCAGAACTCATTTTTCTGTTCAGATTTAAATTTCTCACATCAATCAAATTGTTAAAAAGGGAACGAATTCTGACATGTAGTTAGTATTAAGATTTGAACTCTCTAGCTTGATCAAACCACAGAAAATCTAATTAGTAAGCTTGGTGATTTGATTGTGACTTAAATTTAACATAAAAAGCATTGGTCTTTAATAGGTTGCGTATTTCAGCTTGAATTATCTAGATCTAAATATATCCAGGAACATTTGAGAGAATATTTACAGATAGTTGTAAAAAAAATGTTTCCCTATGGCTTCAATGTAATTGACTGGCTTTGTGAAGAGACTGGCAATATTTGAGAAGTTTGAAGACTTATGAGGATGTACAATATCTGAGTAGAGATTAATTCAAAAGTTTTAGAAAAGAGATTTAAAAATGAGAAAAGAAAGATTTCATGGTTACTAGAGTGATTACTTTGATTTGTTTAAAAAGATCATTTAAGGTATTAATATGAACATATGTCAACAGGGAATTTTTTCTCAGATGCAGCTCTTGAAATCTTGAGGGCATTAAATAATCCAGAGTAAAAGAACAGCAACACAGTGTGGTCTAACCAAAGATTGTGAAGGGGAGTCAGGTGGAAGAATGTACTGGCTTTAAAAAGTACTGGCAAAAATGTTCATGTGATTTATGGAAATAACAGATATGACTAATTCGGCAGCAAGATGCCTTTTTTTTTTTTTTTTAACAGAGAGCAACACCTTCTGAAAATAATTGTGTTATGGTTGGGAGCACATAAATAAGTGTAGGAAGGCAGCATACCCAAGGTAATGCAAAAATGATAAACTAGGATATTTTGAAGTGTTGAGTAGACTGGATTATTGTCAGTGTGTGACATGTAGCTTGTGCCTACTGTGGGCCAATGAGGCTCATCTGTGTTGCAAGGGATAGCTCAGAGAAATAGTCCAGGGTCCCTTTATTATAGTTCTTACTGGCTGCATAATAGTGGTAAACTTCCCTCCCTAGACAGACACCACATTCTCATCCTAGGGAAGGCGTGTAGCCTAATTGGGCAGGACATGCTAGCCTAGGAACAGGCAGGAAGGGAGCAGAGTGTACCTCCTGACCCGTTCATTGAAAAGGAAAGAGAGGTCTGAATTAGGCTATTCATTGGCAAGAAGGTGTTGATTTTGGAGGTGGGGTATGGGAGAAGCTTGTAGTAAAGGGAGCAGAAGTACAACTATTTAAATTTGTTCTAGGCACAAAAGGAGGCTTGGAGTGAGGTTAAAAGCAATTTTGATCTGCAAAGCTGTGATTTAACAATCATTTTGCTCTTCTGGGGAATTTTTCTCACCTTGGTTGGGGAGCTTGCTTGGCTCATTCTATTAAAGTAGCAATTGTAAACAGCAGCAAGTATGAGCAAGATGAGGCAAGGCAGGCGGAGCTGTGGCAGAAGAGTCCTGGAGGCATGGTGGCCAGGGCACAGTTTGCATGGACATTCTTTGTAAGACTGTAGAGGTCTGGCAAATGAAAGAGAAATCCTTGGTGACATAATGTAGCCTACTTACCCTAACAGGACCCACCAGCATCTAGTCAGGAAGCACTTCAATTATGCAAAGTACAGTCTAACTTACTCACGATGAAGTAACACAAAGGTGACCAGAGTAATAAATCCTCAATTAACTCCCATAAGTACGTAACTCAAACAAAATCCCTAATTAAAATATAGTTTGAGATTAGTGTAAAAAAGAAATCATAGCAACATGGATTTTTAGTCTCTTCTATTCCTTAATTAACTTTCCATTCATTTGTTCCTTCATTTTTTATTTATCAAATATTAATTAAGCATCTACTCTGTACTAAATAATGTACTAGGCACTAGAGATACAGAAATAAATATCAATCAATCAATCCCTACTTCTGGTACTTTGTTGCCTTATAGAAGAATCATACAAGTAAATCAACATTCATAACCGCTTAAAGAAGAATCATACAAGTAAATCAATACTCATAAGTCAGTGTGATAAGGTAATATGATAAAGATACACATAAAGTACTGAGGATGCAGAAAAGGAGAGTATAGGGGAGGAAAAATAATTTTCCCTTTATCCTTCTAAGGTTCTTGGGTGAGACCTCCCTGTAATGAAAAGACAGATTAATGGGAGAAAAACAAAGTTTAGTAACATGTAAACCTCCTGTCTACATGAGAGAGACCCCGGAAAACTGAGTAACTCCATGAAATGGCCCAAGTCATCACCTTAAATACCACCTCCAGCAAAGACAAAAGACGACGATGGTGGGAGGGGTAGCCAGTTTTGAGAGGCTATCAGGAAAAGTACAGTAACCAAGGGTAAGGTTGTTATTGACAATTTAGTCACTGAGTTCTGCATTGAGAAGAGTTTCTAGAGATTTAGAGTCATCCTTCTTTTCCTGGTACAGAGAGGTAGACACCCCTACAAATGGAGATTTCCCTTATAAATGTAAATGTCTCTTACATAAAGCAACTTCTACTCAGTTTTCAGAGTTCTTGCTGTGTCTACTATTTCTTAAAAATAATCAGCCTAAAATAATCCTTATGCCAAAGAAACATATTTTGGGGTGGCAAATTCTGCTCCCCTTCAAGAGTCAGGGAAAGCTTTTTGGAGGAGCTTATTTTTGAGTTAAGTCTTTAAAGAAAAAGTTAAGAGTTAGCCAAGCAGACAAGGAAAAAGAAGATTAGAAATGTGGGCTAACTCTAGGCAGAGGGAACAGCATAAGTGAAAGAACAGATATGAATCAGTGCAATGCATTTAGGAAAGTACGAGCAGTTCAGTATGGCTAATGCATAGAGGACACATGGAGGAGAGGCAGGAAATGAGGCTAGCAAGATTTTAAGGACGGGTTCAGGAAGGGCCTGTGCTCTAAATTAGTGTTTTACCTTTATTATAAAATCTATGGGGAGTCATTGAGAGGAAGTGATATGATCAGATTTGCATTTCAGAAATTTCAAGTAGGAGCTCTATGAGAGAAAGGATTCCCCAGGGCCAAACTATGGTCAGGTCTCACAGGATGATCTTGTTTCTCTTATTAAGGTGGTGTCCTCACTGTTTCTCCTTTGCACTGCTAACATTTAAGATCTGGAATTATAGGACTTGCGTGAAGAAGGGGATGGACTTCAGAATGACTCAAATCTCTGGCTTGAGCTTCTGGGTGGATATTGATGTCATTAATAGAGAGGGAAATCAGAACTGGAGAGGCAGGAGTTCAGTTTGAGACATGTGGAATTCACAGTACCTTTAGATTATCCAAATAGCGATATCTGGTACACACTTGGATATGTGGCTTTTGAGCTTGAGAGTGTAAAATTTGACATAAGTGGAGCCATTTTAAAATAGGGCTCAACCACCCATTCCAGGGGAACTGCCTTGCTTGTCTTATTCCTAAACTTTGGACTGGGCCAAACCTTTGAACTAGGTCAAAATAGCAATTGTTTTACAAGAAATTGTTTAAGTCAGCAAGAAAATGGACATCTTGATCACAAAGACTGATGATTGTGGATTTTCTACAGATAGAATCAATAGTCAATCAATGTATAATCAAGAGTAGCTTAGTTTGTTAACTCCAATAGAAATATATTTTTTTTCTTTCCTCTTTCGACTCATATGATTATCCTTTTCTTTTTCTCATAAAAACTCCTTGCTTTCACCCTATAATCAGGACACTATTTGGGTTTCTACCTGAATCTGTGCTCCCTGAATTGTAATTCCTTGATCCCAATTAATGCTTTGCCTCTTAAACCGGTTTCTGTTTTTGAAGGTTGACATATGGTGTCAGAAGCGATACCTGAAGTGATCTCACCTTCGTGGACTAGCATCCCCTGGAATGGAGTGCAGTACCTACATGAGCCTCTTGTGCTCACCACTTCCATGGACCACCATTTCCTCTGACCATGAGTTCTCTTAGGCTACGACCTCCCTCTTTTTGGTTGAAGTCATTGCCTTTCTTTGGGATTTGGGGGTGATTGCCTAGTAAGAGACAATTATCTCAAAGCTGGCTCACGGCTGTTGCCATTCAGAGGAGTTTCCCCATGTGGACCAGCTCATGGCTATTGCTGTCTGGAAAGGTTTCCCTATTTGTGAGTACTCTGGCTAAATTAAGGGGGCTCCCCTTGATAGAAGTTCCCCTATTATTATCTTTGTTGCATGCTTTTCTTTAATATGGGACTCTCAAATTTTAAAAATTCCCAGGAAATTCCTCCCTTGGGAACTCCAGCTGATTTTATGCTTAAAAATTATGGTTCCTACTTTGTAAATTTCTATCTCAATGGCCCAAAATTACTAAGGATGATTTAAAATGACAGTGGCCACTTTGGGGCTCTTTTGAGCTTCTAAAACTTGTTTTTTGTTTTTTTAAAAATTCTTTTATTGAGGTCATATTGCTTTATAACATTGTGTAATTTCAGATGTACATTGTTCTTTATCAGTTTCTGTATGGACTGCATCATGCTCACCACCAATGGTCTAGTTTTTATTCATCACCATACGTATGTGTCCCTTTACTCCTTTTGCCTACCCCCCACCCCCTTCCCCCCAGGTAATGTATATCTGTTCTCCTAATCCATGTGTTTATCTTCCACATATGAGTGAAATCATACTGTGTTTGTCTTTGTCTGGCTTATTTAGCTTAACATAATACCCTCGAGGTCCATCCGTGTTGTTGCAAATGGGAAGATTTTGTCTTTTTTTACGGCTGCATAGTATTCCATGTATATATATACCACATCTTCTTTATCCATTCATCAGTCGATGGTCACGTGGGTTGCTTCCATGTCTTGGCTTTCATGAATAAGGTCTCAGTGAACACAGGGGTGCATAAATCTCTTTGTATTGATGATTTCATGTTCTTTGGATAAATACTTAGTAGTGGGACAGCTGGATCATATGGTATTTCTATTTTTAATTTTTTGAGAAATCTCCATGCTGTTTCCCATAGCGGCTGCACCAGTTTGCATTCCCACCAGCAGTGTATGAGGGTTCCCTTTTCTCCACATCCTCTCCAACATTTGTTGTTTTGTGTCTTGGTAGTTATAGCCATTCTAACAGGTGTCGGGTGATATCTCATTGTAGTTTTGATTTGCATTTCCCTAATGATTAGTGATGTTGAACATCTTTTCATGTGCCTGCTGGCCACCTGTATATCTTCTTTGGAAAAATGTCTGTTCATATCCTCTGCCCATTTTATGATTGGGTTGTTTGTTTTTTGTTACTGAGTTGTATGAGTTCTTTATATATTTTGGAGATTAACCCCTTGTTGGATATATGATTTGCGTATATTTTCTCCAGTTGGTGGATTGTCTTTTTGTTTTGTTCATGGTTTCCTTTGCCTTGCAGAAGCTCTTTAGTCTGATGAAGTCCCATTTTTTTATGTTTTCTTCTGTTTTCCTTGCCCCAGTAGACATGGTATTTGAAAAGATCCTACTAAGGTCAATGTCAAAGAGTGTACTGTGTATATTTTCTCCCAGGAATTTTTATGGTTTCACATCTTACCTTCAAGTTTTTAGTCCATTTTGAGTTAATTTTTGCGTATGGTGTAAGATAATGGTCTACTTTCATTCTTTTGCATGTGGCTGTCCAGTTTCCCCAACACCATTTATTGAAGAGACTTTCCTTTTTTCCATTGTGTGTTCTTAGCTTTTGTGGAAGATTAGCTGTCCATTGATGTGTGGTTTCATTTCTGGGCTTTAAATTCTATTCCATTGATGTGTGTGTCTGTTTTTCTGCCAGTACCATGCTGTTTTGATTACTATAGCTTTGTAGTGTATTTTGAAGTCAGAGATTGTGATGCCTCCAGCTTTGTTCTTTTTTCTCAGGATTGCTTTAGCTATTTGGAGTCTTTTGTTGCCCCACATGAATTTTAGGATTCTTTCTTCTATTTCCGTGAAGAATGTCGTTGGGATTCTCATTGGGATTGCATTGAATCTGTAGATTGCTTTAGGTAGTATGGACATTTTAACTGTGTTTATTCTTCCAATCCAGGTGCATGGGATATCTTTCCATTTCTTTGTGTTTTCATCGATTAGTTTCAATAATGTCTTATAGTTTTCATTGTATAGGTCTTTCACCTCCTTGGTTAAATTTATTCCTGGATATTTTATTGTTTTTGTTGTTATTGTAAATGGGATTGTATTCTTGAATTCTCTTTCTGTTAGTTCTTTATTAGAGTATAGAAATGCAACTGATTTTTTAAAGTTGATTTTGTACCCTGCAACTTTGCTGTAGTTGTTGATTATTTCTAATAGTTTTCCAATGGATTCTTTAGAGTTTTCTATGTATAAAATCATGTCATCAGCAAACAGAAAGAGTTTCAATTCTTCCTTGCCAGTTTGGATCCCTTTTATTTCTTTTTATTGCCTGATTGCTCTGGCCAAAACCTCCAGTACTATGTTGAATAAGAGTGGTGTGTGTGGGCACCCTTGTCTTGTTCCTGTTCTCACAGGGATGGCTTTCAATTTTTCCCTGTTGAGTATGATGTTGGCTGTGGGTTTGTCATATACGGCCTTTATTATGTTTAGGTACTTCCTTCTATACACATTTTATTGAGAGTTTTTATCATAAATGGATGTTGGATCTTTTCAAATGTGCTGTCTGCATCTATTGAGATGATCATGTGGTTTTTATTCCTCATTTTCTTAATGTGTTGTATTACATTGATTGATTTGTGGATGTTGAACTATCCTTGTGTCCCTGGTATAAATCCCACTTGATCATGGTGTATGATCCTTTTAATGTATTGCTGTATTTGGTTTGCCAATATTTTGTTGAGGATTTTTGCCTCAATGTTCATCAGCGATTTTGGCCTGTAGTTTTCCTTCTTTGTGTTGTCCTTGTCTGGCTTTGAGATCAGCATGATTTTGGCCTTGTAAAATGTGTTAGGAAGTGTTCCATCTTCTTCTATGTTTGGAATAGTTTGGGAAAGATAAATATTAAATCTTCTTTGAATGTTTGGTAGAATTCTCCAGAGGAGCCATCTGGTTCTGGACATTTATTTTTTCGGAGGTTTTTGATTACTGTTTCAATCTCTTTACTTATGATTGGTCTATTCAGATTCTTTATTTATTCTTCATTTTGTTTTGGGAGGTTGTATGAGTCTAAGAATTTATCCATTTCTTCTACATTGTTCAATTTGTTGGCATATAGTTTTTCATAGTATTCTCTTATAATCCTTTGTATTTCTGTGGTGTCCATTGTAATTTCTCCTCTTTCATTTCTAGTTTTATTGGTTTGAGCCTTCTCTCTTTTTTTCTTAGTGAATCTTGCTAAGGGTTTGTCAATTTTGTTTATCTTCTCAAAGAACTAGCTCTTAGTTTCACTGATCCTTTCTATTTCTTTTTGTCTCTATTTCATTTATTTATTTATTTATTTATTTTTAATTTTTTGTTTATTGCAGTAACATTGGTTTATAACATTGTAAAAATTTCAGGTGTACATCATTGTACTTCTATTTCTGCATAGATTACATCATGTTCACCACCAAAATACTAATTACAACCCATCACCACACACATGTACCGAATTATCCCTTTCACCCTCCTCCCTCCCCCCTTCCCCTCTGGCAACCACCAATCCAATCTCTGTCCCTATGTGTTTGTTTATTGTTGTTATTATCTACTACTTAATGAAGGAAATCAGACGGTATTTGACCTTCTCCCTCTGACTTATTTCACTTTGCATAATACCCTCAATGTCCATCCATGTTGTCACAAATGGCTGGATTTCATCGTTTCTTATGGCTGAGTAGTATTCCATTGTGTATATATACCACAGCTTCTTTATCCATTCGTCCCTTGATGGGCACTTAGGTTGCTTCCAAGTCTTGGCTATTGTGAATAACGCTGCAATGAACACCGGGGTGCATGTACCTTTGCAAATTGGTGTTTTCAAGTTCTTTGGATAAATACCCAGCAGTGGAATAGCTGGATCATATGGTAGTTCTATCCTTGATTTTTTGAGGAATCTCCATACTGTTTTCCATAGTGGCTGCACCAGTTTGCACTCCCACCAGCAGTGTATGCGAGTTCCCTTCTCTCCACATCCTCTCCAACACATATTGTTTCCTGTCTTCTTTTTTGTGCATTTGTATCCATTACGTTCTAATCATGGAAATAGATAATTTTTCCTATTTGTGGTCTTCTCTTTTCCCCTTAAATCAGTCCCTTTAACATTTCTTGTAGCACTGGTTTTTTGGTGACAAACTCCTTTAATTTTTGCTTATCTGGGAAAATTTTGATCTCTCCTTCCATTTTGAATGATAACCTCGCTGGGTAGAGTATTCTTGGCTGTAAGTTTTTTCCTTTTAGCGCTTTAAATATATCGTGCCATTCTCTTCTAGCCTGTAAGGTTTCTGCTGAGAAGTCAGCTGATAGCCTTATGGGGTTTCCTTTGTATGTAACTTGACATTCTCTTGCGGCTTTTAGGATTCTCTCTTTATCTTTAATTCTGGACATTTTGATTATGATGTGTCTTGCTGTGGGCCTCTTTGGGTTTATCTTGTTTGGGGCTCTCTGTGCTTCCTGTACCTGGATGTCTGTTTCCTTCCTTAGGTTAGGGAAGTTTTCATCTATTATTTCTTGAAATAGATTCTCTGCCCCCTTGTCTCGCTCTTCTCCTTCTGGGACACCTATAACACGGATGTTAGTGCGCTTGATGTTGTCCCAGAGGTCCCTTAGACTGTCCTCACTCTTTTTAATTCTTTTCTCTTTTACCTCTTCAGCTTGGGTAATTTCTTCTAGTCTCTCGTCCAGCTCACAGATCCGTTCTTCTGTATCCTCTACTCTGCTTTTGAGTCCCTCTAATGAATTTTTCATTTCCAGTATTGTATTCTTCATTTCTGATTGGTTCTTTTTTATATCTTCCATTTCTTTGTTGACATTCTCACTGAGTTCATCTATTCTTCTCCCCAGATCAGTGAGCATCCTTAACACTCTTAGTTTGAACTCTCTGTCGGGTAGGTTGCTCATTTCTGTTTCACTTAGTTCCTTTTCTGGGGTTTTGTCCTGTTCCCTTACTTGGAATGTATTCTTTTGCCTCCTCATTTTGCCTCTTTCCCTGTGCTTGTGTCTACGTATTAGGTAGGTCAGCTACGTCTCCTGCTCTTGGATAGGTGACCTTATGTTAGTGATGCCTTAGGAGGCTTCCAGTGTGCTTCCCTCAGTTCTCAATGTTCCAGGGGTGGCCCCTATGTGGGCTACGTGTGCCCTTCTATTGTAACCTGTTAGCTCTCCCTATAGGCGCCCAGGGAGGCTGAGTTATGCTCCTGGCCAGCTGTTGTAATGCTCAGCTGCTTGTAGTTGTTGTGGGCCCTTCAGTGTCTTTATCAGGTGTGGGGAGCCCCAGCACAGTTGGCTGTAAGTTCTAATACCACATTTGTGTTGCAGTATTTCTTTTAACTGAATAGGCCCCCAGTAGGGCAGGTTGTTAGGCTCAGGCCCTTACAATTGCAGTAAGCCTCTAGCCTATTATGTCTCTTGTCAGCTCTCTGAGGATTGCAGCTGGGTGGGGCTGGCCTCAGGCACAGGAGCACCCAATTGTTTCAGGCTTTGGAAGGTGGGGCAAACCCCCTATGTGGGTCTTTGAGAAGCACAAGTCTTCTGCAGCTGACAAGCCCTGCCGCCCACAGGTCCACACACACAGTCAACACAGTCCTGCCCCGTGTGAGCGCCCCAACCTCCCCAAGCGGACCCAGTCTCTCCACGGCGGGAGCCCCACACACTCCGCCACCGCCCCACACTCCCCACCTGCTCCTTGTGCACACCCTGCCCCGCTCAAGTTGGCTCAGTTGCCAGGCTGCAGAGAATCCAGTCACCAATCTATGCAGGCCCACAAGTTGCCTGAGGGCTTGTTGTTGGGTGGGGCCAGTCTCTAGGGTGGGCTGCCTGCCCTGGCTGAGCTGGATTAAATCGGTGCTCTAGCGGGTGGGGCAGACCCTGGGCTAGCAGGCCTCAGGGAGAACTCCAATGGCGTCTGTGTCAGCACGCCCACACCAGGCCACAGCAATGGCCGCCGCCAATGTCCCAGTCCCTGGAGAGGTCTCACCCCTCACCGAGATGCACTCAGGGCCTATTAGGTGAGTCTCTTGTCACCAAAGCACTGTGCACCTTTCTTTCTGGTGATTTTAGGATGCTCTCTGAAATGGATGAGTTTGCACGCGGGCCCTTTAAGAGCCAGTTTTAGTTTCTTTGTGAACCGGGTTTTCTGGGGGTGCTTCCCAATGTTTTAGTAGCAGGCAAAGTCAGATATTATGCCGCTGGTGTCGATTGTGCTGGGTCCACAAAATGCCCACAGTGGGGGCGCTCCCCGGCTCAGGACCCCGTGCCTCCAGGGAGGCTGCGTACCTGTGAGCTGCTCCCGGTGGCCGTGAAGCTGGCGGCTTGTGAAGGCGGCGTTTTTCCTCTCTGGAAGGGAGTCTCTGCCTCTTCTACCCCAGTTAGGATTGTCCGTTGTTGCAGGAGTTCCTCTTATCCAGTTTTCAGTTCTGTCTCAGGGGTAATTTTTCCACGAGTAGTTGTAAATTGGCTGTGTCCACGGGAGGAGGTGAGTTCAGAGTCTGCCTACGCCGCCATCTTGACTCCGCCTCCTATTTCATTTATTTCTTATCTAACTTTTATTATTTCCCTCCTTCTGCTGACTTTGGCCTTTGTTTGTTCTTCTTTTTCTAGTTCTGTTAGGTGTAGTTTAAGATTGCTTATTTGAGATTTTTCTTGTTTGTTGAGGTAGGCTTGTATTGCTATAAATTTCCATCTTAGTACTACTTTTGCTGTATCCCATAAGAGTTGGTATATTTTGTTTTCATTTTTGTTTGTCTCTAGGTATTTTTTGATTTCTCCTTTGATTTCTTCATTGATCTAATGGTTGTTCAGTAGCATGTTATTTAATCTCCATGTATTTGTGCCACTCCCAGCTTTTTTCTTACAGTTCATTTCTTGTTTCATAGCACTGTGGTCACAAAAGCTGCTTGACATGATTTTAATCTTCTTAAATTTATTGAGGCTTGCCTTGTTTCCAAATATATGGTCTATCTTTGAGAACATTCCATGTGCACTTGAGAAAAATGTGTATTCTGCTGTTTCTGGATGGAATGTTCTATATATATCTGTAAAGTGCATCTGGTTTAGTGTTTCATTTAAGGCCACTGTTTCCTTGTTGACTCTGTCTGGATGATTTATCAGTTGATGTAAGCGTAGTGTTGAGGTTCCCTACTATTATTGTATTGGTGTCAATTTCTCCCTTTATGTCTGTCGTAGTTGCTTTATATACTTTGGTGTTCCTGTGTTAGATGCATATATATTCATAAGTGTTATGTCCTCTTGGTGGAATGTCCCTTTTATCATTTTATACTGCCCGTCTTTGTCTCTCATTGTGTTTTTTTTATCTTGAATTCTGCTTTGTATGATATAAGTATGGCAACACCTGCTTTCTTTGGCTTGCCAGTTGCTTGGAGTATTATCTTCCATCCCTTCACTCTGAGCCTATATTTGTCTTTAGAGCTGAGATGTGTTTCCTGGAGGTAGCATATTGTTGGGTCTTGTTTCTCAATCTGTCCAGCCACTCAATGTCTTTTGATTGGAGAATTAAATCTATTTACATTTAGAGTGATTATTGATATTTGAGGACTTAGTACTGACATTTTGTCTTTTGTTTTCTGTTTTTTCTATATTTCCATTGTTTCTTTTCCTTTGTATTTCTGACTGCCATTTCAGTTTGATGGTTTTCTGTGATGGTTTTCTCAGTTTGCTCTTTATTTATGATTTGTGGCTCTGCTCTGATTTTTGATTTAGTGTTTACCATGAGGTTTTTATGAAAGATCTCATAGATGAGATAGTCCATTTTCTGATAGCCTCTTATCTCCATTAGACTAAGCAGGTTCTATCCCTTTCCTCTTCCCCTTCTGAGTTATTGTTGTCAAAAATTATTCTGTTTTGGGTTATGAGTTTGTGACTAAATTGAAGTGCTTATAGTTACTTTTGATGCTTTCCTTCCCTTATCTTTTATGCTATAATTAAATGTTTGCTAACCTGTTCTGATAGAGAGCTGCAATTTTCTGATTTTGTCTGTCTACTTATCTCCTTGCTCAAGGTTTTGTAAACTTTTGCCTTTTTTTTTTTCCTGTAGGAGGTCTTCTTTCATTTCTTGTAAGGCAGGTCTAGTGGTTATGAACTCCCTCAGCTTTTGTTTGTCTGGGAAAGTTTCATCTCTCCATCGTATCTGAAGTATAGTATTGCTGGATAGAGTATTCTTGGCTGAAAGCTTTTGTTTTTCAGTACTTTGACTATATCATTCCATTCTCTCCTAGCCTGTATGGTTTCTGCTGAGAATCCGCTGAAAGTCTGTTAGGGGTTCCTTTGTAGGTTATTTACTTCTGCCTTGCTACCCTTAGTATTTTTTCTTTGTCATTGACTTTTGCCATTAATAGTTTTACTATTATATGCCTTGGAGAAGGTCTTTTTGCATTGATGTGATTAGAAGTTCTATTAGCTTCATGTACTTGCATGTCCAGATCCTTCCCCAGGTCTGGGAAGTTCTCAGGTATTATTTCTTTGAACCAGATCTCTGCTCCTTTCTCCCTCTGGAATACCTTAATCCTTATATTGGTTTTCCTGAGTTGTATATTTCTTGAAGAATTTCTTCATTTTCTTAAATCTTAGGTCTCTCTCTTCCTCCATCTCAAGTATTTCTATATTTCTATCTCCTAATTCACTAATTCTGTCCTCCATAATGTCAGCTTTATTATATATGTTTTCTAGATTATTTTTTATCTCATAAATTGTGTTCTTCATATCCAGAATTTCTGTTTTTTTTTTACAGCTTCAATCTCTTTGGTGAAGTATTCCTTCTGCTCACTAATTTTATTCCTGAGCTCATTGAACTGTCTTGCTGAGTTTTCTTATTACTCATTGAGTTTCTTTATGACACCTATTTTGAATTCTCTGTCATTTAGATTGTAAACATCTGTGACTTCAGGATTGGTTCCTGGAGACTTGTCATTTTCCTTCTCCTCTGAAATATTACTTAGTTCTTCATGATGTTTTATGAATTGATCCTTTGCCAGCGTATTTATGGTAGTATCAGTTTGCAGATTCCACCTGCCACCACTGGGGGTGGGTGCAGGAGCTGTGTTTTCTGATCTTGCCCCGTCTGCTATAGTTGTGCTAGTGGGGCCATTCTGTGTTTGTGCAGGCTTGCCTAGTCACTGGGCAGGTTGAGCTCATGTGGGTAGGGCCTCTGTGCTTGGCCCTGAGAAGGGGGGGACCAGCTGAGCTGCTGTGCTAGGTGGGATGGGTGCTTTCTTTCATGCAGGCCTGGACAGTTTGGCTGAGCTGCAGGGCTAGGTGGGATGAGCACTTATGCAGGAAGTGAGCCGCTGCAACTCATTGGGGAGTGTTCCCATGGGCAGGGCCGGGCTACCACTTGAATGCATTTGTGCACAGGCCAAGCTGCCCCTACCTCCACTTTCAGTCATGCTGGGCTGCTGTGTGAGGATCTGAGACCTGGTTCGCTGCTGCTGGGGAGAGGGAAGAGTGCATTGACCTAGTTCCACTGCTTCCTGAAGATCTAGTCCACCCACCTTTAGATGTATGGCTACATAGATCTCTCAGATGTCCTGTTGTGCTGTGTAGGGAATCTTGTGTTTGTTAATGAACGTCAGTTTAGTTGTTACTTAGAGAGGAGAGACAAAGGGAACAACTCATTCTGTCATGATGTTGATATCACTCCCCCCCTATTTTTTTTGCACACTAGACTTGAGAACTGCAGATTTAAGACTGGAAATAAGATCTTTAATTTCTAAAGAGTCAAGCACACCACCTTCTTGCACACCTGCTGAATAACTGTGGTCCCAGAAGCTGTAAATATTTACAAAAATGGCAAAGTCTTAATAAGCTTTTTTTGTGTCCATGAGAGCTTGGTTTGGTAACCGTCAGGTTAGGGGCCCAAAATATGGTCAAACAGAAATGTGGGTTGCACTTCATTTGTGGCCAGATATGGCTGGACAGAAATGGGGATTGAACTCCATTTGCAGCTAAGGTCCTACCAAACTGGTACCAACCCTCGGAAATTACAGCCTAGAATTATAAGGACCATTATGAGGAATATTCAAATTAAATAAGATCATTTAAGAAGTGCATTTAAAAGCAAAGCCTTCAAAATTCCAAAATAGCTTCATTGAAAATCTCATTGTAAAATAGCTAATGAAAAATATTAAAGATATAAGAGGTACCTAAAAGAAAAGACTACAACTGTAAACAAAGGTCCTTCTTGGAGGAATTCACATTCTTTCTCTGTGCCTGTGGGATATAAGTTTTACCAGGTCTACACCCAGGAACTCTTATCTAGACTATCCCTGATTCCTAAGACTGAAGGAAAAAAAGAGGGGAAGAGGCCTTTTTAAAATACAAACTGCTATAAAGCCTCGTTTGCTACAGCCTCCATAAGATTACTTGTCAAGGGCAAATGTAAATCTTAAGAGTCTTCTCCACAAATATTAGTAAAAGGCTATAGCCATCTGAGCAGATAAACGTAACCTATTTCAACTGCCAAAACAAAATTTAGATCCAACAATTCTTTAATAACTATTGAGTTTTGTATTGCTGTACCTGATTCATGGCAATAATTTTAAAACAATAGCTGTGACGTCTCTGTATTTTTCTACCTCCAGATGGTATTGCTATAACTGATTTGTAAAAGCTCTATTTAGTTAGTTTAAAGGTCAAGCGCTTGTAGGGATTGGGTATTTTAAATTTCTTGGGAATATAGAAACTAACTTAAATATTTTTCAAATTCACGTGATCTAAGATTAATCTTTAGTAAATAAAAGCTAGTTTAAGTTTGTTGATTTAATTAAAACAGACATGTCTTTAAAGTTATCAATTTTGAATGTAATGCAGATAAACAAATTTTATTTACCAGGGTCTAGTAGTCAAGTTCATGTTGTCTGTTGTAAAATTTGTCAGCAAAAAATAACTTAGAATGATGGCTGATTTTGTCATGAAGTTTTCGTGGGTAACTTAAACATAATTGTTGGGAACAAACGATTTAGATAGATGTAAGTAAGATAAAAAGTTTTTAGGTGAACTCTTTAGCAATAATTGTATGATATGCGTACTTCAAAATAGTTTCCCAAATGCTTTTGGTAACTTGAAACTTTAGAGTTTTGCTAAGGTAAATTAAATGATGGGAAATTCATTGAATATCTAAATCATTTCTAAGGAAGATAAAATAGTGGAACACTAGTTACTAAACATAGGTTCATCTACTTTGGCTTCCTATTGCAGAGAAACTAATGATATTTGGATCTATGTTTTGTGCCATGCTGAGAAATTTTCTATGAAAAAGCACATATTTCTAGAAATTATAAAAAGTATTTATAAATCTGCCAATCCACAGAATGCTAATATAAAAGACAATTCATAATTGTTTCTTCTTCTTTATTTTCACTAGAAATTAAGGCTTTTAAAAGTTAAAAATTCCAATATAAAGATGCATTTTTCTTAAGGGAAATGAGAGTAATTTTGTTTCAGAGTGGAAAGGAGAAAAATGAAGGACAAACTAAATGTATATAGAAAGTTGAGAAGAGAGAAAGAGAATTTTACCTTGTGTAGTCAAGTTGGTTAAAAATTGGATTGTTATAGGGCTGGCCAAGTGGCATAGTGGTTAAATTTGCATGTTCCGCTTCGTCGGCCCAGGGTTTGCAGGTTCAGATCCTGGGCAAGGACCTACTTACGGCTGATCAAGCCATTCTGAGGCAGCATTCCACATAGCAGAGCTACAACTCTGCAACTATGACATGCAACTATGTACTGGGGCTTTGGGGAGGAAAAAAAATAAAAAGAGGAAGATTGGCAACAGATGTTAGTGCAGGGCCAATCTTCCTCAAAAAAAAAATTGGATTGTTATAAGGGTTTTGGAAATAGGCTTTAATATCAATAAGTGTACTTATATGAAACTAACCCTTAATTTTCTTTCATCTGATAAAAGGACAAAGTTTTCTTGGACTATTAGGTCTGCTCCTGGTAAAAGATTATAAAAGGAAAACAAAGATTAATTTTCTGTGCTTTATCAGGTCTTTGATTACTTAGGAAAAACTGAATCTTCTTAATATTAAAGAACTAAGTTTTGCTAATAGATAATTAAGTATTAAGTTTCATAATGATCTGTGATCCTATTTAAGCAAAGTGTTTTAAAACCTTTTTTTATAAATATTTTTCACAAACTTCTCAAAATCAGATTCTAAATAAAGTTTTTTTGACCTGGAAGAAACTTCAGGATTTTTTCATAGGGATCCTAGAACATTCTAAAAGATTAGTTAAACTGATTAGGCTTACTTGGTATGTTAAATTACATGAGAAGCATTGTCAAATAAAAATAATACTAAGCCTTCTTTATGTTGTTTTATATAAATGTTCTAGAAATTGTGTGAAATTCCTAGAAATGTGATATGTCCTAGTATAAAATGTTGTTTGTCATTAAAATTGAGGCTCACACTAAAAAGACTGAATCTGAGCATCAGGTAATGCCCTAGCTGACTTTTATGAAAAGGTAGCAACAACAGAATCTATAAAGATTGTGGCACATGTGGATAAAGTCCATTCTGCCTCTACAAAGAATAGCTCCTCATAGCCAGACTTTTGCTATCCTGATGTCCTTGTAACATGGCAATAGTCTGCTCCTGAATCAGAGAAATTAAGATGGGTAAACAGTATCTGTAAATTAAACAATCAGTTGGGGCTATGGGAAACCCAAGAAAGCCATTTGATTCTTCCTGGCTTGCTGGCAAACCTCATTTTTTGGTTTTTGAATTCCTTCACCCACCTTAGGAAAAACTATTTTTGTTCCCAGAGGCCCCAGATCTCCTCCTTCTGGATCCTTTAGGCACCTGCAGCTGGACTTTATTCAACTGCCACTTAGTATGCGTTATCAATATATTCTTGTTATTGTATATATGTTTTCTGAATGGGTTGAAGCCTTCCCTTGCCACAAGGCTGATGTCCTCATAATGACAAAAAAACTGTTAAAGAGTGTGTTTCCTGCCTGGGATACACCTTTCACAATCTCCAGTAATAGAGGCACCCACTTCACTGGGCAAATCATACGAGCCTTAATGAAAACCTTACAAATTTTTTGGAATTGTCACTGTCCCTATCACCCTCAATCCTCAGAAAAGGTTGAGAGAACTAATGGAAAAACTGGATTCAAGCAGAACAAGAATTAATAGCATGAGACTGAATGAACAAACAAGGATGATTGTAATTTTTATGACTGTGTTTAAAATATTGCTGGTTCTTTAATGTTTTTCCAAATTTAAAGAAATCTTCTCTCTTAAGCTATCAATGAAGTGGTAAGACATACCTTTGTGAACAAAGATGAAAAACTTACTTTTCTCCCTACCTTATTCCTCCAGAATTCAGAAACTCTCAGTGAGTATTATTATTTTCATGGCAATATGGTTATTTACATAAGCTTAATAAGAATGTTTTCCTTATAACAGGACACAATTGGAAATATTGGTTATATTACCAAGGCTTTGACTGGAATGTCATATTTGAGAAGGATAGGCATATATGCAGATACGACCAGACAGCTTTAAGAAACTAAGATTGACGTCATGGACCCAATAAAGTCCCTTGGAAAAATTGACCAGGTACCTTGCTTACAGGGTTCTCAACAGCCTAACCAAGTGAATAAGGAAGGTCACTTCCTGGCAGGCCCAGGAGCCTTGAGATACTTTGGGGACCTCAAGAAGAAAGCCATTTACCCAAATCTATTGGTATTACAGGTGAAGTCTGATGGCAAGCCCTTGGCATGGCTTCCTAGCCTTGAGAGACTGTTAAATGTTCAATCTGGAGATATCTTATAAAAAGTTTCAGCAAAGCAGATTAAAAGAGCCTATATGATCAATCACTATTCTTGCTATACTTATGTAAATATCAGGCCAAGTTTATCGAAATTAGACTATTTCATAAGCAAATTAGTCTTAATTTGGCTATCTTTGGTAAAAAGGTGGGTAATTTTAGACAGAAAAATTATGTTTTAGTAATACATCTTTTTGGATATTAGATTCTAGCACTGTTCATTGTTTCTAAGGTTTTATTTTCCACCTGTAAACTAGACTGGATCCTGAATTCTTCTAGTTTCCTCAAATATCTGGCTACAAGTCTCCAAACTAATGTTTCCAATTTTCTCTCTTCTTTTTGGCTTAGAATCATTGAGATCTAAAAGTGCCGTTCTTCTTGAAGCCCTGCAATCTGAAGCTAGACGACTTGATATAAACTTCAGAGAAATCGCCACAATAACTCATGTTAGACAGTCTTCACTCCTGTTGCTGTATGAACCACACAGAAACTTTACCTGAACACCGATGACATCATCAGAGACATTTCAAACTATAAAAGATGCTTTGACACTGACATCTGGAAATATTCTTGAATGGCTGGCCCCTGGGCTTAGAAACTGGTCTATAATTTGCTCCGAGCATTAACCTTTGTTTTTCTTTTGTTTCCATGGAAATACCTCTCATTAAATACTTGATTGCTTGCTTACACAATAAAGCCTAACTTTGGGAGCTCAGTTGCATCACCATCTCCTGAAATGAGTTTTAACTTAACTGACCTGTTATCAGGACTAAGAACCTCATTCAATGAGATGGAATCATCTGACAGCTCAACTTCTGGATTGTGAAACTTCTTGGGGAAGTTTCAAAGGCAAGACTATGGGGAAGCAAAATTTTGCCACCCCAAATGTGTCTCTTTAGCATGAGGATTATTTTAGGCTGATTATTTTAAGAACTAGAAGACTCAAAAGTTTTTGACCTATTTAGTTGGCTACCCTCGGGTATAGCGTCATGGTTTAAACCTATTCTACAATTCAGAATTAGGGTCTTGCTTGTGATTCTAGGAGTTGTTATTATTACAAGACTCTGCTTTTCACAATGCTATAAAAATTCCACACAAATAATGGTAGCCTAGCATTTTAAATTGAATTCTAATAGTTATTTGGCCAGTTGAAGGAACTTTACTAGCTTTTGTTTATTTCATAAGACTTGAAGACAAGCCTTCTTCTGCTCTGGCACTCTTGTTGATCAAATGTAGCCTAAACGCTCCTAAAGAAACCACTTTCCCTCCTACGTTGGACGTGACGTACCAGAATGAGCCTTCCTGGTGACGAGGGGCCAATGATGCTTTTCAATAGTTGGTCAGCAATGCTTTCCAATAGCTGATCAGCAATGCTTTTAAATAGTTGATCAGTGATGTTTTCAGAGAAAGATCTTGATCAAAAGGGCAAAATGTGAAAATTGACATAATGGAGCCATTTAAAAATGGAGCCAGAGCAGCCATTCCAGGGGAACTGCCTTGCTTGTGTTTTTTCTTAAACCTTGGACTGGACCAAACCTTTGGACTGGACCAAAATGGCAATTGTTTTACAAGCAATTGTTTGAGAAGTCAGCAGAACCAAGATCCTGATCACAAAGACTGATGATTTTGGACTTTCTGAAAATAAAATCAATAGCCAATCAACGTATAACCAAGAGTAGCTTAGCTTGTTAACACCAATAGAAATATTCTTTTCTTTCGTCTTTCAACTCATATAATTATCTCCTTCTTTTTCTCATAAAAACCACTTGCTGGGGCTGGCCCGGTGGTGTAGTGGTTAAGTTTGCACATTCCACTTTGGCTGCCTGGGGTTTGTGGGTTCAGATCCTGGGTGCAGACCTACACAATGCTCATCAAGCCATGCTGTGGCGGCATCCCACATCCAAAATAGAGGAAAATTGGCACAAATGTTAGCTTAGCGACAATCTTCCTCAGGCAAAAAGAGGAAGATTGGCAACAGATGTTAGCTCAGGGTCAATCTTCTTTACCCTCCCCTCCAAAGAAAACCCACTTGCAATGTAATTGGGATGCTATTTCAGTTTCTACCTGAATCTGTTCTCCCTGAATTGCAATTCTTTGATCCCAAATAAACACTTGGCCTTTTAAACTGGTTTCTGTTTTTGAAGATTGACAAGAGAGAGGCCTGGATTGGATGCTGCAGCTTATAGGTAATAGTTGAAATTTCATGTAAGTGCATGGGATCACAAGAGAGAGTGTATAATATGAGGAGAATATAGAGCTGAGATTGGGGTCCTGGCTAATGACAACATTTAGTTTATGAGCAAAAGCAGTGCTTTCAAAGTGTTAAAGGACACAGCCATAAAGGTAGGAGCAAAACTACGGGTGCCAAGAAAAGAGAGTTTGGAGGCAGAGGGAACATTCAACACTGGGAAAATGCTGCAGACGTCAAATAATATAAGGGCAAAAAAAATGCTTATTGAATGGAAGTGTGAAGGTTATTGGTGACCTTTAAAAAAGTTTCAATGGAGAGGTAATGATATAAGCCAAAAGTCAGTAGATAGAGGAGTAAATGTAAGGCAAGGAAGTGGAGACTGCTCTTCAAGAAATTTGGTGGTGAAAGAGTGGAATAAATACAATTGCAGCCAAAAGCATACTTGAGGTTGAGGGAGGATTGTTTTTAGATGGAAGACACTTGAGCATGTTCATATTTTGAGAGGAAAGAGTAAGTAGGTGCAGAGAATTATTGAAGATAAGAGAGAAGGGGTATAAGTGATGGAATAAAGTCAGGGCTCAGGAATAGGAGAATGGGCTAATAATGTCAAGGGGATGGGCACTCAGGTGCGAAGAATTAGTCTTGAATGGAGGAGGAACATTTGTCCCACTGAGACATGAGGTCAGAATGCACGGAAATTCAAGTAGGTTTGTAGGTCGTGAAGGAGCAAGCTGAGGAACCTCGCTCATCTGACGACTTTGATTTTCTCAGAGTAGAAGGCAAAAGTTGCTTCTGAAAGTAAGGCAAGAGGAAGTAGACTATATAGTTTGAGGAGAGTGGCAACTCTTTGAAGTAGCCATTGAGGGGAATAGGAGACGGTGATATTTATGGACTTAAGGCTCATTGAGACTGGAGATTATGAATTTGTAGTGTGATTTTATCCAGCAGTATTCATCACCCTGGAGCATCTGAGTGGTTATATTGATCCAGGGATGAGATTTGGTGATCTGGTGTGAGAAGGACAAAGGAACAAAAGCAATGAAAATAATTTCAAGAGAAGCAGTGACATGATGGGCCATGAGAACAAAGTAGACCAGAAAGGGACTGACAGATTTGGAAAATACGGAAAGGATAAAGGGACTAAACATCTGGTTGAGAAGTGTCTGGGTGGGAGAAATTCCTCCCTTCTACCCTTCTTGTGTTCTATGGCTGGACTAATTGTAAAATTGACACAAGACCAGGTTAACAGGAGAAAAACCCATTTTAATATGTACATATTGGAGATCTCAGAGAAATGATGCTCAGAGAGTGAACAAAACAGGCAGTATATATATCTTTTATACAAAAAAACAATCAGTTTGTGAGGAGTTGATAGGACAAAGAAACTTAGATTTGAGGTATGTAATTAGCGAGGAATTTAAGCAGAGTTTAGGCTTGAGGTAGTAAATTAGCAAAGTTTGTCTACTCAGGCTTCTTGGCCCTGAATTCCCCCTAGCTCTGGTGATAAGGATGCAGGGAGAGCACCTTTCACAAGGGAGATTTATTTCCTGCCTTCAGGGTAACAGAGACCGGAGGGTGAGAACGTCCTTTTTGCTTCTGAAGTAACTTTAATTCAAATAATCAATATGCCATTGTGGGATATTTTGGGGTGGCCTGCCTTGGGCCCCAACAAAATTAGCGGTAGATGATGGTGCTCAGGGCAAGCTACCCCAGGAGGCATCACTCTGGTATGCGGATTATTTCGAGCTGAAGACAATAAGGACTCAGAGAACTCTGGAAGAACATTTGAGTTTCCCCTCCCAAACTGCCTAAACAATTTAAAACAAAAGATCTGTTTCAGGACGGAGTTATTATCATGATGGCTGTAAAGATAATGTAGGATAGAGGTTACAATAGGAAAGGCACCAAGCCTCTTTTATCAAAAACTCTGTCTCTCCCTGACCACATTATCTATAGATGACCCTGAAAAGAATTGTCTTCCTGGCCTCTGAAGTCCCAGACCACTACCCATTCCCAACACACTCCTTGCCTTTAGCTGCAATACTTAAGCAAGCAGCTTAGGCAGAGGGACGAGTTGCTCATTTCTGAGTTTCTCCCATGTATACATGTTATTAAACTTGGTATTATTTTCTCCTGCTAACCTGTCTTGTTGATTATTTGGCCAGCCATAAGAACCTTAAGGAAAAGGGCTGAGGGAGATTCTCCCTCTTCCCCCAACATAGACATGTTGGAAATAAAGTCAGAAACATCTCTACTAATATGAGGTTATGGTAAAACAAAACAAAACACAGAAACAAAAAACTAGAATATTGGAATTGAAAATTTTTGAAGGTTGAACATTTCTATTGCTGAAGAGTGGGTTGCCAAAGTGGAGGTGAGACTTATTGAAGCTGAGCAAGTCCAGCAACTGTGAGGCCATGGAATTAAAGTCATTCTGGTTAATGACAGAATTGAAGTGGAAAAGGAAACAGTGAACCTCAAAGTCCTCGTTAATGTGGAGGAGCTTGATTAAGTAACAGTAGTATGGAGGAATAGAGTAGGGAGTCAAACACATATCCTACAGAGGCCAGACAGGCAAGGTAAATGAGTGAAAGAAGGCAAATTTAAGTGAGGACATCCTATCTAAAGGAGGCGGCCCCTACTCAGCTCCAGGTAACAGTTGCCATTTGGAAAGATAGGCTTAAATTTGCTAGAAATTTCCATTTTTAAAAGAAACTTCAAATCCTTTTTAAAAATGTAAAATCTCTCAATTTCAAATATTGGCAACCAATTTTTAAAAAATACTTTGAGGGCCAAAGCATATCTTCACTGTGAACCTAGCCCACAAGCTGCCAGTTTGCACCTCTAGGATAGAAAGTAGTATATGCCCAGATGACCTGAGAGTCAAAGCAAGCCAGACTTTTAAACAATAGTGAATATTGACTCCCTCCTCCCTATCCTGTGGCAGACATTACTAATATGATCAGATATATGGGGCTTCAGGATGCAACTACCAATCAGTTGGATCAGGCACGTAAGACGAAACCTAATTTGCCATAATGTATCTATCATTTTCAAGAGAGTTTCTGAGTCTTTGAACTTGCTTTGGTCTTTGTAAAAAGAACAGGCATGCCGTAATGTTCCAATCCAGTTTTGCCCTCACAGGATTTTCAGGTGGACTTTCTTGTTGAATGTGTTCTTTGTATGTTTTCAGAAACCTCTTCCCACCAGCAACTGTGTGTTTTAAAAATTTCCAGTAATGTGCTCTGAGGTCCTGAGTGGGAACTTGTGGAACATTGAAGGGGAACAAATGAAACCTTTCATCTGTTCCCAGGTATGCCTGGCTTCTGGCAGCTTTGCCATTCATGGTTGAGAGGCTGTTTGCTGCCTGGAACACTGAAGGGTTGTTAAACAGCACTCTACCCTTTAAGAAGAGTGGGAGATGATTGGGAGGCTTCTAGACTGTGGCATGAATTGAAAATACCATGCATGTTTAGCTATATGGTTTATTAACTCACTTACTGAAGTGTGTGCTTGTGATCTGTTAAATCTTTTTAAGCTTAGGCATTCTTGCTATTGAGTGATTTTCTTTTGGGTATTTAAATACCCAAATACCTCATTCATATTCAAATGCCTCCTTTAGCACATTTCTAATTTCCTTTGTAAGCAAAACATACTCTTTCTTTGCAAGAACTGTTTTCAACTCTTCACCCCCACACTCTTCACTTAGCCAGCTGTTTCCATTGCCTTCGCTGCAAGGCCCCAGGCCAGATTCACGTGGCAGGAGGTGAAGGAGAACAGCTGAAGCTGGAACAGCGAGCCGCCTTAGCTGCCAAAGTCCACTTGATTCTGACGCAATGCGACAGCATTCTCCATTTGTAATTTGTTCCGGTTCTGTTTGCTTTTCAGCATCTACCCCTATCCGCTCACTCTCTAGCCTCCCTCCTCCCCATCCTTCCCCACCTCCCCTCCCTTTTTACTCAGGATCCTGAAGTAGACTACTTGCTTGACCCTGTAGGGCTTCTAATTTGCCTATTTCGCCGTGACTGACTGCTTATCCTGATCATGCTCACACTTGCTCCTAAGAGGCAGCCTGATGTGCTCTGTGACCTGCCCTCCACTCACTCCTGTCTCTGGCTCTGGATCCTGTTGTCTATCTCTGGCTGGCTGCCTGACACATACTGCCTTACTGCCTGGTGTGTCATGGATTTGCTGATTTTCTGTGGCACCTGAAACAATACAAGTGTAAAACTCCATGACTTCTCTAACTGTGCTTTTCTCCAGTTTTCCTTGTTACATATTTACATGATCAAAAATCTCAAACTAAACTTGCCACGTAACCAACAACTTGAACTTTAATTAAATGCCAGAGTTAGGATTAAGATTGGTGAAAGTTAGCATACAGCAACACTTACCTAGACATAGTGGACATTTTTATTTATGATGATTCCTAGATGAGGAGCCATCTTCTAAGTTTGAGTGGGATGTATGTATGTATGTGTGTTGTTGTAGATGATATCTTGCATCCTAGCCTTCTCATTAATGAGGCCTTTACAGTCCTTGGTGATGAGAAGATAGACCTTTAAGGAATGATAGTTCCTTAACAAATCAGTGAGCTTTGGGTAAATATGCTTCTTAATTTTAATCTGCCCCTTTTTTGTTTTCTGAAATAGCACAGATTGTTATTGTCTATTAACTTATGAATTCAAATATTCACATCCTTACTAGGTCACCTTGATTAGTTTGCTTTTTGTCTTCCTTGAGGTTGAATTAATTTTCATTTGGTCTGAATTTTAGGATATGTCAACAGCATGCCAAATATTATCGATATCTTGAAATGTCAAATTAATTTACCGTTTCCATTTTTATCATACAATTGGGAACTTAGAACATTAATAATAATGATAATAACAAATAATAATAGCTAACATGATTGAGTTCTTGCTGTGTCCTAGACACTGCATTATGGGCTTTATTTGCATGATCTAATCCTCTCAACTGTCATTTAATGTGAGTTCTAATGTTACCCACGTTTTACAGTTGAGGAAACTGAAACACGGAGAGATTTGCTAATTTGCTCAAGGTTGCAAATTAGTACCAGAGCTGGAATTTGAACCCAGGTTTGTAGGGCTCCCAAAGTCTGAGCACCTGAACATCATTGAGTACCCTTTCTCATAGGAATAATTTTATGTTTTAAAATTATTATTTTTTCTTTCTTTGCTTCTACATTTTCCCCCCAATTTGAGTACCTCTTTCACCCTATCATGTGGTCATATTTAGATACAGCATACTAAGTCTTCTTCCTGAAATAATGCATTCTTGCAAATGTATTATGCACTAGAGGGGGTTGTACTAGAGGTTAAGAAATTAAGTTCTGGAGCCAAAATGCCTGAGATCATATGCCAGTTCCTCCACTTATTATGTGTGTGACATTGAGAGAATTACTTTATCTCTCTGAGCCTCAGTTTCCTTAGCTATATCACTGGTACTGGCATTTAGTTCATTTGGTGGTTGTGAGGATTAAATGAGATAATACATATAAAGTACTTGCAATAGTGCCTGCATATAGAAGTGCTCAAAAATAACTTGAGATAAAAATTATAGATAACAAAAATTTCATGTTATTGTTATAGCCTAATTATTTTTCCTTTGTTTCCATTCATCTATCCATCCATCTATACATATATTTATTCATCCTTGTATTCACTGGTTCATTTTGCAAACCCATATTGAGTACTCTGAGCAAGGTTTTCCCACCTTCAGAGTCAAACTCTGTAAAATCTTCAGGAGTTCACTTCTTTTGGTGGAACTCCTGCTTGGAGCAGGGGGTTGTACAAGAATGTTTTGATTAACTTCTGGAAGAAGATTGGGATTTTGCACAGGCCAAATGGTAATACAGGACATTCAAATTATCAAGTGCATGTGGAAGACCATTTTCCACTTGCCACCTTTCTAGATCCAGTGATGTGTCACTTAACAATGGGGACACGTTCTGAGAAATGCGTCATTAGGCAATTTCGTCGTTGTGCGAACATCATAGTGTGTACTTACACAAATCTAGATGGTATAGCCCACTACACACCTAGGCTATATGGTACTAATCTTATGGGACCACTGTTGTATATGCAGTCCAGCGTTGACTGAAATGTCGTTATGTGGTGCATGATAGTACTGGCAAGGTTATAGACACTTCAGAGATCTAATTTTATGAAGACCACTACAAATGCTGTACAGGAAGTAAGAAATCACCTGAAGTGCTATCATTTTCAAATGGTAGCTTCATTATAATCTAGAATATTGGAAGAAGATGACCTTCCCATAGCGTTGGTATCTCTATACTAGTGAAGGGCCTTGGCCATGAAATTAGGCCTATGGAATAGGCCTGTTTGGCAAAAGTGTGGGCTCTGGCACCAGACTGATTTTGTGGTTCTACATGCTATTTAGAGAAACTCTTCGACCTTCATGTATGAGAACACATTGCCAAGATCCCAGGAGCTCTTGCCTAAAGATGGCAAGAATGTTGGTGTTTGCTGGGAGATATTGTTTGCACTGGTAACGTATTTCTGACATGAATGGAGGATATGGGTTTTTCAGGGAGTAATTGTGAGCCTCTGGCCAAAAGAGGCTGAAAACTAAGATGAAATAGAGGCACTTTGCAATGGATAGCTTCAGCTTTTTTAAAGTACCACCAAGTCGAGCTCTATTGAGGTATTCTCATGGAACTGGTTTCCGCTAGTGTTGTTAGTAAGTGTCTAATACTTCTAGTTGGATTGGTTCAGGTGTGCTGGATTAGGGCTTGTTTCACAAAGTTGCCAGATATCCCTATGGCTATTATCACCTCAATTTGAAGAAACTATTAAGATATATAACACAATCACCTTTGCCAAACATTACTAGTGAAAGTCTACAATGGTGAAGAGCCACCCCTAACTTATTGTTTCACATATTGTTCCTTCTGCCTATAGTGATCTTCTCCACTCTTTTCTTGGCCAACTCCTACTCATTTTTCAAATCTCAGCTCAAACATTTTTTCCTCAGAGAAGTCGTCCCTGACACTTGCTGAAAGCTTACTTATGAATTATGCTAAACTATTTATATGCATTACCTAATTATTTTACCTACATTAAAGAGGAGAAATTTGATGCTTAGAGGAATTAAGTAACTTGTCAAAAGCCACATAGCAAATAAGTTGTAGACTTTGGTCTCTATCATAGGTTTGTCCTATGCTACAGCCCACATTTTCTTTTTTTTAGTACAATGCTATGTCACACTTGAGTCAATTATGCTTATGAGTTTACTGCAGCTTGTGGATGGAATTCTTTAGGTCAGGAGCCCAGTGATAGGAGTGAGTAAAAGCCACTGTGAACTAGGTGATTGTAGAATTGTGGCTACAGATCTTATCTTCTTCCAGATAAGCATAAACCTAGCAGATTGATTTAGGCTAGGGTGCCATGTTTATAGTTTCTAGGCTGGGTGGCGGTGAGGCAGGACTTATCCATAGGTAATTACAAAAGAAAGCATCTTATGCATCCGGGAGAAATTAAAATTGAAAACCAGGCAGATCAGCCAATGTGTGCATCAATGCATAGAAGTGAGACAGAGAGGGAGGATGCAGGTATTCATTTCTCTCTTTATTCAGCAACTATTTATTGCACTGTTCTAGCTGCTGAGGATACAAAGGTATATAATACAGATGTATTACTTCCCTCATGGACCTTACATTTTGGAGAGGGAGTGGGACAGAAACTGGGGAAATCATTAAAAATTTGAAGTTTGAAAACTGCAGAGAAAACCAAGGGATGAGAGAGCGTCGAGCAAATTCCTGAGCTGCTACAAAATGATTACAGGTAAGGCTTATAGGTTCCTGCAGCTTTGATTATGTCCTGGGAAGGAAAATTGGTAAGGGTTCTAAACCAGTTTTGACAATTATAATCATAATTACTGAAGGGGAGCAGAATATGCCACCCCAAAATATACCATTTTGGCATATTGATTATTTTGAATTAAAGTCACTTAAGAAACAACCAGTGTAAGAAAACCCCTCTGACCCTCCTTTATCCCCCTTGAAAGCAGGAAATAAATCTCCCATGTGAATGGTGCCCTCTCTATACCAGGAGGAAGGGAGACATCCTTATCACCAGAGGTAGGGAATTTAGGGCCAAGAAGGCTGTATAAATAAACCTTGTCACTTCTTCCCTAATTTACTACTGCAAGCCCAAACCTCTTTGTCTTGTCAATTCTTTACAAAGCTATTGTTTCTTTCTCTAACAGGTATAAAATCTGCCTACTTTGGTCACTTCTTTGAGTTTCATATTTTAATGGGCTCCCATACATACAAAATTAAATTTGTTTTTCTCCTGTTAACTTGTCTTATGTCAATTTAATTATTAGACCAGCCAAAGAAACTAGGAAGGAAGAGAAAAATTTTCTGCCCCTACATTACCATTTTTAAGATATACTATATGAGAGGCATTGTGCTGAGCTCCTCATGTACATTATCTACCTGTGAGATCCACCTGTGAGACAGCATGATCCTCATTTTACAGATAAATTGGCTGTGTCTCAGACTGGTTGAGTAGTGGCCAAGATCAAACAACTGCAAATGGCAGATCTGGAATTCAAACATGGATTTTTGATTCCAAAATCAGATCTTTCAGAGATGATGTGCTCATTCTCCAAACATGTAAAGAAATAAATTCCAATGCAAGTGAAAAGATGTTGAGCAATGTTTGTCATAAAGGAAATGAAAATTAAAACCACAATGAGATAACCCTTCACACACATTAGAATGGCAAAAATTAAAAATCTAACCATACCAAGTGTTGTCTGGGATATAGAGCAGTTGGAGCATTCGTATTCTGCTGGTGAAAATGTACAGTGGAACAAACATTTTGTAAAATAGTTCGGTAGTTTCTTATAAAATTAAACATATACCTACCATATGACCCAGCAATTCTACTCCTAGTTATTTACTCAAGAGAAATGAAAACACATATCCACACAAAGATTTGTGTGCAAATGTTGAAAACAGTTTTTTCATAATAGCCTCAAACTGGAAACAACCCAAATTTCCATCAACAAGTAAATGGATAAACAAAGCATGGTAAATCCATACAATGGAATACCCTGAAGCAATAAGAAGGAATGAACTATCAATCATGCAACAATATGGATGTCTTAAAAACATCATGTTAAGCAAAAGAAGTCAACCTCAAAAAAGCACATATTGTGTGATTTCATTTACAAGAAGTTCTAGAATAAGAAAAACTAATTATGTTTATAGTAATAAGATTAGTGTCTGCTTAAGTGGGTGGGATTGACTGTACAGGGACATGAGCATAAGAGAATTTTTTTTGGTGATGGAAATGCTTTATATCTTGATTGAGATGGTAATTACACAGACATATACAGTTGTCAAAACTCATCAAATTGTATATTTAAAAAGTGTATTTTATTTTCTGTAAATAATACCTCAATAGGGTTGATTTAAAAATTCTAATGCAGGATAATCCTTGAAATAGGAGCACATGGAGATCCAAGGTAAAGATACCTAACTCAAGGAGGGAGGGAGGGAGAGAGAGAGAGAGAGAGAGAGGGAGAGTTTCCAGGGAAAATGATTCCTTAACCAACTTTTAATGAAACGGTATGGATTAGTCAGTTGAAGATTAGGGGAAAAGGCATTTGAAAAATAGTTTGTTCAAAGCTGGAGGCATGAGAAATAATATCACATTTGTGGAGCTTTAAGTAGCTTGATTTGGTAGGGACATAAACAAGATACCAGTGCAGTAGAGGCCAGGATGAGATTAAAGAAGAAGATAAGCATTGGATGGCTATATGAAGATGGACATTTTATGTTGTGCCTGTGGGAGATCGAAATTGGCCACCCTGAAATATATCTTTTTACCTTATTTTTTCTGAAAGAAACTTTAACCTTCCCCCAAACTTACACCTAAAAGTGACAGACTGGGAGGGTTCTTGCTGAGCCCATTCTTTTCAAAGTTCTGTTTACCAAATATTTACATTTGTAAGGGTATCTTCCTCTGTGTAGTGGGAAGAGGGGTGGGGATGACCTTATCTGTGAAAACTCTTATCAGTATGGAAGGAGAGGACTTAAATCTACATACTCTTGATTACTGTGATTTCTGTCTCTCTGGCCACATTCTCCATAGGTGGCCCTGCAAAGAATTGTCTGACAAACATTTACATTTCCCTCTCCATGTGAATTGTCTTTTTAGCCTCTGAAATCCCAAACCACTACCTGCCCCCAATATCCTCCTTTGTCTTTAGCTGAAGATGGTATTTAAGATGAGAATCTATGGATTGTGTTGAGAAACTCAGTGTCCCTGGTTTCTCCCATGTATACATATTATTAAACTTGGTATTATTTTCTCCTGCTAACCTGTCTTTTTAATTATTCGGCCAGCCATAAGAACCTTAAGGGAAAGGGCAGAGGGGACTTCTCCCTCTTCCCTGACATGCCAAAAAATTATTGAAGTCATTTAAGGATTGGAGATTGATCTCTTTGGAAAGGATAGATATAGAAAGTGTGAGGACCAAGGGCTAATTTGTAGCCTTAATAATATAGTACTGCATATAATATCTTTGCAGGGTTGACACTAAACTTTGTTAGCTAAAGATTAAAGAGTTATCCTTTTTTTCATATAAAAGTCTATCAGTCTAAATCTTAGCATTTGATGAGATATAGTAAAATTAACAGCAGAAGTAGACAGGGCATGATAAAAAGAATGAAGTAATCTCTGATGAGACTTTCAATAATTGTGATCCAGAATTTAAGAATGCAGATGAAAGTTATAATTATTACAAGCACATTGAGTTAAAGTAACATCTGCATTTATACAAAGCAACATCTGCTTTACCCCTAAAATATGTTTATAATTGCTGTGGATGGAAAGATGGAGCCCTCTGACAGAGAAGCATCCAGCTGGCTTGAGAGAAAATGAATGACCGAAGGAGGAACATACTCAGGGTGATCCTTTCTTCCTTAGAAAGGAGACCTAGGACCCTGCAAAAGAAGACTTTCTGGCTTGCCAAAGTAAAATTGCAGGCAAAGGTTTGCTTACAAGATGGGGTAATTCAATCTTGTCAGTGCCTGACTTTTATTTGTTTGACCTTCAGTGAAAAATGAGACTAAGTACACCTAAGAATACAAATAGTTTCAAACCTCTGAAAAAGGTTGTCAATTCTATTCACTCTTTTGGATAGGCCTTTGGTTCAAAAAGATAGGAAAACCATAAAAACAACACAAAACACATCTTTCCTACTTTAATATCTTGGGAGTTCACCATGATAGTAGATTTATGGGTGCGATATCTTATTCTTTAGAGCTCTGAACTTTTATTTTATATTGCTAAATAGTTTTGCTGTCCTTATTTCAGTGGCCTAATATTAGCCTAAATTCCGCTTAACTTCCGTAGTTTTCGACAGAGTTGACCATGCTTTCCTGGAAATTCTCCTTCCTTGTCCTTTGTGACTATTTCCTCTTATATATCTTCCTATTTTCAGGATCTCATCCTCAGTCTCTTTTTCAAATGTTCCAAGATTCTACAGTTCCACCAGGTTTTAACTGAGGCCTCTTACATACTAAGGTTGCCATTAAATTCGTCATCTCTCTTGGAGCTAGCTGATCCTGCCTGCCATTTAACCGTGAAGAAAACCCAGAACTTTGCAACATTCCATTTGAATACTGTTCAAAGTTGACAATATACCAGCCTCATTAGGTCTTTGACAGCCTTCATCTTGTTAAGACTTACAACTTAAACGTGTCAGCCCCACCATGAGTTTCATCCTTATCACCCACTCTTGTTTCAAATGCAAATATCCAGCTCTCTTTTCACTATGCTGTACTTTTTACCCTACACTCTACATTGCTAACCTCACTCCAATCTTTTCTAATTTGCCCTCTGAAACCCTTATTCCATGACAAGAGTTCCTTACGTGTTAAACTTCTTCAGGGAGTGCTGCCCCCAACCGTTGGCCTTAAATCCTCTGAAAAAATAGACAAGAAACTTCCAATAATAGTTATCTATAAGGAGTAGCACATGAGAATGGGGGGAGAAGAATGGAAGAGAATCTAATTTGACAAATATTACACAGTGCTTATTATGCGCCAAGCAGGTCTGGAAGTAGGGTTGAATTTCTCCTATATTCCCAATCCATTGTGGTTTCAGCTTGAAAACATTCCACATTTATATGTAGTTAGCTACCTAACTTTATTAAATATGAATTTTTTTTACAATAATGGTTTTGTTTTCTACATGTTGTTCACAACCTAATTTTGCACTTAATAATATGAGAGGAATACTTTTCAATGGCATTAAATATTTTCTACAACATGGCTTTTAAAGATTCCTTGGTATTTATCAAGAAGATGAACCATAATTAATTTAATCAATACTGTATTTTTAGACCTTAAGTTTCTAAATTTCTCGGTTATAAACTATGCTGTAACAATCATTCTTACACATAAATCATTGTGATGTTCTCTGAGTAGATAAACAGGTTCTGAATTCTGATTGGCACACATTCTTAGATGTTGAATTATTGGATCAGGTGGGTCAAAGAGTATGAACATTTTCAAGACTTCTTGTTTTTGTTCCTCTTCTAGGTGAACTTGACTTTTAGAACTAACATGTTTGTTTTCATTGGAAAGTTAATACATATTCATTATAGACAATTAGGAAAACATAGAAGAGCAAACAGAATAAAATAAAATTAATATATATTCTAAAGATAATCAGTATTAATACTTTATTAATACAGTATTAATACTCTCTTCAATAAAATTAGAATAATATACATACTATTTTGTAACCTAATTTTTCACTGAATACATCATCAATATTTTTACATGTCATTAAAAAGTCTTCAGAAACATTTTTTTAATGGCTATATATGGCTATATCTTATGAATGTATTATAATTTATTTAACTAATCCACAATTTTAAATATTTGGTGGTTTCTAAATTTTACTATTATAAATAGTGCTGTCATAAATATCTAGGTACATAGATTTTTGTACACATTTATAATTTTTTTCCTAGGGCAATTCCAGAAATGGAATTGATGGGTCAAATAGTGTGATTATTTTAATTGATATAATTAGAAGAGAAAGATTGCATCAATTTCCATTCCCCTAGCAAGGTGTTAAAGTGTATACATCACTCACGCTTGAAAACATTAGATATTATACTTTAAAAGTTGGTATTAATTTGGTATTGGTATTAATTTGAATTTATTTAACTGTTTTCAATGTTTCACCTTTAAGTATGGCATTAGCTGTGGTTTTTCATAGATGCCCTTTATCAGGTTTAGGAAGGTCTCCTCTATGTCTAGTATTGTGAATGTTTTTATCATGAAAGGGGTTAGATTTTTGTCAAAAATTTTAAAAATATTTATTGATCAATGTATTAGTTTTTAATATTAAAAATTAATTTTTAATCATACAAGTAATGCAATATTCAAACATTAAGGTAAGGCTCAAATCCCTTTGGCATCACCCTAAAATCTGATGCTATTCTCCCTCCCTAGAGGGGACTGACTACATTTATCAATTTGGTGATTATCCTTCCAAATATTTATATATATCTACATAGAAAATCTGCAGTATTATATGTTTATATGTGTACACATAAAAGATATCATTATATATATATAACTAGGCAAATTACTCTTTTTCTCTCCGTTACGTCTTATATATAGTTTTGTGTTAGTACACATAGATCTACCTTCTTCTTTTTTTTGTGAGGAAGATTAGCCCTGAGCTAACATCCGTCGCCAATCCTTCTGTTTTCGCTGAGGAAGATTGGCCCTGGGTTAACATCCATGCCTATCTTCCTCTACTTTACATGGGACGCTGCCACAGCATGGCTTGATGAGCGGTGCATCGGTTCGCGCCCGGGATCCTAACCTGCAAACCCCTGGCCGCCAAAGTGTAGCATGTGAACTTAACCGCTACACCACCGAGCCGGCCCCTACCTTGTTCTTCTTAAGCCCTATGTGGTATATAAAACTAGTTTATTTAGCTTGTCAGTATGGAAATGCTGTGGTTTATTTAAGTAGCCAATATGAATATGACATATTTAGTCATTTCCCCTACTCTTGGCACTTAGGTTGTTTCTAGCATTTTGCTATTATAAACAAATGCTACAGTAGCCATATTTGTACACACCTTCTTGTGCCTATGCGGCTTTGATTACTAACTACAAGCTGATGACCAACAACTTATATTTATTTCTCTAGCCATCCAGCCCAGATCTACATTGAAGATAGTAAAATAAAGCAGAAATAAAGAGGTTCTGAGAAATATACTATATTATAATTCATGTGCTATTATGCAGTGAATAGTAATATATAGTAATGTGCTATAATATAATATGGTATAATATAAATAATATGCTTCATGGACTAAATCTAATTTTTAGATGTCCATGGGACATTTATGATACCAGATGATACAGTAGGTCTCAAATAAAACTTCTGCATACTCTAAAAAACACATTTGATGTACCCCACATTCTCCATTCACCATGCAATAAATTATATAACCCACACCTCCCATTTTATTCTTTCACTGCCCAACAAATCAGAAATAAAATCTACAAATTTATGTATAACCCTCAAGTTAGAGAGAAAATCATAACTGCAATTAGAAAATATCAATAATGAGGACCCAGCATATCAAAACTTATGGAAAACATGAAAGCCAAACTCATAAACACAGTCATAATTGTAAATGATTCAATCAGAAGAAGAAGAAAATAAATGAACAAAATACTCAACTCATGAAGTTAGAAGAACAACAAAACAAATGTGTGGAATGTAGGAGCAAGGACGTTAAAAAAACAAACTTGGAAATTATAAATTGGAAAACAGAAATGTTGTAGGATTGCTTAAAAAAAATCCAAAAGCCATTTGCATGGAAACACATGCACACACACTCACACAGACAGAGTTTAAGCAGATCAAATCAAGAAAGAAAGAAACAACCTACTAAGATTAGGAATTACCATTGGGATATAAATATAGGTAAGGATTATAAAAAAGATTTTAAAATCTGAGAATCTTGGTGAAATTAAAAATTTTGTAAGAAGATATAAAAATGATCAATGCTGGCTCGGTAACACTGGAACACATGAACAAACCAACAATATCAAGTTATGATGTTTATAAAAGACTGAGACAAGTTTATGGCTTTCCTCACCCCTCCCAAACTTCCATGAAACAAATAATTCTTGTCCTAAAGAAGCGATTTTGAGGTTAAGTACAATATTCAAAGCTTCTTATTTATTTATTTATGTATTTATTTATTTTTTTGTGAGGAAGATCAGCCCTGAGCTAACATCCATGCCAATCCTCCTCTTTTTGCTGAGGCAGACCGTCCTTGGGCTAACATCTATTGCCAATCCTCCTCCTTTTTTTTTTTTTTTTTAAAGATTTTATTTATTTATTTTTTTCCCCCAAAGCCCCATCAGATAGTTGTATGTCATAGCTGCACATCCCTCTAGTTGCTGTATGTGGGACGCGGCCTCAGCATGGCTGGAGAAGCGGTGCGTCGGTGCACGCCCGGGATCCGAACCCGGGTCGCCAGCAGCGGAGCGCGTGCACTTAACCGCTAAGCCACTGGGCCGGCCCACCTCCTTTTTTTTTTTTCTCTTTTTCTCTCCAAAGCCCCAGTAGATAGTTGTATGTCATAGTTGCACATCCTGCTGGCTGCTGTATGTGGGACGCCACCTCAGAATGGCCCACCAAGCCGTGCAAAGATGCACACCCGGGATCCGAACCCGGGCTGCCAGTAGCAGAGCGCACGCACTTAACTGCTAAGCCACGGGGCCGGCCCCACAAAGCTTCTTAATTTATGCTTGTAAAGTTAGCATAACCCTGTTAGTGAAATCCGACAAAGACAGCAGAACAAAACAAACAACATACCAATCTTATTTGTGAATATACGTGGAAAAATCCGAAATGATTTATCAGCAAATGATTTCCAGTGTTAGTTTAAGGCATATCGCATTGTGACTGAGGGGATTGTATTTACGCAAGACATTGGTGCTTCAGAGTTGGGAAATCTATTAATAAAATTTATCACAATTATGTAAAAATGTATTAAAAAGATAGTCAATTAAAATTTATATCTGTTCCTAAATTTAAAGAAGCAAAACTCTAAACTCTTAGCTAAGAATACAAGTATATTTACATAATATGATAAAATTTCCTCCAGTCAATACCTAACTTTGTATCTGATGGTGAAAAATTAAAGACATTTCCATTAAAATCTGATATCACTACCATCATTTCATTTTTTCCTCATTACTCTGGAAGTTCTACCTAATGTGACAAAAGTAGAAAACAGCATACATATCAGAAAGAAGAACACAAAGTTGTCACTATTTACAATTATAAAATCATTAGAAAAAAATAAGAGAATTCAGTAACATTTCCAGTTGCAAACTGGAGGTGTTATATACTTACAATAATAAATTAGCATATATTATGAGAAAAGATCCTATTCACAAAGGCAATAAATATAGCAAGTAATGTGAAGAGACCTTTATGAAGAAAGCTATTAGACTTTATGGATATACATTAAAAGAAACATGAGTAAATGGAGATTCTACATTTCTGGATGGGAAGACAATATTGCTCTGATGCCTATTCTCTCCCAAAAGGTATAGATACATATATTTAATGGAATTCCAATCAAAATCTCCAAAGTTACAATGATATGTGTGGTACTGGTGCTAGAATAAACAGCCATAAAAATGAAACAGAAGAGAAAACCCTCCATATACCCCCAACATTTAATATATAGTATATGATAAAGGTTTCATTTGACTTGTTTGTATATTCCTGGTTTAGCTTTATGCATGTACGTTTGTAGATAGATATAGATTTAGGTGTAGATGCAGATGTAGATATAGATACAGTTTTATCCTAATTCATTTTATTTTATGTGTATCTCTTTTACAAATCCTTTCATTGTGTTTACGGTTTTGATCCATCTGAGTTTCTTTGACTTTAATCAAGGAGTTTAAATAATTGGTTTTATTTTAATAATTATTATATTTGTCTTGCTTCTAAAATTTTGTTTTATTTAATGTTTCTTTTTCCTCTTTTTGAAAATCTTAGTTCTCTATTATGTGTTTAATCTTATTGTTTCCTTTGTAACAGTAGGTATAATAGTGCCCATTCCTTTTTAAAACGATAAAACCATATTTGTATCTATAATTCTTAAATGTCAAATTAAGAATAAAAAGTTTTCTATTACATTCTTCTATACAAGATGAAAACACTAGCATATTTTAATTTACTCCACCACACTGCTTCCTGCCTCTCACTTTTCTTTTGCTCTTTGTTTTTGAAATTTTATTTAATTTTGAATAAGTAATACATTCTTATAGCTCAACGTTCAAAAGGCACTAGAGGCTTTACAGTGAAAATTTCTCTATAACCTCTGTCCCCCAACCAGCTTCCTACTTCCCCTTCCTGCAGGCAGGCAACCAAAGTTATCAGGTTGCCAAGCTGTTATCACACGATAATAATTTGCTTTTCCTCTTTCTCTGCTGGAAGATTTTCTCTCTTCTTTATAGAGTAAGAAGCCTTATGTTGGTTATTTACCTATTACCTGACAGCTCAAGCAAAATGGGGATGTAGTTGCTGGTTCTCTTCTTATTTTTAAAAATTGCTCAGTCTGCTTATCTATTTATCAAGAGCAATTTCTATCCCTATCCATGTTTTCAACACATTAACATACATTTAAAAAGCTGAACATAATTTTAAAAAATCTTTTTATTATGGAACAATTCAGACAGATATGAAAGTAGAGGGGCTATTATAATAAATACCCATGTCTTCATCCCCAGCTTCAATAATGATCAATTTATAATCAATCTTGTTTCATTTGAACCCTACCATACACCACATGTTCATTATTTTGAAACAAATCTCTAATATCATATTTAATTTCTATATATTTCACTATTTCTCAAAGTAAAAAGCTAAAATAAAACATAACTACAATACTATAATCATACTTTAAAATATCATGCAATATCCAGTGAATATTCAAATTTCCCTGATTGCTCCTAATTTTTATATAGTTTGTTTAAACCAGGATCCAAAAATAGATTGATTTTTTGCAGTTGATTGATATGGTCCCTAAGACTTTTTTTTTTTTTTTGGTGAGGAAGATCAGCCTTGAGCTAACATCTGATGCCAATCCTCCTCCTTTTTGCTGAGGAAGATTGGCTCTGGGCTAAGATCCGTGCCCATCTTCCACTTTATATGGGATGCTGCCACAGCATGGCTTGACAAGCGGTGCGTTGGTGCATGCCTGGGATCTGAACCTGTGAACCCCAGGACGCCACAGCAGAGAGCGAGCACTTAACCAGTGTGCCACGGGGCTGGCCCTCTAAGTCTTTTTTTTTTTTAATTTATTTTTTAAACCATATACAGTAAAATTAGTTCTTTTTTTTTTTTTTTGATGAGGAAGATTGGCCGTCAGCTAACGTCTATTGCCAATCTTCCCTTTTTTTTTGCTTCAGGAAGACTGGCCCTGAGCTAACATCTGTGCCAGCCTTCCTCTATTTTGTATGTGAGTTGCCACCACAGCATGGCTTGATGAGTGGTGTAAGTCCACATCTGGGATCTGAACCTGTGAACCTGGGCCACCAAAGCTGAGCGTGCTGAACTATACCTCCAGGTGGGCCCCCAAATTTGCTCTTTTTTGTCTAAAGTTCTGTGAGTACTGAGCAATAGAGTTATGTTACTACCACCACATCCAAGCTACAGAACAGTTTCATAACCAACCCACCAAATTCCCTTGTGGAGTCCATTCATAGTCAAAGCTTTTCCCCAACACCGACCACTCTGTCCCTGTAGTATTTCCTTTTCCAGAATGTTATATAAACGGACTCACACAGTATGTAGCCTATGAGTCTGGTTTCTTTCACTTAGTGCAGTGTGTTTGGCTTTCATCCTTGTTGTTGAATTTTTAGTAAATAGTAGTATTTTGCTACTATTTTTTTTTTTTTGTGAGGAAGATCAGCCCTGAGCTAACATCCATGCTAATCCTCCTCTTTTTGCTGAGGAAGACCGGCTCTGAGCTAACATCTATTGCCAATCCTCCTCCTTTTTCTCCCCAAAGCCCCAGTAGATAGTTGTATGTCATAGTTGCACATCCTTCTAGTTATTTTGCTACTATTTACTGCTGAGTAGTATTCCATTGTATGGCTATACCACAGTTTGTTAGTCCATTCACCACTCGAAGGACATTTGGATTGTTTTCAATTTTGGTGAATATGAATAAGGCTATTATAAATATTCATGTAAAGATTTTTGTGAACATATATTTTCATGTCTCTTAGGTAAATATCTAGGAGTGGAATGGCTGAATCATATGAATGTCTAACTTTTTAAGAAACTACTAAACTATCCTATAGAGTGATCATACTATTTTACATTCCCACTAGCAATGTATGAGAGTTTCCTTTGCTCTGCATCCTTACCAGCACTTGTTATTGTTTTTTCCTTTTAATTATAGCCATTCTAGTGGGCATGAAGTGGTATCGTATTGTGGTTTTAATTTATATTTCACAAATGACTAAGAATATTAAATAATTTTTCATTTGCTTATTGGCCATTTCTATATTGTCTTTGCAGAACTATTAAATCCCTTTGCCCACTTTTTAAAAACCACTTTATTGAGGTATGATTGACATACAAAGCTGTACATATTTAATGTGTACAGCTTGATGAGTTTGGAGATAAGTATATATCCATGATACCATCACCATAATCTGCACCATAAACATGTGCATCATCTCCAAAAGTTTCCTCCTACCCTCTTTGTTTAGTATTATTACTATTTTTATGTTTTGTGATAAGAACATTTAATATAAGATCTACTCTCTTAGCAAAGTTTTCAGTATGCAATATTTTATTGTTAACTACAGTCATGTTGGTGTACGTTAGATCTCCAGGACTTATTCATCTTGGGTAACTGAAACTTTGTACTGTTTGACCAACATCTCCCCATTTCTCCCTTCATGCAGCCACTGGCAACCACCATTCTACTCTCTGCTTCTAGGAGTTTACTATTTTAGATTCCTCATGTAAGTGGTATCATGTAGTCTTTGTTCTTCTGTGTCTGGCTTATTTCACCTAGCATAATGTTCTCCAGGGTCATCCATGCTGACTCAAATGGCAAGATTTCCTTCTTTTTTAAGACAAGATCTCAAAGAGCTATCTTCACTCCCATGTTCACTGCAGCATTATTCATAATAGCCAAGACATGGAAACAAACTAAATGCCCATCAATGGACAAATGAATAAAGAAAATATAGTATATACATACAATGGAATACTATTCAGCCTTTAAAAAGAAGGAAGTCCTTTACCCATTTTTTTATTTTTATTTTTTTAATTGATGTTTGAATAGTTTATAACATTGTGAAATTTTTGGTTGTACATTTTTGTATGTCCATCACCATATACATGTTTCCCTTCACCCCTTGTGCCCACCTCCTACCCGCATTGCCCCTGGTAACCACAATACAGTTTTCTCTGTCCATGTGTTGGTTTATATTCCACGTATGAGTGAGATCATACAGTGTTTGTCTTTCTCTTTCTGGCTTATTTCACTTAACATAATACCCTCCAGGTCCATCCATGTTGTTGTAAATGGGATGATTTTGTCTTTTTTTATGGCTGAGTAGTATTCCATTATATATATATACCACATCTTCTTGATCTAATCATCAGTAGAGGGACACTTGGGTTGCTTCCACTAATCGGCTGTAATGAACAATGCTGCAATGAACATAGGGATGCATAAGCCTCTTTAGATTGTTGATTTCAGGTTCGTTGGATAGATTCCCAGTAGTGGGATAGCTAGATCATAGGGGATTTCTATTTTTAATTTTTTGAGGAATCTCCATACCGTTTTCCATAGAGGCTGTACCAGTTTGCATTCCCACCAGCTGTGTATGAGGGTTCCTGTTTCTCCACATGCTCTCCAACATTTGTTGTTTTTTGTCTTGGTGATTATAGCCATTCTAACGGGCGTGAGGTGGTATCTTAGTGTTGTTTTGATTTGCATTTCCCTGATGATTTGTGATGTTGAACATCTTTTCATGTGCCTATTGGCCATCTGTATATCTTCTTTGGTGAAGTGTCTGTTCATTTCCTCTGCCCATTTTTTTGACCGGGTTGTTTGTTTTTTGGTTGTTCAGTTGTGTGAGTTCTTTATATATTATGGAGACTAACCCCTTGTCAGATATATGTTTTGCAAATATTTTCTCCCAGCTGGTGGGTTGTCTGTTCATTTTGATTCTGGTTTCATTTGTCTTGTAGAAGCTCTTTAATCTAATAAAGGCCCACTTGCTTATTTTTTCTTTAGTTTCCCTAGTCTTGGTAGGCATGTCATCCAAAAAGATTCCTTTATGACCCATGTCAAATAGTGTGTTGCCTATATTTTTTTCTCCTACGAGTTTTATAGCTTCGGGTCTCACCTTCAGGTCTTTGATCCATTTTGAGGTAATTTTTGTGAATGGCGATACTGTGCCCATTTTTAATTAGGTTATTTGTCTTTATACTGTTGATTTATACTTGCATTTTATGTATTCTGGATACTAGACCCTTATCAGACGTATAATTTTCAAATATTTCCCCCCAATCTGTGTGTCTTTTCATTTTCTGATAGTGTCCTTCGACACACAAAAGATTTTAATTTTGATGAAGTCCAATTTATCTATATTTTTGTTACTTGTGCTTTTGATGTCATATCTAAGAAACTGTTGACCAATCTAACTTAATGAGGATTTATACCTGTGTTTCATTCTAGGAGTTTTATAGTTTTAGCTTTTACATTTAAGACCTTGATTCAGTTTTGTGTCAATTTTTTGTATGTGGTGTGTGTGATAGGGGTCCATATTCACTCTTTTGAATGGGAACATCCAGTTGTCCCAGCACCATTTGTTGGAGAAACTATCATATCTCTATTGAATTGTCTTGGCACCTTTTGTGAAAATCAACTAACCATGCATGTATGGGTTTATTTCTGGACTTTTAATTCTATTTTGATGTATATTTTAATCCTTATACCAGTACCACACTCTCCTGACTACTGTAGCTTTGTAGTAAATTTTGAAATCGAGAAGTACGGGTCTTTCATCTTTGTTGTCTTTTCAAGATTGTTTTAGCTATTCTGGGTCTCTTTCAATTCCATACGGTTTTAACATCAGTTTTTCCATTTTCTACAGAAGGACATTGGGATTTTGATAGGATTGCATTGAATCTGTAGATCAAATTGGGGAATATTGCCATCTTAACAATATTAAGTCTTCCAATCAATAGCGTGGGATATCTTCCCATTTATTTGGATCTTCTTTAAATTTTTTCAAAATATTTTGTAGTTTTCAGTGGAGAAGTCTTGCACTTCTTGGATTAAAATTATTCTTAATTGTTTTATTCTTTCTGATACTGTTGTCTATGGAATTATTTTCTTAATTTCATTTTTGGAATGTTCTTTGCATTGTACAGAAATATGACTGAATTTTGTGTTTTGGCCTTGAATCCTGCAATCTTGTTGAACAGGTTTATTAGCTCTAATAGTTTTTTGTGGATTCTTTAGAATTTTCTTTGTATAAGATTATGTCACCTGCAAATAGAGAAACTTACTCCCTCCTTTCCAGTCTCAATGCATTTTCTTTCTTTTTCTTTCTTTATTATCCTGGCTATAAATCCCAATACAATGTTGAATAGAAGTGGTGAGAGTGGGCATCTTTGTCTTATTCTGGTTTTAGGGGGAAACTTTTCAGCCTTTTTTCTTTAAGTATGATATTAGCTGTGGGTTTTTCATAGAGACTCTTTATCAGGTTTAGGAAAGTCTCTTCTATTTCTAGTTTTCTGAGTGTTTTTATCATGAAACGTATTTGATTTCATCAAGAACTTTTTTCTGTGTCTACTGAGGTGAACGTGCTTTTTTGTCTTTTATTCTATTAATATGGTGTATTACATTGATTAATTTTCATATGTTGAACCAACCTTGCATTCCTGGGATAAATCCCCCTTGGTCATGGTGTATAATCTTTTTTATATGCCGCTGGGCTTGGTTTGCTGGTATTTTGTGGAGGATTTTTGCATCTGTATTCATAAATAAAGGATATTGTTCTGTAGTATTACCTGTGATGTCCTTTTCTAGTTTGGTATCAAGGTAATACTGACCTTGTAGAATGGGTTGGGAAGTATTCTCCTCTCTTATATTTTTGGAAGAGTTTCTTATTTTCCTATGAGTGGGTCATATTTTCTTGTTTCTTTACATGCTTCATAATTTTTTGTTGATAGCTGGACATTTTAAATATTATGATGTGGCTTCTCTGGAAATCAGATTCTCCTTCTTGCTTGGGGTTTGTTGATATAGCTTGTTTTGGATTGTTGTTGTTTATTTCAAGGGATTTTAAACTATTTTTTTAAAATAGTTTTATTATTTTTTAAAATTTATTTTATTGAATCACATTAGTTTATGACATTATGTAAATTTCAGGTGTATATCATTATATTTCAGCTTCTGTGTAGACTGCATCATGTTCACCACCAAAAGTCTAGTTTCCATCCATCACCATACATATGTGCCCCTTTACCCCTTTTGCCCTCCCCCACCCCCTTGCCCTCTGGTAACCACCAATCTGTTCTCTGTATCTACATGTTTGTTTCTTCCACATATGAGTGAATTCATATGGTAATTGTCTTTCTCCGTCTAACTTATTTTGCTTAGCATAATACTCTCAAGGTCCAACCATGCTGTTGCAAATGGTACGATCTCATATTTTTTATGGCTGAGTAGTATGCCACTGTATGTGTGTGTGTGTGTATATATATATATATATATATATATATATATACACATATATATGTACCACATTTTCTTTATCCATTCATTGTTGATGGGCACTTAGGCTGCTTCCAAGTCTTGGCTGTTGTGAATAATGCTGCAATGAACATAGGCATGCATAAGTCTCTTTGAATTAGTGTTTAAACTATTTGTGTAAAGTCTGTATTCTTTGTCATGTGTGGCAATTGAATTCTCTGTTTTGTTCCATTAATGTACAGAGAGTGTTTTGAAATATTTTCCTTAAACACATGGAGCTTAAAAAATTCCCTCTGTCTTTGCAGATTGGCTTTGTGTTGGGACACTCTTTCAACACTTTAGCCAGGCTACTTACAACTCTGCCTTAGCCTTTACTTTCTGTTTCCATTTAGCCTGAAGGTCAGCCAGAGGTGAAAGTTTAGGGTCTTCTCAGGGATTTTCTAGGTATACTTCCGGCCCTGGATATGTACATGCCCTTCTTGATTCCCTGGTATAGGTAGGGGCTTTTAATAGCCCTTATTCCTCACTTATATCATTTTTTGGCCTTTTCCTTCCTAGGATTATCAGTCTGTCTATTGCTTGTCTTGACTGTTGTCCCTAGCCCCAGGTTGCTGTGGCCAAGACCTGTGCGTTTATATGTTTTCAGCAAACATGGCCCTGGAAGCTTCCCCAGCCCTGGGAATGCTCTGAGTTTGGTGAAACAAAGGCAAGCCCTTGAGCTGATTCTTCAGAGAGCCACCAGACAGGACAAAACACACAATCACAGTTCTTTGAGAATAAGGTCTTTATTCCTCCCTCTGTTACCAGCAAATTTCACCAGTAATGCTGCTGCTGTTTTCATGGCTGCCACCAAGCTGGAGAGTGAAGGATGGTAAACTGGTAAGTTAAAATCCCACAGCACTCTCTTACCGAAATCCAGCAGCTTCGTTCTTCATTAAGTGTTCCCCTGGTTATTACAATTATTTTTTAAATTTTTGATTATATTCTATAGTTCTGAAAAAGTTGATCTTGACAGTTTTTGCCAGCTTGTTTATTGCTTTTGTGGAGGCATAGAGTTTTGTAGTTCCCTAAGTCACCATTTTTGGTGATATCCTCCCCCGTAGGCTTTAGAATAGGAGTGGTGAGATCCTTTCCTTGTTAATGATCTTAGGGGAAAGGCACAGTGGAGTATGATGTTAGCTGTAGGGTTTTTATCTGATTCCTTTTATCTATTTAAGAAAGTTCCCACCTGTTCTGAGGATGCTGAAAGTTTTTATAATGAATAGATGATGAATTTGGCATATATAATTTTTGCAACTATTAGGATGATTGTGTCATTTTTAAAGTTAGGCTGATAATATGGTGCAATAAAGTGATTTATTTTTGTCTGTTGAACTTGCCTTGCATTGCAAGGATAAATCCCACTATTTGCTAATATTTTGTTGAAGATTTTTGTGTCTATGTTCATGAGGATTATTGGTTTCTAGTTTTCTTTTCTTGTGATGTCTTTGTCTGGTTATCATCATAAAATGGTTTGGTAAGACTTCCTTTCTCTTCTAGTCTATGCAAGAGTGTGTGGAGAATTGGTATTATTTCTTCCTTAAAGGTTTGCTGGAAGTCGCATGTGAAAGCATCTTGGCCTGAAGTTTTGTTTGTTGGAATGTTTTAAACTATGAATTCAATTTTCTTAAAAAATATAAAAATATTTAATTTATCTATTTCTGAATGAGTTTTGGTAGTAGGTCTCTTTCAAATTGTCAATTTCACCTATGGTGTTCAATTTATAGTCTCAGTCTTGCTGATAATATTCTCTCATTATCCTTTTAATGTTTATCTGGAGTGATAGTCCCTCTATCATTCCTATTATTGGCAATTTGTGTCTTGTCTCTTTTTGTCTTGGTCAGTCAGGTTAGACATTTATTAACTTTATTGATCTTTTCAAAGAGCCAGTTTTCAGTTTCATTGACTTTCTATCTTGTTTTCCCATTTTTAACTTTATCAATTTCTGCTCTTATTTTTAAAATTTCCTGACATCTGCTTGTTTTGAATTAAATTTGCATTTCTTTTTCTGTATTATTGATTTAATACATTTTCTCCTTTCTGATACAAGCTAATGTGAGAATTCAATGCTATACGTTTCAATCTAATTACTGCTTCAGGTGAATTCCACAAATTTTGATACCTCAGTTTTCTTGTCCATTCAGCTAAAATCATTTTCTGTTTTTCCTTGAGATGTTTTCATTGATCCATGTTTTTTTAGAAGTGTGTTGTTTAATTCCCAAATGTTTGGAGTTTTTCCAGATATCTTTTAGTTATTGAGTTTATTAAAATTTAGTTATAGTCAAAGAACATACTTTGTATGATTTCAATTCCTTTAAATTTTTAAAGCTTTGTTTGATGGCCCAGAATATATCTACATTGGTGAATGATCTATGTGTATTTGAAAATACTGCTTGCTCTCAGGTTGTTCATTTGAGCGTTGTATAAATGTCAATTATGTCAAATTGGTTGATAGAATTTGTCAGATCTTCTATGTCCTTGCTAATTTTCTTTCTACATGTTTTATGGATTAATGAGATAGCATGATATCTCCAAGTATATTTGTGGGTTTTTCTATTTTTCCTTTCCATTTTATCAGTTTTTGGTTTATGTATTTTGAAGCTCTGTTTTTAGGTATTTCACACATTAAAGATTGTTATGTATTCTTGGTGAATTGACCCTTTTATCATTATACAATGTCTCTCTTTATCCTTGGTTAATTTTCTTCTTTTGATATATAATTTGACTAATATTAAAAAGTTTTGCTTTAATTAGTTTTTGCAAGGTACATTTTTTCTTTCCTTTTAGTTTTAATTTATCTATATCATAATATTTAAAATGAGTTTTGTAGATAGTCTTGTATTTTTTTTTTTTTGCAAGGAAGAATGGCCCTGAGCTAACATCTGTGCCAATATTCCTCTATTTTGTATGTGGGACACTACCACAGCATGGCTTGTTGAGCGGTGTGTAGGTCATCGCCCGGGATCCGAACCCATGAACCCTGGGCCGCCAAAGCAGAGTGCATGAACTTAGCCATTACACCAATGGGCCGGCCCGTTGTGTTTTTTAGAGCAAAATTTTTTTTATTGAGGTCATATTGACTTTTAACATTGTGTAAATTTCAGGTGTACATTATTATATTTCAGTTCCTGTATATTGCATCATGTTTGCCAGAAATAGTCTAATTCTTATCCATCAAAATACACTTATGCTCCTTTACCACTTTGGCTCTCCTGCCACCCCCTATTCCTCTGGTAACCACTAATCTGTTTTCCTTATCTATATGTTTATCTTCCACATATGAGTGAAATCATACAGTATTTTTCTTTCTCTGACTTATTTTGCTTAGCATAATACCCTCAAGGCCACCTGTGTTGTCAGAAATGGCAAGATTTTGCCTTTTTTATGGCTGAGTAGTGTTCCATTGCATATATATACCACATCTTCTCTATCCATTCATCCATTGATGGGCACTTGGGTTGCTTCCACTTCTTGGCTATTGTGAATAATGCTACAATGAACATAGGGGTGCATAATGTTTTTGAATTGTTGATTTCATATTCTTTGGATAAATACTCAGTAGTGGAATAGCTGGATCATATGGTATTTCTATTTTTAGTTTTTTGACAAGTCTCCATACTGTTTTCCATAGTGGCTGCACCAGTTTACATTCCCACCAGCAGTGTATGAGGGTCCGCTTTTCTCCACATCCTCTCCAACACTTGTTATTTCTTGTCTTGTTAACTATAGCCATTCTGACGGGCGTGAGGTGATATCTCATTGTAGTTTTCATTTGCATTTCCCTAATAATTAGTGATGTTGAACATCTTTTCACGTGCCTGTTCACCATCTATATATCTTCTTTGGAAAAATGTATGTTCATAACTTCTGCCCATTTTTTGATCAGGTTGTTCATTTTTTTGCTGTTGAGTTGTATGAGCTCTTTATATATTTTGGAAATTAACCCTTTGTTGCATATGTGATTTGAAAATATTTTCTCTCAAATGGTAGGTTGTCTTTTCATTTTGTTGATGGTTTCTTTTGCCTTGCAGAAGATTTTTAATCTGATCTAGTCCCATTTGTTTATTTTTTCTTTTGTTTCCCTTGCCTGAATAAACATAGTATTTGAAAAGATACTGCTAGGACTGATGTCAAAGAGTATACTGCCTATATTTTCCTCTACGAGTCTTATGGTTTCAGGTCTTACATTCAAGTCTTTAAGCCATTTTGAGTTAATTTTTGTGTACAGTGTAAGATAATGGTCTACTTTCATTCTTTTACATGTGACTGTCCATTTTTCCCAGCACCATTTATTGAAGAGAGTTTCCATTCTCCATTGTATGTTCTTGGCTCCTTTGTCAAAGGTTAGCTATCCCTAGATGTGTGGTTTCATTTCTGGGCTCCCAATTCTGTTCCATTGATCTGTGTATCTCTTTTTCTGTTTGTACTGTGCTGTTTTGATTACTATAGCTTTGTAGTATAATTCGAATTCTGGGAGTATGATACTTCCAACTTTGTTCTTTTTTTTCAGAATTATTTTGGCTGTTTGGAGTCTTTTATTGTTTTATATAAATTTCAGGATTCTTTGTTCTATTTCTGTAAAGAATGTCATTGGGTTTCTGATTGGGATTGCATTGGATCTGTAGATTGCTTTAGGTAATATAGACATTTTAGCTATGTTTATTCTTCCAATCCATGAGCGTGGAATATCTTTCCATTTCTTTATGTCATCTTTGATTTCTTTCAATAATGTCTTATAGTTTTCAGTGTATAGGTCTTTCACCTCCCTGGTTAAATTTATTCCTAGATATTTTAATCTTTTTCTTGCCATTGTAAATGGGATTGTATTCTTGGGTTATCTTTCTGCTGGTTCATTACTAGTGAATAGAAATGCAACTGATTTTTGTGTGTTGATTTTGTATCCTGCAACTTTACTGTATTTGTTGATTATTTCTAATAGTTTTCCAATGGATTCTTTAGTGTTTTATATATATAGAGTTGTGTCATCTGCAAACAGTAAGAGTTTCACTTCCTGCTTTTCAATTTGGATCCCTTTCATTTATTTTTCTTGCCTAATTGCTCTGGCTAAAACTTCCAGTACTATGGTGAATAAGAGTGGCGAGAGTGGGCATACTTGTTGTGTTCCTGTTCTCAGAGGAATGGCTTTCAGTTTTTCTCCATTGAGTATGATGTTGGCTGTGACATATGGCCTTTATTATTTTGCAGTACTTTCCTTTTTACCTGTTTTGTTTTGAGTTTTTGTCATAAATGGATGTGGATCTTGTCAAATGCTTTCTCTGCATCTACTGAGATGATCAGGTGATTTTTATTCTTCATTTTGTCAGTGTGGTTTATCACATTAATTGATTTGCACATGTTGAACCATCCCTCCATCCCTGGAATAAATCCCACTTGACTGAGGTGTAGGATCCTTTTAATGTATTGTTATATTTGATTTGCTAATGTTTTGTTGAGGATTTTTACATCTATATTCATCAGTGATATTGGTCTGTAATTTTCCTTTTTTGTGTTGTCTGATTTTGGCATCAGGGTAATGTTGGCCTTGTAAAGTGAGTTAGGAAGTATTTCATCCTCTTCAATTTTTCTGAATAGTTTGAGAAGAATAGGAATTAAATCTTTGAATGTTTGATAGAATTCATCGAGAAGCCGTCTGGGCCTGAAATTTTGTTTTTTTGGGTGGTACTTGATTACTATTTCAACCTCATTACTTATGATTCATCTATTCAGATTCTCTATTTCTTCTTGATTCAGTTTTGGGAGGTTGTATAATTCTAAGAATTTATCCATTTCTTCGAGGTTATCCAGTTTGTTGGTGTATAGCTTTTCTTTTTTTTTTTTATAATTTTATTTATTTATTTTTCCCCCAAAGCCCCAGTAGATAGTTGTATGTCATAGCTGCACATCCCTCTAGTTGCTGTATGTGGGATGCGGCCTCAGCATGGCCGGACAAGCAGTGCGTCGGTGTGCGCCCAGGATCCGAACCCGGGCCACCAGCAGCGGAGCGCGCGCACTTAACTGCCAAGCCACGGGGCCGGCCCGGTGTATAGCTTTTCAAAGTATTCTCTTATAATCCTTTGTATTTGTGGTGTCTGTTGTAATGTCTCATCTCTCATTTCTGATTTTATTCACTTGAGTCTTCTCTGTTTTTTTCTTGGTGAGTCTGGCTAAGGATTTGTCAATTTTGTTTATCTTCTCAAAGACTGAACTCATCATTTCATTGATTTTTTCTATTGCTTTTAGTCTCTATTTCATTTATTTCTACTCTGATTTTTATTATTTCCTTCCATCTCCTTACTTTGGGCTTTGTTTGTTCTTCTTTTTCTAGTTCTGTTAGGTATAGGGTAAATTTGTTTGTTTGATGTTTTTCTTGTTTGATGAGGTAGGCCTGTATTGCTGTAAATTTCCCTCTTAACGCCCCTTTTGCTGCATCCCATATTAGTTGGTATGTTGTGTTTTCATTCTCATTTGTCTCCGGTATTTTTTGAGTTCTCCTTTGATTTTTTCATTGATCCAACAGTTGTTTAGTAGCATGTTGCTTAGTCTTCATGTATTGGTGACTTTCCCAGCTTTTTTCTTGTAGTTGATTTCTAATTTCATAGCACTGTGGTCAGAAAAGATACTTGTTATGATTTCAATCTTCTTAAATTTATGGAGGATTGCCTTGTTTCCCAACATGTTGTCTATCTTTGAGAATGTTCCATGTGCACTTGAAAAGAATGTGTATTCTGCTGTTTCTGAATGGAATGTTCTGTATACATCTATTAAGTGTACCTGGTCTGGTGTTTCATTTAAGGCTGCTGTTTCCTTGTTGACTTTCTGTCTGGATGATCTATCCATTGATGTAAGTGGAGTGTTGAGTTCCCCCAGTATTATTGTGTTGGTGTCAATTTCTCCCTTTAGGTCTGTTAGTAGTTGCTTTATATACTTTGGTGCTCCTCTGTTAGGTGCATATATATTCATAAGTGTTATGTATTCTTGGTGGAATGTCCCTTTTATCATTTTATAATAGCCATCTTTGTCTTTTGTTATCTTTTTTATCTTTAACTCTTGCTTTGTCTGATATAAGTATGGCTACACTCACTTTATTTTGCTTGCCATTTGCTTGGGGTATCATCCCCATCCCTTCACTCTAAGCCTATGTTTGTCATTAGAGCTGAGATGTGTTTCCTTGAGGCAGCCTATTGTTGGGTCTTGTTGTTTAATCCATCCAGCCACTCAGTCTCTTTTTATTGGTGAATTCAATCCATTTATACTTGGAGTGATTATTGATATGTGAGAACTTAATACTATGATTTTGTCTTTTGTTTTCCGGTTGTTCTACATTGTTTCCATTGTTTTGCATTTCCTTTCCATTGTTTCTCTTCCCTTGTATTTCTGACTGCCATTTCAGTTTGGTGGTTTTCTGTGATGGTTTCCTCAGTTTTCTCTTTATTTATCATTTGTGCCTCTGCTCTGATTTTTTTTTTTTGTGGTTGCCATGAAGTTTGTATAAAAGTTCTCGTAGCTGAGATAGTCCATTTTCTGATAGCCTCTTATTTCCATTAGCCTATGTAGATTCCATCTCTTTCCTATTCTCCTTCTATGTTTTTTTGTCATGAATTATTCTTTTTTGTGTTGTGAGTTTGTGACCAAACTGATGTGATTATAGTTATTTTTGATACTTTCTTTCCCTTTATCTTTTCTGTTATAATTAAGTTTTTGATAAATTATTCTGATATAGAGCTGCAATTTTCTGATTATGTCTGTCTGCTTATCTCCTTGCTCAAGGTTTTGTAAACCTTTGCTTTTTAGTTTCAGATGGGGGGCTCCTTTAAAAATTTCTTGTAAGGCAGATCTAGTGGCGATAAACTCCCTCAGCTTTTGTTTGTCTGGGAAAGCTTTTATTTCTCCACCATATCTGAAGGAAAATTTCATTGGATAGAGTATTCTTGGCTGATAGTTTTTGTCTTTAAGTATTTTGAATATATCATTCCATTCTCTCCTAGCCTGTAGGGTTACTGCTGAGAAATCCATTGAAACCCTGATACAGGTTACTTTGTAGGTTGTTTTCTTCTGCCTTGCTGCCCTTAATATTTTTCCCTTGTCATTGACTTTTGCCAGTTTTAATATATGCCTTGGAGAAAGTCTTTTTGCATTGATGTAATTAGGAGTTCTATTGGTTTCATGTACTTATATGTCCAGTTCTTTCTGCAGGTTTGGGAAGTTCTCAATTATTATTTCTTTGAACATGCTCTCTGTCCCTTTCTCTCTCTCTCTTCTCGCTCTGGAATACCTAGAATCCTTATCTTAATTTTCCTAATTAAGTCAGATATTTCTCAAAGAATTTCTTCATTTTTTAAAAATCTTAGTTCTTTCTCCTTCTCCACCAGGAACATTTTTCAATTTTTATCTTCGAGCTCACTGATGCTCTCCTCCATAAGGTCTGTTCTATTTTTTATGCTTTCTACATTTTTTTTTATCTCATTAATTGTATTCTTCATATTCAGAATTTTTGTTAGGTTTTTTTTTAGAGTTTCAATTTCTTTGGTGAAGAATTTCTTCTCTTAAATAATTTTATTTCTAAGCTCATTGAACTTTCTGAGTTTCCTTGTATCTTGTTGAGTTTCTTTATGTCACCTATTTTGAATTCTCTATCAGTTAGATTGTAATATTCTGTGACTTCAAATTTGGTTTCTAGAGAGCTGTGATTCTCCTTCTGTTTTGCTCTGTTACTGTAGTTCTTCTTGATTGATGAATTGATCCCCTGCTGGTGCATTTGGGGTAGTAACCACTTTTCTTATTTAGGTACAGCTTTGGTTACTTTGGTTCTGATAGTATTTGAGAGCCTGCACTTTGCACCCCTCACTGCCTCTGCTAGAGGCGTCATCTGTGCCCTCCTTGTGCCTCTGAGGTTGCTGGTGCCTTGCTGCTTTTGATGTCACTGCAGTCTCAGGTGTTGCCACTGGTTTTACCAGGCTGTGACCACTTCTGCTGCTTCTGAGGTTGCCTGGCTCTTGTGTTCCCCTGCTTGCTCTCTGTGGGCTCTCCATGGACTCTGCTGCTGCTGCCTTTTGTACCACCTGTGCTGCTGCTCCTGGGGGATCTGGGGGTGCTGGAAGCACTACTTCCAGGGGAACTGAGTTCATAGGTGTTGCTGTTGCTCTTTGGGGGCCTGGGTTCATGTATGCAGCCACCATCGCTGGTAGAGCCGGTGGCAGGGGTACTGCCACTGGGGTCTGGGTCTCAGGCTCTGCTGTGGTTCCTGAAGCTTCAGGTCACATATGCCACCTGCCCCTGCTGAGGGAGGAGTAGGGGCTGGCTCTGTAGTCTCTGGTCACTGGCATCCACCAGTGTACTTTTTGAGATCTCTGGTCAGTGCACCATACTCCTTCAGATGTATAAATGTGTGGATCACTCAGGTGTTCTGGTGTGCTGTGCAGGGCATCCTTTGTTGGTCACTAGATGTCTCACTGGTTGTAAATTAGAGGGGAGAGACAAAGGGAATGACTCACTCCACCGTGATGCTGATATCACTCCTAAAGTCATGTTTTTTTAATATCCAATTTGATAATCTTTGTTTTTTAATTGGTGTCTTTAAATAATTTACATTTAATGTAGTTATTTATATGTTTGGATTTAGGTCTATCATTATAGTATTTTTTTTTCTGTTTTTCCCCTTTGTTTTTTGTTCCTTTGTTAAATTTTTACTTTGAATTATTGGACTATTTATTAGTTTTCCACACTAACTTATTAATTGGATTTTGCTTATTTTTTTAACTTTTTAAAAGTCATTGCTCTTGGTATTACAATACAACTTTTCACAGTGTACTTAAAATATTTCACCTCTTCATGTGAAATGTAGAAATCTTATTGTCTATTTTTCTTCACTTACTTCCATTCATGTTATAATTTAAAAATGTTATATTCAAATACATTGAAAACCAAACTGAGCAATGCTATACTTTTTGCCTTTAACTGTCATATGCATTGTAAATAACTTAAGAGGAAAAAATAGGCTACTATATTTAATAAGATAGTTACTTTTTTTCTTGTTCTTTCTTCATTCTTGAAGTTACAAATTTCCTTCTGGTACCATTTTCTGTCAGCCTTAAAATTCTTTTAGCCTTCCTTTTAGAATGTCTCTTCTGGTAATAAATTCTCTTTGTTTTCCTTTATTTGAGAATGCCTTTATTTTACATTCACTTCTGAAAGATATTTTCACTGGATATAGAATCCTGGGTTGATGTTTCTTTTCTCTCAACATTTTGAAAGTGTTTTTCTACTGTCTTCTAGTCTCTGTGGTTCCTGGTGAGAATTCTACAGTAATTCAATTCCTTGTTTCCATGTATGTAATACTTAATTTTTCCCTGTTTTCAATGATTTTTTCAAATTAATTTTTGGTGGGGCCAGCCCCATGGCGTAGCAGTTTAGTGCATGCGCTCTGCTGCTGGTGGCCCGGGTTCAGATCCCTGGCGTGCACTGATGCACCGCTTGTCAGGCCAAGCTGTGGCGGCATCCCACATAAAGTGGAGGAAGATCAGCAGGGATGTTAGCTCAGGGTCAGTCTTCCTCAGCAAAAAGAGGAGGATTGCCATGGATGTTAGCTCAGGGCTGATCTTCCTCACAAAAAAATTAATTAATTAATTAATTAAAATTAATTTTTGGTTTCCAGCAATTTGATTATGATATGTAAGGAACTTCTTTATTTGGAGTTTATCCTTTTTGGTGTTCACTGAACTTCTCAAATCTGTCATTTATTTCTTCAACCAAATGTGGGATGTTTTCATCCATGATTTCTTCAAATGTTTATTCTGTACCATTCTCTTTCTCCTGTCTGGGAATCCAATGACATGAATGTGGGACATTTTGATATTGCCCCCTAGGTATGAACCTCTCTTCACTTTTTCAATTGTCTTTCTTTGTGTTTTTCAGATAGGATAATTTTATTGGTATATTTTCAAGTTTGCCTACTTTTTCCTCTGTCATCTCCATTATGCTACTGAACTCATGAAGTGAAATTTTGTTTCAGATACTGTATTTTACTATTCTAAAATTTCAATTTATTTTCATAGTTTTTATTTGTCTGCTGAGAAGTTCTATTCTTTTAATTTATTTCAAGAATGGTCACATTTATATCACGAAGAATGGTTATAATAGCTGATTTGAAGTCTTTGTTAATTCCATCATGAGTAATCTCAGTGTTGGCTTCTTTATATAGTCTTTTTCCTTGAGAATTGATCACCTCTTCTACTCCTCTTTGGCTGCATATCACAAAATTTTGGGTTGCATTCTGGAAACTTTTAACATTAAGTTTTGAGGCTGTATTGACCTGTTAAAATACACTGGAAAATATTGAATTTGTTTATTTAACAGGTTAAGACCAAAAGTTCTGTCTTGCCTTCTACAGATGGTGGTTTCAATGTCAGTTCAAATTTTTTTTTCTTCTTGGTGGAGTGTCCCTTTTATCATTATATATTTCTCTTCTTTGTCTTCCTTAACCTGTTTTATCTTGAAGTCTGCTTTGTCTGATTTGAGTATGGCAACACCTGCTTTCTTTTGTTTGCCGTTATCTTGGAGTATTGTCTTCCATCCTTTCACTCTGAGCCTGTGTTTGTCTTTAGAGCTGAGATGTGTTTCCTGGAGGCAGCATATTGTTGGGTCTTGCTTTTTAATCCATCCTGCCACTCTGTATCTTCTGATTGGAGAGTTAAATCCATTTACATTTAGGGTAATTATTGATATATGAGGGCTTAATGTTGCTGTTTTGTCACTTATTTTCTGCTTCTTTTGCGTTTCCTTTGTTTCTTGTTCCATTTGTTTTGGACAGCCAATTCAGTTTGGTTGTTCTGTCTTATGACTCTTCTAGTTTTCTCTTTGTTTATCATATGTGATTTTGTTTTGATTATTTGTTTAGTGGTTACCTTGAGGTTTGTGTAAAAAATCTTGTGTATGAGATAGTCCGTTATCTGATGGCCTCCTATTTCCTTATACTAAGTCAATGCAATCACTTTCCTCTTCCCCTTCTAAGTCGTTCTCGTTATATCGTATTCTATCTTGTGTTGTGGCTGTGTGTTTACAGTGATGAGGTTAAATTTATTTTCCGTGAATTCCTTCCTTTGATCTTTGATTTTGGTATTTAAATGATTGCTAACCTATTCCGGTAAAGATCTACTATTTTTCTGAGTTTATCTACCTATCTTTCTCCTTGCTCCAAGATTTGTATTCCCTTTCTCTTCTTTTTTTCAGGCCTGAGGGCTTTCTTGAGTATTTCTTGTAGTGGGGGTCTCGTGGCCATGAACTCCCTTAGCTTTTGTTTATCTGGGAGAGTTACTATTTCTCCATCATATTTGAAGGATATTTTTGCTGGATAGAATATTCTTGGCTGAAAGTTTTTGTCTTTCAGTATTTTGAATATATCATTCCAGTCTCTCCTAGCCTGTAAAGTTTCTGTTGAGAAATCTGCTGAGAGCCTGATGAGAGTTCCCTTGTACGTTGTTTTTTGTTTGTGTCTAGCTGCCCTCAATATTGTTTTTTTGTCATTGACTCTGGCTAGCCTTACCACTAGGTGTCGTGGTGTGGGCCTTTGCCTGTTGACATCTTTAGGTGACCTGTTAGCTTCGCTTACTGGTATTTCCTGCTCCTTCCCCAGATTTGGGAAATTCTCAGCTATTATTTCCTTGAATAAGCTCTCTGTTCCTCTTTCCCTCTCTTCTCCCTCAGGAATACCTATAATTCTTATGTTACATTTCCTAATAGAGTCAGATATTTCTCGGAGACTTTCTTCATTTTTTTTTAGTCTTAGTTCTCTCTCTTCTTCCATCTGGAGCATATCTGTATTCCTATCCTCTAAAATGCTAATTCTTTCCTCCATATTGTCAGCTCTGTTCTTTAAAGATTCCAGATTCTCCTTTATCTCCTCCATTGTGTTCTTCATCTCCATCAGCACTGATTGGTTTTTCTTTATGATTTCAATCACTTTTGTGAAGAAACTCCTAATCTCGTTGACTTGTTTGTCTGTGTTGTCTTGTATTTTGTTGAGTGTTTTTATGATAGCTATTTTGAAATCTCTGTCATTTAGGTTATGGATTTCTGTGTCTTCAGGGCTGGTTTCTGGGTGCTTGTCATTTTCCTTCTGGTCTGGTGATTTCATGTATCTTTGCATTGTGGTTCCTGTGTTGGCTTTGTTTTTCCTCATCCTGGAAATCTCTGGTTGCAATTTCCACCCGCTGCCACTGTGTGGGGGTAAAGGGCTGTGTAATCTGAGCTCCCTGTGCTCTGCCACGGTTTTTTACTGCGATCCACGCAGGTGGCTTGGTCTGGTCTGGTCGGCTAAGCTGCAGGGTCTGGTTTGTGGGGGGGTGGGGCTCCCTCTTTTGTCCGCTGGGTCCATGGCCTGGGGGCCTTCTTGTTCGCCCCTCGTTATCCGCTCTCTGGGGTGCTCAGATGTTGATGGTACTCCATAGCAGTTCTGAGTCCTCTGTGTGGGAGTTTCCCACTGGCTGAGAGAGCCAAAAGAGCTATGGTGTCCCCGCAGAGGGCCGCCCCTCTCCCCTCTCTGGGAGCCACGTGGACTGGGATCGCTGAGCTGATGGGGCGGGAGAGGAGTTCTCCTTACCTCTCCTCAATTCCTCCGGGGGCCCAGCACGTTCCACTCTCAGATGTGTGGTAGTGTGGATCTTTCCGATCTTGCTTTTCACTATCTAGGATTCTGTTGTTGGTCTGTGACTGTTCCTTTTGTTGTATCTTATCAGGGGAAGAGTTTATGGGACAGCTCACTCTGCCATGATGCTGACGTCACTCCCCCAATTTTTTTTATTGAAGTGAATTTCACATACCATAAAATTAACCATTTTAAAAGCGTACAGTTAGGTGGCATTTAGTTCATTTAGAATGTGCAACCACAATATTTATCAAGTTCCAAAACATTTTCATCATCTAAAAGGACAAGTCTGTACCAATTAAGCAGTCACTCCCCATTCCTCATCTTCCCAGCCCCTGGCAACCACTAACCCACTTTGTGCCTCTTTGGGATTATCTATTCCATATATTTCATATAAGTTAAATAATACAAAATGAGATCCTTTGTGTCTGGCTTCTTTAACTTCACATAATGTATTCAAGGATCATCTACCTTGTAGCGTGTATCAGTACATAATTCCTTTTTATCACCAAATAATATTACATGGTATGTATCTACCACATTTTGTTTATCCATACATCCATTGATGGACATTTGGGTTGTTTCCCCCATTTGGCTTTTATAAATAGTGCTGCTGTGAACATTTGTGTATAAGGATTTGTTTGAGTACCTATTTTCAATTGATTTGGGTATATATTAGGACTAGAATTGCTTGGTCATATGTAATTCCGTGTTGAATTTTTTGAGGAACCATCACACTGTTTTTCATAGTAGCTGCATTACTTTACACTCCCACCAGAGTTGTATGAGGGTTCCAATTTCTCTACATCCTTCTCAACACTTGTTATTTTCTATATTTTTGATTATAGTCATGCTAAAGGATGGAGCCACAAGAGATACCTGGGGCCACTGAGCCACTGGGGTTGCTAGAGCTGGCCAGTGCTTGGTGCACTGGGACCCTGGGTTGGCAGGGGCCCTCTGAGACCCCGGAGCCAGGAAAGCTGCCTGGAGCTGTAGGAACTGCCCGGGGCCTTTGGAGCTGGCAGGCGCGGGGGTGATCCGGGGGCCTAGATTTGCAGGAGCCCACCTGGAGCCTGGTGCTGCTGAAATTGCCTGGGGTCATAGGAGCCTCCTGCGGCTGCTGGAGCTGGCAGGTGCTGGGGTGATATGGGTACTTGGGTTTGTGGGAGCTTGCTGGAAGCCTGGTGTTGTGGAAGCCACCTGGGTCCACAGGAGCTAGCAGGCACTGGGGTGAGCTGTAGGCATGGATTCACAGAAGCCCCACTGGCCACCTGGGGCATGGGGAGCCACCAGGGGGCATGGGGAGCCAGCTGGGGCTGTTGGAGCTGGCAGATGCTGGATTGAGACAGGGCCTGTGTTCACAGAAGCCCGCTAGGAACTTGGTACCATGGAAGCTGCCTGGGGCTACTGGAGACTGCGGGCCCCAGGGTGAGCCAGGGGGTCTGGGTTCACTGGAGCTTGCCAGGATCCTGGTGTTACCAGAGCTGCCTAGGGCCACTAGAGTCGATAGATGTGGCATGAGACAGGAGCCTGGGTTTCAGGGACCCCACAGGGAGCCTTGTTGTGTAAGCCGCCTGGGATGTGGGAGGTGCCTGGGTCTGCTGGAGTAGGCAGACAATGGGGTGAGTAGGTTTCTTGATTCATGGGAGCCTACCAGAGGCCTGATGTCAAGACAGCCACCTGGGGCCACTAGAGCCAGCAGGTGCCTGGGTAAAATAGGGACCTGTGTTCCCAAGAGCTTTCCAGGAGCCTGGTGTCGTTGGAGTCGCCTGGAGCCGCTGGAGCAAGCAGGCACCAGGGAAGGCCTGGGTACCCAGGAGCCCGCAGGGAGCCCTGCCATGGGATCTGCCTGGGGCCACGTGAGCTGCTTGGGTCACTGGAGTAGGCAGGTTCTGGAGTTGAGCTGGAGTCCTGGTTTTGCAGGAGCCTGCTGGGAGCCCTGCCGTGGAAGCCACCTGGGGCTGTGGGAGATACCTGAGGCTGCTGGAGTAGGTGTGTGCCAGGATAAGCCAGGGTCTGGGTTCACAGGAGCCCACCAGGAGCTTGGTGCCTAGGATGCCACTTAGGGTTTCAGGAGGGTGATTGGTGACCTAGGTTCATGGGAGACCACATTAACCATCAGGGGAATGCAATATACCATTTTCTTTATCCATTAATCTGTCGATGGACACTGAAGTTGTTTCCGTATCTTGGCTACTGTGAATAATGCTGCAATGAACATGGGAGTGCAGATATCTCTTCTATACTCAGAAGTGAGATTGCTGGATCATATGGTAGTTCTATTTTTAATTTTTGGAGGAACCTCCATACTGTTTTCTGTAATGCTGTATCAATTAACATTCCCACCAACAGGGTTCCCTTTTCTCACATCCTTGACAACACTTGTTATCTCTTGACATTTTCATAATAGCCATCCTAACAGGTGTGAAGTGATAGCTCATTGTGGTTTTCATTTGCATTTCCCTGGTGATTATTGATTTTGATCATCTTATCATATACCTACTGGTCATTTGTATGCCCTCTTTGGAAAAATGTCTATTCAGGTTCTTTGCCTACTTTTTAATCTGATTATTTTTTTTTAGCTATTGAGTTGTATTGAGTTTGTTATATATTTTGGATATTAACCCTTTATCACATATATGGTTTGCAAATATTTTTTCCCATTTCATAAGTTGCCTTTACATTTTGTTGATGGTTTCCTTTGCTGTGCAGAAGCTTTTTAGTTTGATGTAGACCCACTTTTTTGTTTTTACTTTTGTTGCCTGTGCTTTTGGTGTCAGATTCAAAAAATCATTGCCAGGACCAATGTCAAGAAGCTTTTTCACTACATTTTCTACTAGGAGTTTTATGGTTTTGTGTCTTACGTTTAAGTCTTCAATCCATTTTGAGTTGATTTCTGTGTATGGTGTAAGATAAGGGTCCAATTTCATTCTTTTGCATGTGAATGTTCAGTTATCCCAACACCATTTATGGAGGAGACTGTCCTTTTCCCATCATGCCTTTTTGCACTCTTGCCATAGATTAGTTTACCATATATGCATAGATTTATTTCTGGGCGCTCTACATTGGTCTATATGTCTATTTTTATGCTAGTACTATACTGTTTTGATTACTGTGGCTTTGTAATATAATTTGAAATTGGGGAGTATTATGCCTCCAGCTTTGTTCTTCTTTCTCAGGATTGCTTTGGTGATTCAGGGTCTTTCATGGTTCCATATGAATTTTAGGATTGTTTTTTCTGTTTTTGTGAAAAATGCCATTGGAATTTTGATAGAGATTGCATTGAATCTGTAGATAGCTTTGTGTAGAATGGACATTTTAACAATATTAATTCTTCCAATCCATGAACACAAAATATCTTTTTCATTTATTTGTGTCTTCTTCAATTTCTTTCATCAATCTTTTATAGTTTCAGTGTACAGATCTTTCACCTCCTTGGTTAAATTTATTCCTAAGTGCTTTATTCTTTTTGATGCTATTATAAATGGAATTGTTTTCTTAATTTATTTTTTCAGATAGTTTGTTGATAGTGTATAGAAATGCTACTGATTTTTGTATTTTGACTTTGTATGCTGAAACTTTACTGGATTCATTTATTAGTTTTAAGGGAAATCTTTAGAGTTTTCTATACATCAGATTATGTCATCTGCAAACAAAGACAATTTTACTTCCTTCTTTCTGATTTGGATACATTTCATTTCCTTTTCTTGCCTAATTGCTCTGGCTAGGACTTCCAGTACTATGTTGAATAGAAGTGGTGAAAATGGACACCCTGCTCTTGTTCCTGATCTTAGATTTGGAAAATCTTTCAGCTTTTCACCATTGGGTATGATGTCAGCTATGGGCTTGTCATATGTGGCCTTTATTATGTTGAAGTACATTCCTTCTATACTTAATTTGAGGGTATTTATCATGAAAGTGTGTTGAATTTTGTCAAATGATTTTTCTGCATCTTTTAAGATGATCATATGATATTCATCCTTCATTCTGCTAATGTGGTGTACCGCATTTATTGATTTGCACATGCTGAACCATCCTTGCATCCCTGGGATAAATCTCACTTGATCATGGTGTATGATCATTTTAATGTGCTGTTGAATTCAGTTTGCTAGTATTTTTGTGAAGGATTTTTGCATCTATGTTCATCAGGTATATTGGTCTATAGTTTTCTTTTCTTGTAGTGTCCTTGTCTGCCTTTGGTATGAGGGTAATGCTGGCCTTGTAAAATGAGTTTGGAAGTGTTCCCTAATCTTCAAATTTTGAGAAGAGTTTGAGGAGGATTGATATTAATTCTTCTTTAAACGTTAGGTGGAATTCATCACTGAAGGGATCTGGCCCTGGATTTTTCTTTGTTGGGAGATTTTTGACTACTGATTCAATCTTCTTACTCGTTATTGTTCTGATCAGATTTTCTATTTCTTCATGATTCAGTCTTGGTACGTTGTATGTCTCTAGGAATTTATCCATTTCTTCTAGGTTACCCAATTTGTTGGCATAAAATTTTTCATAGTTGTGTCTTATGATCCTTTTAATTTCTGTAGTGTCAGTTGTAATATCTCCTCTTTCATTTCTAACTTTATTTATTTGCATCTTCTCTTTTTCTTAGTTATCGTAGCTAAAATTTTGTCAATTCTGTTTATATTTTCAAAAAAGCAACTCTTCGTTTTGTTGATATTTTCTAATGTCTTTCTTGTCTCTATTTCATTTATTTCTGATCTTTGTTATTTCCCTCCTCCTACTAACTTTGGGCTTAGTTTATTCTTCTTTTTACAGTTCTTTGACATTTGAAGTTAGGTTGCTTATTTGAGATCTTTCTTCTTTTTAAAATGTAGGTGTTAAACTGTAAACTTTCCTCTTAAAACTGCTTTTGCTGCATCCTACAAGTTCTAGTATATTTTGTTTCTATTTTCATTTGTCTTAAGATATTTTTTGATTTCACTTCTTTTTTTAAAGATTTTATTTATTTATTTTTCCCCCAAAGCCCCAGGAGATAGTTGTCTGTCATAGCCGCACATCCTTCTAGTTGCTGTATGTGGGATGCAGCCTCAGCATGGCTGGAGAAGCGGTGCGTCGGTGCGCACCCGGGATCCGAACCCGGACCGCCAGCAGCGGAGCTCATGCACTTAACTGCTAAGCCACGGGGCCGGCCCTGATTTCACTTTTGATTTCTTCTATAGCCCATTAATTGTTTTGGAGCATGTTGTTTAATTTTCTCAATGGGTCAACATTTATTTTACCTCAGGTTTCTTTCTTCTTCTACCTTTTTAGCTGATATACTGTATTCCCAGTTGCAGATGTTGGCAAAGGTGTCATCTCTTCCATGAAGCCTTCCTAGGCACATCCCATACTGGCTTAGGTGATTCTTTTATGTATTCTCAAAGTAGTCTATGTTGTCTTCCATTTTATCACTCATAAAACTGTATTGATAATATCTGTTAATTTGTCTGTCTCTATTTGGGCTATAAATGACTTAGAGCAGGGACATACTTATATGAAAGAAATTATTTGTTATTTATCTGAAATTTAAATATAACCAGGGGTCCTGTATTTTTATTTATAAAATTGGTAACCTTAATGACATTGTATTTATGGCTATATAATCTTTTTCCCATTATATAATCTGATAATTGTTTCATGCTATTAAATATTATAAGTCTAAACTAGTTTTTCTTGTGGATGTATCCATTAACCAAATCCCTATTTTTTGAAGTTACGTTATTTCCAATTTTTGGTATCATAAATAATTTTATGATGAACATATTTTCCTATAAATATTTATGTGTACTTGTGAATATTTTTTTAGAATAAACTCCTCAAAGTGGAATTAGTAAGCCAAAGAGTATGTACATTTGTTTGATTCTTTCCATTTATGATACCAAAATCCATTTGAGAAAGGGATGTTTTCAAAATTATCATTTGTATTATTTTATTATTTAAATTGTATTTGTTTTTTAAATGTATTATTTGTATAATTATGTAATTATGCAATTATAATTGGCATTATTTTTGTATTTTATGCCTAGAACAAGCAGTTTTAGGTAGAATTTGGACTGTTCTTTGCACCTGGCAAGTTTGAGGTCCTGGGGGATACCTGTGTGAAGAAGTTAGGAACTTAGGAACTTCAGGAACTTAGTGCCATGGAACAAGAGTGCAGAAGGCTGCTCTAGAAATGTAGATCTTGCAGTCATCAGCATAATGTTGGTATCTGAAGCCATGGGAGTAAATGAGCTCAACAAAGAGCTGAGCATAGACAGAAAAAACAGGAAAGAGGTCAAAGTCTTCATAAACACCCACAGAATGAGAGGAGGAAGAGAATTCAGTAAAGGAACAGTCATAATAGAGAATTAAACAGTGTAAACAGAAAACTACAATTTAAAATCTCCACCCAGCATTAGAATAATTTGTCTTTTGTTGCCATTTCTGAATTCTCAATAAGCCAAAAGATTTTAAAGTAGAAATACTTATGCAAGATAAAGTCTATATCTAAGTGCTCAGTCAGGGTTTGGTAGTTACTAATATTAAATATAATAAATATAATTTATCAAGCGCTTTCTAGGAACTAGGCACTGTGCTACGTGCTGCACATGCATTATCACCTTGAATTCTGACAATTATTCCGAGGTAGGTATTGATACCAACCTCATGCTACAGCTGAGGAAAGAGTTGCAGAGTAGTTAGGTAACTTGCCCCAAACCACCAATTAGCATATAGCCAAGTCTGGGTTTGTACTTGTCTCCTGGGGCTTAGATACCAATATTTACCAACCATGCTATATTGGTTTACAGTTGCACAGGATTTCACAATGGAAAGAATATTTTCACATTTATTATCTTATTTAAAGCCATAATACCAGTGTTTAAGGAAAGGACAAAACAGCATATAACAATCTTTCTTTAACTCTAATTTGCATATAAATCACATGGAAATTTTGTTAAAATGAAGATTCTGATTCAGTAGGTCTGGGATGTAGCCTGTTTATACATTTCTAACAGGATTCTATGTGATGCTGATGATGCTGGTTTATAGAAAACATTTTGTGTAGCAAAGGTATACGGGAAAAGTACAAATTATAGTTTCTGAATGTCAGTGCGTTGTTATATTTCACCTATGATGAACAATTTAAAATTTTTATTTTAATTATGAAATATTTCAAACATTCATAAATTATAGAAGATAGCATAACAGACATCAATGTTTCCGCCACCTAGATTTAATAGATACTAGTGTAGTTGCCATTTTCCCTTCAGATCTTTCTTTTTTTTCCATTCTCTCTTTTAATGTAATACAGGGTTTCAGATAAAGCTAAAGGCCCCACCCAATCCAGAAGTAACCACTAATCTGAATTTGGTGTGCATTATTCTGAGATATTTTATAATTTTACTTCATATTTATTTATTCCTGACAAAAAATAACATTTTGTGCATTAATAAGTAAAGGAGGAGCACTTCTAGAATGTCAGAGTAAAGACCTCAGAAAATCCAGTCCTCCATAAAGGCAAGAAGAACACTTGCAGAAATTGAAAAAAACAAATTTTCAGAATTCTGGAAATTAATCAAAGGCTTGCAGAAATCCAGGAGGTATTTATTCAAGAAAAACTGCTGTCAGTCAGTCAGTGGTATGTGAATTTGTCCTATTCCTACTCCCTTTTCCCCATATCTGCAGTAGCCTTGATAATCAACATCCTTGAACTCGTGATGAAACCACCAGCCTGACAGCTGTTGGAGGCAGCAGAATTGATTTAGTGCTCCCCAGAACGGCCAGTTCCCAGAAAATTGTCATTATTTGACCTGTCTGGAAGATCCCCAGAGGCCCCTAGCGACAAGACTTATTTTTATTTGACCTGACTCAGAACTTGGTCACTGAGAAAAGCTTTTACTCCAGGGACGTTTGTTAAAAATAATCAAAGGTAAAATTTTAAATTGAAGCTGCCTGAGGTGGGGATAAGAATTGGGACAAACAAGAAGCTAACACCAAATCTTAAAAGGAAAAGTTGGATAATGAGATGCCCATAGGGGCTTTAAAAGGCTCTGACATACGCAGAGAAGGCATTTGACAAGATACAACATCCATTTATGATAAAAACTCTCAATAAAATGGGAATAGAAGGAAAGTACCTCAACATAATAAAGGCCATATATGACAAACCCACAGCTAACATCATACTCAACGGGGAAAGACTGAAAGCCATTCCTCTGAGAACAGGAACGAGGCAGGGCTGCCCACTCTCACCACTCCTGTTCAACATAGTACTGGAGGTTTTGGCCAGAGCAATTAGGCAAGAAAAAGGAATAAAAGGAATCCAAATAGGTAACGAAGAAGTGAAACTCTCACTATTTGCAGATGACATGATTGTATATATAGAAAACCCTGAAGAATCTGTTGGAAAACTGTTAGAAACAACAACTACAGCAAAGTTGCAGGGTACAAAATCAATCTACAAAAATCAGTTGCAATTCTATATGCTAATAATGAACTAACAGAAAGAGAGCTCAAAAAGATAATACCATTTACAATTGCATGAAAAAGAATAAAATACCTAGGAATAAATCTTACCAAGGAGGTGAAGGACCTATACAATGAGAACTACAAGACATTATTGAGGGAAATCCACGATGACATAAAGAAATGGAAAGATATCCCATGCACGTGGATTGGAAGAATAAACATAGTTAAAATATCTATATTACCTAAAGCAATCTACAGATTCAATGCAATCCCAATCAGAATCCCAATGACATTCTTCACAGAAATAGAAAAAAGAATACTAAAATTTATATGGGGCAAGAAAAGACCCCGAATAGCTAAAGAAATCTTAAAGAAAAAGAACAAAGCAGGAGGCATCACAATTCCTGACTTCAAAACATACTACAAAGCAATAATAATCAAAACAGCATGGCACTGGTACAAAAACAGACACACAGATCAATGGAACAGAATTGAAAGCCCAGAAATAAAACCACACATATACGGACAGCTAATTTTCGGCAAAGGTGCTAAGAACATGCAATGGAGAAAGGAAAGTCTCTTCAATAAATGGTGTTGGGAAAACTGGACAGCCCCATGCAAAAGAATGAAAGTGGACCATGTGCTATCGCCATTCACAAAAATTAACTCAAAATGGATCAAAGACCTGAAGGTGAGACCTGAAACTATAAAACTCATAGAAGAAAATATAGGCAACACACTATTTGACATTGGTTTTAAAGGAATCTTTTCAGATGACATGCCTACCCAGACTAGGGAAACTAAAGAAAAAATAAACAAGTGGGACTTTATCAGATTAAAGAGCTTTTATAAGACAAATGAAACCAGAATCAAGATGAACAAACAACCAACCAGCTGGGAGAGAATATTTGCAGAACATACATCTGACAAGGGGTTGATCTCCATAATATATAAAGAACTCACACAATTGAACAACAAAAAAACAAACAACCCGATCAAAAAATGGGCAGAGGAAATGAACAGACACTTCTCCAAGGAAGATATACAGATGGCCAATAGGCACATGAAAAGATGCTCAACATCACTAATCATCAGGGAAATGCAAATCAAAACAACACTAAGATACCACCTCACACCCGTTAGAATGGCTATAATCACCAAGACAAAAAACAACAAATGTTGGAGAGCATGTGGAGAAGCAGGAACCCTCATACACAGCTGGTGGGAATGCAAATTGGTGCAGCCTCTATGGAAAACGGTATGGAGATTCCTCAAAGAATTAAAAATAGAGATGCCCTGTGATCCAGCCATCCCACTACTGGGAATCTATTCAACGCACCTGAAATCAACAATCCAAAGAGGCTTATGCACCCCTATGTTCATTGCAGCATTATTCACCATAGCCAAGAAGTGGAAGCAACCTAAGTGTCCCTCGACTGACGATTGGATTAAGAAAATGTGGTATATATATACAATGGAATACTACTCAGCCATAAAAAAAAGACAAAATCGTCCCATTTGCAACAACATGGATGGGCCTGGAGCGTATTATGTTAAGTGAAATAAGCCAGAAAGAGAAAGACAAACACTGTATGATCTCACTCATATGTGGAATATAAACCAACACATGGACAGAGAAAACTGGACTGTGGTTACCAGGGCAGTGGGGGTGGGGGGTGGGCACAAGGGGTGAAGGGAGTCATATATGTGGTGATGGACAAACAAAAATGTACAACCCAAAATTTCACAATGTTAGAAACCATTAAAACATCAATAAAAAAAAAAAAAGGCTCTGACATATTCCTGAAAATCTAGAAGGCCATGTACATGTGTGGGCTGTGTGCCTTCTCAGCAAAGACCTGCAAAGGCCCTAAGCTCCCACTTTTGGCTAACATTGAGGCTCTGTGCAAGCAGGAAGTAAAGGGTAAGGTAGACTTGGAAACTGTACCTTGAAAGTGTGCCCAACACATATACACAGACCCTCAGCAAAGATTGAGATATTTATTGATTCTAGGCATTTAAGGAAATCTTTTTCCAATCATTAACTGACCACTAGCTAACCAAGCAGAAACTTGAGGGGCCACACACAACAGAGAATACAGAGTTTACAGAATTAGTTCAGAAAATTCATTAAACAAACAAGAACAAGTACAACAAGCAGCAACAAACAGCAAAACCAACAAACTCAGGGGGAGCTGATTTCTGCAGTTGCCATATTATATTATTTAAAATGTCTACTTTTATACAAAAATGTGTGGCGTGTAAAGAGTCAGGAAAGTATCACCCATAGATAGAGGAAAAATTAAGTCAATAGAAACTATCCCTGAGGAAATCCTGATATTGGACTTAGTAGAAAAAATGATTTTAAATCAGCGATTGTAAATGCATTTGAAGAAGTAAAGAAAATTGGGTCTAAAGAACAAAAGGAATGTTTGAGAACAATATTTCACCAAATGGAAACCATCAAGAAAAGGATAGAATTTATAAAAAGGAACGAAATAGAGATTCTGGAGCTCAAAAGTACAATAAACTAAAATGAAAAATTCACTAGAGGGGCTCAAGAATAGTTTTGGACTGGCACAGGAAAGAGCCAGTGATGTTGAAGACATAATGGCTAAAATTAAAAAGACAAAATATAACAAATGGTGGTGAGGATGTGTGGAAATCGGAACCTTCATACACTGCTGGTGGGAATGTAAAATGGTGCAGCTCCATTGGAAAACAGTCTGATAGTTCCTCAAAAAGTTAAAGACTGAGTTACCATATGACCCAGCAATTCCACTCCTATATATATAACCAAGAGAAATAAAAACATATTCACACCAAAGATTGCACACCAAGTTCATAGCAGCATTATTCTTAATAACTAAACCTTGGAAACTAGGCAAATGTCCCTCAACTGATGAGTAGATCAATAAAATGTGGTACATTCATAAATCAAATGTTGGCTGGCAATAAAAAGGAATGAAGTAATGATACATGCTACAATGTGTATTAACATTGAATACATTTTGCTGTGAAGGAGTCTGATACAAAAGGCTGCATATTGTATAATTAGATTTACATGAAATGTCCAGAATAGGCAAATTCATACTGATAGAAAGTAGTTTAGTAGTTGCCATGGGCTTGAGGGTGGTGGCAGGATAGGGAGTGACTGCTAATGGGTGTGGGGTTTCTTTTTGGGGTGAAGAAAATGTTCTGAAATTAGATAGTGATGATGCTTGCACGACTCTGTGAATATACTAAAAACCACTGTATTATACACTTTCATATAGTGAATTTGACTGCAGGTGAATTATATCTCAACAAAGATGTTATTAAAATAATAGTAAAGAATAAACAAACATATATAGGCCAAACAATAAAAATAATAACGACAAAGCACATGCAGACAAAAGTACATACATATGCCCTTTATACCAGGCACTTTTCATGAACCGTGTTGTATTTCACTGATAGTGAGATTGAGCATCTTTTCATGTGTTTATTTTCTATTTAATATTCCTCTTATGTGAATTGCCTGCCTGTAATTTTTGACTGCCTTTCCCTTTGGTTGTTTGACTTTTTCTGATTTATTTCTACGTCCTCTTAATATATTTTATTTTGGACCTTAAACAAATAGATACCAGCTATTTCTCCTCCAAAAATAGGTTTATTCAGAGTCAGCAAAGAATTGTAATTTGGGGGCTGCAACCATGGTGAGCCACGTGCAAGTCCCCCAGTAGCAAAGGGAAGGAGAAACTCTTTTATAGAGGGGAAGAGGAAGTTGGGAGGGCTATTGTAAATAAAGAGTTCAAGGTGTAGTGGGTTTTCATTGGCTGAGTTGTGAGGGTCTCTCGTGGGCTGAGCCTTTTGCAGGTCAAGAAAAGGAAGTCTTTCTTCTTCCTGTTGGGCTCCACTATCCTGACAAGGGAGTAAGAGCTCCCCCTTTTGGCCTCCCTACTCCATTTTAATTAGGTTTCTGTTTATTAATTTCCACATGGTATACTAATCTTTCAGACGTATATATTGCAAATATCCTTTCCCAGTCTGTTGATTGTTTTTCTGTATTTATACTTCTTTTATGAAGTACATTTCTTTAAATGTCAAATTCTTTCAATCTTTTGTTTTGCACTTTTGTGCTTTGTTTAAGAAATTCTTCCCTACTCTTAGGTTGTATTGACATTTGTCCTATATTACTTATTGGTTCTTTAAAGTCCACATAGATCTTAAAATTGCTAACAATCCCTTTGTGACAGTATTTCTCTATAAACAGAGCCCTTGAGCTGCCACCTCTTTCTCTTTATCTCTGCTAAATCAGATCATTGACCCTAAACTGGAAAGTTCACATTTCGCTTTTTTAGGTTGGTTCATCTTGAGCACCACACACAGAGGGCAGTTGTAAAATATGACAAGGCTTTCCTAGGCAGAAAAAATGCATGTACTTGGGGTCTTTTTCCCTTTTTAGCTCCTCCTAAGGTAATCTTTCAGGCAGAGTCACTTAAAACTTGAAAAGTGAGTGACACCTTGCAGACAAACTGCTCTTAGAAACCTGGGAGGACCTCTGAATCTCGACAACTTCTTTCCAATGCTTTGCTTTCTGGATCATTATAATTATATGCCAATTCAATCCTTGAATTTTGACCTTAAAACCACAAGTCATTGTGACAATGGCAGAGAATACAGTGGAAGATACTTTTTCTCAGAGACAGTATATTTTTCTTTCTTTGCTCTGATGCTATCAATGGGAACGTTTCTGCTGACTCTCTTTGAAAGCTTTTGATTTACGTGTTTTTAGTAACACAGGAATAGTACATCTATTAGTTGAGAGAATGGCAGGAAGACTCAGTAGAATCTGCCTGAACTATGAAGAAGCTGAAGTAATCACTTTCCAGAAAGATAATAGATATACTTTTAAAAATTTGGGAAAACGTTCATTTTTACTTGCTGATGTATTTTATAGATCAAGGATGGTAACTGATTTGTCTATTAAAGCTCCCTGATCCACAGGCAGAAGAAAAACCAATTTATGACTGCATATATAAAGATGCAAGTTGATGTGCTTTCTTTTAAGAGGAAAATGATATAATTACCCATTAACCCAACAATAACCGAGAACACATATATAATCAATACATCTAATAATAAAAATATGCTTCAATTCTACATTGTTGATAGCAAATTTTTTACATTTAATAATGACTTAAATTTGTCTCTTGGTTTAGAATTTATAAAACATTGTCATGTACATTTATATTTGATTTTTAAAATGACCCTGTGAGATAGATAAGGGAAGTATTTTATTCTCATTTTCCTAATGAATAAGTTGAGATCCAGAGGGAATATATGATTTGTCTAAGGTTAGATAGCTAGAGAGTGGCAGACCTGAAGCTAAAATTTCTACCGCAATCTATTAAAGGGTACCAAGAGGAAAGGAGGGTTGCAGAAAGAATGATAGCAGTGAAGATAGACAAATAGCCAGATAAGAGGCATAGATGGAGCTACTTGACCACATAGGAAATGAAACAGAAAAATGGACCCGCTGTGTGTTACTGACTCTAAAATCCTTGACTTAGAGATTGTGACATTTATTTACTTTACTCTTGTAAGTTGTAAGTGGCATTAAGGGGCTGCATCATTTTACAATCCAATTAGCAGTGTACGAGGGTCCCAATTTCTCCACATCCTTGCCAAAACTTGATTATGATGTCTTTTTGTTCATAGCCATCATACTATGGGTAAAGTGGTGTCTCACTGTGGATATGATTTGCATTCCCCTGATGGTTAATGATGTGGATTATCTTTTCATGTGCTTAATGCTCATTTGTATACCTTCTTCAGAGGAATGTATATTCAGGTCCTTTGGCAATTTTTAACTGAATTCTTTGTCCTTTTATTGAATTTTGTGTCCAATTTGTCTAGTTTTCCTTTGTTTGCTTGAGCTTTAGATGTCATGTTTTTAAAACCTTTGCCCAACGCATAGGCACAAAGATTTACATCTACGTGTCGACCAAGGAAAAATCCACTACAATTCAAACAGTAGATATTTATTTGGGCAACTGGAATTGCAATTCAGAAGACACAGATTCAGGTTGAAACCCAAAATATGTTCTGATTACAGGAGAGGGGCTTAGCGTTTTTATGGGAAAAAGGAAGGATGAGGTGAGTTGTATTAAAGAGAGTTGATTGGTGCTACATAGGGTAAGGGTGCTTACAAAGGTAAGGCTACGTTTGTATTTCATTGATTGGTTGAGATTTGGTCATCAGCAAAAGGCTAGACTTGTACTTCATTGATTGGTTAGTGATTTGATCATCAGCAAAGTCCAGTTTTATCAGTCTTTACAAACAGAATATTCTTGTCCTTACTGACTTCTTGGAATGTTGGCGGTTTGGTCCATTTGGAAGATAAAGAAAACAAGACATGCAAGGCAATTCCTCTGAAATGGCTGCTCCGGCTCTATTTTAATATGGCTCCACTCATGTCATCTTTTACATATGTTTTTTACTAAGAATTTTATAGTTTCAGCTCCTTACATGTATGGCTTTTATCCATTTTGAATTAATTTTTGTATATGGTTCATTCTTTTGCATGTGGATATCCAGTTGTCCCAGCATAATTTGTTGAAAGGGTTATTCTTTCACCATTGAAATATTTTGGCACCCTTGTCAAAAAGCAATTGACCATAAATGTAAGGGTTTATTCCCTGGCTCTCAATTCTGTTTTATTGATCTAATGTCTATCTTTATGTCAGCACCATACCATCTTGATTACTATAGCTTTGTAGTAAGTTTTGAAATCTGAAAGTGTAAGTCTTCCAACTTTGTTTTGCTTTTTCAAGACTTTTTTTGCTATTTAGGGCCCTAGTATTGCCATATGAATTTTAGGATCAGCTTTTTAATTTATAAATTTGATAGGGATTTTATTGACTGTCAATTTCCCCCTCACTCCAACCCCTAGAAACCTCTAATCTACTTGTTGCCTCTATGAATTTATCTATTCTAGATATTTCATATACGGGAAATCATATAATATTTGTCCTTTGTGTCTGGCTTCTTTCACTTAGCATAATATTTTCAAGGGTCATCCCTATTGAACCGTGTATTAGAACTTTATTCTTTTTTATGGCTGTTCCATTGTATATATGTACCACATTTTGTTTATTGAGTCATCTGTTGATGGACACTTAGGTTGTTTCCATCTTTTGGTTACTGTGAATAATGCTGCTATGAATAGTGACATAGAAGTATCTGTTTGAGCCCCTGATTTCCATTCTTTTGGGTATATACCTAGTAGTGGTACTGCTAGGTCATATTGTAATTCTATGTTTAGCTTTTGGAGGAAACAAAAAACTATTTTCCACAATGGCTGAACCATTTTACATTCCTACCAGCAATGTATGAGGGTTCTAATTTCTCCACAGCCTCACCAATACTTATTTTTTGTATTTTTGATTATAGCCATCCTAATTGGTGTGAAGCAGGATCTCATGGTTTTTGTCTTTTTGTATTGTTTTTTGTATTTTTTTTTTGGTGTGGAAGATTAGCCCTGAGCTAACATCTGTTGCCAATCCTCCTCTTTTTGCTGAGGTAGATTGGCCCTGGGCTAACATCCGTGCCCATCTTTCTCTACTTTATATGGGACGCCACCACAGCATAAGCGGTGCGTAGGTCAGCGCCTGGGATCCAAACCTGCGAACCCCAGGCCATTGAAGTGGAGCGCGTGAACTTGACAACTACACCACGGGGCCGGCCCCCTCATTGTGGTTTTAATTTGCATTTATCTAATAACTAAAAATATTGAGCATTTTTTCATGTACTTATTGGCCATTTGAATATCTTCTCTAGAGAAATGTCCATTTAAATCCTTTCCCTATTTTTTTATTTGGGTTGTTTGTCTTTTTGTTGTTGAGTTGTAGGAATTTGTTGTAGATTCTCAGTATTAAACAATTATCAGATATATGATTTGCATATATTTTCCCATTCTGTACGTTATCTTTTCATTTTCTTTTAATATCCTTAGTGTAGCAAAGTTTTTAATTTTGATGAAGCCGAGTTTATCTATTTTTCTCTTTTGTTCTCATGCTTTTGGTTTTGTACTTAAAAACTCATTGGTCAATTTAAGGTCATGAACTTTTACCCCTATATTTTCTCCTAAGACTTTTATAGTTTTAGTTTTACATTTAGGTCTTTGATTCATTTGAGTTAATTTTTGTATATGGTGTGGTAGTGGTCCAACTTAATTCTTTTGCATGTGGACATCCAGTTGTAAAAAGACTGTTCTTTCCCCATTTAGTGGACTTGGCAACCTTGTCAAAAATCAATTGGCCATAAACATATGTGTGGTTACAGGTAAAAACTAGATTATTGGTGATGAACATGATGCAGTCTATACAGAAGCTGAAATATAATAATGTACACCTGAAATTTACACAATATTATAAGCCAATATGACCTCAATAAAATAATTAAAATGCAAAAAAAATCAATTGGCCATAGATATACGGAGTTATTTCTGCGCTCCCTATTCTATTCCATTTGTCTATACGTCTATCTTTATGCCAGTACTGCATGATTTTGATTACTATAGCTTTGTAATAAGTTTTGAATTTGAGGACTGTGAGTCCTCTGACTTTATTCTTCTTTTTCAAGATTGTTTTGGCTTTTCAGGGCCCCTTGGAATCTCATATGAATTTGAGGATCACCTTTTCCATTTCTGCAAAAAGGCTACTGGGATTTTGATAGGTATTGTGTTGAATCTGCAGTTAGTTCGTTTTGGGTAGTATGGACATCTTAATAATATTAAGTATTCCTACCCTGATCCAGTATTATTGGCCTGCTGTGCCTGGGTCAGAGCTTCTGATCAATGAGTGGGGGCTGCTAGGAGTGTGGGAGTCCTGTCCCCAACCTCTTAGCTACACTTACCAGGTTTAGCCTCTTCAACTAAGAGATGGAGAGGATGAGAAATGCTGGTGGCCTGCTTCTCCTGGAGAGGTACTGTAAGCCCTTGACTAGGAGCTGTGGAGAGAGGGAGCCCTATCTTCTAGGCTACACCTTACTGGTATGGAGCTTCTGTCAAGCAGATCTTGAGGGAGAAGGAAGGGAGTGAGTTGTGGCTCAAGTGCCACAGACTCTCACTGTTCTTGTAGATATTTGGTAGATTCTCTTGAATAAATCCTTCTTCATTTGATGTATACCCTTAGGACAATTTCAAGAGACTTTAAATGATTGTTTTTAAAAACATATTTTTCACCAGTTATGTTTTTTTTTTTCCCCACGTGCTGAAATTCTGGAAGTAGAATTGTCCCCTTATCACACTTTAATGTTTGGTTTCTGTGCTAGTTTCTGCCATTACTTTCCTGACATTAGTAATTTGCCGTTTCTCTTTTTTTTCTCTTGATCAGTCTTAATAGAGTACATCAATTTATTAATCCTTTAAAGATTGAACTTTAAACTTTGTTGACTTCCTCTATCGCATATATTTTTTCTATTTTATTTATGCTTGTTCTTATCTTTATTATTTATTCTCTTCTCTTTTCTTTTATGGTTGATTTGCTGTTTTTTCTACTGTCTTTAGATGGTAACTTAGATAATTAAAGTTCAGTCTTTTTTTTAATATACACATTTATAGCTATATATTTCTTTCCAAACACAGCTTTAGCTGCATACGTCAAACTTTCCATCATATTTTTTTCTGCTCAAAATATTTTCTAATTTCCATTTTGATTTCTTCTTTGACTCATGAGCTATTTAGAAGTGTATTCCTTAATTTCCAAACATTTGGTCGTATTCTAGTTGAACTTTTTATTGTTTTTACTTTAGTTCCACTGTGTTTAGAGAACACATTCTGAATGATTTCAAACATTTTATATTTGTTGAGATTCATTTTATAATCACATTTTTTTCAATTTTGGACAATAGTCCATGTGTACTTAAAAACAATGTAGAGCCAGCCCTGATGGCCTAGTAGTTAAAGTTCAGTGCTCAGCGCTTCAGCGGCCCAGGTTCGCTTCCCGGTGGTGGAACCACACCACCTGTCTGTCGGTTGCCATGCTGCAATGGCAGCTCACATAGAACAACTAGAACAATCTGCAACTAGCACATACAACTATGTACTGGGGCTTTGGGGAGAGAAAAAAAAGAGGAAGACTGGCAGCAGATGTTAGCTCACGGCAAATCTTTCCCTGCAAAATAAAAAACCAATGTATATTCTATTGTCGTTTGTATGCCCTGTAAATTAAATTGATTTCTTTTTCACATAAAATCTATATATTAGGTAAAGTTTATTAATTGTGTTTTTTAGGTTTTCTATGTCCTTACAGATTGTTTTCCAGCTTGTCTTATGAGCTATTTTGAGACATGTATTGTAGTATTCAAAATGTTCAACAATGATGATTGTGAATTCGTCAATTTTTCTTCTTGATTTTGCCAATGGTTGCTTTTTGTATTTCAAAACTCTGTTATAGGGTGTGTGAAGAATTAAGCAAACCTGCACAATCTGAGGGAACAGTTTCCACAAGACTGCCCTGACTTCAGACACCAGCCACAAGTTCAGGTACCCTGAGGGCTATAAATTCGGGGGTTCCATGACCATTCTCAGGTCACTAGAATGACTCACAGAACTCAGGAAAGCACTATACTTATGATTACAGGGTTTTTTTTGTTTTTTTTTTAATAGCCAAAGGAAGAGATTCATAGGGTGAAGTCTGAGACGGTTCCAAACATGAAGCTTCCGTCTTCCTCAGGGGCATCTTACCCTCCTGGCACCAGTGTATCACAATATTCAAAGAATATTGCTAACCAGGGAAGCTGACCTGAGCATTTGGTGTCCAGAGTTTTTACTGGGGCTTGACCACATACTTTCTGCATAGCTGATTTTTAGTCTCCAGCCCCTCCCAGCATTTCAGGCTAATACCTTAAGTCTTCAGTTCCTCCAGAGGTCACAACTGATACGGTGTGGCTCATAGCCCCCATCATAAATCACATTATTAGACTGTCTGGTAACTAAAGCCCACAGGCAAACAAAGGCACTCCTATCAGGAAGAACATTCCAGGAACCTAGAGATTACCTCACAGTAGCCAAGGGCAATGGTCAGAACTCTTATTTGGGTAAAGTTAATTCTTCACTACGTGGAGTGCTTACAGATTTACAATTTTGTTATTCTACTTTTAGATTGATCATTTTTGTGTTATGAAACTTCCCAATCTACTGGTCTGATATTAATATAGCTATAGCATATTTCTTTTGGTTAGTGATTTCATAGTGTATTTTTTTTATCCATGGAACTGTAAACTTGGTCTTATATGACTGCTTGAGAAACTCCTATGATTTTCAGAGGCATTCTGCTCATGATTTTAGCCTCCTAGCCCTTGCATCCCCAGTATGTAGCACATACTTGAGGAGAAATTTGGCTGCATGCTTGAACCACCCTCTCCAAATCTCCACCAAAAGCAATGCTGATTTCTGTGTCCCCCTGCCATGGCCCTCTTCTGGGATTTGCACCAGGATTTGCAATGGATTTTCCGCCTTCTACCTGCACTCAGAATTAACAATTGTTCCCAGGTAAATGTGGCAGCAGAGAATATCTCACATCTCTGTGGTTCTTCTATCTCCTGAGTCTTACCTTTTCTATTTCTAAACACCTCAGCATCTTTCTGCTGCCTTCTTTCAGATCATTTCAGAAAATTATCTGGCTCTGCCAGTTACTCCATCCCAATTATAACAAAAGTTCTTTCACAAAGTTGAAGATATCTTTTATTTTTTCTCCAAAACTTGTCTCTTCCAAACTAAATACTCCAATTTCTTTTTCACCTCGAGTGATATGATTTCAAAACCATTTGCCATTCTGGTTGCCTCCACTGGACATTAGAATTAATCACATTATTTTTGATGTTGGCTCATCAAAACAGTGGAACAGGATAATCAGCTCCTTCATTCTGAATACTGTAGGTCTATTAATGCAGCCTAATGTTGCCTTGGCTTTTTATGTTTTAGTGGCCATGTCACAGTGTTCTCTCATATTAATTTTGTAGATAGCTAACATCTTCAGAACTTCATCACATGAACATCTCCCCATCCTATATTACTACCCCTCTACTACTACTACCATTGCTGTTACTAACACTTATTTAGTACTGTGCTCTATACGCATTCTCCTTTTATCCTCACATCACTTACCTTGTGAAACAGAGAAAAGTACTGTCCCTATTTTGCAAAGGAAGAAACTGAGAGGTCTAATAACTTGCCCAAGGTCATACAGCTATTAAATAGTGGGGCTAGGATCTAGGGTGACCAGTTTATCCCAGTTAGTCTGAGAGTTTCCCAAGTCTACTACTAAAAGTATTGTACCCCAGGAAACCTTTTATTCCTGTGTCAACTGGGATGGTTAGTCATCCTACCCAGACCTGAACCCAGTATATCTGTAGTCTGAACTCAGGTTCTTATTTACTGCAGTTTATTGCTTTCCTAAGATGATGGATGTATTCAAGTATTTGAAGTCATGTGGTGTGATTTGATGTCTTGCCAAGTCATTTGGTGTTTTCCTGTGTGCTTGAGTAGGAAAAGCTAAGACCAGTGGAAAAAAGTTACAAGGATGCTGTGTTATTTCAATACAAGAAGGAACTTTCTAACAACCAGTTCTGTGCAAATATAGAGTAAATTGAGTAAATATAGAGTAAAGTGTTATACTTGCGTCTTGTATTTTTTTAAACTGAGTACAAGATGCTAAATATTCTCTTGTTAAATTTTAATCTGATTTGGTTCAGCACATTGCTCAAATCTTTGAGTGTTGTTTTCGGTTCAGATTCTGTCACATATTTTAGATACTTTCTAAATTCATGTGACTCATAATACTCCTTGTATGCCTTCACCCAAGTCATTGATATAAATGGTATGTCTGATTATTTATTTATAATCCTGCCTCAAAAATTTTGAAGCGTCTGGCGGTGAAAAAACATGAAATAGTATGTTAATACATAAATATGGAATCTTTAAATACTAAAGTGAAGGTGATTCTGCAAGAGACTAAAATAACGGGCCAATTAATAAGCTTTCATCTGAATTCACTTAATTGAAGGCTACAACATAGAATATCTAGGAGAATGGGTCCTGCTTCAATCTTCTATAAGTACAACTTTTCTGGTGTGTTTTGAAAATAGAAAAATAGCACTCAGTTTGAGACTGAATTAAAGAGTGCAAGCCTGAAGTGCTAGTATTTTACGTTGCTGGATGACAATAGATACGCTTTAGAAACCAGATAATTTGGTTACATTATAATGTTGACTAAGAGGAATATAATTTTCTCAGCAGACATTATTTTCTCTACATTTAACTTTCAACCAAACAAACTAAAATTATTTAAGGGCTACTAGGGCAACATTTATGACTGGTACTTTGGAGGTTGACAAAAATTTTGTTAATCTTTTTTAATTTGGGTGGCAATAATATAATAATAGCATAGTAGAGTCAGACTGCCTGGATTCAAGTCCTAGTTTTGTCACTTATGATCTGATGGCCTTGGGAAATTCACATTTCTTTGTCACAATTTTCTCACTTGTAATTTATCGATGGTGATGGTGATGATGATGAGGATAAAAAGTACCCTACATCAAAGGACTGTTTTGAGGATTAAATAAGTTATTGTATCAGACACAATAGTTCTCAACCTCAGCTACATATTGCAATCACCTGGCAAGCTTAAAAAACTACTAATGCTTGGACTGACACCACCCCCAGATATTCTAATTTAATTGGTTTCTGTTGAGTCCTGATCATCTGGAATTTTATAGCTCCCCAGATGATTCAAATTTGTAGCCAATGTTAAAAACCCTAGATCTAAAATAATTATAAGAGCACCTGGCAAATATTAAGCATTTGCTAAGTGTTAGTTATTAGCATAGTTTTCAGAAGTTGGGGTGATAGTTTTCTTAGTTTTTTATAAACAATATGGGAAAGTTATCTGTGAATGAAAACTGCCTTGCACATATTCTTCTTAACATGACTTCCCTTTCTTAATAGTATAAGAGACAGGAATTTGTTTTGTTTTGTTTACACAATTTATTCCCACTATGATCTATTTTTCTTTACCTTGGAAGGGAAAGGCAAGCTGTAATCCAATAATACCGACCTGATGCATATAGATAAGTGTACAATTTGTTCCAGATTTATTCCGTAAACTGTCTTTTAAAAGTATTAAATTTAGAAGGTTTTTTCCTTGTCCCGTTATGATTTATACAGCTAGCTCTAGATGACGGATTTATAGGGAAATCAATCTCCCAGTCCAAAGAAAGTCCATGTGTAAGGTCTTGATAACCTCCCACCCACCACAACATTGAAGTCGTCTGATTATTATCTTATAATTTACAGAGTTCATAGAGATTAAAGGATTTTCAAACTGTGGTCAGATCTTTAAAAACAGCATAGTCCTTAGGAGAAGACAAAAACCCTAAAATATATTTATTTTATTAAGGAGATAAATCACGACACAGAAGGAAAATGTTCTTGCTATATGAGTCCATGATGTTCCTCCTTAGTGTTGTCAAGACACTAAGCTTAGCGTCTGGCCCTCAACTAACATATTTTCGTCTTATATGTAGAAAGTAAAATGCCTAAAAGCCTTGAAAACATGAGGATTCATTTTATGAAATATAGGTGTCTTTCAAACATCTGGTACTAAAACTCAGAAGAAGAGCTTACACTTTAGAATTTTTATGTTTTAAGGACCAGTTTAGCCACACTTGAGGAGCAAAATCTGAGCCATTAGAAGATACAAAAAAGGCCTGTACTTTGTCTAGAAGGTAAAACTATGAGTTGTTGGTCTTAACTGAAACTGTAGCTGCAGGTTGAATGAGATGGCCTGAAACTGGCAAATCTATTTCCTTCAGGTGGAGGTATACTGGGCTCAGGCAATTCCTTGTGATATAAATGCTTGAAGGTTTATAAATCTAAATTACCTGCAATGAGTTAGGGATAATTAGAGATTCAACCAGATGAAGAGAGTTACTGTAAATCGATAATTCTGAGTCATAGATGTCTGCCACGGATGTCTGGAGCCCTTCCCCAGTCATACTAAGTCAGAATCTGGGGGTGGGCAAAAATAAATATATTTTTAAAAATTATAAATGTGACTTCTATAAACGATAGCTGGAAAGAGTTGAATTAGATATTATCCAGGGACAAACTTTCAGCAGGGGATAAAATATTTACTACAACTGCAGTAAGTGCAGAACCGGGTAGCAGAGTGCTGGTGCCCTTCCTCCAGGGTGAAATTGCTCCATTAATCAACACTTCACCATGCTAATTTAACTAACTGCAAAATCACCCAGTCATATCATTTAAGTCATATTTTTCCATTTCATTCATGAAGATATCAAGAAAAATTATGCCAAATGCTTTGGAAACCCAGATACACTTATTAATACCCGGATATATTTGTTAATACCAGTTTAGTAACCTTATTTTAAAAGGAAGTAATGATATCTGTAATATACTTTCAAATGGTTCAGAAAGAAAAAGAAAAAAATTATATATATAAAAAAGAGAAGAAAAATGTGTGTATAAAACACAGATGGTCCCCAACTCCCGATGGTTCGACTTACAATTTTTTGACTTTATGATGGTGGAAAGCGATATGCATTCAATAGAAACTGTACTTTGAATTTTGATCTTTTCCTGGGCTAGTGATATGCATACAATACTCTCTCGAATACCCTCTCAACAGCTAGCCGCAGCTCCCAGTCAGCCGCCAATTACCAGGGTGAACAACCGATACACTTACAACCATTCTGTACCCACACAATCATTCTGTTGTTCACTTTCAGTACAATATTCAATAAATTACATGATATATTCAACACTATATTATAAAATAGGCTTTGTGTTAGATGATTTTGCTCAACTGTAGGCTAATGTAAGTGTTCTGAGCATGTTTAAGGTGGGCTAGGCTAAGCTATGGTGTTTGGTAGGTTAGGTGTATTAAATGCATTTTTGACTTGCAGTATTTTCAACTTACAATGGGTTTGGGTTTATTGGGACATAATCCCATTGTTAAGGATGACCTATATATACACACACACAGTCATGCATCACTTAACGACAGGGCTACATTCTGAAAAATGTGTCATTAGGTGATTTCGTCATTGTGCAAACATCATAGAGTGTACTTAAACAAACATAGGTGGTATGGCCTACTACACACCTAGGCTAGATGGTACTAATTTTATGGGACCACTGTCATATATGTGGTCCGTTGTTGACTGAAACATCGTTATGCAGTGCGTGGCTATACATATATAAATATATATATATATAGAGAGAGAGAGAGAGAGGGAGCAAATATGGCAAAAGGTTAACATTTGGAAAATATAAGTGAAGATAAATGTATGTTCATTGAATTATTCTTTCATTTTTTCTATAACTGTAATTTTTCAAAATAAAAAAGTTGGGAGGAAAAAAGTGAGGAAAATCTGATAGGATTAGCTACTGATACATCCATGCTGGTTCCTAATGAATACTGCTTATTTTTTAAGTGTTTGAAAATCAATCTATTATAACTGTTCTGAGATCCAACTTTTCTCCAGTTTTGAAAATTAGGTGACATTTGCCTATATTCAAACTCATATTTCCTGTCTTTTATTTATGAGGTGCTAATCTTTACCAGGCACCATGCTGGGTAAACAGTGATAAATAAAACACATAATTCTTTTTTTTTTTGTGAGGAAGATCGGCCCTGAGCTAACATCTGCCAATCCTCCTCTTTTTGCTAAGGAAGACTGGCCCTGGGCTAACGTCCATGTCCATCTTCCTCCACTTTACATGGGACGCCACCACAGCATGGCCTGACAAGCGGTGCGCCAGTGGCGCCTGGGATCCGAACCAGTGAACCCTGGGCTGAGGCAGTGGAGCGTGTGCACTCAATCGCTTGCACCACCAGGCCGGCTCCCAAAACACACAATTCTTATCCTACTATCTAGTGACCTGTATAATCTCTGTCATTCTTCTTGATTTCTCCCAAATCTACACTATTTACACTTCCCCAAGTACACCCTGAATTCTTCCACTCCAGAACTCAATGACATGACTGGGGCATTCTCATTGACTTAGGGTATCCTTCCACCCATTTCTACCTGTTGAATTTGTATCCATTGTTAAAGACCAGATTAGATAGGACCTTCTCTATAAGCCCTCTTGAGATCTCATAGAAGAAATTGATTTCTCTCTCTCCTAACCCAAAACTCGTAAGTTTTACCTATATACATCATAAATGGTTTTGTAGTTTAGTTTTGAAAATATCTCAACCAAGTTATGAGCCCTAGAGGAAAGGGACCTTGTTATATTCATCCTTTGTATTGCCAAACAGATTCTAGTGCGACGTCTGGTACATGAATCCTTGTTTAATTGAACTGAGAGATTTCCAGAATAGCCCTGTGTTTACATCCATAAGACTTTTTGTCACATTGAAATGGAATTCATTTGAGTCCATACATTGTATCTGATTTAAAGTGGCACAGAATTTTCTTACTATTTATCTGTCTTAGATTGCCCTTTTAAACCACATTTCTCCTACCCTTTCAAGTTGAAGGCCACTCTCTTTGATGGAAAAGGAAGAAGACAAATAGGAGTTAAGTCATTTTGCTTACATTTTGTCAGTTGGTAATATTACACTCTTTGATCCAAGCGGTTACCTTGCCAATTTTTGGATTTTTTGTCTCAAATGTAGATAAAACAATTAAAGAGGTTCTTTTTGGTCTTTAACACATTTTCTAGCTTCAGCTCACGTGGCGATTTAGCTTTTTTGATACTGTTTGTGCATGTTTGTGCTATGCTTTTGTTTTTGTCCTTGGCTATGTGATGTTCTTTCTCTCTTTTGTACAGATCCTTTTAAAGACAGGCAATCAACAATGTGATTTCATCACCTCCCAATCCACTCTACTTTCTAACAGACACAAACACATATCTCAAGACAAATTATAGTGGTTAGGAGCAAGTACTTTAGGGTCAAGCACATCTGGGTTCAAATTTTGATCCGGCATCTTTTATTTATTTATTTTTTTAATTTTCTTATTTTATTTTATTTTTTCCCCCAAAGCCCCAGTAGATAGTTGTATGTCATAGCTGCACATCCTTCTAGTTGCTGTATGTGGGACGCGGCCTCAGCATGGCCAGAGAAGCGGTGTGTTGGTGCGTGCCCGGGATCCGAACCCGGGCTGCCAGCAGCAGAGCGTGAGCACTTAACCGCTAAGCCACGGGGCCGGCCCATGATCTTGCATCTTATTAGAATTTCTTTATCTGTGATAATGGGTTGAGAAAATTTATTTCCCAAGGAAATAGTGAGGATTACAAGATAGAACGAATGCAAAGTACTTAAAATAATGCCTTTCACATAATAAACTTTTATTATTAGAAGTAATGACAAATATTGAGATGAGATTTTTCTGGACTGGAGATCCTGCAACAGTAACTAGTGATGTGTCAAAGAAATATAGTCAAACTGTCAATACGACTCTATTTTAAATCTGAGCCTTTGATGACCTAAGGAAACTTGTAAAATGTAGATCATACATACCTCTCAGGACTATTGTAAAAATGACAAGAAATAGCTCCTGTAGAGCACTTAGCCCTGTACCTGGCTTATTGTAAGCACTCGGTAAATATCAGTAATTATTATTGTTGTTATTAATAAAGAGACATTCGTGAAAGAGACCTCCACTTTCAAGGCTTTTGGGATTCTACTGCTAAAACCTTAAAGCAGTAATTTATTTTAGACCCGGCGTTAAACTAAGATTGTTGCTTCTGTTTTACAATTAACCCCACTCAATTATATAATTACAGAATTGTTCATTCCTTCTTGGATATTGTTTTAATAAATAGCCTGATTCACAAGTAAAATCTCTGTGATTATATTACTACCTTTTTAGAATCTTTCGGAGTCCTGAAAATTCACTTTCAGTGATGCAAGTAGCCAAATCATCTTGTGCATGTCGAAAAATACATTTGCACTTAGCTCGTGCATTAACATAGGAGTTGTATTTTGATCTGATTGCCCAAAGGACAAAGGAAGGGAGGTACCAAGTTTTTTTGTTTCTGCTGTGTGCAAGATATAGTGCTAGGTGCTTTACATACATTATTTCACATTATTCTTACAAGGTTGGTATTATTTTTCAATGAATGAGGTAACTAAGGCTCAGGGAGATTTGGTAACTTGTCTGAATTTTTATAGTTAGTGAAAGATGGAGTCTCAATTTGAACACCCTTCACTCTGACACCAGAACTCTTACCACCTTTGCTATCCTGTCTCCCCAAATATCCAACTATTTCCTGTGCTGCACTGGTACTTTCTATGAGGGTGTTTAGGTATCCAGAGAAGAGAGTATTTCAGGACCATATTAAGTAGACTTTATTAAATGTGATCCAAGATAGATCTGCCTTGTTAGTACCTGCAAGACTGTATTAGAGTGAATTTACAGTGTATTACCTATGGATACATTGTATTGGGGTAGGTGTAGGGGTGGACACAATATGTTGCAATCATGATGCAAATGTAAGTGATGAATAAATGACCATATGCGTGGCATATGTTCCATTTCAATAGGAATAAACGGTAAGTGACAAATGTTGCATCTCGTTTGAATCTCAATAATTAAATGTCACACTTCGTAGATGACACTCATTCAAGGAGATGATTTGTGAAAACAGGACTGGTGCCTAAATACTCCATACTTCATGGATCTAATTTTGTTTTAGTCCCTTAGATTTTAGCGATAATTAGAAACAGAATAAAAATCAGTTCTATCTTGGTCTTCTAAAGACAGCTTCTGTTTTTCTTCCTGTAAGTTTAATGTTCCCAGGTTGAGGATGTAGAGCCTACCCTGGATGATCGTGAATATCCCATCTGTTCAGCTTCAATAACTGGGGCATATGCTGTTGGCATGGCATCCAGCTGGCCAATAACTGTACTCGAGAATTTTGTCTTTTCTTTCCATTTCTGCTGTCTGCAGATAAAAGACAGCACAAAACCATGAAAATGTCCAGTTGTGCTCAGAGAGGCAATTAATATAGAAACAAACAGTTCTCCTAGTTCTCTGTTTCTTTTGTCCACATTTGATTACTGTATCTTTCAAAGCTGAGTATGGGGGCTAGAGGATCCTGCCTTGAAACACACACTGTTTATTTCAGAGAGGAAAAGGAATATATATCATGTATGGAATGCCTGAGAATCTGAGAGAGTCATTGTTAATTGCAGCTAAAAGACCATGGCCCTTCAAGCCTAGTCCTCTGGTTGGGTAGCTGCTTTCCTGGCTTGTTCTTCTCTCCATCACAAGTAGGTCTCTTGAGGCTTAGAAACATTTTGAGGGCCAGCCCTGGTTGCCTAGTGGTTAAGTTCGGTGCGCTCCACTTTGGCAGCCTGGGTTCAGATCCCAGGCGCAGACCTGCACCACTCATTTGTCAGTGGCCATGCTGTGGTGGCGGCTCACATACAAAAAAAAGAAGAAGAGGAAGATTGGCAGCAGATGTTAGCTCAGGGGGAATCTTTCTCAGCCAAAAAAAAAAAAAAAAAACATTTTGAGTGTTGCATTATGTTATGAGATTAATAATAATAGTGGTAGTAGTAGCCGTATGAAGCAAACGGAAATTCACCTCACTATAGCTGAGAGGTTGACATTATGCTATTTTAGCTGAGCATTCAGGAATTACCTCTATAGGGGAGACAGAGCTGAATGGGAAACAACGGAAAAAGACAGTAAATCTCCTGAACAGCCATCAGAAATGATGCACGCCTTCCAAAAAAAAGGTTTTAATCTAATTTTGAATCTAAGAGGGCTTAGAAAGAGGCATAAGGTAAAGCACAGCTTTCTTTAGTGAGCAACAGGGAAAGTCTACTTGCTATTCACACATGGCAAATATAAGAATGTAGATTATGTTTCTAATTCCTATAATATCTCAAGAGGGAACCAAATCACATGCCTTTGGGACAATCTGGTATATGAACAATAAATTCATTAAAGAAAATCAAAGATGTTCTCAGTAGGATGTGTTGTGGAGAGACATGAGCCTTTAGGGGCATAACAAAGCCACTGAGGATTATGCATTATGTTTTTGAAATTCTGACTTCCCATAATTGACACAAGTGTTGATCCGTGAATCCAGACCACATATGTACACACTACTGCTATAATGAGCTATTGTTAACTATGGAAACATGTCATATCTGAAAGTATTTTAGGGTAGAAAAATGGTGAGACTCATGAGTGCAAGAAAGTAAAAGATCCAAAATAATAGGAAAACGGTATGAAGTTTATAAACTGCTAATCATTCAGCAACGACTTATTGAGTACTTCACTTGTCATAGCACTGTACTAGTATTAAGGAGGAAAAACTCAATTTCAGAGGACATTGTGATATGGAGCTTATTCAATGCCAATTTTAGATGGAAAGTATCTAAAGACAAAAGAAAAGTAGTGCCTTGAAATAGTACCTGAAAGTTGGTTCTGATTTCTATTTAAGAAAATAGAATGAATAGAAAAGAGATGTTAACTGAAAGTAAAATTTGAGATCTTTTTAGTGCATCTCCTGCATTTCACACATAAGAACAACCAAAATCTGTAACCTCTTAGCTAAGATTCATCAAGATTTATCTTGAAAGTAAATTGACCTAAAGCTGTGATATTTCAGGACAGAGAAAAGCTCTTAGCTACCTAACTTTCATAAATATCAGTCTTATAAGGATCATAGTCCCTGGTGAAAATTTGATGAAAACTATGGACTTTCTCCAGGGAAAATTATACATTATCTATACATATTTTAATTTTTATAACTAATTCCAGGAATTTCAAGACCCTCTTTCAGTTCACCCATGGAACTTCTAAGGGTATCTGAACTTCTTAAGAGACGATCCACTTTATAAGAGGATATTTCACAGCTCAATGTTGTGCAGATATTAGTTCTGAGGCCTAGAGAATCTGCTCACTTGGAAGTTCCTGCATGGACAGAGAGCTCTTTAAATCTTAGCAGGAGAGTATACCTTGCTGATTTCCAAGCAGCCTTAGGCTCAGAAGGATAGAATTACTTTGATTGATGAGTCATGTCTTCCAAGTGGTGACCAGAGGCCCACAAATGGCTCTAACTACACTTCAATTCATATTCAAGAATCTTGGCATACTGACAAATTCCTTAGAGGAAGTTCTGTGATGACTACAAGGTAATAAATTCCCTGCATTCATGTTCGATAGTCAACAGGAGAGGTAGACTTTTCCCAAAAGGTATCTAGGACCTAGGACTTCCTAGAATAATCAGAATCTGTAACTTCTTATTTCAAGAAAGAACATCCCCCAGAGACACAAGTAAGTAGAATGAGGAGAATGCCTTTGATGTGTAGGATCTCTGGAGGAATAGAATGTTTCCTTTTTGGACGATGTTGGTTTATAACATGTTAAGGTTGAAGTGTCTGTAGTATGCTACTTGTAGATTCTCAGAAAGACAGTCGAAAATATGAATCCGAAACTTGGAATACAGATTGGGGTTGGATATATAGTTTTGTGAGTCACTAATTATCTTTTCCCACGTAACCATTTCTATTTCTTTGTTTTCTATCCTTGTTAATGATATCACTATCTATCTATTGCCCGAACTGAAAATGTGAGAGTATTTTAACACTTTCCCTTCAATCATCATCTACTTCTACTACATTTGAAGGATCTCTAGTTGCTCTATATTTATGTCATTACTTTAGTTCAGTCCATCATCAATCTAGGCTGTTACAGTAGCCCCCTCACTAATCTCCTAGCAACCAAACTCTTTGCCCTACAGGTCAGCCTCACCAGGACAGCCAGAGTTGCTTTCTTAAAATTAATATGTGTCATTCCCTTACATAAAAGTGTTGTTGTTCTGATGAAGGGCAGTACTGCATGGTCCACCTAAAATAAAGAATTCTGAGGTCAAATAACTTTAGAAATTCTGCATGCTGTTTTCTTCTACGAGATTAATATATTATTATATTCAAGGCTCTGAGAAGTCCTGCTCTTGTCATTTGATACAGCATTTTCCACACGTATTTGCCCATGGAATTTTTTCACAGAATGTTTATTAAAATCCTCTCAAGTTAGTGTTAGCTGAAACACATTTTGGGAAATGCTCACCCATTGATTAAATCACAAAATAGCTTGGAATATGAGGCCACTTGAGGTTTGATCCCCACATATTGTTATAGACATTTTAAAATCACTTCCTGTCCCATCCCCTGCATCCTTGCTCTAACTACCTCAAACTTTTTACTATTTCTGTGTTTTCTAGATTATCATTATTTTCATTATTACTGCATACATTACAGTAACAATTGTGAAAACAAAAGAAATCATGAGTATTAATTTAGTTTACTCATCCCGTATGCTACTATTTAAAGTTAGGGATTGAAGATACAAAGACAGAAAGATGAGTCACTGAAGAAGTCAAAATTGTGGGAAAAAAGAATGAGGACTACTCAGTAGAGTTTATGTTTACTTATCGTAGGGAAAAACTAGAAGGAGAAAAATAAGAAAAAAATGACCTTTTTTTTTTGAAAACTGACATTTAAAAAGTTTGACACATTTCTTGAATGCCCACTATGTGCTGAGCCTTGTGCTGGACACACAAAAATCTTGTAATGCATGTTTTAATCTCCTTTTAAACGTCAGTAAGAGAAAGTAAGTAGCAAATCTAGTTTCAAATGAAGATCTATTTGACTTATTCCATGGCATTACGCAAAAGTGAATTGGAAATAAAAATAAACAATAGAGGAAACATTATGGATTAGCATATTATTAGTAGTAATAATAAAATTATTTGATAACATTTATTGATTGCTTACCATAAACTAAGCCCTGTTCTAAGAAGTAAGACTAAAAGGAAATTATTTCCTCTCTGTTTGTTATTTCTGGTTTCTACCAGCAGAGTGCATATTGTTATCAATGCCACCATTTATTAGGAAATCCATTGAGACTTTACAAGCAGAAGATAAGTGAAATACTTATGCATTGAAAGAAGGGGCTTAGAAATCATAAATGCAGATTTTTTACTTTACTTGGTAAACAGGTCTAAAATGAGTATCTCAAAATAAGAGATATCAGCAAATGATGTGGAATTTTTTCAGAGAAAAACATTCTTTTAAAAAAACAAGTCTTGAAAAGTAACAATAGACAATCTATGTATAAAGAAATATTTCAAGAGAAGATTAGAAATAACTGAAAGTTCACAATTGTAAACTATAATAAGATAAATAGTAAATTATCATAAATTAGCTGTCAAAATTAACTAAATATAAATTAAATAGTAAATTATTACTTGAAACCAAAATAAAAGTTATAAGATTTAAATCACTCACTTGTTTAAGATAAAAGTGAGGCAAAGGGGAAAAAACCCCACCTGATCTGTAATTGTACAATTGCAGAAAACTCTTATACTATATATCTGAATGCACTGGGAAAATTATTTATATAAAAAAGTGGGAAAATAATTCTAGAGGGGACAGAGGTGAGGGAGGAGGCAAGGAGGTAAGAGTGAAATTACTTAGATATCATGCAAAGACCCCATGGACTGATGGAAATTCGGAAAGACACAAAAGCTTAAAGCAGTAGCTGAAAATTTTACCTTGAAGATAAAGTGGTAATAGAGGAAAAGAATAAAAGAAAATAAGTGGAACACACTTACATTTCTGGCTATGACGCAGACTCTGGTAGCAGACTTGTCCTTCCACTGTAAACAACTAGAAAACTAGACAAGCTATATGAATTAATCATTTTCATATATTGGGAAATATGCAGTACAGGACAGTGAATCTTGAGAGAAGGGAAACAAACAAGGTGGGCCCTGCAATTTCCCTGTCTTTTTGCCTGGAGGTATTTCTGCACTCTGTGTGTGGAGGAGCTCCCAAACATAGCAAAGCATCTTGCTGAGTTGAAGAGACAGAGATTGGAGTTTGGGGATGTTGATGTGACTATAACTTTCAAGGCAGAGTACTGGAGAAAAAGGAGCCATCCAGAAAATGAGTTCTCAGAATCTCCATTGGTGGTCTCCCAGAGTCTTTGGCTGAATATATTCAGAATATATAAAGAACCTTCAAAACACAGTAATAAGAAAATGAGCAATCTAATTTAAAAAAGAGTCAAACATTTGAACAGATATGTCACTAAAGAATATATACGAATGACAAGCATATGGAAAGGTGCTCAACATCATTACTCATTGGGGAAATGCAAATTAAAACCAAAATGAGCTATCACTGCACACCTATTAGCATGGCTGATCATATCAAGTGGTGAAGATAAAGAGAAACAGGAATTCTCAAATACTGCTTGTCAGAATGTAAAATGGTACAACCATTTTGGAAAATTGCTTGGCAGTTCTTAAAACGCTAATCATATACCTACCATATGATCCAACTATTCCAATTCAAGGGGAACAAAAACACATATCCACACAAAAATGTGTAGACTAATGTTTATAGCAGTGTTATTTTTAATAGCCAGAAGCCAGAAACAGCCCAATTGTCCATGAACAGGGAATGAACATATAGTTTGTGGTATAGAAATTCAATGCAATATTATTTGTCCATAAAAAAGGAATGCACTATCAATATATGCAATAATATGGATGAACATCTAAGCACATATGCTGAGCAAAAGAAGCCAGATGAGAAAGTAGATATTGTATGATTCCATTGATATAAAATTATAGAAAATGCAAACTAATCTATAGTAATAGAAAACAGATCAGTGGTAGCTTGAGGATGAGAGGGACTGGGAAAGGCAAGAAGGTGTGATCACAGAAGTGAATAAGGAAACATTTACAGGTAATGGATATATTCACTGTCATGATTGTGGTGGTGGTTTTACACATATATATATATATATTACAATGTACCAATTTGTATAATTTAGATATGTGCATTTATTGTAGGTCAATTATACCTCAATTGAAAATGCATAAAAATAACTAAGAAAAAAATCAAAGACATTAAAAGAAATGAAACCTCAGAACAATATATCTCATGAATATAGGTGCAAAAGTTCTTACAGAATATTATCAAATAGAATCTAGCTATATATAAAGATAATGCATCATAGTCAAGTGGGATTTACTCCAAGAATTCTAGGTTAGTTTTTCATTAGAAAGGTAATCAATTTAATTCTTAAACAACCAATGGGTCCAAGAAGAAATCACAAGGGAAATTAGAAAATATCTTGAGAAAAGTGAAAATGAAAACACGACATACCCAAACTCATGGAAGGTAGTAAAAGCAAATGTAGTAAATTTCGAAGAAAATTTATAACTGTAAATGCTAACATTAAAAAAGAAGAAAGATCTCAAATTAGTAACCCAACTTTACACCTCAAGGAACAAGAAAAAGAGAACAAACTAAACCCAAAGCTTGCAGAAGGAGGGAAATAATAAAATTCAGAGCAGAGACAAATAAGATAGTGAATAGACAAACACTGTGAAAGTAAATGAAACCAAGGGTTGGTTCTTTGAAAAGATCAACAAAATTGGTGAACTTTTAGCTAAAATGACAAAAAAAGAAAATACTCAAATTAACTAAAATCAGAAATGAAAGAGAGAACATTACTAATGATTTTCAGAAATAAAAAGGATTATAAGAGAGTGCTATAAACAAAGGTATACCAACAAATTGAGTAACCTAGAGGACATGGAAATTCCCTAGAAACACACAACCCACCAAGACTGAATCATGAAGAAATAGAAAATAAGAATAGATCTGTAACTAGTAAAGAGATGAATCAGGAATCAAAAATGTCCCCAGAGGAAAAGCCCTTGACTAGTGGCTTCACTAGTTAATTCTACCAAATATTTAAAGAAGAATTAACACCAATCCTTCTTAAAAGTTTCTATAATTCAAAGAAGAGGGAACACTTCCTAACTCATTCTGTGAGGCCAGCATTATCCTGATATCAAAACCAGACAAAGACACTACAAGAAAAGAAAACTACAGATCAATATCCCTTCTGAACATTGATGCAAAAATCCTCAACAATAGACTAGCAAACCAAATTCAACAGCATATTTAAAGGATTATACACAATGACCAAGTGGTATTTATTCGTAGAATGCAAGGATGGTTCAACATACAAGAATCAATCAATGTGATACATCACATTAATAGAATGAAGGAAAAAACCACATGGTCATCTCAATCAACACAGGAAAAGCATTTGACAAAATTTAACACCCTTTCATAATAATAATAGTAATAAAAAACTCAACAAACCAGGAATAGATGGAAAATACCTCAACATAATAAAGGCTATATATAAAAAACCCCACAGCCAACATCATACTCAATGGTGAAAGATTGAAAACTTTTCCTCTAAGATCAGGAAGAAGGCAAAGATGCTTGCTTCCACTTCTTTTCAACATTGTATTGGAGGTTCTAGCCAGAGCAAAAAATAGAAATAAAAGGAATCCAATTTGGAAATGAAGTAATAAAATTCTGTCTGTTAACAAATAACATGATCTTATATATAGAAAACCCTAAAGATTCCAAATACAAAAAAACTTAGACCTAATAAACCTTGAGATTTATTGAGGATACAAAATCAACATGCAAAAATTAGCTGCATTTCTATACATGAACAATGAGTAATCTGAACAGGAAATTTAGAAAACAATTCCACTTACAGTAGCATCTGAAAATCAAATATTTAGGAATAAACTTAACCAAGGAGGTAAAAGACTTGTACAGTGAAATGTATAATTTCAGTGTAATATAATGTAATAATTTCAGTGTAAAATTGCTGGAAAAAATTAAAGAAGACACAAATAAGTGAAAAGACATCCTGTGTTCATGTATTGGAAGACTTCCTGTTGTTAAGATATCAACAGCACCCAAAGCGCTCTACAGATACAACGCAATCCCTATCAAAATCACAATGATAGTTTTTTTGCAGAAATGGAAAAATCCATCTTAAAATTTATATGGAATCTCAAAGGAGCCTGAATAGCCAAAACAATCTTGAAAAAGAACAAAGTTGGAAGTCTCACACTTCCTGATCTCAAAACATACTACATAGCTATAATAATCAAAACGGTGTGATACCAGCATAAAGACAGACAGGCAGACCAATGGAATAGAATAAAGAGCCTCGAAATAAACCCTCACATATATGCTCAAATGATTTTTGATAAAAATTCCACAACCATACAATGAGGAAAGGACAATCTTTTCAATAAATGGTGATGGAGAAACTGGTTATTATATGAAAAAGAATGAATTTGGATCCTTACCTTCTACCATATACAAAAATTGAAGACCCAAATGTAACAGTTAAAACTATAGAACTCTTTGAAGAAAATATAGGGAAATACTTTATGATGTTGGATTTGGTAATGATTTCTTGGATATGACACCAAAAGCACACAAACAGAACAAACAATAGATAAGTTGGACTTTATCAAAATTAAGAACTTTTGTGCATCAAAGGACATTATCAACAAAATGAAAAGACAACCCAAGGAATGGGAGAAAGTATTTGCAAATCATATGTCTGATACGGGATTAATAGCCGCAGTATATAAAGAAGTTCTTCAACTAAACAACAAAAAGCCAAACAACTCAATTTAAAAGTGGGCAAAAGAATTGAGTAGTCATTTCTTCAAAGAAGATATACAGATGGCCAACAAGTCCATGAAAAGATGCTCAACATCACTAATCATCAGGGAAATGAAAATCGAAACCACAATGAGACACAACTTCACACCCATTAGGATGGCTATTGTCATAAAAACAGAAAATAACAAGTGTTGGTAAGGATGAGGAGAAATTAGAATGCTTGTGCATTGTTGGTGGGACTGTAAAATGGTGCAGCTATCGGAAAACAGTATTGTGGTTCCTCAAAAAATTAAAAATAGAATTACCATATGATCAAGCAATTTCACTTCTGAGTATACACCCAAAAGAATTAATAGCAGAGATTTGAACAGATATTTGTACATGCACATTCATAGTAACATTATTCACAATAGCGAGAAGGTGGAAACAACACAAATGTCCATCAGTGGATGAATGGATAAGCAAATGTGGTATATACATACAATGGAATATTAATTAGCTTTAAAAAGGAAAGGAAATTTTGACAAATGGCACAAAATGAATAAACCTTGAAGATATTTTGCTATGTGAAACAAGCCAGACACAAAAGGACAAATATTGTGTGATTCTATATATGAGGTACCTAGAGTAGTCAAATTCATAGTGACAGGAGGTAGAATAGTGATTGCTAGGGACTAAGTGGAGGGAGGAGTGGGCAGTTAATGCTTTAATGGGAACAGAATTTCAGCTTGTGAAGATAAAAAATTCTGGATATGGATAGTGGTGATGGTTGCACAACAATGTGAATGTACTTAATGTCATTGAACTGTACAATTAAAAATGTTTAAAATGGTAAATTTTATGTTATGTGTATTTTACAAGAATAAAAAATCAATTCAGGGGCCGACCCAGTGGCGTAGTGGTTAAGTTCGTGTGCTCTGCTTTGGTGGCCCAGGATTCACAGGTTCGGATCCTGGGAATAGACCTATGCACCACTTGTCAAGCCATGCTGTGGCAGGCGTCCCACATATAAAATAGAGGGAGATGGGCACAGCTGTTAGCTCGGGGCTAATCTTCCTATGCACTGCTTATCAAGCCATGCTGTGGCAGGCATCCCACATATAAGGTAGAGGAAGATGAGCACAGATGTTAGCTCAGGGCTAATCTTCCTCACTAGAAAAAAAAAAGTCAATTCAGTCCACCATATGACAATAAAGAATAAAAACATTATGTTCAGAAAAGGTGCAGAAAAAACACAACAAAATTCAGCACATATTTATGATAAATACTCTTAGTTATTTAGGAATAGAAATCATCTTCCTCAACATGATAAAAAGCATATATAAACAAAATAAGGCCCCCCCCAAAAAAACCCAAACCCCAAACACTTTAGCTAGCATTTTGCCTTATCCTGAAAGACTGAATGGTTTCCCCTTAAGACTGAGAACAAGATAAGTATATGTGCTCTCAACACACCTATTTAGTATTGTACTTGATGTCACAGCCAGTGCAATAAGGCAAGAAAAACAAATAAAAGGCATAAAATTAAAAACAAAAATGTATACTCTTATTACTTACAGAAAACAGGATTGTAGACATAGAATCTCGCATAGAATTTTTTTTTAAAACTCTACTGGAAATCATAAATAAATTTAGCAAGAATGTTGTATACAAAATCAACACACAAAAATCAATTGTATTTCTATACACTTGAAACAAATAATTGAAAAATGAAATTTCAAATAACCATTTATAATAGCATCAAAAACCATGATATATGTAAGACAAATTCAAAAAAATATGTTCCAGATCTGTATACTGAAAACTACAAAACATTATTGAAATAAATTATTTTAAAAAATCTAAATAATGGAAATATATAGTATGTTCATATATAGAAGAGTCAGTTTGGTTGAGATGTTAATGCTCCTCAAATTGACCTATAGATTCAACACAAAATCCCAGGAAACATTTTTTGTAGGAATTAACAAGATGATTGCAAATCTTATGTGGAAATGCCAGGGCCTCACAGTACCCAAAAGAATTTTGAAAAAGAAGAGCATTGGAGAATTTACATCTCCAAGTTACAGCACTTATTGTAAAAATACATTATAGAGACTTTAGAAATAGAACAAGATGTACAGTCCAATTGATTTTATACAAATGTGCTAATGTAACTCAATGAGGAATGGACAGTCTGTAACAATTGTGCTGAACCAACTGGATATCTGTTAGGAAAAAATTTACTGCTATCCTTGCTTCACAACACACACCAAACCAACACAAAATGGAATATAGACATAAAAGTAAAAGATAAAATTATAAAAATTTTATAAGAAAACATAAAAAAGATCTTTGTAACCATGGGTTAGGCAAATATATCTTAGAATATAAAAACCTTTAGCCAGGGCCAGGAAAAAAAGGTAAGTTGGACTCCAACAATAATTTCAACACATTAATAAGAACAGCAAATCTCTGCTTTTTGAAAGGTACTATTAAGAGAATGAAATGGTCAGTCAAAGACCAGGAGCAAAATATATGCAATACATATATGTCACAATGGAATTATATCCAGAAAATATTAAAAAAATTTATAGCTGCAGATTATCCAGCTTACTTAGAGGTTTAGATATGTTAACTATCCCCCTGTGAACTAAAATAGAGTCCCCCACCAACCTTCCAGCATTTTCTTTATAAAGCAATGGCAGAGTCACAGAGAGAAAGTGTAGTTGTCAGATAGATTCTGCATCATGTTCATTTTAAAATCTGTCATCGTCTTTATGCTTATTTCTAACAATAAGGGTTTGCTGTATTCAATTGATTTTTAGAAGTTGTCCAGAGATTCTTCGAGGTAAGCAAGATATTAGAGGAGGGTTGTTTTCTCCTCTGTACAAAGCTTGCACTTTCAAAGCTCACCACTCATATCCTTCCAACTTTCCAAAACCGAAGTCTACAATTCCAAATAAAACTATAGAATTCAGGTCTATAAATACCTCTTTTGCCACAAGAGAAGTTGATGCTGGAGGGAAGGCAGATGTTTTCTCACACACAACTTGTAAGTTTTAATCTTTGTTCTAGGCATCAGATCTGCTTTCCATTGGCACAACTGATAGGCTGAGTCATTAGGATAAATGCCCTGTCCATTCTTAGGTTTCTTCCATAAATGTTTGTGTTCTGAGTGGTCAATTTTCACGTTACTTAAGGGCCAGCATTCATAATAGTGATTGAAAATAAAATAACATACAGTCATCTCAAATGGAAGAAATAGTACAATGGACAGTTTTGAACTTCTCTATTGCGTCAGTCTGGGCCGTGGACTAGCCAGAAAGGGTTAGGCTTCATGATTTAGCTAAGTAGAAGTGATCTACAAAATATTCCCTGGCTGGGTAGGTTGCAAAACTCAAATACCAGTGAGAGAGGGGAAGAGAGAGGCATACACACAGAGATAGAGAGAGACAGACAGAGAGACAGACAGAGAGAGAGAAAGAGAAATGCCTGAATGGAACCAGGAGACTTGCTAAGGTAGGACAAGATGTGTGGTCTAGAGTCTAGAAGGAGACATTGACTGTTATGATAGCTACTATTTCTTGAGTGCCTTCAGTGTTGCCTTAAGAATGAGGTATTGTTATGCCCATTGAATTAATGAGGAAATTGAAACTTAGAGCGATTAGATACCTTATCTAGGATGATGCAGCTAATAAGTGGTAGATCTGGAAACCGAACCTCCTCTTTCTTCCTTTAAAGCCATTTTACTGCCTCACATAATAAATAGGATTTGTGAATTTTGATCCCATCAGACAAATGATTTGTTCTCTATACTATTTTATATTATTCTCTGGGTGTAGGTGGCCCTGGGACAGCTGATATTGATCTGACTTGGAAGGAGGCCAAAGGTTGGCAGGTATATCCTGATCTGGATGAGGCAGGGATAGAAATTTTGGGATTATCTCATGGTAAAGCTCTGATTTTATTAGGAATGTACCGATACACTCCTGTCAGCAGACAGCTTTGGTGTTTACCACTAGTAATATAAATACCTTAGATTTCTATTCATGTTTTGTTTAATAGAGCAAAGACTGACATGTTTAACTCCAATGAGTTGTTTGTTTTCAGTGTTCCAAAAAAAAAATGCAGATACATTCGTTTACAGACTGATGCTCAGAGTGCCAATAGAATCTTGGAATTTAAAGACCTTAAGAGATGAAATACGACCCAGCTTAGCCCTTCCATCCCAGCCTCAAAGTATAATTGTTAAGGGGGGGCGGGCGTGAGGGGGTGAATATTGCTCCTATTCTTCATGTAAAGCTATTTATATTTAAATGATCCTTCTTATTTAGGAATGTCTGAACTAGACAGGATCAAAAGAGATTGTCCAATGAAATTATTTCATTTTGCAGATCAGGAAACTGAAGCCACACGTGTTGTTGTAAGACCACGCCTATCGTTGAATTATGCTATGGGGTTTTTCCTTCTGAGGATAATACTGGCAGTTTAAATTAAAATTATGTCAAGAAAATTTCAACTCTAGCCCATGAAATCTGAGAAAGTACTCCCTCTCTGCTTCTCCTAAAGAGAAGGTGGGGTTAGAGCAATGGAGGGTGTGTGTGTATGTGTGTGTGTGTGTGCACTTGGATGTGTGTGTGCGTGTTGGAGATTGCAAAACTAAAACCGCTACTGGCTTTGATAAAGAAATACCATGGACTTGAGCATATGACTCAGGTTGGAAATGACTTTCTGCCAAGAAAAGCTCTCTGCAAGTTTTTGGCTAGAGGCAAATGCAAGATAGAATCATTCTTGTTTCAGAGCCATCAGCAATGCTTACCAGTCATGGTTACTAGCCTACACTCCAGGGGTGAGGAGGTTGGAATTCTTTCACGTGGACTGATCCTGGATTTGCCTAGAAGAAATACACGCTTCCAAATACCTTCCACATCTGGATTCCACACTGTGAGACTTGGCAGTCGGACTGCTTTAAAAATGTTGCAGTATTGTTAGATAACCTGCCAGAATATGTTAAAATGGTGCATAGTTTGGAATAGCCCACAGATGGGTAAGTATATAAGTCCTTAAATGCTGTTTTTCTTATCTTTAATCTGGTGGAGAAGTGTAAACATACAATCAGAAGTTATAGCAACATGGTTCATATTTAGCATATTTATTCATCTTTGTTTTAATCATATTTTCTGGGAAAGTACCATTTAAAAGATACATTGTTGGGGGCTGGCCCCATGGCGCAAGTGGTTAAGTGCGCCCCCTCCGCTGCGGCGGCCCGGGTTTCGCCGGTTCGGATCCCGGGCGCGCATGGACGCACCGCTTGTTAAGCCATGCTGTGGCAGCGTCCCATACAAAGTGGAGGAAGATGAGCATGGATGTTAGCCCACGGCCAGTCTTCCTCAGCAAAAAGAGGAGGATTGGCAGATGTTAGCTCAGGGCCGATCCTCCTCACACACACACAAAAAAGATACATTGTTTAATGTAATAGCCAAGTTGCCTGGAAAATCTTGTATATAGAGTGATCTCTAATGTAACATATTTTCAGTGTGTACATCTCTTTACATAATTGCAGTTATATTTTGGGGGATTGCTCTGGTTCAATGGTAGGGAAAGCCTGGAACACTGTGTTGAGAAGGATTCTGAAGTTTCATCAGAGTTCTCAGTGGGAAAGAGTACCCTGAATGATTACTGATTTTGGCATTACTGTGAAAAGGGAGAACAATGAAAAAATGCCACATATTTAATACACTTGAGAAATTCATTTTTTTCTAATTTTTTGTTTTTTTGATTAGATAATATATTAACATGGTAAACCATGAAAATGGTACAATAGAATATACAGGAAATTATTTTCCTTTCCATACTTCTCCCTCTATCCCCCAGTGCCACGTCTTAGAGGCAATTATTGTTGCAATTTCTCTCAGAGACATTCTATGCTTTTAAAAGCATTTCTGTATAAATATCTACTTTTTACACTAATTGGAGCATAATACATGTATTTTCTGCACCACGTATTTTTAAAACTGCAAAATTTTATGTTATATATATTTTACCAAAATTTTAAAAATTAATAATATAATATACCCCAAAACATTGACTTGTGCCCTTTCAATGGATGAATTATATAGCATGTAAATTATTAATATGGTTGGATTAATATCTGCCATATTTTTTATTTTTTTCTATTATTTGCCCTTGTTCTTTGTTCCTATTTTTGTCTTCCACTCTTTTTCTGCCTTTGTGGTTTTAATCGAGCATTTTGTATGATTCAATTTTCCCTCCTTTCTTAGCATATCAGTTATACTTCTTTCTTTACTATTTTTAGTGGTTGCCCTAGAGTTTGCAGTATATATTTACAACGCATCCAAGTCCACCTTCAAATAAGATTATACTGCTTCATAGGTAGTACAAGCACTTTGTAATAACAAACAAATCCTAATTTCTCCTTCTCATCCCTTGTATCATTGCTGTCATTCATTTCATGATACACAAGCATACATAAGCATATGTATATATACATATATGTACTAAGCATACATAATTGAATACATTGTTGCTATTATTACTTTGAACAAGCTGTTATCTGTTAGATCAATTAAGAATAAGAAAAATAAAAGTTTTTGTTTTATCTTCATTTATTCCTTCTTTAATGCTCTTCCTATCTTTATGTAGATTTGAGTTTTTGACTTATATCATTTTCCTTCTCTCTGAAAAACTTCTTTTAACATTTGTTGCAAAGTAGGTTTACTGGCAGAAAATTCCCTCAATTTTTGTTTGCCTGAGAAAGTCCTTATTTCTCTTTCACTTTTGAAGAATAATCTCTCAGGGTACAGAATTCTAGGTTGGGTGTTTTTTTTCTCCCAACATTTTATTTCTCTCCACTCTCTTCTCGTTCCTATAGTTCTGAGGAGTAGTCAGATGTAATTATTATTTTTGTTTCTCTATAGATAACGGATTTTTCCCTCTGACTTCTTTCAAGATTTTTTCTTTATCTTTGATTTTCCTAAGTTTGAATATGATATGCCTCTTGATATTTTTAAGTGCTGTCTGGTCAATTCCGACTCCTAGCGACCCTGTGTACAGGACAGCAGAATCCTATCTGTGTTTTTTTGTGCCTTCCTCTCACTTCCAGCAGTATATTAAACAATGCTTTGCTCTATTCATAGGGTTTTCATGGCCAACATTTTTGGAAGTGGGTGGCCAGGTCCTTCTTTCTCATCTGTCTTAGTCTGGAAGCTCCACTGAAACCTTTCTGCCATGGGTGACCCTGCTGGTATTTGAAATACCTGTGGCATAGCATCACAGCAACACGCGGCCACCACAGTATGATAACCAACAGACAGATGGATGATTGTGGTTCCCTGAACAGGAAACAAACATGGGCATGGCAGTGAGAGCACTGAATCTTAACCACTAGACCACCAGGGCTGGCTGCATGATATGCCAAGATGTAGGTTTTTCTTTGCGTTTATCCTGCTTGGTGTTCTCTGAGCTTCCTGGCTCTGTGGTTTGGTGTCTGACATTAATTTGGGGGAAATTCTCAGTCCTTATTTCTTCAAATATTTCTTCTGTTTCTTTCTCTCTTTCTTCTCCTTCTGGTATTCCCATTATGTATAAGTTTCACCTTTTGTAGTTGTCCCACTGTTCTTGGATATTATGTTCTGGGTTTTTTTTTTTTTTTTGGTGAGGAAGATTGGCCCTGAGCTAACATCCATTGCCAATCTTCCTCTTTTTGCTGAGGGAGATTAGCCCTGAGCTAACATCTGTGCCCATCTTCCTCTATTTTGTATGTGGGATGACGCCACAATGTGGCTTGATGAGCCGTATGTAGGTCCACGCCTGGGATCCAAACCCAGAAACCCCAGGCCACCGAAGCAGACCGTGTGAACTTAACCACTATGCCACCAGGCTGGACCCTGTTCTGGGTTTTTTTTTCAGTATTTTTTCTCTTTCCTTTTTCGTTTTGGAAGTTTCTGTTGACACATCCTCAATCTCAGAAATTCTTTCCTCAGCTGTGTTCACTCTACTAATGAACTCATCAAAGGCATTCTTCATTTCTGTTACAGTGTTTTTGATCTCTAGTGTTTCTTTTTGGTTCTTTCTTAGAATTTCCATCTTTATGCTTGCATTACCCATCTATTCTTTCATGTTGTCTACATTTTGCATTAGGGCCCTTAGCATATTAATCATAGTTGTTTCAAATTCCCAGTCTAATAATTTCAACATCCCTGCCATATCTGAGTCTAGTTCTGATGTTTACTCTGTCTCTTCAAACTATGTTTTTTTTGCCTTTTAGTATGCCTTGTAATCTTTTGTTGAAAGCTGGGCATAATATACTGTGCAAAAGGAACTCTGATAAACAGACTTTTAGTGATGTGGTGGTAAGGTGTGGTGAGAAGAGAAAGCATTCTGTAGTTCTATGATTAGGTCTCAGTCTTTTAGTGAGTCAGTGCTCCTGGGCTGTGAACTTTATGTTTCTCAGTTTTATCTTCTCCTTAGGTGGGACAGGATGGCTAGAAGGTGCTGGAGTTGGGTATTTCCCTTCCTCTGGGTCAGTTAGGCCCTGATAAAATCCCATGAGTTTAGGCTCTGGTAAAATAGTTTCTCTTAAGGGCAGGCCTTGTTAAAAAGAACAAAATGCTCTGATGTATTTTATAGTGGTTATATTTCCCCTTTCCCCGAAGGAAACACAAGGGGATTTTTCTGTTATATTCACTGTGAGAACCTGGTAGAACTCTTAGAGGTTAAACTCACACAAGTGTGGTGACCTCCCTATGACTTGGCCCTCCCTGGGGTTTTTAACTGTCGGAGGTATCCACACTAAGCCTCCAGCAATTCATCAATTATAGTTTAAGTGTTCCTACCCCTTGTACCAGTTCCCATGAGGGTTTCTGCTTGTGGGTTCCTGCGCCAGTAAGTTGTGATTCTCTGTATCTACCTGTCTGTCTCTCCAATTTTGGGGGCAGTGATTTGCCCTCACTTCTCTGACAGATTTAAGAAAAGTTGTTGATTTTTCAGTTTATTCAGCTTTTTACTTGTGGTTGGAATGAAGTGACAACTTCCAAGCTCCTTACATGCTGAACCAGAAACCAGCAGTATCTGCACCATGTATTTTTCAGTTAATAATTTGTCTTGGAAATTGTTTCATATCACAATACAGCACTTCTTTGTGCTTTTTAATAGGTGTGTAGCATTCTATCATATGAATACAGTTGTCCTCAGTATCTGTGGGGGATTGGTTCCAGGACCCCTGCAGGTACCAAAATCTGTGGATGCTCAAGTTCTTTAGTCGGCCCTCCATATCTGCAGGTTCCACATCTGTGGATACAGAGGGCCGACTCTATCTTATCATTTAACTCTCCCCTATAGATAAGTACTTAGATTCTTTTCAATTTTTTGCTATAAACAATGCTATAATGAATATCCTTGTACGTGCTTGTTTGCAAATATATGCAAATAGATCTATAGGATAACTTGTTGGTGCAAAGGATGTAGACATCATTGCTAATTCTTCCTCTATAGAAATTACACCAATTTAGACTCTTACCAACATTGAATGTGAGTGCCCAATTCTGTACATTCTCACCAATGTGGTATATTATCAAACATTTAAAAAATCTCAAACATTATAGTTGAGAAATGCTATCTTGTTATAATTTTGATGTGTGATTCTCTAATAATAAAAGAATTTGACCATTTTTTATTTGTTTAATTGCCATTTATTTTTTCTTTTTCTGTGAACTCTCTGTTCGTGTCTTTCCCCCATGTTTCTATTGGTTTGTTTAGCTTTTTCTTATTGATTTACAGGAGCTCTTTATATATTAAGGAAATTAACTCTTTGTCATGTGTATTGCATATATCCGTTTTTCCAGTGTGTAATTTTCTTTTGACTTTTTAACAGTATTTTCTTGGCATGCAGAATTTTAAAAACATTTATGTAGTTAAATTTATTAGTTTTTCATTTGATGGCTTCTGGATTTTGCATTATGCTTAGAAAGACTTTTCTTTATTGTTTTTATATTTTTGCTTTTTTTTTTTTTTAAAGATTTTATTTATTCATTTTTTTCCCCCCAAAGCCCCAGTAGATAGCTGTATGTCATAGGTTCACATCCTTCTAGTTGCTGTACATGGGACTCGGCCTTGGGTTGGACAGAGAAGTGGTGCCTTGGGGCGTGCCTGGGATCCGAACCCGGGCCGCAAGCATCAGAGCGCGCGCACTTAACTGCTAAGCCATGGAGCCGGCCCTATATTTTTGCTTTTTATGTTTAAATTTTTCATTCATCTGGAATTTGTGTTGGTATAAGTTGAGAATTAGGGAACCAACTTGATTTAGTATTATTTTTTCAGGTGGTTACTTAGTAGACCCAATTTTGTGTTATACTATTTTAACAAAATACTTAAACATTTTCTTATTCCCTACATAGCTTTTTAGTAATAATATTTCATTAGATCAATATTGTAATAGTAATATCATATTGAAACATTGTTAGTAGTTTCCAGTTTTTGTTATTATATATTATGCTAAAGTGGCCTTCTTCATGTATATATTCTTGTTTTTGATGAATTAGTTCTCTGGGATACATTATTAAGAGTGGAATAATTGAATTTTGCTAAGTATGGTCATATTGCTTTCCAAAAGTGTTGCAGTTATTAATCCCGTTGATTAATGGAATCTCATCAGTTTGGAGTGTTATTTTTTTGACTATAATAGTAAGCTGAAAAAATGGAAATCCAACCTTGCCTTAATTGGCATTTATTTGATTATTAGGGGGTACAAATACTTTCTTGTGTGTTCATTTACTCTTTTCACTTAGTGGAAAGACCACGGGCTTTGGGGCCAAACAGGTCTGGTTTTAAATTTCAGCTCTGCCACTTCTAGCTTTGGTATCTCAGCTGAAAAATGTGTATAATAACACGTTATGTGCAAGAGTTTTTGATGGTCATATATGTGACATGTAAAAAACCTAACTTGAGGACTGATTTAATGAATAATATCTATTATTATTATTTCCCTTTGTGTGAATTGTCTATCATATTCTTTGTAAAAAAATTACATTGTGCAGAAATACTAAAGAGGCTGGATGAACACTGGAATAGGGGCAGGAGACTTGCTAGCCATAAGACCTTGACCAAATCACTTAACTTCTCTTAAGTGTTAATTTCTGTGTAAAAATCAAGATAATTTCTATCTTGCCCACTTTGTTTTTGTGAGTATTGAATAAGATAACAGATGCGACAGAACTTGAAAAACGTTAACGTAAAGTACTTTTACTATTACTATTATGATGAGGAAAAGTGGATGCTCAAAATCCCTATAGCTAAGACTGGCATCCAAAACCTACTATCTCTTTCCCTAATATCTTGAATTCTGAGATGCTATCAGCTTGGACTATGGTTCTGTTAGAGAACTCTCCATGTCAGCAGTGATTTAATGGAGGAGGGGAACAGGGTTTTACTTTTGACATAGGGTATCCCTAGAGAAAGAACAGATACATGAAGTAATTTAGGACACTTACAGGAAATTAAAGTTTGCATATATTTTTGAATAATTCATAACAGGCCAAGGTAGTCTCACTGGAAATCCCTAATCCCTAGACTTTTGGAAGTCAGGATTACAAGATCTTTTGATGCCTTAGAACAATTGAATGGAAGAAGTATGGCAATGACTTATTATCATAGTAATATATCCATAAAGGAAACTGCATACAGTTAAACTGAGCCAGGATGGTGGAGCATGGGGGTCAAGAATGTCATTTCTTGAGCTGGCCCCGTGGCTTAGCGGTTAAGTGCGTGCACTCTGCTGCTGGCGGCCCGGGTTCAGATCCCAGGCGCGCACCGACGCATCGCTTCTGCGGCCATGCTGGGGCCGCGTCCCACATACAGCAGCTAGAGGGATGTGCAGCTATGACATACAACTATCTACTAGGGCTTTGGGGGAAAAATAAATAAATAAAATTAAAAAAAAAAGAATGTCATTTCTTGAGGCAAGCAGACCTGAATGCCAATCCTGTGTTTGTCACTTATCAACTGAGTGACATTGGTCAAGTTATTTCAGTTTACTGTAAAGTGGGACTCGTAATAGTTCCTACCTCAAAGTGTTATTATCAGGGTTAAATGACAGACAATGGTGCTTGTAACGTGCTTGCTTAGTACAGTTCCTAGCACACAGTAAGTACTGAAGAAATAGTAGCTATTATTAACACAATTATTATTAGCAGTAGTAATAATATATCAATTAATTAGCATAATGAAAAAAATTTGCATGTGTTTGTGTGAATAGAAGTAACCATGATAGTTACCTCTTTTACTGAGTAACATTACCCTGAACAATACTTTTTAAAAGGAACGTCATAAATGCAAAGTCTGAGGACGTTAGCCAGTAGAACTGGATCAACCTAGAGAGGAAAAGTAAACTTTCTCTCAAACTTCACAGAGGTACCTTCACACGGGCAGAAAACATGAAGCTTCAGAAATTTGGGAGGAATGAAAGTTACTTACAAGTGGACATTGGTTAGAAATATGCTAAACTTGAGGTAATTCAGAACAATGATGAGGAGATTTGAGAGAGCCTGTTAAAGTGATTAGCCTTAAAGAGTCATCAATAAAAAATGTAAATCAGAAGTTATTTCTGGTCAGTTACAGTCACAAAATAAATCCAAATGCATAACTAAAATCAGTTTATTTCCACAGATCAACACTGCTTTTCTACAGATTGCAGCATAACAGGAGAAAATGTCAGACATTTTTAGGAAGTGACAGCAAGTGGATTATTAACCTAACCAGCCTTTCCTTCAAACCAAACAACAAATTCTGTACATGCCATGACCATAGGTTTTTTTAAACTCTTCTTTTATGATGAATTTCAAGTCATATTTGAGGTTGGTGAGGAGCACAGAGTGTGGAATTTTATGCAAAACATCCTAATATGTTTGCATAGCTCTAATTTCTTTCACACCCACTCATTTTGCCCTTTGTTGTCTGATCATTAAAAAAGGACCTAATTGTGCTAATTTTCTGCCTAAAATTTCCCCATCATGAGTAGATTAAATCTAAACTCCATAGTAGGGTTATAAATGCCCTTTATAATAATGCTTTGACATATCGTCCAGTTTATTGTTCTCTACTCCTACATCCTTGTCTTTCCTCTAACCATAACCCGTGCCATACATCTGGTCCTTACATTTAGTGTGCATCAGAATTAGGTCAGAAGCTCACAAAAACTGCAGATTCTTGGGTCATATCCCTTGAAGTCCAGCAGTGGCCTCTAGGAATTGGAGATTTTTACACGCAAAGCAGTTGATAGATCTCAGTTTGAGAAACAGTGGCCTAAACTCTGTTCTACCAAATGTCTTCTCATTCCTTTGAAAGTCCATCTCAGTTTGTACCTCCCCGCCTTTGCATCCTTCTTTTTAATTCCCTTCTTCCTTTTTTTCTGCCTGACTGATTTTCTACCAATTCTTCATGACCTGGCTCAAAGCTGTTCCCTCTTTGAAAGCTTTGCTCGAACAGAGTTAGTGTTCCTTCCACACTTTGCATGCATGTTGAATGCTGATATTTGTATTAATCTTCCTTAATCAATTTAGACTTTCTTCTAAGGGCTGAGATCTTCTTGGTCATTTTTGTGTCATACTCTAGAGCTTGGCACAGTGTCTAACACGTAAAAATAGATGCCCAAGAAATGCTTTTTGAATGAGTAAGTGAGTTGATGGAGATCCTTGGCTTTTATATTCAACATCAGATGAAATAAATATTGTAGTTGAGAAATGATTTGGTTAGATGCTGCCTTGGGACATAGATATTAAGCAATTTTCCTTAGCCAATAAGAATAATTAGGAATTTTGCCAAACAGTTCATAACATAAGGTTTTATTTCTTTTATTAGTAGTTGAATAATTAAAATCCAGTTTTACTATTGTAATTGGTATGAAATTTTCTAAAAATTGAGTAGTACAAATAAATCTATGTCCTACAGCTGATGAATTTATTTAGCAAAGGAGAGCTTCAGATTGCGTTTCAATTACATGAATCTAGATAGACTTTGAAATGTTAATATATCAAAGCACAATGCTGACAAATGTTTGCCATAACAAGTGGCATTATTTTGAACCTAGGAACAACAACAGCAATGAAAACGAGTAGGAAAGAAATCTTTAGATCCATAGCAGTTTAAAAAAATCCATATTTGGGATACATTTTTGAATAAAGAGTTGTCAGAAATCTAGGTGTAACTGATATGAGAATTTTCCTTCTGGTCCTTTGTTTCAAACTCAAAAAGAGCACTTCCAATTAAAGGACAAATTTGTTTAAGCGACAGTTGTTGATTCAACAAATATTTATTGAGCTCCTATATTGTGTCAGATTTGGCTCTAGAACCTAAGGATACATTAGTGAACCAAAGAGGCAAAGTTCCTGTTAATAAGAATCACTTTCTTGTATGAGAAGAAAGTCAGTAAACAAAATATAACTATATACATATGTGTATGTGTGTGTGTATGTGTGTGTGTGTGTGTGAATGCTATGTCAGATGGTGATAAGGGCTATGATGTAAGATAAAGCAGGGTATGGGGGGTATTTCAGTTAAGGAGGGATGGAAAAGCTTCTTTAATAAGATGACATTTAAGCAGAGATCTGAAAGAAGTGAGAGAGTAGGTCATGTGGCTATCTGGGGAAAGAGAATTTCACATAGTAGGGAAAGCATTTGTGAAGGCCTTGAAGGCAGAGTGTGCTTGGGGAATAGGAGGCATACCAAGGAAGCCAGTGTGACTGGAGTGGAGTAAACTGGAAGAAAGAGGTAGGAGCTGAGGTCTTAGAAGTAGTGCTGATGGTGGTGTGTATGTGGGTTGGGGGCGATGCATGTAAGGTTGGGGGCGATATCATGTAAGGCCTAGTAAGCCTTCTTAAGATAAGACAAGCCACTGCAGAGTTTTCAGTAGAGGGGTGACATGATCTGACATTTATTTATTATTGTCTACATAAGCTGTGTCTTTCATTCTAAATTTTTCATTAGTCATTACTAGGCTATACTTTCGTTCATTACCTTGTTTAGAAGTCAAAGAACATGACAGAACAGTTTAGGCAGTTTTAGATAATTATTAATAACAGTGATCATGTTTAATAATAATAATAGTTATTAATTTTAAGCATTCTCATAAAAAGAACAACAGCAGCAACAACAGCAACAAGGTGTATAGATGCTACCACTTACTTAGTGCCTGCTCTGTGTACTCTATATACACATTATTTCACACAATTCTCACAACTACCTATGAGGAGGTACTGTTATTCTCTCCATTTTACATTTGCAGAAACATGAACAAGAATCACTTATTCTTTAGAAAATATTTTATTTATGCAGCCATGTATCTTATGCAAAGCTGTATTTATCTTGTTTTGGTATAAAGCAACACAGAATAATATAGTGCATGACTGATTTATTTGGCTTACTTGCTTTTGGCAAGTAATAACAGTGGTTCAATACAAATGGCAAATGTTAATTGAATATGCTATATATTCCAGGTTCCATACTAAATGCTTTATATGCGTTATCTCATTTAATCTTTACAATAACCCAGACAAGAAGACTGGAATTCAGAGATATGAAGTGACATATGCAAGGTCACACAGCTAGTAAATGGTAGAACAGAGACCAGACCATCTGACTCCAGGGCTTGTGTTTTTAACTACTGTGCTATATGACTAAATATGGGTGAAAATAGATCGATACATTCAAAATCTTTTAACGTGTACTTGGTGTAACATATTTCAAAACGCTGTTTATTCATTTTATTTTTAATCTTTGAACGTAGACTCATCAGCAGTTGGATGTTTAAGTCCATTTGGAGTGGTAATATAACCTAAGTTCCTATAAACCTATAGCACAACTGTACTGTTCCTTCTAGGTCAGTGTCGGTGACAATCAACCACATTAATGCCTTGATCTGTCCACATGCTCCGTATGTTGTTTATTTGTACTGTCTGGTCCTTGAGACCAATAATGGCTGTGGCATGCTTATCACTTTGAATATGTAACACGTTGAAAAATATGTTTGTCATTTCAGTCTACCCAACACAAGTTACAAAAACAGTAACAAGGACAAAATGTGAAGATGAATTGCTGAAAGAGAAATGAGAGAGAGGGAGGGGAAGGGCAAGGAGAAGAAAGGGGATGAGAGAGAGAGAGCACGAGAGAGAGAGAACTCTGCCAGTGACAAACTGGCAACATATTACCAACATCAGTCTCCCAATAGCCACCAGTCTACTATGGATTCTGAAAGATAATGCTTTCATTCCTCTCTGCTAGTAGAAAACACTCTAGAGGATGGATGAACCTCATTTTTCTTTCCTCTGCTCTTCTTCTTATCTTAAGAACTACCCCTTGCTCATATGAACAAAGTCAAAAAGAGAAAGAAGAAATTGTTATGAAAATTTTATTCTTTGAAATAAATTAGACTGGAAGCTCCTGGAAACCAGGGGGAAGGTTTTATTTATCTCTGTATTTTCAGCACCTGGCCCAAGGCCTGGTACGTGGCAGGCCTTGAGAAAATGTTTGTTTAAAAAATGAGTGCCTCAATGAAGGTCAGGCTATAAAGACAGTGTGGATAATGTTAATAGTATCCTACATGAGCACACAGAAGGATAGCATTATGAAGAGTTGAACCCAACTTTTCCAGTACTCACCAGATTTTGCTCAAGTGGCTGGTGAAGGGGATAATCCTTTCATTCCTTCATTCTCCATGTACTTCCTACCCGGAGAGAGGAGCACCATTCTCCTCTAGCTTCTATGCTTCAACTTCCAAACAAGGACAGAACTGCCATAATTAACCTACTGGCCCAAATCAATTAATTATTTTCAAAGATTTACTTTTTGACGACTGAAGCAATGAACTTGGATCCTCCTCACCCATCTCTTCTACTGTCCTTTCCTGCCTAGCGTTTGCTGTCTTGTGCAGTGGGAAGGCATTATTAGGTTAGCTAGCTGGATACTTAATGGAGCTCACATCTCTCTTTAACTCTATTATTCATTCTAAGTTTTACATAGGAGTGCCTGTAGGGGCTGGAGCTTCTCAGAAATTTAGCAAAATTTCAAGGGGAAAAATAAAGATTTTTAGAAATTTACAATCTGATAAAAAAATTTATTTTGAAAGTGTAGGACAAGTTATGTGTGCATTTTTTTTTATTTTATATATTTATACAGTTTTAGATTTCTTTGAAAAGCTTTCTCAGTACTCCAGAAAGATTTGAACAGTCAATTAAATTATAACAAAGACCTAAACTGCTGCGATTCAAGCTCTTTTCACCGTATTGACTTCATTTTAGCTGCAGGCATTTACCTTTCAGATAAGAGTCAGTAAAGAAAAATCTTCTTTTTACAACATTTCACCTGTGAGATTTGCTCTAAGTCTATTATATTTACCAATTATTCTCATTTGCTGAGTTATGCTGCTAATCTTTTAAATTATTTTTCAGATTGACTTTAAGCCAGAGATTTCCAGAATGCTTAGAAGTCCCTCTTGAATTGGGGAAATTAATTCATCTTGTGCCTCATATGTAATAGAATGATAGTGGAAATAATGGCTGGGATTTGAGCCTCAGTTCTATAATTGACTAGCTGTTTGACCTCGGGCAAGTTATTTAACCTTTGTGCTTCGTCTCCTAATTTATAAAACTAGGATGCTAACTGTCTCTCGGGATTGTTGCAAAGTATACGTGAAATGTGTGTTGAGGGCCCAGCACAGTGCCTGGTGCCCTCTCCTGTACTCTGTTCACATTCTTTAACGTCAGCACCTCCCCAACAACCCCCGGGGGACTTCATGTCTGGGGAAATGAAGAGTTACTTCTCTTCGCAGAAAGGTTGGGGACCTTGAGATGGAAATAAACCCTGGAGGCTATTTACATGACATTTATTCTTTTGCCAAAGAAACCTTCTGACTAGGAGTTTAGTACAAATAACAAGAATGTATACAGTTAGGGGGAAGTAGACTTACACTAACAGCACTAAATGTTCACTGAATGAATGTTTAGCTTACTGCAACCTGTGGGGCCACAGATTCATGCCACTGAAAATAACTAAAGCACAATGAAAATACTAATACAATGTCGTTCTTAAAGTTCGTTCATTTATGTATTGATTTGTTATGTTTTTCTCTAGACAATGTCTTTTGGAATTTCTAGGCTACAGATAATCTCTTTTTCTGTTTTGTTTTGTGAGGAAGATTAGCCCTGAGCTAACATCTGTTGCCAATCCTCCTCATTTTGCTGAGGAAAACTGGCCCTGGGCTAACATCCCTGCCCATCTTCCACTACTTTATATGAGACGCCGCCACAGTGTGGCTTGACAAGTGGTGCGTTGGTCCGCCCCCGGGATCCGGGCCTTCGCAAACCCTGGGCCACCAAAGCAGAGCGTGCGAAATTAACCGCTACACCACTGGGCGGGCCCCTACAGATCATCTTTTAAGCTTAAAATATAAGGAGAATAGATGCTGGGGAGAGACAGGAATGGGGAATGACTGCTAATGGGTGTTAGGTTTCTTTTAGAGGTGATGAAATGTTCTAGACTTATATAGTGGTTGTAGTTGCACAACTTTGTGAATCTACCAAAACCCACTAAACTATCCATTTTAAAAGGGTATGTTTTATTGTATGTGAATTATATTTCAATTTAAAAAAATAAAAGGTGAATAATTTCAATCATGTGACCAATATATAATAGGACTAATATAAAATAGGAGTGTTAATACTGAAATAATATACCATAACATAATTGTAAGGAATTTTATCAACTTCTAGATATCTGAACATGAACTATTTGGGGGGGATACGTTGGAAATTACTTACAATAAAAATTCTGGATTCAGTTATAAATTTTACAAATCCATATTGAACACCATGAATCCAAATAGCTGTAGGATAAATATCTAAAAGCTCAAGCAGTCTCAGAATTTCCAATGGTAAGTCTCCTGTTTTTCATTTCCTTGGAGTAAAGACCCTAGAATCCTCACAGAACCCCACCCCCAAACTTCCTGTCATCTTGTTCTATCTTCTAATCTTAAATTGTTTTATACCTCAAAAGCGAAATATATCTGAAGCTGTACAATGTTTTGTGGTTTTTCTGTCCTTTTAGGGGCCTGAGGGAGAGATTGGGGCAAATGAGCTCCTTGAACAAAGTCAAATAACCATTCGTTCTCATTATTTGCTCTGAACTGATGGCCAGTTTTGGAGAGATGTTATTTTGCCTCTTTCCCTCTCTTTGTTGTAAACACAAGTGAGACTTTTCTTCCCCCCTACCCCCATTCTCCAACTTTGAGAGTTTGTCTAATTAATCAAACAAGAGCTTGAATGTTTTTTAGACTGCCTGGAGCGGAGACTTGACTATAGCTTCATCAGTAATAGTAATATCTAAAATAATGTACTAATAGAATTGGGTGGCTACCAGAAATTAGGGTTCATAGAGGCAAAACTAGTGGAAAGGATGGTTTGGAGGACTCATCAGTTTGGCTTCTAGAATGATAATCTCTGCTATGGAATTTCCCAGAGCCGAAGTGAAATATGCTCCCAGTTAATTACCAGCTTTCGTGGTCTGATTATGTAGCCACCAAGCCAGATTTCCTCTCTTTATTGATATTGGGAAGGAGATGGAGAGGGTGCTTTAGATAAGGAACACAAGCTTTACGCCACTGGAAAGTAGTATATCCCTATTGTAAAATAATACATTAGCAATGAATGTGGTATATCAGTTTTGTGAGTATTTTGTTGGCATGAGTCCATTGCTGAGAGCCTTGGTATCTTGAGAAAGTTCAGTTTCTGGACCTCAAGACTGAGGACCAAACTCTAGACTTAATAATTTGTTGATCCACTGGCCAATGAGAGACCCAACCTGGCACATCTCTTTCAAAACATCCTTATTACCTAACAGTGGTATTTAAATATTGCCAAGACAACTGGTTGGTTTGGTCAATTTAATTAATTGACCATTTGGGATAATTTAGCCAAGCTAATTGTAGGAGAGGAAAAAATTCCTCTACCCTCTTAGGTTCAGTGGCTGGGACTGTAAAATTAACTGACAAAAGACAGATTAAGTAGAAAAAAACAGAGTTTATCAACATGTGCTTCATGTATACACATGTGAGAACTCAGTGATGAGTAACTCAAAGGGGCTTGTATAGCATCTTAACAAAGAACAATAAATTTGTAGCAAAGTGACAAGACAAAAAAAAGAGGGATTAGGGCTTTTAGAGTGGCAAACTGTGGGGAGGCAAATATACGGGGGAAACTAATAGAAGATAAGTATTTTTTAGTAAGATTTGTTATGTAGATTAAGAGTTTTGTCCTTCCTGGTAAAGGGAAGGGAGACACTTTTACAAATTTGTGTCCTGCTTTTAGGCAAATAGGGGGAGGGCAGAGAGTTTTTCTTGCAGTTGCTTCTTCTTGATTATCTTTACACCAAAGTGGCAGATTCTGGGGTGGCATATGCCGATACCCTAGATAATCAATTTAGTCAGATAAGTAGGGGAAAATGTTAGATCAATTAGCTGATATTTTGAATGTGAAACAAAAATATAGACAATTTTCAATTTTTTACTTTTCTACCGGTTGGGATACATAGCAGTGAGATGCTATTTGGTAGAACTAGGGTGCCTTCTGTGAGATCCTGGTCTGAGCATGATGCTCAGGCCTGCAGATGCCTTTGGGGCAAAGGGAAATTGGAACTCTTCCTTCTCCTTATGTTTTTGGGACCAGATTCAGCTGGAAGCAACTGGTCTCAGGAATGTACTGAGTCAGACATCTATTTATTTCCCTACATGGATTCCATCCTGTTAATTGATTTAATAGTCCTCTCAGTCACTCTCTATGTGATGCCTAGGCAGACTGTTAATTTGTTGCAAATAATCACTCATGTTGGCCATTTTACTGAATTTTTAGGCTGGTTTCTACAAAATGATCAATCTGATTGCTAGTTCTGAATAGAGGACCTTATTTTTTTCTCACTTGCTTTCATCCTGAAGTTTCTATTCTCATTATATTGGAAACTAAAGAGAGGCACAAAAAGAATCTGCAAAGAGGTATCAATAATGGGTAATCTCTTAGCTATTCTCCTTTTAGGGACTCCCAGGTTTGGAAAAGTCCAGTGACAATTAAAGTAAGGCTTCCCTATGGGTAAGTGAATTGAAGAAAGATTGGTGTTAAGTATATTTGTGTGTGTGTGTGTGGGTGGGTGTGTGTTGAAGTCAGGAGAAGTGGAAATGCTAGTGGTCTGGACAGAGGGACTCAGAGAGGAGGCTGGAGTGTGGGAAAATTAAAATGACTCTGAAAAACTTAAATTAAAAAGGAAAGCCCATACATCTTTAATCATTCCATGATCTGCACTTCTAATTCTCACCTTTATAACCAGGGCATGCATATTCAGATTTTTGCATTTAATAATTCCTTTTCTCCTTCAAACCTCATTTCTGTGTGTGAGTGGGGGTGAGAGAGACAAATAAGATTTTTTCTGAACCCCGTATCCTTCTAGCAGAGGAGAAATTCCTCTTAAGGACATCCTTTTTCTTTTTAACCTGGTCCTTTAAATTTTACTGTTAAGTAATCTCACAATAAATAACAGGTATTCATTAGAAAAAGTTTAGTTTAATGTGATTTTCTACTGTTTAATTTTGCTAACCAAGCTGCACTTGTCCTCAAGAGCTACATAATTTATTCAAATGACCTGAGGCTTTTTAAGTCAATCTTTTAGCAGAAAAATTACCCCCTGCCCCTAGGAGAGTGAATTGTTTTGTGTTGTACTGCTTCCCATGACTGACATTTCTTTGACTCTCAAGTGTATTTACATTGTTGGCTTAACTTGGAGTCCTTTGCTGAATCAATAATACGCTTTATTTCTTGCTTCAAGTGGTGTCAATATTATTGTTCTTTCTTTTTTTTTGCTTTTTTCCCTTAATTCCCTGCAGTTACAAAGTTTTTCTTTGACTTGTGAAAATTTTTACTCCTAAAATTATGAAGAAACAGAGCAAATATCTTTTTAATCTTCTGGGAAATGTGTGCCTCTTTAAACTTTATTTACGTCAGAAGTTACTGTAATGAAGGACAAAAGCTCTAGACAAGGTCCCTTGCTCCTTGGGGGTGTTCAAGGCTAGGTCTCCCGGAGGCCAGCCTGCAGTTTGTTCTCAGAATTTTATAGCTCACCTCCCGGCTGTTTCTTTGCAAGGGGCATGAGAGGGGGCTAGAAATAGAGCAGGGTGGGAATCTGACCCATCGTGACCACTCAGGAGGTTCTGGCCTGGAAAATTCCCCTGTATGTGGCAAAAACAAACATCTGAAGTGGAGGGAGAAACCAGGCTTAAACAAAGAGTGAAACCAGTTCTCATTTCAAGTCTCCTGCCGATAACCAGATGTGCCCGCTCATTTGTTTCCCAAACATCAGTTTTCCATCATTTGGACAGAGCCTCAACCTGAATCTATCCAGAGCATAGGAAACAAATATTTTGAGATTTAATAAAATGATGTGTATGTATATTAGGAGCATTTTCTCAATGTTCAAACTCAGTCTACCAAAAGAAACATTAAAATGGTGGTGTGCAAACCTTTGAATCCTACTATATTTTTCAGGCAATGGTCACCTCTTTTTACTGGTCCAGTCTGCCTGTGTGCTATAGGATTGACTTCAATATTAATGGAGAAACAGACAAATGTTGAAAGCCATCTGTTTTGTCTCATGTCATTAGTAATTTTGTCTTCTGTCACCCACCCTCGCTTCTTCTCCGTTGCTTTCCTTCTGCTGGACTCATGACTTAGGTCCCCAGCTAATTCCTCAGAGCCTGCCCTCCTCCACCGGCAGCCCGCAGCATGGATAGTCACACTCTTACCGCTATCAGAAAAATATGATCCATAGAAATAACTGGAATCCTTATACCCATTTAAGTGTCCTGTGTTCTCTGGTTTTCTGTCACTGTAGTAAACTATCTAGTCACACATTTCGCCTATTTGTGGTCTCCATTTTGGGAACAAAATTAAGAAAAATATTTTCTCCCATATAACAATCCTTTAAACTCTTATCTCCTTCTTTAGTGCTTTTGTAACAGCTTATGAATGGTCAGCAATAACTTGCTGTAAATGTTGCATGTTTTCTTTTTCTAGGACAAAGGGTGAGATTAAAGGACTAGCTAGTGCTCCCTCCTATAGTGTGGAGGTTAGGAGCATGGGCTCTGACATTAGATTGCCTCACTTTGAATTCAAATGTCCTTGTTTCATAGCTATGTGACCTCAGAAAAGTTATATGAACTCTGTGAGCCCTAGTTTCCTGATCTATAAAATGGAAGTACTATTAATAGTTTATAATAGCACCTACCATGTGCTAGGCACAGTTTTAAGCACTTTAAATATATTAGCTCATTTAAATTTCATAACTCCATGATGTAGGTAGTTAACATCACCTCCATTTCTCAGATGAGAAAACTGAGACACAAAGAAAAAAGTATCTTGTCCAAGGTCATAGAATTAGTAAGTGGTATGCCGATCTTGTGAAGCCAGGTAGTTGGATCCCACAGGCCATGTACCTACCAGTATGCTCTATTGCCTCTCTATTGCATTATTGAGTATAAAGCTCTTAGCACAGTGTTTGGCACATAGCATTTATAGTCAGCTAGTGTTATCACTACCATCACCTGTTCTTATCATTTTTCCTTTTGTCACTCTTGCTTCTACTGGACTGGTTGTGTAAGGTTGATCACGCCAACCCCCACAAAAAGAAATAACAACAGTGATCTAGGCTGCAGTAGCTACCTAATTCTTCTTTACCTTGCATGCTTTGTATTTAGACTGGAAATATGACAGAGACCTATGAAAGGAGACACTAAATGTTAATACCTCTTTTCTAAGACATGAAAATTACATCCCTACTATCACCACCCCTCCAGCAACAAGCCAACAAAAATTGCTTAAAGCAAGGAAGAAATTTTAGAAATTGTAGACAAGTAACATTGCTACTGTTCTTTAATACGTAGGGGCAAAATTTTTAAAAATAATGAAGGTTGCAAAAGATGTTTGCAGACAAAGACTCTGCTACTAGAATAAATTCCCTAGTCCACACTCCTTAACTTGTTTTAGAATGCCAGTATTAGGGAAAAAGAAAGAAAAACTTCTGCAAATTATTATATTCTTCTTTGAAAGTAAGCCACTGAGTTCAAAATTCTCTAACACATTTGTGGAAACTTCTTTTTTTTTGTTTTAGATTTATTTGAATGAGCTGTTATGATTGGAGACAGTGAGAATTTCAGATTAATGTTTTGCAGCCAAAAAAAAAAAAACCTCTGGAAAGCTGGCAAGTGTTCATAAGTCAGCCCTAGAATTATGTAGGTTGAAGGCTCCCAGTGGACAAACCGAATATATAAGAAGGAAACCAGAGATCTGGTGCTATTACGTCCCTGAGTCTAAGGGAACAAATAAGCACAGAATTAAAAGCATTCTTCAGCCTGAATTTTTAAGGTAGGTCTGTACAATTTATATATACTCTATTTGGAAAGTAGAACATACATTAAATAAAAATATTTTTAATGGATGAACTTTCCCTTTTCCTGTATTTTAACACTGTATTTTGCAAAACTCCTAAATTATTTAACTGCTGTTTCTCTTACAGGGGTGCACTTAGAAACTAGGCAAGCTGATTTATGATAACTAAGTTTTAAACTCCAACAACCAGTAAGTCTTCAAGTGGGTTTATTTTAGATTCTTTCATGCTAATTTGTTAGGTCAAGATTATGAGAGAATGAGCTTTAGACAAAAATGATACCTTTGCTGTTTATTAAGAGATTCTTTGGTGATTATGTTTTTCATTGAGTAGTTTATTTGTATGTATTTTTGAAACTATCTAAAGTAATAGTCTTTCCCTTGCTGTGTTTATCTTCAGCTAATTTTCTTTTGTTTTAAAATAATGCTGCTACTAAAAAAAAACCAGTATCACAAAAACCTGAATATTAATTATAACATTTGAGAGCCATGTAGCAATGTTACTACTTAGTTGTGTTAAATTGAAAAGATAGCAAAGGAAAAATGATACAGTTATATGATGATTAATCGTTGATGTTCAATTCTTATTTCATTGCGCAAAGAAAACTATTTCTACTTGACCCTAAATCAGATTTGGCTATTTTTTCTTTTTCTTTTCCTAATTGAAAAAGAAAATGGATTTTCTTTAAAATAGATTAAACTTAAATATTTATGTCTAAAACTAATAGTTTCTATTAAAATGTGAACGGGGGCTTTTAGAAATACACACATATTCCCTAACTTCCTCTTAATTATATTATTGTTGTGAAAACAATGGAAAAGTAGAACTAAAGGAATTATTTTTAATTAGTAAAAACCAACCATAATCCCCCATCCCAATATGTTCCTTTTGCATATTCTCTTTCAGTCTTTTGTATACTTATTTTTTCCACAGCTTATGTTACTTATATTTTCCATAGCTGTAATGATTTGTGTATAATTAGTTACTTGAATAAGGCATTTCTCTGTGCAATAGCAGGCAGCAGGGTGGTTTCTAGAAAGTATACAGACTGAGATATGTGCTCAAGTGTTTTTGAAATATTAACTTTTCTTATTTTTTGGTTCATTCTTATTTGTTTCACATATGTCCTACCTTGGCTAACCTTTTGATATATTAATTTTCTTTAAACCTTTTGAAAATATGATAGAAAGATGGGCAAAATGTAGTTTTGTTTAGAATTTTCAGTCTCTGATGCTGAAATGTCTTAACTTGTTGGTACTACTGAGAAAATTCTCTTTTCTTCTTCAAGAAGTAAAATTCATTCTTATCTCATAAGGCAAGGTTCTGTTTCATAATGTTTTCTATAATCACCCACCTTTTTTGCTTTTGACAAACTTTCAAAATGCTAATGACTCAATGAGGTCCTAAACTCTGGATGTCTTCTGAGAGTTCCATTTTTTTTTTTCACAGAAGGTGTAAGAATTAGGAGCTCCTGACATTTCAACATGAAGGGCAACTTCACTCTTGCCACCATCAGCAAAAACATTACCAGCAGTCTTCATTTTGCACTTGTGACCATCTCTGGCAATGAGTCTACCTTTAACTGCTCACATAAGCCATCAGATAAGCATTTAGATGCAATTCCTGTTCTCTACTACATTATTTTTGTGATTGGATTTCTTGTCAATACTGTTGTGGTTACACTGTTTTGTTGTCAAAAGGGTCCTAAAAAGGTTTCCAGCATTTACATCTTCAATCTGGCTGTGGCTGACTTACTGCTTCTGGCTACTCTTCCTCTCTGGGCAACCTATTATTCTTACAGATATGACTGGCTCTTTGGACCTATGATGTGTAAAGTTTTTGGTTCTTTCCTGACCCTAAACATGTTTGCAAGCATTTTTTTTATCACCTGTATGAGTGTTGATAGGTACCAGTCTGTCATCTATCCCTTTCTGTCTCAGAGAAGAAATCCCTGGCAAGCATCTTACATAGTTCCCCTTGTTTGGTGTATGGCCTGTCTGTCCTCATTGCCAACGTTTTATTTCCGAGATGTCAGAACCATTGAATATTTAGGAGTGAATGCTTGCATTATGGCTTTCCCACCTGAGAAATATGCTGAATGGTCAGCTGGGATTGCCTTAATGAAAAATATCCTTGGTTTTATTATTCCTTTAATATTCATAGCAACGTGCTATTTCGGAATCAGAAAACACTTACTGAAGACCAATAGCTATGGGAAGAACAGAATAACTCGTGACCAAGTCCTCAAGATGGCAGCTGCTGTTGTTCTGGCGTTCATCATTTGCTGGCTTCCCTTCCATGTTCTGACCTTCCTGGATGCTCTGGCCTGGATGGGTGTCATTAATAGCTGTGAAGTTATAGCAGTCATTGACCTGGCACTTCCTTTTGCCATCCTCCTGGGATTCACCAACAGCTGCATTAATCCCTTTTTGTATTGTTTTGTTGGAAACCGGTTCCAACAGAAGCTCCGCCGTATGTTTAGAGTTCCAATTACTTGGCTCCAAGGCAAGAGAGAGAGAGTGTCATGCCGAAAAAGCAGTTCCCTTAGAGAAATGGAGACCTTTGTGTCTTAAACATGAGAGTGGATGGCATGTTGTCAACATGGCAACTTGGTTTGAGCTCCCCTTGAAATATCTTTTAATGGCTTTAGTAAAATAATGTTTTTTTTCCCCTAATGTAATCTTTTCTCACTCTTCTAGAACAGAAAACCAAATGTAACTATAAGTTTTATCCTCTGGTGACTTTCAGGAATTGCCTATTTTTTTTTCTGATCTATCAGTACAAGACTGTCATCGGGGAGGCATATTCATAACCTAGAAATAACCAGGGGTTTATCTAAAATTATAATTAATAACAAATTGTGAATTATGATTTGGGGTTTCAGATTTCTCCTTGACAAATGCTTTTTGTTGATTTTTATATCCATTTTCATCAGACTTTCCTCTTGAACCAAGGCCAGTCTCTTAACTTGTTGCATTATTTACAAGACATCATGCAAAGAGACACGAGCACTTCTAAGTGAAGTTTGCTACAGTAGATTGGTACCAGATTATTCAGGCTCTAGTCTTATACCTTCTACTTTAAAAAAATATTATAAATAATAATCCTTTTACATTTCACTTGAGCATAGGTTTATATTTAAGATATAGCTACATGTTGAGTAGGGCTAGGAATATAGGTAACAGCACATGTACGCCTACATTTTAGCTTATTTTTACAGTTATTGAATGTAAGATGTATAGTAACAGATTTATAATTAACAAATATTGAGTGTTCACTAAACTCTGAATAAGCACTTTTTAAAACTTTCTATCCATTTTAACTATTGTTTAAAGGTTTCTATGTTCTCCGATAATTTTTGGAAAACAATTACTAGACACTGTGTCGTGTTATAAAATGTAAAGGTCACTTTTTACATCCTTGACCTTTCGTTTGTGGTGCTTTGATATATAATAAGTTTACTTGACTTTTATTATTGATGCTTTGGTTCTGGTTGCTTCCCAAAATATCTGTGTGGCTTCTATAACTCTTTAACTTGTAATAAACCTTTAATTGGCATAGGAAAAGGTTATGCCAGAATAGAATTTTGATACCCCAGGAGGACAAAGAGATCAGCAAATGACAAGTTTGGTGTCACGCAAAAAACCTACCTGTCAGAGCACTGCAATGTGGCTTTGAAAATATAGACCATTAACCTATATCTATAGATGCTGTTTGTTCTAGAATTTATAGGATTCTGTAAAACTCTTTTAAACCAATCTCTGGTCTATAGATCTCTTTATCAACACTATCAGAACTCCTAAGTTAGAGGAGTACCCAAAATTGAGTTACCTAGAATTTACTTAGAGTATGAATCCTAGTTTTAGAAGTTAGAGCTTTCATTCTGCACCAGCCCCGTTAGTACCAGGTTATCTAGGATCTTCCCAGACCAGTGCTGACCTCTGAGGGGGACATAAAGTTTTGGAGGCTGAGTGTCTCTGCCAGGTTCCAAGGCTATAGATTGAAGAATCCTCTCGCTCCACTTTCTGGGAAAATCTTAATATCATGTAATCTATTATTATCAATAAAAACAAATAGCTAAATGTATAACCAACTATGACTTCATATTTTAAATAATTTTATTAAAATCTCATATAAATAAAATCTTTAATTGGAAGATCATGTGTGTTTACTTTTTTATTTTAACTGCCTCTAAGTATAGATCCTTACCTTCTCTTGTATCTGTTCCTCCTTACAATCCTCACTGACTCTTCTCAGTTTCAGCTCCCATCATTCCTTCTCTGGCTTCTTGCTATACTCTTCTAGTCTCCTTCTCTTGAGTCTTTAGCTGTAATTTCCTACTAATTATGAAAGGAAAGTCCAGATTTCTTATCATAATCTGCAAGACCGTAGGAGAGCTGATCCTTCCCAGCCTCTCTGGCTTTTTCTTTTTTCTTTTATTTTTTTCTTCTTTTATTTATTTTTTTGTTTTTAATTTTTTGTTTATTGCAGTAACATTGGTTTATAACATTGTAAAAATTTCAGGTGTACATCATTATACTTCTATTTCTGCATAGATAACATCATGTTCACCACCCAAATACTAATTACAACCCATCACCACACACATGTGCCGAATCATCCCTTTTGCCCTCCTCCCTCCTCCCTTCCCCTCTGGTAACCACCAATCCAATCTCTGTCTCTATGTGTTTGTTTGTTGTTGTTATTATCTACTACTTAATGAAGGAGATCATACGGTATCTCTCTGCCATCTCTCTCTTGCTCTCTGTGTTCAAGCATCACAAAAAGAGTTACTGCTTTTTTAAGGCCTAATGCTCTTTTACGCCTCTCTGCTTTTGTTCACACAACTCTGTCTCCCTGAACATCCCTCCAATCTCCCTCCTCAACCCCCAGGGTCTCTCATTCAATTGATGAACACCTATTCAGATTTCAACATCCAGCTCATGTCAATTCTTCTACCACAATAATTATTATTATACTAATTATAATACTTACCCCACCCCCCCGCACCCTGGGAGTTCCCTTAATGAAGAGAATTGTTTCTCTAGTACTTGGGATTTTAAGTTGGGCCTCCACCATTTTTTTTTTTTTTTTTGGTGAGGAAGCTTGGCCCTGGGCTAACATCTGTGCCAATCCTCCTCTGTTTTGTATGTGGGATGCCACCACAGCATGGCTTGATGAGCAGTGTGTAGGTCCATGCCTGTGATCCAAACCTGCGAACCCGGGCTGCCGAAGTGGAGCTTGTGAACCCAACAACTACGCTGCCAGGCCGGCCCTTGGCCTCCACTTTTATAGGAGCCCAGTATTGAGCCCTGAGTGATTCTCTGAGGCTTGGATTAGAGTGGTCTTTCCTGGGACTAAGAAAAAATGTCACTTGAGAAGATGGTGCATGAACATGTGAACTCTGACTGCAGGAATGTACAGAGGTACAAATGTCCTCTTTTCTCTTTGAAAATGTAAATCCCAGGTATGCTTCTCAGATAGCAAATGAAACTGTATTCTTCTGATTTGGCCACATTTTTGGGTATTAACTAATCCCCTTTATTTTCCATGATCACACCTTTTTTCACCTCACCTACACAATGCCCAAGAACCACATAATAATACAACAATTGCTGCTGTTAAGTAAGCATTATAGTCTATATACTAAGTATTTTATATGCATTATTTCATTTTATTCCCACAATGGCTCAATTATTCTCGTTTTACAAATGAGGAAACTGAGGCACAAATGAGTTTCTACTAATCTTTACATTTGGCTCTGACAGATAATATGGGTTATCCCAACAGCAGTATTTAGTAGTTTAAATATGAATCCTAGGCTACCACGCAAATATTTTAGAGAGGGTCTTGCATAGTTCTTCAGCCTTCCTTCCAAACCTCACTGCTGGCACATCTCTGACCACAGCAATAAAAGAGCTCTGAGCAGGTGGTGTATTTGCACCTATGGAGAAAAAGAGAGGAGGCAGGTGGATGAGGCTTTCTCCCTGATTCCCATTGCCCTTTTCTTGTGCTCCATGCTGTACAGAGCTACATGAAGTAACCACTACCCCTTGGTGCCCCCTCTGCCCCATACACAAAGCAAGACAGACATCTCAAACATTTCTTTTGAGGAACAAAAACGTTGTCATGAACTTTAGCTCTGTGAAAAAAGATTATACAGGATTAGCAGAGAAACTCATCTGTTGCAGTTTGCAGAAGGAATATGCATTTTTATTCTGGAAAGGTATTTATTATTTCTACACTTTATATCCCTAAATTAGATCTATTAAATGGAATGTTTTGGAAAAATCTTTCCTTCTGAACTTTTGAAGTCTATATCAAAATGAGAGGACAATCTGAAGGAAAGCACATTCTATTTTGACTCCCCCCACTCACCGCCCCACAGGAATCTGAGAGCGGGAAACTGTCTGGTGGCCTCACATATCAACAGAAGAAAAATCCAAACTTGACAAGCTGAATTAATACTTGAGGTGACTGAAACAAGAAAGGATTGTGGTAATAAGAAAAATGTAGCAATTATTTTGTTAATTCCTAGATAAACTACATCAGCAATGATGATTCACATAAAATAACAGAAATTCATATGCTATCAATCATTAAAAATAATCACTTCCCCTGCAAAAGACCAGTGGCCTAGAATTGACTAGCTTTCTAGACATTGATGCTCACTTGCACAAACATACCTACAAAGGGTTAACATTTTCAGAAAGAAAATTCTTTCTTTTCAAAATTTTTCCTTCTGGGATGAGAGAATTCTTTTTAAAATTAGAAATAATTGATACGTGTTTCTTATTAAGAATTAATGCTTTCTCATTGTTAAAAAATCTAACTATATAGATAAAAATCAGCCACAGAGATAATCACTGTTAGTAGCCTGGGGTAAGATTATAGATATAAATAGAGACACAGATACATATATATACTCTTTTTTAATCTCTTTATCCGTATCCATAGTTCTTTCTCTTTTCATCTATTATCTATTGGATATATCTTTCACCACCCGGTGGTACATATCTTTTAATATTAAAAATATTTTGACCCCAAACTCCCATTTGATTTACTAGAAAATATTCTTTTTCCTTTGTTGAGTCCTCCTTTCCTACGACAAATCTCAAATACTCAGGACTTTAAGCAAGCCAAAATATTACACCTGATTACCCTTGCCCAGTGGGGGGAAAATATTGGAAAATCTGATAAGACCACTGGCCCACTTTCTGCAGCTGTTGTTGCTACATTATTTATCAATTGGTCCACATGAAAACAGATGGTTCAGTAGCCTGGTGCAGACTCCTGTCCACTTTAAAGAGTTTCTAAGTGATCTATGCACAAGCCATCTGTTAAGGGAAGAGAAAGAAAAAGGAAGCCTCTTCCCATAGTGTTACACTCATCTATATCTGCACAGCAGACCAAGTCTCACACACATCTTTATTTCTTTTGGCATATCCATGGACCCAGGAGGGATCAGGAGAAATCCAGCAGGAGGAGCATGCCATACCAGGAACCAGTCCTGTCCTTTCTTAAATGAAGCTATCCTGTGTAGTTGGAGTCACAGTTCAAACTCCTTCTCAACAAAAATGAATATCCTTGCATGGGGGAGAGGGTGGTAGTGGGGCCAACGGTGCTTCTTGATTGATGACGTTAGTAAGTGAGACTTAAGTGCATAACGTCGTATATCGTGATAACTTTGAACTTCTTAGAAAAAGGGTCTAGTACTTGATTCCCTTTCTCTCAGAAGGCCCATTCGCCAACTGCCTATTCACAAAAAATCCCAAGCTCTATGTACAAATATGAATGAGATTCAGTTGTCACAGCTCCATTTGCCTGAAAAGATGAAACCCTCAGACCATTGCCACGTCCCAAATTTCCAGTTATAGCCTTCTCTCTGAATAATGGATCCCTACTTACTCAACATTCATTACCGCTGAAATGATCACTCCCATAACAAAAAAATCTACTTGTGTTTCTTGATGTCTTAAAAATTTGAAATATATGTGGATAATAATTTGCAATTGTCTCACTGGGTATGCTAATATCATATTAAAAGCCTATCAAGCCCTAACCCTGAATGTGGCTGTATTTGGAGATACAGCATTTAGGAAGTAATTAAGATTAAATGAGGTCATAAGGATAGAGTCCTAATCCCATAGAACTGGTGGCTTTATAAGAAGAGGAGGATCTCTCTCTCTTTCTCTCTCTCTCTCTCTCCCCACATGCACACACCAAGGAAAGGTTGTATGAGTGCACAGTGAAAAGGTGGCCATCTGCAAGCCAGGAAGAATGTTCTCATTAGAACTCGACCATGATGGCACCCTGATCTCAGACTTCCAGCCTCCAGCACTATGAGAAAATAAGTTTGTGTTGTTTAAATCACCAAGTCTATCATATTTTGTTATGGCAGCCCCAGAAGATTAATACAGATTTTGGGACTGAGATTGGTTCTAGAGGAATAGAATTTTAAGGATGGGTTTTTGGAATTGGTTCTGGGGTTTCTGGAATTGGCTCTCTAATCTGGTTAAAGAAGCTAATGACTTTATTTCTAGTAGTAAAGAGAGCAGTCATAGTCCATGGCATGATCTAGCACTGTATATATACATAATATCACCATGGATATTCCTAATCAACCACTTATAAGAAGCAAGGAGCCGGGTGACTGTGTATACAACACTTTCTAAAATTTTTGGCAAAGTAATGAATATAATGAGATTGGTTAGTTGTTCCTAATGTTGTTGGACAAAGTGGGGAAAGAAAAGGGTGAGCTGAGAGATTGGAATTCCCATTTCGAGCGCTGCGTAAATCACCTGAAAGCTTCTATTTGGGCCCTGAATGAAACCCTTATCCCCTGCTGAGGTTGCTGAAAGTCAAATGCATAATCGCTTCCTGCAATTGGCTGAATTACAATGCAAATTGAACTCCCAGCCCCACAGGGTGTCTGTGGTTAAAGTGAGGGCATTGATTAGAAAAGAATGAGATCCTGCAAGTTGGAATGGGGCTGTATGGGAAGACCTTGATGAAGCTAAGGACATTGAGCCCCTAAATTCTGATGACTATTCCTTGCCAGCGGAAGAGGCTTTTTCATCCTTGGTGGTAGTAGCCTCTCTACCCCTATTTGAGGGGATTAATCTTGCATTGCCAGAGGAAATTGTAATGGACTCTCCTGAGGTAGTTGTCATACTTTTGAATTCTGAGTCTCTTCATCACCCATCTTTACTTCTAGATCTGTAAATACATTCAAGTTTCAGCAGGCGCCCAAAGGTGATGCACAAAGTATGACCCATGAGGAGATGCACTACACTACAAAAGAATTACTTGAGTTTTTTAACTCATGCAGACAGAAATTTGGGGGAAACGTGTGGGAATGGGTATTAAGGGTGTGGGATAACAGTGGAAAGTACATAAAGTTGGATCAGGCCACATTTATTGATACGTACTCACTAATCAGAGACTCTGCGTTTAATGTTGCAGCTTGGGGAGTTAGAAAAGTCTCTAACAGTTTGTTTGATCGGTTGGCTGAAACATGGACCAAAAGGTAGACCAAAGTGAGCAAGTTAGAAATTCTAGACCTGCCTTGATTTAATGCAGAGGAAGAGATTCAAAGGCTTAGAGAAACTGGAATTTTAAAGTGTTGTTTTAGACCTACTCACCCACCCTGGGTAAGAAATAAACACATGAGGTGAGCCCTGACATCCTTGAAGAGCTCTGTGTTCACTCTTCTCTATAGGCCAGAACTTACAGTGGGAACTGCATTTTAAATTGGGAAGCCTAAATGCAATGGGAGTAATTGGATTCTGGGGTGGCAGGGGCCAAGCGGCAGCACTCAACTGCCAAAGGCAAGGTGGGTATAGTTACCATAATGAACAGCAGGGTCAAAGCAGCAATCAGAATAGTCTGACTGACAGACCTATGGCATTGGCTAATTGATTATGGTGTTCCTAGAAGTGAAATAGATAGGAAACTTACTAAATTCTTACTTAATCTTCATAAGCCGAAAAGTTCTAGTTCAAGTGAACAAATGTCTAACCTGAATCATAAAAACAGTCATGGCCTGCCATTGATTCCAGTCTTGAGCCAATTTACAGACCCAGAATGAAGGGGAGGTCATGTTCCTTGGGGGAAGACCTCAGCACACTACAAAAAATTTCTGCCATTAATCTTTCTCCCAGCCTTCCCTAAAAATACCTATGGTCTTTTACCAGGGTAACTGTGCATTGGGGAAAAGTAAATAATCAGACCTTTCAGGAACTAATAGACATTGGCTCTAAACTGGCACTAATTTCACAAGACCCAAAAAGTCACTGTGGTCTATCACTGTAGGGATTTATGGAGGTCAGATGATCCGTTGAGTTTTAGCTCTGGTCTGTCTCACAATAGGCCCAGTGGGTTCCCAAGCCCATCCTGTGGTTATTCCTCCAGTTCCAGAATGCGTAATTTGAATAGACATACTCAGAAGCTGGCAGAATCCTCACATTGGTTCCCTGATCTGTGGAGTGAGGGCTATTATGGTGAGAAAGGCCAAGTGGAAGCCACTGGAACTACCTCTACTTAGAAAAATAGTAAACCAAATCAACACTGCATTCCTGGGGGGATGGCAAAGATTAATGCTACAATCAAAGACCTGAAAGAAGCAAGGGTGGTGATTCCCAACACATCTTCATTCAACTCACATGTTTAGCCTGTGCAGAAAACAGATGAATTTTGGAGAATGACAGTGGATTATTGTAAGCTTAACCAGGAGGTGACTCCAATTGGACCTGCTATACCAAATGAGGTTTCCTTTCTTAAGCAAATTAACACATCCCCTAGTATGCAGCACAATACCTGATACGCAGCTAGTGATCTGACAAATGCTTTTTTCTCTATACCTTTTAGTAAAGAGCACCAGGAACAGTTTCCTTTCAGCTGGCAAGGCCAGCAATACACTTTCACTGCCCTACCTCGGGGGTATATTAATTCTCCACTCTATCTCATAATTTCATTCATAGAGATCTTGATCACCTTCTCATTCTACAAGATAGCACACTGGTCCATTATGTTGATGACAGTATGCTGATTGGACCTGGTAATTAAGAAGTGGCAACTAGTTTAAACTTATTTGTAAGACTTTTGGATGTCAGATGGTGATAAATAAATCCAACAAAAGTTCAGACACCTTCTATTTCAGTGAAATTTCTAGAGATCCAGTGCTGTGGGGTATGTAGACATATTCCTTCTAAGGTGAAAGATAAGTTGCTGCATCTGACCCCTCCTACTGAAGGATGTAAATTATGTTAAAAATTTAATATGTTAACACCTTAAGGGGCAGTTGGGGCGAGTCTTCTATGAATAGAGTCTATCGATCCCAACTGACTCTGTTCGTGGAAGACTCACCCTAAACTGTTCAGAGAAAATTGAGAACAAGGGAGTGCTACAGAGGGATAAGTTTGGGAGGGTCGGGGTGGAGGGGGGCCAGGTGGGGACATGTGTGTGCACCTTGATAGCTGTTTCGCGCCGTAGCAATTCGCGCCATAAAATGTAACTGTCTGAATGTTTTGAATTAACCAATCATGTAAAACCGCGCCAACCTTTTCCCGCTTTATGCTCCCAAATCCTATAAAAGAACTTGCCCCCTAAGGCTCGGGGTCGACCCCTCTGTCTCCTGCGAGGGACACGAGTCGACCCGGAGCTCCGCTCAATAAACCTCTTGCGTTTGCATCAAGTTCGGTCTTCTGTGTCTGTGGGCCCGCGTCATCCCGAGACCTGGTGAGTTGGGATTTCCCTCCCCTTCCCCTTGGGAATCCAACATTTGGGGGCTCGTCCGGGATCCACGCGGTAACCCCAGACTCCGAAGACCCCTTGGAGGTAGGCCTGAGTGACTGAGTGTGTGAGTGTGTGCGGCGCCGCAAAGTATTGTTTTATTGTTTTGGTTTCAGTATCGGGCAGCCGCCGCTTCGGCCCGTGAGGACCGAGCGGCTGCAGTGGCAGACGTGCTAGGGACTGCAGGCTGCAACCCTGGGGGACGCCCCAAGGGATAAGGGGAGTCAGGAAAGCCTGACCAACCCCCCTTCCAGGTGGGAAAAGGAGCGATACCTTTTCCCGGGGAGGACTCGGAAACCCCTCCCGTCTGAAGCTGCCTTCGGCTGGCTTGTAGAGACGCCTTCCGGGCAGGGTTGTCTGTGTTTTAGTGTGTCTTTAGTGTTTATTGTTCTGTTTTTGTTCGTTACGTGGACTTCCTTTGACGGGATGGGACAGACTGTGACGACCCCCCTTTCCTTGACCCTAGACCACTGGACTGAAGTGCGAGCGAGAGCGCACGACTTATTGGTAGAAATAAAGAAAGGGCGCTGGCAGACTTTTTGCACCTCTGAGTGGCCCTCCCTCAATGTGGGTTGGCCCCCTGAGGGGACGTTTAATCTAACTATTATCCTCGCGGTGAGGGCTATTGTTTTCCAGGAGAGACCGGGGTCCCATCCTGACCAACGACCATATATTACAGTGTGGCAGGATCTGGTGCAGAACCCACTCCCGTGGGTTAAGCCATGGGTAAAAGCAGAAAAACTAAGCCCCCGAGTCCTGGCGCTGCAGGATGCGGAGACACGACAAAAATCGAAATCAACTCGAACAGCGGAGTCGGAGACCCCTTCGGCCCCCCCCCCCCCCCCCCCGGGGTCTACCCTGAGATTGAGCCTCCTCCCGAATGGCCCCCTTTCTCGCCTCCCCCTTACCCCTCCCCCGCTCCAGGATCGCAATCAGGACGGAGGGCGACTGGCTCGGGTCCCTCTGCTGGAACCCGAAGCCGCCACGGAGCCACTCCGGACGGGCCTGATACCACGGTGGCGCTCCCGCTAAGAGAGTATGGAGCCCCTGCGGGGCCCAACCAGCTGTCACCCCTCCAGTACTGGCCTTTCTCTTCCTCAGACCTGTATAACTGGAAAAATAACCATCCCCCCTTTTCAGAAAACCCCGCCGGATTAACCGCCCTGATAGAGTCCCTAATGTTTTCCCATCAGCCCACTTGGGATGACTGTCAACAGCTCTTACAGGCACTCTTCACCACGGAGGAGAGAGAAAGAATCACACAGGAAGCAAGAAAGAATATCCGAGGCACCAACGGGCAGCCGGCAACGATAGCGGAAGCGGAAGAAGGGTTTCCGCACAACCGGCCCAATTGGGACTATAACACGGCTGAAGGTAGGGAGGCGCTGTCCGTTTATCGCCGGGCTCTAGTGGCGGGTCTCCGAGGGGCCGCAAGGCGGCCCACCAATTTGGCTAAGGTAAGAGAGATCCAGCAGGGGCCCACTGAACCTCCCTCCGTTTTCCTAGAACGATTGATGGAGGCTTACCGCAGGTATACGCCCTTCGACCCATCCTCGGAAGGGCAAAAGGCCTCTGTCATTATGGCCTTTATTGGACAGTCTGCCCCAGATATAAAAAGGAGATTACAAAGGCTAGAGGGGCTGCAGGACTACGACTTGCGGGACGTGGTAAAGGAGGCTGAAAAGGTGTATCATAAAAGAGAGAGTGAGGAGGAAAAGCGAGAGAGAGAGAGAAGGGAGGCTGAAGAGAGGGAAGATAAGAGAGATAAGAGACAAGAGAAGAAACTGACCAAAATACTGGCCGCAGTGATAAAGGCGACAGGGCCAGATCATAGGCAGTCAGGGAACCTGGGCAACGCCCCACGACCAGGCTCGCGCAGACGACAGCCCTAAGACAAGGACCAATGTGCCTATTGTAAGGAGAGAGGACACTGGGCAAGGGAATGCCTGGTTCCTTGCCGGTCTCCTTGGAACACCCCTCTCCTGCCTGTAAAAAAGCCTGGAACTGCTGATTATAGGCCGGTCCAGGATTTGAGGGAAGTGAACAAGAGAGTGCAGGACTTACACCCTACTGTGCCAAACCCATATAACCTACTCAGCTCCCTCCCCCCATCACGGAAATGGTATACTGTCCTGGACCTGAAAGATGCATTCTTCTGTCTGCGGCTGCACCCAAAGAGCCAATTACTTTTTGCTTTCGAGTGGCGCGACCCTGACATGGGGGTCGCTGGACAACTGACTTGGACAAGACTGCCTCAAGGGTTTAAAAACTCCCCCACCCTGTTCGATGAGGCCCTCCACAGGGATTTGACTGACTATAGGGTTAAAAACCCTCAAGTGACTCTTTTACAGTATGTAGATGATCTACTGTTGGCGGCGGAGACCCCGGAAGACTATGAAGAAGGGACCAAGCGCCTCCTGGCCGAGTTGGGTGAGTTGGGGTACCGGGCGTCGAGGAAGAAGGCACAGCTGTGCCAGGAAAAAGTAGTCTATTTAGGCTACACACTAAAGGACGGCCACAGGTGGCTGACCGACGCACGGAAAAAGACTGTGATCCAGATCCCGGCCCCAACCTCCGCTCGCCAGGTAAGAGAGTTCTTGGGGACAGCCGGCTTCTGCCGATTGTGGATCCCTGGGTTTGCTACCCTGGCTGCTCCGCTGTACCCGTTAACTAAGGAGAATGGGAACTTTGTCTGGACTCTAGAGCACCAGAGGGCTTTCGAGACTCTAAAGCGGGCACTATTAGAGGCACCCGCGTTAGCCCTACCTGATTTGACTAAACCCTTCACCTTGTATGTAGATGAAAGAAAGGGAATAGCCAGGGGAGTCCTGACTCAAGCCCTTGGGCCCTGGAAGCGCCCAGTCGCATACCTATCAAAGAAATTGGATCCGGTAGCCAGAGGGTGGCCCTCCTGCTTAAGGGCAATTGCCGCCACTGCCCAGCTGGTAAAGGATGCAGACAAGTTGACCCTGGGCCAACAGATAACCATAGTAGCCCCCCATGCTTTAGCGAGCATTATCAGACAACCGCCAGACCGATGGATGACTAACGCCCGGATGACTCACTACCAAAGCCTGCTCCTAACTGAAAGAATTACCTTCGCCCCACCGGCTATCCTAAACCCAGCCACGCTGCTGCCCGAAGCCGACGACAGAGTGCCGGTTCACCAATGCGGCGACATCTTGGACCGATGGCAGCAGCTTTTTGGCAGAAGGTAAGAGAATGGCTGGGGCTGCTGTGGTAGACGGGAAAAAGACTCTATGGGCAAGCAGCTTGCCGGAAGGGACTTCTGCACAGAAGGCTGAGCTTATCGCCCTGACACAGGCGTTAAGGCTAGCTGAAAACAAGACTGTAAATATATATACAGACAGCAGGTATGCATTTGCTACTGCCCATGTCCATGGGGCTATTTATAAACAAAGGGGGCTGCTTACCTCAGCCGGAAAAGATATCAAAAATAAAGAGGAGATTTTGGGCCTCCTAGAGGCTATACACTTGCCCAAAAAGGTGGCAATCATCCATTGCCCGGGACATCAGAAAGGCACCGACCCCATAGCTCGAGGGAACCGCTTGGCGGATCTAGAAGCCAAGCGGGCGGCACTAGGACCCATGGTTCTGACCCTCCAGGGAACTAAAACCAACAAAACCGCCTCTAGGGAGGAATTGACTAAAGAAGAAAAGGTCCTTTCCGTTGTAGAAGGGCGAGAATACCTATCACATTTACATCGGCTAACCCACTTGAGCCCTCAGAAACTAATTGAAATTATCCAGGCCTCCCCGTACCAGGTACCAGATTTGAAGAAAACGGCTGAAGAAGTTTATAAAAATTGTAGAGCCTGCGCTCTCACAAACGCTGCAGTTTCCAAATGCAGCACGGGACACAGACTCCGGGGAAATAGGCCAGGAGCCTTTTGGGAGATAGACTTTACTGAAATCAGACCGGCCCGGTATGGAAATAAATATCTCCTAGTATTTGTAGATACCTTCTCGGGATGAGTAGAGGCTTTCCCCACCCGAAAAGAGACTGCCTCTGTAGTAGCCAAGAAGATATTGGAAGAAATCTTCCCGAGATTCGGGATCCCAAAGGTAATTGGATCTGACAATGGTCCTGCATTCGTTGCCCAGGTAAGTCAGGGATTGGCCAGTCAACTGGGGATCAATTGGAAATTGCATTGTGCTTATAGACCCCAGAGTTCAGGGCAGGTAGAAAGGATGAATAGGACAATTAAGGAGACCCTAACCAAATTGTCCATAGAGACCGGCGATAGTGACTGGACAGCCCTCCTGCCCTTTGCCCTGTTCCGCGTCCGGAACACCCCACAGGGACCCTTAAAACTTACACCCTTTGAGATCCTCTATGGAACCCCTCCCCCTTTGGCACAAATAGGGATACATGACCCTGACATTGTACCTTCTATACCTTTGTCAGCCCGCTTGAAAGCACTCGAGGCTGTCAGGCGCGACATCTGGAACCAGCTAAAAGAGGCTTACCAGCCTGGTGATCTGCTCATCCCGCACCAATTCCAGGTTGGGGACTCTGTCCTTGTGAGACGACATCGGACGGGGTCATTAGAGCCACGTTGGAAGGGGCCCTACGTGGTGCTCCTCACTACACCCACAGCAGTCAAGGTGGACGGTATAACTTCCTGGGTTCACGCTACACACGTGAAGAAGGCACCCCAGAATGCAGCAGATCTCTGGAAGGTGGAAAGGACTGATAACCCTCTTAAGCTGCGTTTGCGCCGTGGGAACGACGCGCAGGTCATCCAATCCTAACCCCCACGCCCCCCAGCTGCTTACGTGGCAAGTCGTCTCCCAGGTAGGAGACATCACCTGGTCAACCCAAAAAACTGCCCCCCCTTGGACTTGGTGGCCGGACTTACACCCTGACCTTTGTAAACTAGCTATTGGCGCCCCCGCTAATTGGGACCTAGAGGGGTACACTGATAACGGCAAGGCCCCTTCCTCCCCATCCCCTCAGGGACGCCATGGGTTGGACCCCTGGGGAGGATATGGCACCACTGACCGCCGGAGTATGTTAAGGGCATTGCCCTTTTATGTGTGCCCCGGCTACCACCGAGCTCGCTCACTTAACCCCACGTGCGGGGGCAAGGGGGATTTCTACTGCAGAAACTGGGGATGTAAGACTAGTGGGAGCACCTATTGGAAGCCCTCCTCCTCTTGGGATTTAATTGAGGTTAAGGCGAACTATAGTCATCAGAAGACAGGAAGCCAAGGGAATGCAGAATGGATCAAGGTACCAGAGTGCAACACCTGGTGCCACCCCTTAACCATTCAGTTACAGTTAAAACCTGGACCGGTAATGGCCATTCTTGGGGAATAAGACTATACAAAGAGCGGTACGATGATGGCCTGACCTTCAATGCTATAGATGAAGATCTTAGACTCTTAAAACAGTCCATCTTTAAGTTAGAAGAATCCCTCACCTCCCTATCTGAAGTAGTGCTCCAGAATAGAAGGGGATTAGATCTGCTGTTTTTAAAAGAAGGGGGCCTTTGTGCAGCCCTTAAAGAAGACTGTTGCTTCTATGCAGATCATACCGGGGTAGTCCGAGATTCTATGCAAAAATTAAAGAAAAGATTAGACATGAGGCAGCTAAGTAGGGAAGCCCAACAAAGCTGGTTTGAATCCTGGTTCAGTAAGTCCCCCTGGATGACAAGCTTATTGTCCTCCCTGGCAGGGCCCTTGTTGATTCTTTGTTTACTTTTGGTTTTTGGACCGTGTGTTTTCAATAGAATTACTGCTTTCATAAGGAAAAGAGTCAATGCAGTACATGCTATGATGCTCCAACGCCATTACCAAGCTCTCCCACGCAATGAGCCACTAATAGTAGACACCGAAAACTAAGTTCTAAGATTAGAACTAGGGACAAAAGAAGAAGTGGGAAATGAAGGATGTAAATTATGTTAAAAATTTAATATGTTAACACCTTAAGGGGCAGTTGGGGCGAGTCTTCTATGAATAGAGTCTATCGATCCCAACTGACTCTGTTCGTGGAAGACTCACCCTAAACTGTTCAGAGAAAATTGAGAACAAGGGAGTGCTACAGAGGGATAAGTTTGGGAGGGTCGGGGTGGAGGGGGGCCAGGTGGGGACATGTGTGTGCACCTTGATAGCTGTTTCGCGCCGTAGCAATTCGCGCCATAAAATGTAACTGTCTGAATGTTTTGAATTAACCAATCATGTAAAACCGCGCCAACCTTTTCCTGCTTTATGCTCCCAAATCCTATAAAAGAACTTGCCCCCTAAGGCTCGGGGTCGACCCCTCTGTCTCCTGCGAGGGACACGAGTCGACCCGGAGCTCCGCTCAATAAACCTCTTGCGTTTGCATCAAGTTCGGTCTTCTGTGTCTGTGGGCCCGCGTCATCCCGAGACCTGGTGAGTTGGGATTTCCCTCCCCTTCCCCTTGGGAATCCAACACTACAACCAAAACAGAGGCGCAATTTCTAGTAGGCCTCACTGGATTTGGAGGCAACATATCCCTCATTTGGGTGTGTTATTCTGGCCCACTTACTGAGTGACCTCAAAAACTCCTAGTTTTGAGTGAGACCCAGAACAAGACAAAGCTCTGCAATAGGTCTGGGCTGTCAGGCAAGGTGCTCTGCCACTTCAGTCATGTGATCCAGCAGAATCAATCGTGCAGCACAAGCCGTTAGGATTTGGGAGCAAAGCCGTGTCATCCTCTGCATATAACTTCGCTCCTTTTGAGAAACAGCTCTTGACCAGCTACTGGACCTTAATAAAGATTGAATGCTTAACCATGGGCCACAAATTTACTGTGTGACCTGAGCTGGATGTTATCTGACCCACCAAGCAGTAAAATTGGATGTGCACAGCAGCACTCCATCATCAATTGGAATTGTTAAATATATGATCATGCGCAAACAGGCCCTGAAAGCACAAGTAAGTTGCATGAATAAGTGGTCCAAATGTCATTGGTCCCCATTCTTGTTACACAGCCTTCTCTCTCCCAGCCTGCACCTATGGCATCATGGGGAGTTCTCTACAATCAGTTGACAGAGGAAGAGAAGATTCAGGCCTGATTTACAGATGGTTCGGCACAATATGCAGGCACCACCCAAAAGTGGACAGCTGCAGCACTGTAGCCCTTCTCTGGGACATTCCTGAAGGATAGCAGTAGAGGGAAATCTTCCCATTGGGAAGAACTTCAAGTAGTACACCTGGTTGTTCACTTTGCTTAAAAGAAGAAATGCCCAAATGTGTGATTACATACCGATTCACTGTCTATGGCCGATAGTTTGGCTGCATGGTCAGGGACTTAGAAGGAACACGATTGGAAAATTGGGAAAGAAGTATGTGGATAGAACTCTCTGAATGGGCAAAAAACATGAAAATATTTGTGTCTGATATGAATGTTCACCAAAGGATGACCTCAGCAGAGGAGAATTTTAATAATCAAATGGATAGGATGACCGTTTCTGTGGATACCAGTCAGTCTCTTTCCTTAGCCACCCCTGTCATTGCCCAATGGGCTCATGGACAGTGTAGCCATGGTGACAGGGATGGAGGTTGTTCATGCACTCAGCAACATGGACTTTCACTCACCTAGGACAACCTGTCTAAGGCCACTGCCGAGTGCCCAATCTGCTAGCAGCAGAGACCAATGCTAAGTCTTGATATGGCACCGTTCCCTGGGGTAATCTAGGGGTAGATTGATTATATTGGACTCCTTCCATGATGGAAGTGGCAATATTTTGTTCTTATTGGAATAGACACTGTGGATATCTATTTGTCTTCCCTGCTTGAAATGCTTCTGCCAAAACCACCATCCATGGACTTATAGAATGTCTTATCCATCATCATGATATTCCACCCAGCATTGTTTCTGATCCAGGAACTCCCTTCATAGCAAAAGAGATGAGGCAATGAGCCTATGATCATGGAATTCACTGGTCTTACCATGTTCCCCACCATCCTGAAGCAGGTAGCTTGATAGAATGGTATAATGGCATTTTGAAGACTCAGTTATAGCACCAGCTTGTTGCCATACCTTGTAAAGTGGGGGTGAAGTTCTCCAGAAGATTGGATATGCGTTAAATCAGCATCCAATATATGGTGCTGTTTCTTTCATACCCAGGATTCACAGTTTTAGGAACAAATAGGTGGAAATGGCAGTGGCACCACTCGTTATTATCCCTAGTTACTCTCTACCAAAATTTTTGCTCCCTGTTTCCACGACTGTATGCTCTGTTGGCCTAGAGGTCTTAATTCCAAAGAGAAGAATGATTCCAATAAGAAACACAACCATGATTCCATTGAACTGGAAGTTAAGACTGCCACTTGTCAACTTTGGGCTCCTCATGCCTCTGAATCAAGAGGCAAAGGAGGGAATTACTGTGCTGGTTGGGGTGATTGATCTTGATTGCCATAGGGAATTTGAACTACTATTCCATGGTGGAGTAAGGCAGAGTATGTCTGGAATACAGGAGATCCCTTAGGGTTTCTCTTAGTATTACCATCCACAGCGATTAAGGTCAATGGAAAACTACAACAACTCAATGTAGGCAGGAATACTAATGGCCCAGACTTTTCAGGAATGAAAATTTAGGTCACCCACCAGGTAAACAACTATGACCAGTTGAGGTGCTTGCTGAAGGCAAAGGGAGTACAGAATGGGTAGTAGGAGAAGGTAGTTATAAATACCAACTACAACTGCATGACCAGTTATATACATAGGACTATAATTGTCATGAGTATTTCTTCCTTATTTTGTTGTGAATACATTTGTTTGTGTGTATATATATATTTTTTTCATTTTGTTTCTTTTATTCCCTGGTCATGTAATATTAGATGTATTGACTTTACGTCACAATATTTAAGTATTGCTAATTTTACATCATAGTATTTAAGTTAGGAAATATCAAGAAAAAGAGTAAGCAACAATCAAGGACTTTACCTCCTCTTCTGGAGAAGAGATTAGTGTGTTTTCAGTTGTACACAGGATAGTTATATCATGTTAGGTGGAATTATGACCATGTTATTGTCTTTATTTGGTGATTTATTATGGCTTAAGGAGATTTGTATTGGTGCCATGTTGACAAGGGGTGGACTTATGATAGTTAATCTTATGCGCTAACATGACTGGGCCACAAGGCAGTCAGATATTTGATCAAACATTATTTTGGGTGTGTCTGCGAGGGTATTTTCAGATGTGATTGACATTTGAATCATAGACTGAGTAAAGCAAATTGCTCTCTCTAATGTGGGTGGTTCTCATCCAATCAGTTGATGTCCTAACTAGAACAAGAAATCTGATCCATATGCAAATAAGAAAAAACTCTTCCTGCCTGACTGGCTTGAGCTGGGACATTGGTCTTTTCCTGCCTTTAGACTTGAACTGAAACATCAGCTCTTTTTGTGTCTCAAGGCTGCCAGTTTTTGGACTGGAACTTACACCATTGGCTCTCCTGGTTCTCAGGCCTTTGGACTCAGACTAGAACTATATGTTGGCTTTCCTGAGTCTCGAGCTTGCCGATTGCACATCTTGGGACTTAGCCTCTATAATAATGTGAGCCAATTCCTCATAATATATGTATATATCCCTTATAATACATATATATATATATATATTCCTTATAGGATACATATGTATATACATCTCCTGTTAGTCCTGTTTCTCTGGAGAACCTTGAATAATACATGTATCTATCTAGCTATCTATATCTGTCTATCCATCTAATACACACACACACACACACAGAAACACACACACATTATATCTGAGTGCTTCACTCAAGACACTGTGAGGACACATTTATGCTAATATTCTTCTATAGTATCGTTTGAAATGGTTGTATTTTATCTCACAGAAGTGCTATAACTTTTTTTTAAACAAGTATCCTCTGTGAAAGACACTGTCAAGAGACTGCAAAGACAAGTCACAGACTAGGAGAAACTATTTGAAAAACACATATCTGATAAAAGACTGTTATCCAAAATGTACAAAGAACTCTTAAAACTCAAAAATAAGAAAATGAACAGCCCAATTAAAAATGGGCAAAATGTCTGGACAGATATGACATTAAAGAAGATATACAGATGGAAAGTAAGTACATAAAAAATGCTCAACTTATATGTCATTAGGGAATTGTAAATGAAATTGCAAATTAAAACAACGAGATACAATTTCATACCTATTAAAATGGTGAAAATCCAAAACAATGACAACACCAAATGTTGTCGAGGATATAGAGCAACAGGAACTCTCATTTATTGCTGGTGGGAATGCAATATGATGTAGCTACTTTGGAAGACAATTTGGCAGATACTCACAAAACTGAACATGGCATTACCACCTGATCCAGCAATTGTGCTCCTTGATGTTTACCCAAATGAAATGAAAACTTATGTCCTCACAAAAGCATGCTCACAGATGTTTATTGCAGCTTTATTCATAATAGTCCAAACTTGGAAGCATCCAAGATGTCCTTCAGTAAGTGAATGGATAAATAAACTGTGGTACATCCAGACAATGGAATATTATTTAGTGCTAAAAAGAAATGAGTTATCAAGCCATGAAAAAACATGGAGGAAACTTAAATTTGTATTACTAAGTGAAAGAAGCCAATTTGAAAAGCCTGCATACTGTATAATTCCAACTACATGACATTCTGGAAAACACAAACCAAAGGAGACAGTATCAGATCAGTGGTTGCCAGGAGTTAGTGGGGAGGAAGGGATGAATAGCCAGAGCACAGAGGATTTTTTAGGGCAGTAAAACTACTATAAAGGTGGGATATATGAAATTATGTATTTGTCAAAACTCATAGAATGTACAGCATCAAGAATGAAACTTAATGTAAACTATGCACTTTGAGTGATAACGTTGTATCAATATAGGTTAATCAATTATAACAAATGTACCACTCTGGTGAAGGATGTTGATTGTGGGGGAGCCTGTGCGTGTTGGGGGAGGAGTGCAGGGGATATATATGGGAACTTTCTGTATATTCTGCTCAATTTTTCTGTGAATATAAAAATATTTTAAATAATAAAGTCTATTAAGGTTAAAGAAAAAACAAAATAAATATCTAATTATTAAATGGACATTCTTTCTAATTTTTTCATTTTAATAAATAACACTATGGTTGACATCCTTGTAGCTAAATTTTACATATTCCTCTGTTTAGTTCTCTAAGATACATTTCTAAGAATAGAATTGCTATACCAAGGGATTGGATTATTATTATTTTTTTTGAATAATTTGCTACACTGCCCAACACAAAGGATATATGAATTCACATTCAGACCAGAAGTTTAGGAAAGTGCATGTTGCTCAAAATGCACAAATTTAAAGCTTTTCTTAAATTTATATGCTCCAAGCTTTGGCTTACCTCATCCTATAAGTTTATATGCTTTTTCAGCCAACATGAGTGACCACTGCTTTTAACTACTTGGAACAACACCAAAATCTGTTCCTGTTGGAGATCAATGCTGGCCATAAGTCAGTGTTTTTCAAAGTATTTGCATAGCAAGGTAGATGAAAAAATTTCAAGTTCCAGATTATTTCTTGAACACATCCATTTATAGACTCTCTATCCCAACATCCCAATGAAATGACAAGTGAAATACAAAAATAAAATCTGTTGCACCTGGAAATCCAGGAGACATGCCATCATAGAGAGGAATATCTGGACAGTATAAAGTAGATGGAAATAAATAAGTGATGTAGTACATTGTAGCTTCACATCCAGCCACCCCAAAGAGGTGGACAAGTGGACATACAAAAGTTGATTATCCCCAGAACTCCAAATAACCTCAAGGTCAAAGGAATTTCAGACTAGAAGAAACGGTTCATGGATAATGGGTCTACTAGTTAATTTTAGATTAGAACACTTGCGCCAATCCTGGCTCTTAGAAAGAATGAATCAGGAATTTGCATACAGGCTAATGCCATGAGTATAGCTCTTTAAAAGGGCATTGAGATGTGAAAAACTTTCAGAATAAGTGTTAATTTCAGAGAAGGGTTACTCTAGGTAATATTTAAGTTCCAAGTGGATGAGACACCCCCATGTAGAAAAATAAATGACTTTTACATGCCTTAGGAAAGCCTGCCAGATGTACAAAACCCTTTCTTCTCCACATCACAACTATTGGAATGCTGGCTTGTACAATTGAAATTTGTATTAGTAGAACAAAAGGACAAGGGTTCTCATGAAATACACTCTAGCAATTAGTTTAATTTAATTTAGAGCTGCATCTACAAATACGAACAATTAGGAAGTGACTAAACACTTGAGGAAAAGAAATGTCATGAAAAAGAGGAACTAAACTCAACAAAAACTAAGAACCAACATCTCAAGGAAACAATTAATACAGAACATAGAAAAAAATAAATAAGACTACCTATTAGCTTTAGTGTGTTTTTTCTCCCAGCTTTATTGAGGTATAATTGGCAAAAAAAATTGTGTACATTTCAAGTGTACAACATGGTGATTTGATATCAGTATACATTGTGAAGTCAAATTAATTAACACATCCATTACATTAAGTGAAATAAGCCAGAGAGAGAAAGACAAATATTGTATGATCTACTTTTATATGTGGAATCTAAAAAAAACTCGTCAAACTCATAGAAACGGAGAAGAATGGTGATTACCAGGGGCTGGGAGGTAGGAGAAAAGGGGAGATGTTGGTCAAAGGGTACAAACTTTCAAATATAAGATGAATAAGTTTTAGGGATCCAATGTACAGCATGGTGACTATAGTTAATAATACTGTATTATATACTTGAAATTTGCTAGGAGACTAGATTCTAAGTGGTCTCATATAAAAACTTAACAACTTCAGAGAAACTTGAGTTTCAATGTTTAATGCAGGTCAGATTTCTCTGAAAAAAAGAGGAAAAACCTGAGTACTTAGAAATTACTGAAATTTAACAAATGACTCAATAATTAGAGAATTTAGTAAGGGTTCTGAGCAATGAATCAATATGCAAAAATCCATAAACTTCCCATAAAGTAAAATAAACAACCAGCTAAAATATAATGGACAACAAATCTCATTTACAATAAAAACAATGATAACAAAAGTTAAATGCCTAAGAAAAAATTTAACAAGAATATTCATGAACTTTATATAAGACAATTTAAAAATATTAATGATGACCACAAAAGAATAGTTATTGAATAAATGAAAAGGCATTCCTTGCTTTCAGATAAAAGACTCATTATAATGATGTAATTTCTCCCTAAATTAATCATACCTTTAATATAGTCTATAAAAACATCAATATGGTGGTGATACAAGCAAGATAGGGGAGTAAGACATTTTTGCACTCATTCCCTCACAGAGATACCAACTTAACAACAATATATGAACCAAAATACCTTTAGGAGAACTTCAGAAAACAGTTAAGGAATTGTAATACCCTTAGCTAGTGTAAAGTCAAAACAGTTGCTTGAAATGGGTAAGAAGAACCACTTCACATTACCACAATTACCCCTCCCCTTAGCTGGCATAGCTCAGCTTGGTTCCTGGCTTCTTTCTTGGGGCAGGGGTAGAGGAAGAGAATAGTGGGATATATGTCCAATGTTCTGGCTTTTTGGAGAGCTACCTGAGGGACTGGTTTCTTTCTCACTTGACTTGGAGTGCTAACAGAAGTGGCATAGTTTGGATGCCCGGGGGCTGCTGAAAGCAACGGAGAGCAGAGGCTTGCTGTAGCACTAGAGGGACTACAGAGCCACAGACAGAGACTCGTGTGGCTTAGTGTAATCGAGAGAAGGTATCCAACTTGTGGTTTCTTTCACAGGAGAGAGGGAAAAGAATGGAGTGGGCATCTGTATTCCAGCTTTTCAGAGAGCTGCCAGAGGGACTGGTACCTGTCTTGCCTTTTTGGGGGCACATTTAAGAGTCCTCTCAGAATTTCTAGTCAGGCAGATAGTTGAAAGTCTTTCCCAGTATGAAGCCAGTAGGTAAAGACTGGTAGAGGTGGCTGTTTTTTCAAATGCATAAAACTCAATAAAAAATTAGAAGGCACTTGAAGAAACAAAGAAAGATGGTCCAATCAATGGAACAAAACAAATCTCTAGAAACCAACCCCAAAGAAACGGAGATCTATAAATTATCTGACTGAGAATTCAAAATACTTCTCTTAAAAAAGCTCAATAATCTACAAAAGAACACATACAAACAACTAAACAAATCAGGGAACAATGCATGATCAAAATGAGAATATCAACAAAGAAATAGAAACTATTAAAAAAAAAGAGCAAGTCTGCAGCTGAGTAATACAAAAAATGAATTGAAAAATTCACTAGAGGGGTTCAATAGCAGACTTGATCAAGGAGAAGAATCAGTGACTTTGAAGAGAAGTCATTTGAAATGAGCAAATCAGAGGAGTAAAAAAGAATGAATAAGTGAAGAAAGCCTAAGGAATTTATGAGACATCATAAGCAGATTGATATCTGCATTATGGGAGTTCCAGAAGGAGAAGAGGGAGATAAAGGGACAGAGATTTTATTTAGAGAAATGATGGCTGAATATTTCCCAAATCGGAGAAAGAAAATGGACATTCAAATTCAAGAAGCTAAAAGGATCAAGGTAGGATGAAACCAAAGAGGTCCACTCCAAGACACATTATAATCAAACTATCAAAGTACTAGGAATAAATTTAAATAACGAAATACCTGTATCCAGAAAACTACAAAATATTGCTGAAAAAATTAAAGAAAACATAAATAAATGGAAATATACCCCATGTTCATGGATTGGAAGTCTTAATACTTTTAAAATGTTCATGCTACCCAAAGCAATCTATAGACTCAATAAAATCCCTATCAAAACCACAATCACAGTTTTTACAGATATATTTTAAAAAATCCTAAAATTTATATAAAATCTCAAATGGCCTCAAATAGACAAAACAATCCTGAGAAAGAAGAAGAAAACTGAGGCTTCACACTTCCTAAATTCAAATTATATTACAAAGCTACAATAATCAAAACAGTATGATATTGGCATAAAGACAGACATACAGACCAATGGAATAGAATAGAGAGCCCAGAAATAAATTCTCATGTATATGATCAACTGATCTTCTACATGTGTGCCAAGAATACTCAATGGAGAAAGGATAGTCTCTTCAACAAATGGTATTGGGAAAACTATCTTACACTATATACAAAAATTAACTCAAAATGGATTAAAGACCTAAACATAAGGCCTGAAAAATATAAAATTCCTAGACATAAGCCTAGGAAAATATTGACATTGGAATGGGCAATGATTTCTTGGATATGATACCAACAACTCAAGTAACAAAAGCAAAAATAGACAAATGGGACTACATCAAACTTAAAAACTGCTCTGCAGCAAAGTAAATAATCAACAGAGTGAAAAGGCAATCTACAGAATGGGAGAAAATATTTGAAAATTGTATGTTGGACAAGGGGTTAATAACCAGAATATATAAAGAACTTCTTCAACTCAATAGCAAACAAATAACTCAATTAAAAAAGGAGCAAAGGACTTGAATAGATATTTTACAAAGAAGATATAAAAATGGCCAATAAACACATGAAAAGATGCTCAACATCACTAATTATCAGGGAAATGCAAATAAAAACCACGATGAGGTAATGCCTCATACCCGTTAGAATGGACACTATCAAAAAAAAAAACAAAGAAAAGAACAAGTATTGGTGAGGATGTGGAGAAATTGGAACCCTGCACACCATTGGTGGGATTGTAAAATTGTGCAATTACTATGAAAAAGAGTATGAAGTTTCATTAAAAACATTAAAAATAGAACTACTATATGATCCAGTAATTCCACTTCTGGGTATATATCCAAAAGAATTGAAAACAAGATCTCAAAGAGATATTTGCACACTCATGTTTGTTGCAGCATTATTCATAATAGCCAAGATGTGGAAGCAACACAAATGTCCATCGATGAATGAATGGATAAAGAAAATGGGGTACACAGATAAGGTAAATTTTCAGCCTTAAATAAGAAGGAAGTCCTGTCATATGCTACAAGATGGATGAACCTTGAGGACATTATGCTAAGTGAAATAAGCCAATCACAACTTACTGCATTGACTCCACTTATGTGAGGTATCTAAAGTAATCAAACTCATAGAAACAAAAGTAGAATTGTGGTTGCCAGGTCCTGGGGGAAGTGGGAAATGATGAGTTGTTGTTCAATGGGTATAGAATTTTGGTCATCCAAGATGATTAAGTTCTATAGATCTGTTGTACAACAATGTGCATATATTTAACAATACTGTAATGTACACTTAAAAATTGTTGAGGGTAAGTTTATGTTATGTGTTTTTTTTTTAAATTGACAAACTTTATTTTTTAGAGAAATTTCAAGTTCACAGCAAAATTGAGTGGAATATACAGAGCTTCCGTATACCTCCCTGTCCCCACACACCACAACCTCCCCCACTATCGACATCCCACATGACAGCGGTACAATCATCACAGTTGATGAATCTACTTTTACACATCATTATCACCCAAAGTCCATAGTTTATATTAGGGTTCACTCTTGGTGCTGTACCCTCTGTGGGTTTTGACAAATATATAATTACATGTATCCACCATTGCAATATCATATAGAATAGTTTCACTGCCTTCAAAAACCTCTGTGCTCTGCCTATTCATTCCTTCCTCTCCACTTAACTCCTGGCAACCATGGCCTCCATAGTTTTGCCTCTTCCAGAATCTCCTATAGTTGGAATCCTATAGCACATAGCCTTTTCAGATTGGCTTCTTTCACTTAGCAATAGGCATTTCAGTCTCCTCCATGTCTTTTCATGGATTCATAGCTCATTTCTTTTTAGTGCTGAATAATATGCCATTGTGTGGATGTCCCACAGCTCTCTCATTCACGCACCTACTGAAGGACATCTTGGTTGCTTCCACGCTTTGGACATTTTGAATAAAGCCGCTATAAACATCCGTGAGCAAGTTTTTGTGGGACATAAGTATTTAATTCATTTGGGTAAATGTCAAGAAGCACAATTGCTGAGTCATGTGGTGAGACCATGTCAATTTTTCTAAGAAACTGTCAAACTGTCTTCTAAAGCGCCTGTCCCATTTTACGCTCCCACCAGCGATGTTTCTGTTACTCTACATCCTCGCCAGCATTTGGTGTTGTCAGTGTTTTGGATTTTCATCATTCCAATAGGTATCAAGTGGTGTCTCATTGTTGTTTTAATTTGTAATTCCTTAATAATATATGATTTTGGACATCCTTTCATATGCTTACTTTCCATCTGTATATCTTCTTTGATGAGACCTTTTGCCCATTTTTTTAATTGCGTTGTTCATTTTCTTATTGTTGATTTGTTTTGTGCTTTTCACTACAATAAAAAAGCAAAACAGAACAAAAACCAATTAAAATAGTTAATACCTGGCACACAGTAAATGCTCAATTTAAAAAAAACCCAATTTTTATTAATTTATAGAACAGATGGATTATAGATTTTATGTCGAAAAATAAATGGGCAAAAATGTTGAGTAATATGCTGGAAAAGAAGGTTAATATGGAGGATTTGATGCAATCATTAAATAATGTTGTTTTGATCCATAAATTGATTAGCAGGTCATTTAAACAAAATAGAGAGTACAGAAGCAGTCAAATAAATACAGGCAAATAATACGTTAAAATTTGTTGTTCATGATATCAGGGAAAACTGGATTAGTTCATCAATGGTTTTGGAACAAATGGATATCCCTCAGGAATAAAGTAAAGTTAGATTACTTAGAATAAAATATATCCCTTAAAATAAAATATATTCCAAAAGAATAAAAATTTGAACATAAAAATAAAAATCTGAGGACGTTAGAAGATAACAGGGAAGAATTTTCTTATAATTGTCATGTGGGGATGACATTCTAAGCAGAAGTCATTTAAATACAAGACAAATTTCACTATATAAATTTTACAAGGATATTGCATAGCCAGAGAAACTGCCCCAAATAAAATAAAAAGACAAATTACAATCTGAATAAAAATTTTAAAATATTAAACTTATGGCAGTCAAAGGGCTAATTTTTGTTAATATAGAAAATGTCTTTCAAGATAAATATGTAAAAACTGAACAACCCAGTTGGAAAATTGGAGGACTTAGGTAGGTATTTGAGCGAAAAGGAAATAGAAATGTTTTTAAAAATTATTCAAAGATGTTTACTCTTCAACAGGTGTTACTGGATCAATTGTATGTCCATATGGAAATGGTGTATTTTGATTCCTATCTCACGTCATACATAAATATCAAATATTAATTGCAGATCTAATAGTGAGAAGTTATAAAATAGTTTTCGGTAGAGGAAGGCATAGAGCATTTTTATGACCTTGGAGTTTTCAAAGATTTTTTAAACAGGACACAAAAAGTACTAACCATTAAAAAAAATGACAAAGAACAAATTGGACCTCATTTCAATGGAGAAAACTGTTCATGAAAAAACACAACTTAGAAGGCAAAAAAACAAGCCAGAGTGAGAGACAATATTTGTAATATTTTGCAATTTATGCATACATCTTTAAAGTATTTGTAGCCAGAAGATATAAAGAACTCCCAGAAATCAAAAAGAATAAAGACATTCAAGTCAAGTTAAAAATGTGCCAATACTTTAAACAGATGCTTCACATTAAAGAATAGCCAGATGGTCAATAAATATATGAAAAGTTCCTCAAGTTTATTAGCCATTAGAAAAGTGAAAATTAAATGACCTTGTCATACCATTACACACCCACCAGAATAGATAAAATGAAAAAGACAGGAAAAACAGTTTCATCAAGGATTTGGAGCACCTGCAACTCTTATATTCTTCTGCTAGGAGTGTACATTTGTACAACTGTTTTGGAAAAGTTTGGCAATAACTACACACAACACTATGAATGAACTTTACAAACAACATTAAGTGAAAGAGATCAAACACAAAAGAGTATACATTGTATGATTCTCTTAATATAAAGTGCAATAAACTACGGTGTTAGAAGTCAGACAAGTAATTACTATTGGTAGGGGGACAGTGACTCAGAGTGAGCATGAATAGTGCTTCTGGGCCTCAGGTAATGCTGTGATTTTTGCTCTGGGGGCAGTTACATGGGCGTGTTTAGTTTGTTAAAAATTATTGAGCTGTATACCTATGATATGTGCACTTTTAGGAAACGTATTATACTTTAATATTCTGTTAAAAATGATGAGGGAAACTTTGATATATTGAGAATCATGGTATGCAGAGAGTATATACATTGTTGAAACAAAAAATCTAATCCTCACTTCTAAGGGAATGCAAATTTAAACTACAATATAAAGTTTATATAAAGTTTAAGCTGTCAAGTTGGCCAAGATGAATACTTTGTTGGTAAAGTTTGTGGAAATAGGAATTCTCATAATTGGAACTGAGAAGATAAATTGGTGTAACTCTTAAGGAGCAAAATTTGGCAATAATGTACATAATCTTTCTCACAGTAATTTCAGTTGTAAGAATTTATACTATTATCCTAAGTTTATACCGGCACATGTAAGCAATGAAATTTACAAAAGGGTATCTATTCAAGCGCTATTTATGATAGAAAAAAATTGAAAACAACTCATACGCCTATTTAAAATGGAATTTTGCAATAAATTATGTGATACTCATACAATATAAGACATTGCAGCTGTTATAAAAAATGAGTTTTATATGAGCTAATATGGGACAATCTTTGGGGTAAATTGTTAAGTAAAACAAAATCCTTACAAACCTAAGCTGATGAGTAGTGTGTATATTTTGCTACCATTTGTTTATAAAGCACATACATATATTTGATATCTATATGTATGCTTGCGTGTACATGAACATTCTATATATAGATAGAATATCTCTGGAAATTGGTGCAAGGAACTGGTCACAATATTTACCCTGTGATGAATAACTGGATATCTTAGGGAAATGAGTGGCTGAACATCTTATTTTTTCAGTGTACCCTTTAAATTTTTAAATTTTGTATTTTTTAACTTTGTGTACTGTATTTTCAAAATATAAAGTAAGTACTAAGCAAACAACTAAAAATAGCTCCACAATTGATAAGCTAACTCACAGAACTGATACTGCTGAAAATTAGTGGATTAGAAAAATTAGTATTTGGATTCTCTCAGAATGGAGTGCAAACTGACAAGGAGAAAAAAAGTTTTAGAAAAAGTTAAAAGACGTAGAAGCTAGACTTGGAAGTTTCAACATCTGTTTGAAAGGAATGAAGAAAAGGAAAAAATGACCACAGAAATAACAGAAGATAAATTTTATGAGACGAATGAAGCCTGGAGGATTTATCTTGAAAGGGTCCACAAAATGCAGAGTAAAAATAATTAAAGAAGACCTATACCAAAACACACTTTAGTGAAATTTCTAAATGTCAGCATTACAAAAATGTTTCCAAAGAGAAACAAATAGGACATCTAGAAAGGAACAAAATTCAGGTTGATGCCTACAACATTAAATACTAGAAGATAGTGAAGCAAGATCTTCAAAATTTCAAAGGAAATGATTTGAAATCTATAATTCAACATGTAGCCAGAGAATGTGAATATGAATTTAACACAAAGTTACTCAGTTATATGTTATAATTTTGGCATGGTGAAGGGCCTCTCAGCAGGACAGAAGTCTCCCAAATCATAAATCTTTCTATATGGCAAGACAACCAATAACAAACTGACAAAAAGGGACAAAAATATTTGCAATGCATGTAATAGAAAAATGATTAATATCTATAATATCTCAAGAACTTCTACAAATCAATTAGAAAACGACCAATAATCCAATGGAAAAACAATCAAAGGCATTTCACAGAAAAAGTAATAGAAATGAATACATTAAAAGATGCCTAACCTAATTAGCAATCAGGGAAATGTAAATTAAATCAATAATGGGTATTATTCTTCACTCACTGGATTTGAAAATTTAAAGGGTTGTTCATATACAGTGTGGATGAGGGTGTGGGATAAAGAATTTTTTATATATTTTTTTGGGGGGAGCAGGTATGATGCTGAATAAATTTTGATAATTGCCATGGCACTAGCTCTGACCAATAATGGATATTGGTCAATGCACCTCACCAGGGCGTACCAGTGGAATATCAGCCCAGTGTAAAGGTAAATTGGTGAAACTTTTTGGAGAGCAATTTGGGACACATTGATACAAAATTTTACTTTTAGGAATTAATCTATCCTATAGAAATACTCACATGTGATACACACACACACACACACACACACACAGAGGAATGTTCCTTCCAGAATTTTTCAATAACAAGACATTATTGGGAAAACTTGTGTCAATAGGAATGGATAAATGAGTCAGGATCCATCTACACTAGGGAGTACTATGCAGGTCTTAGAATAAGGTGAATCAAAGTTTAGAGGAAAGACATTCAAGTTATAATATTATGGAAAAAATATTAAATTGTAAAACAATTTGTTTAGTATAACAATTTAATAATAAGAGGAAAACTGTATACATACACATATCTTTGTAAAGTAAAGAAAAAAGCAAACTGTGACTGTGCTTAAATATTAATTATTTCATTCATTGGTTGATGTTTTCAACAGGTGTTGGTGGAGCAGCTATTTAAGTGTCCAGCACTGTTCTAGGCAATTGGGATACATTAACAAAACAACCCCTCCCCCCAAAAAAATCCTGATCAGAGAGCTTATTTTCTAGACAGGAAAAAGTGAGTTTGGAAGATTGGTGATTCATTTGTACTTTTTTCCCTATATTCCTCCCTTTATGCTTGATTTTTATTTTTAAATAAGCTTATGGTTATGTATTCCTATTGCACTTAAAAATTAAAACATTTACATAGATGGAAACAATTATCAAATTAATCTTTTGGGGAGAGAAGAGAACTGACAAAAATACTCTAAATGAGTTATAAATTTCCAAAAAAATAGAGACTATCGGTATCTTTGGGGAGAAAAAAAGACAATGAGTGATGACCAGCAGTCTGACAGTGTGGTAATAATAAATTCTAAGTCTCTGTGAGATTTTTTTGGGGGGCCAGAAATAAAATATTTTGAATAATAACAAATTCCATTTAAATTACAAAAATCTAAGTGTAGACAAATGGGAAATAAAAAGAAAAGAGTTCCAAGATTGCAAAAATCTATTTGTACTTGGAGACTTTATAAGAAATGATTTGGATTTCCAGAGTAATTTTAATTTATTGTTAAATTCCATAAGCAAAATTTTTGAAACTGAAAAGAATATTTTTACACCTATAAGATAAATTTTTAAAATACATAGTACTACTTTCAAGACAGTTAGAAAAAGATTAATCTCTCAATACATCAAAATAGGCCATTCCAAAGGGAAAAATAAATATGGCAAAATATATTTTTAAAAAGGATCACCAGAGCCAGATCTGATGTCCTAGTGGTTAAAGTTCGGAGCTCTCACTACTTTCGCCGCTGGGGTTCGTTTCCCAGTCGCGAAACCACACCACTTGTCTGTCAGTTGTCATGCTGTGGCGGCAGCTCACATAGAAGAACTAGAATGACTTACAACCAGGATACACAACCATGCACTGGGGCTTTAGGGAGGGAAAAACAAAAGAGGAAGATTGGCAACAGATGTTAGCTCAGGGTAAATCTTTCCCTGGAAAAAAAAAAAAAAAAAACGATCACCATCATTAACAAAGGAATGAAAAATAAAGAAATAATAAAATAGTCATTTTTAAAATTATCATACAGTAAAGATCATAATAATTATGCAATACAAGTTGATAAAGTTTTGAAGAATCAGGTACCTTAACATGCTGCTGGTAGGATTATAAATTGCTACAAATTTTATGGAGTGATATTGAGTAACATAAATAAAAATGTTAAAATTATAATACTTTTTAATATAGAAATTTCAATCCTACAAATTTATCCAAAATAAAAGATTTGTCTTGTGTACAAAGGTTGCATATAAGCTTGTTCATCACAATGTTATTTTTAAAGGTAAAATAACTTGAATAACAAAAGATAAGCTAAATTAATCATTATCTATTCATATGATGTTATAAAGAGAAGGTTTAAAAATGCAGATATAGATATTTATTGACACAAATAGTCACTATATATTACTAAGTGAAAAAGAAGGTATATGAAAAAAGGTAAAAAATAATTTATATCATAATATTCCATTATTGTGGAGAAAATTATGTGTTCACGTAAGACAAATAATTGAAAAATATTTACCAAAGATAACAAATGTGTAGCATACTTCCTGCCACTTCCCCTTCTACATTCATGGCAGACACAACTAATTAAACTGTCCATACAAGCCGAGGTGTGGTCTCAGAAACCTTGTCAATGCCATTTTCACTATACAGTCATGCATTGCTTAACGATGGGGATATGTTCTGAGAAACATGTTGTTAAGTGATTTTGTCATTGTGTGAACATCCTAGACTGTACTAACACAAACTTAGATGGTATAACCTACTACACATCTAGGCTATATGGAACTAATTTTATGGGACCACCATGATACATTCAGGCAGTCATTGACCAAAATGTTGCTATGTGGCACATGACCATAGTTAGTATAAATCAAGCAAAATTGGCACTTGAGATAAAATATTTTATTTATTTATTTATTGAAGTAAGTTGACATACAATATTATATTAGTTTCAGGTGTACAACATAATGATTTGACATTTACGTACGAGATGAAATGATCACCACAGCCAGTCTAGTAACCATCTATTACTGTACAACAATATTATTGACTCTATTCCCTATGTTGTACAGAGACAAAATATTTTTGACATCTCTTATATACATCAAAATATTAATAATGGAGGATAATATTTGGGGTCATTTAAAAATTTTCCCACTTTACTTTCTAATGGTGTTTCATGAATTTGCATGACTGATGTATTTTTTAAATAAAATTTATGTTAAAGATTGTTCTCTCAAAAAGTAAACCAAGTAGACTGAAGTCCATGAGAATGGCAGATAAAGGACCTCTGAAAATCCTCTCCTCTATGATAAAATGAGGACGCTGAAAAACTGTCAAAATCAACTTTTTAAGAACTCTAGAAATTAACCAAATGTTTGGACCATTTGGGAGTGTGTTTATTTAAGAAAAATGGCTGAATCTCTGTAAGAAATTGAGCCTTGCGGCATACTAACACGTCCTATTCTTATGCCCCTCTCCCAATCTCCATCGTTAACCTTGAAATCCCAAAGCCCACGATCATAGTGAAAACTAACAGCTTAGCAGCCATTGGAGGAGGAGTCAGAATGGGGTTGGAGCTCTTTCACAACCCCTCTTTCAGCAAACTGCTATTATTTGAGTTGTCTGACAGTTCCACGCATAACCCCAGTTTTAGGACTTATCTTTGCTTGACCTGACCCAGAGCTAACCCACTATGAAAAGCTTTTTTTCAGGAGTGATTGCTGAAACCAATTACAGGGAAATAATTAACTTTGCAGCTGCCTGAGGTTGTGGATAACAGTTGAGGCAAACAATGGACTAACCATACAGTTTAAAAAGAAATGCTGGGGGATGAGGTCCATGGAGTCTTTGAAAAGCTCTGGAAAGGAAATTTAGAAGGCTATGTGCATGCCCAAGGCTGTGTGCAGCTGTGCACATGCCCAGGAAAGACTTGAGAAGGCACTAAGCTTTCAACTCTGGCTGATTTTGAGGTTCTGCACAAGCAGGAAATGAAAGCTGAAGCAGAACTCAAAACTGCCTGACTGAATATTGATATTGTTCCCCAACATGCACACAGAGTCCCTAGCAAAGATTGGGAGACTTATTGGTCCAAATGCTTAATGAAATCTTTGTCCAATCATTAGCTGACCACGAGGCTAACCAAGCAGAGACTTCAGTGGCTGCGCATGAAAAAAAATAGACTTTACAGAATTAATTTAGAAATGTCAGTAAATAAGTAACAACCACCGCCAACAAATAACAACAACAAACCTTGTAGAGTGGTCCATAAAACAAACCACAATAAATTTCAATTTTTGATTAATACAATGTTCTCCAATCACAATGGAGTAAAATTAGAAATCAATAACAGAAGGAAATTTGGGGAGTTCACAAACATGTGAAAATTAAACAACACACCTCTAAGTAACCAGTGGGTCGTAGTAGAAATCACAAGAGAAATTAGAAATTACTTTGAAGTGAATGAAAAATTAAACACAATATACCAAAAATTATGAGATTTAGCTAAAGAAGTACTAAGAGGAAAATTTATCTTAAATCAATAACCTAACTTTTCACCTTTAGAAACTAGAAAAAGAACAACAAATCAAATCCAAAATAAGCATAAGGAAGGATATGAACGGAAATAAAAGAAATAGAGAATAAAAAACAAAAGAGAAAATCAAAGAAACTAAAACTTGATTGAAAGATCAGCAATATTGACAGGACTTTAGGTAGACCGACCAAGAAAAATAGAAGTACTCAAGTTACTAAAACCAGGCACGAAGGAGGGGAAATTCCTATTGACCTTTCAGAAATCAAAAAGACTATAAAGGAATACTAAACAATTGTATGCCAACAAATTAGATGACTTCGATGAAATGGACATTTTCTTAGACACAAGAAATAGAAAATGTGTATAGACCTATAGCAAGTAAAGTAATTGAATTAGTAATCAAAAACTTCCCACTAAGAAAAGCCCAGAACCAGATGGCTTCACTGGTGATTCCTACCAAATGTTTAAGGAAGAATTAACACCAATCCTTCACAAATTCTTCTAAAAATAGAAGAATAGGGAATATGTGCCAACTCATTCTGTAAGTCCAGTATTACTCAGATAGCAAAATCACATGAAAAGAAAACTACAGACCAATATCTTTTATGAATATAGACACAAATATCCTCAAAAATATACTAGCAAACTGAATCCAGAAACATAAAAGGAGTATTATATTATATATGTATATGATTATATGTTACATATAATTATATATTATGTGATTATATGTATAATATTATATGAGGCTTATACATCATGACCAATGGGGATTTATCTAAGCCATGGCTGGTTGGTTTAATATCCCAAATCAGTGGAATACACCATATCAATAGAATAAAAGATAAAAACCTCACTAACATCTCAATAGACACGGAAAAAGCATTTGACAAAATCTTACTTCCTTTCATGATAATAACTAGGAAAACAAGGGAACTCCCTGAACCTGATAAAGGGCATCTACAAAATTCCCACAGCTAACATCATACTTAATGATGAAAGACTGAGAGCATTTCCCCTAATATCAGGAACAAGACAAGGATGTCCACTCTCACCACCTCTATTTTACTGGTGGTTCTAGCAAGGAAAATTGGGCAAGAAACGGAAATAAAAGGCATCCAGATTGTGAAGAAAGGAGTAAAACTATCTTTACTTACAGAGAACATGATCTTATAAAATCTTGAGGAATCCACTAAGTTCCTAATTAAACAAATAAAAAAAACTTCATCAAGGTTGCAGGACCCAAGATCAATATACAAAAATCGATTATGTTTTTCTGTGATAGCAATGAGTAATCTGAAAATGAAACTAAGAAAATTCCATTTACAACAACATAAAAATAAATTTAGGAATAAAGTAACCAAGGAGATGCAAGACTTGTACACTGACAAATATAAAGCATCACTGAAAGAAATTAAAGAGGACCTAAATAAATGGAAAGGTATCTCATGCTCATGGAGTAAAAGATTTGATATTGTTAAAATGGCAACACTCCCCAAACTGAATTAATGACTCAATATAACCTTCTCAAAATCACACCTATTTTGCAGAAATTGACATACTGATCCTAAAATTCATGTGGAAATGCCAGAGACCCAGAATAGCCAAAATAATTTTGAAAAGAAGAACAAGTGGAAAGACTCATAGTTCCCCATTCTGAAATTTAATATACAGCTATCACAATCAATACAGTATAGTACTAGTGTAAGAACAGACATATAGAACATTGGAATAGAATTGAGAGTACAGAAACAAGCCCTCACATCCATACTTATTTTCCACAAGAGTGCCAAGACAATTCCATGGGCAAAGGATAGTTGTTTCAACAAATGGTGCTGGGGCAACTGTATATCCACATGCAAAATAATGAAATTGGACCCCTACATTAAACCATATACAAAAACTAAGTAAAAATGGATCAAATACTAGAAGGCCGAAACTATAAAACTGTTAGAAGAAACCTTAGCTATAAAATTTAATGACCTTAAACATGACAATGGATTCTCAGATATGAAGTCATAAACATAAGCAACCAAAGAAAAAACTGATAAATTGGACTTCATCAAAGTTAAAAGCAAAGAACATTTTTTTGTGATTCAAAGGACAGTATCAAGAAAGTGAAAAGAAAACCCACAGAATTGGAGAAAATGTTTCCAAATCATATATGTGATAAGGGACTTGTATCTAGAGTGTATAAAGAACATTTAAAACCGGATAACGAAAAGGTAAACAACCCAATTAAAAAATGGGTGGAGGAAATGAATCGACATTTCTCCAAAGATGATATACTAATGGTCATTAAGCACATGAAAAGATGCTCAATATCATTCATTATTAGGGAAAAACAAATCAAAACCAAAATGAGACACCAATTCATTAGGATGGCTGTAATGAAAAAGACAGATAGTAAGGGGTGTTGGTGATGATGTGGAGAGATTGAAATGCTCATACATTGCTGAATTGCTCATGAATTCACAAATGCTCACACATGTAAAATGGTGTAGCTGCTGTGGAAAACAATTTGGCACTTTTTCAGAAAGTTAAACGTAGAGTTTACAGATGGCCCAGCAACTCCATTCCTAAGTATATACCCAAGAGAATTGAAAACATAGTCACACAAAAACTTGCACATGAATGTTGATAGAAACGTTATTCATAATCACCAAAAAGTAGAAACAACCCAAATATACATCAATGGATAAATAGGTAAACAAAATTTGGTAAAACCACACAGTGGAATATTAGCAATAAAAAAGATATGCAGTACTCATACATTCTACAACATTGATGAACATTGTAAATAAGCTAAGTGAAAGAATTTGGAAACAAAAGGTCTCATATGATTCCATTTAAGCCAAATGTCCAGAATAGGAAACCCCATAGAGACAGAAAGTAGATTAATGGTTGCCAGGGACGGAATGAGGGGGGAATTGGGAGAGACTGCCAATGTGTATGTGATTTCTTATGAGAGTGATGAAAATGTTCTGGAATTGATAGTGTTGATCATTGCACGGCTTTGTGAATATACTAAAAACAACTGAATTTTCCACTTAAAATGTGAATTTTATGGTATGTATAGTATATATCAATAAAAAGTTATTGTCTGAGAAAGATACATGCTATTTTGCTGTCGTTAATAGACTGGTGTGATTATGATGAATATGTGTGGGTAAGGGAATAGTGAAAGATGAGGCCAGAATATTTTGCTGCAATGGTTCTGAAGGTAAAATAGTAAAATCATTAATGTCAGAAATAATATGAGTGCCTCTTATCCCTGTGGCTGCCATTATTATCATTTATTTTTATTATTATTATTATTATCATATTATGGAAGCTCTAGTAAGAACAATGCATCAAGAAACCGAAATGACAACTATAGCTATTGAAAATAAGGAGAAAGTATTTTCATTATTTGCTGATTATATTATTGTTCCCTGAAAAATCCCATGAAATTCAATTTAAAAATTGTTAGAATAAAAATGAATAAGAATAAGGTGGACATATATACACATAAAACCAACAGCTTGCATTTAAAGTACAAAACTTCGTTAGAAAACATTACCAGAAAAAGTTCATTTTATGAGATTAGAAAAAAATTTAAAATCTAGAAATAAACCTACCCCACAAGACTTGGGATTTATGTGAAGAAAAGCAAAAAATTGAGAGCTATGAAAGAAGACAAAAAAATGCAGAGGCAGATCATAATTCTGGACAGCAACACTGAATAGTTCTAAATTGTTAAATCATTTTCAAAATAATTTATGAGTCCAATGTAATTTTTATTCCAACCTCCTGAAGAATTTATATTGGAATATTATAAAAAGATTCTAAGGATCATCTGGAGGAATAAACAGTGAGACTTGCCAAGGAAATTTTGAAAAAGAAGAGTCATTAGAGAGGCCTTGTCACATCACATATTCTAACTTCACCCCCCTCCCACCCCTGCCTCACTCCAAACTACAATAGCCAAGAAGATGTGGAACTCGTACAAGAATCAATATCTGGATCAATGTAAAGAAACAGTCCAGCAGAAAAACTGTCACCACCACTACCACTACAATCGCCAACAGCAACAAAACTCTTGACTTTATAAAGGATTTAGAATATGACCAATATGACCTTACAAACTAGTGGGGGGAATAGAAGGATTATTCAGTAAGTGGTGCTGGTAGAATTATTTAAATATTTGGAAAATAAATTTATATCCCAATTATACTCCTTACATCAGATTATATACTTATAACCCGAAGAGAAAAAGACAATAATGAAGACGATGCTGAAGATCAGGAAAGAGTAAATATACTTCACAGAGGAAAGTTCAGAAGAAGTGATAATGGGATGGGATACAGAGCACACCTAAATGAACCAGCTTTGACAAGAAGGAAGCATACTTTATTTGATGAAATGGTGAAAAAAAGAAAAGGATGGGTACAGGATACTGCTATGGCTGTAGATGGTAGATCAGGAAGGTGAAGAAATCCATGGCTAAATACCTCTATTTTCTTTTATAAAGACTTTCACTTATTTATTTTCCCCCCCAAAGCCCCAGTAGATAGTTGTATGTCATATCTGCACATCCTTCTAGCTGCTGTATGTGGGACGCCGCCTCAACATGGCCGGAGAAGCAGTGCGTCGCTGCACACCCGGGATCCGAACCCAGGCCGCCAGCAGCCGAGCGCGCGCACTTAACCGCTAAGCCATGGAGCCGGCCCTATCTTTGTAGAGGGGCAAAGGTGTATTAAAGGCAGAGCCAGTTTCATGGGAGAGTGACCTATGCAGTCACGCAGAGTCCCTCACTCAGAAGGGGGCTCTGCACTTGGGGTTTAATACTTTGTGGACTCCGTCTTGAAATTCCTAATCATTTTACTTTTGAATTTGTTTTGTAAGTTAAGGCCGATGGGAAAATGGAGCGTGTGCTTGGGTCTTGGAGCATTGGATCAGGCTGGCCCAGCCCACGCGTGGTTTCATCTCCTGCTGCCTCCTGTCCTCCCCAGGACTGATTCTTGGCTGCCCCTCCCCTGCCCCGTCTAGTTATTGCTGCCACCCTCTGTCACTGGCAGATGCCTGGGTATGAGCATGGTGAGGGGCGGGGTCAGGTGTGCATGTCCTATTTCATAAGTGGTGGGGCAGGGACCTGGCTGACTCTAAGTGTCTACATTTGTCCCAAGAGTATCCTTGTGCCTAGAGGAGTGCAACGTTATATAGTAATTAAAAGAACATCATGACAAGTTGAGACAGAGACTGCAAAAGGAAGAAAAACGCTTTTATCATCCTTTTTGAACAAGAGGCTCTGCGTTTCCATTTTGCACCAGGTCCCACAAATTATGTAGCTGGCGCTGATTAGGAGCCCTGAAAAGGGCAGTTAAGGTTTAGAATAATGCCTCAGTGGAATGGAAGATGGAGAATGTAATAGGATCCCCAAACAATGTTCATGAATTTGGATTGGCACTAATTTACACTGTTATGTGTCATCTCCCTAGATGCATTCAGCATCAATTTATCAGTTACTGATGATTTCAGATTGAGTATGATAAAAATACAATACTGCAATTAAGAAAGCAGCCTTTATGTGATTAATAAGACTTTCTAATGGAAGAGCCAGTAAGCAACGGTTCTTTGAATGTGTTGACCCCAGCACCAAAAGTGAAGAGTGCTCAAACTTCTGCAGTATTCACGTAGCAAGCAGTCAACATTTACCTTTTCAAGGCTATGTGGTTTAGATACCTCATCATCTCTGTGTGACTCTCTCCAATGATAGGGTAATGAAGGATATAGATTCTGTTGCAACTTTTGTGATTATTTGTTTGTGATTTTGCATTAGGCATAGTTGAAAATAAAACAGCATTTCATAGCAAACTTCAGTCCCTTTCTCAAAGACCCAGGGAAGAAGCCCAACCATTTTAAGATCAGAAAGATTTGCTCTGGTCCAGAAAGTCAATGACTCATTTAAAGCATACATTTTTCTTTTAATCTTAAACTGGAAAGCTCCACTAAGATCACAAAGTTTTCTGGCTTGACTGAAGCAGCAGCATTTGGAGAGGAGGTAAGTATAAACATTAATTTGAGACTTCCAAGCTAACATCAGCTTTTTCTTTTTGTTTGAGGACATGTGTTGGTTTCACTTCCCCCATAGTCCCTTTAGATTGGGGAACATAGGGGCATAAAAAATGTAATTTCTCAGTAATGTTACTCTGAACTACTTTACTATGCAGTTAGCTGTGTGGCCAGCAATGTGTTCAGTGACCTGCCTGATTCCCTGTGCACACATGCCTTCTTTCTTGTTCTTCTATAAAGGCATTAGTTTCCATGACTCGAGACCAAAAACATTATCAAATGGGAACTGTTTAGCGCCTCTGAGAAGCTATTTTTTGGTCTCACTTGAGTCGTTAGAGAATAGGCATGCATCTTAAAAATCTGACCTTTTCCAAAGAGAACAGTAGTTGAAGAGACAAGTAAGTTGCGTACTCACTGCTTTAAGCTACTTTCCGCATCAATAGGCAATTCATAAATAAAGGCAATATGGTAAGTTTGTCCTACATTTGGGGTCTTTGATCTCAGCCCCCTACCAATTGCAGATTCATCCATATCTTCTGCTTTAGGACAACTAAGTGGAGCTGTCACACAAGACACAAGGACTTCAACATCAAGGGAACTTAATTGTAGTTCTTCTCCAACTTCTTATCCTAGTTCAAGTAACTAGGTCTCCACCTGGTCCCTGAGAATTTTCTGTACTGATAAGCTACTAAGTCTTGAAAGATGAGGACCAGGACCCTGCCTTGATCTTGCCACTTCTGACCCCAAGCTACATTCCTGTGACTGAAGCCCTATTACCAGCTACCAGACTTTCTTTGGTGCTGCCTGCCAGCTTAGATCTTGAATATCGTGCTCCTAAACTCTTTGTGGTTGTGCTCTGTACACTTGTTGGGAAATTCTTTTATCCATTGTTATCACTATGTCAACTTGTCCATGCCATATGACTGTTATTATATTTCCTTGGAGACCGTGTTTCTTTTGTCTGGCAGGGTCTATTGCCAGTACTTGACATTAATCAGTTTCCCACAGTCAGCAGCACCCCAGTGTGCCCCACTTTTGTTGATCCTTTGGCTCCTAGTTCTGTCGAAGGAAAAGGTGGAATGATACGCAGGAGTATCATCAAAAGACTATGAATTCAGATGCTTTGAACTTGTAGAACAATAGAAGACCATAATTTTTCACTGTGAAGATGCTTATAAGAGAAAAAAAGGTGAAAATCAGAATTATGAGAAAGGTAGAGAAAATGAATTTTGCAAGTTTAGAGGGAGAAGTGTGAAGTAGTTAGAAATATTTTGGTTGGTTGGAAATAAACAAAAAACAATCAGAAATACCTTAAGCAAAAACTGGAGAACTTGTTATAAAGAAGTATCTCGTGGAACTCAGGGGTGTGAATGCAGCCCATCTTGAGGAAGGGACTCTTGCCATCCCTCACATTTATTTCTGTTCACACATCTGCTTCATTCTGTGAAGACAAGTCTTCTCAGCTTTTAACATGATGAAACATAAAATATGATCTTGTAAAAAGTAAATGTCTAAGGGCTGGCCCTCTGGCCTTGTGGTTAAGTTTGACATGCTCTCCTTCAGCGGCCCGGGTTCAGATCCTGGGTAGAGACCTACAGCACTTGTCAGTGGCCATGCTGAGGCAGTGACCCACATACAAAATAGAGGAAAATGGGCACAGATGTTAGCTCAGGGTGAATCCTCCTCAAGCAAAAAGAGGAAGATTGGCAACAGATGTTAGCTCAGGGCCAATCTCCCCCACCAAAAAAAAAAAAAGAAGCAAATATACATTTGATCATGTAAGCTCCTACTTTAAAACCCCCTGATGGATTCCCATTGCACTTAGAATGAAATCTGAAGTCCTTACCATGCTCTACAAAGCCCTTTGTTATCTGGTCCCCATCTACTTCTCTAACCTCATTTGCTCCCACTTCTTTTTTATTCCTCTGGCTTTGTAGACAGTTTAGACTACTACTTTTGAGCCTTTACATTTTCTATTTCCCTTACTCTTTGTTATATCGCCCTGTCCTAATTTTTTTAGTACATACTACTTTCTTAAATTATGCTGTTCATGAATTTATCTGTTTATCATCCAATGTCTTCTCAGTTGTGAGCTGCATTAGAGCTAAGACATTGCCTGTCTTTTTTCACTCTTGTAGCTTCAGGACCTAGAATTATGTGTAGCACATATTAAGCACTCAATAAACATTTGCTAAACCAATTAAAAGAGCAGGATGACTGACTATTGATAGTCAGACATCAGCAGAGTGATCTGGCATTAGGGAGAAAAAAAGCATAAACAATAATAATATTGTTTAATTACAAGATTGTTTAATTAACATTGTTAATATACAATGTATAATAAACAATAAATAGTAAGTCATATTAGGTCATATTTTTTGAATACTTACTCTCTGTTTGGCACTGTTCAAAGAACTTTATCTGTATCAACTCATTTAATCCTCTCAACAACCCTATGAGGTAAATGCCATTATGACCCCCATTTTAAATTTGTGAAGCTAAGGCACAAAAATGTTAAGTGACTTGCCCAAGATCAAACAGCTAGTAAAAGTGAAAGCCAGGATTCAGGATATAGACCTAGATAGTCTGAGTCCACACACAGTACATTTAATCACTAACGTACAGTGCCTTCTTTGGTTGCACAGCAACATAGGTAGCAAAACAAACTTGATTCTGAAGCAAATTCTCCTTCGTACGTTCACTAGCTGGAGTTATAGCTAAGGCCTGAATTTGTAAGTACTAACCTGAAGGTGGGGCTAAGTAAGCAGACCCAAGGACAAGTCAAAGTATATGAGAGATGGGAGCCAAGCTGTTCTCAACACCAATAAATAAGGCTCAAAAATGGAACTGACCAACTTCAAGAATAGGGAGTGAGCTCACTGGAAATAAAACGTGAAGGTAGATTTCATTTTACTGTCTCTAATTGGTGGTCTTTCAGAATGAAGTACACAGTGCTGAGATTTTAAAAAACACTGTGTGTGTGTGTGGGGGATGTCACATTCAACTACTTCATAGTTTGTCTCAAAATAGGGCAATATTAAATTTCTGTGCATTTATAAACATTCATTCAACCCATGGAACATCTCTTCTTTCATGTAAAGCAAAATCGGTGTCATAAAAGAACTACCAAAGTATAAATGTTGAAGTTACTCTGGCATCCAACAAACCTCAGATCAGAAAAAAATAGAAAAAGTGCTTACCTTAAGGGCAAGTGAAAGGGATATGGAACCATCTACTAAGAGGACATTAAAATGGAAATCTTGACTCTTACTACGAAAGGCTGAATACTTTTTTTTTTTTTTACAGTGAACCTTGTTTGCCACAAGATGGCAGCTAAGCAATTGTCATTTGAATATGGCAAAGGTAGGTAGGCAGGCAGTTTTGTGCAGAACTCCTTTCTTTCTTTAATGAAGCACAAATTGAATTCCAAATTTTGCTTCTAACAACATACAAATTTATAAAAACCATGGTACATAGGACCTTGCCATCAAATATATAGACTGCCAAGATTTTTCTGGGTTTATAGATCTTTAAAGTTATTGGGAGGATGGTATTGATTGTTAGCCAAGAAAAGTCCTGGATAAAGACTTATTAAAGTCAAGTCAAACAATAGAAAGCACATCTATAAAGAAGATGTGCGGGCTCTTGGAGAAGAACGGAGATGTATAGTTTGGATGAGGGAACCAGGCTTCATTACAGCCACTTGATCATTCCAGTAGTAGTGCTCATCTTGGTTGTTGAATCAATGGTTCAGTAAACTGTGTCAATCATTAAGAGAGCCAAACCACGAGAGGAAAGCCATTTTAGAAACATCTAGGCACAAAACATTGCTCCTTTAAGCCTCAGCCTCCTCCATGAAGTCTTTTCTCACTTCCTTTGAATTCCTATAACATCTGCTGCCCACACCACTCACTTTGGGATTTAATCATGCCTGGACCTATGGTGCAGTCTGTCTTTTAAAAAAATTAGATTATAAAGTCCTTATGGGTAAGAAGTATGTTTTACTTTTGCTTGCTAAACATGTGACTCACATAGCAGACTGCTCAGTCACAGAGTGGTCATAGTAGCATGGGCAGGATAGCACAGAAGTTAAGAGTGTGGACCCTAGAGCTACACTGTGTGTCTGGATTTATATCCCATTTCTGTGTAAACTTATGTAAGCTATTTAACCTCTCTGAGCCTTAATTTTTCTCAAATGTAAAATTATTAGCAGTTAATATAAGTAAAACATTTAAAATTGTGCCTGCTTAAAATTGTGAGGTAAGTTCTTTATGAGTCTCTGCTATCAATGATTCATGTCTTGGAGAGGCTCCTAATATGAGAGGCCTGGGCTGCCTCTTGAGCTGCCTCCTGGTGGGGTGATTAAACCCAGTTCTGGGAAACCAAATGCTCTCTACTACTGGTAAGCCCTCTGGTCACAGTTACGCTAAATGATGTTTCCTTAAGGGAAAGAAAAAGTTTAGTCATGAATACCTGAAAAGTCCCATAACCTGTTCTACAAGTAGTTTCTCCTGTCATACTTCCAGGAAGGAAGTTTTCTCCGTGTCGGAATTTATAAAGTTGGTGCACCACTTTCTGTTGATATGAAGAGCCCTTCTCTCTAAGAGTGAAGTCTGTTGTTTCGTAATGTGGTCAGCTCTGCTGAAGTGCTGGTCCAATATTGTCTCCTGGACTGTATCTTGTCCCAGCCATATGATGGGATGGGTGGGGGGAGTGGTGGTAACGGAAGATAACCAATATTCATTGAAATTTACTATATATTAAGCCTTGTGGTAGGAGCTTTTATATACAGTATCACATGTAATCGTCTCGATTACTAGTCACATTTTACAGCCAAGGAATCTGAGATTCAGAGAGGTGTGTAACTGTTTCAAAATCATATGACTAATGTTTTATCATACAATATCATACAATTGTGGGTATTGTATGATGGGAGAACCAGAATTTTATTATTTTATTATGTTTTTATTTTTTTAATTTTTTGTTTATTGCAGTAATATTGGTTTATAACATTGTATAAATTTCAGGTGTACATCATTATACTTCTATTTCTGCATAGATTACATCATGTTCACTACCCAAATACTAATTACAACCCATCACAACGCACGTGTGCCGAATTATCCCTTTTGCCCTCCTCTCTCCCCCCTTCCCCTCTGGTAACCACCAATCCAATCTCTGTCTCTACATGTTTGTTTATTGTTGTTATTATCTACTACTTAATGAAGGAAATCATACAGTATTTGACCTTCTCCCTCCGACTTATTTCACTTTGCATAATACCCTCAATGTCCATCCATGTTGTCACAAATGGCTGGAGTTCACTGTTTCTTATGGCTGAGTAGTATTCCATTGTGTATATATACCACAGCTTCTTTATCCATTCGTCCCTTGATGGGCACTTAGGTTGCTTCCAAGTCTTGGCTATTGTGAATAACGCTGCAATGAACACAGGGGTGCATGTATCTTTATACATTGTTGTTTTCAAGTTCTTTGGATAAATACCCAGCAGTGGAATAGCTGGATCATATGATAGTTCTATCCTTGATTTTTTGAGGAATCTCCATACTGTTTTCCGTAGTGGCTGCACCAGGTTGCACTCCCACCAGCAGTGTATGCGAGTTCCCTTCTCTCCACATCCTCTCCAACACATATTGTTTCCTGTCTTGTTAATTATAGCCATTCTGACGGGCGTGAGGTGATATCTCATTGTAGTTTTTTTTTTTTTTTTAAAGATTTTATTTATTTATTTTTCCCCCAATGCCCCAGTAGATAGTTGTCTGTCATAGCTGCACATCCTTCTAGTTGCTGTATGTGGGACGCAGCCTCAGCATGGCCGGAGAAGCGGTGTGTCGGTGCAATCCTGGGATCCGAACCCGGGCCGCGCGGAGCGCGCACACTTAACCGCTAAGCCACGGGGCAGGCCCTCATTGTAGTTTTGATTTGCATTTCCCTGATAGTTAATGATTTTGAACATCTTTTCATTTGCCTGTTGGCTATCTGTATATCTTCTTTGGAGAAATGTCTGTTCAGGTCTTTTGCCCATTTTTTAACTGGGTTGGTAGTTTTTTTGTTGTTGAGATGCGTGAGTTCTTTATATATTTTGGAGATTAAGCCCTTATCAGATGTATGGTTTGAAAATATCTTCTCCCAATTGTTAGGTTGTGTTTTTGTTTTGTTGATGGTTTCCTTTGCTGTGCAGAAGCTTTTTAGTTTGATGTAGTCCCATTTGTTGATTTTTTCTATTGTTTCTCTTGCCCGGTCAGACATGGTGCTTGAAAATATGTTGCTAAGACCGATGTCGAAGAGCGTACTGCCTATGTTTTCTTCTAGAAGTTTCATAGTTTCAGGTCTTACATTCAAGTCTTTAATCCATTTGGAGTTAATTTTTGTGTATGGTGTAAGGTAAGAGTCTACTTTCATTTTTTTGCATGTGGCTATCCAGTTTTCCCAACACCATTTGTTGAAGAGACTTTCTTTTCTCCATTGTATGTTCTTGGCTCCTTTGTCAAAGATTAGCTGTTCATAGATGTGTGGGTTTATTTCTGGGCTTTCGATTCTATTCCACTGATCTGTGTGTCTGTTTTTGTGCCAGTCCCATGCTGTTTTGGTTAATATAGCTTGGTAGTATATTTTGAAATCAGGGAGTGTGATACCTCCAGCTTTGTTCTTTTTTCTCAGGATTCCTTTAGCTATTCGGGGTCTTTTGTTGTTCCATATAAATTTTAGGATTCTTTGTTCTATTTCTGTGAAAAGTGTTGTTGGAACTTTGATAGGTATTGCATTGAATCTATAGATTGCTTTAGGAAGCATGGACATCTTAACTATGTTAATTCTTCCAATCCAAGAGCACGGAATATCTTTCCATTTCTTTGTGTCTTCTTCAATTTCTTTCAGCAATGTTTTATAGTTTTCGGTGTACAGATCTTTCACCTCTTTGGTTAAGTTTATTCCTAGGTATTTTATTCTTTTTGTTGCAATCGTAAATGGGATGGTATGCTTAATTTCTCTTTCTGCTACTTCATTGTTAGTGTATAGAAATGCAACTGATTTTTGTATGTTGATTTTGTATCCTGAAACTTTACCGTATTCGTTTATTACTTCTAAAAGTTTTCTGGTGGATTCTTTAGGGTTTTCTATATATAAAATCATGTCATCTGTAAATAGTGACAGTTTCACTTCTTCCTTTCCAATTTGGATCCCTTTTATTTCTTTCTCTTGCCTGATTGCTCTGGCTAGGACTTCCAGTACTATGTTAAATAGGAGTGGTGACAGTGGGCATCCTTGTCTGGTTTCTGTTCTTAGAGGGATAGCTTTCAGTCTTTCACCATTGAGGATGATATTAGCTGTGGGTTTGTCATATATGGCCTTTATTATGTTGAGGTACTTTCCTTCTATACCAATTTTATTCAGAGTTTTTATCACAAATGGATGCTGTATCTTGTCAAATGCTTTTTCTGCATCTATTGAGATGATCATGTGATTTTTATTCTTCATTTTATTAATGTGGTGTATTACGTTGATTGATTTGTGAATGTTGAACCATCCCTGCACCCCTGGAATAAATCCCACTTGATCATGGTGTATAATCTTTTTAATGTATTGTTGTATGTGATTTGCTAGTATTTTGTTGAGGATTTTTGCATCGATGTTCATCAGTGATATTGGCCTGTAATTTTCTTTTTTTATGTTGTCCTTGTCTGGTTTTGGTATCAGGGTAATGTCGGCTTTGTAGAATGAGTTAGGGAGCTTCCCCTCTCCTCAATTTTTTGGAAGAGTTTGAGAAGGATAGGTATTAAGTCTTCCTTGAATGTTTGGTAGAATTCACCAGGGAAGCCGTCTGGTCCGAACTTTTATTTTTGGGGCGGTTTTTGATTACTGTTTCGATCTCCTTACTGGTGATTGGTCTATTCAAATTCTCTACTTCTTTTTGATCAAGTTTTGGAAGGTTGTATGATTCTAAGAATTTATCCGTTTCTTCCAGATTGTCGAATTTGTTAGCATATAGCTTTTCATAGTATTCTCTTATAATCTTTTGTATTTCTGAGGTGTATAATTTCTCCTCTTTCATTTCTGATTTTACTTATTTGTGTCTTCTCTCTTTTTTCTTGGTTAGTCTAGCTAATGGTTTGTCAATTTTGTTTATCTTTTCAAAGAACCAGCTCTTGGTTTTATTAATTTTTTCTATTTTTTTTTAGTCTCTATTTCATTTATTTCTGTTCTGATTTTTATTATTTCCCTTCTTCTACTGATTTTGGGCTTTGTTTGTTCTTCTTTTTCCAGTTCCTTTAGGTGCATTGTTAGATTGTTTATTTGAGATTTTTCTTGTTTGTTGAGGTGGGCCTGTATCGCTATAAACTTCCCTCTTAGAACCGCTTTTGCTGTATCCCATAAATTCTGGCATGTCATATTTTCATTTTCATTTGTCCCCAGGTAGTTTTTGATTTCTTGTTTGATTTCTTCGTTGACCCAGTCGTTGTTCAGTAGCATTTTGTTTAATCTCCACGTATTTGTGGCTTTTCTGATTTTCTTCCTATAGTTGCTTTCTAGTTTCATACTGTTGTGGTCAGAAAGAACCAGGATTTTAATCTAGATCTTTAGCTAGGGTGCACGTAATTCTTCTTTTTCTTTTTGGTGCTGGGGCATCAGGAGGGAAGGGGAATCCATGATTTTCTGAGGATCTCCCACGAGCCTGGCCCCTTCGCATCCTTTATCTTAGTTAAGTGGCCTCAGTTCAGACTGTTCCCAGCCCGACAACCCTGACAGTGTTGTTTTTTTTTTTTTTTTTTGGTGAGGAATATCATCCCTGAGCTCACATCCATGCCAATCCTCCTCTTTTTACTGAGGAAGACCAGCTCTGAGCTAACATCTTTTGCCTATCCTCCTCTTTTTCCCTTTTTCTCCCCAAAGCCCCAGAAGATAGTTGTATGTCATGGTTGCACATCCTTCTAGTTGCTGTATGTAGGATGCAGCCTCAGCACAGCCGGAGAAGGTGCGTTGGTGCGCCCTTGGGATCTGAACCCGGGCCGCCAGTAGTGGAGTGCGTGCGCTCAACTGCTAAGCCACCGGGCCGGCCCCGTAATTCTTCTTAAATTCATTATATATTATCATGAGAAAGATCAGGTCTCCCATCTTGTTCTAGTCAGTGATGCCAGCTCTTCTGACGTTACTTAAAAACAATGTACCACTTCAGGCAACGACTCTTTGACGCTAATCTTATTGGTTTGCTCTGTGATGAATTTCTACCTGCACCCCCCCTCCACAATATATACACAGGAGCAAGATTTTTGTATCTGTTCTCTGGTGTCTGTATCTCTTCTTGAGACTTCTTATTTTTGGGGGTGTTTTATTGGCATATATTGGCACGACAATATTATTCATTCTGGAGCTCTTGCCTGACTGATTCTAGGCTGGTGGCTGCTTTTACACATGGGCTCACCTTTAATCATCTCAATGCCTTTCTGCCATCCTTGTGGTCCTTTTAGTTCTTCTTGCAAAAAAGCAGATAATTCTTCCTTAATGGACAACACACTGATCCACTCATGGAAAGTTTAATGTTCCCTTCTCAGTGTTCCCACTGTATTGTTTCGTGCTTCTATTGAAGGTTTTAGATATATGAACATATTTTAAGGTTGCCAGATTTAGCAAATAAAAATACACGTATGTCCCAAACATTGCATGGGACATACTAAAACTAAAATATTATTTGTTGCACACCTAAAATTTAAATTTAAATGGGCATTCTGTATTTTTTCTGGCAATCTTAAAAGTTGGAATTATTGTAATATATTCCTTTTTCCCCTCTTTCTTCTCTCACTTCCTCCCAATGTAGTTTCAGTCTCATTTATATGGAGGGAGAGGGTATCCCCAGGGCCTACTGTAGTGCCTACATACAATAGGTGCTCAAATATTGAAAGGAAAGAAATAGTTTCTAGAGAATGTCAAATTAGTTCAATTGGTTGCATGCTATGAGACATTTGTGTCCATTATCTAAAGAACTGGTGGCTGAAAAACAGATAAATCTCCACTAATCCCTGTGAGTTACACTTGAAAAAATGAAACAATCGTTATCTAGCAAATTAATTTGGTCAATATCAGATAAATTATTCTCTCAGAGTGGGTTTGAGGAAGATAAATCACGTTGAGTTTGTTAGTTTCCATTTTCACCTCTGAAGAGCTCGGTCTCGCAGAAGTGGGTTTATCCGAGCCCCTCCCCCAGACTCCCAAAGGAGGTAATCTATATGTAACAGTTTAAATTTAGTTATCAACTCATATTGATGTTTGTTTTGACTGGAATTCTCCTGTTAATGTCACCAATCTGCACTGCCCTTGCACCATCTCCTCTTTCCATCACTGCCCTTAGTGTCTCAAGATGGCTACAGACTAACTGAAACGTGAATTTTTTCACGTTTTCACGTGAAAAGGGGATTTTTCAAGAGAGTTTCTTCTTTGTTTTTGCCCATGAATCTCCAGCTGTGGTAAACATTTTGTGTTGAATTAATGAAAAACATTTACATTGTTACATGTATCTAAATGCTTCTAAAAAATCCTTTCTTTCGGAAACATGGTGGCTAGTGTTAGAATTATTTTCAGAACGGAAAAGGAAAGAATTTTTAGAGATAGAGCGTTTTTTTGTTAAACCTTCATAGTTGAAACTACCCCCAAGAGGAACTTAAACCAATAATTGGAAAATCAATTTATACTTTCATTGATGGAAAATATCTTAAACAGACATTATCTTAAATAGACATCCTGCTGAGGACCTAGAGATAAGCTCATCTGTGGAGCTGCACTAGGCTTTTCTAAAAACAAAATTAGCTAATTTTGCACAGCCTTTACAGTCTTATTACTCTTAACAAAATTCAAAACTCCATTTTAAACCTACTAATGTAATAGCTGCTCTTCAGGGTAGAATAATAAAAGCTACCTACATGAGGTGAGGGCTACAATTATAATGCACTGTAGCTCCAACTTCTATAGAAGAATGTGCCCCATCCTACCAAATGGGGAAAACTTTACAGGAAAAGCATTTATTTCAAAGAAAATGATTTTATTTCTAATACATTTACAATTACTTTCTAGTTGTCAGTATTCTTTGGTCTGCCTCAGAGGATGGTCACCAGGATGTAAGCAAGCAAACTCCCACAATGCAAAGTCTCCAGACATAGTTTCCATTAGCTACTATTGCTCAACCCACTCATCTGTAGAAGAGGCATGAAATAAATACTGATTGGCTCTCTACTTCATGTACAACACAATACCACAATACTAGTCACTGAAGACAAAGATGGATAATGTGAGTATTGATCTCAAGTAGCTCACATGCATATTGCGGACATGAAACATACGTTATCATGGTAAAATATGTAGTACAGACAGGATACCCACAAACTGGTCACAATTTTCCATGACCATATCCTAATACACTGTGTTTGTAACAGGCATTACAAGTCATTTGTTATCAATAATTTTTAAGTTGCTGAAGGTTGTAAATAATTTACTAGAATACAATTTTGTTAACACAACTGCCTCTATCACTTGCAATCATTTACATTTTTTTGAGAGAGAAAGAGGAATGTGTCAGTCATGTGAGTATGTCACTCCTCAGCAAGGGTGCGGGTAGGCTTTCTGGACCCTCTGTTCAGGTCTTATACAGATGTTAGGAGTGTGCAAGGCATTAGGAAAAGAGAGATAGGGTGTGGATGGTAGAAGCAGAGGTCTAGATAGAATCTTAAATCATTGTGAAAATATTTCTTTCTCCAGGGATTATATTTTCATCTTTTCAACTTTCTCTCTTGGGTCTCTCTTGTATCCACACTTTCCAGGTGAATGACCCCAAAACCTCCAATTACTTCCCAGTCACCTTTAGACTGCTCTCAGTCATGATATGAACACAGCACAAAAAGGAAAAGACAGCATGTAAATAGAAGGTGCCAGAACCAAACCTGGGCATGGTGTACCTCTGCAAAGTTTGTGGTTTGTGTACCTAGTAACTACTTCCACCCCAGGCATAGTTCTGTATGTGTGTCTGTGTATGTGTGGAGGGTGTGAGGAGGAGGGAAGATCTACAGATCCCAGAATGATATATTTCTCTCCTTTGTAGTTACAGAAATAGTTGAAAGTACAACTTCATGGATTCCAGAAAGAACAAAAATGTATCTTACATTTGCAGGGGCAGTGTTTTCACAGAGGACCATAAATGGTCCTTTAACAGTACTATTTGGATAGGGTGGGAGAATCTCTCCTTTTTTCCATGAGAAACTGAGGCTCAGAGGGGTTAAAACCTTGCCCAAAGCCACACATCTCAGAGAATACTGCTGCTCAGTATCTCTTTTCCCTAGCAGACAGCCAGGCCTGGGGTAATGTCTAAAGATGAAGTTCCCTTGTACTCACAGGTCTTTTTGCTCCTGGTGTCAGTGAGGCACCTTCCTAGACTTGTCCTGGATGTAAGCAGAGAACTTTTCCTGTTCCCTACCTATTACAGCAAGGAATAGCAATAAAGACAGTTTACCTTCTCAAGACCGCCATGTATTGCTAATTCCCTGGCCACCGGCATTGGGATTTTCTTCACTTCAGTCTTGTCTTGTGGTTTACGTTGTATAAAAGCAGAAGTGTGGCAGGTGCTCAGAGATAAGCCAGCACTTGAATATGTACATTTGGCACTTTTCCCTAAACCTTGAGTGGCAGGCTGCCTGGGAGTCCTTGGCTGGTGCTCCATTAACATTTATACAATTTTCACTACTCCTACCTGATCAGCTCACAAAGGTGGTCAAGAAAGGCTTGTTTTGTTTTTGTTTTTGTTTTCTCATGTTTGGAGCACCTGTGTATGTCTGAAATGCTGAAGCCGCCTCTGTCCCCTTCAGCTTTACCTTATGGAAATATAATTATTTAATATTTTACACAGCCTCTATCCAAATATCATCTCTGACTTCTATCTTATTTCATTCATTCTATTGTAGCATATTCCATATGTATATTTAATGGCATTTCAATTAATGTTTGGATCTGGATTCCTCAAGATGGATATAGCAATTTTGCAGTGCACAAGGGAGAGTGTCTATCTCTGGAAAGTATCAGGGTGGGAGTGGGGAGAGACTAAGGAAATGGTGAGTCAGTAGAAAGCCTAGTGGATGGAGCGCCTCTGCTGAACTTCCAACTATACTCTTGGAGTCTAAAAAATTCTGTCCTTCTCAGGACATTGATCTGTACCCCTTTACTGCTAATTGTTAATGGACTACATAACAAGAACAGTATAAGTATCTCCCCTTCTCTATTTGTACTAAGTCCGTTCTGTCTTAGGTATCTGTAGAATTCTTGGTAGGAGGGACTGTAAGATAGCTCTGTCTCCAACTCCTGTATTAATACTCAGGCTGGTAGGTTTTTATCCTAGGATTCTGAGACTGCCTCTCTTCATGTTGGAATAGAGCAGTCCAGGTGCAGCCATAGCAAATGGCACAGACGGGTGAGTATGAGCTCAGGTGATCCTCAGCCTGAATATCAACTCCCCCAGGAATTATTCAGAGTCCTATTGCATCTGGATGAAGAAGGATCAAAATAGGATCATCTAGAAGCTCTGAAGAGCAAGAGCATCGCAACAAGATGACTCAATGAGAGCATATGGGGTTTTGGAGCCAACTTTTTGGAAGTTGGGCACTAAAGCTGAGTGGAAAAAGTGAAGGCTCAGGTCCCAGCATTTGCGAGCCAAGGCAGTCATTCACTGGAGTGCATTTTGTTAGCTGCAGTAAACTGTTGATGGTGGCAGGATGCTACCTTTCTCTTTTAATTGGAAGAGAAAAGCATCAAAGAATAATTAAATATCACCAAGCCAGCTTGGAACTTGCTGAGCAGGAATTGCCCAAAAGAGTGGAAAAGAACGAAGACAATGTTTCATCAAATTCATTCTCTGCTATGTTACTGTAAGCCCTAGTAGGCAATATCAGCGTAGTGGGTACGGAAAGGGATTGTTCAGGTTGACATGTGGTACTTAGAGATACAGTGAGACTCCTCCAACTTAGGATCAAGCCAGCATTCATTCAAGACAATTGTAGAATCAAGCGTTCTCTTTTTCAGCAGCCAAAAAAAAAAAAAAAAAAAATCTGTGCTACTGCCAAAGAGTTATTAAATGAATACACCTGCCCTTCTGAAGAATGAAGCAAATCTGAACGAATTTCCAGGCTTCTGACTAATTTATCACATGATATAGCTGACAGAGGAGGAATCATAGCTGAATGGGAAGACTGAGATATTGGGCTGTGTCCACATTGACAGTTCAACTGACTAAAGCATTTGTTTGGCAAGTAACAAGTTTAGCTGGTACTATCTTAACAGTCCAAATGTTTGTTTTAAAAGTTGAAGTGCACTTCATTGAATCATTTTTAAGAAATGGAATAACTATTCCATTTATTGTAATTAAAACAGCCCTCTTTTTATAGGGGAGCTTTTAAAATAGACAGATATTTTCAGAACATTTCTGCTTAACTTTCAGTAGGAAAATATTCCTATTGAGGCAAACAGAATTTTACCCACTTCAAATATGAATAAAAGTGGGATTGCAGTTGGATGGTGGCAAAGTGGAGTTTAACTCTTTGTTTTAAATACTTCTTTTATGTTTTAACTTCTTCAATGAGAATGTACCATATTTGAAATGTATCTAAATATGTGCGTGTAGATATAGTTACAGATTCAGTGAAAGTGATGCTGAGTCAATGAGTGTGTGGTTTGCAGCACAGGATTTTAAATATGACAGATCTTGTTCATATTTCACCTGTGCTATTTGCTAATTATATGGCCTTGGGCAGGTTACCTAACTTCATTCATTCATAAAATGACAATAATAATACTTACCTTGAAGGATTGCTGAGAGATTGCGATAATGTATGTAAAGTGCTTTGCATAGTGCCTAGCACTGAAAGGTATCCAGTTAATGGTTAGCTGTTATTTCTATTATTACTTGTATAGTGTTTTATACTTTTCTAAATTCTTTCAAATTTTATTTTATTAAAATATCCTAATAATCCTGAAAAAAGTCAAAACCAAAGGGAGAGTTTTCAAGAGTGTTGGCACTTTTTTCTAATGTAGGTACGCACCCCATTCAGGATGCCTGTCCTTTCTGTTTTCAGTTTTGTCCAACAAGATCTTGGCCTTTATGCTCAATGGTTATCAAGTTGCAATATATCATTTTGAAAATGATGACCGCTGAGCTCACAAGTCATTATCTGGAATATAGGGATATAACCTTGACATGTTTTAACGTTTCTGATGAAAGTAAAAATCAATTAGAATCAAGAGGTTTTAGATATCTATGAAGAGAAAACTCAAATTAAGCCTCAACAGTAGACACTTAGGTTCATTGTGAGGATGCAGGCATAAGGATCATTTTAAATGGCAGCCACAGCAAACTGTAGTGACCCAGATCTAATAGGGCCTGCAGAAAAAAAAATCTCCGCTAATATTAAACAGAAGAAACTCTAGAAAAGGCATCAGCTATCTTTCTGTTCTTGCCTTTCATGGACTTAGGTTTTATACATTTACTCTTTTTCATTTTTTACCTTTAAGAAGACTTCTTTCTAGCATACCCTTCTTAGAGATCTCACTTGTGGAAAAGGACTTGGATTAGACTGATGGTTCTCTAAGCATCACCTGAAAGGCTTGTTAAAATACAGATTGCTGGGCCCCAGCCTCAGAATTTCTGATTCGTTTGGAAACTTCTAACAAGTTCGCAGATGATGCTGATGTTGTTGGTTTGGGAACTATATGTGGAGAACACCCGAATTCAAATAAGGAAGGGTCACAGAGATTTTGTATTTATAGCTGATTAGAGGATATAATCTAATATTTATTTGCCTACAGCATGGATATTATGTTTCCACCTGCCACAAAATGACTTGGCAAATGGGACTTTAAACTGTCAGTTTAGTGAATATTTATTTTAATATTTTATTTATTCATTTACTCGATATTTTATTTGTTATTATAAATATTTTATTTATTTTAATATAAAATATTTATTTTAATATCTACTATGTGTCCGGCATGGTGCTAGGTGCCAGGGATATGGCATAAACAAATTAGACAAAGTCCATGGACCTCACAGAGTTTTCATTCTAGTAGGGGGTGATAGACAACAAAAAATACTGAAATGTACCAGAAAATGATAGCTTCTGTGAGTAAGAATAAAACCAAGTAAGGAAATAGAAAACGATAGTACTATTTTATAAAAGGTGATCAAGGGAAGACTCTTTGAGGAAGGGACATTGAGTAGAGACCTGAATAAAGTACAAGGATGGGCCATGAGAATGTCTTGGGGTAAAGCTTTCCAGGTAGAGGGACAGGCCCTGAGGTCTGCCTAGAGTGCTTATGAAATAACATGAAGGTCACTGTGGCTGGGGAAGGCTGAACAGTGAATGAAGAAATGAATGATAGGAGATAAGGTGGGCAGCTGAACAGGGGCCAGGTCACACAGAGCCTTGCAGGTCATCATATGTGCCTTGTCTTTTATTGAGAACAAGATGAGACTTGAGCAATACAAAAAAAAAAAAAAAAAAAAAGACAATCTTTGGAAGCCTACTTGAATGTGTCATTTTAATTTAGATGGTTTGATATTGTGTAGAGATAGTCATTTATGGCACTGAATTCTGAAAATTTCAACATCAGAAGTTTCACATTGTTATTCTTTTTCCCCAGGACAACTCGAGACAAATCTTAAGTTTAACTTTCAGTTAGTCCAATAATTTGTTGCAAGTGAATGAAACAGATACCATTTTCCCTAGAATGGTTGCCGTCATGTTTCTGGTATTTCTTTAATTTGCTTACTATCTTTTCTGACACTTGTTTGTTTTTTCCCACTGCATAGCACACACTGAAGAGCTTACAGACCTTAACTGGAATTTCTTGTCCTAGGCGATGCCAACTTGTCTTTTCTCCAAGGAATCTGAAACTTGTACACTAAGAAAACACACATTAGCTCCTCAAACACAGGAAATAGAGAATTTTGATAAACTTGGACAAACCTATGTCCTAATAGGAAAAATCCCTCTATGAGTGAAGAAATAATTAAAATAAGAACACTTCCACTTTAAAGTTTTGCTGTTCTGATGCTCATGGGTAATGTAACATTTTTGGAGTTTTAAAAAAAACTGGTGGAGTCACAAAAAGACAAATTCTGTGTGATTCCACTTATGAGATATCTAGAGAGTCAAATTCATGGAAACAGAAAATAGAATGGTGGTTGCCAGGGGCTGGGGGTAGGGAAAACAGGGGGTTATTTTTTAATGGGCGTAGAGTTTCAGTTTTGCAAGATGAAAACTGGAGGTTGGTTGCACAACAAAGTGAATATACTTAACACTGTTGAACTGTACACTTAAAAATGGTTAAGATGGTAAAGTTATGCGTATTTTACCACATTTAAAAATAATAAAATAAACTGGTTGAATCTAATAACAGCAATAATGAAAATGAACTAGTAATATAACCCTGCTACAGAATATGTCAAAATCAGAGCATGGATAAGAGCATATCTCCTATACGGACTTCCATTTAGATCAATTCAGTAGACAGTTACTGTCTATTATGTGTATGGCAGAAGGCTAGGTGCCATAGATATAGACTGGAATAAGATGCTGATTTTTGCCCACTAATAACTTGAAACCCAGTTGAAACAGACAGACTCATCAACAACAACAAAATAGAATGTTATTAATGTTATATTAGAAGTATGACCAGAGAACTTGGGAAACCTGGTAAGTTAGGAAAGATGTAAAGGAAGATGACTCCTAAATTTGGTTTTGAAGTGTGAGTTTTCATGTTGGACTAGAGAATGAAGAGTATTCCAGCCACAGGCAATAGACTATGGTGTGAGAGATTGTGTAATTTTTAAGTGAACTCCAATGCAAAAGCGGTAATGATGGAAAGAAGAGATATTTTAAGAAAGATTTAGGAGGTAGAGATCACAGGTCCTGGTAACTGATTAGTCGAGGTGAAGGCAGGCAGGAGCAATAAATTGAGGATGGCTCCCAGGTTTTTTGCTTGGGCTGCTGGATGGGAGTACTGTATACATCGATATAGAGACAGATATAGAGATATAGATATAGAGTATGACTCTTACATATAGAGTATAACTCTTAGGTCTAGGTCTGTGTTTAGGCAGTCTAGGTACTTTTATACATGAATTAATTTGAAGGAAGTCAGAATTTCTGTTTAAAATTATCATTCAATCTTCCTGACCTGAAATACTCAATACAGTCACTACCTGATTACATGTGGAATGGTTACTGCCAGAAGAAGGCCAACGTAAAAATCTCTGTCACATAGTGCCAGTGATATCATAGGTTAAGTCAGTCAACATCCATATTATCTCCCCACTAGCTTGTCTTTCTGTACTTGGTGACTGAATAGCTAAAATTTCATTTTTCAGATTCCCTTGCAGCTAGAGCACTGGCATATGACCTTGTTCTGCAGAAACTGCATTTGGGGAGATGACTCTTCTGTCAAGCAGGGCAGCTGAGGCATGTGGTTCTGTTGAAACAACTGTGGCAGAGTTTATGGCTCCAAACTCAAGTTAAACATGTGAAGTAGGAGGCAGCAGTGGTAGTCTTTCCCCTATAAGCATCCCCGGGGTATGGTTGTTCATTTCTCATTGCTGCATCATTGCTCCTGGCTGTTTGGCATCCAAGCCTGGTTCCTGGCACTCCCGGAGATTCTATGGGGTACCCAAATTATTTTACTAAATCTCTTTCTCCTTAAACTAGCTGGAGTGGATTCAGTTGTCTGTACCTAAGAACTCTGACCAATATATCCGAGACTAGCCTTCTCTCATTAGCATATTTGACAAAATGCACTAATTGACATGTAAGCCCCTTAGAGTTCCCAGGTTAGGTAGGTTTCAGTAGTGGAGGCAATAGAGCATTGTAGCTCTGAGGTCAGATAGGTCAGATTTAAGTTTTGGCTCTACCTTATGCTATCCATGTTACTTATTCAGATAAGTTACTTAACCTCTGGATATTTCAGTTCTTTCAACTATAAATTGGAGATGATCATAGTGTTCAACTCTTTGTGTTGTTGCAAGGATAATATGAGATAATAAATACATAGAACTTATCCTAGTGCCTGGAAAACAATAAGTGCTCAAAAAGGTGTTTACATTTGCTCACATTAACAATTCGTGTGTAGGCTTTGTTTTCTCCCTAGGATTCCTTGGCTTTTCACTAAGCTTTGATTTTGTGTTTGGCCTGAACAGGCTCATTTCTCTATACAATGCACAACAATTACAATGTGTTTGTCTTATTTTATGAATTCCTTCATTAAACGAATAAAAGCAAAATAAATAAATAAATAAAATAAAAGAAAGAAAAAGAAAAGAGAAAAAGGGAAGATAGTTCCGTGTATTAACTCAAGTCTGAACTTGGATCAACTTATGAACTTCCGTGATGGCTCTTAGACTTTGTAACAGTCAATAACTGTGGCGTTTTAGATGCTAGGGCTATGCCTAGATTCCATTTAGGATCAGGCAGTTGTTTCCCTCAGTTTCCGGTTTGAGGATTAAAATATCTTGTGAGTGGGTGAGGTGGGCAAGAGGTGAGGCAACTCTACTCACAAAGGCCACTAAAGTCCATTAATCCATGTCTAAGGGGCCTAGTGGATATTTGCCCAACTGTACCTATGACTAAAAAGTAATTGGACATACATCCGAATGAATGCTATCCCTTTGGAAAACCATATGAAACATAGTTCAGCAGTTCTGCCATCATACAAATCATTTTTAGAACTTGTCCTTTCGTGTTGTCTTCAGGGACTGTTTGTCCTCCTCTCTTTTTCTTTTGTACATGCATACACATACACCCACACATAGATGTTATTTCATGATCTTGAGTAATTTTAAACTTCAAATGGTAATACATGGCTAGATTAGTTACTTTATTAATATTTTTTATCAAATTTGTTACTGTTTGACACAGTTATTCCCCTTTAAGTGTCCTCCCAGCTCCAAGAAGGAAGCCAAGATATATAAACAAGTTATACATCAAAGATTAGTTTCTGCCAAGGCAATTTCTAAGTCAGCTACTTATAATAAGAACTTATTTCCACCCTTATCTCTGTGCTGACCTCACAGACAGTCCTTATATCCTTTTGATTAGACTTGGAAGGGGGAGGGTTGTATCATCATCATCATCTCAGCTTTAAAGATTTAAAAATTTTTTTCTAGGGATCAAATCTCCCCCAATTATATGAATATTTTTCTATTTAGGAAATTCAAAAGAATATGCTGTAAGAACTGTCTTTCAGATTATACCATCAAGTGAGTGAAAAGGCAAGCTACAGTGTGCGAGAAGATATTTGTAATACATCAATCTGACAAAGAACCTATACCTAGAATATATAAAGTACTTGTACAAATCAAAAAGAAAAAAGGAAGACAGACCAACAAAAATACATGAGCAAAAGAGCTGAACAGGCGCTTGACAAAAGATGGTATCCAAATATGCAATAAACATAGAGGATGTTCAACATCATTAGTCATTAGGGAAATGCAAAATAGAACCATAATGAAATACTAGTACACACTCACTATTATGCTTAAAATTAAACGGACGAACAATACCAAGTCCTGGTGAGACTGGGAACAATTGGAACTCTCATACATTGCTGGTGGAAGTATAAACTACTAAAATCACTTTTGAAAAGTATTTGGTAGTATTTAAAATTTTTTTTAATTATGGTAAAACACACATAACATAAAATTTATCATCTTAACCATCTTAAACATTTTTAAATGTACAGTTCAGTGGCATTAAGTACATTCACATTATTGTGCAACCATTGCCACCATCCATTTCCAGAACTCTTTTCATCTTGCAAAACTGAAACTCTATACCCATTAAACAACTCCCCATTCCTCTCTTCCTCCAGCCCCTAGCAACTAACATTCTATTTTCTGTATCTATAAAGTTGACTACTCTAGATACCTCATATAAGTGGAATTATTCACTATTTGCTTTTTTTTGACTGGCTTATTTCATTTAGCATAATATCCTTAAGGTTCATCCATGTTGCAGCATGTCAGAATTTCTTTGTAAGGCTGACTAGTATTCCATTGTATGTATGTACCACATTTTATTTATCTATTCGTCTGTTGATGGACACTTGAGTTGTTTCCACCCTTTGGCTCTTATTAGTAATGTTGCTATGAACATAGGTGTACAGTATCTGTTCAAGATCCTGCTTTCAATTCTTTTGAGCTGGTAGTATTATTTTTTTTAAAGCTACATACCTTTCTAAAACCTAACAATTTCACTTTTATTTTATTTATTTATTTATTTATTTATTTTTAATTTTTTGTTTATTGCAGTAACATTGGTTTATAACATTGTATAAATTTCAGGTGTACATCATTATACTTCTATTTCTGCATAGATTACATCATGTTCACCACCCAAATACTAATTACAACCCATCACCACACACATGTGCCGAATTATCCCTTTCGCCCTCCTCCCTCCCCCCTTCCCCTCTGGTAACCACCAATCCAATCTCCGTCTCTACGTATTTGTTTATTGTTGTTATTATCTACTACTTAATGAAGAAAATCAGTGTATTAACTCAAGTCTGAACTTGGATCAACTTATGACCTTCTCCCTCTGACTTATTTCACTTTGCATGATACCCTCTGTGTCCATCCATGTTGTCACAAATGGCTGGTATATATACACAATGGAATACTACTCAGCCATAAGAAATGATGAAATCCACTTCTGGATAAGAAATGCTTACGCCCATAAGGAAATGTGTACAATAATATGCATAGTGATGTTATTCATAATAACTCCACATTAGAAACAATCCAAACCTCCTTCGGCAGTAGAATGCACACATAAACTGTGGTATATTTACACAATGCAATATTACATAGCAATAAACAGAACAAGAACATGGATTACTTAAAAAAAATAATGCTGAGCAAAAGAAGCCAGATACGCAAGAATACATAATGTGTGCTTTTATTTATGTGAAATTCAAAAACTGTCAAAACTAGTCTATGTTGATACTGTTTAGAAAAATGGTTTCTTTTGGGGAAGAGTAATGAGTGGTAGTGAACATAAAAGAATTTTCTGTGGTTCTAGAAATGTTCCATATCTTGATCTGGGTGGTGGTTACTCGGGTGTACACATATGTAAAATTAATTGAACTGTAGAGTTAAGATTTGTGCACTCAGCTGTGGTTATTCATCAATTTAAAAGATGAGTCTGAGCACACTTTGTTGAATGGCAGCATCTCTTAAATAAACACAGGAGGTGCTACTTTAAAGAGACAATATGAATATGATCCTATTTGTTCTGACATGTTTGAGACAGGCATATTACTTTATAGTCACTCCTATTAGATCCTATCTATAGTCTGTAATTCAAGAAATAAAAACAAGTATACCTCTGGTCCAATATCAGAATATGGTTATTCAGGAATTTATCTTGGACTTTGGCCTTGGTAAAATACTGAGTAGTCACTGTTAGTTTAATGCCCAATACTAAAGAATTCATGAAACATTTTAAGACACTTCCATCCCATTGGTTGTCTTTATTTTACTAGTAATTAATAAAAGCAAAACACTGCCTTTTACTCCCTTTAAGGTTGAAAGGTCACCATCTGAATTCTATTTAATGCCGCATTTGTGTTTGGTTATGGTTCAAAAATGTTCCTTTAATCACGAAATGGAGAGTTGTTTTTGGATGCCAGATATCATATGCTATTCCAGACTCTTTCCAAATTGTGAGCATTAATTTTTCTTGTATACCAACCTTTCCTCAGCCGTTTCATTGATTTGGCTTTTTTCCCATAATTCACTAAGTAAAGGGTTAGCATTAGTCATTGTGAAGAACTTTCAAGTTTCAAATCCCAATTTCTTTCCAATAAATGTGGAGAAAATTAGCAGATATAATGTTGTAGCACATGTTAAAAGAGCAAATGTTAAAAATGTACTGTGCTACTTCAGATCTATATGACTTTCAGTTAGTGTTTTTTATAATATTTAGAAAAAAACATTTTTCTTACATGATGAACTCTCCAGGGAAAGGGAGAAAAGGCACCCAATAAATACCAACTCTCTTTTACCCCAGGTTATAAGTATTTTGAGAAACAAAACAAAGACTATAATATGGATACCCAGATATCACCTATATTATTGGGAAGGTCTGGTTCAAGGATTTGTCTTTAAGTCTGGTATCCAAGTGGGCCTGCTCACTGATCCCCAGAATTGGGCAAATATACTCACCCAGTCTTAGACAGAACTGGATTGGGCCTCCGTCTGCAGGTGTAAGCACATGTATGACCTATGGTCTGGAGGGACAGAAGGTAACTTATAGTGTCTGCAGGAAGGCTGGCTCCCAAAAGGAAAAGAGGGCAAAATCAAGTCAATCATACCCAGATATTCTTCCCAAATTTATCAGTCAACTGTATCTTTCCATCTCCCCACAGGCAGCATAATTAATGAATTCAGAAATAGGTTCCTAGCAGACGAAGTGAGCTCACTTTACAGAAAGGGAACATCAGAACTGGTGAGGTGTTTCTAACTAACATAGCCTTTTCCATTGAATATCTCATTTCCTTTTCTCTTCCTAATTACTAAGGAAAAAAAGTAAATAAAAATATAAAGCATAACAAAGTCCAAATGGAGTAATATTCTTTTATTATCAACCATGGCACTACCCTCAAATTAAAAAAAGATGTCTCTAAAACCATAAAGTGCAAAATCAAGGGCAACAGAAAGAAATTAAATCTCCAAGATTGTGACCATATTTATTTTCAACCAGTTTCAGAATTTGAAATGTGAAATATTAAAACTATGCTAGGGCCGGCCTCGTGGCTTAGCGGTTAAATGCGCGTGCTCCGCTACTGGTGGCCCGGGTTCGGATTCCGGGCACGCACAGACTCACCGCTTCCCTGGCCATGCTGAGGCCGCGTCCTACATACAGCAACTAGAAGGATGTGCAACTATGACATACAACTATCTACTGGGGCTTTGGGGGGGTGGGGAAAGGAGGAGGATTGGCAATAGATGTTAGCTCAGAGCCGGTCTTCCTCAGCAAAAAAGAGGAGGCTTAGCACAGATGTTAGCTCAGGGCTGATCTTCCTCACAAAAAAAAAAAAAAACTATGCTAAAAACCAATACCCAAATATTTTTAGACAATTTTACTGTTCAATGCAAAGTATAATGCTTAGAAAACTTTAAGAAAAATATTAAGTCTTCATTTTATAAAGTATAAGCTTATTTCTCCCAAACCTAATTTTGTATTCAAACCTCTGCTCTTTCCCGGAAGACCTCTTCATCACAAGGAGATCCTTCTTACCATGCAACTCTCTGGGCCATGTTACTAGTCTGTTCCTCAAATACTTCTCTGTGATTTTTTCTGATAATATGCTGACAAAAAACACAAGTAGTTCTTATTCATATACTTCCTGAATCTTGGTCTTGTCTATGGTCTGTTTGCTACTCTAAAAGATTTTATAATTTTCTCATTTTATGATTTTCTAGAATGCAAAGTCATATTCATTAGACGCCATTATGTAAAATATGAATTTATTTTCCCAAAGATTGTTCATTTCATAGCAAAAGATCAAAATAAATTGCTCCCAAAATACAATTAATTTCTACATGAAAGTAAATGGAACATAAAGCTTTAATTTACATCCCCATTATTTAAAAGAAAGAAAGAACAGTAGTATTTGAAGAGTGTACTCTGAGACAGGCACAGTGTTACAGGGACTTTCCAAAGGTTATTTTACTTAAATCTTACAAATATTCCATGAGAAAGGTGGCGTGATTCCCATTTGGCTGATAAAGAAGCTAAGGATTAAAGAGATTAAGCGGCTTACCTGAAGGTGACTGCTAAGTGGTGGAACTAGAATTTGAACCTAAGTTTGTCTGACTGCAAAGCCCATGCTCTTTCTTTATCAGGTTAAAAAATGGAATGTAGGAAGCAAAATATTTTTCACATAGTTTAGATGAAATTTTAAATTCCTGGCTTTATCAGCTATAATTTATCAGCTATAATCAGCTATAATGTTATATACCTTTTCTGGCAATTTTGGTGAAAATACAGATACTACCTCCTAGACACCATTGACATAGAATTCTATGCACCAGACCAGACCATATCAGACTAAATGGAATTGTGACATCCACAAAATTTGACTCAAAGACTCTAAGGAAATTGTTGGCAATGACGAAGTTCTGTCATGATTTCGCCAAAGACCTGAGGAGCTAAATACCATGTTACACTTAGGCCTGCCAGCCAAATACTGCAAATTCCCAATGTCTGGCCCAGTGCTTCCCAAAATACCCTAAAATATCTCTCAGAATCATGATGATGCTTTTTCTGGATCCCAGGGTTTTGGATAGACCTTTCCAGATTCTTTAGCAGCTTCTTCTTTGTTGCTTTCCCTAATTGCCTCAAAGTATGCTACAATTTGTGCCCTTATGGGAGGTCATAGCTCATTTGAACTGGCAAAAAAACACCTAAACGTATAGCTGCTCTTGTGCTTCTGAGTCTAGTTGTATCTTTATTTTAAAGAATAAAGAAAGGAAAGAAATAACCAAATCTGTCACAACACCAGCATAATCTTAAACCACTGTGGTTATGACAGCAAGCCAGTTGTTTTAAGCAAACTGAGCAGTTCAATTACCTAAATATCGAGCAAAAATCTAATCTGCCATTGAATAGGCAAAAGCAAAGGCAAAAAATTCATTTGTTTGATCAAATTTTAAAATTTCTATCAAATGTTTTTAAAAACTGCATTTGATAAAAAATACTGTTAAAGAGAAAACTTAGTTTTGAAATGATTCTGAATCAAAGGGCTCAATATTGAAGTGAAAATTACCACATATGTTAGGATTCTCAGTTAAAGGCAACTGAGACTGACTCTGACTTGATTTAAACAGAAGAGAAATGTACAGAATGGACAGGAAGACTGGAGAACTAAGCTAATAAATTGTAAATCAAAGATAGTACTGGAATATCAGTATGAGAAAAGTACAAAGCAAGTCAAAAGGAAGAAGTGATTGATTCTGGGTAGGATGAGGTTCCACTTTGGGGAAGAAGTGTTATTTGAGCCAAGTGCTAACTCTACCTTATAATCATTTAGATATGTGGCTTATCTTCTCTGTTAGATTAAAGTTCCCTTATAGGAACTGCCCCTTACAGAAAACAAAATAGGGATTTTCTAGTTTGTCAGCACCTAGTGCCATTAATTGTATACATTTAAGATGATTCAACATGGGTTTATTAAATACCTACTCTATGCTAGGCACTCTGTACTACATACTGGAGATGAAGTGAACAAAAAAAGGTGTGACTTCTTTCCTCATGGAGCATACAGTCTGGTGGCTGAAACAGACATTCAAATGATCACATTAATGAATACATGATTACAAACTGTCAAAAGTGCTATGAGGGAGAAGAAAACAGTGCTATGAAAGCATACAACAGGGGGACCTAACCTTGTTTCTAGGAAGTAGAAGACTTCCTTGCAGAAGTGGCAGTTGAGCTGAAATCTGAATGATGAGTAAGGATTTGGCCTAGTGATATAGGTATCTATCTTTTCCCCCGTCAGAAACACCTTTCTTCCTGCATACTCATTAATACCCTTCACCTGCCTCCTTTGAACCTCAATCTATCAATTATCTTTTATTTCTCCTATATCCTCAAATATCCTCTCCCTTTCAGATATAATGCCCAAATCTCTGAGACCCACAAAAAACAAAACAATAAACAAACACTTCTCTGAATCCTACATCTCTCTACACTACTTCCTATCTTTAGCTATTTTCATTGGCAAGATTTCTAGAATAACAGTGTTCTTACCTGTATCTCCACTTCCTCAATTCCCATTTACTTTCTAACCCTTGTAAATATGAAACCCAGCATAACCACTTCACTAATTGGATCTTGCCAAGGTCACCAATGACCCCCCTTATTTCAAAATTCAGTGGACATTTTTCAAGTCTCACCTTATTTGACTCTTGATAGCATTGGACGCTCTTGACCACGCTCTCCTTTTTGAGTGTCATGTTACTATTCTTTCTTTGTGTCTTACCTTTTTCTCAATCTACTTTAGAGAGACTTTTATTTCTGTCTATCCCTTAAAAAATGAAATTTTATCTCTGGCCCAGGCTGTTCTCATCTATACACCATAGCTGGGTGAGCTCTCCCACTCCACTTCTTGGCCCCTGGACAAACCCTTCTCCTTTGTCAAGCCTTGGTTAAAACTTACACATTGTGAGTCTTTCTCTGATTCCCTTAGTCATTGTTAGGGCTTACTTTTCTAAGCTTCACTGCATTTTCTGCCTTATACCCCCATAAAAGCAAGTCTTATTTCGTTATGTTTATCTGTTTCCTAGCCTATATCTCCAACTAGATTGGCAGTTCTTTGAAAACAAGGACAATCTTTTTATACCTAGCTTTTAGCACAGTGACTGGCAGAGAGTAGATAATCAACAAACATTTATAGATGAGTGGATGGATGGGTTTTGGTAAGCTCTTTTGTCTTTACAGCCCTGTAGAGAATGTCAGGGGAAAGATTTGGCTACCTGAAAGTTGCATATGTAGTAAGTGGCAGAGTCAAGCATAAGCTCATTTTCCATGAACCACAATAAAATGCATGGTTGTGTAGTATTTACACTCTGCAAGCTGCTCTAATATCTGTTATCTCATATAATTTTCATAACAATCTTGTAGACTGAGTAGAGTCAACAATTTTGTTGCCTTTTATATACAAGGAAATTGAGGTTGAGAAAGGCTGTGATTAATGTTTACACAGGTTGTAAGTGGCAGAGCTAAATCTTGAGCTAAGCTCTTCTGACTACAAGTCCAGTGTGCTGTCCACAGCTAGATAACTGCTTAGCTCCGAGGCCCTGTGGGGTAATGGAAAGAATAAGGTCTTTCAAGTCAGATAGTTTAGCCACCAACTAGCTGTATGGTCTTAAAGACGTTTCTTGATGTGTCCATTCCTCATGTTCATTTCTAGACTGGAATAATAATACAAAATTCAAAGAGTTGATAAGTGGACTAGGTGAGACAAGATATGGAAATAGAGGTGTTCGGTAAATGCTAATTCTCTCTCCCTTTCTCTCTCTCTCTTGCCTTCTTGACTTCTTATTCTTTTCAAGCCTAACCCCTCTTTGTACCAACACCAATGTCAGAAAAGAGGCATCACAGAATCCACTTTGGAGAAATTTCACAGAATGTTCTTTCTATATCCTCTCTTCCAAGCCTGTCCTGTCCCTCTTAAAGTTACAATATAGATGCCAGAAAGAACTTGTCCTGCTCTAAGTTAAGGTGTTGTTAAAGGAAATAAACTCTATTTGTTATTCTGTCACTGCTACCGCCCCTTCTGCATATGTGTCCCCATATCCACCCCCATCACCACCCTTGCTTGGTAGAACCTCTCTTCTCTGCCAGTTCAGATCTCACTCACCATTCAAAAATTCACACACATCCTGTCTCCTCCAGGAAGCCATCTTTGAATTTGTCAGCCCACACTGAGCTAAACCTCCCTTAGGCTACTAGGACACTTCCAGTTTATGTCATAGAGTTTTTCACTCCCTTGTTGTAGGAGTACTGCTTGTATATTAGGTATGCCTTCCCGGTTAGAGTGTGAGCTTCTTGAGGGCAAGGAGTCTATCTTATGGTGCTGTATCCTCCACACACACCGTCATCAACCCCTTAACTTCTGCCAGTACTGATGTAGGGCTGGGCAACAAGGAGGCGTTCAGGAAATCCTGGTGGTTTGATTCCCCTTGCATCCTTCATTCTTGACGTCAATAGTAGGTGAATGAAGGGAGCTTCCCAAGGGAAGAATGTGAAAGTCTCCGCACCTTTAGCTCTGCTGTGTAAGCCATATTCGTGAAGAGCTGAACACAATGGCTTGCATTGTGTCAAAAGTCAAGTGAGAACCAATGCCATGTTAATCCTGTCTTGTTTTTCTTTCGTGTTCTGTAACCTGGTGTGTGTGTACTTTAGGGAATAAATACACTATTAATAATGTTTGGTAAACCAAAAATGTTGAGGCCCCAGTAACCTACTGTTCTGTTTACTCAGGAGAAGTTAGACAAAACGGACATGATTTGCACTCACACCTGCAGTGAGGACTTTGAGATTTTACTGGCGTGCTTCCTGAGACTACTTCCCTACCGCCTTTCTGTCTTTCTGATAAGATAAGAGGTCTTTGCACCTGGGCAGTGTTTTATGCTTTTCTACGTGTCCACTGCTTGTACCTTAATCCAGATCACCATCACCTCACACCTATTTTATTGCAACATCCTCCTAACTGGTTTCCCTGGCTTAGTCTTTTGCTGTTTACAATCCATTCTCCACACTGCAACCAGAGTGATAGATCTAAAACACGAATTTGATTCTGTCCTACTCCTGTTTAAAATCCTTCAGCGTGCTTAGGATAATGTCTAACCCCTTTGGCCTGCTTTACAAATGCTCTTCATGTTTTGCCTCCTGCTTAGCTCTTCAGCGTCATCTCCTACCATCCTACCATTCCTTACCCCCATCTTCTACCCTTTTGCACTCTAAGTTCCAACCTTCCTGAAATACTTGTAGATCCATAAGTGTGCTAGTTTTTGTTTTTTACATCTCGGTGCCTTTGTACATGCTCCTTCTGCCCTGTTTGTCTCCCAACTTTCTTCTGACTTCTAATTGGTGAACTTTTCTCTATCTTGTAAGACTTAACTTAAACTTCACCTTCTCAGTGAATCCTTCCCTAACTTACCATCCGTCATTATTTTTTCTTCTTTTGCATATACCTGCCTTATGGCACTTTCTGCATTGCATTATAAATATCTGTTTATACACCTATCTCTGCAACCTGTTTGTGGGTTTCCTGAATGTTGAAACTATGGCTACCATCCCCCTACCAGACACACACCTTGTTCCCTCAGCACTACATACATAGTAGATGTTCAGGAATGTTGTTTAAATGAATAATTATTGTATTTCTTAATTTAAAGGGCTCATTCTGACCTAGACTGACTTCAGAGTTGCAGCAAAATAACCATTCATTCAACTATCCTCAGGTTTCTGGGCTGGGTTAGGTGTGGTCCTTTCTTGAGAAAGGAAGAATTTAAATCTCCTGTCAAGTTTCCTTCTTAATTCAAGATTCTATAAATAAACAGCAGATTGGAATAACACCCTCAGCAACGCAGAAACAAGAAAAGCTCCTTTTCTTTACTTTATACCTTCCAATTTTTTCCTAAGTATATTATTTCCTCTATCTCTACTCCTACACTAATCATTTATTATAAGAGATGCTGGGTGATTATTGGCCCCTATCTCTATTTAAGCTCAACCGGAACCACTTTTCCTCATCATATACACAAATACACACACACACACACCACATATGTATATATACTTATTATCTTATTTAATACTCATAAATACCCTATGAGGTAGTTACTATTATTATTAGTATTTTGTAGATGAAGAAACTATAGCTCATAGAGGTTAAGTAACTTGTTCAAGGCTGCACAACTGGAAGTGCTGGAGACTGGACTTAAACTTGGGTCTGATTCTAGAACCTTTGTTTTAACCATTACACCACATTTCCTTACCTATTTTAAAAGATTGTACTAGATCATCCTTGAGAATCCTGTCCAAAGTTTTTTGCCCCCTTCCTCTCCTTTCAAGGGTTCCTCTGGGGCCAAGCAGGAGAGTGATATTCTGCAGATCTGGGAGCTGAAACAAAAAGGTATGAAGTTTCAAATATTACCTTGTGCATACATTTTTCTCTAGTTATTTCTCATTGGGATACACTATAAGGGCTCCTAAAATGGCATATTCAACAGTGATCTTCAGGACTTGTGGTTGCTGCCACTCATTTATCTTCCTCTTAGGCAACTTGATCTTTTTTTCCCAGTTTTATTGAGAAATAATTGAAATACATAACTTAACCTTTTCAAGCTAAATTCTGTCCACAGCCGAGTGATGAGATAGACAAATACACAACTCTTAGGAAGCATTTATTCATAAAGTGTGAAAAGCCTAAAAATGTGGAATATTTCATGGAAGAAAGGAAAATCTTACATCGAGCAAAAGAGAACCATGTCCTGGAGGAAGGGAGTTGAAAAAGGAATAAAGCCATTTTTTACACTGTTACCCCTCAAAACACCTGGAATAAATTGTAATTGCAGGTGTCTTGTAGAATAAAACAAAGAACATTGAACTTGGATTCGGAGACCTGGGCTTGATCCCATGTTTATACCTTACAAACAATGCAACCTTGAGCAGGTGACTGAACCACTCTGAGCTTCCATTTCCTTGTTGCTAAATTGGAGATTAAAGCAGGAACTACCTCAAAGGGTTGTTCCCAGGATTAAATAAATTAAATCACGTTTTAACAACGCTTTATGTACTTCTATTCACATCAGATATTATTACAAATCACCTTGGTCCAGGGTAAAGTCACCAATCCAGTCACCCTTTTTTAAATACTGGTCCTTTTCTCTTTGACCATAACCAGACTTCACTGCACCCCCACCCCAATCCCAGGCTCACTACAAAGGCAGCATTATGACTGTTCTAAGAAAATAGTCCCTTCAGCCAATGTAAACAGATTACACTCACGGTGAACTGTGGCAGTTTACTTAACTATGACAGAGTACGTGCATGACAGGAGACCTACATCTAAGCATTCCTACTGCCTATTTCTAGGCAGGTGGAATGATACTAGACAGAACAGTCGGACCAAGCTGCTCTAGTGGGAAAGGGAAAAAATGGTCTGTTTTGGGACAATTGGACTAAACCAATTGAAGGGATTTGAAACTTGAGATTAAAGTTCTTTGTTTGAACATAGGAGTGACTGAGGAGCCAGTGAAGAATGTGAAAGCATAGCTTTGACAGTGGTATGTTTCACACAGAAGGAGTAGGTCACCATATTTCCTGTGGTCACAACTTCCCAAATTTGGTTATCTTATTGCTGACTGCAGATTCTACAGTGAAAAGATTCATAACCGAATGGAAATTGAGGAGTTGCAGAGCGAATTAGAATGCTAGATATCTCTTTAGAGATCAGGTTGAGGGGCCGGGTGGGACAGCATAGCTGCAATTCAACATCTAGGATTGTGTATTGTGGCAAAAACAAAACAAACTAAACAAAGCCTTTGTGGTCCCATCACTGGTCTGAGTTTTCATTTTGATTGACTTCTCCCTCTTTATTACCTTCTTAAAATACTACCCTTCATATGATCTGTAATAGAAATAATGAACTGTGTATTTCAAAGTATAAGGCAATTCTTAGTGGTGAACACTAAGAATTTAAAAATTTAAAAATTGGGGCATGTCAGAGGTGAGTCAGTAAAAATGCTAGCCCTCTGTGGAAGAGTTCTCTTGGATCAAAGTGATTACATAAGGCCTAAAAATCAATGGTATGCTTTTTTACTAACATATTCTGAGACTTTTTTCCTTGTAGATATATGAAATGAAAAGAACAGGGCTATGCTAGCATATGGAGGTAATTTGTTCAGATGTGCAACTGGGCTGGAGCCATCGGTAACCCAGCTATAAATTTTGAACCTCCTGTACTTTCTTATTTCAAAGTATGTTCTTCATTTAAAGACAAAAATCAAATCATAATTGCTCTGAAAGATATCACAGTGAAGTTTCTGAGTAGAGAAAAACATCACTGGCAACAGTTTGGACATTGGATTATACCAAGTCTGTCTGAATTTAAACTCATGAACTCTCATATTTAAGTCCAACATAAATACTTTAGTTTTCAAGTTCCCTTAAGCTAGGAAAATTAAGACTTCCTGTTCTTCAAGGAGAAAAAGGGCCTAAAAACTTAAGAGGTTAGAAAATGTCTTGAAGCTCTTCATAATTGAGCATAAATGAATCCAAACCATATGGATTGCATTTCCTTTTTTTACTTTGAAGACTGAGGGGAAAAACATGTTTGGCAAAATGCTTCTTGTTTTTTTAAAACCCAAATATGTTACTTTCACCCCTGAGCTTTCTTCCCAAGCTGTACCATATGCCTGGAATGTTCCCAGGGCTCTTCAGTCTTTACGTCTGCAGCTCCTGAGAGGCCTACCTTCTTCAAGAAGCCGTCCCTGGGTGACTAGAAGAGACATTCCAAATGCCTCGTGAACCTTACTGGGTAACACACAGCTTTAAAAACTCTCGTTCCTTCAACCTTTTGCTTATGTACACTGTTAGTTGTGTTTGCTAAAGGCTTATTTTGGTCATATGTAATAACTCATGTTATTTATTCTACATTTAACAACCATTTATTTAGCATCTAATGGGTCCAAAATTTTATGGATAAATGCCTAGGTTAGCACAATCTTACATTGTGCTCAATGATGCAACCCCATATGGAAGACTAAACATAGCCCTGGCTAATAATCCTCAAGTAAGGCACAACCTAGAAGAGGGAATTGGAATGCTCCTACCAGAGAAGGAAGTTGCTTGATGATGGGATTTGAATGGCTCCAATAAGTCTCCAAAAGCATCGGATTCATTTGTTTGAATTAATAAGGCTATTTAAAAAGACAAATAGCTCCTAAGGTATAGTAGTAAAATTTTAAATCCTGCAATTTGCTCCCTTCCTACTAGCTCACTGAGTTTTACACACTAAGGGGGATATGTGTTTCCATAGGAGTGATAAAGGAATGAGAACAATTTGGAGGGATATGCATTATAGATTTTTATTTTAAGACAGAGCAACTTGTTATTTGGGTGAGTTGAGGTTAGGAGAAGGAGGAGAGACAGAGAGTGAGAGAGAGTTTGAGTGTGAGCAAGAGCATGTGAGAGAAAGAGAGAGAGAGAGGTAGAGAGTGCAAGGAAACTGGGTAGAAAGGGGTGGAAGGACACTCACTTAAATTAGAATTCGACTTATGTTTAGGACTTGAAGGGAAAATATACAGAAAGATAACTCAAGTTGGAAAGGAAATTGGCTAGAATATGTATAATATTTATCTTTCATACTGGCCTTATTTCTATTCCTAATGAAACTGTAAGCGTTTTGGAGGTTAGGGACTTTCTTACACTAACTATTTGCCATCCATGCCATTCCCACCCCACCCTCACCCCAACACCTAACCAAGCCTTAGCCCAGAGGGCACATTCAATTCTTGGTTGATTGATTGTACGGGCTATTAAAAGTTTTACTGAATATGGAGGATGCCCTCAGCACTGTGTTAGGCATTGTGGAAGATATGCAACCCGAAGAGAGAATAAAATGATTGTGACTGTTCTGTTTGGAAGAGTAAAGCCTGTATGTGGAAATAACCAAAGTCCTGTGAGGATAAACCCCTAAAATACAGAAGTTTCATGCCAACCCTGGAACTCTATAGCAAGAAAATATCTGATTAAGTCTGAAGGAAGCTTTAACGCAAATGAAAGAGTGTACTACTTTGTATGGTGGAATTTGAATTTGGGAAACTTGTTACCTTGAAGCGATACAGGCTGAAAATATGATTGCATAGTTTGTCTTACCTGTCCTATTTCATATTTCTAAGAGACCTTCTCCTCCTACCTCTTCCTCTATTGTCCTTCTGATAACTTTCCTAGGACTATGGGGAGGAGAGAGAGGTACACTGATAAATAGGTTCAATAAGTAGATTTGAAAGTATGATTTTATACTGACAAAATAAGAAGTTAATTATTTGGGATATAGCCCTAACCTCTTAAGGCTGATAACCACTGGGAACACATTTCCACAGAAACCTTAGTTAGAAGTCATTTTCAGTCTTTTTTGTGTGTGTGTGAGGAAGATCAGCCCTGAGCTAACATCTGCCAGTCCTCCTCTTTTTGTTGAGGAAGACTGGCCCTGGGCTAACATCCATGCCCATCTTCCTCTACTGTATATGGGACGCTGCCACAGCATGGCCTGACAAGCAGTGCATCTGTGCGCACCCAGGATCTGAACCCGGGCTGCCAGCAGCGGAGCACGTGCACTTAACTGCTGTGCCACAGGGCCGGCCTCTCATTTTCAGTCTTAATGGCTTGTTTCTTTAAAATCCTTGCAGGGATTCAAGAGAGAGTGAGCGTCTGAGGAGGAGGTGGGTCTTTGTCAAGCCATGCAATAAGAATAGTGAGACTTGGTGAGGAACACATTTAAATCAGGGATCCGGAAAGAGGAAGTGAAACCATGGTGAAATGGAGATTAGAAGGAGGTGCCCAGGGCCCAGACGAGATGAAGAGGAGGGTAATGCTTATCTTATTTTGATTGACATTAGCAAGTATATACCAGACGCTATGCTAAGCACTTTATATGTGTTACCTCATTTAATCAACACAAATTTATGAAATAAGTGCTATAGTAGTGTCCCCTTATCCACAGTTTTGTTTCCTGCGGGTTCAGTTGCCTACAGTCAACAATGACCTGAAAATATTAAATGGAAAATTCCAGAAATAAACAATTCATACATTTTAAATTGTGCACTGTTCTGAGTAGCGTGATGAAATATCCCGCTGTACTGCTACCTCTCACCAGGGACGTGAATCATCCCTTTGTCCATTGTGTCCATGCTTTATATGCTACCTGCCTGTTAGTCACTTAGTAGCCATCTCAGTTATCAGATAGACTGTCTAGATGGACTGTTGTGGTATTGCAGTGCTTGTGTTCAAGTCACCCTTATTTTACTTAATAATGGCCCCAAAGCACAAGAGTAGTGGTGCTGGCAATTCAGATATGCCAAAGAGAAGTCGGAAAGCGCTTCCTTTAAGTGAAAAGGTGAAAGTTTTCAACTTAAGGAAAGGAAAAAAAATCATATGCTGAGGTTGCTAAGATCTACAGTAACTTTTATTACAGTATATTGTTATAATTGTTCTGTGTTATTAATAGCTATTGTTGTTAATCTCTTACTGTGCCTAATTGATAAATTAAACTTTATGATACATATGTACGTATGGGGAAAAAACTGCAGTATATATAGGATTCAGTACTGTCCATGGTTTTAGGCATCCACTGGGGGTCTTAGAATGTATCCCCCATGCATAAGGGGGGACTACTGTATTATTTCATCAATTTTACAGGTAAGAAAACTGAGTTTTAGATCAAATGATTTTCCCAAAGTCACCCAGCTAATGCACAGTAGAAATAGGATACAAACTCAGACCTGTGTAGCCCCATTTAACCGCTTGAGTATACTACCTTAAATAGACGCACCTCTTCTGGAGACCACGGTGTTCGTAAGCAGGAGGAGCAGATGACCACATTGGATAGATCTCAATCTGTGAACTTGCGTTATTATAACGTGGGAGAACAGGAAGTGCTGAGACTCTTGAGACAGATTCCAAGTCCTGTCTTTAAAACTTCCCTTTCTAGTGTTTGCTCAGGTACACCCACCATGCTTTAAGAGGAAGACACAAAGAAGGCAGGTCACATGAAGCATGTGGTGGAAGCTGGTCAGAATGATGAAGGGGCCCACTGGCTTATCTTTTGAAGGACAGATGAAGAAATGTGGGATGATTAGCTCAAGAATAAAAGCCTGTTGACACATGATAGCTGTCTTTAAATAATTGATAGACTGTCGCTTGGAAGTGGCATTAGACTTATTCTGTGTAGCTGTAGAAGGTAAACACGGGAATGATGGGAAGATGTTAGAGGAAGATAAATTCTGGATCAACAGAAAAAAAATTCATAAACATAATGCAGAGTTTCATAGCATTATTTTGTTCCTTGGACCCTTTTGGAAATCTGGTAAAGCCTATGAACTCTTCTCAAAATAATGTTTTTAAGTGCATAAAATAAAATGCGTAAGATTACACAGGAAATGAATTATATTGAAATATGATTATTAAAATCTTAAAAAATTGAAGATATCTGCAATGATTTTAAAGTGGTATGAAAATCTGCGTTTTTTCGGCTATTGGTAATACTACTAGGGTTTTTTGCCTACATTCATAATAGAAGAAATGGTAAATTTCAGTTAGAGATTAGAGAAAATAAAAATATATTTTTTTCCCATCAAAGTTCATGGTACCTTTAAGGGATCTGTGGATTCCAAGTTACAATCTCCTGAATTAGAGGTATCCAATAGTAGAATGTAAAGTCATGTAAAGTTGTGGTTTTTCTGTCACAGGAGCAGTTTTTAAGGAAAGACTGCTGGAGATGTTTATTAGAATTCCTGCTTTGGTTACATACGAGGTAAGATAAACTCTCTAGGGTGCTAATTCTAACATTCCATGCTCAAAACTCTTTCACGGATTTTATTATTTATGGCAGGGATTTTCAAGTTTTTAAGCAGCAGAAGACTTCTTTCAAAATAAAATCTTACATGATCCTTCAACATATCAAATAGAAAAAATGGGTTTTATGTGGAAATGGAGGACCTAGATCGCTATTCAGCTTCCCCACCTGCGCCAAATTCTCTGTTTTCAAATGTAAGATCTGGAGCCCTGGGGCCTTGTGCAACACAGCTACAGGATGAAATATAAGCTCCTTAGATTTGCATTCAAGGCCATGTAAAATCTTACCTCTCAGCTGCTGCTCAACAGGGTACTCATTGTCTCCAAACAACCTACAGCATTCCTGACACCACACCTTTGTTCACACTGCCAGTCTGGAATGCCCTACACGCCCTCCTCCTTTTTGCCTTTTCCCTAAATTATACCCTCCTTCAAGTTCAAGTCAGGTTCCATTTCCTCCAGGAAGTATTCCCTGATCAGTCTTTCTCGGTGATTGTTCCTGTGCTCTGACCTATGTTAATACTTCTCTGTATTTGACGCTATGTGAGGGATGTTGCTTTGCTTTTGTTCCTGTGTCCATTCTGTCTTCCTCATCAGGAGAGTAGGCAACCAGAGCTCATAGACTGCTCTGTATCTTGGAGGTCCAGTAAAGTATCGTGTACACAGAGGATGCTGAATCAGTTTTTATGTATAAAATTTGCTTTTCCTGTTTGTCCCATTTCTCTAAAGAAATCATAAGCTTTTTGTGGACAAGGACTGTCTTAGGCATTTCATCTGCCACAGTCTCTCCAGCACCTAGCATGATCCAGAATCCACAGGAGACTTGAACTGAGCATGGTAGGATTTGGAGAGTAAAGATGTTAGACAAGGGCAATTTACAAGGGAGGGAAAACATGATTTGATGTAGACAGAGTTGTATCTGTTGCTGGGGAAGAAGACAAATGCTAGAAATAAGGTGTGGAGGGGTACCCTTGAGAGCGTAGGAGCAGGTCCAGACATGATTAGAATAAGGCAAAGAATAAGATGTCAGCAAAGAGATTATGTGAGTCACAATGAGAGAGTTCAACAAGGATTAACATGGAAACCTGCTTTGAGATAAAAAGCAGGGATAGAGCCCTTCTCTTGCTGACCATTCACCAAAGCTCAAACAGACTCATGCAGTCCAAGCACAGGGAAAATCTACTTTTGGGCCTAGATTCTGAGTTACGACTCAGGGTCTTTAACTCAGTTCTCAAAGAAATATTTGAGATTTTCAAATTCTCATTTGAAAAAAACGTGGTCAGATGAGGTGTCTCTAAGCCACTGACATCCTAATGTCTGTTTTGTACCACATGTTCAGAAATCCAATTTAATAATAATGATAAGATTTAGTAATAAGAATAAGGACTACTTGTTGAAGGCTTACTTATATGCAAGGCACTGTGATCAGTGATTTAGATGAGGGAGGGGAGTCTGGAATTTTAGGAAGAGAGTGGATGGGACAGGATAAAATAGGATAATAGGATAAAATGCTTTTAAGTTAACAAGAGTAAGAACTCATAATAAATAACAACAGCTCACAATGCCAGGTGCTTACCCTGTAACACGCACCGTTTCATGTGTTTGGTGTTACTTCATTTAATCACCATAACAACATTTCGAGCTAAGTATTATTATCTCCATAGTAGAGATGACAAAACTGAGATTCAGAGACATCAGCTGACTTGCACAGCCAGTGTGAATGGCAGAGTGGCAAAGTCAGAATTTGAACACAAGTCAGCTTGGCTCCGGCTGATGCTCTTCTCCATGGCTTACACTGCCCCATTGCTCTACTGTCAAACATCATCCCTTGCTGCTTGGGAAGAAAGAAAACAAAAGAACTCATTCAGGGAAATTGCTAATTGTATATAGAGATAGGGGCCAGGAGTTTGACTGTAATACAAAGCCAGAAAAATCTCTAAACCTCACTTGAACCAGACATTTCAGTCTCTTTCCCCATCATATTTCAATACCCCTCCCAAGATCCCTGGAGAAACTATAAAGAAATAGCTAATAAGTGGCCAATAGGATTTTGATGTCTGTCTTTTCATCTCACATGGGTTTCAAGGACAAGGAACTAACCAGAGCCCACCAGAGATCTGGGAAGGAAGAGAAAGGGTCATTTACAAGATAGGATAAATCAGCTGGAATATTAGAGGGTGACTGGCTCTTTATTTGTTTAGGCTGGGGGATACTCCAACTAGAAGTTTCGTGATTTACACTCGGCAGGAGCCAGTGGTCAAGAGGGGAAAGGATTCTGCATTTTTTTGTTTCTGCACATCATGTTCAAACACCAGCCCTATCTCCTCACTAGGTCAGAGATATAAGTGGGATTCACCTCAAGCTCTGAGTTAGTAAATTCGTCATCATTTACTTCAAGGAGAGATACACAGGTATTGACTAAGGGATTCTTGCACTTCAGGAACCTGTTGAAAGGGTTTATACAAATTCAACTGGCCTCAGGACCAGTTATTGAGCACACATTTGGTGAGATGGCTCCAGACTCTATCCAAGGCATTGCATAGCAAAGTCTCTGCGTTACTGCAAACCACTTCCTCCTGATCTCCTACCTATCCACACCCTCAGATTATCTTCTTAATGGATCATGCACAGGCACACCCCTTTCCAGTTCTATGAATGGAATGCATAAATTCCCTCTTCAAATCTTTACTACCCCACCCTGCTCTTTTCGTATTTTTCTCTCTGTGCTTCCTTAGTATCCTTTGCTCTTTTTCTGACTGACACACACGTTCACCCTATCTGTTAAGTACCTTGAGGGCGGGCGTACCACTCCATTTTTGGCATCAAGGTAAAAGCTGACATTTGTATACAAATAAAGCTATCACTTTTCAGCCTGAAAACGTGCTCGTGCTGCTCTAGGAAGAGAGAGGAGAGTACATATTTCTCAAACCTAGAATGTTTTTCTTTTTCAAAATCAATTTTATTGTGGTAAAATTTACGTCAAATAAAATGCACCCATTTTAAGTGTACAGTTCGATTATTTTTGACAAATGTGTATACCTGAGTAACCTCATTCTTATCAAGACAAAATGGAACATCCCAGAAAGTTCCCTCCTACCTCTTTGAAGTCCAACCCCCATTGCATCCTTCACCTTCTGGCAGCCACTAATCTGTTTCTATCATTATAGAATAGTTTACCCTTTTCTAGAACTTCATATATATAAAATCATACCATATTACTTTCCTTAACCTGGAGTCTCGAAATTTATCCATGCTATTGCATATATCAGTAATTTATTCATTTTTTATTTCTGTTAATTTTTATTTATTGTTTATTTTTATTGCTTTCTAATTTATATTTCTTTATAGAATATGCTACAATTTATCTATTCTCTATTGATTGACATTTGGATTGTTTTCACGTTTTAGTTTGATGAATAAAACTGCTATGAAAAAATGAACAAATTAAAACCTTTTGTGGTCATACACAAAACACCTAGATATGGAATTGCTGGGGTCATAGAGTAGATGTACATTTAACTTAATAAGAAACTGCAAAAACTTTTTTTTGATTATGTTGTACCATTTTACACTGCTATCTACAATATATGAGAGTGCCAATCTTTTCACATTCTCATCAACACTTGTCACTCTTTTTAATTTTAGCCATTCTAGTGGGCATACATTTTTATCTCGTTTTGGCTTTAATTTACATTTCCTCGAAGACTAAAGATGCTGAGCATCTTTTCATGAGCTCATTGGTCTTCTATATATCTTCTTTTGTAAAGTTTTCAAAAGTCTTTTGCATCCTCCCTTTTATTAAGTTGCTTGTCTTCTTAATATTGAGCTGGAAGAGTCCTTTATATATTCTGGATTCCAGTACTTAGTCAGATATATACATTGTGAATGTTTTCTTCTAACCTAGGACTTGCATTTTTATTTTCTTTGGTGATGTATTTTTAAAAGCAGAAGTTTTTCATTTCCATGAAGTCCAACTTAGCATTTTTTCTATTATGATGAGTGTGTTTTGGCCTAAGAAATCAAGATTACAAAGATTTTCTTTTGTGTATTCTTCTAGAAATTTTATAACTTTAGCTTTTATGTTCAGGTATATGATCCATTTCAAGTTCATTTGCGTGTATGGTATGAGGTAAAGATTCATTTTTTTTTTTCCCATTTGGATATCCAGTTGATCCAGTCCGTTTGTTGAAAAGACTATCATTTCCACATTGAATTACTTCGAAACCTTTGTTAAGACTCAGTTGAGCACACATGAATGGGTCTATTTTTGGGCTCTATTCCATTCCATTGATCTTACTTGAATATCTTTTCGCCAATACCACACTGTTTTGATTACTATGGCTTTATTGTAAGTCCTTGATACGAAGTAGTGTAAGCCTTCCAACTTTGCTTTTCCTTTTTAAGATTGCTCTGGCTATGTTGGATTCTTTGTATTTTCACATTAATATTAAAATAAGCCTGTTCATTTCTATGTTAAGAATTTTGCTGAACTTTTGACTGAAATTGCATTGAATCTATAGATCAATTTGGGAAGAATTGACATCTTTACAAAATTAAGTTTTCTGATCATGAGAAGGGTATATCTCTCCACTTATTTAGGTTTTCTTTACTTTCTTTAGGAATGTTTTATAATTTTCAGTGTACAGATACAGTACATACTTTAGAAAATTTACCCCTAAGTAGTTTTATGCATATTAAAGAGAATTACAAAATTTATTTTTTCTAATTGTTTATTGTTAATATATAGAAACACGATTAGTTCTACTATAAATTGACCTTATATCATGTTGCTATTCCCTTGTGTGCAATATATCATTATTCTCCAGCTGCTTTTAAGAATTTCTATCTTTGATTTTTAGCTATTTGACTATGATGTGCTTGAATATGGTTTTCATTATAATGAGCTTGCTGGGGTTTTGCTGAGCTCCTGGATATGCAGGTTGTTGTTTTTCACCAGATTTAATAAAATTTGAACATTATTTCTTCAAAAAATCTTTCTGCCCCAATCTCTCTCTCCCCTTGCCTCTGGGGATCCCAATTACACGTATGTTTGAAAGCTTTGTATTATCTCACAGATTACTGAGGCACTTAATTGTTTCTCAATATTTTTCTTTCTGTTTTTCAGATTGGGTAATTACAATGAATTTCAAACTCACTGATCCTTTCTTGTGCTAACTTCAGTTTGATTTTAAGCTCTTTTAATGGTTTCATTTCAGATATTTTACTTTAAATTTCTAGATTTTTAATGTAGTTCTATGTTGTTTTCATTTCTCTGTTGAGACTTATTCTGTTCCATCATTCAAACTGTTCTCTTATTCAAGATTGTATTTTCCTTTATATCTTTGAATATATTTTTCACAGCACCTTTAAAATTCTTGTCTGTTAATTCCAAAATCTGGGCCATTTTGTGTCTCTTTATATTGATTGCTTTTTTCTTGATTTAAGGTCATATTTTCTTCTTTGCATGTTGAAAAAGTTTTTTAATGTGTTGCTAGAAATTTTGGATGATATGTTGCAAGGAATCAATTTTGTATGCTGTCTTCTTTTAAATAATCTTGAATTTTTTTTTGGCTGTCAGTTGCTTTACTGGCAGCTCTCCCTGCTTTTGTGGAGGCTTGGTTATAGGCTTTGTTAGGGTGATCTAGAGCAGCCCTTACCCTATACCACGGTCCTTTTCCTAATATCTGACCTTCTGTTGTCTTATATGAATGCTGGGGATTTTATTGAGGTCTCTTCACTCTGGTTGTGGTACAATTCCAATGTTTCTGAGTGCTGTGCAACCTCTAGAATCTCTGTTCCATTCTCAACCTCATAACAGCCTCTTGCTGCTAGGTCTTGCACAGTCCTACTCTGCACATACATAGTCCAATCCTTGCCCAATGACTTATGGGAAACCCCAACAGAGTCACCTGTGAAGCCTACCACATAGCTCCCTCCTCTCTGGTATCCTTGTCTGAGCTCCAATATCTGTTCCCTCAGCTCAGCAGGACTGTCATGGTCTGCTTGGTGTTTATTTCCCTGTGTTTCATTCTGGAAGTTGTCCCAAGGCAGGGAACTGACGTGAATATGGGGCTTACCTTGTATGTTTTCCTTTTCTTAGTGATCAAAGTCCTTCACTATCTATTGTACAATACCCTAAAACAGTTGCTTTACATTTTTTCCAGTTTTACAGTTTTTTAAATAGCAGGAGGGCGTGTTTGATACCAGTCAGTCCACCATAAACAGAAGCAGAGATCTCCCTGCTTTCTCATGCTTTGGCAAATTTGATTTCCAAGCGTTATTATTATTATTGTTTTTATTGATCCTTTTTAAAAATTAGGAGATGCTAAATGAATGAACCAGGGTCCAAACTCAAGCCTTCTAACTCTAAATCCCACATTCTTTCCCTTACACTGTGTTGCCTGTCCATTTCAGTAGCTTTCTAGATGTAATGATTTGATAGGTGCTTAAGAGGTATCATTACAACCAAATCTCTTCCCCCATGATCTAGTACAGAGATCTGAAGACTTCACTACTTTCATGTCCTTTTCAAAAATTTAGACAACCATGGATGTAGTTACAATGGTTTAGTAGCAATCAGCCATTTTATAATAGACTAGAAGGGACCTTAACAATTATCCAAAACAACTTTCACTTTGAGTAAAGTGAGGCAGAAAATAAAACAAATTATCTGCTTAAGGTCAAACATCTAGTAAATAGAAGAACCAAGACTTGAACCAAGTTCCTCTCTGTCTTATTTTCTTACCACCAGACTGAGTAGCCTCCACGACTGCTTAGAGTAAGATTCTTGGAGAATGGAGCCTAGAACAGTTGCCTAGGAAACAGTATAGCATTTCCTAGTCATAGTTGCTTCATATCTTCAAAAGGAATGATGATATCAGCAGAGTGTAGTTATTCTTCATCTGCTCATCCTCTGAGAAGTTTCTGTTTTCAGTTCAGAGAATAATAGCTGTGCCTGAGCAGGAAAGTTTGTCACAGCTACAAGGGTATGAGAAGTAAGCCATACCTCCTATCAGGAAGTAATTACTTCTCAACAGAGTGGTGACATGGCAGTAGGACCAGGTGTTGAAATTTACATGCACTCAAGAAATTTTTAAGTGGAACAAAGCCACCTTGTTTCCTACATTTCAGTTGTGATAACTACATCTGGTATTATTTCAAAGCCTTTCTGAGAATCTGGTAAAAATGATCTTTGAGAACTGTCACGAAAAAGACGATGTTGACTTCACTGGAGATTTCTTTCTAGCCTTCAGCCATTCAGATGTCAGTCAGAGAGGTAAATACACTGCGGCCCCTCTTGATCCTAATTTTAGTTTTTTCCTGTCATTTTATAGGCATGTGTCCCAAACTCTGCTATAATCTCTCTCCGTCTCCTGAAGTTTTCTCAGTTTTCTCTATGTACTAGTCAGGCAAAGGAAAGCTAAATTTTTATCCACCCGAGTTTGACATTGGGACCCTACCAAAATTACTTCAGCACTTCTCACTTTTGGGGGTGGTTAATTGACACCAAGTGAACATTCAAACAAGTCCCCTGCCTTAAACATCAAACCAAAAGGAGAGGTTGTGAATTTCCTTCCCCTTGGACTTGCTGTCAGTAATGAGGAAGACAGAAGACATAGGATTTTTATCCACCAGACAAGCTCTAACTATTATGTCTTACTTTTCAAGATCAGAGTCATACAATCTAATGAGAGGCTACTTGATAGGCCTAGGCTGGTTTATGGAATCCTGTAACCTCAGTACTGAAGTATCATCATCTAACCTTTTAGTCAGAAATGAGTCTGAGGAAGCTTACTTACATCATTGCACCCTTCAAACTTCAAAAAGACAAGAATAAATGTGAAGTTGCCCAAGTCCTATATATAGAATTATCAACTATAATAGCAAGAACAATAATAATAGCTCACATTTTTTATGTACCATATATGGTTCTAGGCACTTTATATGTGTTCATTATTTTAATCTTTGCATCAACCCTGTGAGGTAGGTACTATTCTTTCATTTTACAGATGAATGAATTCAGTCACAGATTGGTTAAGTAACTTGCACAAGGTCACAGGACTGGTTCAGTGGCTAAGCACAGATTTGTACCTAGGCAGCCTGCCTCCAGAACTGTACTCCTAACCATTAGTCAGGAGCAACAAGCATTATCATTGGATATCTGCCCATTCCAAACTATGGCTTGCATTCTAAGTTACCAAGCTTACAAAGATTTAAAAATATACAAATAATTTTCAAAGCTGTTAAGAAATCGTGACATTATTTTAAGTTAAGGATGGTTCCTTGCATCTGGTTTAATTACTTAACTAGAAAAAAAATGTGGCAAGATTGGGTGGCTGGAGCCTAGATTCTGGCCCCAGTTGTGCTATTCGCTAGTCTAGCACCTAATCATCCTGGAAGTCAGTTTCCTCACTTGCAAATTTAGCAAATATTGAGCATGTAGTATGTGCCAGGCACTGTATTTGGTGCTAGAGAAACAGTGATTAACAGGTAGATACCTATTATGACAACGGAGAACGTTGAACTAGGCAATGTCTAAAGTCTCTTCTGGAACTAAGCATAATCAAAGCCAGGAGTATTCTAGACGCATTCTCCAACACAAAGGTGCCGATTAAATAGCCACTTGACTCACTAGAGAAAACGTTTAAAGCCCAGACTCAAAACTGACTCAGAACTGAACTGCTTGGTGACCACAAGTCTCCCTATTTCATCTCCCTGTTGCTAATGCAAATTATCTCTAGGGGAAGACTGCCAGAATGTACCCTCCCTACTCAGTGCAGGCCCTGGAATAAAAAAGCTATAAGGATTTTTATGCTCACGTCCTTTCTCCCTATTTTCTGGCTTGGCAAACAGTTCTCTTTACTCAGGGATTTACAGCTTTGAAGAATTGGGGCAATCAGTCCTGGAAAGCAGCATTTAGTAACCAATTTAGAGATAAGTGAGCAAACAGAAGTCATGTTGCTGAAAACACACACATATTAATTTACAACAGAAGATCCAAAGGTGGGATTCTTGACTGACCCCACCTTCATTCCAGACAAACCATTCAGTAGAAACTGAGCATATGTAGCCTAGTCCCTTTCTTCCCCTTTGTCTTGGGAGTGAGCCTGTCCAAAGGGCTCCCATATTTTCCTTTGCTCCTCTAAGCCGTAAATTTTAGGGTAGGCCCCTCTCATGAGTACATTGTATCTGTGTCCTATAGTTAGATCTATATGACTGAACATAGAATCCGTGCTTGGAAGTGGCCTGAGGTAGAGAGCAAGGGTCAGACTATGGATAACAATGGCCTTCCACAGGTTATGTACTCGAAAACAAGAGCCAGACTGACTGAAAGCTCTGAGTTTTATTTAGTTTTGTCACCAATCTGCATAAAAGAAGAATCAGAATGTCATTTTTCTATTTCACATCTATATACTCATTCATATAATCATACCTCATCTACTCGAATATATCCCTTCATTTTACAGATAGAGAAACTGAGACCTAGAAAAGCAAAGCAATGTGCCCAAGTTACACTGCTTGTTAGAGGCAGAGTGGATATTGCTGTTTCTCAAAATAGGTGAGTCTAATTCTGAGAGAATATCAATCCCAGGTTTATGTTTAATTTAACTAATTTCTATGAATACTTATTCAGACTTTACATTTTTAGTACGGTGAGAATGCATCTACTCTAGGAGTTCCACATTATGTCATCACACTTTTGTGGGGAGAAATAACAGAGGCGATTGATGGCTTCTAAAATTGGGTGGTCACTGACAGAGAATAATCATTTCAGATGAAAAAGACACTATAAATATTCTGCATAGAATGAGATCCAAGGTTCTGCACCACCTAGCCTCTGAACCATGCTAAGTTGCAGTGTCCGAGCTGCCAGCCTGTGCCATGTTCACTCATACTGCAACCACCAGAAGATTCTTTCAAGATGTAATTTCTCTCTTCAACACCGAATCATGAACAATATCATATGCTGGCCAGTTGGAGCGAATGCAACAAAACTATTTTGCTACAGATAAAGTAAGGGCCGTTGAGATGTCAGCTTTATGAAAGCAGATGAAATAGGCCAGTGAGTGTAATCAACCTTTAGCCATTCTTGAAGAGAAATATTTCAGGTAATGTGAAGGACCCAATTCCAATCTACTTGAAGCCAATGTCCTTCTCTGCTTCACAAGTGACTTGTTCCATTTTTCATCCTTGTTTTGTCTTTTTATTTTCTCTCCATCTGCAACTTGGACTAGAACTCTAATCCCCTTTCAGCCACACTAGACAGAGTAAATTAGAATGGCTGAAAACCCTCAGGCCTCTGAGTAGCAACATTCTCCAGATTCATAGGACTCTTTTCCAGCTGCTCTGCTAACTATTGCTAAGCTATTCTCTATGTATACTATTTTTGCCCCATTCTCTGTTCCATTTCTCTTTACTCATTATCCACTCCTCTCTTTGCTTGGGTTCCAATGATCTCTTTTCATCCTTTGTTGAGTTGTATCAGCTAAATCTAAGCACCCAATTTTCTTCCTGACTGGCTACTTTCACACGTTAACCAATGCAACCATATTCCTCAAATTGATTCCTCAGAGGCTATTTTTTCTCCAGAAGATCCAGCAAGGACATTGATATGAAGATAAGATAAGGAATTGCTTTCTCATGCTTTAAGGAAACCAATACTGTGGAGGTGTGGAGCGCAGCTAGATTGTAATCCAGATTGAACTGTGCTAGCTTTTGTTTGCTCAGGTTTCTCTGGGAGCGTTTTGATGAGCTGGCACCCTCCTGAACTTGGCCTTAAGATTTGAATTAACCTTATTCACAGACCTTGAAGACAAGACAGAGCGCTATAAAATATCAGCTGAAGGCAGTTTCCTTTAATGGCTCTGTTTGGTTCCGTTCAATTTACTCACTCTGGAGTCAGATAGCACTAACTGAAGAGCACTAGTGTGCAGAGGACGTGATCACAGCTTCTTCCTCTTCTTATCCCAGTAGGGTAAACAGCAGTTTACTATCTTTGCTTTTGGCTTTAGTGGAAGCAGATTTTGATCGGGAGCAATCAAGAAGGCAGACAACTGACAGACCACCTGTGTGCTTAGCACAACAGCCCTAAAGTTCAGATAGTGGATGCAGATCTGCACATCACCAGATAACTGTATAAAAAATTTAAAAAATGTTAGCCAAGTCTCTGAATATTCCATGTATCTCTCTTTGCAATACTCAGATTGGAGCCATATTTTACTTTGAACCTGGTGGCTCCTCAATAAAGGCCGAAGAGGTTGCCTTGGTGAATGGCGATAGCAAATATGGCTCCAGCATCACAGAACTGGGAGAATCACTCATGTAGGTATTGGTATCGTGGAGACAGAACATACAAAGTCATGTTTGTGATGGAAAACAGGATAACCACTCACCTTATTCGTTTATTTAAGAACCAACATTTATTTTCCTCTGTGCTTTGGGGAAAATTTGCAAAATTTAAAATGTATGAAAAATGAAAGTTTCATATATTCTAAAACTCAATAAATAATCATAATTAATATTCTGACATACTTCCTTCTTTTTCTATGTATCTTATATCTAAGTGAGATTATACTGGGAGCATAATTTATAGAGAGCTTCTTTTTAGAATTATAATGTAGCAATAATTTCCCTGTGATGTATATTCTTTTTTGTGATATTTTAATGCCTGCACAATGGCCCATTTCTCGTATATATTTAGCTTTTCCCAATATTTTGCTTTTATAAAAAATGTAATGAGCATTACTGTACATAAAATCTTCCTGTATTTTGGGGTTTTTTTTCTCCTAGGGTAGTTTAATCGAAATAACACCACCAGTGAGGAAAGACTTTGACTCCATGGTGTGATTGTCTCACGCATGGATTTTAACTCTATTCTTAGGGAATTTGAACACACTTGATTAAATTATTTGCTCTCCACCCAGATGTTGGGCATTGCTCAGTTAGATCCTTAGTAAGCTTTTGTATGTCTCCTGAACTTGTCTGGAAACATCAACTTTTGAATGCTAGTGACAAGATCATTAATTAAGTAATAAACTGTAAAAGTAGTACATGTAATGGATGGCAGCTTTTACTGGGTACATACTATGCGTCAAGCATTGTGTTAAAATTCTTATGTGGATTATCTAATTTAATATTTTTCAAGCTTTCCTGAACGTAAGATGGACTTGGACTTACAGTTAAAAATAACAGAATCTCAAGCCAAGAAGTCATTTAATGTCCCTGAACTTAGTTACTTCTATAAAATGGGCAAAAAGACTGGCACTGCCCAACTTATAGGGTTGTTGGGTAGTAATAAGGAGGTAAAATATTTACTAAAATGTTATAAAAGTTATAAAAGTCTATGTAAAGCAAGTTATTTTTTATTTTATTGCAGCAACATTGGTTTATAATAGTATATAAATTTCAGGTGTACATCATTATACTTCTTTTTCTGCATAGATTACATCACGTTCACCACCCAAAGTCTAATGATGGTCCATCACCACACGCATGTGCCTAATCATCCCTTTTGCCCTCCTCCTTCCTCCCTTCCACTCTGGGAACCACCAATCCAATCATTGTTTCCATGTGTTTGTTTGTTGTTGGTTCCATCTTCTACTTAGGAGTGAGATCATATGGTATTTGGCTTTCTCCCTCTGACTTATTTCGCTTGGCATAATACCCTCAATGTCCATCCATGTTGTCATAAGTGGCTGGAATTCATCGTTTCTTATGGCTGAGTAGTATTCCATTGTGTAGATATACCACATCTTCTTTATCCATTTGTCCCTTGATGGACACTTAGGTTGCTTCCAAGTCTTGGCTATTGTGAATAATGCTGCAATGAACACAGGGGCACACGTATCATTATGTGTGCATGTTTTCACCTTCTTTGGATAAACACCCAGCAGTAGAATAGATGGATTGCATGGTAGTTTTATGCCTAATTTTTTGAGGAATCTCCCTACTGTTTTCTGTAGTGGCTGCACCAGTTTGCACTCCCACCAGCAGGGTATGCGGGTTCCCTTCTCTCCACATCCTCTCTAACAAGTGTTGTTTCCTGTCTTGTTAATTATAGCCATTCTGACGAGAGTGAGGTGATATCTCATTGTAGTTTTGATTTGCATTTTCCTGATAGTTAATGATGTTGAACATCTTTTCATGTGCCTGTTGGCCATCTGTATATCTTTGGAGAAATGTCTGTTCAGGTCTTTTGCCCATTTCTTAATTGGGTTGTTAGTTTTTTTGTTGCTGAGATGTGTGTGTTCTTTATATATTTTGGATATTCACCCCATATCAGATATATGGTTTGCAACTATCTTCTCCCAGTTGTTAGGCTGTCTTTTCGTTTTGTTGATGGTTTCCTTTGCTGTGCGGAAGCTTTTTAGTTTGATGTAGTCCCATTTGTTTATTTTTTCTATTGTTTCCCTTTTCTGGTCAAACACAGTACTTGAAAATATGTTCCTAAGACTGATGTCGAAGAGGGTACTGCCTATGTTTTCTTCTAGAAGTTTCATGGTTTCAGTTCTTATGTTCAAGTCTTTATCTATGTTGGGTTAATTTTTGTGTATGGTGTACGATAGTGGTCTACTTTCATTTTTTTTTTGCATGTGGCTGTCCAGTTTTCCCAACACCCTTGTTGTAGAGACTTTCCCTTTTCCATTTATGTTCTTAGCTCCTTTGTCGAAAATTAGCTGTCCATAGATGTGTGGGTGTATTTGTGGGCTCTCCATTCTATTCCATTGATCTGTGTGTCTGGTTTTGTTCCAGTACCATGCCCTTTTGGTTGCTATAGCCTTGTAGTATACTTTGAAGTCAGGGAGGGTGATACCTCCAGTTTTGTTCTTTTTTCTCAGGATTCCTTTGGCTATTCTGGGTCTTTTGTTGTTCCATACAAATTTTAGGATTCTTTGTTCCATTTCTGTGAAAAGTGTTGTTGGGACTGTGATAGGGATTGCATTGAATCCGTAGATCACTTTAGGAAGTTTAGACATCTTGACTATGTTAATTCTTCTAATCCAAGAGCATGGAATATCTTTCCATTTCTTTGTGTCTTCTTCAATTTCTTTCAACAATGTTTTATAGTTTTCAGTGTACGGATCTTTCACTTCTTTAGTTAAGTTTACTCCTAGCTATTTTTTTCTTTTTGTTGCAATTGTTAATGGGATTATAGAGTTCATTTCTCTTTCTGCTGCTTCACTGTTATTTTGTATAAATACAACTTATTTTTATGTGTTGATTTTGTATCCTGCACATTTACCGTATTCATTTATTACTTAGAAAAGATTTTTGGTGAATTCTTTAGGGTTTTCTCTATATAAAATCACGTCATCTGCAAATAGTGACACTTTCACTTCTTTCTTTACAATTTGGATCCCTTTGTTTTCTTTTTCTTTCTTGATTGCTCTGGCTAGGTCTACCAATACTATGTTAAATAGGAGTGGTGACAGTGGGCATCCTTGTCTGGTTCTTGTTCTTAGAGGGATAGCTTTCAGTTTTTCACCATTCAGGATGATATTAGATGTCAGTTTATCATATATGTCCTGTATTATGTTCAGGGACTTTCCTTCTATACCCATTTTAATCAGAGTTTTTATCGTAAATGAATGCTGTATCTTGTCAAATGCTTTCTCTGTATCTATTGAGATGATCATACGATTTCTATTCTTCATTTTATTAATGTGGTGCATCACATTGATTGATTTATTGATGTTGAACCATCCCTGCATCCCTGGAATAAATCCCACTTGATCATGGTGTATAATCTTTTTAATGTATTGTTGAATGCGATTTGCTAGTCTTTTCTTGAGGATTTTTGCATCGATGTTCATCAGTGATATTGGCCTGTAATTTTCTTTTTTTCTGTTGTCCTTGTCTGGTTTTGGTATCAGTGCAATGTTGGCTTCGTAGAATGAGTCAGGAAACTTCCCCTCCTCTTCATTTTTTTTTTTTATAACAGTTTGAGAAGGATAGGTATTAAGTCTTTGAATGTTTAGTAGAATTCATCAGGGAAGCCGTCTGGTCCCTTACTTTTATTTTTTGGGAGGTTTTTGATTACTGTTTTGATCTCCTTCCTGGTGATTGGTCTATTCAAGTTCTCTATTTCTTCCTGATTCAGTTTTGGAAGGTTGTATGATTCTAAGAATTTATCCATTTTTTCTAGGTTATCCATTTGTTGGAATAAAGCTTTTCGTAGTATTCTCTTATAATCTTTCGTACTTCTGAGGTGTCCGTTGTAATCACTCCTATTTAATTTCTGATTCTACTTATTTGAGCCTTCTCTCTTGTTTTCTTGGTGAGTCTAGCTAAAGGTTTGTCAATTTTGGTTATCTTTTCAAAGAACCAGCTCTTGGTTTCATTAACTTTTTCTACTGTTCTTTTAGTCTCTATTTCATTTATTTCTGGTCGTATTTTTATTTTTTCCTTCCTTATACTGATTTGGGGCTTTGTTTGTTCTTCTTTTTCCAGTTCCTTTAGGTGCACTATTAGATTATTTATTTGAGATTTTTCTTGTTTGTTGAGATAGGTGTGTACTGCTATAAATTTCCCTCTTAGAAACGCTTTTGTTGTATCCCATAAATTCTGGCATGTTGTATTTTCATTTTCATTTGTCTCCAGGTATTTTTTGATTCCTCCTTTGATTTATTCATTGATCCAATCATTGTTCAGTAGCGTTTTGTTTAATCTCCACAGATTTGTGGCTGTTCTGATTTTCTTCCTATAGTTGATTTCTAGTTCATACTGTTGTGGTCAGAAATGATGCTTGGTATTACTTCTATATTCTTAAATTTATGGAGACTTCTTTTGTGGTCTAATATGTGATGAATCCTGGAGAATGTTCCATGTGATTTTGAAAAGAATGTGTATTCTTTGGTTTTTGGATGGAATGCTCTGTATATATCTACTGAGTCCATCTGGTCTAGTGTGTCCTTTAAGGCCAATGTTTCCTTATTGATCTTCTGTTTAGATGATCTATCCAGTGGTGTAAGTGGAGTGTTAAAGTCCTCTACTATTATCATGTTACTGTCTATTTCTCCTTTTTATGTCTCTTAATAATTGCTTTATATATTTAGGTGCTTCTACATTAGGTGCATAGATATTTATGAGTATTATATCCAATCTTGTTGGATCATTGGATTGTACCCTTGATCATTATGTAGTGCCCTTCTTTGTCTCTTGTTACAGTTTTTGTTTTAAAGTCTATTTTGTCTGATATGGGTATTGCTACCCCAGCTTTCTTTTCGTTGCCATTTGCATGGAGTATCTTTTTCCATCCCTTCACTTTCACTTTGTGAGTGTCTTTAGGTCTGATGTGTGTCTCTTGTATATAGCATATATATGGGTCTTGTTTTTTTTTTATCCGATCAGCCACCCTATGCCTTTTCATTGGAGCGTTTAGTCCATTGACATTTAAAGTAGCTATTGATAACTATGTATTTGCTGCCATTTTTAAAATTTTTTTTCTCAGTGTTTCAGTAGTTCTTCTCTATTCCTTTCTTTTCTTGCTCTCCTCCCTTGTGGTTTGATGGCTTTCATTAGTACTATGTTTGGGTTCATTTCTCTTAGTTTTTTGTGTATTTATTATAGGTTTCTGGTTTGTGATTACCATGAGGTTCATATGTGATAACCTATGTATACATAAATCTGTATTAAGTTGATGGTCTCTTTAGCTTGACCTCTTTCTAAAAGCTCTATTCTTTTACTCACCTCTTCCCACATTTTATGTTTTTGATATCATATCTAACCTCTTTTTTGTGTATTTTTATCTGTTACCCTCTTATCATGGAAATAGATAATTTTTTCCTATTTGTGGTCTTCTCTTTCCGCCTTAAATAAGTCCCTTCAGCATTTCTTGTAGTACTGATTTCTTGGTGACAAGGTCCTTTAATGTTTGCTTGTCTGGGAAACTCTTTATCTCTCCTTCCATTCTGAATGATAACCTTGCCAGGTAGAGTATTCTCGGCTGTAGGTTTTTTCCTTTTAGCACTTTAAATATATGATGCCACTCCCTTCTAGCCTGTAAGGTTTCTGCTGAGAAGTCAGCTGATAGCCTTATGGGCTTTCCTTTGTATGTAACTTGTTGCCTTTCTCTTGTGGCTTTTAGGATTCTCTCTTTATTTTTAAATTCTGGACGTTTTAATTACAATGTGTCTTGGTGTGGGCCTCTTTGGGTTTATCTTGTTTGTGCTCTCTGTGCTTCCTGTACCTGGATGTCTGTTTCCTTCCTTAGGTTAGGAAAGTTTTCAGCTATTATTTCTTAAAATAGATTCTCTGCCCCTTTATCTCTTTCTTCTCCTTCTGGAACACCTATAACACGGATGTTAGGGCATTTGATGTTGCCCCAGAGGTTCCTTAGACTGTCCTCACTCTTTTTAGTTCCTTTTTCTTTTATCTGTTCAGCGTGGGTGATTTCCTCTAGTCTTTCATCCAGCTTGCTGATCCACTCTTCTGTATCATCTACTCTGCTTTTGAGTCCCTCTGGTGAATTTTTCATTTCCAATATTGTATTCTTCATTTCTGATTGGTTCTTTTTCATATTTTCCATTTCTTTGTTGATGTTCTCACTAAGTTCATCCATTCTTCTCCCAAGATCAGTGAACATCCTTATGACTCTGTTTGAACTCTTTGTCAGGTAGATAGCTCATTTCTGTTTCATTTAGTTCTTTTTCTGGGGTTTTGTCCTGTTCCCTTACTTGGAACATATTCCTTTCCCTCTTTCTCTGTGCTTGTACCTATGTGTTAGGTTTGTCAACTACCTCTCCTGATCTCGGAGAGGTGACCTCACGTAAGTGCTGTCTTATGAGACCCAGCAGTGTGCTTCCCTCTCATTAGCAGTTCCACGTGTTCCAGGAGTGACCCCTGTGTGGGCTACATGTGTCCTTCTGTTGTGGCAGGGTTGTTCTTGCTGTAGGTGCCCAGGGAGGTTGAGCTGTTCCACTGGCCAGCTGGTTGTAATGCTCAGCTGCATGTGGTTGTTGTAGACCCTTCAATCTTTTTATCGAGTGCGGGGAGCCCCAGCACAGTTGGCTGCAAGGTCTAATAGCACATTCCTATTGCAGTTTTTCTGTTAAGTGAGTAGGCCTCCAGCATGGCTGGTTGTTAGGCTCAGAGGCTTACAATTGCTATAGGCCTCCAGCCTATAAGGCTCTTGTCAGCTCTCTGAGGATCGCAACTGGGTGGGACTGGCCCCGGGCAAAGGAGCTCCCAACTGTTTCAGGCTTTGGAGGGTGGGAGTGATCCCCTATGTGGCTGTTTGAGAAGCACAAGTCTTCTGTAGCTAACAAGCCCTACCACCCACAGGGCCACACACACTGCCGACACAGTCCTACTCATGCCCTAAAGCGGACCCAGTCATCACATGGCAGAATACCCACATACTCTACCAATGCCCCACATACTCCACCTGCTCTTTGTGCACACCTTGCCCCACAGAGGTGTACCCACTCGCCAGGCTGCAGAGAATCCAGGCACCTAGCCTATGCAGGCCCTCAAGTTGCCTGAGGGCTTGTTGTTGGATGGGGCCCGTTCCTCGGGCAGGCTGCTTGCCTTGGCTGAGCTGGATTAAATTGGTGCTCCAGTGGGTGGGGCAGACCTTGGGCTGACAGGCCACGGGGAGAACTCCAATTGCGTCTGCCAGTGTCTGTGTCAGGGTGCCTGCACCAGGTCACCACAATGGCTGCCGCCAATGTCTCAGTCCCTGGAGAGGTCTCACCTCTCACGGAGATGCACCCAGAGCCTATCAGGTGAGTCTCTTTTCACCAAAGGACTGTGCACCTTTCTTTCTGGTGATTTTAGGTTGCTTTCCAAAACAGGTGAATTTGTGTGTGGGCCCTTTAAGAGCTGGCTTTAATTTCCTTATGTCCCAGCTTTTCTGAGGGCATTCCTCATTGTTATTAGTAGGCAGCAAAGCCAGATATTATGACACTTGTCTCGGTTGTGCTAGGTCCAAAAAATGCTTATAGTGGCAACACTTCCTGGCTCAGGTTGCCTACTCCTCCAGGTAAGGCTGCATACCTTTGGATTGATCTTGCGAGGCCGTGAGGCACTGTAGCTTGTGAAGGTGGCTTTTTTTCTCTCCAAAAGGGAATATTTGCCTCTTTCACCTCAGTCAGGACTGTTATTTGTTGAGGGGTTCCTCTTATACAGTTTTCAGTTCTCTCTCAGGGGTAATTGTTCCAAGAGTAGTTGTAAGTCTGTTGTGTCCATGGGAGGAGGTGAGTTCAGAGTTTGCCTACGCTGCCATCTTGACTTCTTCTCCAGCATGTTCTTAGTATTGTTTTTATTGGTAATTGGAACAATACTTGTCTACACTTTCACAGCATTGAAAGCTTTGGTAGTTTATAAACCAATGTAATTAAAGCTTGGCCTGAGAACGTTGTATTTCATATTTCTTTATTTTTGAAACAGATCATTAAAACCTGTAGGGAAGAAAAAAATAAAGTTATTAACTCTACCATCATTGTTACTGGTAAGGAAAAACAGGTTAATGCATACCATGGGATATCACCCTATTGTACTGGAAATTCTACATATGAGTGGAAAGTATTTAAAGTTTATTGTGATGTTTCTTTGAGATATCACTTTTCTTTATTTACCATTCAAATGTAGGTAAGCAGGAAAGAAAACATAGCCTTTGTTACACCTGGGGGAAATGATTGAACATATTTTATTTCATGGCATACCAACAATGAAGTCAGTTATTAATAATTCTGTTTAAATAGGTTCAATGGTGGTTAACTATTGAAATTTACTGCATAACTGAGATATAATAAAAGGAAAGTAAAGGTCAGGTGGACATTTGGGAAGAAGAGATTAAAGGTAATCAGTTTCATTCGCCCCTCTAATATCTTTGAAACCTAGGCCATAATTTTGCTTCCTTAAAAGCTGGTCTAATTAATCTTGGGTTGTCATAATCTCCCCTTTCTATTAGTCACAACTGTCTTTATTCCTGTAATACTTTGCTGGCTTTTCTCTTCTTATATTTTTTTGTCATTAACCCATTTGCCACTAAAGCATCTTTCCAGGTAATCTTGACTGTGTTTGGATATCGGCCTAGGTATTTTTTCTGCTCAAGCATGCCCTACCAATGGGTCCATGGAAGAAGTTCTTCTTAGTCTAGCTCATCTTGCACTAACCTAACCCAAGGGGCTTGTTGAGGACATTTCTGGGTCGTAAAAGCCTCTCTTTCCAATTTTCAGCTTGGGATTTTTGAATGTAATACACTATGATGCCTCGCTGGAAGATAAAGAACGGGAAAAGTTTGGCATGGATTTTGATTTTGAAAAAGAAACGTGAAAGTGTATAAAGTATGAACCCAGATGCCTTTTGAATGGTGGGCCTTGTGCCTTTTTGTAAGAATGTGTTGCATGGGGTTCCCAGAGATTAAGACCAAGTAACAAAATAACATAACTGTTAGTAACACATGTTTCTCAAACTGACCAATACATTACAAATTTTTTTGAACAGTTTGCTACAACAGTTTGCTACACTCAAGCATTTCTGAATACTCAACAATGTCAGAGTTCCCAGCCTCGCATTTTAAAGATAGAAGATTGTATCTTTAGGTGTGTGCTGGAGTCAATTAATCCCAAGTGTAAAGCACTCAGTTTTGAGAGAGAAGAACCAAGAAGAAATGAACCAATTTGCTTACTACCAGTCATACAGAAAGACAAACCAAGCTAAAGAGTGTTATAATCATTTACATTGCCCCAAAGTCAGAATTTGCAGACAAGCTAAAGTGATATTGAAATTAAATATGTCACAAGTTCATTCTTGTTTTTGCTGTTATTATTTTATTAGTCTTTCTCTCTTGTAGGGCGATCAAGGTGATTTAGTCTTGTTTATAAAAATAATATAGCACTTTGCAGTCACTAGATATTGTTTTTGTTTTCTTTAAAAAAAGCATATAAAATGCTCCTGTCTTAGGATTTTCTTAAAATTCATGCTATTCTTGAATAAATAATATAAACCATCCATACATATTTATACAAAGTATCTTTTCTTTGTGTTTTTGCTTAGGCTGTCCCTTCTGCTTGGAATCCCATTATCTTCTCTTGCCTTCCTGGTAAACTTCCACTTACTCTTTGAGACTCAATTGTGCTTCAGGAAGCCTTCCAAGACCTTTACAGAGAGAGACTTGCTTCCTCTTCCGCATTCCCATAGTATTTCATTCATGCCTCTATTAAAGCACTTATCATATTGCTATAATTATTTGTTACAACACTGCCTCCTCCACCAGAATGTGTGGCTCTGGAGGAAAGGGACTACATTCCAGTTTTCTGTGACTATTTAGAAAAGAGTAAATACTTATTACATGTTTGTTGAATAAATGGATTACTATTGTAGATCTAATTGATTCTTGCTGGCACCTGAGTTTACTGAGTTCCATGGGACCACTGAAGGCAGTGTGCCCTGGTGCCAGGAAAGGGAAATAGAATAGTTCGCTAAGTAGAGTCCATAGTTATTTGGACAGAAACAGAAGCTAGAGTGGTAGTTTTCAAAGCTGGCTGCAGATTAGAGTCACCTGGGGAACCTTTAAAATGATCAATGCCTGGCCCCATCTCACACCCACTTAAATCAGAGTACTGGGGGTAGGGCTCAGGCATTGATAGATATTTAAATCTTTCCATATGATTCTAATGTGCAGCCAGGATTGAGTACCACTGAGCTTGAGGTTGAGGAACCAGGTTTGTCAGATAGTACCCATGCTGAAACGGAAACAGGAGAGGAGAGAAGATACAGCTACAAAGTCGAGAACTTCAACCCAGGAATGAAATAAAGGTTGATGTAAATCCATGAAGCAGGGAGGAGCCCAGATCAGCACATGGAATGAAAGGCTGATTAATGCCCAGTTCAATAATAATAGTTGGATAAGAGTCAGAAGTCAGACATGCAGACATCAGAGATGGTCAGAGAGCAAGGTTTCTAATTGTAACAATCAGTGCCAGAGATTACAAATTCCTTTTGAGCCATGATTTTGGTCCATCTAGACTGACGAACTTACAGGGTCTCACCTCTGCTGTCAAGGAGCTCCGAAACAAATTGTGTTTGTTATAAAACCAGAGGTTTTGTATATGCATATAGTCCTTGTTTTTCATATTACTCCCCTCACCAGCTTTGTAAGGTTTTGAGAAGAAACTTAGGGAAACACAATTTCCAACAAAATTTCTCCCTTCCCCCTAGTTGTTATTATTACTATTTGATGCAGTAATCATGTCAGGCCAAAGTTAAGTGAAAGAACCCTTGGGTACAAAGATCCAATGACTCTAATATAATACATTAAAAATATAAGTATTGCAGCCACTATGGAAAACAGTATGGAGATTCCTAAAAAATTAATAGAACTACCACATGATCCAGCTATTCCACTTCTGAGTATGTATCCAAAGAACACGAATACACTAATTCAAAAAGATATATGCGCCCCTATGTTCATTGCAGCATTATTTCACAATAGCCAAGACATGGAAATAACCTAAGTGTCCATCAATGGATGAATAGATAAAGAAAATATGGTATAGATATACAATGGAATACCACTCAGCTATAAAAAAGATGAAGTCTTGCTACTTGCGACAACATGGATGGATCTTGAGGGTATTATGCTAAGCAAAATTAATCAGACAGAAAGACAAATACCATATAATTTCCCTCACATGTGGAAAATAGAAAAAAACAAAAAAACAACAACAAACAAACACATAGATACAGGGAACAGACTGGTGGTTACAAGAGGGGAAGGGGTGGGGGGAGGGTGAAAGGGGTAAAGGGGGACATTTGGATGGAGACAGATAGAAACTAGACTTTTGCTGGTGAACATGATGTAGTGTATACAGAAGTCAAAATATAATGATGTACCCCTGAAATTTATATAATGTTATAAACCAATGTTACTTCAATAAAAAAATATATATAAGTAGATTGACAAGTGCAGTTAGTACTAGAGAGTTGAAAAAGAAGTAAAACAAAGTAATTTGCTATGTGTATCAAACACTTTGTTATATACAACATTACCTTTGGAAGATCTTATTACCTAATTTCACATGTATTTGTGTGAGATATTATTTAGTTATGGCTAAGCAGACTTATTTCTAAGTGTCTATCTCTACATACATTTCACAACAAAAATTATTATGGCACATATCGAGTTAAAATGCCCCTCTTAAAGGCAAGCTTTTTTAGTGTTGCATTCAAAATACAAGATCCCTGATGCAAGACTCTCTGATAGCTAACTACTTATTTGCCATGTTTCCTTAGTTTTACCACGTTTTCCATTGCAATAATTTATGTTTAGGGAAGTATTACAAGGACTTAGAAGTCAATGGATTTGGGAATAAAGAAGTCACTGGTGATATAACAGAAGGTAGTTTCAGTGGCATGGGGTCTTAGCCAGATTACAAAGCATTGAGAAGTAAAGGAGTGGTAGCAAAACGCAAGCAATAAAAATAAGTTCTGGTTTTTTACAAGTTTAGAAGTAAAAGAAGATGCAAAGCTGAGTGGTAGCTGGAGAAAGGAGTAGTGTTGAAGTAAATTTTTATTTTAGAATATTTATAGGCTTAGAAAGAAGTAGAAGAAAATTAGAGATTAAAGATAAAAATCAAGAGAGGGGATCCAAAGAGGCTTATGCACCCCTATGTTCATTGCAGCATTATTCACCATAGCCAAGAAGTGGAAGCAACCTAAGTGTCCCTCGACTGACGATTGGATTAAGAAAATGTGGTATATATATACAATGGAATACTACTCAGCCATAAAAAAAGACAAAATCGTCCCATTTGCAACAACATGGATGGGCCTGGAGCATATTATGTTAAGTGAAATAAGCCAGAAAGAGAAAGACAAACACTGTATGATCTCACTCATATGTGGAATATAAACCAACACATGGACAGAGAAAACTGAACTGTGGTTACCAGGGGCAGGGGGGTGGGGGGTGGGCACAAGGGGTGAAGGGAGTCATATATATGGTGATGGACAAACAAAAATGTACAACCCAAAATTTCACAATGTTAGAAACCATTAAAACATCAATAAAAAAAATCAAGAGAGGGGGTGCCACAGAGACTGCTAATTGTACCTCAATTTCTCAGTAATAGAAATCTCATATTTTATCTGGACGTGTGCAAAGGTATATCCCCTTTGCAGCTAGGTGTGGCTGTATAACTAAGTTATGGTCCATGAGATGTAAGCAGAAGTGATATGTGCACTTCCAGGAAGTGTTCTTAAGAAGAAGGAGTGTGCTTTTCTATACTTTTTGGTTTCCTGTTGGCTGGAATACGGACCTAATGGGTAGAGCTGTGTGTCTTGGCCCATGAGAGAGACTTTGAGGTGGAGGCAGTATGTTGGGAACGGAAGAGGAACAAGATAGAAAATTTGTGACCCGATGGTTATGGAGCTAATCTACCAGTCTTGGGCTGTTTCTGTTTATCTTAGAAGGGATCTTCTATCTTGTTTAAACCACTGTTATTTTGGGTTTTCTATCACTTGTGGTGAACCTGAATCCTAACTAATACAGCAGATAACTGATATAGGGATGAGATTGAAATTAAAGTGATAGGTTTTACTCGACAAGAAGGGAGGATATGTCCCTTACTTGAGATAGGACAGAAAGAAGAGAGAACACCTAGGATTCCAGAATATTTTTGAGATTGAAATGATCTCTTATGTTATATGGCCTCAATGATCTCAGTAAAAAAGAAAGTCATTATCTGAAGGTGCAGATCAGATTTGGTGTTAGAGAGTGAAAGAAACTTTAGATCAGTGCTACTCAAATTGTGGTCCCTGAACCAGCATCATCAGCATCACCTGATCATCAGCATCAACTCTTTAGAAATGCAGAATCTTTGACTCTACCCCAGACTTACTGAATCAAAACTCTTGGGGGTGGGGTCCAGAAATACATGTTTTAAGCAAGATCCCCAGGTGATTTTTATTACATTAACATTTGAGGAGCACTGGTCTATGAAAACCGCTGTGGAGGAGCCAATAGAGAATTCATTAGTAACATACAAAAGTGCATCTTTTGAGATGTGAATAATAATCCTTGAAGTTCTACTGTGAATATGGTAAAGATGATATTAATGTTATTGATGATGATGACTTATTTAGGATGTAGGTATGAGAAAACTTCCACAAGTTACAGGATTTCTCTATGGCTAAGCTGACTTTGTATCATACTTTCACTGCCCTCCAAAATAAGACAGAGCAAGACAAGTTGTGTTGGCATTGATTTCCAAATTACTATAACTCTTTGACCTACCTGAGCTATCCAATTTTAGATGGTAAACCATTTGAAGGCACAGATCTTGAGTTATTTGCATTAAGTTTCAAGATACTTGTTTCTGGCCACTCAAATGTACATAAACAACATACAAAGCAAAACTGCTAAGACTACAATTCCAGCCAATCTCCTATTCTTGTTTTTTTGGTTGGTTGTGGGAAAACACTGGAGAGTGAGGACCAAAAATTGACTCCTCCTTTCTGAAACAAGCTTATTTATAGCTGGGATTAAAATTTAGGGTCCCATAGTTCCAATTCTGTGCCTATTTTAATCTTTTTGTCTTTCTCTATAATTGAATATTTTGTGTTGGGCTAGGGTCAACATTACAAAGACTTTTTTTTTTTTCTGAGGAAGATTTGCCCTGAACTAACATCTGTTACTAACCTTTCTCTTTTTGCTGAGGAAGATTTATGCTGAGCTAACATCTGTTGCCAATCTTCCTCTTTTTGTTTGTGGGCCTCTGTCACAGCATGGCCACTGACAGACGAGTGGTGTAGGTCTGTGCCTGGGAACCGAACCTGGGCTGCCAAAGCAGAGCGCACCAAACCTAACCACTAGGCCACCGGGGCCGACCCACAAAGACTTTTTAAAACATCAATGGGGATGTAAAATATGCATCGATTTATTCATATTTACACTGATATCCCCTTCAATAGTTTTTAAAAAATGACTTAAAGTTTCTACTGCACTAACTCCAATAAACTCTCCAAATCTCTTACATTTTCAGCTACTACAAAAATACATAAAACTAAAATTATATCAAGATACCTCCAAATGAAAAACAAACAAAAAGAATAATGTGAAAATAAACTCAGATTTTTAAACTCTGAAATACTCAGTTTGTCTTTGGCATGGGATTTGGGCAAAATGTCAGCTGTTTGATCTGAATCAGTTTACTCATCTCATCTTGCCTTAAACAGCATATGAGGACATGTCAAATCTGAATTAATGTAGGAAAAGGGATAGGATGATAAGGAAAAAGAATTATTTTGTTTATATGAAACTATTCTGGTCACAAGACAAAAAAAAAAAGGAAAGTAAGTCTGACCTATGGCTAATATCTATTTATTTGTGATCATAATCAGCTTCTTGTCCTAAGTTTCTATGGATATAGGATTTCGGCTTTTATATAATTACTGTGATGCTCACTAAGATACCATTTACTTTTATTAGTATTTTAAATCAATCCTTTGCTAATTTAAGCAAAGGGCTTTGGTAGCTAAATGCACTTAAATTGAAATCTATACATCATGGAAAATGCGTAATGACTTAAATAAAGACTCCAAATGTGGTACTAATGGCCTTGCCAGACCCAAAAAGTATTGTTCCTCAGCAGGGATTCATTTGTGACATGACCATTGATCATTGAACCATACAAAGAAAATAGTTTCAAAAGAGGTTGAGTGGGGTCAGCAGTGTATCAGTCTCCTACACATCTTTGTTCCAACACTGTTTTTCTTTCTAGTGGCTTGTCTAATGATGCTGGTGAAACATTTCACATGTTGCACTATAGACAGAAATATTTTTAGTAAAGCAATGAGGCTCTAATAGAAAAAATATGATAATAACACCTTGCACTAGTGACCCTAAATATTGGCTGGAACTCATGTATTCAGAGAATTTGTAACAACCACAACAATAATATCTAATACTGAGTGTTACTTTGTTCTAGATAGGGCTACAGCTTTATATAAATTATCTCCTTTAAACCTCACAGTACTTCTATGAGGTAGGTACTATCATTATTCCTACTTTAGAGATGAGGAAACTAAGACTCAAGGAGCCCAAGGCCACATTGCTGCTCAGTTGCAGAACCAAGATTAGAATCTACCTTTTTCTCCCTCTAGAGCTCTTGATTTTAACCACTACTTCTCTAAACTGCTTAATTGTGACTATCAGGAGTGGCAGCTGGGTTATTTGTAACTTGAATTTTACTATTTTTTAAATCCATATTCTTGTGTACAACATGGAATCAAATAAACACACCATTAATTCTATTTGGTAATTCTATTTGGCAAAGTGACAGACCAAATTCATGGATATGTTGACTGAACTGGCCAGTCAATTCAGTCACAGTAGCCAGTCTGGTCATTCATGGGAAAAAGCAGCCCTAAGGCTTCACAGAAGTCTTACTGTAATCCTTCAATGGCTTTTGAATAGCAAATATACTGCCCTGATTGGCCTTTTAGGAGGGAAAATTGCTGTTTCTTTCTTGCATGAAATACTTAGGCCACGATTTGGTGGGGAGTGGCGTGGTGGTGGTGGTGGTAAATTCTACTTCAGACAGCACTGCAGATAGAGTCCAGCCCAGAAAATCTTTTTGATGATAACAATCTTAATTTCATCTGTACTGATTTCATATGTACTAATTTGTACCTGTACTAATTTGGATGTTTTACTTTCAAATATTTATTTGGAAAAGAGGTTGACCCTATAATTGTTTAACGACCTCTGTCTGCTTTCTAATCATTCTGTAGTTCTCCTACCAAAAGACTCATCCTAACCCTGTATTTAATTGCCTATGAATTTCTCCATTCTCTCCCACTAGAATGCAAACTCCACAAGGGGCAGTGGAGCAGGGGCAGTGTCTCTCTTGTTTGCAGTGGTATTCTCTGTAGCTGCCATGATGCCTTGAACAGAGTAATCACTCAATAGTTTTTGAATGAATGAATGAGATAGCAAAGACATATTTGCTGCTTCTGGGCAAAGAGTATTTTTCACTCAGAGTTGCCATCCAAAGTGTAGAACATGGAATAGCATGAGCAAGAACATGCAGTCATTCTCAGCCCTGGATGCACCTTAGAGTCACCTGAGAAGCTTTTCAAAATATTTTGAAAAAATGCCGGGGCCCACGTCGAACCGAGACTGAATATCTGGGGGTGATTCTGATTCGGTGAAGTTTGACAACCTCTGTTGTTGAGCATACAAATCACCTGGGGATCTTGTTAAAATGCAGATTCTTATCCAGAGGTTTGGATTGGAGTCTGAGATTATGCATTTCTTAAAAGCACTGCAGTGATGCCCATGCTACTGATTCATGAACCATAGGTTAGATAACAAAGAGCTAGAGGATAAACAACGGCAAGGTTTAGACTTCCTTATAAGCCTTGAGGGTCAAGCTATGTTTAGGGTCAGAGGGATGAGCTGGGTAAAGGATCACTTAGCATGTGTTAGGCACTGAACTAAGAGATTGCATGTATTATTTCATGTCTAAGAAGAGCAGGTGTGAGATGCTACTTAACAGTGAGGCAGATTGCTGTAGGGGTAGAAAGCATAGCATTGGCCTAGGCTCACTGAGGTATCTTTTGAATTCCTCAAATATCACATTTTCTATTGCTGTTGTTTCCCCACTCTGACTCGGCATGGGGCTCTGGTGCTCAATAAAGGCATGTGTTCTGTATCTAGACTAAGAATTTGGGTGAAGTTTGGAAAATAGTTGAATATTTGAATATTTTCACATATTGAGATTTGGCATGCATAGACACAGCGAGAGGCCCAGGGTTTGTTTATATGATTTAGGGCCTCAGTAAGCATTTGCTCTGAGACTATAGTTTATTTGCTCAAACCCTGACATCTATTCTTAAAGAAACAATTCCCTATGTAGGGAACAGAACAGATGATAAGCAGGCAATATCCTTTTCCTCTAAATTTTATGGATTATTAGTTTCTTGGAATAATAATTAATTCAGGACAATAGAATCATAAATGATATCTTGGATTCACACTTTTCTCCACAAATAAAACTCTGCAGCATGGAACCCCACAGCAAGGGGAATGGAACCCAAAACTGCAAGACACATCTGCTTATAAAATCAGGTTTTCATATAATATCTCTCCCACTCTCTCTTTCATTAGCCTACTATCTATGTCTTTGTCATTTTTTCTTTCTTTTTCTGCACGAGGTCACATATTGGATCACACTCTCATGCTTTTTTCTGTACTTTGTATACACATATTTGTAACTTTGAGTCTTTGTATGAGTCTGTCTGTAGGATAAATTCCAATTTGAGGTGGAATTGCTAGGCCATTGAACATATGCAACTTTTAGGGGAATTTTCCTTCTTGCCTCTTTTGCCCAGGTAGGAAGACATATTCTGTTCTATTTCTAATTATGTAAACCCCAATATTCTCATGGCAACATTCTGTGAGGTTTGTATAAGGCTTTGCTGTCACTGATGACCTTATAGTCTATTGGAAGGGGGGGCATATTATTAAACAGTCAATTACATTATACTGTGTGCTAAGTTAGGGGAAGTATAGAGTGATGTAGAAGCATATAACAGGGGAACTAAATCCTCACTTGATGGGGCTGGCCATGGAAACCCTCCTGAAGGAGATGACAGTTAAGCTGGGACCTAGAAGATGAGTGAGTGGGGTGGACGAGGAGGGGTCCAGGCAAAGGTAATAGCATATGCAGAGGCTCAGAGTCATTTTAGAGCATGCCACCTTCAAGGAACCAAAAGAAGTTCAGTAGAGCTGGAATATGGAGTACTGAGTCAGGAGTGAGTCGAGAGGTTAAATCACAAGGGGCGTTATACGTCAGGCTAAGAAATTTGAGAGCAATGCATGCAATTGAAGGGTTTTAATTAGGGATGTGACATGATCATATTTACATTTTAAAAGCATCACTCTAGCTGCTAGGGATGAATAGATAGAAAGAGGGCAGGATCAGAGGAAGGAAAACCAACTAAGAAGCCAGTATTCGGATGATAATGATGGAGACTTGTGATTTTTCATCAGCTTTTTAAGCTTTTATCTCTTTGAAGCGGCCAGGTTTTTTGTTCCTTCAAAACCAGCTGTCTTTATAGATTCTTCATTTAGCCTATCACTCCTCAGCTGGCACTCCAATCCCATGCTTACTAAAACAAAATAAGCAGAGGTTCATTGTTCACTCCGTTTTCTATATCTTCTTCCCAAGTCTGGAATGGGCTTTTTCCACACATGATTTGGTGTACATCCCCTCTTTCCTTGCATCGATAGTGATCGTTAGACCTAAGTATCCTAAAATGTTTTGTAGGTTGGATTCTTCCAAAAGTAAACTCTGAGATAGAGATAAGCATTCAAAAAGTTTATTAGGCAGAGCTCTCAAAATCAACAACTGTGCGAGAGAAGAGAAAAGAAGGAAAGGAAATAAAAAAAGAAGGGAAGAAAACAAGAGTGGGCAGAGAGAGAAGTTGGGCTGTGACACAGTCTCAACAAAGGCCTCAACCTACTCCAAGGTGAGCTCTGAAACTGGAACATTCCTTTAGAATTGTCCCACATTGTTATGAGCTGTCAGGGCTTTATACTTCTGTCTTGACCAGTCCTGGAACGTATGCGGTCCCTGAGAAGGGGTTATGAACTTGGGAAAGGCAGTTCTTTCCAACTAATGGCAATTTGTGGAGAGGACCGGCAGCTGGGTGCACTCAGCCAGAAGCATTCCCAGAAGCTGAGGAATAAGCCCTTCAGTCCTTAAGCGGAATCTGGAGTGCATCACAACATCCACTACGAAGGTTTTCCTTGGAATAACAATTCTGTGAGACGTTAATTGGTGTTCAAAGAAAAATATTACTTCTGTGGTCAAATAAGTTTGGCAAATGCTAGGCTATACAAGTTTCTTTACTGAAAGAATTCTTAGAAAATTAAATATGCTGGTATGCATGGCGAGTCTCCAATGGGGAATAGAATGTGTAGAAATAGCAACCATAGGTGACCAGAGAACATTTTTTTTTTTTTTTTTTTGCTGAGGAGGATTTGCCTTGAGCTAACATCCATGCCCAATCTTCCTCTATTGTTTAGTATGTGGGCCACCAGCACAGCACAGCACGACCACTAATAGAGTGGTGTAGGTCTGTGCCCATTAGCTGAACCTGGGCTGCTGAAGTGGAGCACACTGAACTTAACCACTAGGCCACCGGGGCTGGCCCCTGAGAACACATTTTTTTGAAGAATATCTCTTAAGCATAGCGCCACTAAACATCAGTTTGAGAAATGCTATTCCAGAGGCAAAGAAGACAGAATAAATACTATGGTCGTGGGGACCTGGAGCTCGGTTATCTCAGATTTTGTCTCAATGGTCCAACATAGCAAATAACCCATTTTGGTTCAACTATTAGCAAGGTCTATCGCTCTTGATTAGATTGCTATAGACTATTAAGTCTGATCCACAACTAAATCAAACAGAACTTATTTCTTAATGAAAGTCTAACTTAGTATGAAGACAAAATGTTTGCTTTATTGTTGACCATGTTTCCTCTCATTCTGATGGGCTTATGGGGTCAATGTGGGTTTTTGTTTTTGGATATTGACACCCGTGACAACAAATGCAACATTGTTTTCAAGAAAAACCTGTCGTGTAATGGTATTACTGTATGATACAAGGAGACTTTGAAAAGAATTCAGAGTCAACTGGAACTTTTCTCAGCTCAATCCCATGTCAACTTTTGCGTCTCTGTGATCATTGATTCAATCATTAAATCTGTCTTTTCAGTGCTCAATTCTTAAAATAGTTCTTACCTCAGGACGTCTGCTTACCTGACTTTCATATAATCAATTAAGATTAAGTTAGAATCAGACAAAAGACAGTTTCAGACATAAAAAAAGAAACTCTTTACTGAAATGTGCTACCTGTACTTGAGAAAATTCGTGGGCAGGAAGACATAGTACTCTAAGAATACACTTTGAGAGAGAGAAATATTTACCTTCAGAAATGGTATATTTACCTTCAAAGAAGGCCCTGAATGCCCACTATGATCTGAAACTACTTTTGTTATAAGCATCATGGCATTAAGCTTTCTCAAAGTCAGAAGGAAATAACATGTGACTTTGAACATGAATTTTCAGTATCACACAGGGGCGTATCTGTGTGTGTGTGTGTGTGTGTAGAGGGATAGAGAAAGAAAGAGAGAGAGAAACTTGCTTAGAAGTAATCTAGATTATTCTATAGGAGTTTATCAATGGGATAAATTTTGGCTGGAAAATCATTATTTCCTATTTCAAAATTAATTACAATGCTTTATAGTCCTAATATGCTTATTTTTGGTTTGTCAGAGGTTATTTGAACCTTTCTGTCAACCTAAGCTTATTAATCCTGGGCAGTAGGATTTTGTTTTATTTTGTTATCATTTTTATCAAAATAGTGTCAGTGCCTCTTCTTGACCAAGTTTTCATTTTTAAAAATGGTTCCTCAAAGTAGAACTTTTTCAAGCTGTATTTGATTGCTGCAGGAACCAACTGGAGAAAAAAGCTTAATTGATTCAGACTCAGCTAAATAGAAATACAAATGAAGTTACATGTTCAGAAGTACACTGGCTTTTGAAGATATCCAACACAAGATAAACTACATTTTAGGGAAGTGAAAAAGGATTTTTTAAAATGAATTATTCAAGGCCTATTAGGATGTGCTTCCTAGAGATTTGGCAACCTACTCTTTTTCAGTCAAAAACAACTTTTGATTGATGATGTGCTGTCCGCATGGTCCCAATCACCCCATCTTTTTCATAGAAGTCACTGAGGCCAGCACATTATGAGAACTAGCACTAGTGAAGAGGCTAGGATATCGGAAATCTGGGGACAGTGACATCAATAAAGTCACAAGTTGCCTGGCAGAAAGGAAGTGAAGCTTTATCCTTCCTTGACCCCAGGTTCCCCTTCCAAAGAAATGAGATGCTGTTGATATCAAAATATCATCACTCTCCTTTTTTTTTACCATCATTCCCACCCAGACAAAAAGAAAAGATTTCATTCAGCTAGTTTCCCTGCATTGCAGATGTTCTGTTCTTAATGTTTATTTGTTTGCTTCAGTTTTACTAGCATTTCCCTTTTGTATAATGTGTAAATATGATCCATAGAAACTTGGGAAGTAGGAAATCAAAACACTCATTGGGCCGATGATGTTTACAAAAATTTGAAAATAAGAAAGAGAATTACTAACACTAGTGCAGCAGCTCTTAGCACAAATACAGGTGAGCCCAGACTTTGAAATAACCAACTTACAAAAGACATATGTAAACAAGAGGACTCTGAGTCTTGGCCTTCTACTCCTAGGCTGAGTCCTGATGTTATTTCCTCATCGGGAGACATTGGAAAGAATCTTAGAGCTTTTAGGAATTATTCAGGTTCAGCTGTGAGTAGCAGGACAATTTAGGAGAACAGGCTCCAGGACAAGTTTTCAGGGAAACCCAACCTACTGGTGGTTGGTTGTCTGCCCTAGATTTTGTCTCCTTCCTCTTACTGTGTGAATACTTTCACTTTAATTTGTCATGCTATCTGAATTAGGGATGGAGGACATACATTTTGAAAACGAACATACCTTTGGGAGAATCAGTCACACTTTGATGTGAATTAGTTCAATAACATACATTGCTCCTGATGAACTGGCTAAGACTGGCTGCTCTGTTTTATTAGGGTAAACCGAAGTAGTTAATTTTGGCTCATCGCTGGAGAGGGAAATTGGATTAACACAATAGTGCAGGGCTTCTAAATGGAGGAACGTTAGGAAATGCCTTAAGAGGATAGAAAGAGACTATTTTTTCTTTCATCACCATTTTCCAAATCAGATGCCACATGATCCCCAACTTCCTACAGCTTGGAACCATACAGTATTATTAACATAGCTATATTGTGAGTTAACTAAGCATCTGTCATTTAGCCGAGTAAATTGATAATCATTTATAGTATTGTTTATTAATTCACAGTGATAAATAAGTATCACAGTTGCTGAAATACTCGAAGTCTGTACCACCAGCACTTTTTCTCCCAGTGAGCACTTACATGGAACAAGTCAGAAAGCTGTTTGGTGAAAATGGAATAAAAACAAGGTCTGAAGGGAGCTAAGCAATTCTCTAATCCAATCCTTCCTGATACCACTCAAATGTCTAAACCCTATTTCCATATTTCTCTCCAGTAAAGAAGTTTGTACTCACAAATAGGTTTTATGTGACTCAACAAATAAAGAATTCAAAAGCCAGTTGCTGCTTTTAACAAGTTTTCCTAAATAGTCTTGGGTATAGATGCAATTTTCTTCGTTTTCACATTCAGTTGAATGATGAGATTAAATTTCAATTTAGATGCAATCCAACTATGAATTTCATATGATGTGTCCAATCTTGTGCTAGGGTGCTACAAGGGACCTAAAGCCATTATATCAGAAGGTTCTAGTCTACTATTGTGATGGTTAAATTTATGTGTCAACTTGACTGGGCTAAGGGATGTCCAGATGGCTGGAAAAACATTATTTCTGGGTGTGTCTGTGAGATTAGGTTCTGAATTGGTAGACTGGGTAAAGAAGATCACCCTCACCAAAGTTAGGGGGCACCATTCAATCAGTTGAGGACCAGAATAGAACAAAAACAAGGAGGAAGGGGGAATTTGCTCTCTGCCTGAGCTGGGACATCCATCTTCTCCTCCTCTGTGACATTAGTGCTCCTGGTTTTCAGGCCTTTGGACTCGGACTGGGACTTAAACCATTGGCTCCCCTGGTTCTCAGGCCTTTTGACTCTGACTGAATTACACTACTGGCTTTCCTGGGTCTCCAGCTTGCAGACAGCAGACTGTGGGACTTCTCGGAGTCTACAATAGCATGAGCCAATTTCTATAATATATACATCTCCTATTGGTTTTTTTTCTCAGAGGAAACCCTGACTAATACAACCATTTAGTCACAACTCCTACCATCCAAGTAAAATCAGGGTAGCCCCTTAGGAATGATTCTTCCTGGCCCTTCCTTGGTCATGCTACAAAATTTGTAGTTTACAGTGCATTTTTGGTGGCTTGTGACAACCCAATACTGTGAAGTGGAAGAATTCAAAGTCACCAACTATGCTGCTGGAGACCAGCAGGCATAAAGGATCAGGTCCTCCTTTTAAAGATATAGCCTTATTTTCCCCCAATGGCTAGGCGGTTGTTTCAAAATAATTCGATATTCCACCATTTACCCTCTGATTTTAAATATCATATCCCTTACTAAATTTCCAAGTTATTAGCATTTATTTTTGGATTCTTTCTTGGGTTTCACTGTTGTGTCTGTCTCTTCATTCACAAAGTAAAAATGTTTTAATTGTTTGAGCTTTATAATACATTTGAAAATATCTGGCAAGGCTAGCAATTACGTTTGTGGGTATTATCTTGGGTATTCTCCTGGGAAAGTATCCTCATGTGTTTATTTTGTTGTGTTTGATCTTTGAGAATCAGCTTAGCTGGTTCTAAAAATATCCTTTTAGTATTTTTATTGGGATCATGTTAAATGTATAGACTATTTCAAGGATTTACTTTTCCTATCCACAAACAACGTATAAGGTATACATTTATTTATATTTATTAAACTTTTCTATGTTTTTCAGTGAAATTTTGAATATTTCTCCCTGTGCATTTATTATCATCTTTTAGATATTTTATGTTTTAATTTTTAGTTGCCTCCATAGCTATGTTTATGTTACCTTTTTCATTCCTTACTTTATATAGTCTCTATATTACACTTGACTAGCCAGAGCTTCATGGATTTTACCGGAATTTTCACAGAACTCTCTCGTAGTGCTTATTATTTCTTCTGTTCTCTAAATCATAAGTTTCTGATTTAATCTTTACTAATTCTTTATTTCTGTTTTTCTTGGATCTGTTTTGTCCTTTGCTAGCTTTTAGAGTTAGAGTCCAAGTGATATATGTTTTCGTTCTTCATATTTAATAAGAAGAACATTTATAGCTATGACTTATTGTGAATACAGCTATGGGAATACTCCATACTTTTGATATGTTATTATTTTCTAAATCACTGGATTTCTAAATCATTAGTAATTAGTTTTCTAGATCATTGGTATAATTACAGTATCTTTTATTTTCTTCTTTGAGCCATAAGTTACTTAGAAGTACATTTCTTATTTTCATAATTCAATTTTCTTGAATTTTTGTTTATTTCTACTTTTATTGCATTGTGGTCAGAGAATGTGATCTATATATTTTGTACTTTGGGGAAATGATCATAGTCTAATCAATCAGAAGGAAGTTGCACTTTTATTGTATAAGGTACACTGTTTAATATCTAACTAATAAATCACCTCATTACTGTTCTTATTTATATTATTTATCATTGTTTATTTCTTGTGCATTTGACAGACATGATTTAAAAATCCAACTCTACCATTTACTAATCGTAGCCTTGAGCAAATTACATAATCCTTCCATATGCTTCATCATTCAATTGAACCCAGCTCATGGACTGTTATGAAGGTTATATAGTTTAGTGTACATACAGTGTTTTGTATGCTGCTTAGAACACAGTAAATGCTTTTATCTAATAATTATTTATTCATATTTTTGCCAATGTCTTATTTTGATTTTTAACCCAATGTGAAGATCTTTGTTTTCTAACAGGTGAATTTAAATCTTTAAGCTTTGTTATTGTTTTAATGGTCTTCCTTCCTTCCTTCCTTCCTTCCTTCCTTCCTTTCTTTTGTTTCTTTCTTTCCTTCTTCTTTCTCTCTCTCTGAAGCTCTTTTCCTCTTTCTATTGTTTTTTATATTTTACTATATAGAGCATGCTTTGGCATTTTTTCTTCAGTTATTTCAAAATACACAGTTTGTTTACCTTTAAGCACCGTTTAGATCTGAAGCCTAAATTTGGGAGTGGAACTAGAGAAGAAGTGTGAATCGGAGAGGCTTTGGACAAAAATCCATCAGTGTTTTAAAACTTGTACCAAGTAGGATGCTCTCAATATGGTAAAATTGAGATGTGCACTTTAAGGCAACTGGGTGGGTTTTTTGTTGTAAAGGACAGAAAAGGGTATTTTAAGTGAGATCATGAATTCTTTGGTACAGCCTGAAACAGACTCTTCTCAGCTGGCCAGTCCATTTCACAAAAGTAGCTTTTCAAGCCTCTCCTGAAAGTGGCAGTATATTTTGAAAAGAGCAGGTTTTTTCCCCCCTTCAACCCCTGGGGCTTTGGAGTACCTTTTCTAAGGATCTGTAAGTTTCCTTTCTTTTGAAGAGTTGATGCGAGCAGATAGTCCTAATTTTTTAAACCATCCTAATAGTAATCCCTGATGTTTTTATAGCACTTCATAATTTGTCTCATTTGATGCTTAGGTTAACATTATGAAATAGGAAAGACAGCTGTGATTATTCATGTTTTACTGGTAAACAAACTGAGGCTCAGAGAAGAAGTAACTTCAACAGGTTTTGTAACTAATAAAGGGAGGAACTGGGACTACAATTGTTCATTGCTCTTTATACAATAACATGCTATCTTTTAGAGGACTGTGATCACTCATCAGTCAAGCAAGATTCTCAAGAGATACTTAACATGATTGAAGATGGCCAGAAACCTCACATCCTGGCTAGGAATTACAAGACTGCCTAACTCCTGCCTCCATGCTTTTGCTTGAACACTCTCCTTTCTTCTCTCCAAATCCAGGTCATTATCTCTTTCCATTCTGGACTTAAAATTCTCTTTTGCCAAGAAAACTCAAATGTTGTCAACCTTGGGCTACTCAGATCACTACATTATTGCTCTTGCTATTTCACATGTTCCTTTTACATCCATATTTCCATCGTGAACTAGTCCAGGGCAGGCACTAGGTATGAAAAATGTCAAGGGCCAGGCATGCTGGAGTGTCCTAGCTTTACAGCTTGGTATGGGGAAAGTCTGACAGACTGCAGTAGTTTAAGTCGTGATTCCCCCATTTATTAGAACGTGATCTTAGATACACAGTCATTTGACTTCCTGTTGTTGGTTTCTCATTTGTAATATATAATAGCTAATATTTGTTGAATGCTTACTAGGTACCAGATGCTTTACATATTGTCTTTCATCTTTATAATAAATTTGCATGGTAGTGTTAGTTTTTTTCTTATTACAAATGAGGAAACTGGGATTCAGAAAGTTAAGTGGTTTTTATTCAAGATCACACAACAAGTGGTAGAGCCTAGATTTGAAGCTAGCTCTTTCTGAATAGAAATCCCACAGTTTTTCCAAAATATTAAGTAGTGTCAAAATAATACCGACTTCTCAGTGTTATAATTAAAAACAGACAAAATTAGGCTTGCAAATGGCCTAGCACAGTGGCAAGTCTATTTCTTCTTTCCTCCCTTATCCTTACCATGGTGCCCTGCTACCACAACCCACAGTTTTAGGAGCCTCTTTCAGGCACAGCCTGGTGAACAAAGCTGTTGCTGTTCAATTCTCTTTCATTTTCTTGCCGCAATAGAGTTTTCAGCAATAGCATATTGTTTGACAATTATAGGTAGGAAATTAGTTCCCTACCAAATTAAGAATTTCTTGGCATGAATTACCATGTTTGACCAATTCTGAAATGTGTATTTTTCACATTTTAGCAGCTCTGACATCAAGATAGGCTTTATAATTGAGAGTGTCTTACAATTACAATTGGCATTGTTTTTTCTTTCTTTCTTAATGGCACATAGAATGATAGTATGTCTTAGAATCAATGGTTTCTTAGATTCCAGGAAATATGATACGTATAGATCAATACGTTATAGGTTACATGGCATGTTTTATGGAAACTGGCCTCTTTTTAGAAACTGTCACAAAATTATAGAAATAAAATCTCATGTGAAATCATTTTACTGATGAGGAAATTGAGGCCTAGAAAGACAGATGTGATTTCTCTAAGTTCATACAACTTCTAGGTGGCGGAGCCAAGACTAGAATGGAACTTTCCTAATTTCTGTTACACCACACTTTTCCCCCTTCTTTGATTCCTGGAGAAGTTTCATCTTAATTCTATTGTATTCTCTCTTTCTCCCTGAACACTGAGAAAAAGTTAATTCTTATAGATTCTATAGTCACATATCCCATACTTCCTCTGAATTACAAATGCAGGTTAGCTCTCAACACTTGCAATGGATGTGTTCCCTTTCTGGTTCTCACAAAAGGAGGTGTCTCTATCTCTTCCTGTGAGCATTGGTGAATTTAATCCTTTCCTGTCCCTTCTTATTGACACTTTTTCATTTGCTTCTTCCTATCTTGTATCTGAATTCAATTCATTACTCACCTAATGTATTATTTTTTGCCAATAAAATAGTCCATTTCTAGTCCGTTTCAAATGGACATTTACAAAGTCTTTTCATAAAGTACAAAGGGGTATACATAATTAGTATAACAACAGACAAGAAGTCATTTATCACACTTTATTTTTGATGTTTCTACTCTTTTCAACCTCCTCAACACCTGTTTAAAACTCTCTGAAACTGGTAGGCACTCAGTAAACTCTTCCCAACAAGAAGGTAGGATTAGTAGTGGATCTATAGCTACATCTGTCTCTTCCTACTAATCAATAGCAGAAAGCAGTACCTAGCATAGTGCCTGGCATATCCCAGGCACTCAATAAACGATAATTCCTTTCTCTCATTTTCTAAGCAACTGTATCCATATAATAGTTTATAGCTGAGGACTCAGGCCTTCCCACATTAGTGGGGCCTATATAAGGAGTTCTTGATCAGACACTTTATATATACATCACATTTATGACTTACCAACTTATAGAATATTAGAATAGGAAGAAAATACGAGTAATCATTTGATCCAATGTCCTTATTGTACAGGTAAGGGTCCATGTTGTGAGTGCTTATATCTTGATATAATTAGCCCATTCCCCTTGATGCCAGTTATTCAGCAATTAGAAGACTGCTCTCCCAAACCATCTGAAATTTCAAATGTTTCTAAACTTCCTAACTTCTAAGACAAGGCTTGTTTGTTTTCCAAACATTGACTGAATATCTGTGCCAGTGTGACATAGAAGAAAGAAAATAGGCCCTGCTCTTAAGAACTGTGTAACTTTGGGCAAGGTAGGTAACCTCTCTAAGTATCCATTCCCTACTCTGAAACATCAGGATAATAATACCTCTCTTTTGTGGTTATTATGAGCTCACATTTATAAAACAAATCATAGTGCTAACAATAAATGCTGGTTTGCTCCCCATTCGTTTTCCCCCTAAACTCCAAGCTTTTCTGATCTCTAGCTAACTGTTTAGCTCTTTTTCTATCCTTGTGCGTTAGTCAAAAGCCTTGACTACTACTGGTTTGGAGCCTTGTTTAGGGATCTATGCTCTCTTGCTTTCTACTGATCATCCCAGAGGGCCAATTGTGCTGTGGGTAAAAACTCTTGAAGTATTGTTAATAAGTGAGGTGTATTAATTGTGATGGGAAGTGTGAGAGGTAAGGATGAGGGTGGGAACTAGTAGATTCCTTATAAGTAGAAGTATTGTAGTCAAGACACGATCACACTCAAATCCACTTGTTTGCCTATTTTTCCACTTGCCACTTCATAGGTTTGAAACAGCAGTTCTCAACCTGTGGTCTGAGAAGGCCTGGGAGTCCCCAAGTCCCTTTCAGGGGATCTGTAATGTCTTTCCCTTTCCACCTACATGTCTGTGTAAGGTTGGATTTTTTTCATACACTTTAGCCAAACAACTGATTGAATGCAAAAGCAGATATGAAAATCCTGCTGTCTTCTACTAATTTGTACATATAAGAGAGTTGCAAAAATGTGAAATAATGACAGTCTTCTTGCTATTTTTCTTTTTTGAAAATATAGTCACTTTTTATGAAAATGTTATGTTAATACATAACAGGTTTATTATTGTTGTTTAAGTGAATTAAAAAACAAATATTTTTAAAATTTTATAGTTTTAATTTCTAATATGGTAAATATTGACAGATATAACCCCAATAAACAAAAAAAGCTTTTTGGAGTCCTCTATAATTTTTAAGAGTATAAAGAGGTTCTGAGACCAAAATATTGAGGACTGCTGGCCTAGATGAAAGAAATTAGATGACAAAGTTATAGTTATGTTGCAAATTCCTCTGTAGTAGGGATCAGCGAACTGATCTGTCAACTGGCAACTGTCCACAGGCCAATTGCAGACTTCCTCTTGTTCTTGTAAATAAAGTTTTATTGGAATACAGCCATGCTCATTTGTTATGTATTGTCTATGGCTGCTTCAGTGCAGTGTTGGCAGAGTTGAGTCATTGAGACAGAGACTGCATGACCCACAAAGCATAAAATATTTACTATCTGGCTCTTTATAGAAAAAGTTCACTGATTCTGCTCTATAGTATAGAATGTCTGTGTATAATTTTTTAAAGTGAAATGTATCTCTCTTATTTAATTCATTTAATATTCTCCTTACCTATACAGGTCAAATCAACCTTGATGATCAATGAAGAGACAGATGATATAGCTATATTGCACAAAATCACTCAAATATTTACTGATAATCTACTGTGTTCCAGATAACTGTGCTAAGTAATGGGGATATAATGTTGAACAAAATAGACATTGACATCATCCTCGTGGAGATTATATCCTGTTTACTCAGGCTCATTTTGCTTTGTTTATTAGGACTAGATTACTCCTAACTTGAATACATCATGGTTTTATGAATCTTGTCTAGAATAGAGACATGGACAATTATTAGAAATATGCAAATTTTCTGATTGATTGTGGCCCTTCAAATGGAAGTCTAGGGGCTGCCAAATTTGAATTTGGAGAACATGTGACATTTGGATACAGTGAGGATGAGATAGACGTGTGCTAGGAGGATTCAGCAGTACCCATTTAATTAGTTCAACAAAAATTTATTGAGTAACTTGTATGTACTGGACAGTGTGGTGATATATGACTCCCATCCTCTTATGCTTACCAAGAAATTAGGGTGCATCATGCCACAGTTAGAAAAAGGGAGAAGAGATTATTATTATTATATTGGGATGCTATTATTTCTGAATTCTAGTCCTTTAATGAGCTGTGTAGATGGCCATGGAAAAAGGATCACTAACTTTTTGCTTGTTTTTTCAGTGCCCAGAGTAAGATGACAATGACTTTATTTCATGTCTCTTTCTTTGACTTTCAAAGGTGGACTTCAGTACAGGAAAAAATCATATACCCAGAGAGCGGTTTCGAGTTAGAAAAAATTCAACTTGTTCAGATCTGAAATTGAGGAGGTGAGAGATTAAGTGGTTTGCCTAAGATAATACACCTGGTTTGTGGAGGACTGGGAACTAGAATCCCAGACATGAGCTCTTTCCATTGAACCACACTATTCTTTCTCTTTTCCAAAGTGTTTACTGTGAAAGAGACACAAGTACTACACGTAATCTACTGCTTTGTCAAGACAAAAACATGAAATTAAAATCCATGATGAGATCACGTCTCTGAGTGGTTCAGAATAATTCTTTGATATAGTCATTCGTAAGAGAAGTAGATTCCCAAAGCAGTAACAAGGAGAGGCAAAAATAAGCATTGTTTTATGGATTGGGATAATCAAGGGGAGAAGAGTGAGGCAGGAGTCAAATTAGTAAACAAGACATGAACACATGACCAGTAAACCAACTAGCAGTAACACTGTCTTTTTGTGTTTATAACTAGAGAGCCAATTCAAACTGTGACTCCAGGGAAATACCCTAACATCTCTCAGCTGCAGATTTTGTATATGTAAAAATAAAGCTAAATAAATATACCTACCTCATAGGACTGTTGTAAGGATTAGAGATGATAATTGCAAATACACTTAACTCAGTTCCTGGCATAGAGTAAGCATTCAATTAAAGGTGAGTATTATCACTAGTGTGAATTAATTTTGTTGTGATCACTTTTAATGATTCAAATGTAATTGGGTTTACAAATAACGACATCTCAGCAGTCTGGCAGTTCTGGTATTCCAAGACTGTCTGCATCTTGTTTTTCAAATGGCAAAGAGCTTCGCAACTCCATGAAGGTGTTACAAGGAGCCCTGTGGAGAGGGTACACTGACAGATGGGTTCAACGGTGTGGGTGTGTTCTCACTGACAAATGGATGTAAACTCATAAATCGGCCTTTTGTCCGATATGTTTACATGAAAAAAAATTATAAGTTATAAAGAAATTTATAAGTAGCATATCATCTTCATGGTTCTTATTGGAAGAATACATCATCACAATCCTTTTCTTTTTTTTGTGTTAATGCGAATTTTCAATTAAAAATTTTTTTCACTTATTTTATTGAGGTCATATTGGTTTATAACATTGTGTAATTTCAGGTGTACATTATCATATATCAGTTTCTGTATAGACTGCATCGTGCTTGCCACCCATAGTCTAATTTTTATCTGTCGCTATACGTATGTGCCCCTGTATCCCTTTTGCCCACCACCCCTTTCTTTTTGCCTTGTAGTGTAAGCATTTTTATTTGTGCTACTGGTCACAGACAAATAAAATCTGCTTATGAGTTGGGGAGGGGGATGTTGGAGAAGGTTTTTAGAGACTAAAATTTCTTGCTCAATTCATAGACTTCAAGATCTGCATATAAGACCTGCTCTGCTAAGCAATCATTTACTCACCCCAACAGAATTAATGAAGAGGCTTCTAGAAACACATTTATGGTGACCCCTGAGAATTGAATAACTAGGAAAATAATCCAGTTTCCTCTGGTTTCAGGCCCATTGATATTCTAACAAACATTTATTGAGTACATACAAATGTCAAGCACTGCACTGAGCAGTGGGGAATAAGACCCAGCCTTTGTCCTTGAGGCAATCCATTAATTTATTCATTAAAAAAATATTGTAGACATGTTGATCTCCTACTATGTGCTACATGCAGGGCATATAATAGTGAAAAAGATGGATCTGGTTCAGTCCTTAGAGGTTGCAGTCTAATGAGAGAGATAGATTTAGTCAAAGTGTATAGCTTATAAACAATGGTGCACACTATGAGGAAAAGAGTGCTTTGGTGTCCTGAGAGCACATAGGAGGGGAACCCGACCTAATTTGGGAAGGCTTCCCTGAGGAACTGACTTTTGACTTAAAATCTGAAGAACGGGTACGTGTTAACTAGATAAAAGAAAGAAAGGGAATCATTCGATAAAGCAGGGATAGTGTGTGCAAAGACTGTGTAGCAGAATGAATTATAGCAGACCTGAGGAGCTAGAGGATCAATATGGATGAAATGCGGAGATCAAGGGAGAATATGCTGTAAAATTAGGCCAGAGAGATAGGCACGAGTCGGGTCGCGCAGGCCCTTGAAGGCCATGGAAAAGAATTTGGATTTTATTTTTCAAGTGCTGAGGGAAGCCATTTAGGAATTTTAAGCAGCAAAGCTGCATAATCTGATTTTTGATTTTTGAAAATATAATTTTGGATTATCAATTGAGGATGATTTGTTTGTGGACAAATGCACAAAGAGGGATACCAGGTAGAAGCCTACTCAATTAGTTCAGGCTAAGAAATGATAGTGACTTCAACTAGGGTGGTAGCAATGGAGGTGGAGAGCAAGGGATGGATTTGCTTCAAATAATTACCCTATCCCACTATCTGACCAGGGCTTGTCCTTTCAAAATACTACTAGAGTTTTCTCATCAAGGAATCCCCTATGGAGCTCACCTGGCTTAACAGTTGTCCCTAGAAGGTGTTTGCAGCTTCCTGACGTTACTATGTCTGTGATACCTTAGTGATCCCTTTTGCCTTTTCAGTACTCTGATGCCCTTTTTAACATTAAATTCTCTTCTGACTGATCCATTGATTCAATACAATAAACATTTGCTTTGATTTTTAACAAAGTATTTAAAAATGTAACCATGTACGTTATTGTGTGATAAGTCTAGTAGCTATAAAGTTGTCATTATAGGTGCTCTGATCCCACTAATTGTAATTTAAGAGAAAAAAGACCAAAAATCCAAAATGGCAAAATCAGGTCTGATACTCACATATTTTAGTGCTGGTATAGGGAAAAGGAATTTAAACCAATTCTCACCACTTTCCAAGATTTTTTAAGGTGGAAAAAATAGAGATCCAGAGGTGTTAATTGACTTGTCAAAAGTCACAGAGCTACATGGTTAGCAGAGGCAGTTTAAAAACCCCAAATTTCCTTTCTTGAATCCAATGTTTAGCTTAATACACTATACCATATTTGAACAACATACATGGCTCTTTATGTGTTATTGAAGAACAGAAAAATGAATCAGGAGGGAATTGAGCCAGTAGAATTTAGATTTATCTAGATTTTCGTTATCTGGAACATCAATAGTGCAAAGGGGAGGAGTAGAAATTTGCATCCTTAAAATTTTGCAAAAACTGAGAGTGAGCATGATAGCTTCCTTAAACTATATTTTATAACTTGTGAACATCATGATTTTCAATACAATATCATATTGTGTACATTAACACATTCCAAAAAAACGTAGTTTACATTGGAACATAGAAAGTTGAGATATAAAAAAAAACCCTCTAATTAGTAGTTGAGAAACTAAAAGGGAAGAAACAAGGGTGAGACATAAAACGGAACCAGGAAAGAGGTTAATAAAAATAATGCATACCTCAGACTCCTTACATGCTGGCTATGGGTGGACCACAGCTTTGACTCCAAGCTTTCTAAGCATTTTCTCAAAGAAGGAAAATCTAAACTTGGTCAGCTGCATCAGTGGTTCTCAACTCTGGCTGTGCATTAGAATGACCTGAGGAGACCTAAAATGTTGACTCCCAGGCCCAAATTAGACAGAGTGTATCAGAATCTTTGGGTGTTGAGTCCAAATATCAATATTTAAAAAAATCTCCCCAGATAGTTCTAATGTGTAGTCAGGATTGAAAGCCATTGAGATATTTTGTCCACAATGGCCCACCATCATCTACTTGCAATAAAACAAAAATAAACAAGCAAAATCTAATTAATGTTCCCTGAAGAAATACCACTATTCTTGAACGTAAGACCAGGGAGAAAATATCTCTCTAATCTCCTCTTAAATGGACACTGAGTAATGAAAAAAAATAAAAAACAAAAACCAAAAGAAAACAAAAACAAAAAACCCAAGGCCTTTACAGAAATACATATAAACCTTCATAAATATGTTTTCCTCCACTCAGCTTTTAATTGATGTTGGGTGGTAACTATTCCAAATTACCAATTAAATAGATCTTTAAATGACAATTTAGCGTTGGCATTCTGTTGTGAAATTTGGCAGCCAAAAGGACACGTGCCCAACAAGAAGGCCATCATCAGGACCTGGCCTTAATTGTTGTGTTTTTCCCCTTGGGTGGTGATGGATTTGCTCTGGGCCACCCACATTCAGATCCTGCTATGGCTAATGATACATATTTGTAAGACAGCTCACCCTGGGCTATGCTTGTAGTCTGTGAATCAAAGGAAAACTTACTATACGCAATAGCTAATAGCATGGGCTTTGACTCAGACAAACCAGGGCTCAAATCCTAACTCTTCACTTACTACCTGTTGACCTTGGGCAAGTTATTTAATTTCTCTGATCCTTAGTTTCCTTATCTCTAAAATGCTGGTACTAATAGTACCTACCCGCACAGGTTATTGAAGGACCAAATGGGATAGTGTATATCATTTTCCTGTCATATAATATGTCCTCAGTTAATATCAACAACTTAAGAAAATCATTTATTGGTTAGGCAAAAATCAAATCTTATATTAGCCCACTCTAACTAGTGGAGCTAATCACATGGCTAGGTGGGCATTCTGGCCAAAGCCTTTCTCGTGTCTTAGAGTGGAAACTTCTTTCAAGGCATGTATCCCAATGTTATATCTTTAGGTCAGCAAACCATATCAAGTATCCCATTTTGAATAGTTTTTTTTTTTTTTTTCACAATAACGGCCAATTTTTTTTCTCAATTCACTCTTGACCTCCTATTTTGTTCCAGTCTTTTCCTGGTTGCTGATCCTTGGCATTTCCCTGAGTTCTCAGTACTTTGGACTTACCAATCTTGCATGTCTCTGATTTAGTCTCAGAGCTCTGGAAGACCTCTGGGTTGTATTCACTCTATGGTTCTTTCTACTCCTGGGTATCTCAAGTCAGATACCCTGATCTGACTCCTCCAGCCTTTTGTAACTGAAGTGCTAGTACCATTCCTCTAAGCTAGTGCTCTAGCAGGCTCACTACAGATGGTCCACACTATCTTCTTTCAAGGAAGGGTTAAAACTGAAGCAAGATGAGTAGCTAGAATATGTGAGACTATCAATCTTGAACATGTTACAAGACAGAAAATTGCTCCATCTTATTGTTTCACTGGGTATGTTTTCTAATAGTATGTTACATAGACATTTCAGATGTTAGTTCATTTGGACTAAACTTTAAACAAATCAGGGCTGCTAAGTCATCTGTTGATCTAAAATAAAGTTTTTAAAAGAGCCTTGTATTTGCCTAGGGAGTGAAACACATTTTTTTCTAACTGATTACTGGAAGAGATTTCTTTTTCATAGCCAGAGTTCTCAGTAAGTCTGTTTAATTTGAAGCCATAATAAAATATTTGACCAAGTATAAAAAAGGTAAAGCCATTTCTTCCTGCTCTAGTTTCCTTCTCCAAATGCTTGCCAAACTGCCATTTCAAAATGGTTTAGGGCTACCATTTATTAAGCTTCTACTATGTATTAGTTACTGTTTGTGGCACTTTGCATATTGCATTTGAAATCTTTACAACAATTTTATCAGATAGCTAATATCTTTGCCTCCCGTTTTCATACAGAGGAAACAATGTGGCTCAGAGAAGTCATGTACATTTCCCCAGGTCACACACATAGTAAGTGGCTCAAGTCTCCATGAGTACACATTACTGTGCTCATTTTCACTACACTGCCCTGCCTTTCAATGCTTGAGGATCTCTCATACCAAATGAGGGACATTGTGTATGCAAAGTAGTCACAGCTTCTATCTCAAGTGAGGGCACATGTATTTCTGGTTTTGATGAGTTTTTGACAAGATCCAATTCAAATAATATTTTTGCCTCATTTTAGAGTTACCACTGCTATGGAAATCAAAATGGGCTTCCTAGACACAAAGGGCCTACCCTATACTACTTTTCACATTAGCCTCAGAGAGGGCAACTTGCAATACAGCAGGCAGGAATGAGTGGCTCTTTGAAACCTGTTTAGAAAATGTGGAAATACCTAGTTATTGCTTGAATGTCCCTCCATTTGTGCATCTGTGTCCAAATGCAGTCTTGGTTTAGGGGTCACTTTAGGCATATATCAAAACAATAACCCTAGGATACAGCAAATCTCAATGATTACCACATATATGCAATACTGCCACAGGGACAAGGGAGCTAGGAAAGTGTTGAGCTGGTGTGTCCTAAGTATGCCACATCTCCAGAATTCTTAGCTAGTCTTATGTGCATTTTTCCAGAAGCATATCCACAATGAGCTGTGATACTACTTATACCAAATCAGATTAGGAAAATAGAGAATGCTGTAATGAACATGGGGATGCAAATATCTCTTCAAGACCCTCTTTTCAATTCTTTTTGATATACACCCCAAAATAGGATTGCTGGGTCAAATGGTAGTTCTATTTTTAATTTTTTGAGGAAATTCCATACTGTTTTCCATAGCAGCTGCAGCATTTTACAATCCCACCAATAGCATGCAAGGGTTCCAATTTCTCAACATCCTTGCCAACACTTGTTATTTTCTGTTTTTTTTTTTAATAGTAACCATCCTAATGGGTGTGAAGTGATATCTCATTGTGGTTTCAATTTGCATTTCCCTGATGGTTAGTGATGGTGACCATCTTTTCATGTGCTTGTTGTCCATTTGTGTACCTTCTTTGGAGAAATGTCTGTTTAAATCTTTTTCCAGTTTTTAAATTAGATTATTTTGTTTTTGTTGTTGTTGAGTTGTAGGAGTTCTTTATATATTCTGGATATCAATTGGTTATCAGATATATGGTTTGCAAATATTTTCTCCCATTCTGTAGGTTGCCCTTCACCTTGTTGATTGTTTTCTTTGCTGTAGCTCCCTCACTTGTATTTTGATGTACTTTCTTGAGTAGACGAGAAAGGGGTGAAATAATATTTAGGGAACTGGATATTGCCCATGAGATATGTTGCTCATTTGTCAAGTGTGTTCTGGTAGAGTGAAGATTGGGATCTGCTGATTTAGTGTGTTAGGACATGATAATTGCCACTATATGTTTACCCATAGACCTTCTATTTCCCTATTCTGCCACTAATTGTAAGAACTATAGGATAATTTTCACTCTTTCATATTGCTCCTTATGGCATTAATTCATTCATTAATTCATACATTCACTCAAGAGATATTTATTAAGCAACTTTAAAGTTCCAATGCATATGTCTGCAGCTCTGACTTTGTTCAAGATGTTTCTTGTGCTGGAATCTTGTGGAGGAACTAAAGAGAGCCTATCAACAGTTGTAAATCAAAGAAAAGAGAGGTTTTTGGGCATTCAGAAGAAACTTGTAGTTGAGAGGATTAGAGAAACATTTCAGATAACCTTTAACTATTGATAAGATTTTAATAGGCAGATGGGTAGATTCCTTTGTGAGAGGGGACTATATTGAATCTATCACAGTGCCTTACATAGTAGGTACTTAATATGTATTGCTTGAACAAATGAATGAATACGTGAAGAATGAATGGGTCAATGTCTGCCTCTATCTATATCAGTGTGATTGAACTGATCACATCTATTTTCTCTCTCTATTAGGAGAGTTGTAGCAACATAAGGGCAGTAGGTGCCTGATGGGAGAAGAGGCCCTGAAAGTAGAGGTATGTCAGTGGAAGACAAGGGTTGGCTGCCTCACAATTTTTCTAAAACCAGGTCCAGCTGAGATAATGACCTGAGTCTATGCAGCACAATTTTAGGGTTACAGGCCTTGCCCTACCCTTACCTGCTAAGGTAGGCCTCACTCTAGGAGGACTCCACCCATTTGAACTTAGCTCTGGGCATTTTATACCTGCCTATTTTGGAACTGCTTCATTCAGGCCTCATAAGAGAACTTTATAATTTCATTATGATGACTGTATCCAGAATTCTTGCAATAATTCTCCTAGCTCAAAACTTGGATTCTCATTCTAGTGATAACTCAAGTTTGTATTTGAAATTTTCCAAGTGATGTAATGTCAATCATTTCTAGTGCTGCTTACATGACAGCATTATCATAGAAATAAGCAATGATTAAAAATTGGTACAGAAGGTAAGTATTGTATGCTAGGGATGTCATATATAACCTTAATTAACAACAAATAGGCATGAAGTAATGTTATGGGGCATGGAAAGAGGAATAAAAAGTGGATCTCCACTCCTTAGAAACTTAGCAATTAATTGTCATGAAAATGGACTAGAAAATTCAATCGGCAAGTGATATCAGCAAAATGACATCACAGGAATTTCTAGCGCTTATTCTCCCTGACTCAGGAACAACAATTTGAACAACTATCTGCGAACAAAAATACCTTCACAAGAGCCAAAGATTCTAGGTGAGGGATTACTTCTTCATCAACTGGATGAAGCTCAGAAATAGGAAAAGATGCATTAAGGAAGGTAGGAAAGATAGATTCACACTACTCCTATCACTCCTCCATCAATTCCAAATGGCTCAGCGCAGAGAGAGACACCCCTCCTCCATGGGAGAAGAAGAGTGAAGTTAGCGCCTAGCTTCACTGTGAGAGCCAGCCCACCCCAGAACCCAGTCAACTCCCACAGCCTTAGATGGCTCCCTGTGGGCTCCTGGAAACCCAGGCCCCCAACTAACCTCAGTTCCTGCCAGTTCCAGTGGTTCCAAGCAGCTCCTGTAGCCTAAGATGGCATCCTTCCAGGCTCCCAGTATCAAGGCCACAACCCAGGCCTCTATCCACCCTGGCATCTGCTGGCTCCCATGGCCCCAGGTGGCTTCTGTGGCCCCAGTCTCCTGACAGGCTCCCATGAACCCAGGCTCCTGGTCTACTTTGGTGCCAGGGACCCTCATGGTACCAGCCTCCCAGTGGACTCCTGTGACCCCAGGTTCCTGGCACATCCCAGTGCCAGCTGGATCCCAAGGCTCTGAGCGGCTCCTGTGGCCCCAGGCTCCCAATCAGCTCTCACAAACCCATGCGCCAAGTAGGCACCTAACACCAGGCTGATTACTGTGAAACCAGGCGTTCACACCACTCTAACACCAGGCTGGCTCCTGTGGCCCCAGTCCCCTGACCCATCTCAGTGCCGGGCTGGCCCCCAGGGACCTAGACTCTAGACTAGAGCTTTTGGACCCAGGTTCCTTTCCTGCCCCATCACTAGATCAGCCCCCACAGCCCTAGCCTTGAGGCCAGCTACCATAGACCAGGCTCCTGTCCTGCCCCAATGCCAGGAGGGCCCTTGCAGACCCAAACTCCAGGTTATAGGCCAACTTCTGCTGCCCTGGACTCTAGTCTTGCTCTAGTGCCAGGCTGGCACCTGTGGCCCCAGCCTCTAGGCAAGCTCCTATGAAACCAGGTTCCTGGCCCATCTCAGTAGTGGACTCACCCTCATGGACGCAGATGCTGGGCTGACCCCAGTGGTCCCTGGGTGCTTAGTTGGCCCCAGTAGACGCAGGATCCACGTCTGCCCATATGGACCCAGGACATAGGCCCATCAACACAGACTCAAGCCCCAGGCCCACCCAAGTGAACTCAGACTCCAGGCCTGCCCTCACAGACCCAGACTCCAGGCTGGTCTCCATATACCCAAACACCAGGCCTGCCTGTCTGCTGACCCAGGCACTAGACCTTCCCCCCACCCAGGACTCCAGCAATAAGCCCATCTGCAGATACTACCAGATGTCTAACTCAAAATCTCTGGACAAGTTGACTAGTATGGGATTGTGACTGCCCAAACCAGTCTGTAAAGACTGAAAGAGCTGCCTGCTTCCTCAAATATGCAGACACCAATTCAAGGCTATAAGGAACAGGAATAATAAAGGAAACATGACTCTACCAAAGGAAACTAATAAAACTCCAATGACTGACCCTAAAGAAATGGAGATCTATGAACTGTCTGACAAAGAGTTCAGAATAATTCTCTTAAAGAAATTCAGTGACCTGCAAGAAAACACAGAGAGACAACTAAGTGTAATTAGGAAAATAATACATGAGCAAAACGAGAAGTTCAATAAAAAAATAGAAACCATTTAAAAATCAAGCAGAAATCCTACAGTTGAAGACTATGATGACTGAACTAAACAATTCAATGGAGAGCTTAAACATCAGACTTGACCAAGTAGAAGAAAGAATTAGTGAGCTACATGACAAGTCATTTGATTCGTCTAGTCAGAGCAGAAAAAAAAAAAAGGAATGAAAATGAGTGAAGAAAGCCTTCATGAATTGTGGAATATCATTAACGAAAGCAATTCGTTAATGCAATTCGTTAATAAAAGCATTATTGACATCTCAGTAGGAGAAGAGAAGGAGAAAGGAGCAGAAGCCTTATTTAAAGAAATAATGGCTGAGAACTACCCAAATCTAAGGAGAGATTTGGACATCCAAATTCATGAAGCTAAAAGATTACTCCAAAATTTCAACCGAAAACAATTTTCTCAAAGGCACATTATAATAAAACTATCTAAAATCACAGATGGAGAGAACTTCAAAATCAGCAAGAAAGAAGATTTTCTCACAAGTATGGGAACCCCCATAAGGCTAAGGCTATCAGTAGACTTCTCAACAGAAACCTTGTAGGTGAGGAGAGAGTGGGATGATATATTCAAAGTGCTGGAAGAAAAAAAACCCTGCTCATCAAGAATACTTTACTCAGAAAAGTTGTCTTTAAGGAATGAAGGAGAGATAGATACTTTCCCAAACAAACAAAAGCTGAGGGAGTTCATAACTACACCTCACTACACCTGCCTTACAAGAAATGCTGAAAGGAATTCTTCAAGCTGAAATGAAAAGACACAAGAAGTGTCTTTTATTAAGTATTTTATTAATAAAATAAAATAAAAACTTATATAAAACATACTGGTAAATGTAAACATATAGTCAAATTAAGAACACATTAACACAGTAATGTGGTGGGGTGTTAACCACTTAACTGTCCTATAAAGATTTAAAGGACAAAATATTAAAAATAACAATAGCTGCAATAATTTGTTAATAGATACACAGTATAAAAAGAGGTACATTATGACATCAAAAACAAAAAAAATGGGGGGCTAAAATGGTAGAGTATTTGTATCCAATTGAAGTTAAGTTATTATCAGCTTAAAATAGACTATTAAATCTATAAGTTGTTTTATATAAGCTTCATGTAACCACAAGCAAGCACCTACAGTAGATACACAAGAGATAAAGAGAAGGGAATCAAAGCATACCACTATGGAAAATCATCAATTCACAAAGCAATACAGCACAAGAGGATGAAAGGAACAGAGAACTACAAAACAGCCAGAAAATAATTAGTAAGATGGCATTAGTAAGTCCTTAGCTATCAATGATTACTTTAAATGTAAATAAGTTAAATACTCCAAAGAAAAGGCATAGAATGGCTGAATGGATAAAAAAACAAGACCCAACTATATGCTGCCTACAAGAAACTCACTTCAACTTTAAGCACACACATAGGCTCAAAGTGAAGGCATGAAAAAAGATATTCCATGAAAATGGAAAACAAAGAGAGCAGAGGTAGTTGTACTTATGTCAGACAAAATAGACTTTAAGTCAAAAACTGTAAAAAGAGACAAAGGTCCTTATACAATGATAAAGTGGTCAATTCATCAAGAGGAGTAACAATTACAAATATATATGCACCAAACATTGGAGTACCTAAATATAATAAGCAAACACTAACAATTCTGAGGGGAGAAATAGACAGCAATACAATAATAATACAGAACTTCAATACCCCACTTTCAACATGGATAGATCATTTAGACAGAAAATCAATAAGGAAAAACTGGACTTGAACCATATCTTAGACCAAATGTACCTAACAGACATATAGAAAACATTTTACCCAACAGCATCAGAATATATATTCGTTTCAAGTACACACGGAACATTCTCCAAGATAGATCATATGTTAGGTTACAAAACAAGTCTTAGCAAATGTAAGCAGATTGAAATCACACCAAGATCTTTTCTGATCACAATGGTATGAAACTAGAAATCAATAACAGAGGAAAATTAGAAAATTCACAAATGTATGGAAATTAAACAGCACATTCCTAGACAACCATTGGGTCAAGAAGAAATCAAAGAGAGATAAAAAAATATCCAGAAACAAATGAAAATGGAAACAGCATACTAAAACTTATGGGATGCAGCAAAAGCAATTTGAATAGGGAAGTATATAGTGATAAACGCCTACATTAAGAAAAAAAGAAAAATCACAAATAAAAAACCTAACTTTACATCTCTAGGCACTAGAAAAAGAACAAATTAAGCCCAAAGTTAGCAGAAGGAAGGAAATAAGAAAGATCAGAGCAGAAATAAAAGAAATAGAGACCAGAAAAACAATAGAAAAGATCAATGAAACTGAGCTGGTCTTTTGAAAAGATAAACAAAATTGACAAATATTTAGCTAGAGTAACTAAGAAACAAAGAGAGAAGACTCAAATAAATAAAATCATAAATGAAAGAGGAGACATTACAACTGAAACAACAGAAGTACAAAGGATCACAGAGGCTACTATGAACAATTATAAATGAACAAATGGGATAACCTGGAAGAAATGGATAAATTCATAGGAATATACAACCTACCAACACTGAGTCATGAAGAAATGGAAAATTTGACCAGACCAATAACAAGCAGAATATTGAAACAGTAATAAAAAACCTTCCAACAAAAAAGCCCAGGACCAGCTGGTCTCACTGGAGAATTCTACCAAGCATTTACAGAAGAATTAACACCAACTCTTCTCAAGCTGTTCTAAAAATTGAAGAGGAAGAAACACTCTCAGATTCATTTTATTTATTTATTTATTTATTTTTAAATTTTTTTTTAATTTTTTGTTTATTGCAGTAACATTGGTTTATAACATTGTAAAAATTTCAGGTGTACATCATTGTACTTCTATTTCTGCATAAATTACATCATGTTCACCACCAAAATACTAATATTTTATGAGGCCAGTATTATCCTGATACTAAAGCAAGATAAGGACACTACAAGAAAAGGAATCTACAGACCAATATTTCTGACGAATATAGACACAAAAATTCTCAACAAAATATAATCAAACCAAATTCAACAGCACATTAAAAGGATCATACATCATTAAAAAGGGGGATTTATCTCTGGGATGCAAAGATAATTCAACATATGCAAATCAAAAAAATGTGATACACCTCATTAATAAAATAAAAGATAAAAGTCATATGATCATCTCAATAGATACAGAAAAAGCATTTGACAAAATTCAGCATCCTTTCACGATGAAAACTCTCAAAAAGTTGGATATAGAAAGAAAGTACATCAACATAATAAAGGCCATATATGACAAACAAACAGCCAACATCATACTCAGTGGTGAAAAGCTGAAGAAAGCTTCCAACTAAGATGAGGAACAAGACAAAGTGCCACTCTCATCACTCCTATTCAACACAGTACTGGAAGTTCTAGCCAGACAAATTAGGCAAGAGAAAGAAATAAAAAGTAACCAAATCAGAAAGGAAGAAGTAAGAGCGTCTCTGTTCGCACATGGTATGAGTTTATTTATAAAAAACCCTAAAGACTCCACTAAAAACTGTTAGAATTACAGCAACTAGAGGGATGTGCAACTATGGCATACAGATATCTACTGCGGCTTTGGGGAAAAAAAGGAGGAGGATTGGCAATAGATGTTAGCTCAGGGCTGGTCTTCCTCAGCAAAAAGAGGAGGATTGGCATGGATATTAGCTCAGGGTTGATCTTCCTCACACACACACACAAAAGTTAAAAAAAAAACTATTAGAATTAATAAAAGCATTCAGTAAAGTTGCAGGATATAAAATCAACATGCAAGAATCAGTTGCATTTCTATACTCTATCCATGAACTACCTGAAAAAGAAGTAAAGAAAACAATCCCATTTACAATTGCACCAAAAAGAATAAAACTCTTAGGAATAAATTTAACCAAGGAGATGAAAGATCTGTACACTGAAATCTGTAAGACATTGATAAAGACATTGAAGAAGACACAAATAAATGGAAAGACATCTCATGTTTGTGGATCAGAAGAATTAATATTGTTAAAATGTCCATACTACCCAAAGCCATCTATAGATTCAATGCAATTCCTATCAAAATTCCGATGACATTTTTCACAGAAATAGAAAAAACAATCCTATAATTCATATGAAACCACAAAACATCCCAAATATCTAAAGTAATCCTGAGAAAGAGCAACAAAGCTGGAGGTATCACATTTCCTTATTTTAAACTTTATTACAAAGTTATATTAATCAAAAAAGAATAATACTGGTTAAAAAATGGATGCATAGACCAATGGAACAGAGTTGAGAGCCCAGAAACAAACCCACACATACATGGTCAACCAATATTTGATAAGGGAACCAAGAATACTCAATGGGGAAAGGATAGTCTCTTCAAAAAATGGTGCTAGAAAAACTGGATATTCACATGGAAATAAATGAAATTGAATATCTTACTCCAATCACAAAAATTAACTTGAAGTAGATTAAAGACTTAAATGCATGACCTGAAACTATAAAACTACTAGAAGACTACATAGGGAAAAATTTCTTTGACATTGGTCTTGGCAATGTTTTTTTTGGATATGTTACCAAAAATGCAAGCAACAAAAGCAGAAATAAACAAGTGGCACTAAATCAAACTAAAGAGCTTCTGCACAGCAAAGGAAACAATCAGCAAAATGAAAAGGCAACCTATGGAATGGGAGAAAATATTTGCAAACCAACTCTCTGATAAGTGATTAAAATCCAAAATATATAAGAAACTCCTATGATTCAATAGCAAAAAACAATCTGATTAAAAATGGGCAAAGGACTTGAACAGACATTTTTCTTAAGAAGACATAGAAATGGCCAATTGGTACATGAAAAGATGCTCAGCATCACTAATCATCAGGAAAATGCAAATTACAACTACGAGATATCACCTCATACCTGTTAGAATGGCTATCATCAAGAAGACAAGAAATGACAAGTGTTGGTGAGGATGTGGAGATAAGGGAACCCTTGTACACTGCTGGTGGAAATGAAAATTGGTATAGCCACTATGGACAACAGTATGGAGGTTCCTCAAAAAATTAAAAATAAAATTACTATATGATCCAGCAATCCCACTTCTGGGTATACATATATCTGAAGGAAATGAAAACAGCATTTTGAAGAGATCTCTGCACCTCCATGTTCATTGCAACATTATTTACAATAGTCAAGACATGGAAGCAACCTAAGTGTCCATTGTCAGATGAATGGATAAAGAAGATGTGATATATATATGTACATAGACAATGGAATATTATCCAGCCATAAAAAGAAGGAAATCTTGCCATTTGTAACAACATGGATGAGACTTGGGGGCATTGTGCTAAGTGAAATAAGACAGAGAAAGACAAATACTGCATGATATCACTTATACGTGGCATCTAAAAAAGTCAAACACGTAGAAACAGACAGTAGAATGGTGGTTGCCAGGAGTTGGGGGTGGGGTGAATGGGAAGATGTTGGTTAAAGGATACAAACTTCCAGTTATAAGATGACTAAGTTCTGGAGATCTAATGTACAGCATGGGGGGTAAAATTAACAGTATTGTATTACATATTTGAAAGTTGTTAAGAGAGTAGATCTTATATATCACCACAAAAAATGATAATTATATAAGGGAATGGATGTGTTAACTAATATTATTGTGGTGTCATTTCACAATATATATGTGTATCAAATCCTCACATCGTACACCTTAAATTACATATGTAATATGTCTAAAATACCCCAATAAAGGTGGAAAAATTTTTTTAAATAGAAAAAGAATTTTTAATTGGCCAATAAACATGAAAATATGCTCTACCATACTGCTAATCAAAGAAATGCAAATTAAAACCTTAGTAAGACACTATTTAGAGTTCATCAGAGTTGCAAAAACGAAAAAAATATCTAATTATACCAAAGGTTAGTATGGGAATCCTTGTAGAAGTGTAAACTGTCACAGCCTATTTGGAGAGTAATTAGGCAGCAGCACCTAATGAAACACAAATTGCGTACAACCAACTGCCAGCAAGTATAAATAGGTATTGTATTATATCTAGGTATATACTAAGGAGAAGCTCTCATTCATGAGCTCAAGGAGGCATGTACAATAATGTTCATTGTGTCATTCATTCAACATATATTTATTGAGTACCTGCTATATACCCGGCACTGTTCTATGTGCTGGGGTTACATCACTGAACAAAGGAGACAAAAATCCTGTTCTTGTAGAGCTTACATTCAAGTAGAGTGAAGCACTGTTTGTTATATAGAAAAGATAAAAATTGCCTAAATCACCATCAAGTAGAAAATGAAAAATAATGAAAAATAACATGTTTTTTCAAACAACAGATTATCATAAAACAGTTAATGCATCATAGAACTAGACGTTTCTCGTTACTTTGTGTGAGAAAAGTAAGTTGCAGAACATGTAGCGTATAGCGTTTATGTAAATGTTTAAAGGAAAAACATGTTATATACTCTTTGTAGGTACAGATAAATGCATGTAAATGTATTATAATAAAAAAATGAATGGAAGAACACCCACTAAACTCATGATGTTGGTTGCCCCTGGAGTGTGTGTGTGTGTGTGTGTGTGTGTGGATGGAGGGAATGAAATAGAATTTGGGATGTGGACAAAAATTACTTCTATTTTACCAGCAATGTTTGATTTATTTTATTTAAAAAACATAAGGCAAAAATGACAAAACGTTAATAATTTCCTATTCTGGGCTGTAGGTTTCCTGTTTTTTGTTTAATGTTTTTTTCCTCCATTTATCTCTTCTATTGAGTTCTCAAAAAAAAAAAAAAAAAGAAAGAAAAGGAAAAGATAATTCATCAAAATAAACTAATAGATGATAAATGCTGAATGAGTGATATGCAATTTCCTCCATCCCTCCCTCCTTCCCTTCCTTTCTTCCTTTCTTTCAATAATACCAGCAAAGCATACCACAACCCATTTTTTTTCATGATGACCTTGACACTTGCCCATATTTCAACTCAATTGTTCAGAGTAATTGCAATGCGAATGCCTATTGTCACAAATAAAATTACTATTGGACCTACCAACTCATAGCTATGGATGGGAATTATATCATAACTTTTGCTCATCTCAGCTTTTCATCCCCAATAATGTACATCCAGTCATGATCAGAGATAATGCTCAGTTTATAGCAAGGAATCAAATTGGGAGACTATATTATGAATTTACTGGAAATCGGAAATTGTCTATAAAATGTGTGTGTTTATATATATTTTAGATAATTTAATAGTGCCTACAATGTTAGATATCTTAATACTAGTATGGATTTGTAGAGGTTATAGACTTTTATACATAAAGTTGCATAAAAGTGTATTAGTTCATCACTAATTCAACACAGAGTGAGGGAGGGACACAGGGAGAGGAAAAGGATAGATGAAGCTTTTTCAATGCATCAAGCACGAAGCATTTCAGTTTTTACTTAATAAGCACCAGATACAATATATGCGTCCATGTTATAGGCTTGTGGAACTTAGAGTTTACAGACTGTGGAATAAAGTGAGTTATAGGGAATTGGGTTTTGTTCCTCACCATTGCGGTATGCAGGAGGTGAGCGACGTCCTGCAGATTAACTCACACAGAGAGCTCACAATAACTGCTGCTGGTGGTGATGATTGCTTGTCAATATTTCCGTTTGGAGAAAGTCTTTCAAATGATGAAAGGAGAACAAATCTTCATCCTCATCTACATGATCAACAGGGGTCCATTTAACAAGAAAGCAAGTTGGTATTGTAGATGGAGTCTAAGTAAACTAAGACTGCGTGCGCGCGTTTGTGTGTGTGTGTGTGTGTGTGTGTGTGTGTAGGGGATGCTTTTAAAGTCCCACATCTCATTAAAGCTACATAGCCAACCAACAAGTCTCTTTTAGTATAAGCCCAAAAGCATATAGAAAAGAAGGAACACATGTGGCGAGTCCATAAGTCAAACTGCATGAGATAAATCCATCTCCTCACACTGAAGTCACATCTTCGCCTGCTGAACTCGTTGCAAAATGGAGACCCCATGACTCAGCTTTGCTACCCTGGGGCTCTGATATGCAGAAACTGACAAGTTCCAAACCTGAGTATAGAATGAGGAGATGAAAGCAACAGAAGAATTGCGAGCAAGCAGTAGGTAACATGATGTTAAAGCCACAAAGTTTTACACAAGCCAATGCAGGACATGACAAATGGACCACCTATCTGAGTCAGTGTTTTAACTATTGCTAATAATGGGATGAATTCAACTTGAAAATGGTTACATTAGTATGTACCCACACATGTTGTCGGTCTTTTAAATGCAGAGATGTTTTACTGCTGTGTATTTGAATTCCCCTGACAGGTGGTGGTTATTCAAGCAAAAACTCCATTTATGCCATAGAGTGATCTCATTTGTAGAAGGGAGTTTGGTTGGCATGGAGACCTTTGGAGTGACTGAGATCTAGTTATCTTACCTCTAAAATGTGGACCAAGCATATTAGGCTGCTTCTTGTCTCTGGATGTCTACAAGGGTCTCCCTGTTACAGCATGGGGTCAATTTGCTTCCATTCTTCTCTGACCCATGTAACCAGCCAAGCTGATGAAAAACATATTAATGAACTCGTCAAATCTTGTGCCGGTGGCTGGGGGATAAGAAAGTGTTACTCCAAATATCATATGAGCATTAGAGCTACAGATATCTTTTAAACTGTAGCCTCCGACCCCCATTGTGAGAAAGAAATAATCTTTTTTATTAATAGCCACCCTGACTGCACTGAAACACATTGCCACCATTACTTAAGGCTTGTCTGTGATCAGTCATATAAATCAAAAGTAATGGAAAGGTCCTTGCCCTCTTAGAACCAATGAACCAAACACAACACTGGCATAAATAGATATAGTAGCCATGTATAGATAGACAGAAAGATTTTAATATTTATCCACATTCAATAAACTAAGTACATGATATGAAAATAAAGCAGTTAAAATATATAAAATATTTTACTTTTTCTATTACTACAGCAAAATCTCATGATAACCGTGAATATAACTCAATCAGTGATTGGCTCCCCTACCCCACCCTGCTCTGTTCTCAAGTAGGGGTGGGTTATCTTTCTGAGGTGGGCATAGGGGCACTGAGGGGTGAGTCAAGACATTGAACTGGAGTGGACAACCTCCACTAAGAGGTGCCAAGCTACATCTGGGAGCCAGATAGATTTTATTAGTGCAACTGGACTCTTGAAAATGGAGGCCTACTAGCTGTCCCAGATTACCTGGTCATTGCATTTAACTTCATAGTAATGCAACCCTACAATTTACAAGATTGAATTTTGGGCCCTACCTGTTGGTTTATGGTGGAGATTTTTACTATACTACTATAGCTGTCTTACTCTTCTACTACTACTGCTAATATTACTACTATTACATTAGCAAGAGCTACTGTATATTGAGTGCTTTAGTGTGTGTCAGGAACTGTGCTTCACATAAACATCTCAATCCCTATAGCAACCTCAAGAGATAGTATTATTATTATTCCTGTCTTATGGATACAATGGCTCAAAGAGGTTAGATAACTTTCCCAAAGTCACCAGTGATAGAGCTGGATTCAGGTCCAGAGTTTTTGCCGTCAAAACCTCAATGCTTAACAACTACTATCCCATGTTGTATACTTCCTTTTCTTGTACACTTTCGTCTTCTATAGTTCATAATAAATCTAACAAAAAACATAAACTTAGCCAGGGCTCACCCTACCTTCTTGCCCTGTTTCTTTTCTCTCCTCTCCTAACCAAAGAGAGTTCAAATGCTAGCCAAGAACACTGCATTGCTGGGAAGCTGGAGAAGGAAGAGGACTGTCTCCACTAGGGCCCTGTTTACTTTTTTAATTAACAAAGTACAATGAGACCCTTTCTGACGCGTTTGAGGTCCCAGAATAGAAATTTACACCATTACATGCTTTAGTGGAAACGTGTTCTCTGTTTAACAACTTTAAAATAAAAGGCATTGTTGATGCAATATGGACCAGAGTGTGGCCAAAGCAGTCAACTGGAAGAAAAAACAAAATGAAAACAATGACCCAAATGACCAAATTAGATTAGAATTAGTTAAAGCATAAATTGGCAAAACCAAGGAAAGCTTCTAACCTCCTTCCCCAATCAAATTAAATACACATATGCAACTGGTTAAAGATTTAACTTTCTAGATTTTAACAAACATCATCACTTGTATATTGGTGATAGGCGCTGGAGTCATGCTCAAGAGGAATGTAATTTGCTCATATATAATCTAAGCAATTAATAGTTCCAGAATTATACAAATACACCTACTGTATAAGTCACTTCAATTTTGTCTCCAAAACGTATCATCTGTTTTGTACAAAAGGAACAATAGAATGCTCCCCACTGGATCTCTGTGCCAGAATGAGAGTTAGAAAGAGGTTGTTTTGTTTTGTTTTGATTTGTTTCATTAGACGTCAAAGGTTGAAGGTTGACTTCATCACACGCCTCAGTTACAGCACACCATCACCACTAGTCCCTGTAAGGCCCTGCTCTTTCTCTTGTTTTATTTATTTATTTATTTATTTATTCCATTTTTACCTACATTCCCTACTTCTGTTATCCTCCCCTTACCAGAGACAGCCATTCTGATGCATTTCACATGTATCATTTTATTTGTGTTTTTGTAAAGTGCCTATTCTTACTTTATGTGCATGTATTTTGAATTTTAATTTTTAAATTTTAAATTTTAATTTTTAATTTATATAAATGGCTTATATAAGTGTTCTGTAGATCTCATTCAGTTTCTTATTTCTCACTCAACATGAGATATACATACACATATGCACACAAATATATGTATGTGTACATATACATGTATGTGTAACAAACATACATATATATACATAAATATAATGTTATCCAAAACATAAAAATCACAAAATAAGACTTTTCTTCTGCATTACCTTTCCTAATTTGTTTTACCCACTCTTTTGGGGAATGAGCACATCAACTGTGAAATCTGGAAAGTGAAGCAGGGCTAGACCAAAGCACTGAGTTTATTTTGAAATATGTAGTGTTACCTTTAATGGAGGTACATGCATCTTCTTGAAGTAGATCTTTATTTCTTCCAAAATAGGATCTGTGTTAACCAACTGACATTCACACTTCAGGGTCTTCTTGCTAGTTCTCTAGTCTTAATAAGCCTTGGGACAAAGCATAGGTTGCTTGTAATTGTGGATTCGTGTTGTGATGTCCAAGTATGCAGAGCTGTCTGATTGCCCAAATCTGTCTCAGCCTGTATAAGTGAACAGCACTGAAACAATTACTCACAGGTAGTGAAAATGGAGTATCATTTGTGAGGATAACTGGACAAAATCAATATATACTTTTGATGTATTAGAACACCTGAATTCCAGGCCTAGCTCAACTACAAACTCGCTGTGTGGCTCAAGGAATACTCTATCTCTTCTCCTCCCTACCTATCACTCAGTTATACCAGGAAAAACCGGTAAAAACAATAGATTAGGCTGCCTTTTCTTTTTTCCATGAGAGTTGGAAGATGAGAGATCCAGGAGCAGGAACAGGTAACAATAGATACCTTTGAGAAGCAGTGCCAGAAAGTTAGAGGAAGCCATAGACAGAGGTAAGACTTGCTTTAGAGAAAGTTGTTGTGGATTGTTCAAAGAACTAAGAAACAAAAGTGTGTACTGTTCAACAGATAATAAAAATGGTCCCTGGAGCAGAAACTTGAATCCACTAGGCAGGACTAATGATTTTTCAAAATATTATGTTTGAACAGCCCTTTCTGAGGACAAACCTTGAAAATACTATCTCTGTGTCTGTGCTTAAGGCAGACATATATTCAGTTGAATGAATATACCTGATATCTGTTGTACTCATATCCAGAAAATAGTCAAATGGCCCAAGTCAGATGCAGTCACATATTTTAAGACCGTTATTCAATGTGTAGCTGAATTTTCTCCACGGATGTTGCAACATTCTCAACCTAACTCGCAAACGCCTGTTGGGACTGGAGGGGGTTGGCAGATCATTGATCCAAGTCTGAAACTGGCTCTGAGTCAGGAAATGAACTTCAAATGCGTCATTGTCCCAGCTGGGGAAGGCCTGCTGCACGGCAGAATTTAGCATCACCCCAGTACAACCTTAGCAGGACGTTTTCCAAGACCATAAACTCTGCCTTTTCCAATTCCATCTCCAGACCCCTGCATCTCTCCAGTGCTTCACCAGCTTCCACTCCAGCGCCCAGTATTCTGGGTTCCTAAGAATCTCTTATATAGTACATTCTCCTGTATGGTGTCTTGTTGGTATCTGGTGCCAAGCCCTGTGGTATTGGGAAGGTAGGTCTTAGACCAGGGTCAAATTCTAGCTGTGGCAAGGGCTACACATATGTCCTTGGGAAAGATATGATCCAAGATCCTAATTTGATGGGAGAGATCACTGTGGCCCAGAGAGGTTAAATAAGGCACTCATGTGTATACAGGTAATCAGGAGCAGAGTCAGGATTACAAAGGAAGTTTCTCCTCTGACCCCAAACTAGGTGTTCTTTGGGTCCACGTGTGTGTGTGTGATTCTTTTCTTGAGTGTGTTCAACTACAAGTCTCAAGAAATAGTCAACAAAAGGCACTCTGGTATAATGTGACACTAAGAGCAGAGTCTCCGAAATAAGACAGATCAGGGCTTGAATCCTGGGTAGAATGCTGTAAGGTATGTGATCTTGAGCAAAGAAATGAAGCTCTCTATTCTGGAATCTATATTGTCTAATATTAATATAGCCACTCCAGTTTTTGTTTGAACAGTGTTAACATAGACTTTCTCAATCATTTTACTTTTAATCTATTTGTGTTTTTGTATCTAAGGTGCATTTCTTGTAAACAGCATATACTTGGATCTTGCTTTTTAATCCAATCTGACAATCTCTGCCTTTAAATTGAAGTGTTAGATTATTTACATTTAATGTGATTATTGATATGGTCAGATTCGAGTCTATCTTCTTTATTTTTTTATTTGTCCCATCTCTTCTTGATTCCTTTTTCTTCATTTTCTGCCGCTGTCTTTCGATCAATTGAGTACTTTTTATGATTCATTAAAAAAAATTTTTTTATCTATGTCATAGTTTATAACATTGTGAGTTTCCAGTTGTACATTATTATTTGTCAGTCACCATATAAATGCGCCCCTTCACCCCTTGTGCCCACCCCCCAACCTCCTTCCCCCTGGTAACCACCAAACTGTTCTCTCTGTCCGTGTGTCAGTTTATCTTCCACATATGAGAGAGTTCATACAGTGTTTGTCTTTCTCTGTATGGCTTATTTCACTTAACATAATACCCTCCAGGTCCATCCATGTTGTTGCAAATGGGACGATTTTGTCTTTTTTTATGGCTGAGTAGTATTCCGTTGTGTATATATACCACATCTTCTTTATCCAATCATCTCTTGATGGACACTCGGGTTGCTTCCACGTCTTGGCTATAGTGAATAATGCTGCAATGAATGTAGGGGTGCATAAGACTCTGGATTGTTGATTTCACGTTCTTTGGATAAATACCCAGAAGTGGGATAGCTGGATCATAAGGTATTTCTATTTTTGATTTTCTGAGGAATCTCCATGCTGTTTTCCATAGCAGCTGCACCAGTTTGCATTCCCACCAGCAGTGAATGAGGGTTCCCTTTTCTCCACATCCTCTCCAACATTTGTTACTTTTTGTCTTGGTGATTATAGCCATTCTCACGGGTGTAAGGTGATGTCTTAGTGTATTTTTGATTTGCATTTCCCTGATGATTAGTGATGTTGAACATCTTTTCATGTGCCTATTGGCCATCTGTATATCTTCCTTGGAAAAATGTGTGTTCATATCCTCTGCCCATTTTTTGATCGGGTTATTTGTTTTTTTGTTGATCACATGTGTGAGTTCTTTATATATTATGGAGATTAACCCCTTGTCAGATATATGTTTTGCAAATATTTTCTCCCAGCTGGTGGGTTGTCTTTTCATTTTGATCCTGGTTTCGTTTGCCTTGCAGAAGTTCTTTAGTCTGATGAAGTCCCACTTGTTTATTTTTTTCTTTTATTTCCCTTGTCCAAGTAGACATGGAATTCGAGAAGATCCCTTTAGATAATGATGAATAGTGTACTGCCTACATGTTCTTCCAGGAGTTTTATAGTTTCAGGTCTCACCTTCAGACCTTTGATCCATTTTGAGTTAATTTTTGTGTATGGTGAATGTAGATGGTCTACTTTCGTTTTTTTGCAAGAGGCTGTCCAGTTTTCCCAGCACCATTTATTGAAGAGACTTTCCTTTCTCCACTGTATGTCCTTAACTCCTTTGTCAAAGATTAGCTGCCCAGAGATATGAGGTTTTATTTCTGGACTTTCAATTCTGTTCCATTGATCTGTGTGTCTGTTTTTGTACCAGTGCTATGCTGTTTTGATTACTATTGCTTTGTACTATGTTTTGAAGTCCGGATTGTGATGCCTCCAGCTTTGTTCTTTTTTCTCAGGATTCCTTTGGCTATTCAGGGTCTTTTGTTGCCCATATGAATTTTAGGATTCTTTGCTCCATTTCCGTGAAGAATGTCATCGTGATTCTGATTGGGATTGCATTGAATCTGTAGGTTGCTTTAGGTGGTATGGACATTTTAACTATGTTTATTCTTCCAATCCATGTGCATGGGATATCTTTCCATTTCTTTATGTCATCATTGATTTCTTTCAATAATGTCTTATAGTTTTCATTGTATAGGTCTTTCATCTCCTTGGTTAATTTTATTCCTAGATATTTTATTCTTTTTGCTGCAATTGTAAATGGGATTGTATTCTCAAGTTCTCTTTCTGTTAGTTCATCATTAGAGTATAGAAATGCAACTGATTTTTGTAAGTTTATTTTGTACACTGCAACTTTGCTGTAGTTGTTGATTATTTCTAATGGTTTTCTGATGGATTCTTTAGGGTTTTCTATATATAAAATCATGTCGTCTGCAAATAGCGAGAGTTTCACTTCTTCGTTGCCTATTTGGATTCCTTTTTCCCGCCTAATTGCTCTGGCACTATTCAACACTATGTTGAATAACAGTGGCGAGAATGGGCACCCTTCTCTTGTTCCTGTTCTCAGAGGGATGGCTTTCAGTTTTTCCCCATTGAGTATGATGTTGGCTGTGGGTTTGTCATATATGGCCTTTATCATGTTGAGGTACTTTCCTTCTATACCCATTTTGTTGAGAGTTTTTATCATAAATGGATGTTGGATCTTGTCAAATGCTTCCTCTGCATATATTGAGATGATCATGTGGTTTTTGTTCCTCATTTTGTTAATGTGGTGTATCACATTGATTGATTTGTGGATGTTGAACCATCCCTGTGTCCCTGGTATAAATCCTGCTTGATTGTGGTGTATGATCTTTCTAATGTATTGCTGTATTCGGCTTGCCAATATTTTGTTGAGGATTTTTGCATCTATGTTCATCAGTGATATTGGCCTGTAATTTTCCTTCTTCTTATTGTCCTTGTCTGGCTTTGGTATCAGGGTGATGTTAGCCTCGTAGAATGTGTTAGGAAGTGTTCCATCTTCCTCTGTTTTTCGGAATAGCTTGAGAAGGATAGGTATTAAATCTTCTTTGGATGTTTGGTAAAATTCTCCAGAGAAGCCATCTGGTCCTGGACTTTTATTTTTGGGGGGTTTTTGATTATTGTTTCAATCTCTTGTTATTGGTCTATTCAGGTTCTCTATTTCTTCTTGATTCAGTTTTTGGAGGTTGTATGAGTCAAAGAATTTATCCATTTCTTCTAGATTGTCCAATTTGTTGGCATATAGTTTTTCATAGTATTCTCTTATAATCCTTTGTATTTCTGTGGTATCTGTTGTGATTTCTCCTCTTTCATTTCTAATTTTATTTATTTGAGCCTTCTCTCTTTTTTTCTTGGTGAGTCTGGGTAAGAGTTTGTCAATTTTCTTTACCTTTTCAAAGAACCAGCTTTTTGTTTCATTGATCCTTTCTACTGTTTTTTTTGGTTTGAATTTTGTTTATTTCTGCTGTAATTTTTATTATTTCCCTCCTTCTGCTGATTTTGGGATTTGTTTGTTTTTCTTTTTCTAATTCTGTTAGGTGTAGTTTCAGATTGCTTATTTGGGATTTTTCTTGTTTGTTAAGGTGGGCCTGTATTGCTATGAATTTCCCTCTCAGGACCACTTTGCTGCATCCCATATGAGTTGGTATGGTATATTTTCAGTTTCATTTGTTTCCAGATATTCTTTGATTTCTCCTTTAATTTCTTCAGTGATCCATTGGTTGTTCAGTAGCGTGTTGTGTATTCTCCACATCTTTGTTGCTTTCCCAGCTTTTTTCTTGTAGTTGATTTCTAGTTTCATTGCATTATGGTCAGAAAAGATGCTTGTTATGATTTCAATCTTCTTAAATTTATAGAGGTTTGCCTTCTGTCCCAACATATGGTCTATCCTTGAGAATGTTCCATGTGCGCTTGAGAAGAATGTGCAGTCTGTTCTTTTTGGATGGAGTGCTCTCTCTATATATATTAAGTCCATCTGGTCTAGTTTTTCATTTAAGTCCACTATTTCCTTATTGACTTTCTGTCTGGATGATCTATCCATTGATGTAAGTGGGGTGTTAAGGTCCTCTACTATTATTGTGTTGTTGTTGATATCTCCTTTTAGGTTTGTTTATAGTTACATTATGTACTTTGGTACACTTGTATTGGGTGCATATATATTTACAAGTGTTATGTCTTCTTGGTGGAGTGTCCCTTTTATCATTGTATCTTGCCCCTCTTTGTCTCTCATTACCTTTTTTTATCTTGAAGTCTACTTTGTCTGATATAAGTATAGCAACACCTGCTTTCTTTTGTTTGCCGTTAGCTTGGAGTATTGTCTTCTATCCCTTCACTCTGAGCCTGTGTTTGTCTTTAGAGGTGAGCTGTGTTTCCTGGAGGCATCAAATTGTTTGGTCTTGTTTTTTAATCCATCCAGCCACTCTGTGTCTTTTGATTGAGTAATTCAATCCATTTACATTTAGAGTGATTATTGATATATGAGGGCTTAATGCTGCCATTTTATCTCTTGTTTTTCAGTTGTTATGTATTTCCCTTTTTTCTCGTCCCATGTATTTTACACTGCTAATTCGGTTTGGTGGGTCTCTATGATGGTTTTCTCAGTTTTCTCTTTATTTGTCATATGTGTCTTTGTTCTGATTTTTTGTTTAGTGGTTACCATGAGGTTTGTATAAAAGATCTCGGAGATGAGATAGTCCATTCCCTGATAGCCTCTTGTTCCCTTAGTCTAAGCAGGTTTCATCCCTTTTCTCTTCCTCTTCTAAGTTGTTGTTGTCACAACTTATTCCATTATGTGTTGTGAATTTGTGGTTAAAATGAAGTTATAATATTTATTTTTGATGTTTTCTTTTCCTTTATCTTTAGAGTTATAGTTGTTTGCTAATCTGTTCTGATAGAGAGTTGCAATTTCTGATTTTGTCTGCCTATTTATCTGCTTGCTCAAGGCTTTGTAAACCCTTTCTTTTTTTTTTCAGGTATGAGGGCTTTCTTGATCAAATCTTGTGTGTGGTGGAGTCTTGTGGCAACGAACTCCCTCAGCTTTTGTTTATCTGGGAAAGTTTTTATTTCTCCATCATATCTGAAAGATGTTGTTGCTGGATATAGTATTCTTGAGTGAAAACTTTTGTCTTTCAAAATTTTGAATATATCATTCCGCTCTCTCCTAGCCTGTAAGGTTTCTGCTGAAAAATCCACTGAAAGCCTGATAGGGCTTCCTGTATAGGTTATTCTCTTCTGCCTTGCTGCCCTTAATATTTTTTCTTCATCATTGACTTTTGCCAGCTTTACTAATATATGCCTTGGAGAAGGTCTTTTTACATTGATGTAATTAGGAGTCCTGTCGGCTTCTTTTACATGTAATTCCAGCTCCATCTCCAGGTTTGGGAAGTTCTCAGTTATTATTTCTTTGAACAAGCTCTCTGCTCCTTTTTCCCTCTCTTCTCTCTCTGGAATACCTATAATCCTTATGTTGCATTTCCTAATTGTCAGATATTTCTCAGAGAATTTCTTCATTTCTTTTTAGTCTAAGTTCTCTCTCCTCCTCCATCTGAAGGATTTCTGTGTTCCTATCCTCCATATTGCTAATTCTATCCTCCATATTATCAGCCCTGTTGTTTAAGGATTCCAGATTTTTCTTTATCTCATCCATTGTGTTTTTCATCTCTAGCAATTCTGTTTGGTTTTTCTTTATAGTTTTGATTTCTTTCGTGAAGAATTCCCTCTGTTCAGTAATTTGGTTCCTGATTTCATTGAACTGTCTTTCAGAATTCTCTTGTAGCTCATTGAGTCTTCTTATGATGGCTGTCTTGAATTCCTTGTCATTTAGATAGTAGATTTCCATGCCTTCAGGATTGGTTTCTGGGTGTTTGTGTTTTTCCTTCTGGTCTGGAGTATTAATAAATTTCTTTACACCATTTGATGGAGTGGATTTGTGCTAGTGCATAGTGATAGTTTCTGGATGCAGGTTCCGCCTGCTGCCACTTGAGGGAGGGGCAGGAGCTGTGTAATCTGAGCCCACTGCCACAATCCCTGTCAGCTGTGTCTGTCCAAGCCTGGGTCACTCCTTGGGATCACAGTGACCCTGTGGGGTCTCCCACAGAATGAGAAAGTAGTCACGTGGGGGGCTCAGGGCTACTGCCGCCTGCTCCCACAGACCCTGAGGGTTGTGCTCTCTGCTTCTGGGCCACAGCAGTACTATGGGTGTTCATGGCAGCTGGGAGCTTGTTTGCCTGGACTGTGATCTCAGCCACCCTCTGCTCCTAGGTCGCACCAGCTGTTGTGCTTGGTAGGCGGGACTTCCCCTCCAGGACGGAACCAAAGTCACTCCCTGGGAGTGGATAGGATTGTGGATTCTCCCACCAGATGAGAGTGTGGTCCCACGGGGGCTCAGGGCTACTGCTGCCTGCTCTCACAGTTCTGCTGAAACACGCTTTCTCTCTTTGGGGCCGCAGTGGTAGTATGGGTGTACACAGCAGCCAGGAGCTTGTTCGCCCAGACTGGGATCTCAGCTGCCCTCTTCTCCTAGGTCACACCGGCTGTTATGCTTGATGGGTGGGACGTCCCCTCTGGGACTGAGCCAAAGCTTCTCCCCGGAACCAGGTAGGATTGTGGATTCTCCCACCAGATGAGAGAGTGATCACATGGGGGCTCAGGGCTGCTGCCGCCTGCTCTCACAGTCCCGCTGAGACACGGCTTCCCCCCCTTTGGGTCCGCAGTGGTACTATGGGTGTTCACAGCAGCCAGGAGCTTGTTCACCCGAGTGGCAGCTCAGCTGCCCTCTGCTCCTAGGTAGCACTGGCCTTTGTGCTTGGTGGGTGGGGCTTCCCCACTGGGTTCAAGCCTGTGCTGCTCTCTGTGGGCTGCGTGGTCCCCCACTAGATGGGGAAGTGATCACATGGGGGGCTTAGGGCTGCCGTCACCTGTTTCCACAGTCACACGGAGGTATGCTCCCACCCTCAGGGCCACAGCGGTGCTATGATCATTCCAGCCGGGAAAGTAGTCCGACATGTGCGCTGGGCTGCCTGGGGTCCAGTGGGTGCTCACTTATCTCCACCACCTCCTTGGAGGGATAGTCCATCCACCTTCAGATATATAGCTGCTTGGGTGTCTCAGGTGTCCTGGTGTGCTGTGTGGATATCCTCTGCTGATGGGTGAATGTCCTTTTAGTTGTAGTTCGAAGGGGGAGAGACAGAGGGAAGAGCTCACTCTGCCATGTTGCTGACTCAGTCCTTATGATTCATTTTTATCTCTTTTTTTGGATTATTAACTCTTTGTTTTGTTATTTTAGCGATTGTTTTAGGATTTATGGTTTACATCCTTGATTTATCACAGTCTGCCTTCAGGAGATATTATACTATTTTACATATATTAATAAAAATCTTACAGCAGTACACCTCCATTTCTCCTTTCCTGGTCTTTATGTTATTGTTGCTGTGCATTTTACTTTTATATTTGTTTTAAACTCCACAATACATTGTTATTACTTTTGTTTAAACAGTCAGTTACCTTTAACAGATCTCTTTCTCTCTTTCTTTCTTCCCATGTAGTTACCATTTTCTGTGCTCTTCATTCTTTTGTGTAGATTCAGATTTCCATCTGGTATGATTTTCCTTCTGCCTAAAGGAGGTCCTTTAAGAGTTCTTGTAATGAGGAGCTCCTGGTGATGAATCATTTCAGCTTTTCTATGCCTGAAAGCGTCTTTATTTGCCTTCCTTTTTCAAAGATACTCTTGCCAGGTGTAGAATTTTAGATAGACAGACTTTTTTCTTTCAATATCTTAACGATGTTGCTACACAATTTCTTTTTTGCTTTGTCGCCCATGAGCAATCAGCTGTCATCCCTGTCTTTGTTGCTCTCTATATAACAAGTCTTTTTTCTCTGGCTGCTTTTAAGATTTCTCTCTTTATTACTGGTCTTTCGCAATTTGATGATGATGTGCCCTGGCGTACTTTTCTTCATGTTTCTTGTGCTTGGAGTTTATTGAGTTTTCTGTATCTGTGAAGTTGTAGTTTTCATCGAATTTGGAATTTCTTCAAGCCAATATTTCCTCAAGTATTTTTCTGTCTTCCCTTTTTGTGACTCCAAACATGTATATTAGGTCAATTAGGCTATCCCATACCTCTATTTCTTTATTCTTTCTTGTTGTTATTCTCTGTGTTGCCTTTTGGATAGTTTCTATTGCTATGCCTTTAATTTCACTAATCTTTCTTCTGCAATGTACAACCTTGCTAATCCCATTCAGTGTACTTTTCATTTCACACACTGAAATTTTCATCACTAGAAGTTTGATGTGGGTCCTTTCTTAATATCATCTATGTCTCCACTTAACTTTTTGAACATGTCAAATTCAGTTATAAAAATGTTTTAATGTCCTTCTCTGCTAATTCTAGCATATGTGTCATTTCTGGGTCAGTTTCAATTGATTATTCTCTGTATTATGGATCACGTTTCCTGCCTCTTTGCATGCCTATTAATCTTTGATTTGATGCCAGACATTGTGATTTCACCTTGATAGCTACTGGATATTTTTGTATTTCTATAAATATTCCTAAGCCTTGTTCTTTGATGCAGTTAATTTACTTGGAAATATTTTTATCCTTTTAAGTCTTGCTTTTATGATTTGTTAGATGATTGTGGAGCAGTGTTCAGTCTAGGGCTACTTATTTCCCACTACTGAGGAATGACCCTTCTGTGTACTCTGCCCAGTGCTCATGAATTATGAGTTTTTCCAGTCTGGATGGTGGGAACAGGTACTATTCCCAGCCCTGTGTGAGCACTAGGCAGTTTCTTCTAATTTTTTCAGATCGCTCTTTCCCAGCCTTGCTTAGTTTCCCCACACAAGTACCAATAATTACTCTGCTGAATACTTAAGGGAGGCCCTCTGCATATCTCCAGAGTTCTCTGTGCAGCAGTCTCCTCCCTGGAAGTCTGTCCTATGAATTCTAGTTGCGCTAGTCTCCCTGGACTTACAGCTGCATCTGTTTAACCCAGGGAGTCCACTGCCTTTGCCTCAATTCCCCCTTTCTATGTCACAGCTCAGAAAATAAGATAGAAAGTTGGGGCAATCATGAGGCTCACCTTATCTCTCAGTTATCGCTGTCCCTCATTGATTGATATCCAGTGTCTTAAAAACTGTTTCTTCATGTATTTTGTCTGTTTTTGTTTTTGTAGTTGTTTTAAGTGGGAAAGTAAATCTCATTGTTGTTATTCCATCTTGGCTTGAAATTGAAGTCCCAAATGAACTTCTCTAAACATCAGGTTCTCATCTGAAAAATGGAAATAATCGTGGTACCTATGGCATTGAGTATTTGTGAAGATTAAGTGAGATAATACATGTGAAACTTTCTCATAATAGCTGCTCAATAAATACACATTATCTTCTCTTCTCCTTTCTCACAAGCTAACATCCCTCTCCACACCATTTCTGCCATGAGACTGCTCTTTTTAATGGCCCTCAAGGCCTACGAGGGATGTTGGAGCTGTGTCTGTAGCCAGAGTAAACTGTACAGTCCTTTTGAATTCATTCCAAAAACTTGTTTGGCTGCAGAAGAGAATCATACCTGATCTATCTTAAGAAAATAGACTAAAATAAGTAGTTTCGTATTTCCTTCAGTGCTGAGAGTAAGTAAAAACAATCTAACTCCATCCTTACTTCCAAGGGACAGTAATTTTTTGTTTGATATTTCTCTTTCAGAGCTTCAGAATTGAGAGCGAGACAGAGAAAAAGAGTATTCATCATTATAACACAGACAGGCCTTTAAAGGGCTGTGTGTTACTTCAAATTTGGTATTCACTGTGCTTAGGGACAACTAATCTTTACTTTCATAGTTTAGTTAAGTCTACGGATCATTTATACGTAGTTCTCTATGCCTTCTCCAGGAAGCAACATACTTTCAAGTGAGGAAGTCCCACACCCTCTTAGATAACTGCATAGAAAGATTGAAAGAGGCGCAGATGAAAAAGGAAGGCAGACACCCAAAGGTGGTGCAGGCCAAGGAGTGAGTCACAGCTAGTATACAGTGTCCAAATATGCTACAGAGTATAACTTGACCTTTAAAGAAGGAGAAATCTTTCCAAAGATTGAGTCAACTCATACCCTGCATCTTTCCCATGCACACTTTAGAGTACTGCCTTGGTTGCCCTTGCTGAACAGTAGTCCATTCATTCAATTGTTTATTCAATTAGCAAATATTTATTCAGCATCTACTATGTGCATAGCACAGTGCCAAGGGTAGTGATGAATTGAAAATGGTATCTCTCCTTACGGGACTTTTATAGTCCAAGTGCTGCCAAAGGTAAAGAGTGACCCTAACCGGTGCTCTTAACTTTAAGAGAATCTCACATTGCCAATCTACTGTGGGAACTGAGAAGGAAATGAATCTTTTAAAATTATGGTTCATTTTAATTCTGACTCTGCAGTTTTAAGTCAGTCCTACCCACTCACACATCATATGCCCCCAAACCAATAAAGTTAAGCCCCATTTTCAGCACTCACATAGGAACTACTTTGCACCTCTCTGGACTTCCTTGCCATTCCATTTCTATGCCACTATTACTGATTCTTGAGTTTGTTTCCTTTTTCTTTTTTGGTGAGGAAGATTCGCTCTGAGCTAACATCTGATAACAATCTTCCTCTTTTTTTTTTTGGCTTGAGGAAGGTTGTCCCTGAGCTAACATCTGTGCCAATCTTCCTCTATTTCGTATGTGGGTCACCGCTACAGCATGGCTTGACGAGCGGTGTAGGTCCACGGCTAGGATCTGAACCTGTGAACCCGGGCCACCAAAGCAGAGAGCACAAGACTTAACTACTACACCACAGGGCCGGCCCCTGTTTCCCATTTTTGATGCTGTTCCTGCCCTTTGGATTTGTCAACCTCAACTGATCATTATGTATCAAGCTTGATCCTCTAAGGACTTTAGTTTAGCTTACCTCTCTGTATCTTTTTTATTCCTGGATATCTCAGGTAGGGCAACCTGGTGTAGCTCTGGTGCCCATGACTCACATTCTGGCTAGGCTTTTCCCGGTTTCTGGGAAATGAAAATAGGGCATTTCAGAATTTAGACATCAGGCAATAGGGAGCCTTCTAAGGAAGTACTTCAGAAATTTATTTGTTCCACTGACACATATATATTAAGCAGCTACTATGTGCCAGGAACTCTACTCTGATGAAGCTATAGTCTAGTGGGGGAGAGCTGTGTTAATTTTAAAAAAAGCAAAAACAAACGTAACATGACAATGATGGTAAGAATCGTTAAAGGAAAGAGGCCAATGCTGTGATGGAGAAAGATCAGCTAGTGGTGGTGGGAGATGGGTACTTTAAATAGACTATTTAGGAAAGTCTTCTCAAAAGAATTGCCACTTAAACAGATCTGCAGGATAGGGAGGAGCCATTCATCCAAAGACTCATCTGTGGGAAGAGCTTTCTAGGCAGAGGGAACAGCAAGTGAAAAAAAAACTTTTATAGTATGTAAGAGGAACAGAATGGAGGTCAAAGGGGCTGGGGAGTGGTGAGCAAGAAAAGAGTGACATGAGATGAGGTTGGAGACATGGGCAGGGACCAGATCTTTGGTTTGATTTCATGACCATAGTATGCTGGAAGCTTCCTTGCTGTGTTGCTGGGATCCAACTCCCTAGCAGGAGTGTCAAATCAAAAGTCAGGAAGCCTGTGTGCTAGTATTATTCTACCACGAATTTGTGTGTCTCTTTTAACAAGAAACTGTCACTTCTCTTTTTTCCCCCTAAATTTTCTCATCCGGAAAATAAGAGGATTGGATTAGACTTTCTTTAAGGTCCCTTCGGGCTCCAATATTCTATGATCTATAAAAATAAGTTTCAAAATTCTGGCTAAAAACTGATCTGTGGGTTAGTTTCAGCTTAGCTGCTTCAAACCTTGTCACTCATGTCTGGGGATATAAATCAGAAGGGATCTATTTTTATACAGATTTTACATTCTAATGAGTTTTCTCAAAGTTAATTTCAACATATTTTAATTTTCTCTGAAATAAGGAATAAGACATAATATTTTTATCCTCAATTGCCTTCAAAATATGGCCTAGAAAAGACTATCTTCTTTAGTAATTTTGAAATTTTGGCACTGTGTATATAGATGAATTATTGAAGACGTTTGAATAAGTTTTTATAAATAACAGCTTTACTGATATATAATTCACATATCATACAATTTGCCCATTTAAAGTACACCATTTGATGGATTTTAGTATGTTCAAGAGTTGTGCAACCAACACCACAATAAAATCTAGAGCATTTTCATTGCCCCCCCCAAAACTTCATACGCATTTGCATAAATCACAATTTTTAAAAGCCCACAGACATTTTTAATTTTTAGGGAGCGTCATGAACTAACATTCAATAGAGTGATCTTTTCTCTTGGATCTCTGTGACAGCTAATTTTAGAGGAGTTGGTTTGTCTCATTCCACTGTGGGCTATGGTGTATAAGTTTAGAATATAACAATAGCAGTACAATAAAGAATAAATTTATTGTGGAGATGATAAAATCTTTAGCTATCTACATGTGCTGGCTGCTTACATATGTATTTGTGTTGCTCTGATAGATGGCAAAAAATTTATCGCACAAATTGATGTCACTTGCTGAAGGCTGTTTAGTTTGTATGGAGGCATTTAGGGAAATCGATAGCCTTAGTTATCTAACATAAATACAACACGGACCAAACAATTAGGCCTCTCTTGCTGCTTACAGGGATCTTTGTACTACAACCAGGCCTCGTTTTGCTCTTGTTCTCTGATCTACCTGGTGTGACAGTGTGACCAGCTTGGGTGAGGAGAAAATTTAATTCTAAATTCTGGAACGTTAAGTCTCAAATTGCTCCTGCTTTGAGTATTTATCCATATAGCATGTTATATGTTTTTCCCTGATATCCAGTATTCTTAACTTTTTTTGGAACTCTTTCAAGAATACTTATGATAACGGAAATGAAAAGAGCACAGTTAGAATATGGTAAAAATCATGACAATGTTAAGGGATTGAGCTCCAGCCAGTGGTCCGTCAGCTAATTACACTTTGGTCTGCCTAAGCTCTCAAATCGGATTTTTTTCCCTCTAAGCTCTGTTATTCCTATTGGTAAAACTATGAATAAATAAACTGAATGGACAGAGAATTGTACGCTACTTGAGGTATTTTAAATGTGTACAAAATTACACCTATCTGCCTATTTGTCAGTCCAAATTTGGTCATAAAGAACGGTCACTGGGAGGTTTCCTGGGTGTTTTCTCTCAATAATGTTCCGATGGGAGATGCCAGTCCCCACCCCAGACCTACTGGGGAATCAGTAACTGAATTTTTACAAGTACCCTGGTAGTTCATATACACATTAAAGTTTGATGTCTCACAGCAAATGGTCTCTAAAGATATCCACTAGGCTAGGCAGTACTTCTGGAACTTTAATGTAGAAGGTCTGGAATGAAGCCTGTAATTCTGCATTTATGTCAAGATCCAAGGTGATGCCAATGTTGCTGGTCCGCAGATCATATTTGAGTAGTAATGAGGTGGTCTTTGATTTTCTATGATTCTATAACAAGAATAGATTACCAAAACCTAAGTACACACACGTTTACCTTTCTTCCCTGGTTTGACTTATAACGTATCTAACATGAATATGTGCTTGCTAGCATATCTTGAGTGTTACCTAGAAGAATCTGAGTGTCCATTACAGGAATAAATTACTTTGTAAGGTAGTTTATACTTTTTGAAACAAATTTCTATACATTATCTCATTGGATCCCAGAATGCCTGTCCTTACTCTCTCTACATAGGCCTTCTGGGCTGGTCTGGGCCATGAAGTTGTGGCCATGGGAGGCCAGCTATATTTGGTCTTAGACCCAAACCCTGGGAGGAAAGTACTCAAAACCAGGACAGGCCTCTTAAGAAGTAAATGGGGCTATCAGAAAAATCCATGTGTTGTGGGGGTTTAGTCTTAATGTGAGGTTTAACATTTGTGCCCTTTTGCTTCATCTCAGTGGAGACAGAGGAGGGAGAGGGACTCTGATTTGGTAACTGTCAAAACCTGAAACACACTGGAAGCACTCTCCCAGCTGGTTTGAGATGGTGTGATAAGTTACTACAACTCCTCTCTGCTTTTCCACGTCTTACCTACAGTTCCCTAATGAAAATGCAACTAGTAATTAAGTGTAAAACCTTCTCTGAGGTGTTTTGTTGATGATTAAGTAGAAGCCAGATGGCAAAGTTGCAGACTAGGCTGAGCAGAGGGAAAACATGAGCTGAGTTATCGACTTCAAATGCCTCCGAAATGTATTTACTTTGTTGCTGGGCTGTATGCTCTGCCCATGGAGAGTTTAGAATATAAACTTTCTATATCTTTATATTCTATATATTCTTTAATATTCCTAATTGATAATGGCAGCCAAAGCACCTTTGGATACCACTGGCTCAGAACAACCACTGATAGATGGCAAATAGCACAACCAAAGGTTTATTTCCTAAGTATTCAGAAGACTATAGGACAGTGAAGTCAGTAGACACTTTGAAGAGCAAGGCTTTTAATATAGAGTTATCTTAGATCTCATTATGATTCGCAGCAAACATTTATTAATACCTTATTGACTGAGTCCTTGTTAAGAAGCTAGTCAAAGGAAGAACTGGTGATGGATTCCATTAGTTACAAACGTTAATCAGAAGACCTAAATATTGACCCAATCACTCAACAAGTATTTATTGAGCACGACAATGCAACGCAGATAAAACAGAAAACAAGGTTGACATGGTCTCTTTGCCTTCAGGAAGCTGAATTTTTTTTTGGGGGGGTGAGGAAGATTAGCCCTGACCTAACATCTGTTGCCAATCCTCCTTTTTATGTGGAGGAAGATGGGCCCTGGGCTAACATCCATGCCCACCTTCCTCTACTTTGTATGTGGGACACCGCAACAGCATGGCTTGATAAGCAGTGCATAGGTCCATGCCTGGGATCCGAACCTGCAAACCCTGGGCCGCCAAAGCAGAGCACGTGAACTTAACCACTATGCCACTGGGCAGGCCCCAGGAAGCTGACATTTTAATGGGGGAGACAGACAAAAAGAACAAGAAGAAGATAGATGAATAAGCTAATTACAGAAGGTAATTGTGCAAAAAAGTAAATTTAAAAAGGATGTTTTGTGAGAAAGTGATTAAGGGCACCTGGTTTAGAGTCATGAGGGAAGGCCTCTCTTGTGGTGATTTCTAATCTGAGACCTGAAAAATGAGAATATGAGACAGGTGAAGAGCTTGCGGAAAAGCCTTCCAGTCAGCGGGATTGTGTCGAAAGGGCTTGAAGTAGTGAGGAAGTTGGCATGCTTTAGAAGTGGACAAAAGGTCAATGTGACGCTACATTGCTCAGCATCACTTCACCTTGCTTGAGCAGCCAGGGAACTGCATGGGATAGGGGGAGGGTGTCAGTGGCAGGTATTATTTCAATGGTTATCTACTGTTGACATTCTTTTAGGGATCATGAGGGCCTCCAACGTTTACAGGCCCCCTCCACTGACCCCACTTACGGCCCCTCGAAGGCATGCCCTTGACACTCAAAACAGGGCAAACTGTCTTCAGTGTGCCCTGAGAGCTTCAGGCACCTTGCATGTTTCTGCACCTTGACACGTTTTAGTAAAGCAAAACGAACACTGCTGGGGTTGGCTGCTATGTTCACTACACACGCTCAAGGATCCCGCATTGAAAAAGGAACTAAGGAGACTAAAGCATGTATGTGAGGGCATTAAGGAAAGCCACTAATGCCACTGAGGCTCAAGGATGATGACTTCTAGGGAGGGCACATCTCTGCCCTGTCCTTATTCCCTCCTCTCCATTACTCACTACCACTGTCCTAGCAATCAGCTTCTCATTGTATCTTACTTGGATTATTGTAGTATGCATTGAGGTGGTCTCCCTCCCTTTTGTCTCTCTTCCCTCTGATCTCATTCATTCTCCATACTAGCTGCTTTGTATTCTGATGATTTGTATATATTTCTTGTTTTCATTGCTATATTCTAAGCTGTCAGAGGACCAGGGATAATGTCTTAATTATCATTCTCCCACAGTAAAAGAGACTCTTCATTGATTCCACAAATGCATATCAGTAGAAATCCCTATCTAAACATTTTGTCCACCTTCTACTGAAGAGCTGCACAGCTCACTCGCTAAAATAATTTACATAAATACTTTCAAGATCAAAACCTCTCTGCTAAAGATGCAAGACTTGAGATGAGTTGGGATGAAATTGTGAATTCATTACAAGTTCGTGTACCTGCAGAGCTGAAAGTAATTCATTAGCCCTTGAAGTCTATAAGCTTCGATCTAGACGGAAGAAAAGTACCCAAAAGGCATTAAATGGCTATGAACACAGATAACCAAATGTATTTGGTGAAGAACTAGGCTTTCTATAAAATTTTATTTATATATTGTTGTTTTAAAATTTTGTCACGGAGGATTTTAAACACATACAAAAGCAGAGATAATATTCTGATCTCCCACGTGCCCATTACTCAGCTTCAATAATTATCGACTCATGAATAATCTTGTGTCATCAATACCCCCATCCACTGCCTCCTTTCCCTATTATTTTGAATCAAAACTCAGATATCATGTCATTTCATATGAAAATATTTTAGTATGATTTTATAAAAGATTAGAATTTTTTTAGAACTAGAACCACAATTATCGCACTTAAAACATTAGCACACCTAAAAAAATAACAATAATTTCTTAATGTCAACAAACATCCAATAAGCGTTCAAATGTCAAATTGTATAATAAATATCATATTTGTTTGTTTCATTGATTGTGATCAAAATAACATCCAAATATGATGATTGATGTGTTTTCAAAGTCTCTTTAATCTATGAGTCTTCCTTGTAATTCCTTTTTTTTTCTTGAAATTTACCTATTGGAGGAGTTGATTTGTTTATTATTTGGAGTTTCCCAGAGTCTGGGGTTTGCCAATTCCATCCTCATGGTGTAGTTTTACATGTCCCTCTGTTCTCTGTATTTTCTGTAAGTTGGTAGAGCTAGAAGCTTAATCAAATTCAAGTTTTTTTTTATTGTCAAGAATGCTTCATAACTTTTCTGAGCATCAGCTCACTAATCCGTAAAATGGATCCAATTATAGAACTTTGCTCATAGAGTCATTGAGAGGGTTAAATACAACAATGTCTATAAAATGCATAGCACAATGTCTCTCACCTAGGAGCTCAAAAAAGTTAAAAGTAAAAAGCATGGCACTTAGCAAAGAGAGATACATGATAGATGTCTGCGGGTAGAAGAGGCACAACAAAAATTAATTGAGCATCTATTATGTGCCAGAAATTGGCCTAGATAGCCGGCCCTGGTGGTCTAGTGGTTAAGATTTGGGATTCTCACCACTGTGGCCAAGTTCGTTTTCCTGTCAGAGAACCACACCACCCGTCTGTCAGTTGTCACACTGTGGTGGCTGCGTGTTGCTGTGACGTCAAAAGCTATGCCAAATACCAGCAGGGTCACCCACAGTGGATAGATTTCAGTGGAGCTTCCAGACTAGACAGACTAGGAAGAAGGATCTGGCCATCCACTTCCGAGAAAATTGGCCATGAAAACCCTATGTATAGCCATGGAGCATTGTCTGATATAGCACTGGATGGCACAAAAAACTGGGCAGGGTTCTGCTCTGCTGTCCAGAGGAGTACGCTAGGAGTCAGAATCTACTCAAGGGCACTAACAACAACAACTGGCCTAGATGCTGGAAGTCAAGTGATCTGGTAGTGAAGTGATCTATAAGACAACATTTGTGTATGATCTCCATGAGCTCAGTCTGGTTAAAGAGACAGTTGAAAGAGTTAGTTGAATGTTGGAAGAAGGGAGAGTGGTATTGTGCTTTTGGAGAGGGGTGGTACTTCAATCCAACTGAAGAGCAAGTTGAAAGGTACAGAAGACAAAAGAAGGAAAAAAAGTGAATTTGAGGAACATATTGTAGTTTACTAAAGCTAAAGGGAAAGGTTCTTCTGGGAAAGTGGCTTCAGAGTTCTGGGGTTGGTGGAAAGAGGTCATGAAGAGTCATGCAAGATGAGGCTGGAGAGTTAGAAGGGGACAGGTTGTGTGTTTTAGGCAATAGTTAGGTGTTTTATCATTGTGCTGAAAACAATGGAGAGTTGTTGAAGGATTTTAAGTAAGAAAATGGCATGATCAGATTTGTGTTCTAGAAAGGTCACTTGGGTTAAGTGTTGAGAGTGGAATAGTAAGAACATATGATTGGAGGCCCAGAGATTAGTTTAGGAGGCTTTTGAAAGAGTCTGAGAAATGTTGAGAATTTAATGTAGGGCAAGGAACTAAATGGCGATGGAAAAGAGAAACAGACTCCAGATAGATTCAGGAGGTTAGATGTGAAAAGAATTTGTTGAGAAATTAAATGTCACAGTGTGGAGTGTTATAAGAGAAAAAAGGGTAGTCAGCTGATTCCCAGGTTTCTGTCTTAGGTAAATGGATTGATAGGGATGTCATTCACTTGCATTAGCAATATAGTAGGAGGAACAGATTTGAAAGAAGGAAGGGAAAATGTGTCAAGAATTACTCAAGAAACATACTAGTGGAGATGTCTAGAGCTCAGGAGAACAATCTGGGCTGGAGATAGTTTTTCTTTCTTTTCCCTTAACTTTTGTATCAAAGTACAATATACAAAAGAGTGCACAAATTGTACATGTACAGCTTGGAGAATTTTCACAATGTAAACACACCTAGGTAATCACCACCCAAATTAAGACGTAAAACATTACCAGAGCCCCAAAGCCTCTGTCATACCCTCTCCCAGTCATTATTCACCTTCAAATTTAATCATTATTTGAACTTCCATCGTCTTAGATTACATTTGCAAGCTTTTGAACTTTATATAAATAGAATCATAGAATATGTATTCTCTTGTGTCCATCTCCTTTGATACAACATTATGTTTGTGAATTTCATACACATTGTTTTGTGTAGCAGGAGTTTATGACTTTTCATTGCCTAATAGTTTTCCATTATATAAATACACTACAAGTTATTTATCCATTCTGTGGTCGCTAGATATTTGGACTGTTTCTAATTTTGGGCTATTTGAATAAGCAACTATGAGTATTTTCCACATGTGTTTGGTTGCACATATGTTGACATTTTTGTTGGGTAAATGCCTAAGAGTGGAATTGATGGATCATAAGATGTGCATTTTGCTCAAGTCTAGTAAATACTGCCAATCAGTTTTCCAAGAGTTGTCCTAATTTATACTCATTGCTTCAGAATATATAAAACAAAAATTTGGAGAAACTAAAAGAAATATAGAGAACTACTCTCATAATGGGAGATAATTTACTCAAACAATAAAACAAGTAGACAAAAAACTCTAAGACTGTAAAAGACCTAGATATCAGTTTTAATTTCTAATACGGTAAATATCAACAAATATAACTCACAAAATGAAAGCTCATTGGGTTCTTCATAAATTTTAAGAGTGTAAAGGAGTCCTGAGACCAAAAATTTGAGAACAATTGCCTTAGAGATTACAACATGCGTGGTTGACTTCATACAGTTTAATATAAATTAGTACTTTTACCCCTTCCTTGATAATGTTACGACCTGTTAGTAGTTTAAGTCCATTGGTCCCCTTTAATCTTTTTTGTTGTAATGCATCTTAACTTGACATATATTTTTGACCACACAAGACTTTATTAACTTTTTCTACAGTCAACATTAATTTATATTTACCAACATATAAATCTTTCCATTGCTCTTCATCCTTTCCTCAGTTTATGTCTTTTGTCCAGGGATGATTTCTCCGTTACCTTATTGAATGCTGGACATTAGGTTTGAGAGAATGCTGGACACTATGCATGAAAAATAGCGCAGACGTTGTATATGAAAAATTGTGGAGACTCTGGATGATGTTGTCTTCCTCTAGAGTGGCTTCACCCTCACCTCTAGTGCGCAGGCTACTTAAGGACAGATCACCTTGATCCAATCAGAGACTGAGCTTGGTTGCAGGATGCTTTTTGAGTCTCAGTCTTTCTCTATTTTTCCCGGGCATAGAGTGTAGCTCCCTATGGATCTCAGCTGAGAGTGGCTGGGTGTACTAGGACCTCTCCTGCTTTGTGGGAATGTAGAACTAAGAAACTGCTTAAAACTTGGCTCTACTTTTCAGCAGCTTTCTATTTAGCTTCTTACTTAGCCGGCTGCCCTGCGCAGAAGATGAACTGAGCAAATTCTCAAGGTGGAAAAGAGGAGACTATCAGGCTCAGTTTTCTTTGCCTTTCTTCTGTCTGGGATGTTGGTCCTTCAAGTCCTGGTTCCCTTGACAGCCCCAAACTCCGTTTTTTTTCCTTCCAGTCCTGAAAGTTTGCCAAAAGCTCTGTCAGCTTCTCTGCCTCTTAGCCGCAGCCCTCTGCCTTACTTACCAGTCTCTCACCCTACACCTAGAAGAGGCAAATGCCCTGAAGGGAAAGGTCTCTTGTAGAGTTTTGGTTCACCTCTCTGTGATTCCCTTTTCTGGGGTCCTGGTCCCTCAAGTTCCAGTTGTCTTGGCACCTCTCAGGTGCCCTCAAATCATTTTTAATATTGTCTTTTCTAGTTGTCTCCGGGGGGCCACCGATCTATAACAAGATAATCCACAGTAGCAGGCCAGTGGAAGTCTGGGCATCACCCATTCTAGCTCATTCGGGTAAGAGCTCATCACCTTCTGCTTGTGCACCTCACGGCTCAGTAGTATCAAAGTAGTATCAACTTTGAGAGGAGGTTGTTACAAGCATAGGCTCTGTGGTCTGACTTTCTGGATTTGATTCCTGGCTTCTTTGTTTACCATTTTTGTGTCCCTGTGCAGGTTATTTATTTTCCCTAAGCCTCGGTTTCCTCCTCTATAACATGGGAGTGATCCTAGAGCCTATCTCGAAAGTTTGTAAGAATGAGAGAAGATAATTCACACGTACATCACAATGCTTAGCAAGTGGTGTGTGCTGGTTAGACAAATATTAGCTAGTAGTAGTAGTAGTATCTACAGATTTTATGTAAGCACAACCATAACAAGAGTTATTCAATACAACAAATTTAATGTACATTACTTATATTGTTTTACAATGAATATTATTAAATAGATAAGAGCTGAGAACTAGTGAAGGAGAGTTTTAGTGGATTCATATAAATGCACTTTCATTTGTTTTGTTGCCTTGATTTTATCACCTATAAATAATCTACCAATTACTCCCTTGGCCCCAGAGCCTAACAAACAGTACATAGGTGAGCTGTATATATTAACATCCTTATCCTCAAACTCAAGTTTTATGTTGAAAGGTATATAGTTCATTATATTTCACTAATCAGATGCCTTCCCTTCTCCTTCCACATCTGAAATAATTTTTTTTGTGTGTGTGTGTGAGGAGGATCAGCCCTGAGCTAACATCCGATGCCAATCCTCCTCTTTTTTGCTGAGGAAGACCGGCCCTGGGCTAACATCCATGCCCATCTTCCTCCACTTTATGTGGGACATCGCCACAGCATGGCTTGATAAATGGTGCATCTGCGTGTGCCCAGGGTTCCAAACCTGCAAACCTTGGGCCACCAAAGCAGAGCGCGTGCACTTAACTGCTGCACCACCTGGCTGGCCCCCTGAAATAATTTTTTGATGCCACTATGTGACTCTAGATATGCAGCAGAAATATTTGTTTTAAGTCTACATTGGTTTTTTTTTTCCCCTGAGAATTCATGTACCTCTGGGCCGGTCAGCAGGCCTAGTAGAATGTGCCCATCAAGGGGCCAATTTGATAGGAGCTCTGGGATAGAATGGACTTCATTTATTTATTTTATTTTTAAACCATTTTACTGAGGTATGATTGACATACAAAAAGCTGTACATTTTTAATATGTTCAACTCGGTGAGTTTGGAGATAAGTATACACTAGTAAAATTATCATCCTAATCTATGCCACAAAAATATCCATCATCTCCAAAAGTTAGAGTGCACTTTAACTGAAAAGAAGTGAGTGGTGCACTTGCTTGGTTAAAAGAACAGTGGGCCATGGTTTGAGAGGAGAGGGTTTTCTGAACTCAGTCAGTACATGCGCTGTGACACGATTGTTCTCTGGCCCAGCCCATCTGGACTCCTGCCTGAAACTTAGCCTGAGAGGCTGCAGTGACATTGAGTAAAAGCTGAAAGGGCTATTTTTATTGCAATCTCTTAGGCAGATGAGAATGTTCTGTGTCAGCAGTGCTGGTGCCAGTGGCTCATGCAGAGACAGAAGACCATGCCAGTGGTTTCAGCAGGAACAGGAGCCAGTGCTCTTGTTGCAGAGATCAGTGCCCTCCAAAGTGGACAGCGGCAGACTTGATGCAGATATGTGTAGATACTGGAACTGGAAGCAGTGCCTCTGGCAGGCATCAGCATCAGTGGCCCCTTTGCTCAGCATCAGTAGCATAGCTGTGACTTTTTGGTGTTGGTAGTAACAGGATATCTGACCAAGAAGAGTTAGAGCAGGCAGGTAGGGTAGGGGGAAGGGGAAATGGTGAATGCTGTAGGGTAACTACAGAGCACGTGAGAAACGCTGCTTGCGTATTCCTGGAAATATTTGGAAGATGTCTGAAGAGGGGTGGGGGTTGTCTCGTCTACAGAATGGGCAGAGACAGAGCCATGCTTTGTGACTATTATTGTGATCCTATCATTGCCCCTAGGCTAGAGTAGCTTGAGGAATGCAGGGGTCAGAAACAGTGATATTAGTGATGGTATATAGGAGGGACTACGGTTTTCCAAATACATCAAGAAAATACAGAGAACTGCCATACATGCTGATGTTCACCATTCATTTAACTCCCAGGTCCCAGGTAAGTATATTAGATGTAACATTAAAGAAATATAATTTTTTAGACAGTGAACCAGGAACTTGAACAGCCTCGTGGGAATGTTTAATCATGTGTATAACTCCTTTGCTAATTGTCTTCAGAAGCAGGTTATAAGCCACATAAGAATATCAGTCTCCTTTTAGAAACATGACTCAGTTTGGACGCGAATGGTGTTACCGTGCTTGTTTAGCCAGCCTTCTAATACTTTGGGCTTCTATAAGGCACAACAGGGAGATAACTTTTTCTGTTGCCAAAACTCAATTCTACCCTCAAAGAATGAATAAATTAAAAAACATACATCATAAGCTCTGAATGCATTTCTCAAAAAGGAGTTCTAAGGAGGTAATTTGAACAGTTCTTTATTATATAACAAAGTCTTTTCTATTTATTGCTAAAAAAAACCTCAGGCAAATTGATTTGTTATAGCTCATATTTTTTCAAAGATCACATTCATTCATTAACTTACTCACTAAATATCAATATTGAATGTTTACTTTGTGCCAGATAATAATCAAATAATCAGACAAATAGATTCAAAATTGCAAATTTAGTAAGTCCTGGAAAAAGAACTACATAGCACTATGAAAACATATCCTTGCCTGAGCAGTCAGGGAAGGTTTCCCGGGGGAAGTCACATTTAAACCAAGAATTGAAAGATGAGTATGAGTTAACTAAGTGAGGGAGGGTGGCACTAACTGAGGCAGAGGGGACAGCATATACAAAGGTCCTGTGGTGAGAGGCAGCTAGAGCCACATTCATTTTTCTTTACCTGAAGTTATTCTTTTTCATAAGGTAAAATAGGGTAATGGGAAATTTTAGAATTCATATTTTATAGAAATCACAAGAAGAAAAGCTTTCTATTTGGAACCAGAACTCACTATGATCTTTTTCTCATACCCACTCCTTCCCACCTACTGAATTTTATTAGTTTCCTTTTGTGGTATTCTGCTGCCTTGATTATTCATAATCCTTATGGTCTTGCATTGGCGTCTGTGCATTTGAGGATGTGGACATCTCTTTCAGTCTTTACAGATTGGCTTTGGCAGGTAAAGCCCTTCACCAGTCAGCCTGTCCAGCGATTCTGGGTGAGCAGTCTGGTGGTGTCCATGAGTGAGCTTGTGGTTGGAGTCCTTGGGCAGCCTGGTATTAGGGTGGGTCAAAAGCTAGGGAGAGTAGTACTTAGCCTGGCGCTGGGCCCCACTGGGACCCTGAGTTCAGAGTTCCCCGCTGGAGCCTAAGGCCACAGGATTCGTCTAGGGCCATGGGGGCTGGCTGGTGCTGGGATGTACTGGGAGCCTGAGTTTGCTGGAGACTGCCAGGAGCCATCTGGGGTGATGGGAGCTGGCTGGTGGTGGGGCGAGCCAGGAACGTTGGTTCGCGGTAGCCCACTGGGAGCCTGGTGGCACATGCGGGCCAGAAACCTGGGACTGCTGGAGCTGCCTCAGGCCATGGGGGCTGACAGGTACGGGAGTGGATCGGGGGCCTGTGTTCACAGGAGCCCTCGAGGAGCCTGAAGCTAGGGAAGCTGCCTGGAGCTACGCTGACCACCTGTGGCCCTTGAGCCTCCTGGGACTGCTGGAGCTGGCTGGCCCCCAAGTGTGCTAGGAACCTAAGTTTGCAGGAGCCCTCTGATAGCCTGGAGCCGTGGGAACCGCCTGGGGCTGCTGAAGCTGGCAGGCCCGGTGAACTAGGACCTGGATTTATGGGAACCCACTGGGAAGCTGGGGCCACAGGAACTGCCGAGGGCTGTGGGAGCCACCTGGGGCCTTTGGAACTGGCAGGGGCTGGGGTGAGACAGGGGCCTGAGCTCCTGTGAGCCTACAGGGAGCTCTGGCGCGGAAGCTGCCTAGGGCCATAGGAGGTGCTTGGGACCACTGGAATAGACTGAGCCTGCGTGGGGGGCCTGGTATTGCAGGAGCTACCTGTGGCAGCTGGAACCAGTAGGTACTGGGATAAGATGGGTCCTGAGTTCCCAGGAGCCCACAGGGAGCCCTAGGGCTGTGGGAAGCCACCTGGGGCTGCTGGAGCCTGCAGGTGCCAGGGTAAGAGGGGCCTGGTAGCAGAAGCCTGAAGAGAGCTACTTAGGGCTGTGGGAGTCCTTCTGGGGCTAAGGTGGTCCTGCTCTGGGGTCTGCAGTGAAGTCGGGCGCTCACTTTGCTCTCCATTTCCCATGGGGAAAGTGTCTCTCTCCACACTGGGCTGCCCAGGCTTGAGGGAGGGGGGAGAATGGGGGCCTGAGTTCCTGGAAGTCCGCTGGCAGCTTGGTGTCATGGGAGCCACCTGGGGCCACTGGAGTGGGCAGGGGCCAGGGTGAGACAGAGGCCTGTTCTTCCCAGGAGCTTGCAGGGAGCTCTGCTGTGGAAGCTGCCTGGGGCCGTGGGAGGTGCTTGGGGCTGCTGGAGTAGGCAGGTGCCAGGGTGAGCGGGTTTCTTGATTCACGTGAGCCTGCTGGGGGCCTGGCGTCATGGGAGCTGCCTGGGGCCACTGGAGCCAGCAGGCGCCTGGGTAAAACGTCCTGTGCTGCCATTTTGCTGACGTGACTCCTCCACAGCGTTATTTCTAATAGTAAACTATCTAAGATCATGCAGCTAGGTGGCAGAGTCAGGATTTGAACCCAGATATTTTGCCACTGATGGACTATGCCTTTCTCATTAAATGTTCACTTCTCTGTTTTGCAGATTGATGACATGCCTTGAAAGGTTTCACGACCAGATGGAAGAGGATCCAGGGCATTCCAGAAACAGAGAGGCTGGGGTGTCTGTGAGGGATGGTTTTGAATGCCGCATGCCCCTCAGCTTCTTTTAATCTTAATTCTACCCTCACCCACTCTAATAAAGCAGCTTTGTCAATGACTTCCTAATTTCAAATTCAACAGGCTTATCTAGTTATCACTGCCACTGCAGAGTTTACATCATTAATCCCCTCCCTTGGCTTCCATATCACCACACTCTCCCAGTTATTGATCTTCATTTGATGTTATCTATTATGACCGTTGAGGTGGACTCTCCTAAGGACTTAGTGTTTGTTTTTTTCCTCTTCTTTCCTTATCCTTTGAAAATCATTAACCAAAATCACTGATTTGAGTGATTCTAACATCCATGTCTCTATCCTGGACCTCTTTCTTAAGCTCTGGCTCCATGTCTTTCATTATCTAGTAGACATTCCAATCTAGATACAACACAGATGCCACAAACACAAGCAAGTAAAAACAAGACAAAACAAACTTCTTCTCTTCTCCTTTCCCTCCTTTATCTGAAAGAAGTCCTTCCTCCTGTTGATTTCCTTATTTTGACCCATAATCATCCTCAAATTTTCTCTCCCTCTTTCAATCCCTCCCCCATATGGCCAAAATACCTCTGGCATTTAAAACGTTAGTGCCTTCCATTAGAATGTAAGTCTGAAGAGGGCAGGGCACATCTTTTTCTCCACTTTATTCCTAGAAACTGACAGATTAATGCTCAATAAATACATATTGATTACCTGACTAAATGAATGCATTCATCTATCTAATCTATTCATCCATCTCTTTAGATAAATGAATAAATCGCTGGCTGAATGGCCAAAGAAATGCATCTGCCCCCTCTTCCATTCCCAAAACCACCGCATTAGTTCTGCCTCACATCACCTCATGGCTGGATCATTGGGCCAGCCTTCTAATCTGCCTCTCCCCCTCTAGGTCTACTCTCTAGAGGGCACAGGTGTGAGGTGAACATTCCTAATGCGCAGCTCTGATTATTTCCTCCCTCTTGTTTAAAAACCTTCAGTGTGCCTGTACCCTCATCTAAGTAAACTAAAACTCTTTAGCACGAGTTGCAGGACATTCACAATGTGTCTATTTTACATCATCCATGCTCTCAGCTCCTAGTTCTCAAATCTGACTTCATATAAGAACTATCTGGGGAGCTTATAAAAATACTGATGCTCCGGGCTCACCACAAACCAATTAAATTGGAATCTCTGGATTGGCACTGGCATCTGTAGTTGTAAAAGCTCCCCAGGAGACTGTAATGTGCAGCTGGGATGGAGAACTTCTCTAAGCCAACTGCACTAGTTTTTGTTTCCTAAATTTGACCCACATATCTTGCTTCTCAGCCCTTGTTCATGCTTTTTCCTTGCAAGATACCCTCTGTGTCCATACTTAACTTTTAAGTTCAGTATATATAAAGTATATATACTTTTTAAAAGGTATAATTAACACACAATAAAATGAAGAAATTTTAAGTGTTCAGTTTTATGCATTTTTAAAATTCTAGACATCCATATAACTACCCCCCAGAATAAAGAACATTTTTATCATCCGAGAAAGTTCTTTTGTGCCCCTTTCCAATTAGTTTTACTCCCTCCCAGAAACCACTTTTGGATTTCTAACAATGTAGATTAATTTTGCCTATTCTCGGACTTCGTATAATTGCAACCACATGGTATGCACTATGTTTTGTCTGGTTTCTTTCTCTCAAGAAAGTGTCTATTAGATTTGTGTGTGTTATTGTATGCATAGTAATTTGTTCTTTTATTGCTGAGTAGTATTTCATTGTATGAATATACCACAATTTGTTTCTTCATTCTTTGATTGACAGACCTTGGGCTGTTTTAATATAGTCGCCATTTGAAGCCCTGCCAATCCTTCAAGGTCCGGTTCAAATTTTGTCACAAAGCCTTTCCTCGTTCCCTGGTTATAAGTGATCTCTATTTTCGCTGGACTCCCACAGCATTCTGTGCCGTCTGAAACAGTGCAGAAGATGTGAGTCAGATAGAGTTGCGTTTAAAATATGTCTTTATCACAAACTAACTGATCTTAGGTAACTCAGTATATTTGTTTTCTACTGCTGCAGTAACAAATTGCTACTAATTTAGGGGCTTAAAACAATAAAAATTTATTGTTTTACAGTTCTGGAAGACAGAAGTATGGCACGAGCATCACTGGGCTAAGATCAAGGTGTTGGCTTTGTTCCTTTCTGGAGGCTCTGGGGAAGAATCTGTTTCTTTGTCTTTCCAACTTCTAGAGGCTTCCTATATTCTTTGGTTTGTGGTCCCCTTCCTCTATCTGCAAAACCGGCAATGGCAAGTTGGTCCTCATATCATATCACTTTGACCTTTTATTCTGCCTCTCTCTTCCACTTGTAAGGACCCTCTTGATGACATTGGGCCCATCCAGACAGTTCAGGATAATCTCCCTATTTTAAGGTAAACTGATTAGCAACCTTAATTCCATATGGAACCCTTAATACCTCTCTTCGCCATATGACAGCATATTCACAGGTACCAGAGATTACCATGTAGACATCTTTGGGAGGGAAGCATTATTTTGCCTGCCACACTCAGTTAACCTCTGCGTTTTAGTTTCTTCATCTAGAAAATGAGAAGAATGCTACCTACTTCATAGGATTTTAGTGAAGATTAAATTAAATGAGTTCATGGATCTAAATTGCCTAGCACAGTTCCTAGAAAAACTGGACAGTATCATTCATTCAACAAATATTGAGCTCCTACTTGGTGCTAGGCACTATTGTTGGTGCTGGTGATATAGTAATAAACAACACAGACCAAGTATCCACTTCATGTTGTTTACATTCTAGCTGGAGGAGACAGGTAGTAAATAATTAAATAAGCAAATACATAGAATTTCATAAGGTGATAAGTGTTGTGGAGAAAAATAAAGCAGAGTAAAGAGAGAGTGAGGGATGTTATTTTCTGTCAGGTGGTTATAGATAGCCTCTCTGCTAAGGTGATATTTGAACAAAGTCCTGAAGGAGGTGAGGGAGTGAGCCACAGAGATATCTGAGTGATGCACATTACAGGCAGAAGAAACGGCAGGTACAAAGACCCAGAAATGGGGCAGGCCATCCCAGTGGGCTGGATTGAAGTGAGAAAGGGAGAGAAAGATAGGAGATGAGGTCAAAGAGATAGTGGAAACTATTAGGATTATTCTATTGTCTGCTCCTTTCCAACTCTTTGTAAGGGGCTTGAGGGCATCCTGTGTCTTATTCAGTGTTGCATGCCTCTCAGTTTAGCACAATGCCCAACACATGGTAACTGCTTAAGGCAACTTTGTTATATCAACTGATGTTTGTTATACTTACTATCTATGTAATCTTTAAATAAGTCATTGGTGCCCACATCTCTTTATTAACATAAATCATCTTTAGTCACCCATCATAAAATAAAGATGTTCTCCCACCATACTCTACAACCCCTGCCCTCCATTTTCGTGAATGCCTTTGCTTAGGAAAAACTGCCTTGTCTGTCCATTCCTAAATGGCTGGGGATTGTCTGTGGCTGACTGACTGAGTACACTTAAACTTGTTGTCAAAGAATAGCCTTGGACAATGTTAGTTGCTTTACTTTTTTACTCAAAGTGTCCCTGGTGAGAAAAGAACATTAATCAGTTTTGTCTGTCCTCAGAGTGACTTTCTCCAGACCTTTGCATTATTTCACTAGTTACCTTGTTCTCTGAGGTAGCCCAGGAAGCCAGGAGCATTTCAGAAGCCTAAACAGATTTGGAAGTGTGGGAAATTTTAAATTCACATCAACCCTGTTAGGGTTTATCTGAGCTAAGGTTGTCAGATAAAATACAGGATGCCCAGTTAAATTTGAATTTCATATAAACAGAGAATAATTTTTAGTATAAGTATATCCCAAATAGTTCATTGAACATATTTATACTAAAAACATTCTATCTAAAATTTTGTCTGAAATTACCTGTTTGTCAGAAGTTCTAACTTAACTTGGTGTTCCTCATTTTTCTTTGCTAAATCTTGCAACCCTATCTGTAACCTAAAGTCCTGTGATGCCTCATTAATTCATCTCTTACTACTTCAGTTCCCATCTTGGGAAGAGTTGCCAATATTCACTGTTTCCATTTCTTCTAGTCCCACCCTCTTATAAACCAACTTTAATCAGGATTTTGTTGCCACTATGAACTGAAATTATTCTTGTCAATATTCCCAATGACCTACAGAGTCTAAATCCAATGGTCATTTCTCAGTCTTCATCTTACTTGATCATCAACAACATTTGATCAGTCGATCACTCCCTCCTCCTTGGAACACTATATTGCCTTGGCTTCTAGGACACAACCCTTTTCTGGTATTATTTTTACATAATACGTTGCTCCTACTTTATTTCCTTTATTGGTTGCTTCTCATCTACTCTACCTCTCAACATTGAAGGGATGCCATACCTCTCAGTGGCTCAGTCCTCATATCTTTCATTTCCTCTGTTCTCACTCTCTTGGTGATCTAATCCCATATCATCGTTTTAAATCTCATTTGTCTGTTGACAGCTCCTAAATTTCTCTCTATCCTGGACCTCTCTACAGAACTCCAAACTCAAATATCCAATGGTCTACTCGAGGCCTCCACTTGGATGTACAATAAGCATCTCAAAGTCAATACATCAAAAGTTGAATTCCTGATCTTCCACCCCTCAATTCCCCTAGCCCAGCTCCTTCTACAGTTTTTCTCGTCTCAATTAATGGTAGCTCCATCTTTCTAGTCATTAAGCTTTAACCCATGTCTTTCACTCACATTCCACATCCAATCCATTAGAAATCATTTTGACTCTTTCTTTAAAATATATCCAGCCTATGACTACTTCTCAGCGCATCTACTGCTATCTCCCTACCCTACCATCTCTTGGCTGAATTATTTTAACAGCATTTTAACTGGTCTGTTCCACTATAGTCTGTTCTCTACACAGCTTCTAGAGTGGTCTTTTTAAAACATTAAATCAGTCCGTGTCACTTTCCACAACTCTCTAGTGTCTTCCCATCTCACTTAGAGTAAAAGTTAGAGTCTTTACGATGGTCTCCGATGCCTTACATGCCTCTCCCCACGTCCAATTTCATTGCTTCTTTGATTGTATCTCCTCTACTCTCTTCCTTGCTCACTTGTCACGGCCTCTATGCTGTTCTCTGAATACTCCAGGGACAGTTCTGCTTTAGGACTTTTGTACTTGCTGTTCTCTCTGCTTGGAACACTGTGATATCTACCTGGCTCATTCTGTGTTTCAAAATTTTATCCTCTCTTGGCTTTCCCTCACCTTCTCCCCTGCTCTATTTATCTCCCTAGTACTTATCACATTCTAGTGCCTAATACAGTTTACTCATTGTGTTTTATGCCAATCTCCGCCCACCTAGAATATAAGCTCCATGATTGCTGTCTGTTTTATTAACTGTGCTGTATCTCCAATGCCTAAGAGAAAAATGCCTTACATACTAAACACTGAATAAATATTTGTTGAATAAATGAAGGAATTAATTCCTTGGGTTTTAATACACTCAGAAATGTATCTGCAGCATTAGTTCAGTCTGAAATCATCAAGGACCCACGATGCAGTGGCTCAAAAGTACCTTGGCATTTGGAGGGAACAGAGATGACTTAGAGCTGGGGTAAGACTTCTTCTCAAGGATGCCTCCCTGTAACTTACCACCTATTGATCTAAGATGGGACTGTGTGTCTCTAGAGGCAGACAAATTGGTATAACACCACAGGAAAGCAGATGTTATCTCATTTATTTAATAAACATTTATTGCACACTTTCCATGTACCATGCACTGTGCTAGGAGCTTGGGATTCAATAATAACTTACTTAGATGTAGTTCTCATTCCTGAGGAACTTCTAGTTTAGTGGGGGAGACAGACAAATAGATATTTACATTAGGCTATGATAAGCACCAAAAAAGAGAAATTGTAGGATAGCATGGAAGCATAGTAAACAGTCACCTAACTTAAACTTGGGGTATTAGGGAAGACTTTCTGGAACAGGTGATATCTAAGCTTACACCTGAAGATAGTAATTAGGTCAAAGAGAGAAGGAGGGAGGGGTAAAAAGCATAGTATGAGCTAGAACCCAGAGGATGAGAGCGCTGTGTGTGGCTGGACCCCAGAATTGAAATGGGAGGACTGTGAGAGAAGAGTATGAAGACATTAGAAGGAGCTAGATTATGAAGGACCTTGCATGTCATATAAGGAATTTGAGCTTTATTTTGTGGGTAACGAAAAGTCATTGAAGCTTTTGTGTGTGTTTGTTTTTTAAATTCAGGAAAGTGATTTTATGAATTAGGAGGCTGTTACAATGGCTTGGAAGAAAGCGCATGAGGATGATCTGGAGCAATTACAAGGTGTTGAGAGTGTCAGGAGTAATTTGGGGGGTGGGTATCTATGCATTGACTAAGGGGCTGGTCTCCATGATATCTAATACTCAATCATAAATTCCATGATTGTATGACAAGGGCTTATTGCAGAGATATCTTGCTAAAAAAAGCTTCAAAGTAGAGGAGGGTGTAGAGGATCCCTAATGGAACTGGGTGAATGTGTGTGTTTGTATGCACGTGTAGTTTTTGCCTTAGCTCTTGTGGCAAAATAGCTATATTAAATCCCTAATGTCCAGAAGAAGCAAATTATCCTCTCCTTGGCCTTGATTAACTTGGGTTCATACTCAGGCCTCTCCCTGTCTTTCCATGATGCTAAAGCATGCTAGAGATACTCCCAAGTTCCTAGAGAAGTGGGACTACTTTTAAGGAATACTATGGATATTTTTCATAAAAAAACTATTTTGCCAGCTACTATCTAAAAATGGTTCTTGATGGAAGTAGCTGCACAGATGCATATTCTACTTTAATGAGTTTTGACAAGACATTGAAATTGGTTCATTATATTCAAGCCTTAGCCAGCTCTGGTGGTCTAGTGGTTAAGATTCAGTGCTCTCACCACTATGGCCCAGGTTTGTTTCCCGGTGAAGGAACCACACGACCCGTCATACTGTGGTGGCTGCCTGTGGCTGTGATGCTGAGAGCCTTGCCACCAGCATTTCAAATATCAGCAGGATCCCCCATGGTGACAGGTTTCAGCAGAGCTTCCAGACCAAGACAGACTAGGGAGAAGGGCCTGGCCACCCAATTCTGAAAAAAATGACCATGAAAACCCTATGAATAGCAGCGGAGCATTGTCTGATACAGCGCTGGAAGGTGAGAGGATGGCGCAAAAAGACCAGGGCAGGGTCTCTGCTGTACACAGTGTTGCTAGGAGTCAGAATTGAATTGATGGCACTAACAATAACAAATTTAAGCCTTATTCAATTGGGAGCCTGTTGTTACAATGTGCAGAACTGGTGCTCTCAGGTGTTTACAGATTTCCTGTCTGCTTACATAAAGCAAATATTTGATGTTTATTTTCCTCCAACAACAATATAATGGAGGTAAAAATAGGCAAATAGGGATATCCAGTGATTTCCAGAGAAGGAATTTGAGAGGCCAACTCGCTGTGTGGGGCACAGCGTGCCTGTTTTTATCTTCCTAGGGGATGCAACATAAAACCTCAATACAATTTGAGGTATTATATGGGAAAGATGTAGGGAGGCTTGTGTATCAGCCAGGATACTAGCAAGATACGCAACATACATTCAATTTGGATTCTGAATAAAAAATAGCCTGAAGGGACTACACACAGAAGTACAGGCAAGATTAAGGGAACTAGAATGTATGCTGAGGTACCCAGAGACTAGCGACACTGGGAAGCTCTCACCTTAAACCAGAGAGAGCTAAGATCTGTGGAAGGCGGTGGGGAGTACCAGGCAGGAGCCGGAGTCACAAAGGAACCTGGCCACTGCTGGTGCAACCCTGTGGGGCAGAGGAGGGAGTTTAATGGATCTGGGAAGGTGGTGCAGAAGGAAAATAACCAACCCGTCTGTAAATTGATTTTCTTTGGGAAAGGGGTTTTTCATACCCCAGGCAGCCTTGCAATGGGAAGAATGTGTGAGTTCACATTGTAGTCAGGCTTAACTGGTGGCTTGGAAGTTCACACACTCTGTTCTTCCCTACAGTTCTTAACCCAGGAATCTTGAAGTCCAAGGTACTTTGTTGCTGAGTATGGTAGATATGATGGTCCCCAAAACCAAACCATCCAAGCCAAGTTAGGCTGTTGTGTTCCTTTACTGAGATATAAAACCTTCGGATTCTTATGGATTTCACAACAGCTCTTCTTTTTCCCTCAACAGAAAGTAGCTAAGAATGGTGGAAAGAGCAATAAATTGGAATTGGGAAGTCAGTCCCACTTCTGACTGGTTGAATGACCTTAAAACAAGTCATTTTCTTTCTCTGTGGCTAGATTTCCTCATCTGTAAAATAAGAGGGTTGAACTAGTGATTTTAAAGTTCTTTTAGAGCTCTAAAATTTTTGGTTTCGAGAAGGGTAATTCCCAGGATCAATGGTACTTCAGCAGTTTTCCTACAGCCGGGACTGTTCTTTATTCTCTACCAAAAATAAATAAAAAAGTGAGGAAGACATTTATAACCTCTCCTTTATTTTTCCTAAATCGTCAGTTCAACATTAAGCATTTATTAAGAAATTTAAAAATTGTACAGATATTCAAATGTTGCTGCTATACAAAAAGATACTAGCAAAGGGTCAACTTTATCTCATTTTTTTTAGCTGACTACTTGTTTTACAGGAGTATTGATTTGATAAACATGGGAATAACCTCATCCTATAGGACCAGATATCATGAATTATTTCTTGAAAATGAGTTTACCTGTGCTTTTATAAGTTTACTGTTCTTCTGTAAACTGGACTTATATAATGATCCTTATTAAAAAGTGCACTGAGAAATGAGCACTAACTTTAAATAGTTGAAATATTGTCACATAAATGAGGTTTACATTAACTTTTCTAGCTCCAGAAGATAGAAATAGAAGCAGGAGTGGAAGTGAAAAGAGATGAGCACACTGGACATTACCCTCCAGACTTATGGTTGCCGTTAAGGATAAGGTATTTCTGGCATAAGTGCCAGTAAGTTTAAATAATCAATGCATCATACCCCAAGTGCTTTCTGCTAATTTTATATTACCACCCTCAGACCAAAAGGTATAGACTGGCCATCAGCAAAAAGACAAGAGATTACAAATGCTGGTGAGGATGTGGAGAAAAGGGAACCCTTGTGCACTGTTGGTGGGATTGTAAATTGGTGCAGCCACTATGGAAAACAGTATGGAGGTTCCTCAAAAAATTAAAAACAGAATTACCATATTATCCAGCAATTCTAATTTGGGTAACTAAAATACTAACTCAAAAAAATATCTGTACCCTCATGTTCATAGCAGCATTATTTATAATAGCCAAGGCATGGAAACAACCTAAGTGCCCATTGATGGATGAATGGATAAAGAAAATGTGATATATATGTATATAAATATATATATATATACACACACAATGGAATATTATTCAACCATAAAAAATGAGGAAATCCTACCATTCGTGGATGAACCTTGAGGGCATTCTCCAAAGTGAAATAAGTCAGACAGAGAAAGACAAATACTGTATGATCTCACTTATATGTGGAATCTAAAAAAAAAAAAAAAGGTGTAGACTGAGAGTGTGACTCAATTATTTCATAACTCAGAAGTATCTAATCTGAACCTAATTAATCATCTCTAAACTAGAACTTCACCCTGACTTTTTAGCCTTGCATGACAAATTAAAAAGTCACAAAGAGAAGATATTTGCATGGACATTTTGATGACCATGCAAAATAAATGATGTCGTTAATAATATAGATCCTTTTTTTCTCCAGGCAGTGTTCAAGTATAGGAAGAGTTCTATTTGTTTACATATATTAAAGTTCAAGAGGAGATCTTTATGTAGGAAAAGACTTTTTATTCTGAGCCTTTTCAAAGGAAAACTGTGAATCCTTTCTAGATTTTTCCTTTTCTTTTTTTTAAACAGCCTCTTAACTAAAGAGAAACTAAAAGAACTGTCATTTACTGAATGCCAACTCTGTAAAAGATGCAGTAGTAGAAGCTGCTCATTTTATCCTCTTAAAAATCCTCTAATGTCAGTATATCCGTATTTTATTGGTGAAGAAACTCAAGGTTACAGCAAACACTATACACCTAAGATTATACAGCTGATAGTTGGTCTGTGAACCCAGTGTTTCTGACTTCATTTGCCTTGCCTTTGTCATTATCTATTTAAGTTTTCCTGAGATCACATTCAATTGTTTCATAAAATATTTTCTCAGATTATTTTCCATTTTAGCACTAAGTTGTTTAGATTTTTCACTTCCCAGATCCTTTGTCCTTTGAATAGATATCAATCTTCAGGCAGGCCAATAGTAGCAAGCTCAAGATTATATATTAGGAAGCTTCTGCTACCCAAGAAACCTATAGAAAGCAACCAGGAAATCTGGATTCTGATTCTTGACAATTGATACTTATAAAGCTAATGCTGAGTTCAAGTGAAACCAAGAAGGCAGTGCTACTTAGTACTTTGGAAAACAAGTACAAGTTAAATACGTATGCACAAGGGTATTCAGCACAATGTTGTTTATGATGGCAAAATTTTGAAAACAACTTACATTATGGTACATCAATATGGGAACAAATTCAATCATTAAAATTTATAAAATAGACCTATATTTATTAACATGGTTAGAGATACACAGCATGTTAAATTTTGTAAAATGGAAAATCTTAACACATTACCAAATAAAAGGCAGTGCTATATCAAAAAAGATAATATATCCCAAATAGGTTAGGTTTATTTCAGAAATGCAAGGGTAGTTTAACATTTTCAAATCAATGAATGTAATTCACATTAAGAGGATCAAGGAGAAATTCATATTTTATCTCACGAGACACAGAAAAAAGACATTTGATAAAATCCATTCAAATTAAAAAAATAAAACTTGTAGAAAACTAAGAAGAGAGGAGAAATTGTTTAGTCTGATAAGAAGTATATGTCGAAAGCCTACAAGAAACATGTTTAACAATAAAATGTTGAAAGGCCCTCTCTCCTAGTACACACCAAGATTGGGGATGAGACAAGGATGCTCATTTATCATTGTAGCAGAGGTCCTAGCCAATGCAACAAGACAGGGAAAAAATGGTATAAGGGTTGGAAAGGAAGAAATAAAACTGTCATTATTCACAGATGAGATTATGTGTGTAGAAAATCCAAAAGAATCCATAAGCAAGCTCTCGTAATTAATAAGTGAATTATTAGGGTTATTGACTAGAAGATCAAACATACATTGTATTTATATGCCAGAAACAATCATAGAATATGAAATTTTAAAAGATAGCATTTAAAATACCATAAAAATATCAAATACCTAGGAAATATCAAATGAAATATACGCCAGATCAATACACAGTAAACTACAAAAAATCACCTAACGATATTAAAAAGACCTAAATAAATGGAGATATATATCATGCACATAGATTGGAAGACTCATTGTTGTAAAGATATCAATTTTTCCAAATTGATCTATAAATTCCATAGCAGTCTTAAAACTGTAGCAAGTGTTTTTGTGGGAATTGACGTACTTATTCTACAGTTTTTATGGAAATGGAAAGTGCCAAGAATAGTCAAGACAAGAAGAATAAAGGTGGAGGAAGTGCACTGCCTGATAACAAGACGTTATAAAGTTATAATAATTAAGATAGCATGACGTTGGCACAAAATGAGATAAATAGAGCAATGGGGCAGAATAGAGAGTTCAGAAACCGATCCACACGTATATGGTTACTTGATTTATGACAAAAGTGGCACTACAGTGCAGCAGGGAAAGATGACCTTTTCAATAAATGGTGTTGGAGTCGCAGTCTATTGGGTTACAAATAGAAACACGGGAAATCTCCCCTCCATATTACACCATATACAAATCAATTCCAGATGGACTGTAGATCTAAATGTGAAAGATAAAACAAGAAAGTTTCTAGAAAAAAAACATAGGAGAATATCTTACTGACTTTGGGCAAAGATTTCTTAAACAGGTCACAAAAACACTATTGAAAAAAGACGATGCTATAAAATTGGACATTAAATTAAGAACTTGCGTTACTCAAAAGCATCATTAAGCGAATGAAAAACAAGCTGCAGGTTGGGAGAAGATGTTTACAATACATGAAACCAACAAAGTTGGTGTAGCCAGAATATCTAAAGAATTCCTGCACATCAATAAAGACAGACAACCCAATAGACAAAAGGTAAAATACTTGACCAGATACGTCACAAAAGAGGATGTCTGATGAACTTATGAAAAGCTCCTCAGCATCATCAGTCATCAGGGAATTGCAAACTGAAAACAACTTGAGATGTGAATACGCATCCACTTGAATGGCTAGAAAGAAAAAGACAGATAATAAGTTTTGGTGAGTATGTAAAGCAACTGGGATGCCCATTGAACTGCTGGTGGGAGTGTAAACTCACACAACCACTTTGGAAAATGATTTGACATTCTATACTAAAGCTAACATAGCCTATAATCCAGCAATTCCACTTTTAATGATATACAATAGAAATGTGAACGTAAATGCACTAAAGACACGTACAAGAATACTCTTAGCGGCACTATTCATAATAGCCAAGAATTGAAAACATCCCAAATGTTCATCAAGTATAGAATGAATAAATAACTTGTTGTATAGTCACACAATAGACTTCTGTACAGTAATAAGGGAGAGTGATTACTGTCACATGCACCCACTTGGATGAATCTCATAAATATATTAAGACACAAAAGAAGCTAGATACAAAAACTAGTGCATACTCTGTAATTCCATTTATAAAAAGTTCAGAAACGTAAAAGTAGTGGCGGTAAAAGAAGTCAGGATAGAGTTTTACTTTTGGCATGGGTAGTCTGACAGAGAGGAAGCACAAAACACTGGGAAGCCAGTAATACTTTATCACTTGTTAAAATAATAGGGCCAATGATCCTTTGTTTGTTTGTTTAAAATACATATCTCCATAGAAAAAATTTTAAATTATTTATATACCAAAATGCTACATTTTGGTGGGTGGGGTTATTGATGAATTTGATTTTCTGCTTTGTACTTTTATTTCTTGGGGGTGGGAGTAATGTAGAAACACGTGAACATGACTTCGGTAAAACAGAGAGACCTGTACTATGCCTTGAAGTTCAACAGATTCGAATCAGGCTGGCAAGAGAGGCAAATGCTAGAGAAATATCTCAGTTTCTCCTTAGTTGCAATCATTACTTCAGTCAGCAGAAGCTTCTGGGTTTCAAGGTCTGCGCAGGAGTGCATTGTCGAAGGCTCAGTACAGTTGTCTCACTGTGGATACCAAAATCTGCGGATGCTCAAGTCCCTTAGTCTGCCCTCCATATCCACGGATTCAAGCACCTCCAGACTTGGAACTCGCAGACACGAAGGGCCGATTGTATAGATCTGCTCTCTGCTGGTACAACACTTCTCTTTTGTGAAGTACCTAGTTACTTGGTTGAGGTAATATTAACGTTGTAACTTGAAGGTGATTTAAGGAAGCTGAGACAGGAACAGAACATTTTTCATATTATTCTCATGGCCCTTAAGGGATCTTAGAGTTGGTGCCTTAACAAAAGAGAATGAAAAGGGAGGGGCTGAGAAATATAGGAGACATTTGTGACAGAACTTTTTGACTGCCAAATCTCTATGTACATTGAAACCAACTTTCTTCTTTCTTTTCCCTTCAAATGCATAACTGCCTACTTTGTAGTTGGACCTTAGATATTAAATTTCCTGTGATTTAATGGGGACGTACATGAGCTTGGACTTCAATGTTTCAGTTCAATTGGATTTGATTTTGGTGGATTTCTTTAAGTGATCTAGAAAAGGTCAAAGTTTTGGCCTCATAATTGTGTTTTGTGGCAAGCCAATTCAATCACACATGAACCAACAGGTCTAACATGATTTTACTGGCCAAAAGCCAGCCAGCCTCTGCTGCACTGTCTCTTCCCTCATAAGTTTTGACTAATCTTTGTAGTGGCTCCAGAGTGACTGGGGCTCTCTAGTTCCAGGTGCATGGGTGCACACGAAGTACAGGTCCTTTGAGCAGCTTCAGCGGGTTCCACCATGGTCGTAGCCTATTCTTTGATAACCACACCTGGGGTAAAAATTCAGGAAATCATTTTTCTATTACAAATAAGACAGCTGAATTCCATTCAGGCAAAAAGACTATTAGAAAGATTGTTCAGGAAAGTTTCTTTGGTTTAACTCATAAAAATGGATTTAGCACCACTTTTTCTTTGTATTTCCAAAATCAAAACATTAAGGTGAGGAAAAAAAAGAAAAACCAGTTAAACAACTTTCCAAGAGTTTTCTTTGTTGTTTACATACAGGGAGCTACATTTTTGGGGTGCTTTCTTTTTCGCCCTGATGGGCACTTTTCTATCATTCTGTTATTCCATTTTTCTATTCTGTAATAGATTTGGGGTGGAGGTTGCTTCTGGCATCTACTAGGTAGAAGCCAGAGATGCTGCTGAACATCCTATGATGCACGGGAATCCCTCCCAATAAAAGAGAATCATTTGGCCCAAAATATCAATAGTGTTGAGGTTGAGAAACTTTGACTTAGAGGGATAATCATCAATTGCCATGTAAGGCTCGTTGCATGAGCTTATCTAGGACAATAGCAGTTCTGTAACTAGGCTGCTATCTTATAAATTCCAACAGCTTTATTGTACTCAAGATGGCTCCTGTGGACAAAAAGAATTGTCTTAAATATTGTTTCCCAAATGTTTATAGGATTCTCTTGCAAGTGGTTAATAATTTATTCAAAGAAACAAACCATTGAAAGCAAACCACTTAAGGGAAAAGGAGGGAAGGAGGTGCTCTGAAAGAAGTTGATTCCTACATTAGATTAGTTCTGACCCTATATTTAATAACTTGTACCTTGACATACAGATAGTCAAATTCTGCCCCCAGATATTTGTGTAGAACTCTTAGACGTCAGCAAGAGTTACAACGAGGGTTATCTGAGGATAAATATTCTCTTCCAATATTATAAAATAAGAAAGTGCACATCTACAGATAGACTAATAGATAACACTAAAATTGGAGCCACTGGGTGTAATTCATTCTGTCTTACAGCAGCTTTAATGTCCTATACTTTATAGGTGTGTTGTGTTACTAGGTGGCTGTATTTAGACTTCTAATGTGCTCTGCAATCACTTATTGGTTCATCTTCAGAGTATTCCTGGGGTACTAATGATTCATGGTTTTTGGCCAGAAATAGAATCAAACATAGTATGAGATATTAGGGTAAAAATGAAAATTATTGATCATAAGAGGTGATATCTCTATTTCAACTTAACCTTTCAGAATTTCATGTGGTGAAGTGGAAAGAGCTCTAGCTGTAGTGTCAGATAGACCTAGGTCTCACCTGTGGCTCTGCCATTGTCTAGTGGTTGGAGCAGCGTTACTTAGCCTCTCTAAGCCTCAGTTTCCTCATCAGTAAAACAGCACACTGAGAACTTCACCTTGTGAAAGTTAAATGAGATTATGCGTGTACGATGAGAAGCACACACTCCCGGACACGCTACTACTCAAGAAATGTTAGTCTTCTCCCATATAACTTTCACAGGAATTGACTGAAGGTAGTGAAACAACACATAAAACATTAGGGAATTACACTTTACATTTATTTGTCGGCCAATTTGGCCATCTGAAATCACACTAGCAGCTGGTAAAGATTTTCCCATGGATCTTTGTTCTATAATTTTTATCATATTCTGGTGAGATTTAGGATGTAAGTGAAATTTACAGAGAAAGGTAACTAAGAGATATAAAATTTTAAAAATCCCACTAATTTGACTTCATGGCCATATCAAAAAGTCCTTTTCCATAACAATCCGTAGAGAATATTTCTGATTATAGGTCGTAAATTGAAGTAAATGTGGGATGCAAATAAATAGGTAAGACCCCTGTATATCTGGGACTGGCTCAGGGCCATACTGAAAATATTGGCCCATGGCTGTCAGGTACCAAGAATTGCTAGAGTTCTCTGATGTACTTCTGGGGGTAATATGAATTGGTACAATTTTAGATGGTAATTTAGAAATATGTTTTAAACCTTAAAACAATCATTCCTTTTGATCTCTAATCACATTTCTAGGAATTTACCCTGAGGAAAAAATCTTTAACAATTTATAGACAAAGATGCTTATTTAAACATCATTTATAGTAATGAAAAGTTGAAAAATGATACATCACCAAGACTAGGTAAAATAAATTGTAATAGCCATGCAATAGGATGCTAGGAAGCCATTTTAAAAGATGTTGACATAAAAAATGCTCACAATATAATGCTAGGTGTAAAAATATGGGATCTAAAAATTTCTTACAACATAAAACTGATTTTATTTTGTTTACACATGTATATATTTACATATACATAAAGCATATATCCAAACAACAGTGGTTGTCTCTGGGTGGAGGTATTATGAATGATTTTTGGTTTTACTTTATACTTTTCTTATTTTGTGAAATTTTTAACACAAAAAATTACTTTTATAGTTAGTAGGTAAAATAAATACTATATGCTCTATGGTTTTAGAGTGCTTAAAGAAGATGCAGTTTTACCTTGGCCCTGAGGGGTGGGCCTGCTGGTCTGTCAGGAAAGAAGAGGGCTAAATGAGTGAGCTGTCCAGCCTTGGAGAAAAATCTAGAGCAACAGCCTCTTTAAGGGCCTAATTAACAAGTAAGCTGTATCTAGCTAATTTAAATAATAAGCCTGCGTACCTGCAATTTACCTAATCTCTGTATAGTTTATACCTTGAAGTTGCCACGCTCTGTAAGTAGTTTTTCACTCCAGCTGGCTGACTGAGCACGTGTGAGCAGTAGACATTGTGCAGAGGAGGGAGGCAAGGGAGAAGGAAAGACGAAAGACTGTGGGCCATAGGGCATGGAGTTCAGAAAAGAACCACTCTCCCCTCTGTACCCAGGCATTACCTTGGATGATGTCAGCAGAAAGTTAGCCAGCAGGCAACTGCCTGTTTGAGGTTAGTAGTCCTATTTCCTAATACACTCAATTACTTCGAAGTTGGGAGGAAGTATAGTAAACACTGTCAAAGTTTCTGGATTCCATGTCCTTCATTTTTTGTTTTAAATTTCAGACCAACTCTAAGAGCAGGAAGCAGAAGGACAGAAGTTTAGATTAGAATTCAAGAAGATTCCCAGGCTTAAGCTCCATATACCACTCTCTTTCTTCCTTGCGACATCAGAAAGCAGCAAACCATCTGAACTCAACTTTTCCTTTTTTGCTTTTTTTTCTGTTGCTATTTGCATGGACAGCCATATTGGGGCAAGAACATTAAGATGAGGGAGGAATCTGTAGGATTACTCCGGGAATGGGCTTAGAATACCTAGGCATAGTCCATACATACCTACTGGTATGTTCTTCAATTGCATTGAATTTATTGTCACTTCCATTTCTCTGTCCCCTTTCATTTTTTTGCCTCTGCAGAAGGGATGAAAAGATAAGATCAAAGATAGATTAAAAAAATAAACTCAGAAAGTGTAGGTATTCTCTGATTATAAAAATATACATGATAATTGGAAATATAAATTGTTAATAATCTCACCATCTGGAGAAAAACCTCCCCCTAATATTTCAGCATAATTTCTTCCAGACTTTTTCCAATCTATTTGTGTATATGTTTACATTTTTGTTTTGTTTTGTTTTCAGGAAGATTGGCCCTGTGCTAACATCTGTTGTCAATCTTTGTTTATTTTTCTCCCCAAAGCCCCAGTACATAGTTGTGTGTCATAGCTGTAGCTCTTCTATGTGGGATGCCGCCTCAGCATGGCTTGATGAGCGGTGAGTAGCTCCATGCCCAGGATTCGAACCAGCGAATCCCGGGCCACAGAAGCGGAATGCGCTAACTTAACCACTATGCCACTGGTCCAGCCCCATATGTTTACATTTCTGTATGTCATTCTTCTACAATAGAAATTTTTTTGGTTGAATAATATAAAATTTACTTAAAAATTCACAAAATGTTTAATCATTCAATGCGTTACTAGTTTTCCTTAATTATGTTAAATTTTTGTTCACATCTTTGTTTTCTCAGGCTACATTCCTAAAATTAAAAAGTTCCAGGTCGGGGCCGGCCCGGTGGCGCAAGCAGTTAAGTGCGCGCGCTCCGCTGCGGCGGCCCGGGGTTCGCTGGTTCGGATCCCGGGCGCGCACCGACGCACTGCTTGGTAAGCCATGCTGTGGCGGCGTCCCATATAAAGTGGAGGAAGATAGGCACCGATGTTAGCCCAGGGCCGTCTTCCTCAGCAAAAAAAGAGGAGGATTGGCGGATGTTAGCTCAGGGCTGATCTCCTCACAAAAAAAAAAAAAAAAAAAAGTTCCGGGTCAAAGGATATGAACATTCTTCAGATTTTTCATACATGTTGCCAAATTGCCCTCCAGAAATTTACACCAATTTACAGTCCTATCAACTACGCAAATGAATGTTAATCTGGCTTTTCAAACCACAAGAAATAACACAAATATTATAATAAATTCAATTCTGATGACAGCCAAAAAATAAAAATGAATGTTACTTTGGTCATTCCTCAGCCTCATTTCATGGGCTGGGACTACTGTTTTGCCCTTATCTGCTTAGAGCTATCCTTAGGTAGAATAAGGGTGGAGGATGAAGACTGGGTACAAAATAAAATTTGAAATAACTCTAAAGGCACTTTGGAAAATGCTCAAGTGATTCTGTTCTTGATGACAACTCTGAAGGCTCCCTCTGACCTGTGGGGTGGAATCCAGATTCAAGCATCTCTATTCTCAGACTCAGCAGGCAACGGATATTTATTGAGCCTGCTATGCTCCAGGCCTCCTTCAAGGCACTGGGGATACAGTGGTGAACAAGACAAGGTCCCTCCTTCACAAATCTTGCAGTCTGGTAACCCCACTGCAGTGAGCCAACCTTTCCTTCTACTCCCCCGCCCCAACACAAAATCTTTTACTCTAGTCAACCTGTATTATGCCACTTTATGCTCCTTCTTGCCTAGTTACAGTTATCTTGTCCCATAAGCCCTAATCCTTTCAGCCAAGGCTTATCCTAAGTCCCCTGTGAAACTCTGGCTATTCCAATCATCTGAGCACTTACGTCTGTACTCACAATTTAGCACTTGATTATTCATTGTCTTATTCAACTCTCTAATACTCTCCTGAGAAAGACTGCAAGCTCCTTATGCATAGCTTCCCCATAGCACCTGGTGTATTGTATGCACCAAGGAGCCTTTTCTTTACCAGAACCTTGCTTTAATACAGTTGGATGAGATTTTGAATAAGGCTTCTCTGTCTTGGACCAACCCAACCCAAGGAGATTTCAATACAGAGGTCCCAAAAGTCTTCATGTCAGTCTAGTTGCAAGTATAAGGCAGAGCCCCTGAAGTCAGTGTTAGAATAAGGCTCCAGCAAAGAGCATGGGCCTGGCAATCAGGGAAGCAGAGCTGGTTCCTGGCTCTGCCACTCACAGATGGGGCCTTTGAAAACAAAATATCTTGAGAGAATGTTATACTCCTTGTGTTTTAGATTCCTTTGTAAAATGGGAACAATGATACATTTGCTATGTATTTCATAGTATTGTTAGGAGGATCATATGAGAAGTTATACATAAAAAGTTATATGTGTGAAGTGTTATAGTTTTCCTCTTCTTAAAGGAGAAGAGGGGGACTGCTCTAAAACCAAGTAAGGATGGAGATGACGACAAGGTAACGATTTGCCAGAAATTGCAGGGCTTGGCAAAAAGGACACTGGCGTGTCATTTTTTGTTTTAACCTCTGCTCATCTAGTGGACCGTCTGATCTGTCTTTTATGACTCTTTGAGCAGCAGGAGAAAATAATAGAAGAGAGATGGCAAGGCAAAGAGAGGAGATGTCAGTGGAACAGCCTGAACCCCCAGTTTGGCATAGAAAGTATGTATGTGTTTCTCGTTGGTCAAACGGATGCCTCAAGAGGGCTGCCAGTTGATGAAGGTGTTCCCAGGAGCTAGAGGCTCCGAGGTATACTACCAGAGGCCAGCTTGGAAGAGGTCATAACTGAATGTCAGAGAATAGTGCAAGGAGGGGCCACATGTCCATACAGCTCCAGACAACCTCGCCTGCACCCATGATTTGGATACTTGCCTTGCAGAGGACATTGATGACCAGTCATTCATAGCCAGGGAAGCAGTGACAGCTGAATGCAGAGTATACCAGTAGCTCTTCCTATCTCCAACCCTGCAGAGGAGAAAGGGACTCTGAAAAGAGGGGAGGAATGAAAAAGACAGTTGTATTTTCTCACCGTTCCAAGTCTCTTGAGCTAAAGTCTGGCTGTCACTCGGGGTAGAGAAGATGAACAGTAAATTGGCAATGAACTGAAGCTTTTTTTTTGTAGTAGGTTGGAATTTTAATACCTAAAAGTGACCAAAAATCTACAGGATATGCCTGAGGTGTTTTGTTTTTCTCATGTGTCCTTCACTTTTTTTGAGATATAATTGACATATAACATTATATTAGTTTCAGGTGTACAACATAATCGTCTTATATTGGTATATATTGTGAAATGATCACCACAATAAGTCTAGTTAATATACATCACTTTAAATAGCTAGAAAATTTTTTTTCTTGTGATGAGAACTTTTAAGATTTACTCTCATAGCAACTTTCAAATATGCAATACTGTATTATTAACTGTAGTCGCCATGCTGTACATTACATCCCCATGACATTCATTTTATAACTGAATGTTTGTACCTTTTGGCCACCTTCACCCATTTTGCCCACCCTCCCCAGACCCTGCCTCTGGCAACCACCAATCTGTTCTCTAGGTCTATGAACTTGGGTTTGTTTTGTTTTAGATTCCACATATAAGTGACATCATATGGTATTTGTCTTTTTGTGTCTGACTTATTTCACTTAGCATAGTGCCTTCAAGGTCCATCCATGTTATCATAAATGGTAAGATTTAATTCTTTTTTATGGCTGAATAATATTCCATTCTGTATATATACCACATTTTCTTTATGCATTCATCCATCGATGGACATTTAGGTTGTGTCCATATCTTGGCTATTGTAAATAATGCTGCAATGAACATGGGGGTGCATATATCTTTTCAAGTTAGTGTTTTTGTTTTCTTTGAATGAATACCCAGAAGCAGAATTGCTGAATCATATTGTAGTTCTATTTTCAATTTTTTGAGGGACCTCTATACTGCTTTCCATAGTGGCTGCACTGATTTACATTCCACCAACAGTGCACAAGGGTTCCCTTTTATACACTTCCTCATCAACACTTGTTATTTGTTGTCTTTTTGATAGTAGCCATTCTAACAGGTGTGGGGTGATATCTCATGGTGGTTTTGATTTGTATTTCCCTGATGATTAGTGATGTTGAGCATCTTTTCATGTACCTGCTCGCCATCTGTATATCTTCTTTGGAAAAACGTCTATTCATATCTTCTGCCCATTTTTTTGTGTGTGTGTGTGAGGAAGATTAGCCCTGAGCTAACACCTGTTGCCAATCCTCCTCTTTTTTGCTGAGGAAGATTGGTTCTGGGCTAACATCCATGCCCATCCTCCTCCACTTTATGTGGGATGCCTGCAGCAGAGTGGTTTGACACAGAGCACACGAACTTAACCACTACACCCCCAGGCCGGCCCCTTTTGCCCATTTTTTAATCAGATTGTGTTTTTTTTGCTATTGAGTTATATGAGTTCTCTATATATTTTGGATATTATCCCCTTCTCAGATTTATGATTTGTAAATATTTTCTCCCATTCAGTTGGTTTCCTTTTCATTTTGTTGATGATTTCTTTTGCTGTGCAGAAGTTTTTTAGTTTGATGGAGTCCCACGTGTTTATTTTTGCTTTTGTTGACTTTGCTCTTGGTGATGGAGCTAAAAAGTCATTGCCAAGACCAACGTCAAGGAGCTTACCACTTAGATTTTCTTCTAGGAGTTTCATGGTTTCAGATCTTATATTCTTTAATCCATTTTGAGTTAATTTTTGTGTATAGTGTAAAATAGTGGTCCAATTTCTTTCTTTTGCATGTGGCTGTCCAGTTTTCCCAGCACCAGTTATTGAAGAGACTGTCCTTTCCCCATTGTATATTCTTGCCTCCTTTGTCATAAATTAACTGACCAAATATGCATGGGCTTATTTCTGGGCTCTATTCTGTTCCATTGATATGTGTGTCTCTTTTTGTACCAGTACCATACTGTTTTGATTACTACAGCTTTGTAGTACAGTTTGAAATCAGGACATGTGATGCTTCCAGCTTTTTTCTTCTTTCTCAAGATTGCTTTGGCTATTCAGGGTCTTTTGTGGTTCCACACAAATTTTAGGATTGTTTGTTCTATTTCTGTGAAAAATGCAGTTGGAATTTTGATAGGGATTGCATTGAATCTGTAGATTGCTTTAGGTAGTATGGACATTTTAACAATATTGATTCTTCCAATCCATGAGCACAGAATATTTTTCCATTTATTTGCATCTTCTTCAATTTCTTTCATTAATGTCTTATAGCTTTCAGTGTAAAAATCTTTCACCTCCTTGAATAAATTTATTCCTAGGTATTTTATGCTTTTTGATGCAATTGGAAATGGGATTGTTTTCTTAACTTCTCTTTCTGATAGATCATTCTTAGTGTATAGAAACACAACAAATTTTTGTATATTGATTTTGTATCCTGCAACTTTACTGAATTCGTTTATTAGTTCTAACAATTTTTTGGTGAAGTATTTAGGGTTTTATTATATATAATATCATGTCATCTGCAAATAATGACAATTTTTCTCCTGAGGCATTTTTAAGGGTCAGGAAATGGAGATTCAACATATCATGGTTAAAAGCACTAGAAAAATAGTACATGTGTACCTACCACTGTTCAATAAACTGGATATCAATATAGATATATTTTTTATTTCCTAAAGAACATCCTAGTTAGAAGAGGTAATAGGATTTAGTACCTGTATCAGAAAATGTTGTTATTTTTCTAGCTCCACAGATTTTTTTTTTTTTTGCATCAAGAAGTTGTAAGACAGCCATGTGAGTGTTTTTCTCTTAACTGTTTAAAAAAGTAGGCTAATACACGTTACATCTATTTCACTTGGCACACCTCATTGGAATGAGCAACTCAAACTGGTAAAATGATTTAATGGACAAGTATTATGTAAGAGGTTGTGTTTTCTTTTTTTCTGCAGTTTTCAATAATATTTCCCAGAAAGTCTTAATCATATAGCTCCCTTCATTTCTAGACACAAAAGATCTAAACAAATGAGTCAGTCTGTAACCCACACTGAGGCATTAGCTGGTGTTGCATAATTACAAGACAGGTGTATCACCACTCCCAAGCCTCAAAACAACAGATTCCCAATAACAGGGTCGCGGGCAGCCTGAAATCCTGACCACCAGTGACTGATTGTTGCACCCCAGTGATGTTAATAACTTTGAAGATACTGACTATAGAGCCGTACTCCATTTTATTTATAAGCCCTCTCTCCCATGGGTATTGGCAGAGGTCTTGGCACTGGTTTCATAAACTGATCTCTGATTGTAGGAAGCCCATGGAATCGATCCAGTTGGTTTATACACTGAATCACCCCTGCTCTTTTCAACAGTCTCTCAAAAGGGATCCCCAGGTTGGAGAAGTGAGATATCTGGCAGGTGTTCAGGCTGGTGAGGAATACTAATTACCCTTTGTTTGTGTTTCAAGGAGAGACTGATTGAGAGGGGAGGGCTGGAAGAAGGGGAGACTGTCAAGAAAGGGAAAACAATTTGTAAGAAGGCCTGGGTTAGTCATGATATGGGATAAAGGAAGGAGAAATAGAAGTAAGCAACAAAAGGGAAGAATGCTGAGAGGAGGGAGAGAAGTTGTAGAATAATCAAGAAAGGCTGAGGTGGGAAGGAGAAGCCCCATAGTATGATTACTGAGAAATGCTCAGATTTTGTCAAATCTGAGTTTGAATATCAGCCCCTGCATTTTCCAGCCCTCTGATCTTGGATAAGTTATTTTACCACTCTGTGCCTGCTTATTAATTTGTAAAATAGGGGATAATAATAGTACCAATTTGGTAAAGTTGTAAAGATTGAAAATAACACACATAAAGTGCATGGCATATGGCAGCTACTCAAAGGGTAGCTGATATTATTACTGTTGTAGTGGTTACTGTTATTGTTAGAGGCTGTAACATTGTTGTTGTTAGTGACAGTATTGTTTGATGCTAATAAAACACAAAGAAATCAGTTGCCACAACATTCAGCAATAAAAGAAGGTGATGAAGGGGGCCAGCCTGGTGGTGTGGGTGGTTAAGTTCGTGTGCTCTGCTTCAGCGGCCTGGGGTTCGCGGGTTTGGATCCCAGGCATGGACTGACACACCGCTCCTCAAGCCATGCTGTGGTGGCATCCCATATACAAAATAGAGGAAGATTGGCACAGATGTTAGCTCAGAGTCAATCTTCCTCAAGCAAAAAGAGGAGGACTGGCAACAGATGTTAGCTCAGGGCCAATCTGCCTCACCAAAAAAAAAAAAAAAAAGAAGAAAGAAAGTGATGAGGGAGGCCTCACATAGCCCTTCAGATGTCAATTTTAGCAAAAGAAGCTAAAACATCATTGTGTATGGTGAAGGAGGAAAGAATTGCATTGTATTATCCACATATTAGACATTCTAGTGCACATCACTTTTACATTAAAGGACTTCAGCCAAGGAAGAAAAAATAAATGCTATACTTTATGCACATGATTGATTTTTTTCATGGCGCTGCCTTTTCCAGTTCTTTAGAATATGTAGCAACGGCAACTCCCAATTTGGTCTTTATTAATTCGAATAAGATATTGAAAATTCCTGCACTTGAACATAGATAGTATTAACATAGCTATTCTTTAATTGACTTTACCTTCTCAAAGGACTCTAGTTGGTGGATTTCAGTTAAGTCCCATCAAGAAATAATTTTTTTATGCTTGTTTTATTTAAGAAGCTAATGAGAGCAATTATTCTGTGGATTGTATGAAGTGAATGATTTCCTTAGGTGGGAAAGCAAAAGATTAGGCGCCAGGATCTCTGAAGGGCCTGATGTTAGAGAGCTATAGCACATAGTTCTGATACAGTTTATTATTGTAAATGCAAACTAGCAGCAAGCATGCCACACAGCAATGCTTTTAAAAGGAGAAATATCAGTGTATCTAGGGTGAAGACTAACTATTTCTCCCCTTTAATGCATCATTACAATAGTATCAGATAACTAGGTCAAATTAAAATGTTGACTCATTGTTACTAACAACTTAAAGAGTACCTCTAGTGGCTACATAATCAAAGTTTCAGGGTGATAGTAAGAATGAATATTGATATACTGAAGAAAGACTCTCTCTGTCTTGGGAGAGAAAATTCTCGATTTCTTTGTTAAAAGAAATCCACATTAGCTCCATTGCCTAGTGTGATTCAGATATCTCTTATATTAAGAATTGGTTTGGCTAAAGATATTTGGAAAAAAAAAAAAGCGGCATTGCATGGGATGGTTAATGATGCATCCAAGTGTTCCATAGGCTCCAAACCCTATGTGTTTGTTACACCTCAAAGAACAATAGGTGTCTCTCTTTGTTTCCAAGCTCTAGCTACCGAAATCCAGCCGACACCCTGAACATCCAGTACTGATTGATCTCACTATGAATCAGTTGAATCCAAATCTCTCGATGGTGACTCTTGCAAATTGGCAATGTGAGACTCAGCTGGGAAGGAAGCACCAATGTTGTCTAAGTTGTGACTTCTCCTTCAAGGACGGAATACAGATAAACTTACTTAATCTTACTGAAGATGAGACAAAATAGTTTCATCTATGTGTGCTGTTCCACTGGATATGGAGGGTCAAATGATGCCTAATTATCATTATCATATCATCATTAATGTTGATGGAGTATCAAGCCCTGTGCAGCAGGAATGCCACAAAGCATTTTCTAACATGTTGTCCTCATGTTCTTATAGTAAAGTGGTTTGAGAGCATAGACTTTAGAGATAGATAGTCTGGGTTCAAATATCAGACTTGTCACTTACTAGTTGTATAACTTTGAGCAGGTCATTTAACTTCTCTGAGCCTCTGTTTTTTCATTTATAAAATGGGGATTATAATAGTTCCTATCTCAAAGAAGTTCTATGAAAATTAAATGAGATCATAAATGTGGATAACTTGACACAGTACCTGGCTTAGTAATAACTATTTCTTCTCTTTCCCTGTCAAGCATCTCCTTCTTTCCATCTTTTTTCTTTTCCTTCTACAGCCCATTCCATTCCATGTGGCCTTTAAAAATCGATGTGGTAGTGCTGGTGGGAGTGTAAATTGGAATATCTCTTTGGAAAACTGACAACATCTACTAAGCTAAACAGGGTATACTCTGTGATCCAGAAAGTCTGCTCTAGGTCTCTATCTAACAGAAATACACAGAGAAAACATGTTACAGGAAAGTTCATAGCTGCACTGTTCAAAATAGCCCCAATCTGGAAACAGTCCAAATGTCCATCAGTAAAACAGATAAATAAATTGTGGTATATTCATACATTGGAATACTATATAGAATCATATTAGATGAACTACAGATCTATGTTACAATACGGTTGGATCTCCAAAACATAATGCTGAGCCAAAAGAAGTCAGATATAAAAGTGTACATGCCATAATATTCCATTTATAAAAAGTTCAGAGCCAGCCCGGTGGCACAGCGGTTAAGTGCGCTCGCTCCGATTCAGCGGCCCGAGGTTTCGCAGGTTCGATCACGGGCGTGCACTGACGCACTGCTTGTCAAGCCATGCTGTGGCGGCGTCCCATATAAAGTGGAGGAGGATGGGCACGGATGTTAGCCCAGGGCCAATCTTCCTCAGCAAAAATAGAATTATCAACAGATGTTAGCTCATGGCTGATCTTCCTCACACACACACAAAAAAAGTTCAAAAACTGGCAAAACTAATTTATGATGTTACAATTCAAGAGAGTGGTTAACCTTAAGGAGAGTAAGGAGTGGTCTTCTGGGGTTCTGGTACTGTTGTTTCTTGAACTTGGCACTAGATGCATGGGAGGGTTATATTTGTGAAAATTCATCAAGCAGTACACCTATGATTTATACATTCAATACTTAAGAAAAGCTCTAGGGTATGCTACAGTCAATGTAAAAAAAAGTCATGAAATTTAAAAGATTCTCTTTTCTTGTTTAGGAAGTACCAGTATGAAATTATGCATCAGGAGTTATCATTTTCTTTCAAGGTTTTCTGGCATGTTATCCTTTAGGATTCTGTAGGAAAGTACTGTGTGTTTTTTCTCTGTCCATTTACTAGTTGATGTAGCGAGAGAGTCATTACCTCCTTGGCTAGCAGCAAGGAAATCTATGTGATTGTCTTTCCTAAATAAGTATTTCTTCCTAGGATTGAAGGAAATTTAAAGAAATAATTTATTAATGTTTTGACTACGGATGGCGTCTGACTTTTTAATAAAGTGGTTAATGTCTGAAACTATAAACTTTATGGGGAAAATTAATATGCACACATTTACTGATAGGATTTTTTAAAAATATATTTCATTTTCCTGTAGATAGACTAGTGGGATTCCTTCTCTTAGACTTTCAGCTGGTGGAGTTTAATAGGGTTCCTCCAGGAGAGGACTAGGAAACAGTGTTGCTCAATAAGGCATTGGTTTTGTGAGATTAGTTAAATACCCTCTCATTTGTGCAAATTCTTCACATCTAGAAGCATCTAGAAGCTAGAAGAAAGCTTTAGGTAATGAGTCTCCTTTATTTTTAGTGACTAAAAACGAGATTGAAAGGACTTCCATGGATAATGACATAAATTTAATCTTAAGAGGAAGGGAAAAGAATGTGGGATATAACTATTGGATCAGTTTTTATTTTAACATTTTTCCTGGACAAAATCACAGTTATGAGCTGATTTTTAGTTGCTGGTGACTTATTACTAAATAAATCTTTAAATTGCTGTCAATGCCTTTTTTTTAAGCTAAGCAGATTCATGGCTATGGTGTGTTTGTATCCTGGAAGAGATGGTCCACAGTTAAAAGGCCAGCATTGCACAACTTGGCGCAGGGAGGTCATCAATTATAATTTTGAGGCATTTTTGCACAACTAAAGTAGAGTGTACTGTGTATAATTCCCAAGTTAACAATTAGTTTACTATTGCCCATCAGACCATGGTTTAGGCCTGGATTTCAAGGCACATGAATGGCCACTTTCTCTTTCTAAACTTATTTCTTATTACTCCAACAATTAACAGAGTCTTCTCATGTTCTCCCACACCATGCTCATTCATACCTCTGTGACTGAGTTTATGTAGTTCCCTCTCTCGTGCTCACTCAGTTTCTATACTTCAGGTCCCAAATCAATAAAAAACTCACAAACACAATTTGTTCATCAGTTAATAAGTCAGACCCTAAGGAAGAGAAAATGCACTCCTGGTATTTTATAATTTCTTGGGGATGGATTCTAGAGTACTTGTCTTTTTTGACCACAAAGTGATTAAATGGCCTTTCTAAGTCAAATTTTTTAGTAAGCATTTACTGAGTGCCTGCTCTGTGTCAGGTTTTGTGCTAGGTGTTGGGAATACTTAAGACAGTTTCCCTGCCCTCAGAGAACTCGCAGTCTAGAGGACTGTAAGCAAATAATTTCACACAATGTAGAATGAGTATAGGGTAGCATAGGACTACAGAGGAGACACATCTAAACCCAGTCTGCAGTAACAGAGGCACAACCACTGTGGAAAGAGCTGGAGGAGGTGAGTCTCAAGGGATGAGTAGCAGTCAGCCAAATGAGGAGGGCGGGAATTTCCAGAAGAAGAAATAGCATGAGCAAAGGCACAGAGGTGAGAAACAACGTGTATGAGCATGCACAGGGAAGAACACACGAGCTTAAGAGTTTGACGCAGAGAATAGTAAGAGATGATACTAAAAGAGTAGGCAGGAGCCACGTCATAAAAAGCCATGCATGGCAATAAGAATAATATCCCCCAAACAAACAACACATTCTCTAAAATACCTTCTATCTTAAATTTTATGCCTCTGATGCTCTAAACTTTCAAAGTTGTTGAAAGATTCTCTGCTGTATAACGGGCAGGGAAAATTGCTCGTTGTTTCCTTTGTGTACCACTTACCCCTGCCTTGCTATCCCCATTGTCTATCTCTCCCTAAGATTCCAATTCTCTTTCTATTCCAAGAGTTACCATCTGTTTGCAGTGCCCCTTGTGAACTGGGCTTTGATAGTTTGGTGAATACTATTAGATTTGCTTTCAGCTTATCTTTTAATAAAGAGGTTTATAAGTCCCTCTTCCTCTCCTCTCTTCTATGTCTGAGACACACTAATAATTCCTTCATTTTAGCCTTTAGGTCATACCAGTAGTATATACGGATGGTCCTTGACTTATGATGGTTCGACTTAAGACTTTTCCACTTTACGATGGTGTGAAAGTGAGACGCATTCAGTGGAAACTGTACTTTGAATTTTGCTCTTTTCCCAGGCTGGTGATATGTATACAATCCTCTCTCGTGATGCTAGGCAGTGGCAGTGAGCACAGCTCCCAGTCAGTCTCGCGATCATGAGGGTGAATAACTGATAGATACACTAGCAATCGTTCTGTATCCACACAACCATTCTGTTGTTCACTTTCAGTACAGTATTCAACAAATTACATGAAATATTCAACACTTTATTATAAAATAGGCTTTGTGTTGGATGATTTTGCCCAACTGTAGGCTAATGTAAGTGTGCTGAGCACGTTTAAGGTAGGCTAGGCTAAGCTATGGTGTTCGGTAGGCTAGGTATATTAAACGCATTTTTGGGATGTTTGGGGGATATTTTCAACTTACAATGGGTTTATCGAGACCTAACACCATCCTAAGTTGAGAAAGATCTGTAATACTAATAGGCACACACACATACACACACACACACACACACACCCCATCACCACCACCAGCCTGTGCTATGTTCAAAACAAAGTTAGATGAAACTTATTGATGCTTTCTCCTTTCTACCTTCCCACTACCCTCACGGACTTTCCTCTGCCTTACCTGCCCAGATTCCCCAGGACGTATTGCTATTGCAAATGGGAAATTTATGTCGGTCAATGGAGAACAAAAGAGCAGCACACAGGGCACAGAATTTGGCTCTCTGCTGGCTCCCCTGTGTGCACCGATTTGTACTGTGTTTCACAGAACTGCCACCATCTTCTACCTGGTCCGATTGAATTTAAGTCCTTTGAGTTTCCCGATGAAAATGTGCTACATTGGTAAACAGCATTATAAGAATTCTTTCCTCTCCGGCCAAGCTCGGATGCTTCCTCATAGTTTACTTTCTAGGCCTCACCTTTCTTGCAAAGTGGAGTCTTTTGTGAGGGTTAGAATTTCCCACAAACCTGCTCAATAATTTGTTTTTGTTTGGCTGCTTTGAAATACTACACAAAGCAATCCCTGTAAAGGGCAATGCTGTCCCGAAGGCTGAGAAAGCTGCCTGAGACATAGGCTCAAAGTTGCTCTTTTCAGGCACAGCCAGCTGAGTAATCGTATCTCAGCTGGCTGCTTTTCAAGGTGCCCAGTTCAGGAGCTTTGCCTCTGGGAGCAGCGTTTGCCCCAGGGGATCCAGTGCTTTCTAGTGAGGGGCAAAACTTCCGGGAATCCCAGGGCCCAGGACGGTATGATCTGTTCAGGGGAATCTTGGGGAACAGAATGGGCCCCACAGACCGTGCCCTTCCTCCCTCCAGCACCACTGGAGATCAGCACTTGGCCCCAGGACAGAGACCAGACTCAGAGAGGAGGTTAGGAGGAAGCAGGGAACCCGGGAAAGGAGGCGAGATTGCGAGGGCACCTGCACGGCTCTGAGTCAAAGGCTGTCACTCATTCTCGGCTCAGGCTGCTCCGCTCTCTCACAGCCCAGCCCTTTCCCGGGGCAGGGGATTGCTACATGCCAGCTTACCTGGGGAAAAACCAGAGGCTCACTTTGGTCTCTTCCGGTAATTGACACAACAGGGCGCCCGTCAGGGGGAGGGAAGAGCTTCCCTCCATAAATAGTCCCACCCCTGGGCAAGGTGGCTCACTCTGGCAGGTAGCAACAGGGGAGTGTGCACCTGCCACCAGTCAAGCTCAGCCAGACTGCAAGACAAGGCGGAGCGAGCAGAGGCAGTGAACGAAGCATGGACAGGTTGAAGTGCCCGAGCTTCTTCAATCGCAGAAGGAAGGAGGTAGGGGTCTGGGAGCTGTGGGTGCTGTGGAGGGCCTGGAAAGGGAAAACTTAAGGGGAGTCAAGTCTCAATTTTTATTTTCTGTGGCTGTTCCTTGTTCTTCACATTTCTGTTGGAATGCCTTCAAGTGTGCCTGAGATGTCCCCATAGAGTAGAGGAAAAATAGAACAGCTCTTACTTTGTAGCTGAAAGACTTAGGGTCACCTCATCCTCTGCCTTGAGTGTGCCCACAAAATTTTGTTTTCTGTCCCTTTCCAGACTGTGTCCATATGCTGGAGGGAAGTGGGAAAATGCACTGTCCTCATCTGACCTGAGGAACCCTCTATACCCAGAGCAGCTAGCAGGTTGGGAGAGAACTCTCCCCTCTGAAGTGGATAGAGCTGCTCCATCTGGTGGGACAGGAAAATTTGTCTCTGAATATTATTCTGTGGCTTTTAGAAAAGCACTGATTTTACTCTCCAAAATAGGGAAAGAAGATAAACTTCCATTAACTCCAAACATCCAAGCCTATAGGAAAAGGAGTCTATGAATTCTTATTTTTTTTTAGTAGAAGCTATATTTGATTCTCTTCTCAAAGATCTCCTACAATCTCAAGAGTGTTGATTTTACCTAATTCATCTTTAAGACTTTTCTATTTGAAACCTTATTTGTCCACTTTCATTTGCCCTTCATGCTGGGTGCCACATGTAACCTTTCCACCAAAATTTGGATAATCTCATTGAAGAAGCAGTAAAAATATCCACCTACAGAGCTTTTTCCATTTCAAGGAGTAAATGTTGTAAAGTAAACGCAGCCATTAGCAGAAATCTTCCCAACTTTGGAAAACGTTCCCCTTGGCTACAGTTTTCAGGGTTCATTCTCTATTTCTCTGTCTGTCTGTCTCTCTCTCTGTCTCTCTCACTGTCACTCTATGGATTTGTGAAATTATGCTTCTGTGGAATTTTTAATAGTAGAAAGACAAGCTGTCGATATTTTTTCCTTCTGCAGAAACTGGCTTCATCTGAGAATTTCCATGTTGGTGAAAATGATGAGAATCAGGACCGTGGTAACTGGTCCAAAAAATCGGATTATCTTCTATCTATGGTTGGATATGCAGTGGGATTGGGGAACGTGTGGAGATTCCCATATTTGACCTACAGCAATGGCGGAGGTATTTCTCCACATATGTACTTCTTCCTCCTCCAGTTTTAAGTGGGGTGCTACATGGCCTCTGAGGATATTTTAAGAGCTGAGGAAAAGTATATGATAGTTTGGGTTAGTGGGAGGATGGGAAATAAGCTTACTGCATTTATTATTAGATTATAAGTTGCTAGCTCAAGTTAGGAAGCTGGCTTCAAAAATCCTCAGATATAAACTTGATAAAAGTTGTATATTTAGCACCTGTGAGCTTCTGATTTGAGATCCCATGTAATCTTCCACCGTCTCATACTCTTCTTAATTTATACATCTTCCTAGGATAATCTGTTCAGACTCAAGTTATGTTTTGCTTAATTGATAGCTGAATCTAAGCAAAAGGCAGGAAATTCTAGTTCTAATAAGAAGCACAAATAAATTGTTTGCCTAAATAGAATAAGGCATTACATTTTTGAAATTTAAGTGTGGAAGGAGTTGATTAAAGAGTAATTAAAGGTTTAGTATTTTGAGCTGCAATATTCAGTTACATGTATTTCAAATTAGATTGACAATGTCAACATTTAGATCCTTCTAAAATGCAATAGAATTTAGCTCAAGGCTAAATGTTTAATTTCTGCAAAATAAAACTGTTTATACCTCATAGATCGTTAAGGAAGACTCAATTAGACCAAGGAGAAAAAAATAACTCTGAGATGACACACAAAGGGAAACAAAATGAATTGCACAATTCTCTAGTAATGTTGAAACAACATTTCACTTACACCATATTTTATTTACTTCAAATTATAGGTTCTATTAGAAGTGTAGAGATGACATGCCCTTGTATTTCATAATTAGGTACCAGTGAAACTGTGCCACTATAATTATTTTTCTTGGTACAATAGGATCTTGTGTGGTGATATTTCAATCTTGTATTCCTTGTTAATTGGTTGCCTTACAACATTCATACCGGCCTTCAGAGACTTAAGAAAGGAGCTCTGTTTATCAAATACTTTAAGTGTTCGTGGCATAAATTTCCCTATCTAAAGCCTACGTTGTTTAGTCATAGGTTTGGTATAAGTTTGAGCTGGAAAATGAGTCAGGAATCACAATCTTTTTGGCGTCTATGTCCTAAGGTCCAGTGCAGTGAAGAGAAGCATCCAGGCTCCTTTTCAGCCTCTTATGTTCAAGTTTAGAGTGAGAAATTTCCCGTGACTTGACATTATACATAGGCCCAGTAGTTGCCATAGGTATCCAGGAACTATATTAAACTAGGTTTAATAGAGAATTTTTAAATATAGCCAAAACAAAATAGTATTATTTATTGTATACTATTATCTCTTTCACCATTTCCTCTAAAAATTAACATATTATATCAGCTCTCAGTTTTTAAAGATCACATCATTTGGGTAATGGATGATCTAGGCTCTTTCAATTGCTTCTTTCTCTTTTACTCAATGGTAGAAGAAGAACATTAAATTCAAATTTTTCAAACGTTAACAGATAGATTTTCAAATATGGTCAGGTTTGAAAAATTATTGCTAAAATCTGGAACCATTTTTATCTACAGACTCTTTCTAACAGTTTGTGAAAGAGAAGTGTTGTACTGAGGTACTGTGTAGACACAGTAACAATTTGGGACCACTGTATTGTATTAACAACTTAACCAGTTATGGTTGTTATTAATAATGAAATTATATAATGGGTGAAAAGCCATATATAACAATGAGGAAAATAGTTCTTTTTTTTTTCAAAAAATCTATTCACATTGGGCTAGTAAAACTTTGCTTATTGTTGTACTTAAATAGGGATATTTTGTATACTCTTTTCTTCACTGGTAGAACTTAAACTTCTATTAGTCATAGTAATGATGGTATGTACATTGCAACATCTATAAAAACATATTTGTCCCTATATTCTAGTGACTAGAGACTTGTACATAACAAGTACTTTGTCTCACTATTTTTAGTAGAATATATATTGAGGGTTGTAAAAAATGTAATTCCCAGATATGATCTTACAGTATTATAATATGAAAAATACATGAGGAAAAAATGTAATATGGGTAAATGAAATGTACATAATCCAAATGCCCATATTTTTTTTTTTTGAAGAAGAAGATTGGCTCTGAGCTAACATCTGTGCCCATCTTCCTCCATTGTGTATGTGGGATGCTGCCACACATGGCTTGATGAGTGGTTCATTTGTCTGCGCCAGGGATTCCAACCTGCAAACCTTGGGCCTCCAAAGCGGAGCACGCAAACTTAACCGCTATGCCACCGGGCCGGCCCTCCACGTGCCCATTTTTACCCACTGATCCCCATGTTTTCTTACTAAACTTTGTTAAGACTTCTAGAATACTTGATCAATAAGTTCAGTATTCTGTCCCTCCTTCTACCTACAATCTGGTAAAGGTTCTAATGAGCAATATTATGCCCCAAAAGTGGGCAGAAAAAAAAGTAAAATAATAAAGAGCTCAAGAAAAAAATGAACAAAAAGCAGCCTGGATAATCTAAATGTAGGAGAATTAGTTCCTATGAAATTGAAAGTTAACTCTGAATGTATCTCAAAAGTTCAAATTCTTCTAACAAAAACAATAGATTTCTTATTAACATTGAGTGAAGACCCTTATGACTGTTTGGAGAATAATAAACTTAACTGTAATAACTTTGACTCTAAACCGCATTTAGTATTTGCACCCTAAATCTTAAAAATAGACCATTTAATTTTAAAGGAGAAAGGAGGGAAACTCACTTCGAGCATGTACTATGTGCCTGCCATTTTTCCAAGTGCCTTCACATAGGCTCTATAATTGAACCCTTATCACAAATTGAAGAGTTGGTATTATTCTCCCCATTTATGAGGAACCCAAGGTTCAGAGGTTGGGTAAATTGCCCTTGGTCACATAACTAGTAAATCGTGGAGCCAGAATATAAACCTAGGTCTACCTGGCTCCGAAGCCTATGATCATTCAACTCTGGATTGCTTTTCATAGGCTATTGTTTTATGTTAGCTCAGAGCCGGTCTTCCTCAGCAAAAAGAGGAGAATTAGCATGGATGTTAGCTCAGGGCTGATCTTCCTCACACACACACACAAAAATAAATAAATATAGGCTATTGTTTTTAATAATCACAATAACCTCATTAGGTAATACTAGCATCCTAATTTCATAGATGAGGAATCCAAGGTTTAGAGAATCAACTACTTCCCCACAGAAAGTAGTAAATTTGGGGACTAAACCCAGTACTTTCTGACTCCACTATACGATATTAGAATTCTTTCAAAATATTATGCTGATTGTCAAAGCGCCGTCAAGATTTTGGGATATAATAGTGCTTTGGTTCTTTTTTGCATTTTCTAGGTGCCTTCTTGATACCTTATGCGCTTATGCTAGCATTGGCTGGTTTACCTTTGTTCTTCCTAGAGTGTTCACTGGGACAATTTGCTAGCTTAGGTCCAGTTTCAGTTTGGAGGATTCTTCCATTGTTTCAAGGTTGGTATTAAAATGTTTTCCTTATTGTGCTTATTGGTCTATCTGTGCATATAGCTGTCCTCACTATGTGAAAGAAAAATGTTTAAAATTTGGATATGTTAAAGGCAAAGAAGCATATATTGTTTTTCTGAATATTTGCCACTGTAGAATTTAAAAACCAATGTTAATTTTTATTTCTGTTTATCTTGGGCTGCAGATATGGAAGGGGTTAGGAAGGATACTAGAGAGAGTTGTAAGGGTGTCATTATTTTCCCATTTTCATCTTTTAAATTCTCTTGACACATAGTCCTGTTGTGCATTAACTTCATGGCTCTGGCTTTTTTCCACTTCATATGCAGTCTTTGTCTTCTTGTTTTTGCATATCTTTTACAATGCCTCATTCAGAAAAGTTGAAGGGCAGGTCGTTATTTTTTCTTGGATGCTCCTAATAGAATAGGACACGGGTAAAGTTTTAAAAAATGCCTTGATTGTTATTAAACATCAAACAGGCTTTCTGTCTGAAGATTAAATATCATTTTTGTATGTGTTAGCTGCTGCAAACTATTTGTAAAAGCCTCAATGCAACATCAAAAATAAATTTATAGTAAGGTAAATAGAATATTGTGCTGGACTATTAAGGAAGCTACCTCAAAAGCTAGTCTTAAGCATAGGAGTTATATTTAGTATGCTAAACTGCACTTTGAAACTACTGACTTAAGGAAACTTAAGAAGTTTAAATTCAGATTGTTGCTGAATTATTGAATTTTCTTTACATGTACTCGTAGAAGTGCTGTACACCATACTTTCAGGACATTAATTCAGAGGCTTTATCTTCTACTTGTCAAACGTTGCTTTATAGATGAAGATGTAAGTATTGGTCAGTGAGTCAATAGGATATGAGCTTTGAATAGCTTTTTTTTTTTTTTTTAGAATAGTGCCCACTCTGACAAGAATTTACAGACAATAAGAAAGAGTAATGGACATGGGTTTTTCCTTATGTGAATTTTATGGATTAATATAGATCTTCTGTTCTTGATTTTAGTACCTTTTTCTAACTAAACAACTGTCTCAGAAAGCCAATCTTCAAAATAATTTTAAATTTGAGAAGAAAGGTGCTCAGAGAGTAGTACTCCCTCCCCCCCACCACAAAAAAGAAAAAGTTGTTTGAAACAGCCTTCTCATTTTAAAATAGATTTTGTGGAAATTGAGATGCAGCTTTTTTTATGCATTAACAAAATAAATTTCACTTGTTTTTTATGTTAATTTTCTCTTTTCCAGGTGTGGGAATTACAATGGTCATGATATCCATTTTTGTGTCAATCTATTACAATGTCATAATTGCCTACAGTCTTTACTACATGTTTGCTTCTTTTCGAAGTGAACTACCATGGAAATATTGTGCTTATTGGGCAGATGAAAACTGTAGCAGATCGCCTATAGGTAAAGTTCATTTACTTATTTTTAAAATATTATTAACTCTACACCATTCTTTTATATTTTCTAATAAGCTTAAAGGGTTAAATCATTTTCTAACCAATTTAGGGTCACTTTTAAGTCAGCCATAGGTTATTGATGAAAGCAGAATAAAGCATGTGTAAACTGAAAATTGATTAACGCACTACGTTAATTTCTGATGGCAGCCAGTAAGGCAAAACCAGGACTAGGAGTCCTTCTTGCAGGTCTAAGTCATGGGCAGGAGAGAACGAAGAAAACAGGAAAGTGATAAAGACAGAAAAGCACTATCCATGATAGTAGTAGTGTGTTTCAGGAGACAGTGAGTGTTGTCCATGCCATATGTTGCTAATCTTTGGGATAATGTAGCATCAATATTGTGGACTACTACCACTGAGATTGCCTATGTATATCAGAAGATAAAGTGACAGAGATTTAATGCTTCTTAGAAATATAAAGGTGTCATTTATCTATATAGGTTAAATAAGTCCACATACTAAAAGTCCCTCGGAGCACTAAATCGCAACTGAAATGATTTTTACTCTCTAGCTGTTATTACTATAAATATAATCATGGTTTAAAAGGGCATATATTTTCATACTCACCCCCAGCTTAGCAGTAGAGAAGATTTAAGATGCTGAATGTGCATGGCTTAACCCATTTGTAAGATTTCTACTTCACCTTTACCAAGTGACACTATAGACAGTACTTTATTTTATCATTAAGACTTTTTTCCAGGAAAGTACTTTTCTAAAACTAAGTACATGTCTCTGTGTATTCTTTTTATAATTTTTAGTAACTCACTGTAATGTAAGTACAGGACCAGAGATCATCCAAGTCAACAAAAGCTGGGTAGATGCCAACAATTATACCTGCATCAATGGAAGTGAAGTTTACCAGCCAGGGCAGCTTCCCAGTGAACAATATTGGAAGTAAGTATACTAGATGATCTACTTCTTATGCAGATATTATTTATAAGTTTTTATAAATACAATAAAATATTGATCAGCTGTTTTCTTAACTAATATAAGTAGAAAATAAGGGGAATCAGAACAAATTATATTTCATTGGACTCAAATGTTTACTGATCCTGTGGGAGTAGTAGTAACCTGTAAAATTAGCTCATAGTCAACACATCATCATTTATAAATTAGTTATTGAGTGGTCACAACACTGTCAGTAATGAAATATTTAGTGCTTATTAACTATAAGTCAAGGTATTGCTTTAAAGAAAACATATTTAAATTTTAGACTATAATGAGTAAGTTCTAATAATAAACAGTTGGGTAATGAGTAATATTTGGGGCAAAATTGCTATTTAAGGCTGCAATTCTTCATTATTCAATTTGCTTATGATTGTCATTAAGTGTTAAAAATAGACACTTTGGATTATATTTACTTTTATTAATTTTAAGTGATCTCTCTTTATTCTCCTTACTGTATACCTATCCTTTATCCTTACCTAACTTCCTTGACTATTGCTGTAATGAGCTCTTGCTCATTTACATATTCATGTTCTGTGTGACCCTTTTAAAATTTTGATCTTGAAATGTTCCCAAACATCAAGCTAAGAACTAAATCCTAGATCCATGGATGTCCCTAGTGGAAATCATAGAATTTTACAGAAAGTCTTTGAAAAAGGTATAAATAATGGGACCATTTAAGTTTGATGATAACTACTAGTATGATGAATAAGAAAATATTCAATACAATTTTAAATATTTTCTCCATCATTGTAATTTGAGAAAAAATACCGTAATGAGTAAAATGAAGTAATCTGATGCAAGGTTAATTTCTTTACATAAAGGAGCTTTGAAATATTAGGAAAAAGTCATAGCTAAAGGAATCAGTAGATCTTTTATTCTAGGGTGTGGAACTTTGGATGGGCTGCAGTTAACCCTAAAATTCAGAGCCGGGCTTTTCATTGAACTATTTTTGTCCCTCCATAAAACAGTATGAATAAAAGGCTCACACGACATTGATGTATTAATAAGATAAAATACTCATGAAGCTTCCCCTGCATGAAAGATATTACAAAATTCAATGTATTAAGATAAATGATTCCGTGTTCACAAAAGGGCTCATGTGTTTTCAGTAAAGTGACACTCCAACGGTCAAGTGGAATGGATGAGACTGGAGTAATTGTGTGGTATTTAGCGCTTTGTCTTCTTCTGGCTTGGCTCATAGTTGGAGCAGCACTATTTAAAGGAATCAAGTCTTCTGGCAAGGTAATTTGAAAACCACATTAGATAGTGATGTAGCTGTTTTCCAATTTCATTGTAGTTCAATGTCAAGCATTATCAAATGCATGTTTTTCTATAATGGGAACATTCAAATGTGTGAAAACCTTTCTAAGCAGGCAGCCTAGCTCTAAGAAAATACATAAGAGCACTCTGTTAAAAATAAAACAAAACAAGCAAAAAGTAGTTCTAGAGTTGTACAATTACTCAAAACTTAGACCCTTCTAGGTGATACAGCATTCTGAGACTTGAGAGTATATTTTTAAATGTGTCCTACTATATAAATAAGCACCTTGAATGGAATTATATATTGCAGTGTTTGGTTTGGAAAGTCTGGATCTTTATTGTATAGCGTAACAGTGTCAGGATTCCCCTACTTGGAGAAAGATATAAAAAAATAAACGATGCAATCATTCTCTTAGAGCTTGCCAAAATTGACTCAGAACCTTCTCTCTTAGCTAAAAGTCCTCTCCTGAAAAAATTATGTTTTCCCACCTCATTGTTTTTATTTTTCAAACTTTCAGAGAGCATCTTTGGCAATTTCAGAGAACATGAAATTTTCTCTGCTAGCGGTTGTACAGTACCCAGAAAAGTGAATGTTCATGTGTTTGTAACTACTAGACTGAAATTTTCTTAAAGATGGAGAATAGGAATAACCGTGGATACTACCTTTGTATTCCTGGTGCAATATCTAGCACATTCAGTCAATGTTAAATTGTAATGAGACGTGCTGTTAGATCACAAACGTGCTGTTAGATCACTTTGTGACTGTGAACGTCACAAAGTGAGTGGAAACTTTCCAAAATAACGTTTCACTTGCACATTTTTGAAACCCTTGGTTCCTTTTTGATGTTAATATTGAAAGAATCCATTAAAGGCCATTTACCCAGGCAATTAATTTTTATTGGTCTCTGGATGACTTGTTTAAATTGTCTCCTTGGGCATATTATCAAACATAGGACATCTATAGATCAAAGAAATCATCCACATTAATGAAAAGCCAGCCTCAGAGGCAATCCACTCATCTGGAACCAGGGCTTATCTAGGACACAAGCAGTGAACTTGTATATGTGCTATCAAACTCTTTTAATATTTGCTTTAAGGGTAATAATAGCAAGTGTTCAGTATTCACTTTATTCAACTTTCATAGGATTTGGACATCTACTAGGAGATTATTTTCCTTTTCTTTGGGGACTGAGCATGTACTAACCATTGCAGGGTTTAAAATCATTTCCCTTTCCATTTCAATGCAGTAATTTGCCAAGAGGTACTCTTCAGTCCCCTCAGATATTTATAAGGATATGTTTAGGAAAGCACTCCATCTAGATTCCAAGTTAGCACTGCTGATGTATTGTGTATTTACAACACGAACCTGGGAAATATGGCTTCATACCTCAGCGTGTTTTGAAAATGGATTCTTTGAGAGTGGTGAGAACAGCAAGTAGAAATTATACCAACTTTGGTATTGGTATTATCAGACTTACTAATAACCTTATGAAATCTTTAGTACTTTATTTTACTAATCTCATCTGGCTAATAACTTTGTATACAATTATATACCATGATTTTAAAAAATAACATTAACTTTCGGTTGTTTTTCTTGGTAGGTGGTATATTTTACAGCTCTTTTCCCCTATGTTGTCCTACTCATCCTGTTAATACGAGGCGCAACTCTGGAGGGTGCATCAAACGGCATTTCATACTATATTGGAGCACAGTCAAATTTTACAAAACTTAGGGAAGCTGAGGTAAGACAATTTAGATTTCAAATTGTCTGAGGAGGTAAACCTTAAAAGCAAGTACTGACAATTTTTGGTTGCATGTAAGAATGTCATAATGCAGTACCTGGCAAAAGAATATGCAGCTAAATTTATTAGTGTAGTTCTGTCCACTAGGATGTCTGACTTAGCTATTTAACGTGACACTAATGCTCCCTTATTAGAAGTGAGATCATCATTTTTAGCAATAGGATGTTAAAAGTCATTTTACTCATATAACTGATTCTATTTGACCAAAAGGATTTGGGGCTTATTAATCTGAAAAAGAATATTTCATGCATGAATACCTGCAAATTGATGACTAGGACTATGTGACTTATTGGATAAACTCATAGTTGATTTAAAGATTACAGCTGAAACTTTAATGGTCTCATATATATTTTAATTGTCTTCAAAAGTTAACATCCCAAAAGTAAGATCAAATTTTGCCTAATGGATTATGAATTTAAAACACGAATTTGAAATGGATGAAGCATTCCATAAACAAAACTGTTACTTGTACCAGAAACATAAACATATGTCATGAATATGAATTGGGTAACCCTCTTGTAACTTTAGACCATCTCCAGAAAATGGCTGTGTGTATCATGGATACATAAAATCCTTTACATTTTGACCACAGAGAGCATTAACAGTAAATGTACTCTACAGCCTATGCTTCTATTGAAACAGCCTAAGAATGCTTTCATGTTTTTAGTAGTCGCATCACATACTTGGCACACATTAAGCTTCTGGTCAGCTAAAACCCCACAACCTTATGTTGAAATCAAGAAACACTATGTTAATATTATCTACCACACTAGTAGTGCTATCCAAAATGGATATTACTTTTAGTTTGCTATGTTATTCTTTGTGGAACTCAGGCTAATTTCCAGCAATTGCTATTTTCTAAATACTTAACAATCCGGATATTTAAGTATTTGTTGTAGAACTTTACTGGTAAGCAAGTCAAATTTATCAGTTTTTAGTAGTGGAAATCCATCCTTTACCTTTTTGAAAATTGAGATCTCAATCTCTGGCCTTTGGTTAACTTTCTTGTGCCCAAATAATTTTCACTCAATAATTAACCACAACAGCCCTAAGTCATTTTAGAACTATGAACTTTTATTATTTTAGTCTTGGAGATTAACATACTTTGATGTGTCCACAAGCCATCTGTTTATTTCTTCATTCATCTAGGGCCTCACATCTTTTAACCTTGTTTGTTAATCTCTTCCCAACTAGAAGACCATTTTCGATGATGAATAAGAAACAGATAAAATGGAAGTTGGGATTCATCATCTTCTCTCTGTTAGGTTATTAAACAAGATAAAACAAGTTAATGCACTTTTGAAATGGTAAACTGTTTTATAAATATGAGCACACAATTATTTCAATTATTGTTGTTATATTATATTATATTATTGTAGATGTAATATTTTTTCTAAGAAGTGGACCCTCCATTTTCTTTAAACCTCATAACTTTGAGCACAGTTGAAAAGCCCCTTTGATATTCTTTAAGTGGCTTTTATAAGCCTCAGATCATCTGGACTTTATAGTTCCTTGAAACTATCCTGAAAACTTTATATGACTATTTTATATTGGTCTGTGTTTTGATGTCTCTATTATCTTTAAAACATCAGAGTTACATCTAAAGCTCCTTGTGAAACATACAATTTAATCCTGCCACTTCCCCACCCCAACACAAACACTACCCCTACTCCTTCTTCTTTGGGTATGCTGGCAATGAGAGTTTTTCCTTAGATTTTTTTATTCCTCTCAATCCATATTTTCTAAGCATGGGATCATAAGTATATATATTTTCCTTTTCTTTGAATTTCTGAACTCTATTGAGATCTCTAGGAGAGTAGAGAATCATACAAATTTATAGCTAGAGGGGTCTTCAGTGATTATTTTACTAACTCTCTCATTTTATAGTGAGACCCAGACAGGTTTATATTTAGTTAAGTTTATACAACCAGTTTGTGCATCTTGAATCAAGATTTCCTAATGCCTAAACTAATAATCTTGCATATAGCTATAAGATTGGCAGATATGGAGATTATAACTATGTTTAGAATTCCACTTTACTTTTATTTGCAACCTAGGTACACATTTTGGTATGCAGTAGCATTCTTATACAACCCAGACGTGCCACATCCACTTCCAGCTCTCCCTAACTCACATATACATACATAGAGTATCAAGTAAAAGCAGCTGAGAGACCAACATAAGCATGTTGTTCGTCTCTTAATAAGTACAACTGCCTAAGAAATAAGAGAGCATTTTATTTCTAACATGATTGTGTTACACATAAGTCAAATAACCATGATCGATCGATCGATCTATCTATCTATCTATCTATCTATCTATCTATCTATCTATCTATCTATCTATCTATCCATCCATACATCCATACATCTATCTCTATATCTATCTAATCTGTCTATCTATCCATCCATCCATTTTTCTTCCTACTGGCTTCCTGCCATTATAAAGCAATTAGAGTGTAATAATAATCTAACATCAAACTGTATTCTGAAGACCTAGTCATATTTATTTTACTCCCTAACAACTTTATTTCTGTTGAAATTGGAAATAGATTACATACCTTTCAGGGGGAAAATTATTGTTTTTAAATTCCATAGAAGAAACCGAGTATAAATTTATGATTATTTTGCATAATAATAATAGCCACCATTGAGCATCCTGTTAATTGCTTTACATATATTATCTCATTTAATTCTCACATAATTCCTAGAACATTTATTATTATTATCATCATCATCATCTTCATTTTATAGATGAAGAAACAGGCTTAAAGATGTTAAATAAATCAAAGTCAAGAGAGTGAGAGGTATTGGACGTAAACTTCATTCTTTTTGACTCCAGAGCTAGAACTTAGTCACCATGTTATACTGCCTACCTTCCACTGACCAGTCCAGTTTTCAGATGGACCAAAAAACACTTTTGCCCAAACATATGCCAACCCTGTTATTTGAAATCTGCACAATTAGATGTTTTCTTTGGGATAATCTTATATCTACAGAATTTCACTGTTAAATGGATTTATCTCGATTCGTTTCTAAGATTAATTATTGTCCTTTAGCAAAGACGTAGGAAGGGTAAATTGTGAAAGGGGGAACAGTAAAATGGTAGGATTAGATGAAGTGTGTCGGGGGCTGTTTAAAGAGATGAGGCCAGCTAAATGAGGCTCTAATGAAAACATGGAATGAGGGAACTGGGTAATCTAAGTGATGCCTAAGTGTATCATCATTTTTCCAAAATTGCCTGGTACTATCCTTGTTAAGAATTAATATGTTCCTATTGTCCCCAAATTGACATATAGAGTCAACAGAATTCCAATCAAATTCTCAGCACAGTTTTCCATGGAACTTGAAAATTGATTCTAAAATTTATTTGAAAGAGAAAAAGGTGAAAAAACAAGGTGTTTCTGAAAAAGTGAGAAAGATTTATCCTACCAGATATGAAACAATATTATAATGCTATAGTAATTAAATTAATGTGGTGTAAGCATAGGTATAGACATATAGACCAGAGGAACAGAATAGAAATCTCAGAAATAGATTCATGAACATATGGAACTTGATATGTGGCGGAGGTGGCAATGCAGATCAACGGGGAAAGGATGGACCATCCAATCAATATAATTGATATCCAATTGATATTCCATTTAGAAAAAAATGAATTGAGATTTCCAATTTAATATGCACAACATCAGTTTCAGGTGAATTGAAAACTTAACAATACAAGAAAAACTTTAAATCTTTTAGGAAAAAGTACAGGATATTATCTTTTATGACCTTGGGCTAAGGATATTTTTTTAAGTCAGAGAAATCAAGGACAATACGTAAAAGCAAAGGTGACATCTTCAGTTACATTAAAACAACAACAAAATCTTTGGTTCATCAAAGGACACAATGTTAAGAGGTGAAAAAAATAAGCCACAAATTGGGAGGAAAAATTTAACATATATAATAAACAAAGGATTAGAAACCAAATTACATAAAGAATTCCTAGAGATCAAATAAGACAAATAACCCAAACAAAAAATTGGCAAAAAACATGAACAGGAATTTCACAGAAAAAAATATGGAATACAAACACATAAAAACATGCTAAACCTTATAATTAGGCTAATCAAAACTCTCATTTCACAGCCACTAGATTGGACCACCTTAAACATTTTGACCAATGTTGGCAAGGATGTGGAGGAATGGGGACTCTCTTACTCAGCTGGTGGGAGTTCAGTGGTACAACCATTTTGGAGAATAACTTGATAGTATTTAGTAAAAGAGAAGATGCATATATTCTTTGACATCACAGTTCCACAACTAGGTATGAGGAGACATGTACAAGAATATTATTTGCTATTTTTCTAATAGCAAAATACTAGACAAACTAAATTTCCATCAATAAGATAAACTGTGGAATACATAGTGGGGCAATACAGCAGTGAAAAAAATGTTCAAAACTGCATATATTTAATTGAACCATATGAATTTTCCTATGTTCTTTCATTTATGACTTACAAAATTGAAATTTCATATGGTTCGAATTGATAATGGATAAATCTCATATAATACTGAATGAAAAAAGGCATGTTATATAAGTTTACATGCATTAAGAAAGCTTTTCTATAAGCTCAAAAACATGCAAAGCTAAATGCCATATTGTTTAGGTTTACATATTTATGTAGTAAAAATACAAAGAAAAACAGGAAATAAACACAAAAGTCAATATAGTAGTTAGCACTGGGTTGGAAAGGTGATATGATCGGGAAGGGGTACATGGAGGCTTTAAAAGACTGGTAACATTTTATTTCTTAAGCTGAGTAGTGGGTACTTGGGTGTTTATTTCATTGTTATTTATATTATTTATTCATTTATATATGTGAAATATTTTATACAAATGCAAAATTAACAGTATAAGTTTTTAAATATTAAATTATTTTCTCTTTTAGGTTTGGAAAGATGCTGCCACTCAGATATTTTACTCCCTTTCAGTGGCTTGGGGTGGTTTAGTTGCTCTATCATCTTACAATAAGTTCAATAACAACTGCTTCTCAGATGCCATTGTAGTTTGTTTGACAAACTGCCTCACTAGTGTGTTCGCTGGATTCGCTATTTTTTCTATATTGGGACACATGGCTCATATATCTGGAAAAGAAGTCTCTCAAGTTGTAAAATCAGGTATGTAATGCTACATATTATTAATTTTGATTAATTCAATGTAGCTCATTTAAGAAACACTAATATATTTTATAGTAATTTACTTAAAGCACACAAGATTTAGGGGATTGCATTTTCTTTCTCATTTCATCTTATATAATTTGGTTGTTTTAATGATGTATTTACCACACAATTACAAGTATCAGGCATCATGCTAAGCACTTTATGTGCATTATCTTCATTTAATTTGCATGTGTCTCACACACACACACACACATATATATACACACACATATATATATGCACACACACATATATAGCCAGCCCTGGTGGTCTAGTGGCTAAGATTTGATACTTCTCACCACCTCAGCCCAACTTCTTTTTCTGGTCAGGGAACCACAGCAGTCATACTGGTCACACTGTGCTGGCTGCGTGTTGCTGTGATGCTGAAAGCTATGCCACCAGCATTTCAAATACCAGCAGGGTCAGCCGTGGTGGGCAGGTTTCAGCAGAGTTTCCAGACAAAGACAGACTAGGGAGGAGGACCTGGCCACCCATTTACAAAAAAATTGGCCATGAACACCCTATGAACAGCAGTGGAGCATTGTCTGATACAGCACCGAAAGATGAGAGGATGGCGCCAAAAGACCAGGCAGGGTTCCTCTCTGCTGTACACAGGGTCGCGAGGAGTTGGAATTGACTAGACGGCACTAACAAGAACAATAACAAAACACACACACACACACACACACACACACATACACACATGTGTGTATTCATATATATATAAATATATGAGAGATTATATATATATACATATAAACAGAAACTCAAATGACCGAGTGTACAGCTGTGTCTAGTTTTAAAGGAATCTGATTAATGAACTTCCTAACTTTAAAGACATTAGCTAGGAATGCTTAATTATCTGGCTAAAGATTCTTAGGAAAAGAGTTTTAGGGTTCTTTTAAGTAGGAATTCCTTATTAAATTTTTATTTATGGTTAGTATCATTTGATGGAGAGACTGATGAATGAGAATAGAATGTTAGGACTAGAAGGGATCTTGGAGATCATCTAGTGTCCAGCTCCTCATTTACAGAGGAGTGGGTGGATGCACAGAAATGTTATGTCTTGCAGAAGATCAAATAATTAGGAAGTGATAGAGTCTAGGCTAGAAGCGAATTCTCCTGAACCTTAGGTCAGTCCTCTGGGAGGTTGGAGAAACTTAAAATACTTAAAACTAAGTATCACATAATATAATTGAAAAATTTTTTAAAATGCATCTCTAAAGGTAACATATATCAAATAGAAAATAAGATTCAATTTATAGTTTCATTACACACAATTTTGTAGGTATCCATATACTAATTAAAATGGCACTACATATAGTGATTCTGGGTAAACATTTGGAGAGATGGTTGAAGACTAAAAAGTTAGTTCCATAAACATATCTTTCTTGATAGTGTAATTCTTTTAGAATTCTAGGCTAAGATAAGGTGACCTAATTTAGGTTTCTGGAGTTTAAGACAGTTGTTATTTTTCATGAATTTTTTAAAAAATGAAATCAGTTAAACAAAATCATTGAAATAGTTAAGATTTCTTATGTGAGAAATGTATCATTTACAAAATTTACCTCACGAGCTTAATTCATGTCATATATTCACATTATCACATTGTCGAACAACCAAGTTAAATTTCTTTAAAGGTGAAAGTGAAATAGTTGCTCAAGAATGTATAGACTTGTGTTGCCAAATTAAACTGAGATTTTTCTAGTATCTTATTTTGAAAATGTCCAAATATGTGAATCTTCTTGGCAATCAATTTAAATTAAAATACCATATATTTTTCTTAGGTTTTGATTTGGCATTCATTGCTTATCCAGAAGCTCTATCCCAGCTCCCAGGTGGACCATTTTGGTCCATATTATTTTTCTTCATGCTTTTGACTTTGGGTCTCGACTCTCAGTTTGCTTCCATTGGTAAGTAATACTCCCGGTGTTAACGTGCCCCTTTTATATTTTACTCATGTTTCCTCTATTTAAAAACATTGCTTCGTACTCTTTTTGCCCCCTCTAGCTTTTACTCTCAGAAGGATCTTTCTGAAAATTCTTTTTAACTTAAGTTTTAAATACAGAAAAATACAAAGTACTCAGGTACCAGACACCCAAAAGGAACGAACATTGAAATTTTATCATATTTGTTTCAGACACTTTTTAGAAAAATAAACTGTTACAGATGAATTTGAAGTCTCCTATGTTTCTCCTCCTAATACAATTCACATTTCTTCCTTCCTAGAAGCAACCGTCACCATGGATTATGCATGTTATTCAGTCCATATTTGTATACGTTTTATATGTATCCATAAATAACATAAAAATTTTAAATTTCAAATAAATGTGAAGTTTCATAGCATACATATCATTCTGACAGTTGTTTTTTACATGTATTATGAATCTATGTTGACACATGGACATATAGATCTAGTTAATTCACAATCTGCTGCCATAATGATGGGCATTTGGATTATTTCCAACTTGTTTTTATTACACACACTGCTGTAATGACTATTCTTGCACATGGCTCTATGTACTCATAGGGATTTTCCCTAGGGTACACACCTAGAAATTCTGAAACAGTTTTTCTCATATGTCTGTCCTACATAAAACATTTTAATAGTTTACTGTTTACAGGATAAAGTCCAGCCTCCTCTAGTTGACTTTCAAAGCTCTCAAAAATTTCAAACGTGTTTCTGAATTCTTTCATTCATACATCCTTCTGCTTTTAGCCAGTACCCTGTTTCATGAACACATTTATTTCTTAAACCTAGAAGGCTTGTCTCCATGTCATTTATTCAGATATTCACCTTATTTAAAAGTTCTACTAGAATTCTTCCCTCCCTATAACCCTCTTTGAAAGTATTTCAGCCTTCAGGGATCTGTTACCTTATAGTTGCTACCAATGAAAAACCATATAAAACAGACTAAAGGCAACAAATAGAGAAGAAATTGATTTTTATCAGAACCTACAAGTGGTTACTGCCAAGAGAAAGGAACTTATGGATTTTTAAAAGCAAAGAATAGGGCCCAGAGTATATTCTCAACATATATTTGTAAATTGATTAATCAGAGTTGAATGAATTCTGTATTTAAACTGATTGGCAAATGAGTTGACATATAACATGTCATTTTTTTCCCTTCTGAAGAGACGATTACAACAACGATTCAAGATTTATTTCCCAAAGTGATGAAGAAAATGAGGGTTCCCATAACTTTGGGTTGCTGCTTGGTTTTTTTCCTCCTTGGTCTCGTCTGTGTGACTCAGGTATACTATCGCATATTTTCATAGACAAAATATTAGTTGAAACATACTTTATAATCTAAATGAGGAAACCAAGGTTTAAGAATATGTTTAGAGACAAGTCAAAGTCTGACTTGGATCAAGGTTTTCTGAGTTTTAGCCTAGGTTTTCCCATTATAGCACAATTTCGATAGTATATTTTGCAGAGGGGAAGAAGGCCAAATATAATGGACAATGTCCACAGTTAGAATAAACTTATAGACTTTAAACACACACTATATGTTTCTTGGCAGCTATGAGAGAGCACACAAACACTGCATATAATTTTGATAATCAGCTATTCTAAATGCTTATTTTTTTTCCAGTAACATAGTATAGAATGAAAGGTAACTGTGCATCCTTTCTGAGATATTTAAAGCCACATTTGTGTTTACACTTGAAAACATTCCTTTTCACATTTTGGCAGAGGTGAAAAGCATATGTTAAAATCAAATTAATAGATTCAATTGACTTTTTTTGGTAGGCTGGAATTTACTGGGTTCATCTGATTGACCACTTCTGTGCTGGATGGGGCATATTGATTGCAGCTATACTGGAAATAATAGGAATCATCTGGATTTATGGTAAATAGTGACTATAGAATTATCAACACGTTTTATTAAAATAATTTATTTATAACTGGGCAAAATATATTATGAATAAAATGTAGTTAAAGGTATATGCTTCATTGCTGTAGTATAAGAAAACGTTTAGACATAGAAAGATAATCTGCGGCCACAATGATTAATGGAGGAAAATATGAGCAAGGGCTGAATTCACTCTTTGTTGTTGTTTTTTTTTTTTTTAGGAGGGAACAGATTCATTGAAGATACAGAAATGATGATTGGAGCAAAAAGGTGGACATTCTGGCTATGGTGGAGAGCTTGCTGGTTTGTCATTACACCTATCCTTTTGATTGTAAGTATTAATATGCCATGAGTTTGGTATCAATAATATATATATATATTTAAACATTTCTAAGATAAACTTGAAGAATAAGTCACATCGGAGACAATAAGGCAAACTAATGTCATAAATGAATGATTTTCAACTTTCGCTTTATGACTGGTGCCTCCAAGTTGCCTAAATTAAAATGCTTTTGCAGTATTATTTTTGAGGCCATAGGTTTAAACATTTATCATTTGAGAAAATAAACAGACTCCTGTAGACTTAAAAGTCTTGCAGACTTAGAAATTATCAATAGGATAAATAAAAATAAATTCTTCATTTGCTCATTCCCTAAAAAAATATGCTGAGCCTTTTACAATACTGTTAACCTCCCTACTAGGTACAGAAAATACAAAGATGCGTAAGACTCAGACTCTGCCTTCAAGGAATTCAATCTAAATATACTAATTGCTAAGAAACAACACTCAGATTTTAATGCCTATTGTTTCTCTTTATGGGAGGTATTTAGTATTTGAAATTACTAAAAGAAACTCACCTGTGTCAATAGAGGAAACACTGAATGTTAATAAATTCAACAATTAGTGCTATTTAGGAGCTAAGGGAAAACAAAAGATGTCTTACTGGAGAGATGTGACAATATAGACATGATATTTTTAAATAACAGTTCAGGACAGTAAATGACCGAATGCCCAAATGAACACTTAATGGGATGGAGAATTGCTATCAACTAGAGATAATGGTGGGGTCGGGGCAGTGGCAAAGCTTCACAGAGGATGCGTTTTGGTTCTCATTGCCTCCATGCTTCAAAGGTTTTCCTTGAAAAGGCCATTAAGTAGTTTGATCTAGAATTTGCTTCATATCTGAGGTATCATGTTTGTTTGTTTTTAGAGCGTGTTAAGTTTCATTTTTTTTAGCATTATAAGGTCAGTTTCAAGTAGTGTGCAGTTTGGGACTGGATGTGCTGAATTAAAATATTTGGATGCTCCATATTCTTGCTAAATGACTTTGACAGTGCTACTAAATATTGTTTTCCTCATTTGACAAGTCTCCATAATAAAATAAGCCCCTTATCAACTTATAAGATGTAACTAGATTTTTTAGCCAGATAATTTTCATTAAATACACAGGTTTGACAACTGGATTTACGTTAAAATGCAAAGATATTAAATATTAAATAATATATATTATCATCTATTTTGTATAAAGTCATGTATATTAGACTCCACTATCCCTCATCCATTCTCTGTAGATATGTAAAATTATAGTAATTGTGAAATACATTGAAATTACTGTAATTAAATTAAATTAATGGAATTAATCTACATAACTAAAGTTAAGCTTAAGTACCTATTTCATAAAGACTCTTACATTCTATATTCTCATTGATTTTAGTAAAACAAAGACAGCTAAATCTAGAGAAACTACTAGGTGATTTTTGGCTTTTATTTGTTTGCTTTACAGATTTCTAAATAATTAATTTTTACGCTGCAATGTGTCTAGTCCGCTTTTTAAAAACATTTTTTTAAAACTTGGCCTTAACGTGTTTTCATCTTTAAGATTCGGATTTCACTGTTTTACCCAAACATACATTGAGCTTGTTTTTTTTCTCAATAAGAGGCGGGAAGTGAAGTGTGCTTTGGTAAATATGTACCAGTAGTGAGTGTGAATGCATGAGTGTTTTCGGTGTGGAGTAAGGGGTGCTCTGTGCAGTGAGAAATGAAAGAAACAATTGCTAAGCAAGGAACAAAGCATGTACACTTTAGTGTACTTTACATTCTCATTGAATTAATTGATCTGCTGGCTAGCTTATGGCATAGATTAAAACCATGCTATTATAAATGAAAGTTAAAAGTTCAATAACAAAACATTTCAGATATTATTTTACTTTCAATCTGATATATTTCATGGTATTTTATTGAAATACATGTTGGACAAGTATTTGTATCTTTTCTAAATACATGGAGGTGCTACTTTTGGAAGAATCTATTCAAAGCCAAATATAAGTTATTTAGATTGGTTCATTTAGTACTGTTATCTTCTGGCTAGTTACCTGATTATCTTAGTTGTTTGAATGTATTTTCATTTTAACTGCTTTTGATAAATTATTTTTAAGGAATGGAATCAAATTGCTAATAATTAGTGCAATTGAAATCATTAGTGCAATTAAGTCTGAACTTGAGTATTGTCTTTTCATACTTTACTTTCACAGACAATTTTGGTCTGGTCCCTGGTGCAATTTCATAGACCTGATTATGCTAGTATTCCATACCCTGACTGGGGAGTTGCTCTAGGCTGGTGTATGATTATTTTCTGCATTATTTGGATTCCAATTATGGCTACTGTAAAAATAATTCAAGCTAAAGGAAACATCTTTCAAGTAAGCTCACTAATATTATTTATACTTTATATAAAGTGCTTATCAAAATGAAGCTTAATTTACTCATATGATGGTAATATAAGATCATGAACATGAGATCAAATTAATCTCTCTTTTTTTCAGGTTACTTCTATACCTGATACGATCATCTGTTACTATGTGCATGACATTGTTATTATACTGTATATATATTTGTGTGTCTCCCTGTACTAGACTATAAGCTCCTTTAAGGAAGAGTCTTGTCTTGCTTGTTGCTGTATCCTCAGGCCTTATTAGAGTGCTTAGCACATAAAAGTTATGATATCTATACTTGTCCTGAGTTGTCCCTGAAGATGACACAAAGCAAATGACCTTTTGCCTTATATATATAATCTTCACTTTTACAACTTCGTCTAGTTATAATACATGTCCTAATAGTGTGTTTAGACTGGAAAAAGCCTGGTAAATTATCTTGAACCCAATCTAGACCGTGAGTAATCACTCTTCCATAGACGTCTAGGGATATGGAATTGATTATGACACTTCACTAAGAAAATGACAAGGGAGGCTCAGGAGTCAGATTTTAAACAAATTCCCAAGCCCATTCAAGAATGGATCCAGATCAATGGTTTGAACCTGGGGCTCCCTTTCGTTGGTTCTTGAAACATCCCCGGTATACACTGGTTTAGATCTTCACCTAACTCTCACCCTAAAGCCAGGATGGAAATGTCTGAAAATTCAGTGAAAGTACATAGAGTGATGCTGTTGCCCAAATGGGCTCACATACTTTCTTTTGAAATCATTTACATACTCAGTTATTGTGGCTTTGTAGTTAATACAATTCTATTAACAAATTTGAGTTAAATTTGAGTATCATGACTGTGTATTAAGAATTTCGATAGTCGCTCTTTACTTTTTTATGGTTTTTATTTCATTTCAGTTAGTAAAGAAACTCAACATTCTAAAATGAAAATATAGCTTGACGTTTGCCTGTTTACAGATTGTAGCACTTTCAGTTCTAAGATAAGCTTTTTCTTTTTTTTTTTGCTTTTCAGCGCATTGTAAGCTGCTGCAGACCAGCTTCTAACTGGGGTCCCTACCTGGAACGACACCGTGGGGAGAGATATAAAGAAATGGCAGATCCTAACAAGGAGATGGACCATGAAATACCTACTGTTAGTGGCAGTAGAAAACCAGATGAGATCTAATTTTTAAAAATATGTGGTTGTATAATGTGATTATTTTAGAATAGAGGAAAATTTTATTTATTTGTATGTTGATTGAGTAGAAAAATGTATACACTATGTTCATAATAGTATGATGAGCTTTTTTCCCATTTAAGCAGGAATGTAATATAAAAATGTGAATTAACTAATGTTTAGCAATGTGATTACTATATTTCTTTTTCAATTACCTATCTGTATAACACACACATAGCTGTCTCTATTTCACTCCATTTTTGTAAATACTACCATAATATTTTTCTAATATATTGAAGACTTTATTTTGAGCTGGTTATTTAGAAAATAGTTATGTTTTCTATCATACAAGTTTTAAAATATTATTTGCTTATATTTTCTTAGTACACAATCCTTATTTTTCATAAAGCTTGGGAAAATGAATCAGTGTATTTAAAAGAAAGCATTAAAACTGAAGGCCTCATTTAGTTAGAAATGCCATATATATATGGAAAAAATGGACTGTGTATATAATACAAGAATTATAGTTTAATATTTTGATCCAAATATGTCTAAAAACTTCATGTATTTATGACGCACTTTTTCTATGTGAACTTAGTGGTTATGTTCTTAATTTACAAATAATGAAATAAGACAGAAAAATAAGAATCCTATGGCCAGTAATTAATAAGGATTCTATGGCCAGTAAGTGATAAATCTAGAAAATAGAATTCAGAAGGTTTGAGTACTTCTTTCCCCATATAATGTCTTCCTGGGGTTATATTTGGAAGAAAGATATGACCCATATAATTATACTATGTTTCAAAAAATTAAGAGTAGTTCATTATACCCTCTGAAATCTAGTTTTAATTTCAAATAGAACATAGAACAAAATACTAAGGAAATGTAAGAAGATTTTGTCTTATTTGAATACGTTACTATCTACAGGTGATAACATTTACATACTTATAGGAGATAAACTTGTCAAACTTGTCAAGAATAAGGGTAGCCAAATTAGAAGATCCTATGTCCCAATTTTCCTTAAAAAAGATAATGAAAACATATCACTAATAGTTTTATACATTGATTATATATTATTGACAATTCGTTTAAACGTCACAGCCTAGGAAGATAAACATTGCCTGTATATGTAAGAAACTTTTCAGCTATTCTTAACCTGGGCTTATAAGTAATATTTTTCTATGTGTGTGTGTACACGTATTTTTCTAAGGAGAGAGTCCATAGTTTTCATCAGAATATCAAAGGGATCTGTGACAAAAAAAATTAAGAACGACATACACTACCGCTGGCTTTTAGTTCTTGGCAAGTGAGGAATAAAAGGAGTCATTTTAAGCCTTAATTTCTTATACATTTTAAATTCCTTTTCCTCTTCCTTTTGATTGAAGATTAAAGAAGTAAGAGATTAAGGTATTTCTTTAATTTATACTGGTAATTTATTTTGGGGGGAGGGGACATGAAAGTAGATCAATAGGTAGGCCTGTAATTGAACAATCTCAGTGAGTTATGTACATATATAGAAGATTAACTCGTGTTAGATATTTTGAGAGTTTTCTTTGAGGGTGGGTCAAATGCTGTTAGTGAACTTCAACAGATTGTTGATTCCTCAGTTATAATGGATTTTATAAAATATTATTTGAAATAGATGGCTGCTTAGAGCTTAGAAATACTTTTTATTAATTTTAATCCATATTACATTAAACACACTCTACCATTATATTTTGGTGCTATTTGAGGTGTGGATTTTTCACCAAATAGAAAAATTCATGCAATTTTCTATAGGTGACTCTTGCAACTCAGGAAAGATTTAGGCACATTTCTAATATATAATAATATCTAATTGGTGGTGGTGGTGTGATGGGAAGAAATCTCCTTCAAGAGCTGACTACAAAGAGTAGTTAAGAGTTTGGGTGACTATCTTCACAAGTGTTTTTAAAGCACAGATCTTAACAGAGTGCCTGGTATATTTTAGGGTGCTCAATGATAACTCATTATTATTACACAGATTCAACAATGGTAAGAAAGAGAATTCTGCATAATGGAAAAAGTCTCATTAAATCCCATTTACTTTAATACAAACTTGGAGACATTTGCAGTATTGTATTGTCAACCATTAGAGAAAACTGTTTTTCACAGGAGTGAAATTAAAACACTGTATCTCAACTATATTATTTTTACTGTAGCTTATTTTTTTAAAAAAAACTTTTGAACTGTTTTTCTTTCTGTATTGTACTTTTATTCCTTCCCCAGTAAAATATATATTACATGTAATCAATTCCTTAAATGAGTAAATAAATTGATATTTTGGATTTTGTATCTGATTTGGCATTCCCTCCTCTTTTAAACAATAATTCATTTGGTATAAACATGTATAATCAAATGAATCCACTCAAAATGTCTTTAATGATTGCTTCTAGGGTCATTACATTCTGTAAGCCTGTCAGTAGATTTCCGGTTAACTAATACACCATTTGAACCCTTAGTAACTAGCAAACATTCCAATTTAGCCAGTTTGTATTCCATCATCCTCTTGGTTGACCCAGTAGAAGAGTATGGTCTTACTAGTGCAAGAGAAGTCGAATTTGATGACATTTCACCAGTGTTTCTCTGTAAGGGAAGGAAATTATACATATGTAGTTTATTGAGTTCAGCAATTTCCAAAGACTACCAAATAACATGCTTAGTCTTGGTTACCAAAATGAACTGACTGTCCTCCCCTAAGAATTAGAGATTAAATGTTGAATGACTACATTGATTTGGAAACATGCTCTTCCCAAACACAGAAAAAAATCTATGAAAGTAGCCTTTTAATGCCAAAATGTCATATCCTTGGCTTACAGTTCTTAGGCAGTCTAGTAAGTCTATATCTGGATGCAGTCTGGCCCTTATCTAAAAGCACATTACTTGCAATTTTAAATATCACCAGGAAACCCACATTTTGACCTGAATTATTTGTGAATGCCCAAAAACTCTCACAAAGGTGGCTTAAAAGGAAAACACAGGGGAGAAAGAGGCAAACAGAAACAGAGCGGGCAGTAGGAGCCAGAGAACAGAGAAGGTACAGACTTTTAAAATAGTGGTGGGAAATGGGCACTTTCAGCTGTACTTTTCAATCTGGTGAAAAACTGACCATATTCACTTAGTGACTTGGGGCCTTTTACAACAGACCACAGCCGTCAAATCACTGGTCAATATGAAGGAAGTGTGGAGGTAGAGTCAACATCTGAGGATCTTTCAAGAGAAAAAGAGAACCTCCCCTTACTCTTATTTTATTATTTTACTGTCTTTCTGCAGACACACACGCTCCAATCCATGTATTCATCTAGCTTCGTCTAATTCCAATTTCTCTTACACACTTTACCCGAAGCTGATTTTTCCAGCAGACAATCATAAAGACGAACAAAACGCCGCTCACTAGGAGCAACAGGATGCTGCTCATGGTCCCTCCTTGGCTTCTTCTCGGGCACTGAGGCACTCAGCTGGCAGTCGGGAAGCACAGGGCCGCTAGCTGCCGGGACCTGGGAAGCCGTGGGCCAAGACCCTAAGCGTCCCGCACTGCCCGGTACAACTGGGAAGCGCTTCAGCATCCACCTTTATATACTGGAGAGGGCGCGTGACCTCACAATTGATCACGCACGTGGGGGCGCTACGTCACAATCTGATGACGTAAAACAGGCCTGCAGGAAACCTGGAGGCACTTAAGTCACCGCCCACTTGGTTACTGTGTCAGGTAGTTAGAGAGGAGAGTGAGAGACAATGGGGGAGTTTGGGATTTCCAGGAAGCTAGAATACGGTAGAAGTATAGACTCTAAATTTACTGGTTAAATACAAGTTTTTAAAAGTGCTCCTCCCTCCTTTTTTTGTTTTTAAAAAGATATGTTTATATTTGCTGCAGCTACTCCATTATTCATTTCAAAAACAAGTTCAAAAACAAGACAGAAATGCACTGTGAAAAGCAGTTACCCACAAATCTCACGACTTGGCCAGAAGCCTCCTCCATGCTCACATTCCTATTTTAGGATTCACTCCGACCCTATTTGCATTGGGATAATTATGTACATTTGCGTCACTGTACAGTTTAAAAAGTAATTCCAGGGACATTTTCCCATATAATTCTCACAATAATTTTGTGCTATAGGTATTTTTAATACTGTGTCTACTTTTGGAAATGCAGAAACAGATTCAGGTGTTGAGTAAACTCCTTTGAAACCAGCAGCAAAAGCAGGGACTTCAACCCACAGAGTTTGAGTCCTGAGATCAACTCCCCCATTCTCTCACCTTCATCCCCATCCCGGGGATCTCTGCCTCCACTAGCTGACTTGTGAGCATCAAGTACTTAATATTTTCCAACCAAGGAATTGAACACTATAGTTGGGATAGTATTAATGAAAGCTAACAAACACAGGAGTCATTGTACTAGACAATTTAGAAATGTTCAACGAATTTAGGTAAATGTACAAGATGACGCTGAACTAAAAACAATAGCCAGGGTAATCTCAAGATGAGTGTCAAAACTGCAACTCACTGAATCTGCTTGGGGAATAACTCTTATCTTCATAGAGATAGGAAGGAGAGGAATCACATTTATAAATCTTTCATATCAAACTTATTTCCCAATTATGAGTTCAAAGCTTAAAGATTTGCTTATTCAACAAGTATTTATTAAACACCCGTGTAAAGGATGGGCTCTGTGGTGTATTCTGGGAATATGATTATGGGAAAAAATAAAGTCTCTGCTCACCTGAAATGTGCACGTTAGTGTGGGAGACAGACATTGATCAAATACCCACAGAAATGAATGTACAAGTGCTGATGAGATACGTGATAGCAAGAAGTACATGGTGGCACAGGAGATTATAATAGGACGTGGGATGTAAAGGAGAGTGAAGCTCCTGGCTTTATGGCTTACTCAGTTGGGTGGATGGGAAATAACCAAGTATGGAGTTGCAGATCATGAATTTGGTGGTGGATATGTTGAGTTTGAGCTGACTTTGGGACATGAAATAATTGACCTCAGGGAGACAATTGAAGACATAAATTTGTGAGGCATCTGCATATAAATAATTGAAGCTCTAGACATGGAAGAAATCCCCTCATGTCAGTGTAGGGTGTGCAAACAGAAATACAAGTTAGAACAGAGCATTGAAAGATTTCAATATTTAATAGCTTGGTAATAACACTTCCTTTGGTATTTTATTGTGGTTATCTTGACATCTGAATTTCCTGTTTCATCAAATAAAACTGAGTGAAACCCAGTAAAATTGTCTTTAACAATAGAATTTTGAATTTTTATCCTACTGGTATCCAAAGGAACACTTCAAAGATCTTGGAAAATATTCTCATCAAGCACATCCTCATCAACCATGTCAGAGTACTGTTGCTAACCATTGATTTTTTTTCATTTATTTTTTATTGTGGTAAAATATACAAAACATAGAATTTAACATTTTAACCAATTTTAACTGTACACTTCTGTGGCAGTAGGTATATTCATATTGTTATGCAACCATCACCACCACCCATCTCCAAAACTTTTTCATCTTCCCCATCTTAAAATTTCATTCAACACTAACTTCCTATTTTCTCCTCCACCCAGCCCCTGGAAACCACCATTCTACAAATTTGACAACACTAAGTACCTCATATAAGTGGAGTTACACAATATTTGTCATGTTGTGACTGGCTTATTTCACTTAGCAGAACGTCTTCAAGGTTCATCCATGTTGTGGCACGTATAAGAATTTCTTTCCTTTTAAAGGCTGAATAATATTCCATTGTATGTATAGATCACATTTTGTTTACCGACTCATCCATTGATGGACACTGTGTTGCTTCCACCTTTTGGTTATTGCAAATAATGCTGCTATGAACATGGGTTCTTTGTACATTTTAGATAACAATCCTTTATCGGATATGTCTTCTGCAAATACTTCCCCCCAGTCTGTGGCTTGTCTTTTTATTTTCTTGACAATGTCTTTCACAGAGAAGAATTTTTTTAATTTTAAGGAGGTCCAGCTTATCAATTCATTCTTTCATGAGTAGGGCTTTTGGTGTTATATCTAAAAAATCATCGCCAAACCCAGGGTCATCTAGATTTTCTCCTATGTTATCATCTAGGAGTTTTATAGATTTGAATTTTATTTTAAGTCTGTGATCCATTTTGATTTAATTTTTATGAAGTGTGGAAGGTCTGTATCTGGATTCATTTTTTTTGCATATGGATGTCCAGCCGTTTCTAGCACCATTTTCTCCGTTGAATTGCCTTTGTTCCTTTGTCAAAGATTTATTGCCTATATTTATGTGGGTCTAATTATGAGCTCTCTATTCTGTTCCATTGATCTATTTGTCTATTCTTTTGCCAGTACCACACTGTCTTGATTACTGTAGCTTTAGAGTAAGTCTTAAAGTTGGGTACTGTCAGTTCTCCAACTTTGTTCATCTCTTTCAATATTGTGTTGGCTCTTTTAGGTATTTTGCCTCTCTGTATGAACTCAAGAGTCAGTTTGTCGACATCAACAAAATAATTTGCTGGGATTTTGATTGAGATTGCATTAAATCTATAGGTCAAGCTGATAAGAATAGACATCTTGACTATACTGAGTCTTTCTATCCATGAACATGGAATATCTCTACATTTATTTAGTTTTTCTTTGATTTCTTTCATCAGAGTTTTATAATTTACCTCATATAGATTGTGTACGTATTTTGCTAGATTTATACCTAAATATTTCACTTTGGGGGATTTTAACGTAAATGGTATTGTGCTTTTATTTAAAATTCCACTTGATTGTTGCTGGCATATAGAAAGGTGATTGACTTTTGCATAAAAACTTTGTATCCTGCAACTTTGCTATAATCATGTCTTAGTTCCAAAAGGGTTTTTTGGGTCAATTCTTTCAAATTTTCTACAAAATAGTTTTGTTTCTTCCTTCCCAATCAGTATAAATTTTATTTACTTTTTTCTCTTATTGCATTAACTAGAACTTCCAGTATGCTGTCAAAAAGCAGTGGTGAGAGTGGACATCCTTACCTTGTTCCTGATCTTCATGGGAAAGCTGCTAGTATCTCATCATTAAGTATGATGTTAGCTGAAGTATTTTGTAGATATTCTTTATCAATATATTAATGCTGAACCAACCTTTCATACTTGGGATAAATCACACTTGGTTGTGGTGTGGTGTATAATCCTTTTTATATATTGTTGTATTTGATTTGCTAAAATTTTTCTGGGGATTTGTGTATCTACATTCATGAGAGATGTTCTTGTAATGTCTTTGTCTGATTTTGGTATCAGGGTAATGCTGGCCTCATAAAATAAGTTAGGAAATATTTCCTCTGCTTCTAAGAGATTGTAGAGAATTGGGATAATTTCTTACTTTAATATTTAGTAGAATTCACCAGTGAACTCATCATGGCCTGGTGCTTTCTGTTTTGGAAGCTTATCAATTACTGATTCAATTTCTTTAGTAGATTATAGACCTATTCAGATTGTCTCTTCTTGTGTGAGTTTTTGTAGATTATGTCTTTCAAGGAATTGGTCCATTTTGTCCAGGCTATCAAATTTGTGGGCATAGAGTTGTCCATAGTGTTTCTTGATTATCCTTTTAATGTCCATGAGATCTGTAATGATGTTTCCTCTTTATCTACATTTTTGACATTAGTAATTTGTGTCCTAACTCTCTTTTTCTTGGTTAACCTGGATAGAGACTTATCAATGTTATTGATCTTTTCAAAGAACCAGCTTTGATTTTGTTGATTTTTAAAATTTGTTTCCTGCTTTCAATTTCATTGATTTCTGCTCTAATTTTTATCTCTTTTCCTTTGCTTACTTTGTACTTAATTTGTACTTCTTTTTTAGTTTCCTAAGGTGGAAGCTTACATTATTGATTTTAGACCTTTCTTCTTTTCTAATATACGCATTCAATGCTATAAATTTCCTCTAAACATTATTTTTGCTGCATCTCACACATTTTGATAAGCTGTTTTCATTGTCATTTAATTCAAAATATTTTTTCCTTTCTCTCAAGATTTCTTCTTTGACCCGTGTTTTATTTAGAAGCGTGCTCTTTAATCTCCATGTATTTTGGGATTTTCTAGTTATCTTTCTGTTACTGATGTCTAGTTTAATTCCATTGTGGTCTGAGAGCAGACATTGTATGATTTCTATTCTTTTAAATGGGTTAAAGTGTGTTTTATGGCCCAGAATGTGATCCATCTTGGTGAATGTTCCATGTTAGCTTGAGAAGAATGTATATTCTGCTGTTGTTGGAGGAAGTAGTCTATAGATGTCCATTATATTTAATTGATGCATGGTGTTGTTGAGTTCAACTATGTCCTTACTGGTTTTCTGCCTGTCAGATCTGTCCATTCCGAGAGGAGTGTTGAAGTATCCAACTATGATAGTGAATTTATCTATTTCTCCTTGCACTTCTATCAGTTTTTGCCTCATGTATTTTTATGCTTTGTTATTATGTGCATACCCATTAAGGATCGTTAGGTCTTTTTGGAGAATTCACCCCTTTATCATTAAGTAACATCCCTCTTTATCCCTGATAATTTTCCTGGCTCTGAAGTCTACTCAGTCTAAAATTAATATAGCTATCCCACTTTCTTTTGATTAGTGTTAGGATGGTATATCTTTCTCCATCCATTTACTTTTAATCTGTGTTTTCACGTAGTCTTAAGTGTGTGTCTTCATATTTAAAGTGGTTTCTTGTAGACAACATATGGTCTTGTATACACATCTTGTTTATTGATCCACCCTGAGAATTTGTCTTTTAATTGATACATTTAGACCATTGACATTTAAAGTGATAACTGATATAGTTGGATTAATATCTACTATATTTGTTACTGTTTTCTATTTGTTGCCCTTGTTTTTGTTCCTATTTTTGTCTTCCACTCTTTTTCTTCCTTTTGTGGCTTTTATTGAACATTTTATATGATTTCTTTTCCTCTCCTTTCTTAATATATCAGTTGTACTTCTTTTTTTACTTCTTTTAGTGGTTGCCACAGAGTTTTCAATATTCATTTATGACTAATTCAAGTGCATTTTCAAATAACACTATAATACTTCACATGTAGTGCTGGCACCTTATAATAACAAAATAATCATAATTCCTCCCTTCCATCCCTTGTATCATTGCTATCATTCATTTCACTTATACAGAAGCATACATATATACTTACATTTCACATATATATATACATTTTACTTATACAGAAGCATATATATATGTGTGTATATGTATGTATATATATACACACAGACACACACACACAAGAGTGCATAATGGAATAAATTGCTGCTATTAGTATTTTTTTTTTTTTTTTTTTTTTTTTTTTTTGTGAGGAGATCAGCCCTGAGCTAACATCCGCCAATCCTCCTCTTTTTTCGCTGAGGAAGACGGCCCTGGGCTAACATCGGTGCCCATCTTCCTCCACTTTATATGGGACGCCGCCACAGCATGGCTTACCAAGCAGTGCGTCGGTGCACGCCCAGGATCCGAACCAGCGAACCCCGGGCCGCCGCGGCGGAGCGCGCGCACTTAACCGCTTGCGCCACCGGGCCGGCCCCGCTATTAGTATTTTGAACATATTATTGTCTGTTAGATCAGTTAAGACTAAGAAAAATAAAAGTTTTTATTTGTGTCATTTATTCCCTCTCTAATGCTTTTCTTTTCTGTAAATAGATCTGAGTTTCTGACCTATATATTTTCCTTTCTCTGAAGAATTTCTTTTAACATTTCTTTCATGGCAGGCCTATTAGCAAATTCCCTCAATTTCTGTTTGTCTGAGAAAGTCTTTATCTCTCCTTCACTTTTGAAGAGTAATTTCACAGCATACAGAATTCTTGTTGGTGTTTTTATGTTTTTCTCTCTCAACACTTTGAATATTTCACTTCACTCTCTTTTTGCTTGCATGTATTCTGAAGGGGAGTCAGATGTAATTCTTATCTTTGCTCCTCTATAGATAAGGTGTTTTTTTCCTTGGGTTTTTTTCAGGATTTTTCTTTATCTTTGATTTTCTATAGTTTGAAAATGATATTCCTACATGTATTTTTTCTGGTATTTATCATGCTTATTGTTCTCTGAGCTTCCTGGATCTGTGGTTTTGTGTCTGACATTAATTTGAGGGAAATTCTCAGTCCTTATTGCTTCAAATATTTCTTTGGTCCCTTTCTCTTTTTCTTCTTCTAGTATTCCTGCTATGCATGTGTTACACCTCTTGTAGTTGTCCCACAGTCATTGGATATTCTATTCTGGTTTCTTTTCAGTCTTTTTCTCTTTGCATTTCAGTTTTGGGGATTTATATTGACATATCCTCAAGTTCAGAGATTCTTTCCTCAGCCATGACCAGTCTACTCATAAACCCATCAAAGGCATTCTTCATTTCTATTATAGTGCTTTTGATTTCTAGTACTTCTTTTTTTTTTCTTAGAATTTCCATCTCTCTGCTTACACTGCCCCTCTGTTTTTGCATACTGTCTACTTTTTACGTTAGAGCCCTTAGCATATTGTTTAAATTCCCAGTCTGATAATTCCAACATCCTTGTCATATCTGAGTCTGGTTTTGATGCTTGCTTTGTCTCTTCAAACTGTTTTTCCCTTTTAGCATGTCCAGTAAGCTTTTTTTGATAGCCAGATGTGATGTACTTGGTAAAAGGAACTGCTGAAAATAGGCCTTTAGTAATGTGGTGGTCAAGTGTGGGGGAGGGGGGGTATTTTATAGTCCTATGTTTAGGTTTCAGTGTTTTAGTGAGCCTGTACCTATAGATTGTGAACTTTACACATGCTTCTTAGTACTGCTCCCACCTTAGGTGGGACAGAATGGCTAGAGTGGGCTGGAGTTCAGTATTTCCCTTCTCTCATGTGGAAGGCTAAGTGGGGCTGGAGTTGAGTATTTACTTTTTCCACATGGAAGGCTAGAGCCAGCTAGAATTGGGTATTTCCATTCCCCCATGTCATTTAGCCTCTGATAAAACCCAGCAGGTTAGGCTCCAGCTAAGTAATTTCTACTGTGGGCAGACCTTGTTAACAATAACAGAATTCCCTGGCATATTTCATGTTGATTCCTTTTCTCATTCCCTTGCCAGAAGCATAAGAAGATTTTTTCTCCAATATTCACTATGATAACCCTGTAGAGCTCTAGATGGTAAAACTCTCAAAAGTTGGGGGGCTGCCAATGCCTGGGTCTCCCTGAAGTTTTTATCTCTCAGGCTTGTCTACACTGAGCCTCCAGCAATTTGTCAATTACAGTTTAGGTTTCCTTACCCCAGCTCTGTTTCCCTCTGATGTGGCTATTTGTTGGTTTCTGCTCTGGCAAGTTGTGATTCTTTATATTCTCCTTTCAGTCTCTCTAATTTGGGGGGCAATGTTTGCCCTGTAACCTCACTTCTCTTATGGATTTAAGAAGAGTTGTTGATTTTTAAGTTTGTTCAGCCTTTACTTGTTGTAAGGATGGAGTGGCAACTTCCAAGCTTCTTACATGATAGACTGGACACCAGAGGTCTCAAAAAGTTTCAGTTTGCTAGCATTTTGTCAAAGATTTTTGCATCAATATTCACAAAGTAGTTTTCTTTTTTTATAGTCCCTTTGTCTGGCTTTAGTATCAGGGTCATGCTGGCTTCATAGAAGACATTAGGAAGTCTTTCATCCTCTTCAAATTTTGAAAGAGTTTGAGAAAGATTGATGTTAATTCTTCTTTAAATATTTGGTAGAATTAACCAGTGTAGCCATTTGGTCCTGGACATTTCTTTGTTGGGAGGTTTTTGAATACTGATTCAACCTCCTTGCTAGTTATAGTTATATTCATATTTTATATTTATTCATGATTCAGCCTTTGTAGGTTGAGTGTTTCTAGAAAATTTTCCGTTTCATCTAGGTTATCCAATTTATTGGTGTACAGTTGTTCATAGTACCTTCTTATAATCCTTTTTTTCTGTAAAATCAGGAGTAACAGCCACTATTTCCTTTCTGATATTTGTTATTTGTATCTTATCTCATTTTTCTTAGTCAGTTCTAGCTAAATATTTGTCAATTTTGTTGACCTCTTTGAATTACCAGCTCTTGGTTTTTTCCTTTGTTTTGGTATTCTCTATTTCCTTTATTTCTGTCCTAATATTTGTTATTTCTGTCTTTCTCTAGCTAACATTGGGTTTAATTTGTTCTTTTTCTAGCTCCTTAAGGTATAAAGTTAGGTTGTTGATTTCAGACCTTCCTTCTTTTTTTTTTTTTTTAGATAAAGAAAGCATTTAAACCTATAAATTTCCCACTCAGCCCTGATTTTGCTGCATCCCATAAATTTTGGTAGGTGGTAGTCTCATTTTTATTTGCCTCATGATATTTTCTAATTTCTTTTGTGAAAAATCCAAAGATTTTTAAATCTTTGACCCATTGGTTGGCTGATTAAGAGTATGTTGTTTCATTGCCACATGTTTGTGAATGCACCAATTTTTCCTTCTGCTGTTGATTTCTAGTTTTATACATTGTGATTGGAAAAGATACTTTGTATGATTCAGTCTTTTTATATTTATTAAGACTTATTTTGTGGCCTAACCTATTGTCTATCCTGGAGAATATTTCATGTGCACTTGAGAACAATGTGCATTCAGCTGTGGTTGAGCAGAGTGTTCTGTATGTGTTTGTTAGGTCCAATTAGTCTACAGTGTTGTTCAAGTTCTCTATTTCCTTATTGATTTCCTGTCTGGTTGTTCGATTTTTGAAAGGGAGTTATTGAAGTCTCCTACTATTTGCAGAGCTATCTCTTTCCACTTTTAATTCCGTCAATGATTGCTTCATATATTTAGGAACTCTAGTGTTTGCTGTATATATCTTCTTGGTGTATTGACCCTTTATCATTATGTAATGTCCTTCTTTGTCTCTTCTAACAATTTTTGACTTAAAATCTCTTTTATCTGATATTAATATAGCCAAAGCTGATCCCTTTTGATTATTATTTGCATGGAATATCTTATTGCATCCTTTTACTGCCAACCTCTGTGTGTCCTTCTATCTAAAATTACTCTTTTTTAGACAACATATACTTGGATTCTGTTTTTTAATCCATTCTGCCAATCTATGCCTTTTGATTGGGGTGTTTAATCCACTTACATTTGAAGTAATTATTGGTAGGGAAGCACTTACTTTTGCCACTTCACTTGTTGTTTTCTGCACTTCTTATAGCTTTTTTGTATCTCATTTTCTCCATTAATGACTTCCTTTGTCTTCAGTTGATTTTTCACAGTGATACATTTTGATTATTTTTTATTTCCTTTTGTGTATATTCTATAGCTATTTTGTGATTACCATGGGGATTACATATACATCCTAAAGTTCTGATCATCTACCTTAAGTTGATACTAAATTAAGTTCAATTGCATGCATAAACTCTATTCCTTTACAACTCTGCTCTCCCTCATTTTATTGATGTCATAAATTACATCTTTACATATTGTGTACCCAATTACATAGATTTATAATTTTTTATGGTTTTGTCATTTAAATTCTATAGAAACTAGCAAGTGAAGTTACAAACCAAAATTACTACAATACCATATTTTTTACATTTGCCCGTGTATTTACTTTTACCAGAAATCTTTATATTTTTCTATGGCTTTGAGTTACTGTTTCCTACTTTGAGTTATTACCAACTTGAAGGATTCCCTTTAGCATTTCCTTTTTTCAAGGTCTATTGGTAATGAACTCCTTCAGATGTGTTTGTCTGGAAATGTCTTAATTTCTCATTTATTATTGACTTACATATTTGCTGGATATAGAATTCTCAGTTGATGGTTTATTTCTTTCAGCACTTTAAATATATCATCCCACTGCCTACTGGCCTGCAAGGTTTATGCTGGGAAATCCACCCATAATCTTATTGGGGATTCTTTGTACATCATGAGTAACTTTTCTCTTAATGTTATTATTATTCCTTCTTTGTCTATGGCTTTCAACAGTTTGCTTATAATGTGTCTTGCTGTAGGTCTTTTAGAGTTTAGCCTAAGTGGAGTCATTGAGCTTCTTAGATTTGTATATTCATGTATTACCTTAAATTTGAGAAGTTTTCTGTCATTCTTTCTTTTTTGTTGTTTGTTTGTTTGTTTGTTTGTTTTGTGAGGAAGATCAGTGCTGAGCTAACATCCATGCCAATCCTCCTCTTTTTGCTGAGGAAGACTGGCCCTGAGCTAACATCTATTGCCAATCCTCCTCCTTTTTTCTCCCCAAAGCCCAAGTAGATAGTTGTATGTTGTAGTTGCACATCCTGCTAGTTGCTGTATGTGGGACACCACCTCAGCATGACCGGACAAGCGGTGCATCAGTGTGCGCCCGGGATCCGAACCCGGGCCACCGGTAGCAGAGCGGGCGCACTTAACCGCTAAGCCACGGGGCCAGCCCCTCTGTCATTATTTCTTCACACAATCTTTCTCCCTCTTTCTCTCTCTCTTCTTTTGGGACTTGCATAATACATATATTGGTCCACTTGATGGTGTCCCACAAGTCCTTTAGGCCCTGTTTACTTTTCTTCAGTCTTTTTTCTTATTACTGCTCAGATTCTATAATTTCCAATGTCTTCAACTTTACTAATTCTTTCTCATCCTTGTTTGAGTCTTCTTTTGAACACCTTTAGTGAATTTTTCAATTCAGTTATTGTATTTTTCAGATCTAGAATTTCTTTGATTCTTATTATTTCTATCTCTTTGTTGATATTCTCATTTTGTTCGTATATCATTTTCCTTAATTCCTTTAGTTCTTTGTCCATGTTTCCCTTTAACTCTTTGAGCATATTTAAGACAGTTCTTTTAAAGTCTTTGTCCAGTGCATTTGATGCATGTGTTCCTTCAGGAATGATTACTGGAGATTTATTTTGTTCCTTTGAATGGGCCACGTATCCTTGTTTCTTTCTATGCTTTTTAATACTTTATTGAAAATTGGGCATTTGAAAAAACAACCACCTTTCCCTGTCTTTGCAGACTGACACGGAAGATCTTTGCTAGTTAGAGGGCCCCTGAGCCTTGGGATCAGCCCAGGGTGAAAGCTTGAGGTCTTCTCAGGTCTTTTCTGGGCATGTGTCCTCTTTGGGTCTGTGGTTGTGCTTTTTTTATTTTTTCCTTTTTATCTCCACAGTTGCTTTTAAATGTCTTAATTTCCCAAAAAGTCTTACCCTAACTTCTTCTTGGGGCCATAGAAATTCTACTGTATTCCTCCACTTGTAATCTCTTGGCCCCAGGCATCCACAGGTCTGCAATCCCCTTGCAGTTTTTACATGCCATGACACTCTCCATTGCCTTCCATGACTTCCAGATTGAGATCCAAAGTTTTCTGCTGTTCCTAAACTGAGCTGTGAGTCATGCAAGACAGAAACCAGTCACTCAAGCAGCCCATGGGCAGATCAAATCCTTGTACGCAATTTCACTCTGATGCTTCTTCCCAATGGATCAAACCTGGAATTGGGCTGCTACTTTCCAACTGTGGCCCCACCAGGGAGGAGGTGAGGCAAGGATGAGCGAAAAGGCCACAAAATTTCCTACTGTTTTTTTTTGTGTGTGTGTGAGGAAGATCAGCCCTGAGCTAACATCCATGCCAATCCTCCTCTCTTTTTTATTTGCTGAGGAAGACCAGCCCTGAGCTAACATCTATTGCCAATCCTCCTCCTTTTTTTCCCTTTTTCTCCCCAAAGCCCCAGTACACAGTTGTATGTCATAGTTGCACATCCTTCTAGTTGCTGTATGTGTGACGCTGCCTCAGCATGGCCTGACAAGCAGTGCATTGGTACATGCCCGGGATCTGAACCTGGGCTGCCAGTAGTGGAGCACACGCACTTAATCGATAAGCCATGGGGCCAGCACCCCTACTGCTTTTAATGTGGCTTTTTCTTTATTGGGTGATCACTGGGTTGCTGTAGATCTTTGACTGGTTTATAGAACTCTTATAATGTTTTCAGTCAATCTGTAGTTGTTTATTTGATATTTCCATGGGGTCTGGCATTTCCTGGTCTACCATCTTGTTGACATCAATGACTAACCATTGATTTTTAAAATATAACAACTGGTAGAAATAATTGAAAGTATAGCATCTTCCAATCTGTAAGAAACTAAAATAAATGAATAAATAATGGAATGGATGTCACACATATGATTAACTTTCAATTTTGTTACCTCCTGTTAATTAGATGCCAATTTTTCTTTTCTTTTCTTTTCTTTTCTTTTCCATTTGTTATTTGTAACTTGAAAACTTCCTCCTTTGTTTCCACACTTCAGGGAATAATAAGTATCTTTCTAAGATATGGCCTTAGAACTGTCACTCATCTGACTTACTGTTTAAACCAGCTATAGTCCCTTTTGGTATGTATGTGTCAAAATGAGGTTTTCTGGCTCTATACCATCTCCCAAAATTGCAGAGGAAATATAGTTAGCTTTTTACTGTGATAATTTTACACATATCTGGGGTTGGCTTTTGCTCTCTTCTCCCTTTTTTTTCTTCCTCTTTGTCTCTTTTGGGAAATGTTAATGTTTAATTGATCAAAAATTATTTTGTCATTATGTGAAAACTCTAGGAATTTGTTTATTCCAGATAAACAGTCAAGAACTTCTAAATAAAAAAGAAATTTAACTATATGTGCTTTGTGGTATTAAATATGTTGGCTTGCAAAGTTTTTTTATCACTAAAACTGTAACTCAGATGAAAAAATTTAACTGTGACTTCAAGCAATGGCCTAAGTTAGTAGGTAACAAACTAAGCAGAAAAATGAGAGACTCAGAGTTTTGCGGATGATTTCAAGAGTAACGAGTTTTATGAATTGTATTAGAAAATAGTTCATGTAATATTCCAAATAAATAGATGGTACTTGGGACAGATCAGAGTGATTTAATTTTAGTATAATAACAATTTTTTGTCTTCTCTCTGTGAAAATAATAAAGATACAATATTCTAGTTAGCACAAGACTTGAGTTTAATTTATAAAAGTTTAAAATATTTAAATTTCCTACTTTGTTTTATAGGTCAAGTAAATTGTCATTATTGTTTCCACAAATAGTTTTAAATTACTAAAATATAAAGTTTTGTTGAACTAAATAAATCTGCAATAATTGATATATTTTAAAGAGTTTTGTCTTGTGAATTTTTATAATGTTACAAATCATAAAGACTTACTGTGTTTACTTAAATTGTAAGTTCCACATCCTTAGTTAACTATGTCATTAAATTGAGTTAATTAGTGAATATTCTTGGACAATTTCTAAGCAAGAAACTTGTTCAAAGCATTGGTAACTACACATAGTTTTCATTTACCTTTGTTCCTTATTTATATAATAACTATAAATTAATAGGATGAATAAAGCCTTTGGATAGTATTAATATACATGTTTATTGTTACTTTAAAATTTTATAAGTAGTATGAAATGTGTGGTGGTGGAGAAAATAAGCTAGACAGTTCGTGATTTCCTGGCTTCTAGTTTGCTCTGTAAGGAAACACATTTTAATTGTTTGGTTGTTTCTGGTAAAGATAAGTGGTTGAGTTTAGACTAGGTACGATAGTTTTAGAGCGAAATGAACATATATAAGATAAAGAATATAATTTATATTTTTGTTTATTGGAGGAATGATTACACTTTTATTAAGATGATAAATTCAACATAACATATACGTTGTTTTATTTAATATGCTTATAAAGTTAATTATATTTTAAAAATAAGATGGAAAGCTTCACATTATCACATAATTGTACATTGATATGTGTCCAAACACATAAATATAAAGCTATGTTAAGGTTAAAAATAAAGGTGTCTTATTAATTCTTTATTGGAAATTATTACATGAATTGTGTACAGAAAATAAAATCAGAATTTGAGTTTTCTTTCTGTTCAAAGACCAACTTATTCTGTACACAGAAAACAGGTTACTTTTTATTATTGAAGTATTGAATCTGTACTTCTGGCATATATTTAAATCACCTTTAAAAATGTTTCTTATTTTTGGAAAAAAGTTAAGTTCCTAACAATCATTGTTGCTTATTGATATGTTTTCAAAATATTAGCTGTAAGTATTTCAAAATTTGTACATCTTGGTCCTTGGCAGGAACGCGTTTATTGAATTATAAAATACTGTTTCAATTGTCTCTGCTGCAAATTTATTTAATTTAATGACCATTTTTTTTTTATATTTCTTTACTACTTCCTTCCCCTCTTAAGGATTTTATTTATGGTATTAGCATAAAATAAAGTACACCTGAAATTTATACAATGTTATAAACCAATGTTACTGCAATAAATAAAAAATTAAAAAAAAATATCCACTCTTTTTTCCAAGAAATCTTGGTTTGTGCTATGAAAGGATGTTTCTGACAAATGTGTTATCTTTGTGAACAACTGTGGATGCAAAGAAAAATTTGCATTTGCCTGGTAGTACCTTTTCTTGTTTACATGTACAGAGAAGGTATTCCGTCGTATAACAAACAGAAAGGAAATGTGCTTTCCAGGTCTTTCCCTCTTCTAATGACTATTTCTTCTCTGGGTCTCTAACAATATGAGTTCAACTTAAAGATACTGTGTGGAACATATGTTTTCACAAGTACCCACTCCTTTATAACTCAGTGTAGTCAATGAAGATCTCATCCTTTTGGTTATTGTTTAAGTACTGTGACTATTAGCAAGTTTGTGAATGTGAAATATTATTGATTTGTTGAATCTTATGAAATTTGAAAGATTATTGAAATTTTTGAAATATTAATTTTAAAGATATCTCAGAGAGGATATGTTTGATATTATAGACTGTGATGGTAGGCATTAGACACAGGCAAGTTGTTGGCATTGATAGAGATCCAGTATACATATACAATTTCCGTAATAGGATAACTGCCTCTTGGAGCAGGAGGAAAGATTAAAAGCAGTAGGAGGGAACAAGTCAAATAATAGTGGCTTAGAAGGATGTTTGAGAGGTGAGAGTTTAAGTTATGTGTGTGTGTGTGTGGGGGGGAGAGAGAGAGAGAGAGAGAGAGAGAATGAGAGAGAGCACTCAAATCGTCCAGAAGAAAGGAAAGATGGGAAACAAACCCCAATAGCTGCTTCTTATTGAATTGCCATTAACAAGCTAAACTGGTACAGTCTTAGAGGCTCTCTTTATTTTGTTAACCTACGTAGTCCAGACAGCAATTACAAAGGACTATCTTATTGTTGGGGGATTAAGGAAAAAGTTTATTTTCACTTTGATTTCCCATCAGAATCAGACTTATCTCATATGCTTACAGAACGTGGTTTTAGAGGCCTTGTGTGTGTCCCTTGCCACTTCATTCTTACACAGGAAAAGATTGCCTCCTCCTACTGCCGAACTGAAATTCCTGGGAGGTTATAAAAGCTTTTGTTTACTCCACGTTTTAGAGATAAGACTTAAAATACTTCTTACTCCTGAGATTCTAATTTATACTAAGGTGTATATAACACCAATTTTCCAATAGTTTTTTTTTTAATACCCGGATTACATTAGTTATCTGATGGTTTTTGCCCATAGGATGGTGTAAAATGAGAAAACAGATTTAATGGAGGATGTGAGGGTAGGGAGTAGGATAGAGACAAGAAAAAAAAAGATGCTGAGGACATCAAGTATAAATTTTATCACCACTCCACAGTTTTTCCCAAGACTTGAAATATACATCATGCGATACTGAATTTACAATACAGATTCCTCAGTCATTTGGATAGCATTATCAAATATTTGTGGACAACTTGGTGAATGTTTCCAAGACTGGTGTTTGAATATATGTGATTTTCACTTTATAGTTAGATTATTGACAGTGCTTTTTATGGTGATAGGAGTTAGATAAATGTATTTTGTTACGTGGTAAATTTATTTATGGTAACAGTTTGCTGTCTTTAGTAATCTGGATAGCAGGTTAATGCCCTTACATTTGTTTATCATTTCCATGGTTTTCAAAGCATCTTTATTTACATGATTTCATTCAATCTTCCCAACAACCCTCTGTGGTAGGTGGGACAGGTATAATTCCCATTTTACAGTGGAGGAAATTGGTGTAATTTAAATTGCTTTGCTTAAGGTCTCAGAATTAGTTAACTAGGAACTTGATTTCCTGATTCTGGGTCCTCGCATCATACTGCCTCCATATGTTTATCCTCGAATAGAGAAGAATCACAAGTTAGATATTCTATGGTATTAATTTTCTGTTCCTGTGTTGAAAAAGTGAATAAATGGAGATATCTTGGCAGTATTTTACATACATATTAAATCTTTCAGTGTGTTTTCCATCAGGTTTATAGACAGATAACTCATCATCTCTCTAGTTGTAAAACTGACAGAAGGAATATCAAATGACATTAAGATATTTTTGTGTGGCTGAAGTGTTTGCCCTTTTTTAGTTGGAGATTCTGCCATTGATCAGGAATTTCTCTTGGATATGCTATCATATTTAACCACATCTGTAACCATGTCATACATCTTAAGCTTAAAGTGCAATAGCTGCTGGTGTCTGGAAGATGTGGACCCATTTCCATTTGATTTTGAAGGAAAAAAGTATAAGTGTAGAGTGAAAACCTTAGTGTCCTGAAAATAATCATTTGCACATAAAAGGACACCCTATCTTCAACCTGAATCATCAAGAAAACTCTCCTTAACAAACCAGTCAACATAACCACAGAAGTAATTGGTATCCAGAAAGTATTACAATGGGAAAGGTCTACCAAATTTTTCATTCTATAATAATAAAATTTACCCTAATGTTTATAGAACATATCTTTAACACACTCAATAAAAATTCAATTCAAGTGTATTTGATTAATGCAGTAAGGGTTGTGTAAATGCAAGTAACTTACAATGTCTTAATGCTTGATATTGTCATTGTTTTCCTCTTTTGTACTTTTCGGTTCTACAGGTACAGGAAATAGATAGGAAGCTTGGGTGGTTGTTTTATTGCCTACTCATATGCTGTTTGATAGCACACAAGTCATAGTCTCTTTGAAAATTTTTACCCTAATATTCCTTCTGTTTCATTTAGGCTTAGATTCAGCTGTAGCTGAGATCCAAAACAAAAATTACTTAAACAAAACAAAACAAAAGTTGATTAGGAGACAGGCAGTCCAGCATGGATAGGGGAGATCATAAATGTATTGGGAATGCAAGTTTGTTATACTCTGTTGCTTTCTAATCTTCAACATACATCTTTCACCTCACGGTCCAAGATGTTGACCCGTTTCCAGGCTGCTCTCAGTTACCAGGGTGGTGGAAAAGCTGAAGAAGGATGTGCCTCCTCTCTTTTAAGGACATTTCCCAAAAGTCATACATACTACCACTTTCATTTTACTGGCCAGAATGTAGATACATGGCCAAACCTAGCTGCAGAGGAGGCTGAGAAATATAGTATTAATTCTGGGTACCCATGTGCTCAACCAAAATTTATGGTTATGCTACTAAGAAGGAGAGGAATGGGCCGGCCCCATGGCTTAGCGGTTAAGTGCGTGTGCTCCGCTGCTGGCGGCCCGGGTTCAGAACCCCGGGCGCGCACCGACGCACCGCTTCTCCAGCCGTGCTGAGGCCGTGTCCCACATACAGCAACTAGAAGGATGTGCAGCTATGACATACAACTATCTACTGGGGCTTTGCGGGGGAAAAATAAATAAATAAATAAAATCTTTAAAAAAAAAAAAAAAGAAGGAGAGGAAAAAGAGTTAGTGAAGAATGTCTCTCAATCGCTGTAAAACCTTCTAGAGGAAGGGATTTAGATTTTGTCTCAGGATACCAGCCCATCCTTGTGCCTATACGCCACAAACGAACTCCATTATTTGTGAGGACTTGGTTCATATTTGAAGATTAGGGAAAATGAAGGGGAGGACAGCGGTCTGGCTTGTTCAGAATACCACCCATCTACCTCTTCCACCTGGCCTTAATTGAATTTGTCTAAAAATGGTTCTTCCCTCACTACTGCTATTTTCCTAGACAAGGCCAGACTAGATCATACCTATTTAAGGCCGTGTGTCTGGAACTACTGCATTAACCATTTATATTTTGCTATTTTTTCCTTTAAAATTACATAATTTTGAGCTGACTGCTATAAAAACAGAATAATATTAATTTTTATGAACTTAAATAGTTAGGACATATTTTAGAGAAACTAATTTAAACAAACAAAAATTAACTAAGAAACGTATGTTGAATTTTTGTCTTTCTGATCACACATTCTCTAGTCACACATTTCATCAACAGGGGGCATTGTAGGTTTATTTCATGTTTTGGTTGTGCTGTACTTTCAAGCTATAGCTTCCTTTCACTTGGAATTGCACCATATTATCCAGGGTCAAATAAATAAGTAGTATGTTACATTTGTGAAATATACCACAGATCATTGATCTATGACACCACAATGCAGAAGTCACTACATATAAATTACCATAGTATTTTACTGAGGACATGCTCTTTAAAATTAATCATATTGAGTTAAAACTACTAGACCGTATTTTTTTTCTTTGTTTTAAAAGGGATAAAGACTATATATACTATGATCAACCTTAACCTGAGACATGTTTTGCTCCTCTACCCCCATTTCACCCCTAATGTTGTAATATAGGCAAAATAAAAAAATTATATAATCTGAGTGATGATGCTTAAATCTGGTATTTTATTTTCAGTGACATTGTTTTACTTTAAGTGACATTTAAAGCTTATTTTGAGAAACCTTTAGATCTATAACATGGTCCGGAAAGTATTAACGGACTTGGAAGAGAAATTACTTCTAGCTTTTTTACTAATAGAATGAGCTACATGTCCATCTCACACTGAGACTTTAGCAGTTATGTCTATCACTGAAACTTTAAAATGCCAACTTGAAAATTTTCTTAAAATATAATTTCAAGCCTTTTTATAACTTGTAATAATGAAAAATACTGGAAAACTTTAATAATTGTTCTTAATATTGGTGGAAAATTTAAGTACAATACATGGTTTTTCTAGTAACATCTATACTAGAGTTGTATAAAATAAACTAGTTTTTTTAGATGTGTGTGTGTGTGCATGTGTGATACCCTAAAAAAGCTTTATAGAGCAAAACATGGGATAAATCAGAAAAAAAGAAACTTGCCAAACAACTCTACAAAAGGTCTGGGGAAACTATTCATTACTTTACATTCATTCAACAAATATTTACTGAATACTACCTACTCTGTGCCAGGCACTGTTCTAGACAGTAGGGATACCGTAGTGAACAAAACAGACAAAAATCCTCCTTGCAGCTTATCTTCTATTGGGAAGCTATATTCAAATTCCCAGACTACTTATTTATGGGTTTTTTCTAGATTTATTGGAATATGTAATTAGCCAGTAATTTAAAAAATCAGATTATGGGAAAAGAGGGAAGGCACTCTAATGCATTTTTTGAAGCTAACATAACCCTAATATAAAATCTTGCCAACTATAGCACAAAAAAATTTAAAGACTGATCACTCAAAATGAAAACAAAAATCTAACATAAAGCACTAAGGAAATAAAATATGGACAATATTAAAAAGAAAATAATATCATCAAATATAATTTATTTCTGAATGTCAGGACGACAGTAGGAAATCTCTTAGTATACCATATCTATCCATAGGTCAAAAGAAAACTAAGTTATAAGACTATCTCAATAGATGTCCAAAAGAGCATTTGCTAAATTTCAACACCCATTTCTGAATTAACAAAACTAAGCATTAATTTTTTAAAAGCCTAGGCATTAAAGAATTTGTTGTTGTTAGTGCTGTGGAGTTGATTCTGACTCCTAGTGACTCTGTGTACAGTACAGCCGAACCCTGCCCGGTCTTTTTGTGCCATCCTCTCACCCTCCAGCACTTCATCAGGCAATGCTCCACTGCTATTTATAGGGTTTTCATGACCATTTTTTCCAGAAGTGGGTGCCCAGGTCCTTCTTCTTAGCCTGGAAGCTCTGCTGAAATTTGTCCAACATGGTGACCATGGGTGACCCTGCTGGTATTGAAATACCGGTGGCATAGCTTTCAGCATCACAGCAACATGCAGCCACACAGTATGACAACCAACCGACAGAGGAGTGGGGTGATTCCCTGACCTGGAGACGAACCCAGGTCGCGGTGATGAGAACACTGAAGCTTAACCACTAGACCACCAGGGCTGGCTGCATTAAAGAATAGGTCCTTAATATTATAATATTCAGATGAAAACAATAACCAACATCACAACATCATCTGCAGCAGTGACACACTAGAGACATTATAATCAAAATCAAGAACAAGATAAGCATGCTCCATCACTACAATTATATAATAATGGTATAGAAATTCCAGTGAACGCAATAAAAAATATCCACATAGAAAATCTAAAAGATACTACATAAAGAATCTCAGAACTAATGAGATAGTTTAGTAAAGTGCCTGGATACAAAGTCAATGAACAGTCTAAATAATAATAATAGATAATAAGTAGTTAGAAAATATAGTAGGAAAACAAGACCACTTACAACAGCAATGTGATATACAAAATATCCAGAAACAAACAATAAAAAACTGGCTGAAGAAAATTACAAAACTTTACTGGGAGAGATACAGGATTTACATAAATGTAGAAGAATAACGTGTTCCTGGATAGGAAGACTAAACAATATAAACATGCCAAGTTTTCTAAAATTCAGATGTAAGTTTGCTGTAATTCAGATCAAAATCCCAAGAGGATTTTTGAAACTTGAGAAAATGATTTTAACATTCATCTGGAAGTTTTAAAAAATGAGACAGCCAAGGAATTTTTGAACAACAAATATAAAGAGAGGTTACTTGCTTACAAAAAATGTATTAAAGAAACACTTTTTCAAACAATGTGGTGTTAGAGCAGGAATATGTATACAAGGAAAGAGACTGGAAAACTCAAAACAAAGATGAATATTCTAACAGGAAATTAGTAAGGACATAAAAAGAAGTAAAACAACTGAGAAAAAATATTATAATAATAATATTGCCCAACCTAATTAGCAATCAAAGAAATGAAAATTGAAATGAGGTATACATATTTGACTAATATTTTTAAGACACTAATCCTCAGTGATGATGAGTGTGGATACTCATTCTACTAATAAGAATGCAAATTAGCCCAAATGTTCTCAAAAGCAATACAGCAAAATATATATCAAAAGCCTTAAAATATTCATATCCTAATTCCATACCAGAAATCTATCCTAAGAAACTATTCAGAAATGGGGCCAAAGATGTACATCAGAAAATGGCGATTTCTTGTTTATTTAAATAGTGAAAAACTGGAATGTATTGAAATGGCTATATATCAAATACTCAAATGCTTACTATACGATGTTACATGAAGAAATTAGTATATAAAACTTCATGATCCCAATTTACTACACACACACACACACACACACACACACACGATAGAACACAAGGAAGAAGCACAGAGACACTGAAAGACATGCATCACAAGTTTGACAATGGTAAACTCTGGATGATGGGATTAGGAGAGATTTTATGTTCTTTCTAATAATCTGGACCCTAAGAATCCACCATCCACTTTAACAGATACTAAGATTTTGCCATATTTGCTTGAGCATTTTTTAGAGAATAATACTTATAGATACAGTTGAAATTGACTTTTTACCCTGAACGTATCCCAATATGCTCTTCTCTTCCTGGAATAACCACTAAAGTTAGTTTCCTCCATGTCCCATTTTATATTAATACAGCAACATATTTCCATAAACCATTTACAGTGTATTACTGTGTTGTGTGCTTTTCAAAATTTACATTTTACCATATATATAAATTCTTTTGTAACTTGTTTTATCATTCATTTTGTTTTGAGATGTATCCATATTGACCTTGTTCGTTTATTTTACTGTTAAAGAGAATTCCATTGTGCAAAGTTCTTTCCAAAATTTTTTTAACAACTACACCCCAAGGAATATTTGAGAGAATCTATTTCTCTACATGCTGGCCTGAACTTATGTTATCAGATTTAAAGTTTTGGCAATCTGTTGAGCGTGAAGGATATTTGTTTAAATTTGTATTTCTGTGAATATTATTGAGATTGAACATCCCTTCATATACTTATTGACTGTTCATATTCTTCGTCTGTGAATTGTTTGTCCCTAGTCTTTGATTATCTTTTAACAAGTTTTTTGAAAAACAAATGTATAAAAGTTATTTATGGATTCTTGATCCCTAACTTGCTTTTGGTTATACATGTTGGAAATGTCTTTTTTCAGTTGTATCTTCTAATTTAACCTTGTCTTTTGTCATACGGAAAAATTTAAATCATGACATACTCAAATTTTGATCTTTTACTTTATAGTTTTAGCTTTGGGATCTTGTATTAGAAAGCCATTGACACGACCAAATCATAAAGATATTCCCCTATGTTTTTTCTAAAAGGTTTTTTTCATATTTAGGTTTTTAAATCCATCCAGAATTGATTTTTATTATTATGTGATGTAGGGATCTAATTTTATTTTTCTTCATATGTACTCAATTGATCCAACATCATTTATTGGAAAGCTTGTACAGTACTCTTCTCACTAATTTTAATGTCATCTCTGTTATACGCTAAATTTTCCTCTCTGTACAAATGTGTGTATATACATTGGGCTCCATTCAGTTTAATTAGTCTAATCGCTCCACTTTGCTAATATCACATTGTTTTAATTACTATAGCTGTATAGTAAATTCCTATCTCTAGTATTTTCCTGATTATTCAATTACAAATATATAGCCATTTCCTTTATGATTTCTTCTTTGAACCATCGGTTAAGAAAAGCAATTAAATCCATTTATTTTGTTATTTTTACAAATCTGCTTTTTAATGATATTTTGTGCTTTCATCATGGTTTTCATTTATTTTTTATAATCTCTATAATCATTTTAGATATTTATAGTCTTTTTCCTATTGTTCTATCACTCCATTGTGTTCAGAGAATGTGGTCTGAATGAAATCAGTCATTTAGCATAAATTTTCTTTATGGCCTAGCAATTTTTAAAGGAAACTTTTAATTTTAGAATAGCTATCCATTTACAAAAAAGTTGCATAGGTAGTACAGAGAGTTCCCATATATCCATACCCCTATTATTAACATCTTACATTATGGTTATGTAATATGTATGGTTAATCTGCCACAACTCATGAGCTAATATTAGTATATTATTTTGAACTAAAGTCTATACTTTATTCAGATTGCCTCAGTTTTTTTTTTTTTTTTTTTAAATCTAATGCCCTTTTCTATTCCAGGATCCCATCCAGGAAATCACAATCCATTTAGCCATCATGTCTCCTTAGGCTCTTCTAGGTTGTCAGGTATTTTGTAGAATGTCCCTCAGTTGGAGTTTCTACTGGTGTCCTTATTTTACCATTCTGAGTGAAGTGTAGAAATCTTACACCCCTTTATGTCCTTTTTCCCTCTGCCTCATATAGCGTAGTTATCTTAAATATTTCTTCTACATACATTTAAAACCACGTCAGACAGTGTTATAATTTTTTTCAACCATCAAAGGTAATTTAGAACACTCAGAAGAAAAGCCTATTGTAATTACCCATATTTTTGCTTGCCATGTTCTTTCTTTCTTCCTGATGTTCCAAGGTTCTTTCTTTTATCATTTTCTTTCTGTTTAAAGAAGTTCTTTAAGCTATTCTTTTAGAGTATGTTTGTTGGCAAGAAATTCTCTTAGTTTTTCTTTCATCTGAGAATGTCTTGATTATCCCTTTATTCCTAAAGGGTATTTTTGCTGGGTACACATTTATGGGGTTGCCACTTTTTTTTCTTTTAGATAATTCTAACATGTCTATGATCTTGGCCTTGGCATCTTCTGATTGGCTTTTCTCATTCCGTTTGAAATCATCCTGGCTTTTAGTGTGATGAGTGATTTTCCTTTGAAAGCTGGACATTTTCATATTCTGTTATGATCTTCTGGATCTTATTGTAACCTTCAGTTTTTTGCTGACTTTCTCTTTTGTCTGACACTGCTCTGGCAGAGGAAAAGGAGGAGCTGCCTTATTACTGTCAGATGGAGTAGATGTAAAGGTTCCCAACTTTCATTGACACCTGAGTGTTGGAAGAGAGTGCACTCATTTATGCTGGTTAGGAATAGACTTCCAGCTTCCTATGTGGTCTCCACTGACACCATGGTGGGAGTTACTTCATTACCTCTATGTAATGGTAAAAGTCCTGACTCTCCACTAGGCCTTTTCTGACACAACCCCAGCAGGGAGGGAGTGCAACACCTCATTAATGGTGGGTGGGGAATAAGCTCAGGCTCCCCATGTGGTATCCATTGACACCATGGGGGTGAAATTTGTTACCAGGGAGTGGGGATGAAAGTCCCTGCTTTCAGTCTGGCTTCCTCTGGACCCCCTAATCAGGGGTGTTGGAGAGCCTTGTTACAGTTTTGCAAGAGTGGATGTCTAGGTTCTCCACTTGGCCTTTGCTATTAGGGGTGGGGTCAGGCCACAGTTTTTTTTGTGGTGTTTGAGTGAAGTAGACTGGTTTTGTCTGAAAGCTTTTTGTCTTATTAAGCTCTCCCTTTCCTGGTCCTTTGGCTAGAGAGAACTAGTTTTGTTGAAACTCTTTTTGTCTTCTCCCATTGGTGTTCATGAGATGGATATATATATATATCAGGGAACTCACCAATGTATCATTCCTTGGTTCCAAAAGTCCATAGTTGATTTGCTTTCTTCTCTTGCAGAGTCTTTTTACATATAATGTCCAGCACTTTCAGTTGTACTTAGAGAAAGAATAGGGAAAATACATCTCCATCTTCCTAGAAGTGGAAGTCCCCCTTGTTTATAAACTCCCCCAAAGTGTTCACTGTAGTATAAGTTTTACAAGCAGTGCCGGATAAGCTTAACTCACATAGATACCCATTTCTTTTTTCACCATCGCCTCTTACGTTTCCATTACTTCTTTCAAGACTCAGCCTCTTTCTGATTTTAGTATAATCTTTAGTCATACTTTCAGTGAACATTTGTGAGTGATAAACTCATTCATTGTTTGTCTAAAAATGTCTTTTGTTACATTCACCCTTGAATATTTAGCTCGGTATAGAATACTATGTGGACAGTTATTTTCACTCAGCTGTTGGATGATAGATGTCCACTGTCTGCTGGTCTACATTGTTGTTGATGTGAAATCTACTGTCATTTTTATTGTCATTTCATTGGAGGTAACATATCTTTTCTCAGATTATTTTTAATCTTTTTCTTTGTATTTGATATTCTACAGTTTTCCTACCGTGTTTCCTCGTACTTTAATATACTTTAATTTGATTTATCTTGATTGGAGCTTTACTCTTTTAATCTGAGTATTCATATCTTACTTAAATTCTGGAAAATCCTCCCCTATTTTCACTATTACTTCTTTACATTCTCTATCTTCTTCTTTTGGAATGCCTGTTAGATATGTCATTCACACTTCTATGTCTCTTAGTCTCAATTTAGTTTTTAAATTCAGTGACCCTATTGTTACTTCTAGAAGTTTTATTTGATTAATGCAATTAATTTCTTGATTTTTTTCTCCTATCGCTTATATTCCCTTTAATACCCTTAATATCTTTAAGTATATTGATTTTTAGGGGGTTTTTTTGGTAGTGTTCTTTTATCTCTGGATTACTATCTGTTGTGTTTGCAGAACTTCTTGAGAGTAGGTTATGTACTTGTGTGATTTATATTGTGTGTTTATTGTATGAGTGTGTGCACACATACACGCATGTTCATTATTGGGGCAGTTTTTTTTCCCCTGTGGAAGTCCCAGGAACCCTGGTTTGTGAAGATATCTCTAAAAAATAATTTTGGCATTTGCTTCTGCTAGAGGCACCAGGGATTTCACATATTGGGAAGTAATGTTTAATTTTAACTTTTACCTTGCATGCCTGCACCATATATGTACTATAAATTCAGATACTTTAGGGGCATTTGTCACAAGCTTAAGGCCTTTACTTCTCGTGGTGCACATTTTTTGTTTTCCACTAGGAGATGAGGGAAGAGTCATGTTTCTTTGAAGTTTCCCTGGTCCATTGGGCAGAGGTATTTTTTTCCCCAGTCCTCTATTGACAGAGTGCAACTTACTCATAGTTGTTTCTCTATGCAGGGCTCTCAGTTCCAGCTACCTGCCTTACACAAGTAAAAAGTCATGATTGCTCTCCCTGAAAGGGCCTTAAAAGCCTAACCCAAAGCTATCAAGGCCTATAACTCATTCATATAGCCCTTGGGTCACCATAATACTGGCTAATTTACTTATCATTCTGGTTTTGAGTTCCTTTGACACTTCTGTCAGCTGGGAATTTTGCTTTCGAGGCTCATTATGATTATTAAAATGGTTATATTTTACTTAGCATTTATATGTCCTTCCTGCAGTCTGGTGTTAGGTTAGTTTGCCATGTTGACAGAACTACTATATATATTACTGTTTATAGTTTAAGAGACTATTGTACTCATGTATTTTATATAACACGGATTCTATGCAACATTCTGAAAGTGTGTTTGATAGGCTTTTCTACTTGCTTTAATGATCATTATACTTGGAGATGTGTTCGTTTTATCATTCTCACAGAAAAACAGAGCCCTTTCTGATTCAGTCTCAAATATATGAACATACAGATACATGCTCAACCACAAAATGCTATAGATAAACTTTATGTCGTTTACAGATCCAATGTTCTTGCTAGTGTAGGGCATGTTTGACTACACTCATATTATTTTTCTATAATGAACAAATGTCACATAGCATGTGTATCTTTGATTGAAATAACTTGTGACTTGCTTTGTATCTTTTCTCAAATTTAGATAATTTATTTTCCCCATGTGGACCTAATTTAGTTAAAATTATGCCTGGTAATTTCTGAGGTTGCTCACCTCCACTTAGTGGCCTGGAGATCTAAAATTATTGGAGTGGCAAACCAAGGCCACTTGCAAGTTAGAGAAATCAAAGAAGTGAACAAATGCTCTGAGAAACTGGGCAGAATGGCCAGAGTAGGTCACAGGCAGAAGAGAAAAGAGACCCATTATGGATAATTAGCTTATCAAAAGATTATGAATTATGGCTGAGATGTCCCAAGCAATCTTCATTTAGGTGCTAGGATGAGGATCAGAGTTCACTGTTTCTATTGTCTGGAATGCACAGTCTCTACTAAATGTTGGATCATGCCTTAGACACATAAGTTTTACAGATTTGGCATAGTTAAATATTTTTGCATGAGAACCTGATCTGGACAGGAGAGGTTAAGATAGACCCAATGAAGATATGGTGAAAGCCCTGACCCAAGTCACATAATAAATTTGAAAGGAACTGCTGTCCCCTGGTCTCCATGTTAATCTAGCCCTGTAACCATTGGAGGATAGACTGAATGTGAAAAGTGGTTTAAAATATGGTTATTTTTGCCTTAGGAGAAAAACTATTTCAACTAAATTGTAGTCATTTCAATTGAAAAAACTATTCTTGCTTATGATTATTACTGAATTTTATATAGGTTTTAAGATACTAGTCCTTATGTTTTGCTTTATTTATTCAGCTTTAAGAAATGACTGTGGCTGACTGTATACAGGGAAATGGGAGCTGCACCATAAAATGAGCTAGACTTTTTCTTTCCCATTACATCTCATTTATTTCTTGGACTCTTTCAGGCCTAAAGCTTATAATGGGGACTATTACTCTGGACTCTATTTTAAGATCAGTCTATAGTGCATTAGACTTGGAATCTGACTGTTATTACTGTTCCTTGAATTTTACTCTAAATTATATTGTAATAATTCAGCAGAGAGTATATTAAAATTATATTCAAAAAAGAGTAGTCAAGCTTTAAAGAAAGAAATAATGAATGAAATTTTACAAGTTGATAAAATCTGGTAAAATTGAATCTTGGACAAAAATCTATAGAATTTCAAAAATGGTAACAAAACTATCTTTTTTAACAGGTTATTTACTTAAATTCACCTATGAGTTTGAAATGTTTATTGCTACCTTTTTTGAATCAACTTTACTACATGTAAAGTTTAGAGATTTATTTGAATATAAAGTTTTAATTTTTTGCTCTTAGTAGTATTATGTGCATGTATGTGTGTGTGTATTATTACAAAATGAATTAATAAATGCTGTTCTCCCTTCCTCCAGAGTCCAGTTGCATCTACCTGATAGTTAAATTTTAAAAATCTTAAATCCCTTGAGGAACTTTTCAGCCTATCTATGACTCTGATATATTTCTTTAGTTATCAGGTAGGCACAGTTACATTGTGGAAAGAGTACAGATTTTTCTACTCAGAAAAATCAGTATTCAAGTCCTCTTTGTTTTGTAGGGGAGCAAAATTTGCCACCCCAAAATGTTTCTCTTCGGGATGAGGATTATTTTAGTCTGACTATTTTTCAGAAACAGAAGTCTAAAGAAATTTTTCTTTTTTTTTGGTGAGGAAGATTAGCTCTGAGCTAGCATTTGTTGCCAATCCTCCTCTTTTTGCTGAGGAAGATTGGCCCTGGGCTAACATCTGTGCCCATTTTCCTCCACTTTTTGTGGGATGCCATCACAGTGTGGCTTGACAAGCGATGCGTTGGTCTGCGCCTGGGATCTGAACCTGCGAACCCCGGGCCGCCGAAGTGGAGGGTGCGAAATTAACCACTATGTCACTGGGCCAGCCTTTCAAGAAATTTTTCTTTTTACCTCCCTCTAACTGCCTAAAAGAATGTAGATAAAATACCTGTTCCAGGATGGGAGCTGTCACCATAAATAACTACAGTATAATATGAACTAGGTGTGGTAGACAGAGAGGACTCTAGCAAAGTCTGTTTGATCAAAGTCCTTTCTGTGTCCCCTTGTCTCTGTATAGCATGACAAACACAATTTATTTACCAAACATTTGGTTTTCCCATCTTCCTGTAAATTGTTTTCCTTCCCTTTGAAGTTTCAGACTCCTACCACTTTCTCCTTACCTCTGGATGGCATATGAGCTTCAATCGCCTGACTTTCTGGGCAATAAGATTCTCCATAAGAATATGAAGCCCTCATATCTACAAAATTAAATTTGACATTCTCCTGTTATTCTATCTCACGTCAATTTAATTCTTAGACCAGCCAGAAGAATTTAAAAGGGTAGGAGAGAAATTTACCCTCCCCAACAGTTGGCATAGTGGGCAGGATCAAATTTAGTGGCTGGAACCCTGTGCTTTCCCCCAAGGCTGTTGCAGCTGAGAGATCCTGGGATATCTAACAAAAGCCAGGAAAGGGTAAGATTTCTTACCATGTCAGCCTTCCAGATCTGTGTCTGCAGGGTTTGGTGGAAGAGAAAGTAGTGAAAGTCTCTTTTCTCTCTTTCTAAATTTAGATTAGCCGGAGAAAATATTTGTGGAATTAGTTCTTGAGCTTAGCAACTCTGGTAAATTTGGTAGAGTACTCTTGGCTTTATTGATCCATTTCCTCCCACAGATGGTCATTATTCTTCTTTGTCTTTGTCTTTTATGTCATTTGTCATAAGGAGGAAAAACCATAGGGTAAGAACACAGGCATAGGCCCTAATAAGCCTGCTGTTTGAGCTGGCTTCACAGACTGGTGAGTTCACAGTTCTCACCAAACTGGTGTCTGTTTAGACAAACTCTGCTGTGAGTTAATATGCACATTAGGTAAAAAGCTTTTGCTAAGGGAAATCTTGGAAGCCAAAGCCACAAAATTGGTGGGCATGGGCTGAGCATTTAAGAGCCATTATGGTGCTCACCACCTCAAGAAGGCACCTGTGATAGGATAAGTCCATCATAGAATGAGTTAGATCAACAGTAGGTCACTCATCAACCTCAAGAAATTTTCTGTGCAAAGAGGTATTCTGTAAAACAACACACAATCCTCAACACTGCTGCACATCCCTCTTAGGTATTAGTTTGGCTTCAAGAGACGCAAGGCTTAGCTAAAACTTTTAATGTGCATATAAGAAAAACTAGATGAAGTTTTTCTTTTTGTCTTGAGAGCTTGGCTTTGTGACCAGTGAGAATATTCTCTCTGATCTCTGCCATCCAGAAGGTGCACTTACCAAGGTGCATCTGGTGGCCAATCAAATAGACTGGGGTTCTGAGACATGAATCCACAAGCAGCACTCTCTCTGTCCAGTCATGCCAGCTCTCAGGAGAATTTTTCATAAGAGGTTCCAGTCTATAAGGGGCCTTTGTCATCTCAACCTTCATTGCTTTGTTAGTGCTGGAAAAATTCCATTTCAGTAGCACCTGCCTGGTGTCACAGATTAGTGGGTCTGTGACTGGAGGCATCCCATGTTCCTGTGGGAGACCAGAGACATCGTTTTCACTACACCATCCTTACTGCCTGTGCAACAAAGGCCTTTGCTTTCTTAGAATAATTTTGAGAGTGAAGTTTTTGGATCATGGGGATGCACCATCTGCACCCACTCCAGGGATGCCTCTTGTGTCCATGATAAAGATTTATTCTAAGCCTAGAAAGTTATCTCCAGGTCTTTCCACAAAAAGGCTTATTGGATTGAGTCACTAATGGAGTAAATATACTAATGGAGATCCTACTCATCAATGGCCAGATGATGGACCTTTCGGATTGGAAAAACTTTTATATTTGAAAAATCTTTTAGAGAACTCTCATCCCAAGTAGCTGCCTTATTGATATTTATGGGAAGATCAAATTGAAAAGAAAACACACAAAAATATTATGGCTAGCCTTAAGAATTTTCTTAATAAGATGAAAGAAAAGGAATTAGACTTAAAACAAAAATTAATGTCCACATCCAATGTAAATTCCCATTCTCAAAATCTGGCGCCATCTGCTTGTTTTACCTTCCCTTTCTCTACAAGATTTACAGAGAGCACTCCAGCCTAATTCAGGGTGGGATATACAAATTACTCGTTTAAATACTAAAAGCCAGGAAATGAATTTAGTAAAAGCACCCAAGATGGGCAGTAAGCCTTGCTTTACTGTCCCTTATAACTCCTCCTACTTTCCAGGGCTTTGTAATCAGACTGTGACAGCTTCAGGCTTTCCTATGCAATGTTCTTTGCAGATATATCCTGAACTCCCACTGAAAATAATTCATGTCTTCTGTATAGCAATACATCTTCAATAAAACTATGGAAATCAGAGGGTGTAATATAAAAGAGATTTCATTTTGTAGATTGGTATCATCAGCTTCCTGAGGAACATTCACTGAAATAGATTATGAAAGAAACTTATTTAGGAGCTGTGTCTTTGGTTTTGAGTGCTGCAGAGTGGAAGTGTCACCAGCCTATGCCCTGAGTCATTCAAAAGGAAGTATCAACAAGTGATTGGTGTTCCCTGAAGTTGTTTTTCAGTTATGTTCCAGGAAGAGATGTAATCACCAACTGCCCTGAACTAGTCCAAACCCCACTGCAAGAATGATGCCTGCACAGATGAGCCAAAAAGGGACTAAAAGTTCCTCTTGGCCTCATTTCAATGCTAAGATCTCCACCCCAGGAGGGGCTTAGGCCTTATTACGATAACATATGATGTATGTGAAAGCCTGTTTTCAAACTGTGCCTGCACAAGCTTAAGCCCACCTCTATATGTAATGACAAAACTTCTCCATCATATATTTATTCCCTACCAAAAATAAAAGGCACCCACTTTCCCTTGCTTGGGGAGCCACAGATTTGGAAGTGGTTCCTCATGGTTTCCTTATTTGCTGCAAATAAAATTTAATTTGTGTGGCAACTACTTCTGGCAAAGGCTTTGATTTCAACTCACCAAGAAGTGAACTCACGTTGGTTTGGTAACAAAATTTGGTGACGCAGATGGGAGCATATTTGGGTTGATACAGGACCCACAGCTCACTACCCAGGTCATGTTGAATGCTGTGATTAAGGGAGGTCCCTTTAACATGAGCACTCCACGTAACTTTATTCCTGCAAAATCAAAAAACAGTTTGGGAAGCCTTATTAAATTTGCTCTCTCAGCTTCCCCTCATGGGTCTTACAGATGCCAATAAAACATTAAGTTAATTAAGAGAATGATAAGAAGCCTAGGGGAAAATCAAGGAACTCTTCCCAACAAGGTGGAATTTTTAACAAATGGATATTAAGAAATGGGATGAATAAAATGGACATTGATGAGGAGAAAATAAAGGTTTTAATACAGCACTACCATAGATTGGACAAATCAAAGAGACCCCTTGCTGGTTCCCCAACATTTAAGGGCCCCAAGCAAGTCTTCTCTATTGACCCCAGTTTGGAAAAGTTGAAAAGCTGAAAGGTAAAGATTGTTATGAGAATGGTTAGGCAGGTTAATCAAGTTGAAGATTGACAAAAGTTCCAAGGTCCCTTGGCTCAACCTCTCACTGGGTACCCAAAGCCTTTTGCATAAGAGTGGATAAAATTGTCAAGGGGTGGAAAAGAGAAGTTTCCAGGACTCCTTGATACAAAAACCTCATGCACAATGGTACCAAAACCTACGAATGAAGCCCTGACATGGGCTACAATTGGACTGAGAAAATATAGAAATTTAAGAGTTGATAGAATTATAAAGATTGGAATGTTTAAATTGGCTTTATGTAAAGAAGTTCTGTGGACTTGACTGTTTTATGGGAATGGATATTAGGTCTGACCAAGAACATTTCCCTTACCCAATATTGTAAAACCAAAACCAAAGCCTCCAAGTCCTAATGGAGGCTATAGTTAGGAATGTAAGAGTTGATGGAATTAAGGTAAAGGTTTCTAGGAGAACATTGTATCTCACCAGAGAAGATTTTCTATACCTAGTATTATAAAACAGAAGGCGTGTAAATCTGCCCTTAAAGCAAGCTACAACTCAATTCTTTGAGGAATTGGAAACAATTGTCTTTGTCTTGTAAATCTCTCAAGGCCCACCTATCCTTTTTGCTAATCCTACAGCCTTCTTTGTTCATCTCAAAATGCTTGTAGATATTGTAAAAGGTCAGGACATTGGAACAAAAGTATCCTGCAGATAAGAAAAGAAGAGAAATTTAAATAGTAATTACTCTAGGATGTACGAGCCATTATTTGAAATGCAAACTTGAGGAAAACATTTCTCATCAGAAGACAAAAAAAAGGGAGGTATTTGGAAATTGTGCAAATGAAAAATCTTAAGTGTCTTCTCTACAAATATTAGTAACTATAAGATTATTATTTGCATCTGTAGGTGTCTATATATGTGTGTCGTAGATGTCTGATATTTTTCTACCTCTGGATGGTATTGCCAAAATTAATTTAGTAGGAGCTCTATTTAATTGGCTTAAAGTAAGCACTTATACAAATTATTTCTAAACGTAATAGAAACTGACCCAAATGTTTTCTTAAGTTAACATGATATAAAATAATCTTTGGTAAATAAAAGCTTATTTAAGTTTGTTGGTTTAATTAAAATAAGCATGTCTTCAGAATTATCAGCATTGGACAAAATGCCGACATGCAACTTTTATTCTACCTGGGTTGTTAATCAAATACGTTTATGTTATCTCTGTTAGAAAATTTGTCAGCAAGAAAAATAGCTTGGAATAGTAGTTGACTTTGTCTAATATCTCATAAAGTTTTCTCGAGTTATCTAAGTATGATTCTTAAAAAGAAATGAATTAAATAGATGTAAATAAGATAAGAGTTTTTGGTGAACTTTTTAGCAGTAATTGTTTTATGATATGTCTACTTAGTTTCCTAAATCTCTTTGGTAACTTACACTCTTAGAGTTTTACTAAGTTAAATTAAATGATGAGAATTCATTGAAAATGTCTAGATCATTTTCAAATAAGGTAATATAATGACATTAATTACTGAACATGGATTTATCTACTTTTAGCTTCCTTATTACCAAGAAACTGAAGATATTTGATCTATTAGTAAACATGGTCTGTGCCACACAAAGAAACGCATTTCTAAAAATTATTTATAAATTTGCCAAGCCACAGAATGATAATATAAAAGACAATTCACAATTGCTTACTTCTTAGTTTTCACTAGAAATTAAGGTTTATAAGGGTTAAGAATTCTAGTTAATATATGCAATTAAAGCCACTAGAAATAATAAGGGAAACATCTCCATATGCAAGGAAAGTAAAATATATGTTAAAAGAAGATATGAGGAATAAAAATGCATTTTGTTGAGGGAAAAGAAAATAAATTTGTCCTAAAGTAAAACTGGTTATGAGAAAGAGGAAAGGAAAAAATCTGAATGTAAAAAAGAAAGTTGTAGAAGGTTTGTGGAAAAGGAATCCTTGGAAAGAAATTCTGTGCCTAGTCAAACTGACTAAGATTGAAATAAATTTATTTAAATGAGTTTTAATATCAAAAATACACTGGTGAAAAATTAGAATTGGTCTTCTCTGTTCAAAAGACAAAGTTTCCTTGGACTTTTAGTCTGATTTTGATAACAGATTGTGAAAGTTTCTTTACCTTTTAAGTAATCTACTTGGGAAGCAATGATTTTGTGTTTTACCAAAATAACTTACTGTGCTTCATGTTATCTTATTATCAGGTCTTTGATTACTTAAGTAAATCTAGTCTTCTCAATATTAAGAGCTACGTTTTTCTTACAACAATGTAACCTTCCGTATTGCTTTTAAAATCTTTTATTGTCACTTTGGTTAAATGGATAATTAAGTATTTTTCAAAATTATCTGTGATCCTATTTAGTCATGTCCAAATCTTTTTGATATTTTTGGCAAACTTCCCAAAATTTAATTCTAAATGAAGTCCTTTTGACCTCCACCTAACTTTGGGGTTTTCTGGAGGGCCTCTGAAATATCTCAAAGAGAGATATTAAACTAATTAGGCTTATTTGGTATGTTAAATTACTTGGGAAACATTTTCAAACAAGTGATGCTAAACATTCTTTAATATTTGTGTACATATATGTTATTAATATAATTGTTGTAGAAATTGTACAAAATTTCTAAAATTCTGGTATGTCTTGGTTTAATGTTATTGGTCATAATTCTAGTTATTAACTTAAATGTTGTGTGTCACAGAAATAACCAAATTTCCTTATTGCATTATAATGAACTCTCATCTGACCTTTAACCAAGGGCACTTTTAAGTCTTTGTCATTTACAGAGAGTTATTGTATTACTCTGATGCTTTTGCAAATATATTTCATCTTCAGAGACATTCATGGAAAGTACTCTGACACTTACTCTAGAAGACAGCTTTCTGATAAACTTTCAAATCATACCATTGAACTGGGTAAGAATTTGCAGAATTCTAATGGAAAAACTGATGTCATTGTAAAACTGCTAACAAAAGATCAAGATCAACAAGAATTAATTACATGGGACTGAATGAACTGTGGAAGATGATTGTAATCTTTTTAATGATTTTTATTGCTGGTTCTTTAATGTTTTATTTTTCCATATTTAAGGAAACCTTTTTCTCTTTTCTTTTAAGCTACCTAGGACTTAGAGCAAAGATGAAATATTTATCTTTTTTTCCCTACCTGATCCCTCCAGAATTCAAAAACTCTCAGTGAGTATTCTTATATTTTCATGGCAATATAATTATTTTCATAAGTTCAATAAGAATCTGTTCTCCTTGTAACAGGACGCAATTGGAAACATTGGTTATATTACCAAGACTTTGACTGGAATGTCATATTTGAAAGTGGTATGCAGAGACTCAGATATGTCCAGACAGCTTTAAGGAACTAAGATTGATTTTATGGTACAGTAAAGGTCCTTGGAAAAATGTTCCTGGTACCTTGCTTACCGAGTTCCCAGCAACTTTATCAGGTGAATAAAGAAGGTCACTTCCCGGCAGGTGCAAGACTCTCAAGAATATTTTAAGGACCTTGAGAAGAGAGGAATTCCCCCAAATCTGGCAGAGTCTGATGAAAAGTCCTTGACTTGGTTTTCCCATCCTTGAGAAGCCTTTAAAAGTTCAATCTGAGATTCCTTATGAAAAATTCCAACAAAGCAGATTTAAAGGAGCCTATATGATCAATTGCTATTCTTGCTGCACTTATGTAAATAATTAGGCCAAGTTTAATGAGACTAGACTTATTTTGCACACACATTAGTCTTAAATTGGCTACATTTGGTAAAAATGAGGGTAATTTTAGAGAGAAAAATTATGTTTCAGTAATACACCTTTGTGGATATTAGATTCTAGTGCTGTCCATTGTTGTTTAAAGTTTCGTTTTCTACCTATAAACTGGGCTGGATCCTGAATTCTTCTAGTTTCCTCCAATATTTGGCTACAACTTTCCAAACTAACATTTCCAATTTTTTCTCCCACACTTCTGACTTGGAATCATTAACAATTAAAACTGCCTTTTCCCAAAACCATGCAAACTAAAGTTGGACAACTTGATATAAACATCAGCGAAATCGCCACAACAGCTCACGTATGAAAAAACTTTGTGCTTATTGCTGTATGGGCCACTCAGAAAGATCACCAGAGACATTCGAACTGCAAACTAGGAAAATCTGTCACTGCTACTGCCAGCCCTTACTCCATCTGAAAACACTTTGAGCTGGACATCTAAGAATTTTCTCAATTGGCTACCTTCAGAACTCAGAAAGTGGTTTATAATTTGCTTCAATCACTAATCATTGTTTTCTTTTGTTTCCATAGAAATGCCTCTTATTAAATACCTAATTGCTTGCATAATATAGGCCATCTTTGGGAACCCACCGCCATTACCATCTCCTGAAACGAGTTTAACTAAACTGACCTATGGTCAGGACTAAGACACTGGTTCAATGAGATAGAACAATCTACCAAGTCGACTTCCAGACTGTTAAACTTCTTGAGGAAGTTTCAAAGGTGAGACTGTAGGGGAGCAAAATTTGCCACTGCAAAATGTGTCTCTTTAGCATGAAGATTATTTTAGGCTGATTATTTTCCAGAAACAGAAGTCTCAAGAAGTTTTTCTTTTTACCTCCCCCTAACTGTCTAAAAGAATTTAGATAAAGGACCTGTTCCAGGATGGGAGCTGTCACCATAAATAACTACAGTATAATATGAACTAGGTGTGGTAGACGAGGAGGAATCTAGCAAGTCTGTTTGATCAAAGTCTTCTCTGTGTCCCCTTGTTTCTACATAACATGGCAAACATTAGTTTACCAAACATTTGGTTTTCCCATCTTCCTGTAAATTGTTTTCTTCACCTTTGGAGTCTCAGACCCCTACCCACTTTTCCTTCATTCTGGATGGCATATAAGCCTCAATTGCCTGACTTCCCAGGGGCTTCATATTCCTTTGGAGCTCCTGTATGTACAAAATTAAATTTGACTTTCTCCTATTATTCTGTCTCAAGTCAATTTAATTCTTAGACTAGCCAAAAGAACATAGAAGGACAGAGGAGAAATTTTTCATCCCTGATGGTTTCAACTACAATCTTCATGACCTCAGCCCAGTTATTTAATATCAGTAGAACTCAGTTTCCTTACACATAAAGTGGAGGAATTAATATCTGCCTCCTGAGTCCTCTAATTAGGAGGACTGGTTATTTTTATAAGCAAAGTCTACTTTGTTGCATGATTTGAAGGATTCAATGATAATAATCCCCTAAATAATTCTTCCATGGATATCACTGTAGTATCTAAAATTTCCATATTACATTTAGAGATGAGTTATTGAAGTCTTATTTTAAAATACACATTTTTCCAAAAACACTAATTGGAAAAGATATATGCACCTCTACGTTCATTGCAGCATTATTTACAATAGTCAAGATAGAGTAGCAACCTAAGTGTCCATCAGTAGATGAATGAATAAAGAAGATGTGGTATATATATACAATGGAATATTACTCTGCCATAAAAAAGAATGAAGTCTTGCCATTTGCAACAACATGGATGGATCTAGAGCATATTATGCTAAGTGAAATCAATCAGACAGAGAAAGAAGAATGCCGTATGATTTCACTTATATGTAGAATCTAGAAAAAACAAAATGGAAATAGACTTATAGATACAGAGAACAAATCAGTGGTTGCCGGAGGAAACGGGGCTGGGGAGCAGGCGATATAGGTGAAGGGGATTAAGAGGTACAAACTTCCATTCACAAAATCAACAAGCCATGGGGATGTAATGTACAGCATAGGGAATATAGTAAATAATATTGTAACAGCTTTGTACAGTGACAAATAGTTACTAGTCTTATCAGGGTGAACATTTTATAATGTATGTAAGTGTTAAATCACTATGTTGTACACCTGAAACTAATACAATATTGTATGTCACCTATACTTCAATAAAAAAATAAAGAATAAAAATGTACATTGTTCTGAACAGGGTAAAACTTTGGAAGCCATTATTAGATAATAAAAGTTAAGTTAATTGAAATATTTTTCAGTTCCCTAAAACCTTGATATTCAAAGTGCCGTCCCCAAACTAGCAGAAGTGAGCATCACCAAAGAGCTTGTTAAAACTGTAGAATTGCAGGCCCCAACCCAGCCCCACTGAATTAAAATATGCATTTTAACAAGATACCAATGAGTCATATATACGTTAAAGTTGAGAAGCGCTTATCTGAATGACTCCTGAAGAAATGGGATAACTTTTAACATAGGGAAGTGGTTTGAGCTCGGGCAGGAGAGAAGAGGATTACCATAGTAGCGGACCTTGCACATTCAGATGGCAGCAGGAAGACAAAGACACCAAGGAGAGGAGACAGAAGGAGGATTCCAGAAGGAATTTCGCAATTCCTAAGGAGATATATCCTTCATGACAAAGAGAATTGGTAATCTGAAGAAGAAAAAAGGGAGAGAACAACAGAGAGAGAGCTTCAATGCTACAAGGACTATTTTTCACTTTGATTTAAATCTTTATCAATTCAAAGAACAATTTCTTCTAGGCTAGTAAAATTTCCTAGAGGCCCTGGAACTATGAGCAAAGTTACGTGTTAGTTCACATTTATCCTACAAAGCATAAAATGCCTGATGACTGTCGGTACATAAATCTAGGATATATTCTACTCTAAAGGCCTTATTCCTGAAAACTAATTAGCTTTGAGCCCTGCTTATCAAAAGGTACTTGATTTCAACCAGTCAATGAATATGTCTTTGTATAAATCAAAATCTTTTTGAAGTTTTAATAATCATTCCACTAATTATATAGCAGGACCATTTTTTTTTCTTTTTTGAATTTTACTCCACAATGTGAATTAATTCACTGGATGAGAACAAGTTAAAAATAATCAAACTTTGGAAGTGACCTTTGAAAGGGTCTACTGAAAAAGTGCCAAGAAGCTTCTTCCAATACTGTTTTCTCAGTGATTCACAGCATGGCATTATCAGCATTGCCTCTGGAGAAGGCATATCATCTCCTTTGCTCTTTGAAAATGGATGGATTAGAAGTCAGACTGTGAAGTAAAATTGAGCAAATGTTGTAGTATAAAATCATATATAAATAGTATAGTATAAAAATAGTATAGATTTTCTATTAATGAAAATAGTGTATACTGAAGCCATTTGAGTTCATATATCTATATATCTAATATCTATAGTTATATTTATATTTGTGGAAAGCATAGATTGCTAATGTATACTTTAATAACTTTTATAGTTAAGGCGATGTCCTAATAGCAGTACATTCACAGGCAATTTTACCCTGTAGAACAGGGAAACTTGTTTTGTTTTTTGAGCAAATATATCCTATATCAAAGAACTATCCAAAGAACTAAGCTAAGCATTATGGTGGGTACAATTTATCTAAGAAAAAGCCTTTATGAGATTATGGTCTAGTAGGGGTGACAAGATATTCTAATGCAACACATAGGTGCTATAAATGAAATGTTTCTGGAGTTCTCAAGAGAGTAGAAAATCAATTCTAGCTTGAGAGAAGTCCCAAAGCACAGTGTAGGAAGAGGCCTGGGAATGAAACTTTCAAAAACAAGGATGGTAATTGGGAGACATTTGAGGAGAGGGCATTCTAGCAGAGAAAACAGTATATACAAAGAAACAGGAAAGGCAGATGGTATTTAAGGAATTGCTATAGTCCTTTTATGAGTAGGGCAGCAGAGAGAGATAGGGCAGGAAAGGTGGGTTGAGATAGTAGTTTACAAACCACTCTACACATCAAAATCTTCTGGGGAACTTTTGTTAATATCAAATTCCTGGGACCCACCCTCAGTTTTTGATTCAGGAGATCTGGGATGGGGACCCCAGAAAGTTTTCTGTTATAAAAGCTCTCTCAGGTGATCTGAGGCCCAGTGTTTTGAAACTACTGAGTTAGGGACAGATTGCAAAGGTAGGCACTGAGGTAGTTTAAGAATGATTACGCTGGATTCAATGATTAGAAAGGATTGGAGAGTGGAAAGGGTATAGGCAGGACCACTAAAATTGACCACTGTGGTAGTAGTTCAACCGTGAGGCAATAGCGCGTAATTGTAGGTAGCAACAATGGAAATGTAAAGAAAAGCCAAGATGTGTGAGACATTGCTCAGAAGAAGGATAGGATGTAGTACATGGTTGGAGGTAGGAGAAGTCTAGGAAGAAGGCTAGATCAATGATAAGTGTGAAACTCAAGTTTAGGTGACTGAATGAACAGGAGTGCCGTTATCCAACTTAGAATACAAAAATTAAGTGAAGCTCTTCTGTGTGTCATTATGAAGAGATAACCTAATAAAAGGCTTTCCTGATACCCATGACTTTAGGTTAATCTCTCTATTATACAGTTTCATAGCATTATGTACCTTTACTTGTAGTGTGTCTTAGAGTGTAATTTTATATTACTTTGTATGGCACTTTGATTACTATCTCTGTGCCCTATTAGACCACAAAGTCCGTGAGGGCAGGGAATCACAATTCTGGCAAATCGCAGACACTTAACACATTTTTAGTTGATTCAATTTTTCCATATGAGTGGTTGAGAAGACAAAAGAATAAATTTTTAAGTAAGTCATTATGATTACCAGTATATATTACTGGTACAAAAATATTTACATAAGAAACATTCAACGGTAACTCTATATATAGGCTATAGATTTTTATTCTAATACTTCAAAATATATAATGGTAAAATTATGCATTTTCTCTATATTTGGTGAGACAAAAAAATTGAGTAAACTACTTTTAATGAAAGACTCTTTAGATGAGGTTATGTATGTTTACCTGAACAAGAAAAATTCAAAACATTTTAGAAGCTGCATCTATTTGAGTGTTTGCTCATTGTAAGAAAAGTATGTGCACAATAGATTTGCTTTTATAATTCAAGATCACAGCATACGATTATGTGTGAATTTTGGAAATTCCAGGTTGCATTTCTATAAAATAAAACAAAATTACATAATAAACCCACTCTTCATTAAATGATAAGTACACTACTGCATCCTGCATGATCTAAAATGAAAATAACCCAGAGGAATTTCATAGAGGTAAAGCTCTTTTTTGTTCAAGATCCACCAATCCTCTGTCTTTCTGTTAAACAATGAACCATTGTTCTTCTCCCTCATTTTACTCAGAGGAAATGGAAGCTAAAGGAGTTAATGGGCTTGGTGAAAATTCTACATCTAGTGACAGGGCTAGACAATAAGGGAGATGGAGCTAATATTTATCGAATGTGTCTTATATGTGACAACACTTTAAACATATTCATATTTAAATGCCACAACTCCCTATACAGGAGGTATTTTCTCATTTTTATAGACAAAAAATTGAGGCTCACAATTACTCACCTTTCCTGTGTCATATAGTAAGTTGTGGAGTGTTGATCTGTTTGATTCCAAATCTCATGCTTCTTTAGCTACAGCATGCTGTACCCTAATTCTCCTGATTTCCACTACAGTGTTCCATGCTGATATCTTTCTGGGAAAAACAGAACAATTTTGGTAGAAACACTTTCATCCAAAGGGTTGGTATGTTCTACACTGTAAACAGAATGAGAATTTACGTGATTATTGGCAAAGTTGAGGAGAGAATGTAGGCACAATCTGAGCAACATGCAGCACCGACTTAATAGGGCAGACCTAAAAGAGGCAGAAAAAGGCAGCTCTGGATAGATGGAGTATAGCAAGAATCATCATACAGTTAGGGAAAGAAAGAAGGGCTAGGAGTTGGCAGATGAGTAGGAAAAGGGCAATTGGGGGTCACCAAGAAGGACTTGGTTTTGTTTGCAAATTTTTTTTTTTTTGTGAGGAAGATCGGCCCTCAGCTAACATCTGTCAATCCTCCTCTTTTTTTGCTGAGGAAGACTGGCCCTGGGCTAACATCCGTGCCCATCTTCCTCTACTTTATATGGGACGCCGCCACAGCATGACTTGCCAAGCGGTGCGTTGGTGCGCGCCAGGGATCCGAACCTGCGAACCCCGGGCCGCTGCAGCAGAGTGCGCGCACTTAACCGCTTGCCACACCGGGCCAGGCCCTGTTTGTAATTTTTGTCCTGTTCTTTTTCTCCACATTCCTTTCTATTTTTTTGTTGTTGCAAAATATGCATAACATGAAATGCACCATTTCAAGACATACAACTCAATGGCATTTAGTCCATACACGATGCTGTGCAACCATCACTACTATCTAGTTCCAGAACTTCATCATCTTAAAAGGAAAATTCATACCCATTAAGCATAGATTCCATTCTTTTTAAAGTCAAGTTAGAGAGCAGAAGAAGTTCAGGCTGGGGTAAAAACAGTTGGCTATTTTTGGGGTAAAAACAGTCGGCTATAAAATAGAAAGCTTCCTCCTGAAAAAAAAACAGGATCACCTCCAAGATTCTCAGTCATTCCATTTCTCCCCTCTGCTGAAATGTTCAGGGTGGAACTATCTCTTTAAATCCAGCCCCTAGATCAAAGGCAGCTATCAGAGAAGCCGTTCTCTCTGGTCAGTCCATGCGCACAGACTGACGGAGAGCTGGAGTTTAATAAACCAAATTGGTTCAACGTCTGTTCTTGCCGTGAATGAAGAGAATACCGTTCAAAACATGATATAAGACTCTGTTGGATAATATACTTTTGTCTTTAAGACCTTACCATCCATGTGCATAAAAACCCTGACAAAACTTGGGGTGTGCAAGTGGGATGGGGAAGAATCTCTTGTAGTTATTGCTTAGAAGGAGAGAAAAGAAGTTTGTGATAAAATGTTAACACATGGTTTAGTGTTTCTGGACAAAAAGAAATAAAAGCACCTAAAGAATTGGAAGAATATTGCACAGCAGTGTACAAGAGGAACAAAAGAGAGCGCTGGAATGAGGAGAGTATTGAATGAGGAAAGCAGAGGCCTTCTAGCTTAAGTCTTACAAAAAGCTTAATGTAATGGAAACTACAACATAGTCCACTGGAAGGTTTCTTCAACGGAGTAGAGCAATCCCACCTCCGACAGAAAGAGAAAAAAGAAACTGATAATTAATTTTCTACCCCAACAGGCAACCCTCAATTCACAGTAACTGTGCAGAGTATTGTCTGCAAGAAACCCACCAGATGGTCTGAGTGGAGAGGGAGAATAAGCAAGATGATTCGAAGGAATACAAATCAGTCACTTTTATTGCAGTGTTGCTTGGAGTTTGATGGGAATGGCAGACGGCGAGAGTTTTTTAGTATGTATTTGATATCTTTCTTTTGGGAACCAATTTATTTTGATATTTTACCTCAAACATCAAAATGATACACAGAACTGAAGGCTCTCAACAGACTTTCTTAGCTTGTCCTCAGAATGGGGTGAGCTTCAATCTCCCAGCCTCTCAGATTACAATTCATTAGAAGGGAGAACAAGATGATTAACAATTTGAGACAAGTGGACCAAAAATTTAAAAAGAATATTCAACCATTCTGCATACACTTCTTGGAAAATTTCAGTGGGCAGAATAGAGAACAATTCTGACTTTAACATGGCTTTAATACAGTTTCTTTAATGGACAAAATAATCTTAAATATTCACTTTTAGAATACCAGCAAAGAATATATTTATAGCTTCCCAGAAAGGATCACGATATAGGAATTGAGGTAGACCTCAGCCTAAGAAAAATGGGTGGACTCCAACATTCCTTTGTAGGCTGGTTGCTTAAGTTTTGTAATACATTTTCCTTTAAAGACAATTTACAGAATAAGTACCCAGGTCAACCTCTAAGTCCAGAATGTAATGCTCAACTCAGTCTGAGTTCCTGGTTTTGGGTCAGAAAATAAAGGAATGTGAAAAGGGAGGAAAAATAAGAGATTTTTCACCCTCTTTCCAGGATGCATGATCAGTTCAAGGTAAAATTTTAAAACAAGCAAGGTTGGTCTTTGTGTCCTCAGAGCCACATAAAACTCAATGGCCTCAGGCTGACCTAAATACTCTCCCTTCCCACTACTGTGGGATTCCAAGCAGGCCTGGGCTGCTTCTTAAAATGCTGCAGGATCCAAAATTACCTATTTATTTGTCTCTAATGAAATTGCCATGATTTCCTTTCAGATGATTCATCTTATAGCCCAATGTCCAGAAGAAAACAATCTGCTTTCTGTCACTCTTAATGCCTAGATGACAAACAATCCCTTATTGTTGGCATAGATGTTTAAATTATTTAAAGAGAATTCTTGTTAATCCAAAGATATCACTAGTCAACAGACTTCATTTGTGTTAATAACATGAGGTGAAAATAATCTACCACTGTAGGCAAAATTTTTTTCTGAACTGGAGGCCACCAAACAGGTTAGTTACTTCTGAATGGATATCTCCCTCAGGAGGCATTTTCTCTAAGAAGTTTCTGATTTTTTGTTTCTCCCTTTTTTATTATTTTCGCATCAAAAAAAAAACCCACTTTGTACAGTGACGTAGTGACTCCTAAGACAGCATCAGTGATAACAACAGCATCAGGGACTCTAGCAGAGATGAGGCAAGAACAGGGCTAGCACTCCTGATTTATAAGGTAGGTGTTTTAAAGTGGACAAACCGACTATATACTCTCTCATGGTCAAATTCACTAATTTTCAAAGTGAATTTAACAATGCATGAGAGCGAGACATTCACTCTTTTGTCTGACTAAATCCCACTGAATCATCAGCAGTACAAGAAAAGTATACACAGCATTCGACAATAATAAACTGTAGGATGGCAGAATAATTTAATGTAGATTTTGTGTGAAACAGAGTTGTGTTGCCTCCATTGGGGTTACTTTGGCGAAAGTCATGAATAGGCAACATAAACATTGTTGTTAGTTTCTTGACTTTTAGTGACCCGGGGTACAGCAGAGCTGATCCCTGCCTAGTCTTTTTGTATCATTCTTTGTCCTTCTGGTGCTATATCAGACAATGCTCTGCTGCTATTCACAGAGTTTTCAATGTTTTCTGAAGTGCATACCTAGGTCCTTCTTCTTAGTCTGTCTTAGTCTGGAAGCTCTGCTGAAACCTGTCCACCATGGGTGACCCTGCTGGTATTTGAAACACCGGTGGCATAGCTTTCAGCATCACAGCAACAGGCAGCCGCCACAGTATGACAATCAACAGATGAGTGGTGTGGTTCCACGACCAGGAAATGAATCTGGGCCACAACAGTGAGAGCACCGAATCTTAATCACTAGACCACCAGGGTTGGCAACATAAACATTAGCACTTAAAAACTAAATAGCAAGGGCAACACAGATTTCATTGACGTTATGTGTTACTGAGCAATACAACTCAAAAGTTCATCAAGAGAAGATGAGCAATCAACTATAATTTCCAAAAAAAAAAACATGATTTTTTTGGAAAAAAAAATGAAAATCATTTACTTAGTCCTAACCCTTGCCAAATCTTTAAAACTTTGGTATCAAATAGAAAGTGTAGATGAAGAATAAGATTAAGCAAGTAAGTATAAGTTTACCTCTCTGAGAAACACCAACCAGGCAATAGACAGGCAAGAGGAGTGCATGATATCCCAGAAAGTAAAGAGTAATTAAAATATTCTAAGGACCAATGGATTCGTTCACTGTGAGCTCACCGATTCCTTAAGCATGGTCAGTTTGGGAGAAAGTCTCATCATCTCATCCCAAATGGCTGTCCTCCGAGGACAATTCTATCCATTGTATAGTAGGTATTTCCCTTTCCTTCTCAGTCATGCATTTCCAGAGATTCTGAGCCTAGAAAAATAATTGTGATAATAATGGACAAAATATATTATGTGTTAATTATGTGCTGGGTTTGGTGGCAATTGTTTTGCTGCACACATTATCTCATTTAATTCTCATGACCTCATGAGATATACATTTTAACATCTTCATTTTGCAGATGAGAAAAATGAGACTTAGTAAAGTTGTGTCTTCCTGAGGTCACACAGCTGGTAAGTGGTGGAACAGAGATTGAAACTCAGATCTACCAGAGCAAATTCATGTTTTAAATTCATGGTTTTAAAGGTGGATACATGCAGGCCAGGAAGTGTGAAAGAAGATTCACTTGGGTGTTGGAAGTTAAGTAAAAACAAAAAACTAAAGTTTACCAATATTTAGTATTATAGATTGACACAGGCACTCTGACTGGATCTGTATGTCAGATGGTCAGATAGTGCATATGGTGCATGACTTATGCGAGGGAAGCGTGGGCATTTCACTACGTGGAGGAGAAAGCAGCAGTGCCCTGTTGCTTTTTGGCATATTGCCACATTACAATTTCTGTGTGCTCATTTTCGTGCATTTACGGATTCCATGATGCAGTTTTAAATGGATAAGTTCTTTATTTATTTAGGGAAATTTTGGTTATAGGTAACACTAAAATGTAAGCACAAATGAACAAGAAAAGATGGGGCTGACAGTTCCAGTATCAGTTTTTTTTATCAGTCATAAACAGAGTAAAAATGATGGTACAAACAGATCTGATTAGAAGATAGTCAAGATATATTTTTTAAATTTTTCCGGAATCTATGTGAAATGTAGATGTACATCCACTATCATTAACAGTGAATCCCACTCTAAAGTATATCCTGTCTTGAGCTATTAGCTATTGATCGTATGAAGCCATATTGATTAGCAAAATATTAAAAACTAAGCACTTTGAACATTGACATAAATCCCTACAAATACTTCAGCAATGTTTAAAATCGTTATCTCTATGTAACTTTTGATAACATTTCTATAAACTTAATCATTACTATTTAGAAGCCTCTTTCGAAGTTTCTTAATGTATATGTTTATGTCTATGGCTCATAAATATGAATATTGTATACTAATTTTTTTAACTGGTCTGGGTGCATGACCAAAAGATGTTCAGACATTAGTCTTCTAAATCACTAGTACTATGTTGTTTCTCTAGGAAAAATGAGGCTTGAAGTTATTCTGTGAAAGGACATTTTAACATTAAGAAAAGGAAAACATGGTGCAGGAACGTGAATCCTCAATGGCCCATTTAAAACTTTTCAACTTTTAGCTTCTCCTTCAGTCTCTTTCATTTTTCTTATTCTACGTAATCATCAATGTTTTTAATACAGCCTTGTGTATCAGAACTACTCAAAACAATATTGGAATTGTAGTTTCGTTACCCTATTTTCTTGAAGCAGTGCCTTCTGGTGCATTATTTAACATAGGTGAACTTGTCTACTATAGCACATTTGTAAAATCATATATTTTACTTTATTGTCTTCACTCATTTATTATTTGGAGGTTGATTTTCTGGGCTTCCAACCCTACGAAGCACTTATATTCAGCTGATTTTCTTCAAGGATTGTGAGATAATCAGATACAATTTATACATGAACACAGAAGTGTTCATATATAAAATATATTTTAAAACACTATAATCTGGGTCGTATGTATTAATTTCCCTCTCTCACACATGACAAAATAGCTTAACCTTTTGAGCCGATTTCACCTAATAGTGTTGGTGCTGTCATACACCTGGTGGCAGCTCCTTGAATTGCAGCAATGATGCTTCATGCCAGAACTGAGGTAAAATTAATAAGCAGTAAGATCAGCAAAAGGCACAGAAGGATATCTAGAACATGAGAGTAGATAAATCCACTAGAGTAGAGCATAAGAGGCAAGGAAATGCAGACTTGGGGAGAACTGACATCAAGGAGGTCCAGAGATAGATATCAGGCAGATATATTGGCAGGGAAGAACCCATAGTCTCAGAAGAGACTGGCAGAAAGCAATAATGATTCTAGGTTTGGACTCTAGTATCTGGGGGCAAAAACACAGAAGGAATAGAAATTTATGATGCAAGGATAGTTGAAAATCAAGACCATGACTCAAATTCAAGAATTGGACCACAAAAGGAGAGCTTCATGTCATGTAATAAGGCAAAAACTGAGTTTACTGGAAGCAAAGTACACTTTTATAATATTGGTAGCACTCGAGCTGGCTTGCTGCTTAGATGCATATATGTATCTAAGATCATATATTCCCTATGCTTCCAAGTCAGAAAGTGGGTTGAACTTAATTGACTCTACTGTGGGGGCTGATGGGAAGTAAAGTTCAGAAACTATGGTAGGGACTTGCTAATCAGAGGTAGTGTCTTGCTAATCAGTGCTGTGAAGTAATAGCAAATTTTGTGGTTCCTTTAGTCTCTGTTTTCCAAATTGAATGTCAACTGACTAATTCCAGTGTAAGTGATTATTATAACTATTTTCAAATAACATCAGTCTATCTGATGAAATATTATTAGATCTGTCATTGAAATTGTATGCTCTGATATGCAGGTTGTATTAGTCAGGGTTCTCCAGAGAAACAGAACCAATAGGAGATATTTTATATATATATATAGTGGGAGATCAAGATTTGGCCATCCTAAAATATATCTCTTTACCTTGATTGTTTTCTCTGAGGGACATTTGACCTCCCCCACTAACTGCCTAAAGAATTTGACATGGTGGCTCCTTCCTGGAGGGATTTTTTATCATGATGGCTGTAAAGATAATGTAGGATAAATGTTACAATAGGAAAGGCACCAACAAGCCCATCTTATCGGAAGCTCTGTCTCTCTGGCCACATTCTCTGGATGGCCCTGCAAGGAGTTGCCAGGCAAACATTTACATTTATAAGGGAAATCTCCATTTGTAAAGGTATCTCCCTCTCTGTTTTGGGAAGAAGGGGGGATGGCCTCATTTCTAGAGGCTTATCAATGTGGAAGGTGAGGCCTTAATCTGCATAATAACCTTACTCTTGTTTACTGTGCTTTAGTGGTAATCTCCTGTAACTGACTCCCCCCACCCCCAACATCCTCCTTTGTCGTTGGCTGAACATGGTATTTAAGACGAGAATTTCTGCTACTGTGTTGAGAAACGCAGTGTCCCTGCTTTCTCCCATGTATACATGTTATTGAACTTGGTATTATTTTCTCCTGCTAACCTGTCTTGTTGATTATTTGGCCAGCCATAAGAACCTTAAGGAAAAGGGCAGAGGGAGATTCTCCCTCTTCCCCCACAGTTTTGGCGACCACGAAGGGACCCTAACTGGCTGGCAAGTTGCCTTCTCTGGCTGGAAGAACTGCCTTCTCCCTGGACTACTGCAGATGATGAGATACGGGAACGCCTGAGGAAAGCCGGCAAAAGGTAAGACTTCTTACCACGTCAGCCTCCCGGAGTCTCTATCTGCGGAGTCCGGTGGAAGGAAGTGGTGAGAATTTTTTTCTCTTTCTAAATTTAGATTGGCAGGAGAAAATATTTGGGAAACCAGTTTCTTGTGCTTTTAGTGACTCTTGGTTTAGATTTCGTAGAGTACTCTTGGTTTTGATCTTGATCCCTTTTCCTCCCAGAGTAGTCTCTGTCTTGTTCTGTGTCCTGAGAACTTGGCTTTGTGACCAGTGAGAATATTCTCCTTGGTCTCCACCATACGGAAGGTGCATTTACCGGGGTGCACCTTGGTGGCCAGTCGAGTAGACTGGGGTTCCGAAGTGTCTCTTTGTCCGGCAGTTTGTGTCTGACAAACTCAGGGGAGTTTGTCATAAAGGCCCAGTCCATAAAGGCTTTTGTCGTCTTAACCTTCGTTGCTTGTTAGTGCTGGAAAAATCCCATTCCGATATCGCCCGCCCGGTGTCACAGATTAGCGGGTCTGTGGCTGGAGGCATCCCACACTATTGTGGGAGACCGGAGACACCATCCTTACTGCCTGTGCAACGAAGGTCTTTACTTTCTCTGAATGTCTTTGGGAGTGAATTCTGTGGATCATGGGGGCTACATCATCTGCACCTTCACCAGGGACGCCTCTTGCGTCCATGGTAAAAATTTATTCTAAGCGTGGAAAGTTACCTCTGGGTCTTTCCTTAAAAAGGCTTATTGGATCGAGTCACTATTGGAATAAATATACAAATGAAGATTCTACTCGTCAATGGCCAGACGACGGATCCTTTGAATTGGGAAAACTTCTAAATTGGGGGAAAAAAATGTTTTGAGAGCTCTCACATAGTTATTTATTTGGTACCTAAGAAAAGGCCAGAAAAAGGAAGGGAAAAATTTAAATAGGCTTAAGACCTTGACTCAGGTTACAGTTGAATTGAGAACATGTAAAAGTGTAAGTGTTGATAAGATTATAAAGGTTGGAATGTTTGAGCTAATTTTATATAAAGAGGTTACATCAACTTTGCCTGATTATGTTTTAAAATGTCTGACTGGGAATGCTTCTCTTGTCCAAAATTAGAAGACCAAGACCTATTGATAAAAATCTTCATGATAACTATGTTTAAAGGTATAAGAGATGATAAAATTTACACGAAATTTTGTAAAAAAAACCTGATGATATTTCTATTACAGAACTGGTTAACAAAAATAGTAATTTAAATGATGGCTAATTTTATCTAATGTCTTATGAAGTCTTATAGGCAATCTAAATAATTATTGGGAATAAGTAACTAAATAGTTGTGAAAAAGATAAATGTTAGATGAACTTTAAACAATAATTATGTGTTATGGTGGTTAGAGCTTCCAAACTCTTTTTAGTGACTTAAAACTTTAGAGTTTTGCTAAATTTTATGATAAAAATTCAATTGAGTATCTAGATCGTTTCCAAATAAGATAAGATATTAGACATTGATTGATAAATGTACATTTGTCTACTTTTAGCTTTTCATTACAGGAAAACTAAAAGGTGTTTTGGGTCTATTGGTAAACATGTGTTTTATTGAAAGATTGTACTATAAAGTAACATATTCCTAGAAATTATAAAGTGTTTATAAATTCTCCAAGACACAAGATACTAATGTAAAAGAAAGTTTATAACTGTTTACTTAGTTTTTACTTACAAATTGGGGTTTCTAAGAGTTAAAATTTCTAATTAGTATATATGATTGAAGCTACTAAATATTAAGAAAAATATGTCTGTGTACAAGGAAAGTAAGATGTATAAAGAAGGAACAAAGAATGGAAATATTTTGTTTGATTGATTAAGAAAGGTAAATTTGTCCTCAAGTACTAGGAGGGGAAAAAAAAAACATGGGACAAATTCTAAATATAAAAAGGAAGTTATAAAAAGTTTGTAAAAGAAGAATTCTGGAAAAGGAGTTTTTGCATGGTCAAGTTGGCTAAGATTGAAATAAATTTAATTAAGTAAATGAGTTTTAATATCAAAAGTAAGCTGGTACAAAATTATAATTTGGTCTTATTTCTCTTAAAAAGATAATTAAACTTCTTAAACTTGATAAAGAGGCTATAAAAGATTTTTCTTTACCTTTGAGTAAGTCTACCTAAAAGATAGAAAAAAAAAAAACTGTTAAAATAATTTCCTGTGTTCAAAAGACTGAGGTCTCTCTATTAAGGCTTTTTGGACTGTTAATGCTCTGTTTGCTTTGACTTTTTATATTTTTGACAAGCTCCCCAAAATTCATATCTTAAATAAAGTCTTTTTTTTTACTTTTTTTCTTTGAGAACTTTCAAAGGGCCCTGGAACTTCTCAAAGAAATTTGCTCTCTTCCTATAAGGAAAAAGATACTTAACTTATTAGCCTTATTCAGTATGTTCAATTACATAAAAAGCATTGTCAGACAAGTGATGATAACTCTGCTTAGGTGCTATTACGTGGGCAAATGTTATTGACATAGGTGTTGTAAAATTGTATAACATTACTAAAATTCTGATCTGTTCTGGTTATCAGTCATAATTCTGGTTATTATTATTTTAAAGTGTTGTATGTCATAAAATTAACCAAATTTCTTTGTCAATTGCCATTTTGAGGTCTTGTTGTTTACAGACTTATTTCTTTGCTCTAATGCTTTTGCAAAATGTTTCAACTTCAGAAAAATTCATGGAAAGGACTCTGACATTTACACTGGAATACAGGTTTCTGACAAACTCTCTGATCATAAAACTGAACTGGGTAAGAAATTACAGAAATCTGATGGAGAGACTGATAACTTCATGAAGCTGCTAATAAAAAGATTGGGATCAAGAATGGATTACACAGGACTGAATGAACTGATAAGGATGATTATAATTTTTATGATTTTTCGTTTGAAGTATTGCTGAATTTTTAATGTTTTGTTTTTTCAGATTTAAGGAAAACTTTTTCTCTTTTCTCCCGAGCTAGCTATGATTTATAGCAATTTGGTAAATGATACTTTTGTAAGTAAAATTGAAATATTTATCTTTTTCTCTCTACCTGATCCCTCCAGGATTTAGAAACTCTTAGTAAGTGAATATTGTTGTTTTCATGGCAATATAGTTATTTGCATAAGTTCAATAAAAATCTGTTCTCCTTATAACAGGACACAATTGGAAACACTGGTTATATTACCAAGGCTGTGACTGGAACATCATATTTGCACTATAACCATACAGCTTTTAAGGAATAAAGGTTGGACTTTATGGAATAAAGCTACGTGGAAATATTGGCCTGGTACCTTATGTTCCAAGCGGCACTTACCAGGATAAGTAAAAAATGTCACTTATCTGGCAGGCACAAGGAACCTCAAAATATTGTGGGGGAACCTCAGAAGAGAGGAATTCACCCAAATCTGTAGGTATTACAGGCAAAGTCTGATGACAAAATCCTTGGCTTGGCTTTCCTGGCCTGGAGAGGCCTTTAAAGTTCAATCTGAGATTCCTTATAAAAAGTTCCAGCAAAGCAGATTTAAAAGAGCCTATGTGATCAATTGCTACTCTTGCTGTACTTATGTAAATAATTGGGCCAACTCTATTGGAACTAGACTTATTTTGCAAGCTAGTTAGTTTTAATTTGGCTATCTTTGATAAAAATGAGGGTGATTTTAGAGAGAAAAATTATATTTCAGTAAAAACTATAGTATACATTTGCGGATATTAGATCCTAGTTTTGTTAATTGTCTTTTAAGGTTTTTGTTTTATATCTGTTGACTGGATTGGATCCTGATTTCTTCTAGTCTCCTAAAATATCTGGCTACAGATATCCAAACTAACGTTTTTGATTTTTTCCATCATTTTCATTTGAAATCACTGAAAACTGAACCTGCCCTTTTTCCTGAAGCCTTACAAACTGAAGCTGATAGACTTGATATAAACTTAAGAGATGACCTGACGACACCATCAGAGACATTTTAAACTGCAAAAGATACTTTGACGCTGACATCTAAAAATCTTCTTAACTGGCTGTCCTCTTAAACTCATTTCCAATTTGCTCCAACCGTTAACCTTGTTTTTCTTTTGTTTACATAGAAATGCTTCTGCAAAATACTTGATTGCTTGCTTCCACAATATAGGCGTAACCTTGAGAGCCCATCTGCATCACCACCTTCTAAAATAAACTTGAACTGATCTATTATCAGGACTAAGAAATGTGTCCAGTGAGATAAAACAGCCTACCAACTCAGCTTCTGGACTATGATACTTCTTTAAGTTTAAAAAGGACTGTGAAACTTCTAGTTTCAAAGGCGGGACTGTGGGACATCAAGATTTGGCCATCCTAAAATGTATCTCTTTACCTTGATTGTTTTCTCTGAGGGACATTTGACCTCCCCCACTAACTGCCTAAAGAATTTGACATGGTGGCTCCTTCCTGGAACAGATCTTCTATCATGATGGCTATAAGATAATGTAGGATAAATATTACAGTAGGAAAGGCACCAACAAGCCCATCTTATCGGAAGTTCTGTCTCTCTGGCCACATTCTCTGGATGGCCCTGCAAGGAGTTGCCAGACAAACATTTACATTTATAAGGGAAATCTCCATTTGTAAAGGTATCTCCCTCTCTGTTTTGGGAAGGGGGGGATGGCCTCATTTCTAGAGGCTTAGCAATGTGGAAGGTGAGGCCTTAAATCTGCATAATAACCTTACTCTTGTTTACTGTGCTTTAGTGGTAATCTCCTGTAACTGACTGCCCCCACCCCCAACATCCTCCTTTGTCGTTGGCTGAACATGGTATTTAAGACGAGAATTTCTGCTATTGTGTTGAGAAATGCAGTGTCCTTGCTTTCTCCCACGTATACATGTTATTAAACTTGGTATTGTTTTCTCCTGCTGACCTGTCTTGTTAATTATTTGGCCAGCCAGAAGAACCTTAAGGAAAAAGGGCAGAGGGAGATTCTCCCTTTTCCCCCACTATATATATATATATATGGTTGCGAAGGTTGGCAAGTCCAAACCTGCAGGATACGCTGGCAAGCTATAGACTCAAGGAAGAGTTGATGTTGCAGCTCAAGTCTGAAGGCAATCTGTGGCAAAATTCCTTCTATCTCAGGGGATGTCAGTCTTTCTGCTCTTAAGGCCTTCAGCTGATTCGATGAGGCCCACTCAATCACTCACATCATGGAGGCTAATCTGCTTTACTCAAAGTCTACTTATTTAAATATGAATCTCATCTAAAAAATACCTTCATAGCGACCTCTAGACTAGTGTTTGACCAAATATCTTGGTACTGTGGCCTACCCAAGTTGATATATAAAATTAACCATCATCCAGGAATTCATATATTAATTTACTTCAACAAAATTTATTGCTTACTATTTATTAGGCACTATACTAGGTACTATGAATCAATTAGAAAAGGTCGAGACTGGAGGTAGTAATGTCAGTTATGGGAATATTGCAGGCAACAGTTGAGGACTTGAAATAAGGCATCAAGCAGAATGAGAATGCAGCAAAATGGACAGATAGAAGATATTTAGAAGATAGTCTCAGTAAGATTTGGTGAATAATTAGATTTGGGAGAGGGTGAGAAAGAAGGTGTATGGACATTTGGGTGGATGGAGATGCAATTCATTACAAGAAGGAGTAAGTTATGGGAAGATGAGTTGGGTTTTTTTGTTTTTTGTTGTTTTCTTCGTGAGGAAGATTGGCCCTGAGCTAACATCTGTTGTCAATCTCCCTCTTTTTGCTGAGGAAGATTGGCTCTGAGCTAACATCCGTGTCCATCTTCCTCTATTTTGTATGTGGGATGCTGCCACAGCCTGGCTTGATGAGCAGTATGTTGGTCCGTGCCTGGGATTCAAACCTGCGAACCCCGGTCTGCCGAAGCAGAGCTCACGAACTTAACCGCTACGCCAGTGGGCCGACCTTGTTTTTTTTTTTTTTTTAGTCTGAGATTGCCTGGGACAACTAGTTGAAGTTATTCAGTGGGTAGGTGGATGTATGTTTATGTGCATCTAGAGGTCTGGGTAAGGATATAGACTTAACTAGTTGGTCAGGTCAAAAAAATGAAGAATCATCTTTGACCATCTACTCTCATCCAAACAAACAAACAAAAAATCCTGTCAGCTCAAAGTTTTACATGTATTCTGAATCTCATAATTTTTCCCTATCTCATTGCTACCAACCTAGTCCAAATCATCATTTCTTACCTGGATATAGCAACAGCTTCCTCACTGGTCTTTCTGCTTCTATCCTTGAGCACCCACCATGGTCTATTATGAATTAGTCACTATGACTCTTAAAAAATAAGACATTGATAACCTTGGAGAACATCATGCATCATGAAATATGCCAGATAAAGAAAAACAACCCTGCATGATCTCACTTATATGTGAAATTTTAAAAAGTTAAATACATAGAAGCAGAGAATAGAATGGTGGTTTGCTAGGGGTGGGGAGCTAAGGGAAATAGGAAGATGTTGGTCAAAGAGTACAAAGTCACAGTTACGTAGGATGAATAAGTCTAGAGATCTAATGTATAGCATAACCATAGTTAATTACACTGTATTGAATGCTGGAAGTTTGCTGAGAAAATAGATTTCAGGTGTTCTCACCACACACAAAAAATGGTAACTATGTGAGGAGATGATATGTTTATTAGTTTGATCGTAGTAATCATTTCACTATGTACATGTATATCAAATCATCATGTTGTATACAATTTTTATTTTAAAAAACTTAAAAAAAATAAGCCATATCATGTCATTCCCCTGATGAAAATCATAAAATGGCTCCCCATTTCACTCAGAGTAAAAGGCCAAGTCCTAATGATGGCCTACAAGGTTTTATTCTAGATGAATGCCTCATTCCATTGCCTTATCTAATACTCTTCCTTCACTCACTCTGCTCCCACCATACTGGTCTTGATGTTCCTCAAAACTGCCAGGCATGTGCCTGACTCAGGGTCTTTGTGCTGTCTGTTTTCTCTGCCAGGAATATATATCCCCCAAATATCTACATAAGTCACTTTCTCATTTTATTCAAGTCTCAGCCCAATGCTACCTTCCTACTGAAGCCTTCAGGGACAACCCTGTATAAAATAGCACTTTGATTCCTTAACTTGCTTTATTTTCTTATAGCACTTATCACCAATTGATATATTTATTTGTACTCTCACTAACTAGAACATAAACTTAATGAAAGACTTGATTTTGTTTACATCTCTATCTCCCACATCAGATTCATTGTATATGGATAGTAATTGCAGTCACAAGAGTGGATGGATCATCCATGAGATCTTATAACATGAGAAGAGGTCCTAGTATGGAGCACTGAAAGAAATCAACATTTAAGAGAGAGAGAAAAAACAACAATGAAACTGAAAACTGACCACAAATGTAGAGAAGAGATACCTGTTCACCAAAACAGCGGAAGGAGAGAATTTCAAAAAGGAAGGAAAATAGGGGCCGGCCCAGCCACCCAAGAGGTTAAGTGCACGCGCTCCACTGTGGAGGCCCGGGGTTCGTTGGTTCGGGTCCTGGGTGCGCACTGACTCACCGCTTGTCAGGCCATGCTGTGGTGGCGTCCCATGTAAAGTGGAGGAAGATGGGCACAGATGTTAGCCCAGGGTCAGTCTTCTTCAGCAAAAAGAGGAGGATTGGCAGATGTTAGCTCAGAGCTGATCTTCCTCACAAAAAAAATAAAAAATAAAATAAAAAAAAGAAGGAAAACAAATGAAAAAATAAGATATAATATTGCTTATATTTGCCATTTTTCAAACTCAATGACTTCTTATTGAAGCTATAAGAGTAACTCTAAAAGTAAGTTGACTAAAATTGCATTGAGACCGCAATTAATATTTACAAATTGTTCAGAATTGTTTTATAAAGTAGAATTATAGGGAGATTTAGAGTTAAAAGAAAATGGCAAGGTATCAGAAGTGAATACTTAGTTTAGATTTATTTTGTGTTACAGTTGGAGTCTTTTCAAGGAGTACACTAGATTCAAGAATATGTTGTAATCTCTACGAATAAATAGAACTACTGGACTGTGAAATGACTAAGCAAATTGAAAATTTCCATATGATTTTTTATTGGCTATAAGGAGAGATTTTTATTATCTGCTGCTATCTGTAAAACCTTGCCCTACAACCACATGTTATTTTGACAGTAGTCTCAGCTTGGATAGGACCAGAGCATGTACGTGTGTATGCATTTGAGGAGGCAGTAGAATTGCTAATTGGAAGGATTGACAGAGAGGGACAAGGGATACATATATGCATAGAGAAGGAGCAGTTCAGGGGAGCTGAGATATGTCTCAAGGGAAAGAGGCAAGTTCAGGGATACTCCATACTGAGGCTGTGGATGTCACTGAGTTGAGTTTTTCTGAAATGGTGATGGTGGTGTCAGTAAGAGGCAAATACTCAGGAAAGACAATATTTCTTCAAATACCCTAGGACGTGAGATAAATGGCTTAGGTTGGCAAATAGAAATAAGACTACATGAGCAGGAGAGAACAGTGCAAACCCACAGATGAGGCTAAAAGGGAAATCTGGAACAAGAACTAAGTATTAAAAGCAGGAAACACTAAGTAAGGATTTACATTAAGTCAATAGAGCATAAGTAATAAGTGAGATGTTGTGCCTGTAATTTGTCTATTCCATAGGTAGCGTGCATTCTGAGATTTCCTTGTCCTTTGGTAAAACATGCCATAAAAAATCATTTATTTGAGTAGAAACAATGTAAAAAACACTGCTAGGCACTGTGAAGTTTCAACGGAAAAGCTCTTCACTGGGGCTGTATTGTTGTAATACTTGAGAAAGTAGCAAAAGGAAACTATGAACCCTAAGGGGATCATCTCTGCAAGAAAAATGGCAAAAAAAAAAATAGCACCTACTCTTCAGATGGTAGCAGCGGAAAGGTACCTATTATCAATCATATTCTCTGTATATAGTGTATTCTTGAATTTTGTAGGAGATGTAACTCATCAGTCTGATCTTGGTGGGTTACAATTATGGAACTTTTGTTCTCTCTCATCATTGCTCCCAACTCTGCTACTTCTGATATCTCTTTTATGTTAGGTAACAAATACCTTAAAACTATCTTTACCAGATGCCATAGCTTTCTGGTCACTGTTCACTTTCAATTATTAAAAAAGTCATCTAATTTAAAAACTCCAATATTCAGTCTCATATTAGATTCAAACCTTTCCTCAGAGTGATATCAGGAAACATCTCTCCACCACTGACAGGAAATCTGACCTCTTCCTCTACCATTTTCCAGCAAAACTCCTATGAGATTGGGAGATAGAAGGGAGAATAAGAGAGATAGTAGGGATCATTTTACATAACTAGTCTCCTGTCAGTTGCTGGTGACTTTTGCTAATATGTCCTCATTGATGGAGTAACACTCAGGATTTGCTAGGCTCTGTTATGGTAGTAAACAACTCCAAAATCTTAGTGGCTTACAAGGAGAATTTTTTTATTAACCTTACAAAGTTTTCTGGTGTCTAGGTGACTTCAGTTTATATGTCTCCACATGTTGGCTCAGCATTCAAGGATGCTTCAATCATTGTGGCATGCCCATCAGTAAATACTTCTACAGTCACTGCAGTGGGACAAAGTAGGCTGGAGCACCACGCACTGGCAATTAAATACTTAAATTAAATTAAATACTTTAATTTAATAAATTAAAAACACAGAAGTGATACATTGTACCTCTGCCCGCATTTCATTGGTCAATGCAGGTCACACTACATGGCCACGTCACATAGTTTCAATGGGCCATACTTCCATGTATCCAAAGGTAGAAAGGATTTGAATATTGATGAATAATGGTAATGCCTACCACAGATGTGTGGTTTGTTTTTTTTTTGGGAGAGGGGGGCAATGTACAGTGCAACCTCAGTGAGCCTTCTATTAGGCTGATGATATATTAGAGTTACACCCCGACCCCTTCTCTGGGGAAAATGTTTCCTCAATTTTGGACTGACTAGGTAGCCCCGCTGCATCTGTCCCTCCTGTACCACATACTCCCTCATACAGATTCAAGGGAACTGGTGAGGTCCTTTTCTGCGTACTCTGATGCTGTGGAGTACTGGGTAGTGTTTTGTGTGAGGGTTCTCCCCTTCTTACCAAGAACACCACATTACATTGCCTCCTTGCTCTGCCTCCACTGTTGCTGCTTCCACCAGCACACTCCCTGCCTTCAGACATTTCTAGTAGAGACGTAGGCAACTGCCAGCCTCTTATGTAGCTATGTCTATATAAACCATACAAACTCCGGGAGGTACACATCTAACTCTCCCAAAAGCTCTCTCCACTTCCCTCCACTACACTCCTATGACAGTGCCACAGGCAGGCCTTAACAAGCATCATGCCAAGAAGTGAGATACTTATCTCCTACTCCTACAGGGGAAGGAGAGAGAAAAGCCGCTGTAACTTGCCATCAGGGTGCTTACTAAGTGCTGACTTACCTTCCCTCTCATTAGTCTTTTGATTTTATAGACGTTGGGAGTGGCCTGAAGAGATATTTGAGGCTAACAGAATCAGTTCAGTAGCTTCTTGAATAATAACCGAAGGAGATATATGGCCCCAATTATTGATTGGGCCTTGGAGGCCCTCTTTAAAATGTGGAGAGTTGAACCATTCTTTGTCATCAGCTTTGGCCTGCAGATAATAATTCAAAGTCAAAAAGAAAAGTCACCCTCAATATCCTCTTATATCAGTGGTCTTTGTTTATATTTTCCTTGCATAACCCTTAAAAGAAATTTGAAAAAAGTAGGAACTCCCTCACACAGTTTAAAGTTGATATCTAAAAATATCCCAAAGTTTAAAAAGTTGCAAAGGATTCCATTTCCAGCACATTGTAATGTTGAGTTTCAAATTTTATGGGAAAAATGTCAAGCCTGTATGAATAGGACAATGCGCTCCCTATGCCCATCACCCATATTCAACATTTTTTGAGATATTGCCACACTTGCATTATCTATCCTTTTTTGTTATTATTGTAGTTGCTGAAGTATTTTAAATAAATCTTATGACCAATGTCATTACATATCCCTATCTTCAGTATGCATTTCTAAAAGTATGAACTTTTAATAAGAGAACCATAATGTAATTCTCATAGCTAACAAAACTAATAATAATTCTGTGATATCTGTTTCAGTTCTCTACTGCTGTGTGTGGTAGTCAGCCTCCAAGACGACCCCCAAATGATCCCCAGCTTCTGGTATTAAGACTCTTGTATAGTACCCTCTGACATTGCACCAAAGTTAGTCTGTGTGACCGATAGCTTACAGTGGAACTGATGATATGTCACTTCTGTGATTAGGTTAAAAAAAGACTGTGTCTTCCATCTTGTGTGCTCTCTCACACACATGCTCTCTCTCCCTTTTGGGTCACTCACTCTGAGAAAAACAATCTGCCATGCAGAGGCCTGCATAGTGTGGAACTAAAGCCTCTGGCTAACAGCCATAAAGGAGCAAGGGCCTGCCAAAAGCCATGTGAGTCAGTTTAGAAGAAGATTTTCCAACCCTAGCCAATTTCTGACTGCAGCCCTGGCCAACAGTTTGACTCCAACCCCATGAGAGACCATGAGCCAGAAACACTCAGCTAAGCTGCCCCAAGACTCCAGCCTCTCAGAAACTGTGTAATACAATAAACATTTTCTGTTTTAAGTTGCTAAATTTTAGGGTAATTTTGAAATATCAGCAGAAACCAATACACTATATAACACTACCACAAAACATAGTGGCTTAAAAAAACAAAGCTTTACTTATTATTTTTATGATTCTGTGGAGTGACTGGGCTGTTCTGCTGATCTTGTCTAGGCTCACTCATGTGTCTGCAATCAGCTGACAAGTTGTCAGGGGACTTGACTCATTTGGAACATCTAGGATGGCTGGATCTTTCTCTTCACATAGACTTTCATCCTGGTCTTTTTCAACAGCATGTCAATTTCTGGGCAGCATTTTAAGTGATTGAAGGCAGAATTTTCAAGGCCTTCTATTTAGGCTTAGGCTCTGGAATACATACAACATCACTTTTGTCATATTTTATTGGTCAAAATAACTCACATAGGAAGATCAAATTCAAGCAGTGGGGGAAAATATGCCACCTCTTGATAGCAGAAGCTGTAATGTATTGCGGGCATGTTTTTCAATCTACCCCAGTTCTCCTCTAGGCACAATTATTTACATTCCTCCCTGTGTAAAATAGTTTATCTTTTCTCCCCAAATTCAAATCCCGTTATGAATTTGGCTCAGGTTCAAAGTCCTAATCTCATTGTCTAAATCTGATCTAATTGTAGATTAGACTCATTAGATATAGTTCATCTAGTACATCTCCAGAGGTGTGGATCTTCTTGATCCTGAGACCTGTAAAATGAAAGACATGTTATCTGGCTTCCTCAGATATATCCAAAGGTGACACAAGGATAGGATAACTACAATAGAGACTTCCATTCAAAAAAGGGAGGTACAAAGATGAGCAAAATAGATAAATCTTTAGCTACTCTTACCAAGAAAAAAAGAGAGAGGACTCAAATAAATAAAATTATAAATAAAAGAAGAGACATTACAACTGATACCACACAAATACAAAGGATCATCAGAGGCTACTATGAACATTATATGCCAACAAATTGGATAATCTAGAAGAAATGGATAAATTCCTGGAAACTTATAACCTACCAAAACTAAATCATGAAGAAATAGAAAATCAGAATAGACCAATTACTAGTAAAGAGATTGAATTAGTAATAAAAAACCTCCTAACAAACAAAACTACAGATCCAGATGGCTTCACTGGTGAATTCTACCAAATATTTAAAGAAGAATTAATACCAATCCTTCTTAAATTCCTCCAAAAATTATAAGAGGAGGGAACACTGCCAAACCCATTTTATGAGGCCAGCATTACCATTATACCAAAGCCAGATAAAGATACTACAAGAATAGAAAATTATAGGCTAATTTCCCTGATGAACATAGATGCAAAAATTCTCAACAAAATACTAGCAAGCCAAATTCAACAATACATTAACAGGATCATACACCATGATCAAGTAGGATTTATTGCAGGGATGCAGGGATGGTTCAACATCCACAAGTCAATCAACATGATATACCACATTAACAAAATGAAAGATAAAAGTCACATGATCATCTCAATAGATGCAGAGAGAACATTTGACAAGATACAGCATCTATTTATGACAAAAACTCTGAATAAAATGGGTATAGAAGGAAAGTACCTCAACATCATAAAGCCCATATATGACAAGCCCACAGCTAATATCATACTCAATGGTGAAAAGCTGAAAGCTTTTTCTCTAAGATGAGAACAAGACAAGGATGTTCACTCTTGCCACTTTTATTCAACATAGTACTGGAAGTCCTAGCCAGAGCAATTAGGCAAGAAAAAGAAATAAAAGGCATCCAAATCAGAAAGTAAGAAGTAAAACTGTCTCTATTTGCAGATGATATGGTATTATGTATAGAAAACCCTAGAGTCTCCACCAAAAAACCATTGGAACTAGTCAATGAATTCATCCTTCACTTCCTGTACTTTGTCATAAATAGCTAGGAGAAGCCAATTGTAATGGTCAACATTCTGCCAAGACTTGTCCTTAGCCAGAGAAATAAGTTCATTTATGTATATTTCCTATTTTCCAAGTTTACTCAGGTGACATTTTGCTAATTGTTCTGTTACTGAGAAATTCTCTTTTTCTTAGATTCAAATAACAGTTTTTCGCTGCCTTTCCCAATGTCACTAGCTGTTTGACATTCCTCAAGCCTTTGCTAACAGACTCCTCACTGTTTTCTCACACCTCTTACTGTTTTATTACAACATCACCATGCTTTTACACACAAATTTCTGTATAAGTTAGTTATCTGTTGCTAAGTAATAAACCACCCCAAAACTTAGTGGCTTAAGATCTCTGTAGTCTCTAAGCTCTCACCTCTGCTTACCTTGAGGTTCTGCACAAGCAGGAAGCGAAAGCTAAGGCAGAGTTGTCAACTGCATGACTGTTGTGGCATGAATCAATACACACAGAAAGTTCCTAAGCAAGGGCTTGGAGACTTATTGGTTCTAGTCGTTTAAGGAAATCTGTGTCTAATCACTAGCTGACCATTAAGTTAACAGAGTAGAGACTTTAGAGGCCACACAAAAAAGAATGCACACTTTATAGAACTAATTTTGGAAACTCACTAAACAAGTAAACAACTAAAACAGAAATAGCAACAATAACAAACCACAGGGAGGAAGGAGAATCTGATATCCAGAATTACCACATGATAATATTCAAAGTGCCCAGTTTCCAAAAAGAAAATTACGTGGCGTGCAAAGAAACAAGAAAGTATGGCACATTCACAGGAGAAAAAAGAAAGTAATAGAAACTGCCCCAAGGAAGTCCAAACAATGGACTTAATAGACAAAGACTTTAAGTTAACTGTCTTAAGTTTGCTCAAAACTTACAAGAAACCATGGGCATAGAGTTAAGGGAAACCAGGAGAACAATGTATGACTAAATAGACAACAGCAATAAAGAGAGAAATTTTAAACAGGAACCAAAAAGAAATTCTAGAGCTGAAAAGTAAAATAAATGAAAGGATCATTTTTTTTTGGTATCCAATCTGTCAATCTCTGTCTCTAATTGATGAGGTTACTCCCCTTAGATTTAAAGTGATCACTGATAATGAAGGACCTACTTCTGTTATTTTGCTATTTGTTTTCTATAGTTTTTGGTTCTCAATTTCTCCAATAATGCCTTCTTTCATGTTTGGCTTTCTCTAGTGTGCCATTTTGATTCCCTCTTCATTTCCTTTTTTTTGTACATATTTTAGTTATTTTCTTAGTGGTTCCAAGTGGGTTATAGTTAACGTACTAAATTTATAACAATCTGTTTTGAATTGATATGAACCTGGCTTCAATATCATACATTAACTCTGCATCTAAACATCTCTGTTTTCCCTTTATATTGTTATTGTCATAAATTACATCCTGTTACATCATTTGCCCATAAATATGGATTTATAATTATTGTTTTATGCATTTGTATTTTAAATCATATAGGAAACAAAAAAAGGTGTTACAAACCAAAAATACAATAATACTGACTTTCCAATTATAAAGGTAAAGTCTTTTTATACCAGTTACTAACCTTTCTAAACCAATTAACAAAACATCTAAAAATAAACAGCAAAGTTTATTAGAAATGAAAGGATAAACTGATAAAACTACATTAGTACGGTATGTTTTCCATAAGTTCTAGTCATTGATAGATTAAGTATAGTAAATATTCATAAGGTAATAAAATTTGAATTATATAATAAATAAATATGATATAATAGATAAATATTAAAATTTTTATACTAACTTTATAACTAGATAAGAAATAATGAGAACAAAAGATTGCCTTTACAATAATAACAAGAAATAAGCACAAGAAGAAATGTACAGAACTTACATGAAGGACGCTATAACACTTTACTAAGGACATAAAGGAAGAATCAACTAAATGGAGAGATGTAAAATTATTCCTAGTTATACACATTAGTTGTCAAATTTCCCCATATTAATTTATAATTTAATGGAATTCCAATTAAAACATCAACTTTTTTGGAAATGGAAAAAAATGGAGTTCATTTAGAAGAATATATTCAGTAGATTAGACTTGGATATATTTAAAAAGAGAAATAATAAAGAAGGAAGTCCTTGTAGATTTTAAAATATATTATAAGCTACATTTTTCGGAATTGGTGTTGAAATAGATGGAGAAATCAGAGAAACATACTAAACATTTCAGAAGGATACAAACAGATATGAACATATGATATTAATTTTTTTATTTAGCACGTATTTATTGATCTTTCCCATTCACCTGTCCCTCTTTAGGTACTGCGGATATAGAAGTTGAATAAGAAGACACAGTCTCTGCCCACGTGAAACATATGATGATAAACAAAACAATAAGCAAATATATAAATAAATATGTAATTTCTGGTAGAATTAAGTGCTATGAAGAATAAAATAGACTAAGGAGACAGAGTGTGATGGATTGGAGTGGTATTTTATTTTAGAAGGAGTGTTCAGGGAAAGGCTTTATGAGCAGGTAACGTTGAACTGGAGATCTGACTTAAGTAAAGGAGTGAGCCGTGCTCACTGTCCAGGTAATAGAAAACATTAAAGTACCTAGGTGGGAATGAGCTTGGCATGTTCAAAGATTAGAGAGAATGGTAGTGTGGCTAGCAAGCAAAAAAATCATGAGAGGGAAATCTGAGATAGGGTGGCATTTTAAGCTGGTGAGACAAGTTGAGATGTTTCAATAAACTCTGTGTGGACACTTGCAAAATCATACCACACTAACTCCATAGGAATTAAATGTCTCTTTTAAATTCTGAAGAAAATATAGGTAGATATTTATTGTGTCATGGGCCTGGACTTTCTAAGCATTACATCACAGTTGCAATTCATAACGGGTAAGACTGATAGATCTATCTCTATCTGTGAGATGAAATCTCACAACTTCTGTAAGTCAAACACCGCATAAACAAATTGAAAGGCAAATAAACTAGAGAAAATATTCACAAATATGAATGACAAAGAATTCACATCATTAGCATAGAGAGTAAGCTCCTACAATTCCATAAGTAAAAGACAAGCACTCCAATCCAAAACAAGGGGGCAAAGGACACAATTGATAACAATACAAGTGGGCGCCAAAGTGTGAAAAAAATGTAATTTGCTGTTTTAACTAGGGACCAGTGTGTACAGAGACACCATACACACTGCTAAGCAATAGCTCAAATCAGCAGAATCTTTTGGAAAGAAGTTTGGCAGTATTTACCAAAGACCTTAACAAGGCATATAATATTTGACTAAACAATTACATTTCCAGGAATTTATCCTAAATAAATTATTATGAATGTTTGCAAAGATTTTAGCTATAAAGATGTTTATCACAGTTGATGTTTATATTTATAGAAAAATGGGAATAATAATGTTTAACATTAAGAGATTGAATAAGCAACGACATATGTATGTATGTGCATATATGCATATTCTAGGCAGGATTAAAATTATATTGTGGAAGAATATGGAATGATCTGTAAAGATATTTATGGTGTATTCATTGATAGAAGGAGTTTACAAACATACATGTTAAAAAAAAGAATATATATGCTCTCCTTTTCCTTTAACAGTGATGCTCACACTTTTTGAGTGGTCACAAGGTCTTTGAGAATTTATGAAAGCTACACATCCTTTCTCAGGCAAACGTACATATGCATATACTCACAAAATGTTGCAACTCTTCTCAATCTGGTTTCAATTCACCTTTCCAATCTTATAGCTTGCAAATTATTAACACTATCCTTGCTTTTACCACCCTTCTCCACAACATATATACACTCTCCAGTCACATACAACTTTTTCAGGGCACACCATGCCACAGTAGTTGTGCAGAGTCTTTATTCTATCTAGTATGCGCTCTCCATCATTTTATTATCTACTTAGTTTTGAAGAATCAGTTCATACTTCATTGGTGAAGCCTCCCTTAATTTACTCAATTCTCTATGCTTTGAACTTCTGTAGCACACTGTATATATATTTTTCACTATAAAATATATTAGACTGTATTTCACTGATAACTATACGTGTGACTTTCTTCACTTTATTCTCTTTCAACTTGCAACTCCTAAAGACAAGTACTGTATCTATTTTATCTGAATTGTTATTTTAAAAGTTAGTAGAATTCATAAATAAATGAATGCATTAAATAATTAATTGATTAGTGGCAGTAACCAATAATAGTGCTTCATAAATCAATTTACTACTTGTGTCTGACAGGTGTTGTTGGATTTTTCAGATGTACTAAAACATCTAGTGTGAGTTTCATCTTTTCCTCTTCCCAGTGTGGCTCTCATCCCCTCCCACTGGACTTCTAATTAATCAGTCACTTCTAATATAAAATGTTATTATATTGTGGCAGCAAAGAATAGTAAGGATTTCCTGCATTTATATTGAAATTCTTAGAGGAGTTATGATAAAATAGAAAGAAATATTGCGAGGGTCCAAGATATATTTCTAAAAAGCTTTCAAAGACCTGTATCCAAGACATATATTGCATAGTTTTGGAGCAATGTTAAGGGCATACGGAACACAGTCCATTCAACCAAAAGTAACTTTACAATAATTCATCTCTTTACTTGTATCTCTTGAATCTTATGAAGGGGATACAGAGCCTCCAGAAATGCATCTTAAAATTCTCTTTGTTATTTCCTCTACTACACATTTTCTTACATCTCAGCTATTCTCGTACCTATTTGCTCTCAACTCCCCCACTCTGTAAAAATCTCCATCAGCCTTCAGCCCTAAAAACGAGTTACAGTTCTCTTTTTTTCTTCCTTTACTGCTGATTTTCCATTGTTAAAACCTAAAACCTATTTGGTAATATGTTGCCAAAAAACCTATTAGGCAATCCTTTGAGGGCGCAGAAAGGGAAGAGACTAAGAGGTGTATTCTTCTTTTTAAGAGGTAATGGGAGAGAAATCTCTGTGAATAATCAAACACAATTTTTAATTTGCCACATTGTGAATTTGTTGTGTGACCTAAAGTCACATAACCTTTGTGCTTTCATTTTCTCATTTGTACCGACTCACAAGTATATATGTAAATGTAAAATTAAAAAAAAGAAAGCCTTTTAAAAATGTCGTACAAATGTAAGTTGGTTTTATTATTATACAGAATGATCCAGGGTTAAAACCAGAAATGCCTTAAAAAATTTTTCTTATATAAAATAGTTTCAATCTTTAATGACCAGAAATATTAGTCATGGTGAATATTTTTATATAGTGGTTAGTCTGGGAACTTCTTTCGTGAAAAGATTAAAAGTTAGAATTAAAATCATGAATCCTTTATTACTTGTGCAACATATAGTTATTTGACTTTTAAAAATCTGAAGGCTTTAAACAATCTTCTGTGATTAATTTTAAAACACTATTTAAATACCCTACTGAGTACAACTTAACAACATTTTTGCTTTGTCTTTCATAGAATCTGTAATGATGCATAACTATTTTTCAACTCATTTAAATTTTTCTGGGATTTGGTGCTATCATGAGAGTTAGGCATTTTATCTTTCAAGATCCTGAAAATGACTTTCAAAGAATTGGTCATCTGAGAATGGTACATTAAACTTCAGAGAATACAAATTTGATTACATTTGGGACTAACTAAATAAAACAAAACAAAATATGAGACCCCCAAAAAGACCCAGAGCAGCAGAAATACTAAAAAGCTGTGAATCAGCAAAATCCTTACCTTCCTCCTTTTTACTCTCCAAGAGTCAGCAGCACCAGCCTCATTTAAAAGAGCCAACAGACAAAACCTTTGATAGAGTGGGATCTCCATCTGCTTGGAAAGCAGAGGGATCTCTGGAGTTTTCAATACAGTGATATATAGATAAGGTGTTCCACATTTTCCCTACAGTTTTTTGAAAAAAACTGTACTTCTGAATTACTTAACAGGGTTGTTGGGTTGAGGATTAACTCCTGAATTGCTGTTGAGAAAGATGTCCCCATCAGCTTTCAAAAGATCTGTGCCTCTGAAAAGAGTTGTGTGGCTGAAGGATGAATCATCCAGCTGGATCTCTCTGTGGTGATTTTCCCAGACAACTGTATGTAAGGGAGGAGGAAAGGGGGAGGGAGGAAGTGATGAGCAGACGTTGGTCAAGCAGGAGAGAAGGATATTGAGGATTTTATCAAGCCAAAATTAAAAATAGGAGAAACCAGACATATGACTTCAGACTCTTGAATGGAAGAAAATTCTGGCATGAGGAGAGACAGTTTTTCTGGTGTATGCAGAGGGGTATGAAATAGGGAGTGAGTTCTCAGAAGTGACAACTAGAGTCTCCTGCTAAGAGCCGGAGGGAACTGGCAAGACAGCTACTGGCTTCTCTTCTTATTCACATCTGTGAGTTCTGTATTAATCTGCAAATTTGCCTTAAAATAAAGAGCGTTGTTTCTTTAGGCCTATAGGTAAAGGTGCAATCTGCTCTTATATTTCCTGTTCTAAGATTAAGGCATTTCTAACTTTAATACTTTTTTTTTTTTAAATACAGTCTCCTTTTATTTATTTTTTGTATGTGTGTGTGAGGAAGATCAGCCCTGAGCTAACATCTGCCAATCCTCCTCTTTTTGCTGAGGAAGACTGGCCCTGGGCTAACATCCATGCCCATCTTCCTCCACTTTATATGGGACGCCGCCACAGCATGGCCTGACAAGCAGTGCGTCAGTGCGCGCCTGGGATCCGAACCGACGAACCCCGGGCTGCGCAGTGGAGCGCGCACACTTAACTGCTTGCCCCACCCAGCCGGCCCCTAATTTTAGTACTATTTATATCTATAATTAAAATGCTCCATAGTTCTAGTTCTGGCTACACCAGCATAGGCAATGTTACTCATTTTATAATTTATGAGAATGCTGAAAAATTTAGTTCCATTAAGCAAGATCATAAAAATCTGTGGTCTGAAGATATGATGCAGGAAAGTTTTAATGTAATTTGAAGGGAATTAGGTGTGCATCCCTGTTATAGCTAATAGAACATGAGTATCAACAGTTCTTTGCAGGCTATTAGGAACGAACTTGAATATGTCTTACCTTTAGAATTTTGAAACCCAGTTTCATTATTCTACTGACAAATTAACTAAATTACTATGAAGACATTTGATTTTTTTTTTAAGTCAAACTGTTTTACTTATGTCCTTTAGTGGATGGGAGTAATGTTTTCATAGAAATGGTAGAACGAATGTTGGGACGGGGAAATAGAAGTCCAAGATATGCAAAAAAAATTTTTAAAAGAACACTTCTTTCTTCTCAATAAAGGTACAGCTCCACATCCAGAGGCATCACACACTAGGGTTCTCAGAGATTTTATAGATAAGATTACTCAACAAGTCTGTTGATTATTGAAAATGGGGAAATATACCAAAATATTAGAATAGGGAAATGTTGTTCCAATAGGAACAATAAGGAAAAAAAAATGGATCCTTTACAGACCAATGAATATGTATTCAAAGTTGTGCATGAATTGGGAAGGGGTTATGAAAAGGGTAGTTTGTAAGTTCTCATTAGAGAAAGCAATGATCCCTTTAATCTACCATGAGGTCACCAAGAAAAGTCATATAAAACCATTTCTTTCCTCAATGAGGGAGATCAGGGAAATTGTATAGGTACAGACTACCCAGACCACAGTATTTCACTTCTCTTCTCAGCTATCCTGTTGTGGCATTTGACACAATTGATTACTCTTTGATTACTTCTTGAAATACTCTTGCTCTATAATTATATAGAATTTTTCCTACCTCTGACTGCTCCTTACAACCTTTACAGTCTCATTTCCCTATACCTATATAAACTATACTCCAATTGCTAGTATTCCTAAGCATTTGATCCTCTGGATGATTTCACTATGTCTGTTGCTTAAATTCCTACCAGTTAGCTAATGATTCCTAGAGCTAGATCTGAGTCTCAGACTTCTCCACTTGGATTTGCACAAGGAGCTCAAGCTCAACGCATTCAAAATAAACTCAACTCTATCACCCTCCAGCTACTCTCCCTCCTGAGTTTCCTGTCTCTGTGAACTGCGTTGCCCGGCTACCAAAGTCAGAAAACTTGGGCATCATCCTTGACTAATCTCTTGACAGGCTGAATCTGAGAAGACACGTTTTTAGCAGAGATAACCATAATATACTGCACCAGGATTCCCAAAACCCCACTGAAAAAGGCAATCCAGATGTGTAAGTACGCATTTCAGAAAGTATGACTCAGCAGTAGTACACGAAAATCACTTTAGTGCTTTTAGTTGATTTTTAAATTTAATATGCATCGGTAGTTTGATGTGGCTGCTGGAGAAGGTAATACTTCCTTAAGTTGCATCAACAGAAGAAAATCTAGAGTGAGGAACTGATGGGTTCAATCTGCTTCTGATGTCACATTTGAAAAATATTGCAGGAAAGTTGGAGTTACTGTGGAAGAAAGCAGCCATGCTCACTCACCATGCAAGAAATGGCAGCAATATTTTACAGGGTATTAAAGATCAAATGCTCTTCAACAACCCTTTTAAATCTCATTTTCTATTAATGCATTACTTTTCAGATTAAAAATAATTACATTTCATGGAAATTCATTTGCATTTTAGATTTAAAAAGTAATCATTTTGAATTTACTCATTGGTATACTTACGGGGTCCAAGTTGTGAGTTCATTTGTTTCCTGATTTTGGATCCGTGGAAGGACCTCTATATGCACTACTGAAAGGGAGACAATTACATTCATGACCTTCTCCTCTTAACCTAGTTTCCCTGGAGAGGAAGATGGGTTGAGGAGGGGATCTAATCAATATAGACCACTTCTATGTTACCTCGTTTAAGGAGAAACAGCACAGTAAATGGAAGGGCATTGGGTTTAGAAATGGATAGTCCTGGTTCGCTTGCTTTTTATCCTTTTCTGAGTCTTAGTTTCCTTATCTGTAAGATAAGGGCTCCAGTACACACCTCAAGGGCCATTAGGCTTCAATGAGAAGACATACCTGAAAGGGCCTGAAATATAGTTGGCATTTAACAAACACTGTCTTCTTTGCTTAACAGTCACAAAAATACTGTGAGGGGTGAGCAATAGGAAGCTGGGAACCTGGGTTAAGATGGGTCAGGGTTTGTCTTTGGTGCTTTGCCTTCTTCTATGTTCCTTCTCCTCATGCTTTCCTTCCACTCAGCCTCTATTTGTACACACCTCTACTATTTCTATTATAAGTAGGGCAACTGTTTGACCGTAAGGTTGATTGTGAAATTAAAAGACAAGAAAAGTTGTGATGAGGTGGGGGTGAGACAGGGGCATAGGAAAAGGAAGCAGAGGGAAGAATTTCAATTTGATTCAATGGATAAGAAGAATCTGTTGTAGGTTAGTTAGGATGGGATAAATGTAAAGAAAATGACATTTGGGAGGGTTAAATATAGGAATAGCAAACAAGATTGACTGGGGCAGAGGGAGAGATACCAGACAGGGAGAGCCAATAGACGGCTGCTAGGATGGTATAGGCAAGGGATGACAACAGGCTGACTGAAGGACATGGCTGTGGAAATGAAGATTGGGGGACGTGGCAAATAGGATAATCTCCCACTGAGAGGGAGATAGAAAGGTGAAGTGAATTATTATTTCAGACATTGCTTCTAACACACCTGACAGACTCGGACATGAATGAGGCAGCCTCCTGCAAACATTGTCTGGTCTCTTCTGTTTCCTCTTGCTACCCTGCATTCTTTCAGTTTTATCGGTTGTGCCCTACTTGAAGGCTTCTGGGGAAGGCAAAGGAGGAAGAAGTGGCTCCTTTTCCCCCCATTGCCAATTTCAATGGATCACCCCATGTGTCACCAGTCAGCCTGACCCCATTCTTTCCAGCATATGGAGTGGCAAATAGACCAATCAGCCAATATAGGTCAGGTTGTATTCTGTCTGGCTTGGGGGAAAAGTTGCATTGTCCCTGGTACCCAGGAGCTAAGGTCTGATTAATGGCTTCTATATTCAGTGCAGGCCCACGGGGGATGAAAAGGATTTGAAGGGCAGGAAGTCCAAAGTGAATTTTGGCCTTGGGATATAGTAAACTTTATTACTCATCACTCCATTTTTTAATTTTGGGAATTATTTTTATTTTCCTGTCTTTAATTTTATTGTTGTTTTACATGGAATGGAGATACATATACAGACAGAAAATCAGCATCATGACAAAATATTTAAATAGCCTCTTTGAAAGCCCATTTATCACAAAGCAGAATCTAAAATGAGTGAAAAAAGTAGGAGGAAATACTTCCACTAGCATTTATATTTGAAAAAATTATCTTTCTGTTTCCAAAAGGCTAAACATGTTATGTTTCACACATAGGCAGACACCTCATTTTGGGCAGCACTTATCACATAGCCACCATAGCCACTGGGGCAGAACTCATTTTTAATGATGAGTTCCATAAATGCAGTTAAGCATTAACCTAGATAGATTAATCTAGGTTAATAGATTTGAATGAAGCTACTTCTTTTTTTTCCATTGTGATTTCATGAGTTCTCTCAGCCACGAAGGGAGGAGTTTCTGTTTCCTGTCTCCTCTAGGGTGCTCTGATATACTCATAAAATAGAGTTCCCAGCTTTCTGAGAACAAAAATACCAAATAGGCATGTTTAGGCTTTCACTGAACACCTCATTGTAGGATAAGGATTTATATATAGAAGATAGTCAACAAACTTAACCCTTCCCCTCAACAAGCCAAACGGGGAAATAGCCAAAGACCACTGTTAAATATACAACAATATAAATAGATATATTGTGAAAGGAATACAAGTTGCCGAGAAGATGACAAATCTGAGATCAATTCCTTCAGTTCTAGCTTTGAGATATGACTTGCTATGTTATCTTTCATTTTAATTCACATTGTTGCTGTTCCAGTGAAGGCCAGGCAGAAAAGTCTGAATCCATTATTTTAGGCAAGGAGCTTCAGATTAAAAGTGACAGAAGGTAATTCAAACTAGCGCAAGCAAATGTAAGGAAGATTATTACAAGGAACCAAGGTCAAAGATACATCCTGGCCTTATGAGGGTTGGGAACCAAGAATGAACATGCTATTAGGAATCAAGGAAGTCTCCCTTGTGCTCGCTCTCGGGCCACTTTCTCTCTTCGAGCCATCTTCTTATGTCTCGTGGGCTCTTTTTTAATTCTGTCTTTGTGCTTGTTTCATGTTCTTTTTGCAGACTTACGTTTTCTCCATCTTCCTGCATAAAATAGCCAACCTACTGCTTCCAGGCTAGCATATCCCCAGTTTAAGCAATCAATAGGAACAAATATCTATGAACATCAATTTCAAATACTCAGGATAGAGGAATTTATTGCTATACCCTGGGTCATGTGTCCACCCTTGATCAATTGCTATGGTCAGGAATGGGGGAGAACAGAGTCACATAGTTAAAACTGCAAAGATTCTCCCTCCCCTATGTGGAAGGGTAGTTCTTAGAGTAGAGAGGTTGACATCCCCAGAGATTCCTGCTACAAAAAAATTGCGATGAGAGTTTCATTTTGGTCACTCAGCAGGCTGATGACACAATGAAAATGGTGTTGGAAAAACGGAATGTTGAAGTGGCTAAAGGTGGCCTTTTTGGTCATGTTGTTCTTGTTTAAAAAGTTTCAAATTTAAAAAACATTAAAAACACAAAAGAAAATGTAAAATCACATAAAATTCCACCATTTTTGGAAAGGCATAAAACAAATGAGTCACTTCTACCCCTTTAATACATCCCTTCTGCAAACACACCTACACACACACTGCTGTGTATACATTACACAGAATGTTGGGTAGTAGTTTTATGCATAAACTTCCATACTGTTTTCTAGGTGAGGGTGCCTTCTACAGGGCATATTTACTGGTTTTGCCCTTTTTCTCCCTTATTCACATCCATCCTTCATGCTTTACTGCATGTTCAAAATGAGTCCAACTACACAGGCATTTAGGAAGAAATCCATATTATGGAGGGATTAGGGAAGAGGCAAGAGCCTTGAATGAATGTGAAGTATGCTCTGAAGAAGGTGAATAACCCTGACCATTAAAAGCTTGGGAAGATAATACCTCTCCCATTGCTTGTGCCCACTTTTGTCAGGATACCCACTGCTGTGGATCTTATAAAAGGACAATTTGCCTGCAAATTTATAGAGCCTTATATTAAGACAAGATTAATTTTTTGATTGGCTTAGATTTTTTGCTAGAAATTTTGACTGGCTGTGACCAGACAATAGGAAAAGGGGAAATGAATTTATGGTATCCGTATGAGAGGTGGAGATAGAGGAAGTTAGGAAGCACTTTTTGTGTGACATCTCGTATTATGGAAATAGTTGGAATCAGATAAACCTAGTTTCAAATCTCTCATCTACCACAAACTAACACTGAACTTTTGGTAGAATTTTGTTTGGAGCTTGGTTTTAACCTCTGTAAAATATGGATAGTAATTTGTTATGAGCAGTGAGTGAGTTAAAGTACCAAAAGAAACTGGAGCAGTCCCTAACACTTAGTAGGTGCTCAAGAACGTGTCACTATTGTTTATACATTGTTTTTACTTGCTATTAATTTATTAGGTTTCTTTAATATTATTATTGTGTTTTAGGCATTGTTATTTGATGTAAAACTTTGGTTAGATTGATGGCAAGGCTTGAGGACTCTTTCTTGAAGTCTTAATCTTGGAAAGACTGCCCTTCTTCCCATTAGCCAAAATGAGGAGAGACATTTCAAATCTCCCATGGAATAGTAGAATATCAGAGCTGGGAGGACATTTAAAGATCATCCATTCCAATCTGCTTATTGTACAGAGATGGTGGTGAGGTCAAGAAAAGGAAATTGACCTGTCCAAGTGCACAGAAGTATTAGATTAACTCCTTTTTGAAGCACTCCTTTCTCTGGATTTCTATAACACCACACTCACCTGGCTCTCCTCCTAGCTCCTTCTCAGTATCTTTTGCAGGTTTATTTTCCTCTTCTCATCCCTTAAATGCTGATGTTTCCCAGGATTCTGACCCATATTCTTCTCTTCTCAATCTACACACCATTCTTTGCTAATCTTAACTACTCTTATGGCTTAAATTACTATCCTTCTGCTGATGACTTCCAAATCTACATTTTAAGTTGTGAACTTTTCCCTTACATCCAAACATCTACTCAACATCTCTATTTCAGTGTCCCACGGATACCTGAATATCAACATGTTCAATACCGAACTCACCATCCCACCAAGAAGCTGCTGTTCTTTCTCTGTATCCTATTTCAGTATGTGTTCACCACATACTGAACCCAGCTGACCAAATCGGAAACCTGGGAATCATTCTCGACCCCTTCTTCCTTACTCCCCCCCAAACATCCAATTTATTAGCAAGATCTGTGAGGAATAGTCCAGGTTATTACCATTTCTTGCCTGTACCATTGTAATCAGCTACTAATTGCTCTCCTGGCATACAATATTAGACCTTTCCCCCATACATTGTCTATACTCTAGCTAGAGTGATATCTTCAAATATACAAAAATAATTGTCACTTATCTGCTTAAAATCATTCAGTAACACCCTGTTTCTCTCTGGATAAACCTTCAACTCCTTAAATTGCTTTGCAAAGGCCTGCACCATCTACTCGTACTTACTTTGCCAGCTTTTCCCTTCCCCACTCCATTCCATGCATTCTATGCTTTATTCAAACTCTATTACTTTTTATTTCCCTAGCACAAGACACAGTGTCTGGTGTATATTAGGTTTCCAATAAATGCTTCTTGACTAAATTAAGGAACCATGTGTAATGTATAGGTATCCTACTACTCAGTTTGAAGCATTTTTTTGCTATATTATCTTGCTAGTTATGCAAGGAAGACTTAAGATTTTGTATATTTTTCCTTTTTTACTTTCCCTGTGTCCACTTGGCTGCTTCCTGATTAGCATACTTCAAGACCAAAACAGTTCTCTACCTTCGGGTCTTCAGTTCAAGGCTCATTAGTCTGTATTTATCAGCTCTATTCAAACAACAGTGAAGGATTAGCCCAGAAACAAGTAATGAAACAAGCTCATCTCTTTGATCGAATTGTATTATTATATATTATTTTCTATGTCTTGTGATTTAGTATTATGTGAACACTGTGCTTTGGGAACAGAAATAAGATCATTCTGATTTGAACAAGTCCGTGACTTAAATTGCCCCAGCCCATTTGTTATCCTGAGAGAATATTGGTGAAAGCTGTCTTCCGAATTTGAGTTCAGAGATTTCTGCACCCAGTAACCAACTTCTATTACATTTTCTTTTGAGACTTCCCACTAAGAAGGTCTGCGAGACTTAATGACTTCTTTGCTTCTATTATAGGAGTTTGATGATCTTGCAAATTATTGACTAATTGCATGTTATTAACCATTTTTTTACAGATTGAAAATGTAAAATGAGAATGAGTTTTAAAAGACACTTCTGTTTTCTTGCCTGCACAACCCATGACCATGACTAGCTATCACGAACGCGCATGACAATGCAGGCTGCCTGCTGCAATGCGCTTGGCTCTGTCTCCTTCTTTTCCCCACCCAACCTTCTCCCTCCTTCCATTTTTATACAGCACTTTCACCTCTGCAACATAACTTCCTGCTGCCTTGCCTTTTCTCCTTGCTGCTGCTTCTCAATATGATGAATGGTGTGTGTATGTGTGTGTGTGTGTTGGGGGAGAGGGAAAGCAGTGAGAAAAAACAATGTCTTCAACCTATAGAAATTTGCAAGCTAAAACAGAATACAGTTTTTCCTCATTCTTGCATACAAAGAGGACATAAAATCCAGCATTGTCAGAGTCATGAGGCAGCTTAGAAAACATTTGGATTCTCACATGGGGTAATTGAGGCTCAGAAATGTGAAGTGACTTGCATAAACCAGAGCTCAAACGTGCCGCAGTTTTCCATACAGAGGGCACATATACAACAAATGCATTATGTTAATGTGGTGAATGCATCTTTTAGGTCAAGGGACTTTTTCAAGAATGAGGGTGAGATGAATACATGATTAGAGACCATGTAAATAGTTAGGAGAGCTCCATTCAAAGCTTGGGTTGATGGTGGGGAGTGCAGTAAGATTCCTCTCAGGGTTGCCTTACACTTGCTTTGATACTGTCATGAGCTCTGCCGCAAATGGCAACCATCACACTGGGAATTTCCCAGAGAGGACCTTCAACTTTATAGAAGATGCTACATGTATCCAAACAACGAAGGAATAAATGTTTTAGTAGGATGACTCTACATCCCGATTTGCCTAGGACCGTCCTAATTTATACCTGTTGTCTAAGCATCCCATCTGGTTAGTCCACTCTTTCACTATCAATAAGTCTGATTTGAACAAAAAAATTATATGATCACCCTATTTATAATCCACAATGGGATGAGCAACAGAATCCTCAACTTAGTTTCAATTCCTTTAATGCTCCGGAACAGGTTGCACTTCTAATTAGTGTTCCAAGTGCCAAGAAACAATTTATTATTAGTTCTCATAATCATAATGCACTTTATGCATATATAATCCCTTCATTGGAGGCTCTCAGAGTGCTTTACGAAGCCTCACATTTTTGTAACATTTGTGATATTACTCCCAAAGTACCAATGACATCTGTAGCAGAGAGGTTAAATGATGTGTGCAAGGTCACACATCAATTTAGATGATAGCAAACTTGGAAACATGGGCATTATAATTACTTCACATTGTAATAGCCCTTCTCTTTGCAGAGTTGTTTCTTACAACTGTATGATCTGGGTCAGTTTTATTTTAAATGGAATATATTTTAAAACAGAACCAGATAAGAGAAGTCTAACAAGTATTGGCAAACATACTCTGTAAAAATAATTATAGTCTTCAGACTGAGATACAGTCTCTTTTGGGAAGAGATTAATAGTTCTTTGAAGCCCCTAGCTAACACCATTCTTCTGAGGGCCCCCCAGACAACATGCTGCCTCCTACTCCACACATGACCTCCCTTGCTTTACCTAGATAAAATAGATCATCAAGTGGAAGTAGATTCAACTTCTTTCTTACATGGATACACTTTTATGCATCCTAGTCCATTCTTATCTCCTGGACAACTACAACTTATCTTTAAAGACTCAGCCATGGAAACCATTCAATTACTCCAGTCTAATTTGGGTGCCTCTACTCCATATTTTCATAGCATGTTTTATCATACTTCCATCATTGTCCTCATCTCTACAAGCTCCTTGAGGACAGGAGGGTGTCTTGGGTGTCTTTCTCATCTCTGTATCTCCAAAGCTTTATACAGTTTCTAGCATACAGCAGATGTCTGATAAATTATTGTTGAATGAATTAAAAAGACATTATTTTATATTGCAAATAAAATGTAATACTTTATGGACTTCAGCCACTTGAGTTGTACTTTTTATTTTTAATTCATACTATTGCAATATACTTATTTGTAAAAGCTTAAAATGTGCTTATTAACCTATAAGCTGTGCATTTTTTATGCTTATATGAACATTAGATCATTTATTTAGAAAAGAAATCTGATAAGTTTACCTGACCTCAAAGTTTGTCACACACACGGCCAATTTTAAATTCAAGCTACTTGTTTCAAAAAACTTAGCAATTATTTGCCAAGATTTCCCACAATATTTTTCTTTAAATCAAGGTAATGAGATGAGAAATTTTGCTTCAATTCGAAATAACATGACTGAGTTCTCATTTGAAAAGTTTAAAAACGATTTTAGCTTTAGTCTATATAGACTTTCACAGAGTAACTAATTAGAACAAAGCTATTTGCTATATGAGAAAGAAAGGCGTAGTGAAGGAGTAAAATATTGGAAATTAAATGTTTCAGGTTTTGTCATAAATTGATTGGATCAAAGTTCTTCAGATCGCAGCTTTCTAGATATGAACTAATGAACACTTCATTGGCTTTAGGTACTTTTAACATTTATGTACTTAGTCCACTTCGTGTCACTTTAAAAATTAGATTTAAACTCAAATCTCTGGAAGAAGATCAAAATCAAAATTGTGGGGGTACTTATTAGCTACAGGGCCAGTAGACTTAAAGACACATATCTTGAATCCTTTGTTAAGACTTCTTTCTACCATAGGATTTTGGCTGCCATTTTATGGCTGTTTATCAGTCTTGCTATAATGATGATCACAGTGCAGCAGTTTCAGTGTGCAGCCACTCTGTGACATAAACTAGAGTCTGATATCATTGCTGAGACCCACTATAGTACATATATATATGCTCCAGAATGCAACAGAATACTTCAGATCATAAAACATAGTCTTAAGGAATTAAAGTCAATTTGGAAAATAAGTGAACTGACTATAGTGACTAGAAATTTGGGGAAAAAATTTCAAAGAGCCTGGATTAATTTGGGTTTTTGCAGAAGCCCATGAGTTACTACAGGGAAAAAAAACCCATGAAATTTCAGAAATTGATTACAGTCATGGTATGATCTCATTTGAAAGTGGAAATTAAATTTCAAGAAGTATTTTATGAATCATTCTGATATGTGACCTTAAGAACCCTTCTAGGGCAAGAGAAAGCAAGAATCCTCTCCCATACTACAACTTGGTCTTGGTAAACCACTAATTCACAATATTGTTATTAATTATCTCTAGGCAGAAATAAATTTGTCTAATTATAATGAAATCTAATCTTATTAGAAAAGGATCATTTGCAAAGTGTGATGTCATGAAGCTCAGCTCAGGCAAAGATTTAACCTATTTAAACTGAGCAAAAGCTTTAAATAAATTAATATGTATATAAATCCTATTAATGTGTATTTGTTATCAAACACATGGAAAATGAAGATGTTATTGTTAAGAATAGTGAAGAGTCTGAGATTTTACCCTACTTGCAAGCTAACAAGTTACCCAGCTACAATTTCACTGATGCTGACAGAAGACATGAGACTGCTGGGTCAGAGACAAAAGACATTATTACTCACAGCACCGCAAGAAGCATGAGCATCAAGTTCACTTCAGTTCTCCTTGCCCTCCCCCTAAGCACCACAGGAGTAACACAGGGTGGCCCACATAGTGGGTTTACATCACATCTGAGGAACCCCAAGCTTAGGAAGCCCTAATCATTTATAATTGGCTGCCAACAAACCTGCTCCAACTTGCTCTAGAGGAAGACATTATCTTTGTGACACTGGACAGTAAACAAACTTGCCCTTTGCTCTGGAGGGAAACGGTTTCTATCTTGCAAAGATATTTGCTATACAAACATCTTTGAAAGGATATTCCAGAACAAAGGCTATCAGTTCCTCTGTTCACAAAATGTACGGAAATGCAATAGACCCATGGAGAATTGTCTCCCAGCAGTCATTTATTAATCATATTTATTTCAAATTGCTATTTTAAAACCTGAAACTGTAGTACAGATAACTTGGTTCTTATCAGATCTCACCACCTAAGTTTTTTTTTTTTTTTTGAAGTATAAGGGCCCCTGTTGCCTTAGACAAGCGGTTTGTCAGTCACACTTTACATGATGGGTCCCTAGAATATTTAAATACTTAGATTGCCTTTGGAGGTCATATAATTCTCCTGAAAGCACAATATGGCTAATGGCTTATATTAGTGGCTCTGCATGGGCCATTCACTTTCATTCCAATGCAGCTGTACCACAGTTTCACTGAATGATTTTTAAACCCTTAGCCAAATTGCTTCTTTCAAAGGTTATGTTTACACAACAGCTGACATTTTGAGAAGACAAAAATTTGGAGATATGGGTGGAGATGTTAGTTTCTTGATATAGAAATCCATTTGCCTAATGCAGATTTGACAGCTTTCTTTTAAAAGGCTTTGTTCTGGGGATCAAAGGTAGTTTTTGATACAAAAGTCTTTTGATGGGTTGTCAGGGATTTCTATTTGCCTTTGGCCACGTGGTCAGCATGCCTTATATCTATTTAGAGGACACAGAAGCACACCTTATTATCGATCATGCAGTGATTTCCATGTGCTATTTTCTCTCTTGCCTTGTGACTAGCACATGCTCTTTTTCCTTCTTCCTGGAACTTTCAAGCCCCTCTTCACTCCCTTTCCTTGACTACCTTGAATTTATCCTACTGGTTTCAATTTTAGAGGTGACTTCCTCTGTGAAGCCTATTCTATTCCTCCAAATCTGGAATAAGTTTCCTTCCTAATAATATCATAGACCATCATGTTTACCTATATAATAGCATTTATCCTGTTCTCATATACGTTTTTACTTACTTGTCTAAATTTCCTGTTGGTCTTTGAGCTCCTTGAGAGCAGGGTGTATAACCATCTTATTTCTGTACCCAGAGTAACTAGCATAGTGCCAGACACAGAGTAGATAATGAATAGATCGCTGTTGAATTGAATTGAAAAAAAATTATGAAGATCAATTTAGATAATGTATACACTTGGAGAGCTTGTTCAACAATTCTAGTAGATGTTCAAAAAAGTTTCCTTCAATTGAATTAAATTGATGTGATTATGATCAATTTAAATAATCTATGTAAGGTATCTAGATCAGTGGCTTAACATGCAGCATAATTTTAATACTTTTGTGGGGCCCAAGCACCCTAAATTTTAAAAGAATTTTTAAGTAACTTTGCTTTGAAATTATTTGTCTGCAAATAATTCATTTATTTATGATTGACCATGATTTCTCTGCAGTCATTATACATACTTAGAAATTCTTCCTAAATGAAAAGATCTAACCCATAAATTTTTTTCAAATGCAATTAAAATTTTATGAATATTAAATTTAATAATTAACGAAGTTGACTTAATGCTACACTTTGTGGACATTTAATTAAGCATTTAATAATCTCAATTTGCAGATTGTTCTTCTTAATTGGGTGCCAAGAGTTTTTATTTTTAATGCTGCAAACAAATTTTGGGAGTCCTTGAAGAGCTAGTAGGGCCTGGGCACCTTGCCTATAATGACTGGTAAATGAAATTATCCTATATCTAAAGCACATGGTAAATGTTTATAAATCAGAAGAAGAGAAGGTAATGGAGAAACAAGTTTATGATTTTGACTCTTGGCATTTATGTCTGGAGAAAACGTGATCTCTATTGATCATACTCATAGAAGACCTCTGGAATTAGTTATTTCTATACTGTAAAAGCCTGTATATAATTTACTTAGAGAATTGCCTCAGTTTTTCTTATATATCTGTTTTCTTTTTTTCTAAAGTACTGAATGTTATCTTTACCTATAGCCCAGCCACCCAACTTTATGACTCTATAATTGTGTCTAGTGGAGGGTTGTTCTAATATTGGCAGCCCCCCAAAGAATACATAAGCACTTAATAAATGTGTGCTACATAAAACAATGAATGAATTTTACTGTGAGGTTTTGCTACTCTTGCAATACCTTGAAATATCTAAAGTTGTGCAATTATTTTTAAAGGAAAAAGATACATGATGGTACAAAAAGATGCAGGTATAAAGGACTCTGTGGGTGAATTTTAATTAAAATCACTGGCATGTTATTTTTGGTTGATTTTATAATTCTCTTTTATATAAAATTGAATCATATTCCCACTGAAATTTATTAACAAATGGCACATGTGGAACTCTGGAAATTAATCTTTTATATTTTTATGTGTTTGAAAATTAAACAGGCGAGGGGAAAGGTTAGGCTTTTAAAAATCAATTTCCTCAACATTTTTAATTAGGTCTACAACAGAATTGTCATCTAACTTTTCATTGTAGATGAATTACTAACACTAATATAGTGCAGTCTAATACTGAATTTGCTAGAATATATTTTTGTGACTGAAAACACGGAGCTTTGTGTAAAAATCAAGATGATTCTGTGAAAGATAAAATGCTATCAATATCTATCGTGATTCTTAACTACGAATCTATAAACTAAAGGATTATCTTTTCTTAAGAATTTGAGAGAAAGGTCAGCCATATTTCTGAGGTGATTTGAGTGAAGTTTTCTTGGAAGATTTCTAAGAATACTTCTAAAGCGGGAATCAGTTTAGGAGAGCTAACTCAAGGGCAGATAAATTCCTGCTCCGAAATCCATTGTATTCATTTCATTTTACTTAGTTATAGTACCTGAAATTCCACCAGTTGAGGATTCATTCAGGTTTCCCATAGCTTCTTTTAAAAGAGGAAATGCTTACGAGAGGAAGAAAGACTACCAGGCTTTCACACATTCCAGTAGACATCATCAAAACAATCGCTTCCGCTTTGAATTCAGTTGCGTTAAATGAGAGAATTGACAAGTTTGATTGAATGTGAAACAGAAGTTTATAATTTTAGAGCAGTATGTATGATATAGGGCACAGTATGAGATAGGGCCTATAAGAGTGGAATACTGCAGTGTATATGCGGGAGTGGGGGTGGGGAAAGGTAGTCTGGGACAATACGAAGAACCTACTGCCAGAAGAATAAGTCACTAGCTGGTGATGAGGAAGGAGTACATAGAAGGAAGTGGAAGGATGACAATGGCAGCTTTTGTCTACTTTGAAATTTTTCTTAGTGCTAGCTCCTTCTCTAATTACATAGCCCACCTGTATCAAGGATAGTATCATTACTACGATAGCTCAAGTATGTTAAGGATTAACTAGGCTTTTATGAGTTATATAGCAGATGTTGTGGTCAGCAGCCCAGATCACCTCCTTCTCCCTTTCAGGACTGAAGCATTCATTTCTCCACGTTCTGGTAGTGTTAGCCAGCTGATGGCTCCCAATTGAGTCTCTCTTTGGGATTTGGCCTTTAACAAAGATCATTTCACCCAAATCACTCCCTCTCCCCAAGGCCAGCTTGCATCTAATGACTGGTCAGTGTGAAGGTATAGAAGCCCTACCCTCTTCTCTCAATTCGAAAAGCCATTCCAGCTCCAGAGCTCCCCATGGGATCAGTTGAGGCCTTTGTTGCGACTGCATCACAATTCAACTTCTCTTTCTGTCCCGTCCTGCTTCCCTCACTCCTCCCCCACAGATGTTCATGCCATTCCTAAATAAACTTCCAGCAGCACATTTATGTCTCAAAGTCCATTTCCCAGTGAACCCAACCTTCAGCACTTGATATCAGAACCTAACTAGTTATAATTGTATTTTTATTGGGAAATGAATTTCAACTTTCAAGCAACTTATTAGGTATAGATGATCTTTTGACTTGCAATCTATTTGCTTGTATTTTGGAAAGACATACTCCTGGACTTTAGATATCTTTCGAGAGTATATAAAGCTTTGTATTAACACATTTGATGAACTTGGCCAAATTACTTTGAATGTAAAGCTCTGAAAAATTATCCTTATCTATCCCTAGGCTTAAGTAGCTTCTTTCTTCTATAACCATAGATATCACGTCTTTAGTTAGCTCCATTTCCTTTGCTTTTCTCTAATGAATGTTATATTAAGAGTCATAATTACATTTATGGATCAGTATTACACTGATGCAAGACTTGGAGTTCAACAGACTGTTGTCAACAATTGAATCTTCTTCCCTTCCATTTTTCAATTCTTTCTATGCTTTCTCCTCCACTTCTGCCCCACTGCTCCTCACAAGAATTAAAAAAATAAAAATCATAACTAATATCTGTTCAACCTTGGAATTTTAAAACCTGAGGTCTAAGTATAAGTGTATATTAACATTAGAAAAAGTATAAAAGGAGGGAAAAAGGAAGAAAAACAAATTTTCCAGAGAGACAAATACTACAATCCAATGACTACACCTACTAATTTAATAAAATGTAAGACCATGTACAGCAAAAATGTACATGCAGGGGCCAGACCCGTGGCTTAGTGGTTAAGTGTGCATGCTCCACTACTGGCAGCCCCCGGTTCGGATCCCAGGTGTGCACCGACGCACCGCTTGTCCGGCCATGCTGAGGCGGCGTCCCACATACAGCAACTAGCAGGATGTGCAACTATGACATACAACTATCTACTGGGGCTTTGGGGAGAAAAAGGGAAAAAAAAGGAGGAGGATTGGCAATAGATGTTAGCTCAGGGCCAGTCTTCCTCAGCAAAAAGAGGAAGATTGGCATGGATGTTAGCTCAGGACTGATCTTCCTCACACACACACACAAAAAATGTACATGCAAATTGTTTCATCATTTTGATTCACAGTAGGAATTCTAGAAACTGTAAGGAAGAACAAATATTAAGAGAGCTAGGATGATTTTTTTTTTCTCTTTGCGTTATGAGAAAAATAAATAAATAAAAGGTACCCCATAATTTCTTATATAGGGATATGTGCTTCTCCCGGTTTTTCTATTTCTTATTAAGAAAAGGCAAGGGATGAACTAAATAAGCAAATTGATTTAAACTAATATTAAGTTTCATGTTATTGTACACTCATGTCATCACCTTGTGTCTATTTGTTTTAGAGAGAATTGTACTAATTTGAGGAATTCAGTATGTTGCCAGAGTTAAGCTAATTTCCTTTGGTACACTAGTTTGTTTGGGATTTAATTCCTGTTGGGTAGCCTGAAATGACTACATGTCACAAGATGATAATTTACTGAAATCTGACATGATCTGGCATGCAGAGAATTCATCAGGTTTATTTGTGAGTTTGGAACCATGGTAATCAACAGTCAGGCCAGATGTTTTATGGGCTAAAAAGAGATACCAGGGCAGTGTTGAGTGAGAGTATCTAAGTGAGAACACCCACACCACCTAGGTGTAATGGTGAGTATGGATGCTTCAGTTTCATGTTATTAAGACTGGCACTGAAAAACAAAAAAACCCCTACTCAAATCTTTCATCTGTAATACAGCACAGAGGAATAATTTCAGTCTGAACTCTGGATGCAGTGTAAAGAAGGATAGATATGCTGTGGCATTAACTCAAATGAATGGTAGTTTAAGTAGGGCAGAGCAACATAAAGGCAGGAATATATGCATATTCAAATTACCCATCTGCACCATCTACTTATACTGGAGGCATTTCAGCATGCTTATTACCCAGGAACATTTTAATGAGGTGCTCACTCTCAGTACCTGAGCTAATTTGCTTCTCCCAAAAGACTATTTTTGATAAGATTCTTGAAGAAAAATGAGACAAGCCTGAATATTTCATAGGTATATTTCAGGGGAAAAGCCCTCTCCTCATGGACAATCTCAATGGGTGTAGTTCTGTTACCGGCTAACATGTAAAATTAATGCGTGTGTCAATAAAAAGAGACATTTTAATTAGAAATAAATAATTTAAATAAGATAGATAGGAAAACACATCTTCAAAATATCAGCTTTTATTGTTGGAAGATGTGGAAAAAATGTGAAATGGTGGATAGTAAACGATAAAGGTCTAAGTATAAATAAACATATAAAATCATGTTTTACAATTATTTTACATGTGTAACTATACTTACACATTTTCAGAGCATCCAGTAAACTAATTAAACCATTTTGTTTCTGATTGCATATATTTATATAGAGTCAATAATTTGAAAATTTTACCCCATAGCCTACCACACTGATCTCATCACAGGGAGAAATATGACATTAGTAAGCTGCGAGCTTGAATTTTTGTAACAATTATCAATTCATATATAGTGGAATAATTGTATATACTAAGCATATTATAATATCAAAAAATGAAAAACTTTGGAACCTAAGTATGATTAATGCCTTTGTATGTTAAATTACAACATACAGACTTCTTCTAAGAATATTTATAACTCACATGTGGTGACATATTATTTCCTTGAATGAAAGCTATACCCATTGCATGCAGGATTTTTTCTTTCAAAATTTCCATAGATAAGAAGTATTTTCCTCACATGATCTCAGGTATAATACTAAAGTGTTCTAGACCTCAGTCTCCTCCTTTGTAACATGGAGGATTTGAAAAATATTTCCTTAATCTACTTTCATATTTAAAATGTATATGATTCTTTAATCTTGATATGTTTTCTTTAAAAGAGACAAACATCATATAACTAATGGATATACCCAGTGTTTTATTAAGATGCCATTGTTATTGTGATCCCAGTACTGTTTTGAGAGGCCGCACTCAACAAAAGGGGCCCCAAACCATTTTCCAACTTATATCGAAATTGATTCAGCAAAGAGAATGCTTTTACAGAAGCAGCATTGTTTCTAGCTCCTTTCATCAGACTTCTGCGTGTTATCATGGGACTATATCAAAAAGTGCTCTCTCTGTTGTACTTCATTTATTAGGAAAATTTCATATTTACTGGTGGACTTATCTATCAGAAGAGTGCCCTCTTGTATCCTGTCCAAATTTATAAAGGATGGGCAGTTCAGAGCCATTAGAATCCTTAACTCTGGTCTTTTGCCTTGGTTTGAGAAGCCATGCGCAGACAGCAGGATGTATCTCTGCTTCTCACTTCCTCACATTAGAGATCTAATTCGACCTGTTTTGAGAAAAGTCAGGTGACATCTTTATTGCTTTGGGGAGGTTATATATATATAACTATATATAATTTATGTGGAGTTCTAGAATTGTAAAGAGTGCTAGAAGGGAATTTAAGGATGATTTAGTGGAATTCCCTAATTTCATAGATAGGGACTCTAAGGCTCAGAGATATTAAACAAATTGCTACAAAACCAGTTGTTGGCAAGGCTAGGTTTAGTTTGTCTTTTTCAAGACATGAATGCCAGGTCCTCATGGCTTGAATTTGAATGTATTCTACGAAGTGTTTTGAATAGTTTGTTTTGCTTTCCCTAATTCAGGGGCAACTTATCTACATTGCCAATATACTTATTTCAAGATATGTTAAGAGTTTACCAGCTTTGATCATTACATAGTGCTTCAAATTGAGGCAGCAATGATCCACCACACAACTGTACACACTGCATATTTTTGCACCAGATTATAAAATATATTCTTCATTCATTCATTCATGTATTAAGTGTACTTTATTTTGAGTGTCTATTTTGTACAATAAAAAGGTACATACATTTCAGAAGCAAGGAAATTTTCAGCACTGCGCACCAAATTATAAAGTTTAACTTTAGAGAAAAAAACACAGGACGTTTCCAACCACATCTATTTTTATGCTGTGAACGCTCTTCTTCTTGCACTATGTCATTAAGACCTTTGCACCTTATAGCTGCAAAAGGAGCCTATTGCAAGCAATATTTTACATTTTCTCACAATTCACTTTCCAAAATACACACATATATCATCACTATTGGGCACCACCCCATGCGATAGAGAACACATAGGTGTAAGGGTTCTTGCCCAACACCAAAGAAGGATGGCAAAAGAGGTTGCAGGGTCATCTAGAAAACAAAACAAGATGAAACAAAACAAGCACTAACTCTCGTTCTTTTTTCTTTTTTTCCTGAGGAAGATTCACCCTGAGCTAACATCTGTGCCAGTCTTCCTCTAGTTTGCACGTGGGTCACCACCACAGCATGGCTGACGAGTGGTGTAGGTCTGCGCCTGAGATCCAAACCCAAGAACCCAGGCCACTGAAGCAGAGTGTGCCGAACTTAACCACTAGGCCATGGGGCCAGCCCCTTCTTGTTTTCTTTTAAACAAAGCACTCTGGGAGTTTTTCTAACTACAGAGGGAATTCAAAACATTAAATAGTTTAGCACTACTTTTAAAAAAGTACCTTTTTCAAAACATCTGTCCCTAGGAGGTGAAAAGCTAGTCTGACTCCATATTACCAAGGAATTTCAGAAGACAATTATTCAACTCAGTCACAGGGTGTATCAACGTTGGTGATTTTACAATGCATCTTTACAACAACTTATTCTTCAGGGCTCCCCAAAACTCAAGAATGAGTATAAAAGTAATCAAGCCTAAGGTACAATATTTTTTAATAGTAGAGGAACTATCATTTATTGAATGCCTATGATGTACCAAGCTTCCTGCTGGGTCTTTTCATGTATTATCGTCTATCTTTACAACAAAACCACAAGATTGATATTTTAATTTTATAGTTGAGGAAACTAAGGCTCAGAAAGTAAAGTGATTTCCTATTGGCTACAGTGTTGTAGCTGAGATTTGAAGCCATGTTCATGTCATTCCAAAGTCCATTCTTAGTCCACTGGACAAACCTTGTCCTAAGAGTATACAACTTTTTATATTTTTTCCTTGGTGGGAGAGAATGAGAAAATTTATTCACTATTTCTCAGCCCTCTGAACTTCTCCATGACCTTCAGCATCTAAACCTGTCTTTCATAGTCCATAAGCCATCCTCTCAGGCTGGGAGCCAATTTCTCTGGGCCTAGAAGCTTGAGCTCCCTTCAAGACGCCAGATACTCCCCATCTCTTCACTTACCTCGGATTTAAGTTCCTTTATTATTATGTTTGTTCAACTATTTCCAGTTTGGATAACCTTGAATAAGGTGACCAAAGCAAATTAGAGGGTTGAACATTCCTTCTTTTTTTCCAATCATGCTGTATTCCCCATATATGATTTCCTCCTGCCATCATTGAATGAAGCGCTACAAACAACATTGGCTATTGACCTCAAAGACAGGGACAACTGACAAGCTTTCTGACTCATCAACCATATTCTTTCTTTGGGAATACATTAGAGGTGATCTGGCCATTTCAGGGCATTAGATTCTTTCTCAAAACTTTTAGCACAGATGATGATATTCTTAGCACTAGTGACATAGAGATTCTGGTTTTAAAATAATTCTAATTTATTTTATAGAATTATAGGCAAATTAACCTGTATGTGATACATGATACACTCCTGTATTTTATGAATATTTTTATGAGATTTTATGAGAAGACAACCTGAAATTGATCCGAACCAGCAAGTCCTCTCAAGGTCAATCAGTTCGCCTTTCTGGAAATATAAACGTAAAGCATGTTTAGCATGCTTTAGGCTAAGTTCTAAATAGGTAGTGAGTCTGGCTCTTCTAATTCTCTTCCATCTATCATTGTCCTGCCCCTTGGAGAGTAACTCTTTCCAATACATCGCAATCTGAATTCTCTCATTACATGTTCTCTCAAGTGTTATTATATTTGATTTATTATATTTGATTTCATTACATAAGCCTTTGAAAATTTTCCTTTGGCCAAATATTTTCCTTGAGAATGTTAATTTTCTTCCGCAGTATAAATCAGTTTGAGAATCACCATGTGCTTGAATAAAATAAATAGTACAGCAATCAAAATACCAAAGTTTGTACTTTGGTAAATGAGCAGAAGAAATATTGTCCAGAAATAAAGTAAGAGAGCCATGGTATGAGGATGTTAGATCTTGGAGATCATCTCATCTTGCAGACAAGGAAATTAAGGACAAGAAAGATAAAATGACTCACTTGAGTCACAGGGTAAGTTCATGATTGAGCCACGAAGAGAACGCATGTCCCGTGAAAGCTGTTTATCCTACACTATCACTTATTTTTAACATTCACTGTGTATTTGAATTGCTTGGGGAACTCTTAAAAATGCAAATGTCTGGGTCTCATTCCTAATGATTTTGATTCAATTTGTCCGGGGTGAGAGCAAGGAATCTGCATTTTTAAGCTCCCGCCCCCACTCCCCACCCCACCCCAGGCTATTCTAGTGTGAAGCCAAGAACGAGAACCACCAAAGTGCATCATGGTGCTTCTCTAACATTACAAACGTAAATCACTGACTTTGCAGCTACAATGGAGATGCCTATTCTCCTGAATGAGTCTAATAAGACCTTCTCTTGATTAAGTATGTTGAAGATATTAGGACACAAATGGCATGGTTATAGAAGAATGTTGGGGTGCTGTCCCAGATGCTTAAATGACCAGCCTTTGGTTTAAGATTAAAGGAATTCTGGCTTCCTGAATCTCTGTTCTTTGTACAAAATTATAGGTTGTTCTTTATATTGTTTGCTTCATCACTGACCCTCCCTCTCCTCAGTCTTGCTTCGCTGCCCCTCCTATGTCCTATCATAGCACTCTGTGTTTATATGTATCACGGCAGTTACCATATTGTTTGGAATTATTTTTTTGCCCGTTTCTCCTACTAGACTGTGAGAAACCTGAGGGAAGAAATCAGTTATTCGTGTTTGTATTTCTAGAATTTAGCATGTTTTCTGGGAGAGAGTAAATACTCAATAAATACCTGTTGAATTGAACTGAATTTGGAGTCCTAAAAACACAATTACAATGAGTTTAGCAAAACAGGAGGGAAAGATGTTGCCAATTCAGAATAGTTTAAAGATAATGGGAAAGAGTGCCTTGTGCCCAAAGGACAAAAGTATGGGTGGCTCTTCTATTCTCATAAGGAAAGGATAAGATGTGTATCATGTCCTTGTACCAGTAAATTTACATATGTTATCTCATTACATACTCACAATAATCTTCCAAAGTGATTATTATCACTTCCGATTGATATATAAGGAAATCGATGCTTAAAGAAAGCACTTAACTATCTTAGATAGGTTAAACTAACTTGCCCAAAATCACCCAAGTAATGAATAGAGGTAGATTTCAAACTCAGGTTTTTCTGGCTCTGCAACCCTTACTTTTCTGATTATCCTTAAAACTTCACCTCTTATAAGGTCTGTTTATCATTCATTCTTCCCAGCATAAAATTCCAAGGAAAAAGAAATTCGTTCAAAATCCCCATTATTGACCAGCTTTTCAGCCTGTTTCTTACAATGTTGAATCTCCAGTGCTTTGAATAGGCTGACATATAGTAGATGCTGAAGAAATATTTGTTGGAACAGTAATGAATTAGTAACTAATACTTTACTCTTAACCAATAGCTACATTTACTCCTACTAATGCTTACTCCTGTCTATCGTATCCCCAAATATGTACGAATTTCTTACACATAGATTGTCACTTATGATAGTTAGATATTCAAATAGTTGAAAATCGCATTCTATAAATTATAACCTTGCTCTTCAGAAATTTCTAGTCTTAGACTCTGTTAAGAAACAGGGAGGAGTTATTGAACTCTGAAATAATGCCTCCCTGAAAATAGAATTCTGGTGCCTTACTATAAGGAGCATCAAGGAGATCCTGTCTTCCAAGTGTGAACCATACCATCTGGAGTCCATGTTGCTATGGTTCACCAATATTTTTAGATATTTCTCTATAGACAGACTCAAAAGTCAGGACTGTATCAAAATTGCCTGGCTGACCTCTCCAGGCCCAGCATCAGTTGCTGGGTTAATTCCCATCTGCCTCTCCCACAAGGCTTTTGTCCCAAATTAGTAGTTGATCTTAGCTCTGTTGCAGCTTTGTGACTCCCTTCTCAACTGGCAACTTGTTGCAAAGGACCAAGAACACTTTTTACCCCAGAGAAGTAACCCACCAAGGGCCAGATAAGGTATCAGGCTCTGGTCAAGTGGACTGGAATTCAAGGCTATTACTTTTCTTTGAGAGGAAACTGAATTATGAGCTTCTTGAAAGAAGAGGCATTGTCTTATTTATCATCTCTAAGGAAGCTTCTGTAACCCAGGAGCTACATAGAATTCAGGAATCACCTTGGCACGTCAGATTCTGAATTTGCATAGCAACGGATAGTTGAGGGTCAGTGCAAGAGACAATAGGTAACCTTAACAGTTGTGGCAGGACCATGAGAACACAATTTTAAATTCTGACTACATGCCAAGCTCCACAAAATGCACATTGAGAATTGAGGGACAAGCTGCGGTATAGAGCACTATTGGTGTCTGACCTGTCTGTCAATATTAGCTCAGAAACTAAGATGGGATGATCCTGTAGTTATGGTCAATTAGTAGGCAGAACTGTGGGGAGCTGATTCTACCAAGGTTCGAATCAAGAGAAAAGAAGACAGGCATGGACTAAGGTTCTACACTTGTATAAACCTAAGAAAGCTCACAAGTATAAGGGCCTTTCTCCTTGCCTGTTGCCTCTTTGGGAAGCTAAGTCCAAGGGATATTTTCATGTTCATGATAACGGTGTGGGTAAGGAAGGGCAAGATAGCAGTTTGGTTTGGTATTTAAATGAAGAATTCCAGATCTTTTATTTCTTCTCAAATAGAAAAATAAATAAATATATGTGGCATAGGAATTAGAACTTATCTAGGCTGCCTGAAATCTTCTCTGGAATAAGACAGAGAATAATAAACAGATAAAAATATAATTGATCACATTCAAAATCTCTCATAAGAAAGAAAAGGATGAGTGGGATCTTAAAACACAACTTTCATATAGTAGGGATGCTAAAGAAGATTTATAAATTTTTTTTATCTGACTATAGAAATAAATCTTTGGCAAATAAAGATCTTTTAATTTTAAAAATAAACTATAAATTCGATAATTTTCACTTAAACTACATTAGTATGACAGGGCAGTACTGGCATAAAGACAGATATATAGATCAATGGAACAAAATTAAGAATCCAGAAATAAACCCATACATTTATGGCCAATTGATTTTCCACAAGGGTACCAAAACATTTCAATGGGGAAAGAACAGTCTCATTACCAAATGGTGCTGAGACAACTGGATATCCACAAGCAAAAGAGTGAAGTTTGACCCTTACCACACCATACACAAAACCTAACTCAAAATGAATTGAAAACCTTAATATAAGGGCTAAAACTATAAAACTCTTAGAAGAAAACATAGGTGTAAACCTTCATCAATGTGCGTTAAGCAGTGGTTTCTTACATATGTCACCAAAATCAAAATCAACCAGAGGAAAAAATAGATAAATGGAACTTCATGAAAATTAAAAACAATTATACTTCAAAGAACACTCAATAAATTGAAAATATAACCCACAGAATGGGAGAAAACATTTGTAAATCACATATCTGATAAGAGTCTAGTATCCAGAATATATGAAGACATTTTACAACTCAATAATAAAAACACAAATAATCCAATTAAAACAAGAGCAAACGACTTGAATAGATATTTCTCCAAAGATGATCTAAAAATGGCCAATAAACACATGAAGGATGCTGAACATCATTAGTGATTAGGGAAGTGCAAATCAAAACCACAATGAAATACCACTGCTCACCCACTAGGATGGCTAGAATCAGAAGGATGGACAACAACATGCATTGGCAAGGATGTGGAGAAATGGGAACCCTCATATACGGCTGGAGGAAATGTAAAATGTGTAATTACTTTAGAAAACAATTAAGCAATTGCTGAAAAAGTTAAACATAGAGTTACCATATGACCCAGCAATTCCATTCCCAAGAAAACTGAAAACATGTTCATACAAAGGCTTTTACACAAATGTTCATAACAGCATTATTCATAATTGTCTGTAAAATGGAAATTACCCAAATGTCCATCAACTGATGGACAAACAAAATGTAGTATATCCATTCAATGGATTATTATTCAGCAATGTCCGTTAGTTGAAGGATAAAAAGATGTGATATTATTTGGCAATGAAAAGGAATTAAATACTGAAATATGCATTGAAAACTGAAAAGAATTAAATATTGATGTATGATCTAACACGGATGGACCTTGAAAACACTATAAGTAAAAACTACGTAAAAGAAGAAAGTCACAAAAGACCATTTATTGTATAAGTCCATTTAGGTGAAATGTCCAGAATAGACAAATGCATAGAAACAGGAAGTAGATTAGTGTTTGGTAGAGGCTGGAAGGAAGGGAGGAATGAAGAGTGACTGCTTATGCATAGAGTTTCTTTTTGGGATGTTTAAAACATTCTGGAACTAGATACTGGTGATTTTTGCACGAGTCTGTGAATGTATAAAAAATACTGAATCATACACTTTCAAAGGTTAAATTTTATGCAATGTGAATTATATCTCAATGAAGATATTATTTAAAAAAAATTGATGGCTCCTGTAAACCTTGCCAGGAAATATAATGCATTCAGAATGGATCCTCAAATTTTTCATAAACATTTCTTTATCCAAAACATTTGCAAGGTGTTTTTTTTCACCCATCTGTTCCAAAGAATATGTATATATATTCCTAACACATTATCATATTACCAAAGGGAAAAAATCTAGCACTCATAGAAACTTAAAAGAAAATGAGAAGCTTTATCTGTGCAAAAACCATGAATGTTTTGTCATGAGCCACAGAAAACCAAACTTGTTCATTTAAGTTCTTGTGTTCCAAGATCCCATTTGTGCTCAGGTGCTTGAGTCTGGTAACATAATTTGCAGTAACAATCACTGGATACTTCTATATCCATTTAGAGGAAACTTTCTATATTTTTAACCTTTTGTCTTGAAATGGAAATTTCAATACTACTTCAATCAGCCGGCTTTATAAAGTTTCAGAGATAAAAGCAGAACGCAAGAGAGAGAAAGAAAAAAATAATTCTTAGAAGTGCAAAGGTCTTTCACTGCTCTGGAGGTGAACAGGGATGCGTGTGTGTGCGTGCGTGCGTGCGTGCGTGCGTGCATACAAAGACAAAGGAGTGAAAGGTGAAGCCGCGGGACTCAGAAAATGGTGATTTAAAAAGAAAACTTGGGAGAGTGGCATATAAATAATGTCAGAGGACCTGAAATATTAATTTCTACCTTTCTGGAGGAACCTGGACTGTTCCCAAAGAGGTTGATGGTTGAGCATCACAGAACAAAGGCATGTTTCAGGAAGTTTCATAAATAACCGTGGCCTATAATTTTTTCTTTCTTATTCTTTAAAACAAAGATGAACGGGACAAAGGACATGTTCTTTTCTTAACAGCTTTATTGAGGAATAATTGACATGTAATAAACTGCAATATTTGTGTTTAAAGCATTCAATGTGGTAAATTTTGCCATGTGTTCACACCTGTAAAACCATCACGATAACCAAGACAGTAGCAAATCAACAAATCCAACATCCCCAGAAATTTTCTTGAGCCCCTTTGTAACCTCTCCTTCTTGTTCCTCCCTAGCCACACCTCTCAACCTCTATAACCCCCCTCCTCCTTACACAGCAACTGCTAATCTGCTTTTTGTCACTGTAGGTTACTTTGTATTTTCTAGAGTTTTATATTAATGGAATGTTACAAAATGTACTCTTTCTTTTCTGGTTTCTTTTACTTAAATTATTTTGAGATTCATATACGTTGCTATGTGTATCTGTAATCCATTCTTTTTATTGCCTATGTCACTATTTGTTTCTTCTTTCACCTATTGATGGACATTTGAGTTGTTTTCAGTTTTGGGCTATTGCAAATAAAGCTGCTATAAACATTTGTGTATGTCTTTGTGTGGGCATATGCTTTCATTTGTTGATTAATTTTTGAAAACATACAAACTATTAATATGGCAATCAGGATTTATTTTGACTCAAATAAGATATTAAAGTTGTGTGCATTTTTTTTTTTTTTTTACTTCAGGGTGACTTTCTTTCCAGTGAAGTTATATAAAACTCTTGTCACAAAATGGCAAAACTGCCGCTTATTTGAATCGCTTCTGTGTAATAATCTGTCAAATCATCAGTACTGCAATTATATAGTTGCCTTGCCAGCAAATGTAAATTAACATTTTTTCCTTAAAATATATATTTTATATTAATGATAGGTATTGCTGAGTTATCAGTGACCTTTTCCCTTTACACTCTTCATTTCCTATTTTTTTTTACCCTGAGTGTGAATAAATTGGAAAAATTTGTTTGAAATTATTTAAATTTTTTTGTATGGAACCACAAAAGACCCTGAATAGACAAAGCAATGTTGAGAAAGAAGAACAAAGTTGGAGACATCACACTCCCTGATTTCAAAATATACTACAAATCTACGGTAATCCAAACAGTGTGATACTGGCATGAAAAACAGACACATAGACCGATGGAACAGAACAGAGAGTCCAGAAATAAATTCATGCATATACAGTAAACTAATCTGTGATGAGGGCATCAAGAATGCACAATGGAGAAAGGACAGTCTCTTCACTAAATAGTGTTGAGAAAACTGGCTATCCACACACAGAAGAATGAAATTGGACCCTTATCTTACACCATATATACAAAAATCAACTCAAAATGAATTGGAGTCTTAAATGTAAGACTTGAAACTTTAAAACTCCTAGAAGAAAACATAATGAAAATGTTCCTTGACATTGATCTAAGCAATAATTGTTAATATGACACTAAAAGTATAGGCAACTATGGCAAAAATAGACAAATGAGACTACATGAAACTAAAAAGCTTCTGCACAGCAAAGGAAACAATCAACAAAATGAAAAGGCAACCTATGTATTGAGAGAATATATTTTCAAACCATGTATCTGATAACAGCTTAATATCCAAAATATATAAGGAACTCATACAACTCAGTAGCAAAAAAAAAAATTATAATAATTAATTAAAAAATGGGCAAAAGACCTGAATAGATATTTTTCCAAAGAAAATCTGCAAATGGCCAACAGGTACATGAAAAGATGCTCAACATCACTCATTATCAGGGAAATGCAGATCAAAACCACAATGAGATATCACCTCACACCTGTTAGAATGGCTATTATCAAAAAGACAAAAGATAAAAAGTGTTGGTGAGAATGTGGATGAGAGGGAACCCTTGTGCACTGTTGGTGGAATGTAAGTTGGTGTAGCCACTATGGAAGAGTATGGAGGTTCCTCAAATAATTAAAAATAAAACTATCGTATGATCCAGCAATCTCTCTTCTGGGTATCTATCCAAAGGAAATAAAATCAGTATCTCAGAGAGCTATCTGTCCTCCCTTGTTCACTGCAGCCTTCTTCAAAATTGCCAAGATACAGAATCAATGTACGTGTCTGTCAACAAATGAATAAAGAAAACATTATATATGTGTGTGTGTATATATGTATATGTACGTATGTATGTAACAGAATATTATTCAGCCACAAAAAAGAAGGAAATCCTGCCATTTGTGACAACATGGCTGGACCTGGAAAACATCAAGCTAAATGAAATAACTCAGAGATAGACAAATAGTGTGTGATCTTGCTTATAGGTGGAATCTGTAAAAGCCAAACTCCAGGAATCAGAGAGTAGAACAATGGTTACCAGGGGTTGGGGGGAAATGGGGAGATGGTTAAAGAGTACCAATTTTCAGTTGTAAGATGAGTAAGTTCTGGGGAGCTAGTGTGCAGCACGGTCACTATAGTTAACAATATTGTATACTTGAAATTTGCTAAGAAAGTAGGTCTGAAGTGTTCTCACCACACAAAAAAGGGTAACTAAGCGAGGTGATGGATGTGTTAATGAACTTGATTGTGGTAATCATTTCACAAAATATATGTATAACAGACCATCACATTGTACACCTCAAATACATACCATTTTTGTTAATTACACCTCAGTAAAGCTAGAGAAAAATAAAATTATTTGATTTTTTTTCTCATTTGACCCTCAAACTAATCACTTTAAAATGTATATTATTATGTAGTGTCATTATTTTAAATCTATTTCCACTTATAATGTAATTGAACATGTAAATTAAAATTAAAAAGTGAGGTAAATTTTTATGAAATTTAAATTGAAAATTTTTTCCTTTGAATTTTTGGGCCAGAATTCTCCAGGTAAGTACTTCGACAAATATCATTAGAAAGTGAATTTGGGAATCCTACCTTCCATGAGAAACACTGTCATATAATATGAATGAATCTGACTGCTGATGAGTTTATCACGGTATATTAGATCAAGATTGGAATGTATTTGATCTTTCAGTGGAAGGGAAAGGGTTTTGAAAAACATTGAAAGATTTTTCTATCACAAACCTCTTGAGGTTCATTTCTCATATCTTTTCTTCCTTTTACCATGACAATAATTTACAAGATATTGTCCCAGTCTAGCCCAAATTAATATATTGTGAGAGCTCTTATGTGCCTTTTCATGATGGTTTGAGTTGTTTGAGACCAAAAGTATCTTCACAATGTTTGCTGAAGAAAGGAAGGGGGGATGGTAAGAATTATGTTGCACACATCCTGCATCTATTAGTGTACATCTTTAAAGAAAGCTCTAAATAGACCACTAATAATACTATTTTATACTTATTGTCTTGTGAGAAACTTTACGTATACTATGCCATACTATGCTATAATCTTCATGAAAATCTCACAGAGTAGGTAATAGTATTGTCTTCTTTTTACAGAGTGCTCTCAATCACGTGACTAGGAAGAGGCAGAGCCGCAGTGGAACCCAAATTGGATGAACTCCATGGGTCATTCTTGAAGGAGGGAGATAATGCTTACTGAACATTTCTTATAGGTTAGAAACAGTGTTAGGTGCATTATAAAATTACTATTTGTCTCAAAATTTAATCATCACCAGACTCCATGAAGTAAGAACCATTATGGCCTCCTTTTTATATTTCCATGTATTTCCACAAAGAAGGCAAAATGCAAAGACATTTAATAATGTACTCAGTTTCATGCACACTGGAAACAAGCAGAAGCCCAGGAAGGGAATCTGGGTTTTCTTACCCCTAGTCCAATGCTCTTTTTTCTATGCCACATCTAATGAACTGTTGGGAGAATTATCTTGAGAAGACACGGACAGCAATCCTCTGTCCTGTGCATTTTGGGAACAAGCAGGGCCTTGGTTCTATGCTTTCTGCCAGAGTAGTAGTAGAATTCTGGAGTTTGAATTTGGGGACTGGGAAGAAACAAAGTTAACTTATGTTTGCGATGCTATGCAAAGCACATTGAAGTGGTCTAAAAGTTTCCTTTATTGGACTGAAGTTGATACAATTCTCTCATTTCTGCTTAAAATCATTATAAGCAGGGAATAAATTCAATGGCTTTGTAACCAAAATCATCTTGAATATTCAGAAGCCAAACACCTTCTTCCTTTTGCCCACAATCTCAGAACAAACTCATGCAGCAGATTAGTAAAATAAAAGAACACAGGTTTTAATCAAAGCTTAATTTTTTCTTTTCATATAATAGGAGATAAAGCAATATTACACTTCATACAAAAGTATACCAGTGCTCAGGGAAATAGACATAAATATGAATCTGAAAAAAATCTATTGGGAAAAGATTAATGTTTAATCAACAATGATATATGTGCATAGAATAGCAACGTTATGATATTTAGACTTTTAGTTATAAAATTAATGTCGGGGATGTAATGTACAGCATGGTGACATTAATAATATTAACATATTGCATTGGCTATGTGAAAGTTGCTATGAGAGCAGATCTTAAAAGTTCTCATTACAAGAAAAAATGTTTTGTAACTATGTATGGTGAGGGATTTTAGCTAGACTTATTGTGGTGATCATTTCACAATATACACAAATATCAAATCATTATGCTGTACACCGGAAACTAATATAATGTTATATGTCAATTATACCTCAATTAAAAAAATCAAGCATTATCACACTACTCAGAAATAACTCACTGTTATTTTTAGTATGTATCCTTTCAGTTTTTCTATGCTTTTTATATACTATTATAAAATAGAGATCTTACTTCACACATAATTTTGCATCTTGGTTTTTCTCTGAATATGATGTTATTGAATTTGCTTCTTTCCTCTTATTCACACTTCAGCCCACAATGATCCAGCTTCCCACCATGCCAATGAAACTGATGAACCAAATAGTCATTTTCTGTCTTCATTTTTCCCAACAACTCAAACTGCGCTGTCTAATATGGCAGCCACAAGCCACATTTGACTATTAAAATTAGATTAAAAGAAATTTAGTTCGTCAGTCACAGTAGCCATATTTCAAGTGGTCAACAGCTACTTGTGGCTAGTGGCTACTGTGTTGGGCAGCACAGATACAGAACATGCTCATCACCACAGAAACTTCATTTGGTCAGTGCTATCTCAGCAGCTTTTGACAAAGTTCTCAATGTCTGCCTCCTCAAGAAGGTTTCCTCTCCCGGCTTCTATGAAAACCCGCTCTCCTGGTTTTCCTCTTACTTTGCTGCTGCCTCTTCTTGGTCTCCTTTCATGCATCCTCTTATTTCCATTATAAAAATGTTAGAGTGTCCTAGAGCTTAATCCATAGATTACCTATTATTATTATCTCTTCTTTTCACTCTGTGCCCTTACCTTAGGTGATCATACCAAGTCCCATGGATTTAAATAACATCTCTAAGCTGGCTACTCCCAACATTATATCTCCAGCCCAACCCCTAACCTTGAACTCTAGACCTGTATATCCAATGGTCTACTGAACATCTTTGTCTCCAACTTACTATGTCCAAAATTGTATTATTTCCAACCCTCCAAAACCTATTCTTCCCTAAGTGTCCCCTAGCTCAGTAAATGGTACCACAATCCACCCAGTTACTCAGTCTAAAATTTGTCATTTTTTTTTGTGTGTGAGGAAGATCAGCCCTGAGCTAACATCCATGCCAATCCTCCTCTTTTTTCCGAGGAAGACTGGCCCTGAGCTAACATCTGTGCCAATCTTCCTCCACCTTACGTGGGACGCCGCCACAGTATGGCCTGACAAGCAGTGAGTCAGTGCGCACCCGGGATCCGAACCCGGGCTGCCAGCAGCGGAGCGTGAGCACTTAACTGCTACGCCACGGGGCTGGCCCCAAGTCATTTTTTATTAATATCTTTCCTCTGACACAAAGAATCCATCTGTTTCTCTTATTTAATAGGGAGGAAATACTTAAAGCATGATGAAACAAAGAGTTTAAAAATAAACAAAGAGAAAATACAAAGAAAGCAGGAGTTGTGATGTTAATATCCCAAAAAAGTCATATAGTAAGTGGTCCAAAAGCAATATTTCATGCTCATAAAACAGACATTGTAGATAGAAAATATGCTTCAGATTATATAAAGGAAACATCGGTGAATGTGCAAGGAGAAACATCAGGGGATGGATTTTTTCTCAGAATTTAACAGACCAAGGTAACCAAAAATGCATAAGAATTTCCTGAATTTAGATAATTCATTTAACTATCTTATTCTAAAATACATAATATTGTACCAGAGAATACACATTCTGTTCAAATATTAAATATCAACATAAAAGGAAATATCTTTAAAAATCTTCTATGTTAACAACAAAAATTATAAAATACCTCAGAATAACTTTGGAAAATGCATACGATCACTGTAAACTACAAAACTTTATTTTGATAAATAAAAGACAAAATCCTTAATAAATAAAAAGATGTGCAACATGATTTGATAGAAGGAGAATTTGACAAATAAATTATAAATGTCATCCCTAAGAGCTAATTTAGTGGTATAACCAAATAAATTTGAAAATAAGAATAATGAAGGGACCTTGCACTATCAGTTTGAAAATATTTATGCATCATAAAACTAAAATAAATCAATGTGCAACTGATACAAGAACAAACAGAAACTGTTTATCTATATAATCTATGTCTATGAACTTTATATATCATAAAGGTGGCATTTCAAATTAGAAAATAGTGATGGGGCAATTGGTTGCCAAGTCATTCCTAATCACAGTATCAAAAGTCGAAAAACATCTACTAGGATAAGACTAAGAGAATTGACTACAATTTTTGTAAAAAAATTTCTATATCTAAAAAAACTCACAAATAATTATAATCAAAATTCAAAGGTAGTGAAACCTGGGTAACATTTGCAATATATGACCAAGTAAGGGTAGATACCCTTACTATGTAGAATTCTAACAAATTAACTAGAAAACTGCAAACACTCAGAAAAATGTTTGAAGGACAAGAACATGGAATCCACAAAAGAGGAAATAAAAAGGTAAACTTATGAAAATAATTTCCATATTATTAGTAATCAAATAAATTTAAACTAAAAGAACTGGTAATATTGTTTCTCTATCAAATTGACACAAATTTCTTTATGATTAACTATTCAGTATTGGCAAGGCATCGAAAATTTTCATACTTTGCTGGTGAGATTGTAACTTACTAGAACCTTTAGGTAAGGAAATTAGATAAAATGTATGAAAAGCCTTTAAAATATTTGACAAATGTGAAAACTTTGACTCAGAAATTCCACTTCTATGAAATTATATTAAGAAGATTAGAAATAGACATACATTCAACGGAAACTAAAGATAACGCTTTCATTTTCTGTACAAAAGGATCATGAATCTATCCAGATCTATCCAGACTTGGTGATTGCCATCCAATAAGGTATCTACATTATACCTGTCCCACTCATTGTCCAGAAGTGTGATGACCCAATCCTCTTTTCAGGTATACCTGGGCTCTTCTCATTTCTGCTTCCACCCACAGACTTTACTTATGGAACTCTCTCAGGATATCTATCACAGGCTTCTTGACAGGCTGTATTCTGGCAAACGCAATTCCTGTATGAAATCAGAAAGAGTGAAGAGGGTGAGATAGAGAATGGCTTTTGCCTTGTCCCAAAATTCAGCTTCCTTGAAGCAGAGAGAAGCCTATCCTGTTCTGACTGGTCCGATCCTTCCATATCAGATCCAGGGTACATATAATGATGAAGAGATAAAGCATTTCCCACCTTTTTACAGGTTAGTATGCTTAATCTAATTGCTGCTGGTAAGTCATCACTTGATTTTTCAAGCCAAGTTTCTGGTAATAGATTGTCAGTTCAAGATTTTGTTTTAGCTTTTAGATTTTTGGGAGTCCTCATAAGTATTTTGGTGGGAGATGGAGAAAGGCTGCATCAGGATTTGCTAGTCAAAAGCCATTATAATTTTAAAATTGTGAGCAACTGTTGATCTTTTTTCCTGACTGTGAAAGCAATCTTTTAATCTCATGGAAGTAGATGTAATGATTATACAATTGTTAGGCATCTTAAATATCTTTTTGGAGAAAATTGAGTATAATTTTTAAATACCTTCATTGAAATATAATTCATATACCATGCAATCCACCCATTTAAACTATACAATTAAATGGTTTGTAGTATATTCACAAAGTTGGGGCAACCATCACCACTATCCAATTCCAGACTGTTTCATCACCCCAAGAAAGAAACCCATACTCATTAACACTCACTCCCTATTTATACCCAATCCCCAACCCAAGCCCTAGGCAACCATTAATCTACCTTCTACCCCTATGGATTTGCCTGTTCTGAACATTTGATATAAACTGAATCACACAATATATGATGTCTTTTGTGTCTTGCTTCTTTCATTTAGCGTAATGTTTTCAAGGCTCATCCCTATAGTAGCATGAATCAGTACGTCATTTCTTTTTACTGCCGAATGACATTCTACTGTATGAACATAAAATATTTATCAGTTGATGCAAATTTGGGTTGTTTCCACTTTTTGGCTTAAAGGAATAATGCTGTTATAAACATTCATGTATTTTTTTAGACATATGTTTTCATTTCTCTTGGGCGTATACCTAGGAGTGAAATTACTGGATCATATGGTAACTCTACGTTTAGCTTTTTGAAAAACTGCCAAACTTTTTCACAGCAGCTTCACCAATTTATATTCCCACCAGCAAAGTAAGAGGGTTCCAATTTCTCCACATCCTCACCCACATTTTTAATTTTCTTTTTCTTTTTCTTTTTTGATTCTAGCTATTCTAGTGTATGTGAAGTGATATCTCATTGTGGTTTTGATTTGCATTTCCCTGATGAATAATGATATTGAGCATCTTTTCGTATGTTTCTTGGCCATTTATATATCTTCTCTGGAGAAATGTCTATTTATGTCAATAGAATATAATTTTTATAATTTACGATATTTATTGCCAAGTAGCCATGGGTGAAAAGGTATCCGGAAAATATTTGGAAAATAAAATGCTTAGTGCATTACATTTTCCTGTTTTTAACACATTCTGCAGGTCTTTGTTTACTGACCAAACCTTATCAGAGACACCATGTGAGATCATTAGGAAATATCGTATTTCTCATCTTACAGTCCTAATTATATTAGTCTGTTGATGTTAAGATCTATTTATGTTATCTAAATTAAATATATAAATTAAAAGCAGGATCAGTTTCCCTATTTTTAGAATTTTGAACTAGAAAGTGTGTTAGATATTATTGTGAATTTAAATTACAAAGTAGTTTAGTAAAGCTGTTTGATTTCCTAAATCAAATTTACTTTTAACCCAAGAGGAGACTGGATCTATATGTAGCAGGATACTTTTTGGTTTGAACAATCCACTATCTTAAAGAAGACAGGGGAATTACTTGAGGCAGACCAACATAATTCAGTCTTATATTTACTCAATGCCCATCTCTATTAGGAAAATACTTTATTTCTACTACTTTCCTATTGTAGCCTGTTCCTTCTCCCTCACTTTATTGCTACTAAGTCTAGAGGTGAGCTTGATTGGGCCATGTGCTCTTACTACCCCCAAGTGGCTTCTAATCAACCTACAGTTGCACCCACTAGTAACAGGGCACTTAACCACATTTAGAAGCAACTCATTTCATATTTGGACAGCTTTGACCTAAAAGGAGATTATTTCCCTACTTCTTCATTTCTTCTGATTTAGCAAGGGAAAGCGAGGACAGGTTATTGAGAGGAAATTCCATTTTGATTGCAAGTGTTTACAGCAAGGCCTATAGCGGATGTGAAATTCTTTCTGCTCTTTCTTACACAGGGCCTTTCAGTGTGCTCTGAGGGCTGTCCAGTTGGCTCCACGGTCTACACTCTCTCCATCTTCAGTTTCTGGTCCCTCCCAGACCCAGTCATTTGCCTTCTCTGCCCATCCACTATCCTTGGCTAATAAGCAAGCAGCCAGTAATAGAAATGCTTGCTTAGAGTGGAGAGGCAGTTTCCCTCCAATATTTTTCCAAGCACCTTTCTAATATTTTTTCTGTCATCCATTTTATGCAATGTGACTTTTTTATAATTAATAAAACTAATTGTATATGCCTTCCCAGAAATTTCTCTGTTGATTACTGGTCTCAAATAAGAAATTTAAAATAGGATTATTTTGGGGGTAAATATTAAAGGAGGTGGAGGGAAGTATCTGAAATCACTTGCTGAATTCTTCCTCTCTAAATATGTGGTTAGTGAATAGATAGTAGAAAATTCAGTGGTTTATTATTCAAACTTATGTGGGTGTGGGTGTGGATGGAACTGTCTATGCTCTTCTCAATTTGCATTGAGTGTAGAGCACATGTACAAATACTTATTAACTGCAAGATTAATCTTTCCTTAGTAATAAAAAAGTTTTAATTACAGCCTGGAGGATGGGGAATCTAGGGTCATGAAAAAATGATTTAAAACAGAAACTTAATTGATATAGAAGTTTGGTGCAGATGTAAACTTCCCCTAGGGTGCCGTTATTATATAAAGACTTCCTGCCTGTTCTCTACCATTACCTGAAGGTGGCGCCCTTTCCACAAACTAATTTCTCAGGCCCCTGAAAGGTAGGCACTCCCATCTTACCAAGGTACATAACACTGAAAATGTCAAAACACTACAGAAAACCACCCTACATCACAGAATACATTAAGCAAGAAAATTCAGATACTTTATGCTCATCTCAAAGATGATAACAAAAAGAGACAATGAGAGAAAAAAGTCTTATCATATAGCAACATAACCAAACCTTTAACAAGAATCAGAAGAACAGATAAACAAAGATGATGATGTCTTAAATATTAACTTTCATGCTTTATCAAAGAGTGAACTAAAATGATTCAAAACTTCTGTATGCTAATAGGACCTGTGAACCAAGAGGAGCTGCCAGAGTACAAAGCATGTTGCTTCAAAAGAACAGCATCTACGGGCTGGCCCAGTGGCGTAGTGGTTAAGTGTGCGTGCTCCGCTTTGGCGGCCTGGGGTTCCCACGTTCGGATCCTGGGCGTGCACCAAAGCACAGCTTGTCAAGCCATGCTTTGGCGGCGTCCCATATAAAGTAGAGGAAGATGGGCACAGGTGTTAGCCCAGGGCCAGTCTTTCTCAGCAAAAAGAGGAGGATTGGCATCGGATGTTAGCTCAGGGCCTATCTTCCTCATACACACACAAAAAAAGAACAGCATCTAAAAGGGGGGTTTTTAAGAAGACATTATCCTAAAATTACTATTGCAGTCCTCTGCTTAGAACGACCCTTTCCAGAGGTTCCACATCTCCTGCAACAGTTCTGAGCAAAGAGATACTTTTAGTGTTTCAGAAACGTATCAGAAATGCCAACTAGCTCATTTGTTCTTGGCTTTGCTCAAATTATGTATTTTATAACCAATGAAAAAATAAAAGAAAATCCAAACTTTATCTACTCTTGGAACCAACCTTGGATATAACATGTGTTTTGTCTACTCTGGCCCACACAGGAACAAAATGTCAGAGGTCACTTTGTAGAGCGGAGAGTAGACATTATAATGTGTTGCATAGAGGCAAACTTGAAAAGCCACCAAAATTGTGACTCAGAATATCAAAAGTTGAGACCAATTTGTTTGGTAATAACAACATGAAAAGGAGTAAGAGTTTTCTGTGGCAAACCTTATATACCTTAGTCACAAATAATTCCCTAATTCCTGTAAGAGCATGCTGTTTTATATCTACCACCACTGTGCAGAATTTCTAGCCCTGAAGGAAATTGGACTTCACAGGCCCATTCTGGTCTTGAAATGAAGGCTGAGGTAAATATAGGCCTGCCTTCATAATGGAAAAAAAAAGCCCTGTTTTGTTTTCATTCCATTCTGTTTACTTATGATTATTTAGTTAGACCAGGGTTGGCAAACTACAGCGTGAGGAAAATCCAACTCACCACCTGTTTATGTAGATAAAGTTTTATTGGAACACAGCCATGCCATTCATTTATGTATTCTCTATGGCTGCCTTTGCACCACAACTACATGGTTTAGTGCTTGTGACAGAGACTGTCTGGCCTAAAAAACTGAAAATATTTTCTTTTTTGCCGACCCCACACTAGATTGTAATATCCATGCCCTGCCCCTCAAGGGGGTAAGTTGCATGGTAGCATGGACTATATTATTCATTACTGTATTTCCTTCCCCTAGCATTGTGTCTGGTACATAATTGATGCTCAATAAATAGTGGTTGAACGAATGAGTAAATGGATGTTATCCTGAGCACATTCAAGCATGTGGTCTTTCTCTCCATGCCCAGATACAAGGAAGACTGACATACTGTGCTGACCCTACATCTTTCGAACACCTGAGTCATGAAGCCTAAACAAGAAGGTTGGAAAGGAATTAAGGCTGGAGAAGTAACTGAAGCAATGGCTTAACATCTCAATCATATTATTTGCATAGTCCATGTATGCAAATCTCTCTTAGATTGTATGATTATGATAATAATAGTCATCATTTCTGAAGTACTTGGTGTGCATCAGGGAATTATGCATTATTTTATATAACATTTGTAGCCCTGTAACATATGCATTATTATTATCATTCCTATTTTACAAATGAGAAATGAAGACTCAAAGGTTAAATAATTTGCTAAAGGGCACAGATATGTGGAAGCAGGATGTAAATCCAGGTAGTTTGATTCCAGAGCCTGGTGTAAAAGAAGGAGAATTAATTGCTTAATAAAAGTGGGTTTTGTTTTGTTTTGTTATGATGGTCAGAGTAGTTGCAGAGATTCTCTGATTTGGTCACAGCTCTGCAAAGAGCCATTCTGACCACAAATGCCAACTTCCCCCCCTCCATCCTTGTGACAAGAAACAAATAAGGAGTATCTCTGTTCTAAGTTCTCCAAAGGGTAAATGCTGGTAGAAGAGAATATTTTAAGGAGGTGGAAATTAATAACAAGAAATGCTTCAGAAACAGTGATAAAGGATGCGGACATTGGATTTGGTCATTTTTGCTAGAGTAGTTTTAATGGAAGGGTAAATTTGATACCTAACAGTGGAAAGTTAAAAGGGAATGAATGTACCAAAATCAGACAAAGATATCACAAGAGAGAGGGAAAAAACCCATAGACCAATATTCCTTATGAATATAGACATAAAAATCCTAAATAAAATTCTAGAAAACCAAATAGTGCAACATGCAAAAAAGGAGAAAACACCACAATCAATTAGGACTTATCCCAGTAATACAAGATTGATTAAACATACACAAATCAATCAATGCAATACACTATATTAATCAATATTCTCAATAGATGCAGAAGAAGCGTTTAACAAAATTCAACAACCTTTCATCATAAAAACACTCAACAAACTAGGAAAAAAGGTAACTTTTTCAACTTGATAGAGGGCATCTATGAAAAACCCAGAGCTAACATCACAGTTAATGGTAAAAGACTGAAAGCTTTCCCCCTAAGAACAGGAACAAGAAAAGGATGTCCATTCTTCCCACTTCTATTCAACATTGTACTGGAGGTTCTAGCCAGAGCATTAGGAAAGAAAAAGAACTGAAAAGTATCCAAATTGGAAAGAAGGAAGTAAAACTATCTCTATTCACAGATAACATGACTTTGTACACAAAAAAAACCCATAAGAAATCCACAAAAAGTATTAGAACTAAGTTCAGCATGGTATCAGGATACAAAATCAATATACACGAATAAATTGTACAACTGTATACAATAGTATTGTATTGTATTGTATACAATTATATGATATTCCAATGCAATTCCTGTACAATGAGCAATCTGAAAATCAAATTAAGAAAACAATTCCATTGAAAATTATCAAAAAGTATAAAATACTTAGGAAGAAATTTAACCAAGGAGGTGTAAGACTTATGCAGTAAAAACTACAAAAACATCATTGGCATAATTTAAAGACATATGTAAATGTAAAGACAGCCTGTGTTCATAGACTGGAAGACTAATATTGTTAAAATGACAATACTCTCAAAATTTATCTACAGAGTCACAGAAAATCCTACCAAAATCTCAGCTGTCTTTTTTTTGTGTGTATGAGGAAGATCAGCCCTGAGCTAACATCCATGCCAATCTTCCTCTTTTTGCTGAGGAAGACCGGCTCTGAGCTAACATCTATTGCCAATCCTCCTCCTTTTTTTTTTCCCCCCAAAGCCCCAGTAGATAGTTGCATGTCATAGTTGCACATCCTTCTAGTTGCTGTATGTGGGATGCGGCCTCAGCGTGGCGAGAGAAGCGGTGCATTGGTGCGCGCCCGGGATCCGAACCCAGGCCGCCAGTAGTGGAGCGCGCACACTTAAGAACTAAGCCATGGGGCCAGCCCTCAGCTGCTTTTTTTTGCAGAAATAGACAAGATAATCCTAAAGGTCATATGGAAATATGAATAGCCAAAATAATTTTGAAAAAGAACCAAGTTTGAGGACTCACATTTCCCATCATCAAAATTTAAGCTCCTATAACCAAGATTGTTTGGTACTGGCATAAGGAGATATATATATATACATACACTTTCAGTTTTATTGAATTCGTATGTATGGGATGGAATTGAAAGTATAGAGATAAACCTATACATTTATGATCAATTGATTTTCAACAAGGATACCAAGAATTCAATAGGGACAGAATAGTCTTTTCAACAAATGATTCTGGGACAACTGGATATCCACACGCAAAAGGATGAATTTGGAATCCTACCACACAATATACAAAATTTGACTCAAATTGCATCAAAGATCTAAATGTAAGAGTTAAAACTACAAAACTCTTAAAGGAAAACACAAGTGTAATGACCTTGGATTGGGCATGACCTTGGATTAGGCAATATTTTTTTAGATATGACACCAAAGCACAAAAAAAAAAGAAGAAACCAGATAAATTGGAATTCATTAAAATTAAAACTTTTATATATCAAAAGACACTATTAAAAAAGTGAAAAGACAACGCACGGAACGGGAGAAAATATTTGCAAATCATATATCTGATAAAGATCTAGTATCCAGAGTATTTAAAGAACTTTTACAGCTCAATAATAAAAACACAAATAATCCAATTTAAAAATGGGCGTAGGATTTAAATAGATGTTTCTTCAAAGCAGATATACAAATAACCAATAAGCACATGAAAAGATGCTCAATATCATTAGTCATCAGGGAAGTGCACATCGAAACCACAATGGGATACACTTCACGCCTACCGGGTGTGTCTGTCAAAATGACAGATAATAACAAACCTTGACAAGGATGTGGAGAAATTGGATTGGAACTCTCATACATAGCTGGTACGAATGTAAAAATGTGCAGACAACTTGGAAAACAATTTCGCAGTTACTCAAATTTTAATTATAGTTACCATATGACACAGCAATTCCATTCCTAGGTATATACTCAAGAGAATTGAAAACATATGTCCATACAAAAACATGTACACAAATATTCATAGTAACATTATTCACGATAACTAAAATGTAGAAACAACCCCAATGTCATCAACTAATAAACATATAAACAACATATGATATGTCCATAAAATAGAATATTATTCAACCACAAAAAGGAAAGAAGTACTAATTTGGATGGATGAATCCTGAAAACATTATGCTAAGTGAAAGAAGCTAAACACAAAAGCCCACATATTGTATCATTACATTTATATGAAATGTCCAGAATGGGCAATTAGCGGTTGCCAGGCTTGGAGAGGGAGGGTAGATTGGGTAGTGATTCTTAAAGGGTATAGGGTTCCTATTTAGGGTAATGAAAATATTCTGGGATTGGATAGTGGTGATGGTTATGAATATACTAAAAACCATTGAACTGTACACTTTCAAATGATGAATTTTATAGTATGTGAATTACGTCTCAATTTTTAAAAAGGAATGGATTGGGAGGAAATGGCGACAGCGCACATGTATTATAAGTTTGATCATTCTGAGACTAAAATATAGTAGAGAACTAGAGCAATTCCTAAATAAGAGATCAGGGTCAACTAAAAATTTACAAAATGAGGAAGCTTAGATATGTTTGAAGGTATAATGAACCAGTGGAGAAACAGATACTGAAAAAATTGGATGGAGACAGAGAACACACTTCTAACTGCTTATCTCTAACTACAGAAGAGAATACTAGGGGCGCATAAGTACAGTTGGTTTCCTTTCTATTGCTGAATAAATGATAAGCAATAGGGTATATTGGAATATACAAGGAAGCCCTTTGATTTAAAACTAATTCGGCCTGACCTTGTTTTTCCAAAAGGGCCTGATGTGGCCTCCTGAGCGTTCATTGTACATCTGCTTTAAACATTTACAAAGTCCCAAAGACAAGAATGATGCCCTTAAAGATATGGATGTAGCTTTCCTTTATATCAGCATTTCCTTAAGGATAAGCATCTCTTCCTGGAAACTAAGGATTAATTACCGACCTGCTGAGTTCACCTTGTGACCACTGACCTGCTGTGCCAGCAAAAGTATCCCATGACTGTTGTAAAAGGGACATTCCTGTCATATGTGATGTGTGCTCTTTGTTCCAAGATGGTATATAACCACTCTGTATACCCCACTTCTTGGGTGTGCTTCCTCCCTTAGGGAAGGAAGATCCCAGGCTATAGTCCTCAGACCTGACTCACATAATAAACTCACCCCAATGTTGATTTATAAATTGATTGTGGATTATTTGCATCAACATTATATAGCATTAGTAGCTTCTGAGCCCAAAAGGAGAAAAGAGCAAAATGATCCCATTAATCTTTCCATGTATAATATTTATGATACATATGCATGACTTAGTTTCTTTATAGCAAATGCACACACGGATTTAATGGTTGTTATTTTGTAATAAGTATAAAATTATGAAAATGAGAAGAATTAGTTAAACTGGGTTTATTAATTTTCCAATGTTGAAAGGGAAGGAAAAAGCCCTTGTAAATGCGCTATGTTGATGTTGCATATAATAAAGGTAACACATTGTTACATTTTTAGAATAGCAATTTTTCTCATGCCACTTCTCAAAGTATAAATCATTTATAATCTGTTTCCAATGTAAAGCTTTTTTCCTGCGAATATGGCATTTTATTGATTGCCTTAAAGCTCCATGGGGGTGAGATGAGACGCTCTACAACAAAAAACTGAATCCAGAGCTAGAAACAGACCTTGCAAAAAGATAGAGGAAAGCACAGGTGTAGCCCAAAATGATGTATTCTGGCCTTTTTCTGTACAGTGCCAACGCTGCCTTTTCACGTTAGTGACTTGACAAGACCCAGATCCCAGAAATCTGTCTGTGCTATGTAGGGGAGGAAAAATTATTTTCCCTTGACCCTTCTAGGTTCTTGGCAGAGAGCCCCCATAATATAAAGACATTAACAGGAGAAAAACAAACAGAAGTTTAATAACATGTATTCACCCTGTATACATGGAAGAGACCCAGGAAAACTCCCCAAAATGGTCTAAGCGTCACCTTAAATAGTATCTCCAGCTAAAGACAAAAGATGTTGGGAAGGGGAGTCAGTTATGGGAGGTTATCAGGAAAAGCACAGTAAAGAAGGGTATGGCTGTTATGCAGATTTAAGCCAGTTGCCTTCTCCATTGATAAGAGTTTCTAGGGATTTAGAGTCATCCTCCTCTTCCTGGTACAGCCAGGAAGACATCCTTACAAAAGAAGATTTCCCTTATAAATGCTAATTTCTCTTACAAAAGGGTAACTTCTACTCAGTTTTCAGAGCTTCTCCTACGTCTGCTGTTCTTAAAAATAATCAGCCTAAAATAATCCTTATGCCTGAGTCCTATTTTAGGGTGGCAAATTGTGCTCTCCTTCAGTTGAATGAGTCCTGATTGTGACAAGTACTGTTAGAAGAACCAGTGATGGTGAATTGTTCAAAGGATACGAGTTAACCAATAAATGTTCTGTATATGTTGAATATTTAACTAAGCAGTTTACCTTTCATGTTCTTTTAAGGCTTTAGGTAATATAGAAACATAAATAGACCCACTATCTTGTCTTGGATTAATACATGGTATTATCAACAGGGCATTATGAATGATAAGAGGCTAAACCAGCATTGATTGTGTAGACAGATTCAACTCTCCTCCCTGCCCCCTCACCAATTATAATCAAGTTTTTAAATCTCTATGGTACACCAAGAGTGTATGTGTGTGGGGGGGAGAGATGGATTTTGATTATCACTGGAGATCAATTTAAATGTTGAACATTCCTGTTCTCTCATCCTATAGCAGAGCTGTGTGACAGTGCAAAGCAATCTGCATGTGGGTGTGCTGCTATTATGCCTATCCCAAAATAAGCTCAAATAGACTTGAAGCCATAGAATTTCAAAATCTTGAGAAGCTCTGAAAACTCAACAGGGTTGATTTTTAAGAACTTGTGATTAAGAAATAAGTTTTGTAAAACAAATTTCCATCTAGTTTAGAAGACACTCTGCTGTTTAACTCTACTCGTTTCAGGCTAATCGAATTTGGCATTTCACTAATTAAAGTCATTTGGAGCTAGAGCACAATTTTAGAAATTTCTACAGATTGAAAATTCAAGACATTTATACATTACTGTCTTCCTCTAGCTCCTTAAATTTAGCCCTTTCTGATTATATTCTTCAACAATGAATCTACTTCACTGGTACCTCACTGATTCTCATTTGCCATTAATAATTGTGGAATTTAACTAATGCTCTGAGTGGAGGTAAGAATGGGAGGCAACTTGGCTTTGGTGCTTTCAAAATTCCTTTAATCAATGCCTTTTAATCATCTACTGTTATCCTCTTTATTCTTCTTCCTTCCCTCATATCTATCTATCTATCTATCTATCTATCTATCTATCTATCGATCTATTTATTTATGTATCTCTCTATCATCTATCTAGCTAGCTAGCTAGGTATTTAACCATCTATCTATCTCTATATTATGTTCTATGCTTCATTCTGGCAAAGACCTTATTCTTAGCTATCTATTAAATAAACCCACATTCTAACATATGAGTACCCGCAGGCTCTTTTTTTAAGGGTTTGACTTTTTAAATTATCATTTTGATATAATACTTCATGCAAAATATATAGATATAGGTTACCAAATCAGGTTCATTTTGCCTGTTGCACAAAATACCAAGCACTGAGATGTTGAGTTTGCAGCACAGAAAGGGTTGATTCACAACGCAGACAAGTGAAGAAGTGAGAGAACAAATCGCAAATCCACCTCCCTGAAATGAGGATTAGGGATACTTATGGGATAAAGGGGCGGGTGGTCTGAAGTGTGGGAATAGATGATTGGAGGTAAGGAGAAGGGAGGCAATTGATGATCTACACAAGTGTAGTCAAAACCTCATGGCTCTTCATAGGATGGGTGTTTACAAAATGGTGGTGTTAGCACGATCTAAGGGTGGAGTTTTTGGCTCCCTGATGTCAAAGGGTCACCTGTCGGTCATCTGCAGAGGCCCAGTTGATGAGTCAGTGGTCTTAATCCTCCTGAACTGGACAAGGAGTCAACTCTCAGTTCCTGAAAAACTTAAGCACTCCACCTGTTACCATGGTGACTCAAGCGTCAGAGATGTTATCTATAGGGTGAGCTTTAGTAATGCATTATCTAACTACTTTTACAAACAGACAACTAAATATAGTTAAAGCAAGTTGGCCCCCAGTTTCATATAAATGTATATACATATAAAATATATGTAAGTTATAAAGCACCATAAAATGAAAACTTATATACCCTCAACTTAAGAACTAGAATATTATCAACATTTTGCATCTACATGATTCCTCCTCTATCTTTATCTCTTGCTTCTTTCATAAGACGTAACCATGATTCTGAATTTTTACTTAATATTCTCTTGCTCATTTTTCAGTCCCAGAATACTTAGTCCCAGAATACTTAGTTTTGCATATATTTGAGCTTTACAAATAGTATTATGCTATGCCTTGCTTTTTTCATTATTATATTTCTAAAATCTATCTATGTTTTTATGTAGTAGTTCTTCATTTTTTTCTGCTGTACAGCATTCAGTTATTAATATACTACAATTTATTTGTCTAGTTATTGTCAATATACATCTAGGTTAGTCCAGGTTTTTGTTTTTTACTTTTATGAACAAGAGTGCTGGCAGCATTATTGAACATATCTCCAGGTACACATGTGCAAGAGTTTCTCCAAAATATGTATATTCAAGTGGATAGCTGGGCTCTAATATATATATGTTCAGTTTCACAAAATAGTACCAAGTTGTCTAAAATTTCACCTGCAGTGGGTATTGTTATACTTTCTTCAATTTTTACCAGTCTAGTGGTATAAAATGGCATCTTATTGTGGTCATAATTTGTATTTCATTGTTTACTAACAAGGTTGATTATATTTCCACATGTTTATCTGTCATTCTGCTTCTTTATCCATAAAAATGCATACCAATATCTTTTCCCATTTCCTATTGTTTTTTCTTTTTCATATTGATTGTTACATACTATAAATATATTTAATACAATAATCATTCTTACTCACATATGTGGCATATATTTTCTCTCAGACAGTGGCTTGTCTTTTCAGTCTCCTTATGACGTCATGTGATAAATAAAATGATTAATTTTCATATAGTAAAATATATTACTGTTCTTACTTTTAATGTAATCAAGTTCATCAATTTCTTTTTAATGATTAGCAGATTGTGCCATGTTTAAAAACCTTTCCCTATATTTAGTTGAGAAATTTATTCCCTTATATTTTCTTCCAAATATTTTTAAATGTTGGCATTTACATTTCAGTCATTAGTCAGTATGGAACTAATTTTTGTAAATGGTGTAAGTAAGGATCCAATTTCACGTTTCCATATACAAAAACAGTTATTATAGCATCATTCATTGAATAGTTTCTCCTTCACTCAAAGACCTGCAATGCCAATATCTCTGTCATCTGAAGATATATACTTTTTTTTTGATCTCTAGGTCCTCTATTCTGTTCCAGTATTTTATTTCTTTGCACTGTGCCACCCCTCCTATTTTTAATGTGTTGGCATATAGCAGGGCATTTTCTCCATCTTATTCCCCTTCAAATATATCCTAGTTATCCTCAGCATTTTGTTCATACACTTAGTACCAAGGCACATGCTAGAATCAGCTCAAATGCCACGAAAATTATTAACGGAATTTTGAACAGAATTGAACTGAATCTATAGATCAAATTCAGGAGAATTAAGATGTTTATGAGCCGGCCCCGTGGCTTAGTGATTGAGTGCACACGCTCCACTACTGGCGGCCCGGGTTCCGATCCCGGGCGCACACCAACGCACCGCTTCTTTGGCCATGCTGAGGCTGCGTCCCACACACAGCAACTAGAAGGATGTGCAACTATGACATACAACTATCTACTGGGGCTTTGGGGGAAAGAAAAAAAAAAAAAAGGAGGAGGATTGGCAATAGATGTTAGCTCAGAGCCGGTCTTCTTCAGCAAAAAGAGGAGGATTGGTACGGATGTTAGCTCAGGGCTGATTTTCCTCACAAAAAAAAAAAAAAAAGATGTTTATGATATTCAGTATACCTATCAGCATCATATAGCTATTACTTTTTAAAGTCTTCTTTAATGACCTTCAAAATTTTTTGTTATTTCTGCAAACAGAGAAAATAAGACAATCACAGCAGACCTACAGATGATCCATATATTGGTTTTAGTGCACAAGTACTTTAAAATAACTCTGACTAAATTGTTAAAGCACACAGAGAAAAAGGTGGAAAAAGGAAGAAAAGATGGATAATTACATGGAGAATTAGAATCTATAAAAAATGAAATGGACACTTTAGAACTGAAAAAAAAAATCTAAAACTAAGAATTCATTAGATAGTTTAACAGCATACTAAATAGAGTAGAAAACAAGATTAGTAAACTCGAAGATAAGTCAACATAAAATATCTAAACAGAATCATAGAAAGAAACAAGGAATAGAAAAACAAAAAGAACACAGGACAGATAAAACATAATCACATGGTCAAAATATGTGTAATTGTTCTATAAATAGAGGAAAGAGAAGTTATGGAAAAGAAACAATATTTGCAGAGATAATAGCCAAAAATTTTCAAATATGATGAAAAGCCTCATCCTACAGATTCATAACACTCAGCAAACTCCAAACAAGAAAAATGCAAATAAAATCACACTTAGGTTGGGGCCAGCCTGGTGGTGTAGTGGTTAACTGTGTGTGCTCTGCTGAGACAGCCCAGGGTTCTCAGGTTCAGATCCTGGGCGCACACTTATGCACCGCTTGTCAAGCCATGCAGTGGTGGCATTCCATATAAAGTAGAGGAAGATGGGCACAGATGTTAGCCCAGGACCCATCTTCCTTGGAAAAAAGAGGAGGATTGGCGTCGGATGTTAGCTCAGGGCTGATCTTCCTCACAAAAACAAAAAACAAACAAAAAAAAACCACATTTAGGTTTATCATAGTCAAACTGCTGAAAACTAGTGATGAAGGTAAAATCTTCAAAGCATCTGGAAAAAAAAGACATGTTACCTTCAAAGATGGAGAGCTGACATTTCAATAGAAACTATGAAAGCCGAAAGCCAATGCAATGACATCTTTAAAAATGCAGATATGCTTCTGACATAGAATTCTAAACCAAGGAAAAGTATCCTTCAAAAAAAATAAAAATAAGGGCATTATCAAACAAGCAAAACATGAAAGAATTCACTGACAACACACCTGTATTTCAAGAAATGCTTAATCAAGTTCTTCAGACTGAGGAAATGATCCTAGATTGAAGGAAAGAACGACAGGAAGAAATGAAGAACACCTGAAAAAGTAAATGTGTAGATGAGTTATCTTGACCCACTTTGGTGATGTCGAGCCCAACTTAAATTCTGAGGGGATCCTTAAATGTAAAGATCTGGAGTCATAATAATATTAGGCTAGAAGTGATCTTTGAAACTTTTTAGTTCAATTCACCTTATTGGACAGATATGCATAAATAATTTCATAGATGAATTAGTGACTTAGTTTAATGATTCTAACCTTGAGTTCCAAATGTTTTGAGCTCCAAGCCATTCACTAACTTTTAGGTCTTTAAATTCTCTCTGGAAAACCAGCTGCCATCATATATGTAGCCTTTGGTTACTTTACAATTGCTATACTGCCTGTGCCTGCTTAACTATATACTAAGGATTTGCTGCACCAAGAAGATTCAAGACACAATATCTAATCTTCTTGAACTGTCTGGAATGTCAATCTGTTGTAGTCTTTTGGGTCTTGCATGATAGATCTTATCTAAAGTAGATTCCACATTTGTAGATGAATAAGTACTAATCCTAAGGTTGCTTTCTCAGACAAGTTGAGGATAGGTAAACATAATATTTTCCTTTAAAAGTGTCTGCACTTGGAGATTAAAGTGATGTCCTTATGTACTAGTTATAGGGGCTAGGAGGATATTGAACTATCCAAAACACAGCCCTAGCAGCCTTTCACTACCAGTCCCTCAGGCTGGTGAGTTGTGCAAATTGACCAGTTAGTACCTAACTTTTAGACTATTTGCTGCCATATAACATTGGACATACAAAACATTTTTTTTTAATTTAGTGGTTTGAATAAAATAACGTTTGTAAAACAAATGTTTCATATTTGTTTTCTTTTTGAATGTGGTAAGTTTCTACAAAGTTGACTGATATTGAACAAATTTCACCCATTAATAAAAGCTATCATTTTCAAGTTAATGTATGAATCATTCTACTATTTTGAAACTAAGTGGTAGCCAATCAGCTTAACATATGGGCATATCCTCCATGACTTTGCTGTCCCCAATGCATGGAACCTCTATCCTTTAATAGAGCTTATTACCGTCTTGGAGAGGACACATAGCCTGAATATATTACTTGCTGATGTAGCCGCCTGCACTGCCCTGGTAGTAAAGTAGGTGTCTAGCAGCCAAAGAGCCTCTAATTCTAGGAAAGACCTTTTCTAATTTGTTTCTTTTTGTGATCTAGACCATCAGCCTGTGGGGAATCAATTGTTCCTTCATTTAAATATTTATTCATACACATATGTATTGAGAATATGCTAACATAGTATTAGACATAGAGATGTCACTTTACTTTCATATTGGGAAGATCTGGATTCAAATACTGGTTCTGCTACTTATTAGCTAGTAAGTGAGATTTTGGGCAAACAATTTAAACACCATGAGACTCCCTTTTCTCTTTTTGAAAATGGGAATAGCTACTATAAGAACAAAGAAACTATTGCCTAGTATTGACATTCCTGGGAAAGGTAGAACCTAAGAGAGCATTACCCACAAACTTTCAGTCTGTGATTCTACGTATATCATAGCAGGATGATCTTCTTATCCTATCATTTGAATGAAATAAGAAAGAGTTGTAGGACTGACAGAACCTGAACATCAATATTCATGATGCTGTTGCATGGAGACAGAGCATTTACGATATTTTCTTAAGCTGTTATGTCTGGTTCATAATGAGTATCCCCGAATAAGCAAAAGGCTAGACTTTCAAGTCTCCAAAGAACCATTCAGCTCTATGCATCTGTCTGAATTTAAATAATGAAGCTCTGCATGCGCAAAAAGGAAACTCAAGGAAAAGGGAGCTAAGAAAATAGTGTGATTACATGGAGAGATTTTAAGAGCATTTCTCCTGTTTGTTAAAATTCAGTGTCTGTAAATTCACGCAGTGATACATCTATGCCATAAATGATCACTAGAAGTCCAGTGGAATGAAATCCCTTGTGCCCTCTTGGTCTTGAAAGGGGCAAAGGTAAAGGTAAGGTAGAGTTTTTGGTTCTATTTTCTGGGGTGCTTTAGTAGTGTCTGCAAACACCAGTTCTTTTAGAAATACTGAAACTATATTTGAAGCCCAGTTGCATATTCTTTATGTACAGGGTCAGAGAGAGGCATAAAAACACAGAACAGAATGGATGCTGTATTCAGCATGAAAATATCCTCGCTCTTTTACTCTCGAAAGGATCTTGGTCTAAGGTAGTGTCTAATCATAAACATAGAATTAACTCATAATCAGGATCCTCCCTACATGAGACTTTTTGGAAATATCTTTAGGAAATAATATTTTCTTAAGAATATGGAATGTATATTGCATTTTTCCACATTTGGAGCTGCTGGGTTCAAAGGCACAGTCAACCTATGGCAATTTAAAGTTATCCTTAAGTACATGGGCAACATTTATGTGTAGTCAGAGCCAGAGAGCCCAATCTGAATGCTTAAGGTCAGTCTACAGAAACCAAGTTTCTGTGGGTCAAGGATCTTAAGTTCAAACAAGAAATCGTAGGGTAGCCATGTCTCAGAGTTCTTTTCACTTTGGATAAATACTACCTAATAAAAGTCTTGCCATCTGGCATTCAGAGAAATTTATTGATTCAAAGAATGCTACCACACACAAAATCTCATTTCTAAGTCTTTATTGCGTATGTTACATTTTTCAATATAATAAAAATCCAGGACAATGAAATAACGGATATCTTTTCTACATGTAGCAGAAACCATTTACAGCAGTCACAGATGAAGAATATATTCTTAGTGCATACAAATACTCTTTCTTTTAGACTGAACACAGGTAACATAAGTAAAATGGTCTAATGGTTGATTGTGTGTGTGTGTGTGTTTGTGTGTGTGTTTGTCAGATGTTTGTAGCTTCATATTATTTCATCATCATCATCATTGCTTCTTTTGCTAGATTATTCACAGCTTTAAGATGTTGTATTAGTGGCCTTTTGGGAAATGGCCTAGGGCAGTACATGCCATTTCTGTTTTCAGAAATGGCATGTACTTTACTGTTTTCATATACACATTCAGCATTCAAACTCATGTTTTCCCACTGAGGCACTTAACTTACTGTGAAAATTGCCCCTCTTCTCTTTGTCTTAAAAGGATTATTGGTTTCTCAGTCCAGTTGTTTAACTTATCAAACATCATTGAGCCTTACAATTTTCCAGGCACTTAGGCTGCAATGGTTAATAAGACATGCTTCCTATCCTCAAATAGCTCAAAATCAAACTGGAGAATGAAGCACATAGGTATCTAACTAGAACACCAACACATAAGGGCACCATAACTGTCCCGGCACATTGAAAGTGCAAAATTAAATGGAAAAGGAGATTATCTTACAGAGCAAGTTTTAAGAACTATAAGAATTTCTCTCAAGAATTGACTATTATCAATCACAGCTTAATACAATCCTGGTACTGTATGCACTTTTTTTTTTCTAGTATGCTTCTTTGTATCTTACTGTTATGACTTTCTTGGAATCAGATTCTTTTGGAATGGTACAAGGCTTAGGACTCCAGGCTCATTATATAACAACTCCACTAGTAGTTGACTTTTTTCAGGTTCTCTTCAACATGTGCATTAGTAGCCCATATTCACGCTTAGGGGTCTTTTCAGGAACTGCTAGAGGTCAGTTAACCTGGGCTGTTAGGAGTCAATTAAAATGAAGGTCATCAAATTTCTTGCTTACCTCAGGATCAGCTTGATCAGTGGTCTCCAATATTAGCTGTACAATGGAATCACCTGGAGAACTTTAAAAAATACTGATGCCTGCACGCTTCCACCTCCTCCTCACTCCCTCAGTGAGATTCTAATTTAATTGGTCTGGGATGCTGCTTGGACATCAGAATTCTTAAAAGCTCCCCAGGTATTTCTAATGCATAGGCAGTGTTGACAAACATTGTCTAATTCTACACTATTTCCTCTGATTTACATACATTTTTCTTGCTCTATACATGACAGAAAGATTATAAATATTGAAGGCTTAAAGTCCTCCATCCCTGTGTTCAGAGCACAAACTTTTTCCATGATAATTTTCTCTCAAATTATGGGCTTCGTTGCCTTCTAGTTTTGTGCATATAAAAACTAAACCTGTGCATATAAAAAAACAAACCAGCAACTTTTTTATACTCCTTCCACCAAGAGGGCAAGTCTATGTCCTTCCTCATGAATCTGGGTTGACCTTAGTGATATATCCATTACAAGTAAGATGTGGTGGAAATGCACTGAGTGATTTCTAAGGCTATGTCAAACAGAGCCATGAATCTTCTGCCTAGTCCTCTTTGAGCAACCGCACTAGAAGCCCTGAGCCACCGTATGAAAAGTCTTACCATCCTAAAGCTACCATTCTTTGAAACAGCTAGGCCATATGGGGAGGTCACCTGTAGCAGTCTGGTCAATAGTTCTAGTCTTCAAATCATCCCAGTTTAGGTGCAAGACTTATAAGTAAAGAAGTTTCTAGATGATTTTTCTTTCCCCCTACTGAGTCAAGTCTTTGAGTCTTCCCAGATGAAGTCCCTGATACTGTGAAACAGAGACAAGCCATTGCTGCCGTTCCTTGTCCAAACTTCTGACCCTCAAAATTATGAACAGGTACAGATTTTGGTAGCTAGAAAGAGGATATTGCCAAACCTAAAACATGTGGCATTGATTGTGGGACCATGTGGTAGATTTAGAAACTGGAATGGGCTGGAGACTATTGGTGGAAGCCTGATGGGCCTCAAGGAGGCTGTCAATGTAGGATTAAAGAATTGTGGCGAAAATGTATTTGAAAGCTGGAGGAAAAGAGATCCTTGATGTGTAGTAGCAAAAAAGTTTAGCAAAATCATCATTTATGGTTATGTGGAAAATAGAAAATGAACCTTATGAACTGATGGTCTGGCTGAATACTTCCAGGTAAGATGTCAAAAGCATCAATTGTATTTTTCTTATTGTCAAGAAAATACTTGCTGAGTATCGTAAGGTATGTTTAGAATAAGGCAAGCTAAAGAAGGAATTATTAAGTTTCAAGCAAAATTTACAGGAAATATAAGGAATCAATAACCTACTATATTTGAAAATAAAACTATTTATAACTCCTAGTATAAAAGTAAGAAAGGGCTTGTACTAGTCAAGGTTCTCCAGAGAAAGAGAACCAGTAGCATGAATAGATAAATAGGTAGGTAGGTAGATAGACAGACAGACAGGTAGGTAGGTAGGTAGACAGACAGACAGACAGATAGATAGATAGATAGATAGATAGATAGATGAATGTACATTCTGATTGATAGATAGATGAGTATATATATGTGTATTTGTATAGAGAGAGAGAGAAAGAAATTGTTATAAGGAATTAGCTCACATGATTACAGAGGCTGATAAGTCTCAAGAACTGTAGTCAGCAAGCTGGAAACCCAGGAGAGCTGATGGTGTAGTTCCAGTCTGAAGACCAGTAGGCCAATAGGCTTGAAACCAAGGAAGAGCCGATGTTTGAGTTTGAGTCTGATAAAAACTGAAGTCACAGTTTGAAGTCAGTCAGACAGGAGGAGTGCCCTCTTATTTGGGGAGGGTCAGCCCTTTGTTCTTGTTAGGCCTTCAACTGATAGGATGAGGACCACCCACATTAGGGAGGGCAATTGGCTTTATTCAGTCTATTATGTTAAATGATAAACTCATCCAAAAACAACCTCACAGAAACACTCAGAATAATGTTTAACCAAATATCTGGGCACCCTTTGACCCAATCAAGTTGACACATAAAATAACCATCACAGGGCTTCTGAGCAAATTTCAAGTCCAAGGTGCTATCAAGAAAACATCTCCTGGTAAAGATGAACCAAGGGTATGAAATATTTTTTTATATTTCAGAGAGATTTTAAGGTAATATCTTCTAGACCTTTTCAAATAGACAAAAGGACTTAAAAGGAGATATAGTTGCTGATATCTTTGGCAAATAAAATCTGTCACATGTCTATAAATTTTCTCCTGAGCTTTACGCCACTTTTCTAACCAATACCTTATTTCCTTACAACGACCTTTCATTGTACAGTTCTAATCACTTGTCAACAAAATAGATTGCTCGATTATTTTTGTACAGAATATAAACTTTAGAAACTCTTAGCTTCATTTTCTAAAATGGCCAAACTTTTCCAGAAGAAAGCAGTATAAAACTGTAAGATCAGTCCATGACATTTTTTTTGCTTTGAATTCTAGCACGTAGGTTAAAGGACAAAAGTGTTAAAAATAACTATAAATACAATATTTTGTTAATGGATACACAATATGAACAGGCATAAATTATGACATAAACAACATAAAATGTAGGGGACAGGTCAATGTATAGAACATTTTTATGCAATTGAAGTTAAGCTGTTATCAGTTTAAAATAGACTGTTATAACTATAAGAAGTATTATGAAAGCCTCATGGTAATCACAAAGCAAAAAACTATAATAGATACACAAATGATAAAGAGAAAAGAATCAAAATATACCATTTCAAAAATATCATTAATTCACAAAGAAAGACTGCAAAGGAGGAATAAAAGAACAAAGGAACTACAAAACAATCAGAAAGCAATTAACAAAATGGTGATACTAAGTCCTTACCAATCAAAAATTACTGCAAATGTAAATGGTTTAAATTCTCCAACTAAAAGACAGAGTGGCTGAACAAATAAGAAAAACAAGGCCTAACTATATGTTGCCTACAAGAGACTCACTTAAGCTTTAAGGACATTCATAGGCTAAAAGCGAAGGGATGGAAAAAGATATTACTTGGAAATGGGAAACAAAAGAGAACAAAGGTCATAATATTATATCAGACAAAATAGACTTTAGGTCAAAAGCTATAACAAGAGACAAAAAAGGTCAGTGTATAATAATAAAGGATCAATTCATCAAGAGGCTATAACAATTGTAAATATGTACATACCTAGTATCAGCGCATATAAAGATATTAAATAATTATCAACAAATCTGAAGGTAGAAATAGATAGCAACACAATTAATGGTAGGACACTTCACTTTCAACAATGGATAGATCATCTCAACAGAAAATTAATAAGGTAAAAATGGACTTGAATCACACTTTAGACCAAATAGACCTAATAAACATGTACAGAACTTTCCATCCAACAGAAGCAGAATGTACATTTTTCTGAAGCATGCATGAAATATTCTCTAAGATAGATCATGTATTAGGTCACAAAGCAAGTATTAACAAATTTAAGAAGATTGAAACCATATCAAGTATGTTTTATAGCCACAATTCTATGAAACTAGAAATCAATAATAGGAAGAAAGCTGGAAAATTCACAAATATGTGGGAATTAACACATTTCTGAACAACCAATGGGTCAAAGAAGAAATCAAAAGTGAAATAAAAATATATCCTGAGACAAATGAAAGTGGAAACATGACATACCAAAACTTATGGGATGCAGCAAAAGCAGTTCTAAGAGGGAAGTTTAAAGCAATAAATGCCTATATTAAGAAAAAAGAAAGATCCAAATAAATAACCTAACCTTACACCTCACAGAACTAGAAAAAGAAGAATAAATTAAGCCCAAAGTTGGCGTAAGAAAGGAAATAATAAAGATTAGAGCAAAAATAAATGAAATAGAAACTAGAAAGACAATAGAAAAATCAACAAAAATAAGTTTATTGAAAAGATAAACAAAATTGACAAATCTTTAGACTAAGAAGAAAAGAGATGACTCAAATTAATAAAATTATAAATGAAAGAGGAGCTATTACAATTGATATCAGAGAAATACAAAGGATCATAAGAGATTAGTATAATCAATTATATACCAACAAATTAGCTAACTTAGAAGAAATAAATTTCTAGAAACATACAACTTGCCAAGATCGAATCATGAAGTAATAGAAAATCTGAACAAGCCAATATCAAAGAAAGAGATCGAATCATTAATCAAAAATCTCCCAACAAAAAACAGCCCAGGATCAGATGGCTTCATTGATAAATTCTACCAATATTTAAAGAATTAGTACCAATCCTTCTCAAAATCTTCCAAAAAATTGAAAAGAGAAGAACACTTCCAAACTCATTTTATGAAGCCAGCATTACCCTGACACCGAAGCCAGACAAGGACTCTACAAGAAAAGAAAATTAAAGGCCAATCTCCCTAATGAACATAGATACAAAAATCCTCAACAAAATACCAACAAACTTAATTCAAGAGCACATTAAAAGTGTCATACACCATGATCAAGAGGGATTAATCCCTGGGGTGCAAGGATGTTTCAACATACAGAGATCAATAAATCTGATACACTAAATTAGCAGAATAAAGGATAAAAATCACATGATCATCTCAATAGATGCAGAAAAGCATTTGACAAAATTCAACATCCTTTCATGATAAAAACTCTCAACAGATTAAGTATAGAAGGAATGAACTTCAACTAATAATGGCCATATACGACAAGCCCACAGCTAACATCATACTCAACAGTGACAAGTTAAAAGCCTTTCCTAAAAGATCAGGAATATAACAAGAATACCTAGTCTTGCCACTCCCATTCAACAAAGTACTGGAAGTCCTAGTCATAGAAATTAGGCAAGAAAAAGAAAAAAAAGATTCCAAGTTGGAAAAGAAGAAGCAAAATTATCTCTGTTTGCAGATAACATGATCTTATATATAAAAAAACCCCTGAAGACTCCATCCTAAAACTATTAGAACTAATAAATGAATTCAGCAAAGTTACAGGATACAAAATCAACAATAAAAAATCAGTTGCATTTCTATACACTAACAATAAACTATCAGAAAGAAATTAAGAAAGAAATCCCATTTACAATAGAATCAAAAACAATAAATACTTAGGAAAAAGTTTAACCAAGGAGGTGAAAGACCTTTACACTGAAAACTATAAAACATCGGTAAAAGAATTTGAAGAAGACACAAATAAATGGAAAGATATCCTATGTTCATGGGTTGGAAGAACTAATATTGTGAACATGACCACATTACCCAAAGTGATGTAGAGATTCAATGCAATCCCTATCAAAATTCCATTGAAATTTTTCAAAGAAATGGAAAAACTGTCCTAAAATTTGTACAGAATCACAAAAGACCCGAACAGCCAAAGCAATCTTGAGAAATAAGAAGAAAGCTGGAGCTATCACACTTCTTGATTTCAAACTATACTACAAAGCTATAGTAATTAAAACAATATTTTACTGGCATAAAAACAGGCACATAGACCAGGGGAACAGAATAGAGAGCCCAGAAATAAACCCACACATATATGATCAACTAATTTTTGACAAGGATGCCAAGAACATAGAATAGAGGAAGGACAGTGTCTTCAATAAATGGTGTTGGGAAAACTGGAAATCCACATGCAAAAGAATGAAACTGGACCTCTATCTTACACCACTCACAAAAGTTAACTCTAAATGGATTAACGGCTTGAATGTAAGACCTGAAACCGTAAAACTCCTGGAAGAAAACATAGAGAAAAATCTCCTTGACACTGGTCTTGGCAATGATTTCTTAGATAAGACACAGAATGCACAGGCAACAAAAGCTAAAAGAAACACATGGGACTGTATCAAAATAAAGAGATTCTGCACAGCAAAAGAAACAATCAATAAATCGAAAAGGCAGCCTACTGTATCTCAAGAGATATTTGCACTCCCATGTTCATTGTAGCATTATTAACAATAGCCAAGAGGTGGAAACAACCTAAATGTCCTTCGACTGATAAATGAATAAAGAAAGTGTGGTATATATATATATATATATATATATATATATATATATATATATATATATATATAATGGAATATTATTCAGCCATACAAAGAAGAAAATCCTGCCATTAGTGACAACATAGATGAACCTGGAGGGCATTATGCTAAGTGAAATAAGCCAGACAGAGAAAGATAAATACTGTGCAAATATGGTATGGTATCAATTATATGTTGAATCTAAAAAAAAAAAGCTGATTTCATGGAAACAGAGAATAGAATGGTGGTTGCTAGAGGCTGAGAGGAGGGGGAAATGGGAAAATGTGGGTCAAAGGGTACAATCTTTCAGTTATAAGTAGAATACACTCTGAGGATCTAATGTATAGCATGATGACCTATAGTTAGTAATACGGTATTATATGCTTGAAAATTGCTGACAGTAGATCTTAAAGTGTTTTTCTCACACACATACAAAGAGTTAACTCTGTGAGGTGATGAATGTGTTAATTATCTTGATCTTGGTAATTATTCCACAATGTGTATGTATATCAAATCATCACATTGTACACTTTGAATATATACAATTATATTTGTCAATTATTCCTCCAAAAAGTTTGGAAAAAAAGGAAGTAAGGTTTAAGGTAATTCATTTCCATAATCCAAATCCTATTCTGTATGCTCCATAACCTAGAATTCTAGAAATTGAATTGTGACCAAAACTCTTAACTTAAGTAGTTAATATTTCGCTTAATATTTTTATATTTTAATGGGATTACAAAGTCAGTTATATAGAGCAAAGTGGTTTTAAACACCGAAAAACCATTAATATATTCTAGTTTATGTCTCCTTTGCCCCCATATGACTCTGTGGACCTGAACTTATATGCCTTTCAAAAGATGAGAGAATTCTGATAACTTAATAAAAGTGTTGTAATAATATTTGCACCTACTGTGGATTAGACACTGTGTTATATAGACACTAAGCACACAAAGATAAATAAGACATGTCCCTTGCCTTGACATGTTCATCTAGTGGGAAAGACAAATATCTTAAACAGATTTTTAATATAATATGTTAAATAACTGGAATGATTAGAAATGCACAGAATGCTATGAAAGATCAGAAGAGGAACACATATCCTGTGGAGATCAGGAAATTTTTCTTGGAGGAGATGCTATCTGAATTCAATGATAAAAGATGAATAAGCTTATCTAAGTAAAGAGTGGATAGGTGAACATGATGTAATCGATGCAGAAATAGAAGTATAATGATGTACACCTGAAATTTATACAATGTTATAAACCAATGTTACTGCAATAAATAAAAAATTTTTAAAAAAAGAGTATTTTAAAGAACTCCCAAAAACAAAGACAAAGGCTAAAAGAAATAATCATGGATTATGTGAAAAAACTATAAACAGTTCATTGTTGCTAGAATATAAAGTGAAAAACAGCAAGTGGTAGGAGATGAATCTTGAGTAACAGTCTGGGGCTGAATCGTAGGAACCATATGTTATGTTATGGAGTTTGGACATATGGAAACTCACTGGAAGACAGGAGAATGACATAACTAAACTTGCTTTTTAGAAAGATAATTCCGGCACCAGTGTGGACAATGAATTGGGGAGGGTTAAAACGGAGATGCAGAGGCAACAATTAAGAGGCTTTTGAAGTAATCCAGCGGAGAGATGATTATAGCATAGACTACAGTTATGGCAATAAAATGAACCGAAGTAGAAAAATTTAAAATGCATTTTGAAGGCAAATTTGGAAATTTTATTGATGAATTAGACGTAGAAGGTGAGTGTCAAAGAGGAGAGAAAGAAGCAGAGTGACTCCTGGGGTTTTAGCTTGGGGAAATAGATGAATGTGAACACCATTAACTTGGATAGAGAACACTGGTGAGGACTACTTTTTTACTGGGTAGGCATGAGATGAGAGAGGTTATGAATTTACTTTTTAACAAGATGCATTTGAAGTGCATATATGCTGAATATAAGATTCAGGTCTGGAACTCACATAGACATCCTGGGGTCCATCAGTATCCGGTAGCGAAAACAATGAGAATGGATAAGATAACCCCGGGGAAATGTGTTGAATGAAATAAATAGTGAGGCAAGGAAGAATCTTAGGCAATACCAATGTTTAATGACCAAGCAGGTTAAAAGAAACCTGCAAAGGAGGTGAAGACAAAACAGTCAGAGAGGTAGGAGAAAGAGCAGAAGAAGCCAGAAGAGAGGATGAGATCTCTCAATAACAATCAGGGCTAACAATAAAGTTCCTAACTTTCACCATGCTTGAGGGAAGATCCCTAGATCTTGCCATTTTCTAAATGACCTTTGGGATGAGGGCAGAAACACGACCAAGGGATCTGCTTATAACCACAAAAAGTTAAAAAGTAGTTCTAGACCTAACCCTATAGAGCTGCAGTCTGTTGAGTGATATTGTAAGACAAGATATTTAGTAGTAGGATGGAGGATGCAGTTTGCTTTGTCCCTTCTCCATTTAAAATATGCTTGATATGGTCTATATTTTTGCTTAGGAAGAACATGTTTCATAATTGTATTAGTCAGGGATCTCCAGAGAAACAGACCAATAGGAGGATACACACACACACACTCACACACACGCACACAAGCTCTTACATATATATACACATATGAAAATGATTTTATTATGTGTATTGTAATATATAATATAGTAAATGATTGTGTGTGTGTGTGTGTGTGTGTGTGTATAGTTTCTTATTATGAAGAGTTGGCTCATGTGATTAGGGAATCTGAGAAGTCCCACAATCTGCCACGTGCAAGCTAGAGACCCAGGAAAACCCGCAGTGTAATTCAATCCAAGTCCAAAAGTCTGGGAACCAGAAGAGCGGATGGTGTAAATCTCAGTCCAAGGGCAAGAGAAGATGGGATGAGATTTCCCAGGGCAAGTAGTGAGGCAGAAAAATAAGGAGTGATTCTGCTTTCCTCTGCCTTTTGTTCTATTCCGGCCCTCACCATATTGGATAATGCCTATCCACATTGGGGGTAGTAATCTTCTTTACTGAGTCCACCAATTCAAATGCTAATCTCATCCGGAAACAACCTCATAGACATGTCCAGAAATAATGTTTTATCTGGGCACCCTGTGGCCAGTCAAGTTGACACACAAAATTAACCATCACAATATTCAATTCAGTAAGTAAACAAAACAATCTTTTATTGGGTACCTGCTTTCTATGTCTCTGGCAAAGTACCTTCACTTTTTAGAAGCTCAAACAACTATAGTATTGTGACCAATCTTATGATATTGATAGGTGCAAAACACTGTTAGGACCCAGTTAAGGAAGCAATTAACTCTGACCTGAGGTGGAGTTTGCTGAGAATAGACTATATAAGAAAGGTGACATGTGAATTGAAACTTGAGAGATCAGTAGTGCTTTGCCATACAAACAAGTGGACAGAAGCACTACAGGAAGAGTATACCTAAGATCAAGAATAAGTCAATATGAATAGGCCTTGAGTTTTGGAACAATGGAATAGCATCTAAAGTAGCTAGATATGTGAGAGAAAAATGATTGACATTAGAAAGAAAGCTTAAAGCAGTTTTGTGGAGTTTAGAGTTGATGGCAAAGGAAAAATAATGATGTGTTTTAAGCAAAAGAGTGACGTCAGATTTGCATTTTAGAAAGGTTATTTGAGTGCAATTTGGAGAATTCATTGGATAATGCAAGGCTAGAGGCAGACAGACCTGTTCAGATGTGGTTGCAGTAATTCCAGTGAGAGAGAACAGCGGCCAGAATTATGATAGAGACAGGGATTATGAAGAGGAGACATCAGATATAGGAGAATTTTGGGGAAGAATCCAAAGGACTTGACCATCTTTGACATTTTCCCTCCCTTACTTTCACTGAGATTTCCTGCTTGACACACTGTTTGGAAGACAATGCACTTACAAAGGATAGAAAAGATGGCTTAATGAGGAATAGATGTGAGGTTCGGCAGGGTGGTAGGAGTGAGGGAAAGACCTGGCAAAGAGAAACAATGAACTTAGTTTTATACATGTTGAGTTTGAGGTTTTGCTCCCACTCTTTGTAGTTTCCTACTCACATTACATAGTGACCATGTTACTATCCTGCTTAAAATCCTTCAATGACTCTCTCTCGTGTAAGTATTAAATAATGACGTAAATTAGCTTATAAGTTTCTTCATAATCTGGATCTACCTTTTGTATATTATATTTTGTCACTTCTCACCTTCCATTCTCCATTACAGCCATACTGAACTATATAGTTCTAAAATGCTGTGCTCTCTCCAGCCACTGGATCTTTGTATATACAGACATACCTCATTTTAACGCACTTTGCTTCATTTCATTTCCAAGATATTGCATTTTTTACAAATTGAAGGTTTGTGATAACCCTGTGTTGAACAAACCTGTACGCACCATTTTTTCCAATAGCATTTGCTCACTTTGTGTCTCTGTGTCACATTTTGGTAATTCTCACAATATTTTAAACTTTTTCATGATTATTATATTTGTTATGGTGATCAGCGATCAGTGATCTTTGATGTTGCTGTTGTAGTTGTTTTGGGGCACCACAAACCGCACTCATAACAGACGGTGAACTTAATCGATAATTTTTGTGTGTGTTCTGACTGCTCCACTCATTGGCCATTCCACCATCTCTCTCCCTCTCTTCGGGCCTGCTTATTCCCTGAGACACAACAATATGGAAATTAGGCCAATTAATAACCCTACAATGGCCTCTAGGTGTTCAAAAAGGAAGAAAGGAGGAGTCACACATCTCTCACTTTAAATAAAAAGCTAGAAATGATTAAGCTTAGCTGAGGAAGACATGTCAAAAACTGAGATAGGCAGAAAGCTAGGTCTCTTGTGCCAAACAGTCACCCAAGTTATGAATGCAAAGGAAAAGTTCTTAAAGAAAATTAAAAATGCTACTCCAGTGAATACACAAATGATAAGAAAGCAAAACAGCCTTATTCTGATATGGAGAAAGTTTTAATGGTCTGAATAGAAGATCAAACCAGCCACAACACTCCCTAACCTAATCCAGAGCAAGGCCCTAACTGTCTTCAACTCTATGAAGGCTGCGAGAGGTGAGGAAGCTGCAGAAGTTTGAAACTATCAGAGGTCGGTTCACAAAGTTTAAGGAAAGAAGCCATCTCCATAACATAAAAGTGCAGAGTGAAGCAACAAGTGCTTATGTAGAAGCTGCAGCAAGCTATCCAGAAGATCTAGCTAAGATAATTAATGAAGGTGGCTGCACCAAATAGCAGATTTTCAATGTAGACAAAACAACCTTCTATTGGAAGAAGATGCCATCTAGAAATTGTTTAGCTAGAAAGGAAAAGTCAATGCCTGGTTTCAAAGCTTCAAAGGACAGGCTGACTCTCTTGTTAGGAGCTAATGTAGCTGGTGACTTTAAGTTGAAGCCAATGCTCACTTACTATTCGAAAAATCTTAGGGCCCTTAAGAATTATTCTAAATCTATTCTGCTTGTGCTCTATAAATGGAATAACAAAGCCTGGATGACATCATATCTGTTTACAACATGGTTTATTGAATACTTTAAACCCACCGTTGAGACCTACTGCTCAGGACAAAAAGATCCCTTTCAAAATATTACTGCTCATTGACAATGCACCTGATCAACCAAGAGCTGTGATGGAGATGTACAATGAGATTAATATTGTTTTCATGCCCGCTAACACAATATCCATTCTGCAGCCCATGGATCAAGGAGTAATTTCTACTTACAAGTCTTATTATTTAAGAAATACATTTAACAATGCTCCAGCTACCATAGATAGTGATTCCTCTGATGGATCTTGGCAAAGTAAATTGAAAGCCTTCTGGAAAGGGCTCACCATTTTAGATGCCATTAAGAACATTCATGATTTATGGGAAAAGGTCAAAATATCAACATTAACGGGAGTTTGGAAGAAGTTAATTCTAACCCTCATGGATGACTTTGAGGGGCTCAAGACTTCAGTGGAGGAAGTAACTGCAGATGTGGTGGAAATAGCAAGAGAACTAGAAATAAAAGTGGAGGCTGGAGATGTGATGGAATCGTTGCAATCTTATGATAAAACTTTAACATACGAGGAGTTGCTTCTTAGGGATGAGCAAAGAAAGTGGTTTCTTGAGGTGGAATCTACTCCTGGTGAAGATGCTGTGAAGATAATTGAAATGACAACAAAGGATTTAGAATATGACATAAACTTAGCTGATAAAGCAGCAGCAGAGTTTGAGAGGATTGACTCCAATTTTGAAAGCAATTCTATTCTGGGTAAAATGTTATCAAATAGCATCGCATGCTACAGAGAAATCGTTTGTGAAAGGAAGAGTCAATTGATGAAGCCAGCATCATTGTTGTCTTATTTTAAGAAATTGCCACAGCCACCCCAACCTTCAACAACCACCACCCTAATCAGTCAGCAGCCATCAGCTTCGAGGCAAGACCCTCCACCAGCAAAAAGATTACGACTCACTGAAGGCTCAAATGAAGGTTAGCTTGTTTTAACAATGCAATATTTTTTAATTAAGGTCTGTACATTGTTTTTTTAGACATAATGCTGTTGTACACTTAATAGACTACAGCATAGTGTAAATGTTACTTTTACATGCACTGGGAAACCAAAATATTCATGTGACTTGCTTTATTTTATTACAATCTTCGCTTTGTTACCATGGTCTGAAGTCGAACCCGCAATATCTTTGAGGTATGCCTGTACTGTCCCCTCTGACTGGAATATGCTTCCCTGACTCTTTAGCTAACTGCTATTTATCATTTGGGACTCAGTTTAGACATCACTTTTTCTCTAATTTGACTGGGTACTTGTTTCTAGCTACTTCTATCCTTCAAGTGCAATGACGTCAGGAACTTGATCCAATGCATTAGCTGTTTATCCCTAGCATTAGATATATTCTTTAAGACATAGCAGAAATTGAATAAATAATTGGTGAATGAATGAAATTCCTGACAATCATCTGGCTAGAAAGGTTCTATAATCAATTAGATATACAGATCTTTATTTCAGAAGAGAAATGCATTTAAACATTTATATATGTATGTGCTAATTGAAGCCTTTAGAGTAAACATCATAACTCAGGGAGGTCACTTGATTGAGAAAACTATGGCCTAATAGAACTCAGGGAAATATTAATGTTTAAAGAATGATGAACCATGGGAAGAGACACAGGAAGAATGGTCAGAAAAGTGTGAGAAGGAGAGAATAGTTTCTTAGAAACCAAGGAAGAAAAGAATTTTAATAGAGTCAGCAGTGTTATACTGCAGGAGCAAGAATTAGTCAGTACAAAGTGACAAGAGGCTATTTGCCTGGGTAGTCTATAAAGTAATAGGGAAAGAAGCCAGGATACAAAGGCTTTAGGAGATATTTTTTAAACTTATATTTCCAATGTTCTCCATTTTTAAGTATTTGTGCTCCTGCAGCTTGTTATAAGATGCAATTGTGAAAAAAGTCTGATAAATATTGGCATTTGAGCTTAGCAAAGTGATGTATCAACCCTTGTTTGCCATTATGTGTACATTTCTATGCACTCTCAGCCACATTATAAATGTGCTCAAAGGCATTAACTAGCTAAATAAAATAAATATGCTCAAATACTTTGGGTTTTACATTCAAATGAATATTTAAACATTTTGTACATAAGGGGTTGTATGTTGAAAATATTTATAAGTAAATATTAACTGAAAGTTATACACCTAAAATTCTAATTATAAATTCCTTTTGCAAATATTATAAATTAAATTTTAAAGTGAAAGAAAAAGATAATTCACAATGCCTTGCTTGATGCATCCTTGGTATTTAATTATGTCTCTAAAATATACTTTTAACTTTGGATCTCCCTCCTTGCACCAATCTTATTATGTTATCTTATTTACTTCATACTTTCTTAATCACACTTAACTTCAAATAACTGCATTAGGTAACTAGATTTCCCAAAAGAAATACATTTTAGCACTTCTCTGATACTGGCAATAATAGTGTGAAAATTCTTTCTTAGTGAACCCTGGGATCCACTCATCACAGGGAGTAAGAATGACATAATGGAAGGAATAGGACCCTATCACATCATTTTAAAAATGATATCTTCTAGAACCACTTTTAAATATCTAGAAAGAAGTTAGTAAGTTTTGAAAATACCTAAAACCAATAATTCCCAATTGATTCAGTTATTTCAGTCTTTGTCCACATCCAGGTCTAACCATAAATACTACAAGAAAAAAGTGAGCATGATGATCTGTTAGGAAACAATAGCACTGACTATGGTAGGATGTTTGGGCAGTAATCAATAGTGGAAAAATATAAATTTTAATATATTTTGTTTTCTGAATTTGGGTCAATTTACAATTAAAGTCTACATGGAGTTTGTACTCATCAACTTATTTAAAGCACAAGACTTTCTTGGAATTGTTCAATATTCACATTCTTAAAACAAAAATGCATATTTGTTTGTTTACCCTTTGTTTCACTATACATTATCATTCACAGTAACGTGATTCAGTGAGTAGCATTTGTTTAGGATTTGCTTTATGTTAGCTGCCAGCATGATGTCTGTGTTTTCATTATTTATCTTTTCTTTATTTTTTTTATATATTTCTTTTTTTATCCTCTTTTTCTTGGAGGAGGGGGACATACGTAATTGTTTCACATTGCATAAAATGGAGTCCATCATAGCTCAATCAAGACAATTTGGTCCATTCTGAAATAATTACTTTCTCCACAAAGCTCACATAAATTCCAAATGCAGTGCCAAAAACTAATTGTACTGGTATTCAAGTTTCTCCTATTCATGGCAAAAAAAAAAAAAAAAGAAAAAGAAAAAAATCTAGTATTTGTGTAATCAGAATCCCAGAAAGAAAGGAGAAAGAGAGTGAGCTGAAAAAATATTTGAAGAAATAAAGGCAAAAATTTTTCCAACTTTAGAAAACAACATAAACCTAGAGTTTCAAGTTGTTAACCCCAAACAGGGATAAACCTAAAGAAATCCATGCCAAGACACATCATAGTTAAATTCCTGAAAACTAAAGACAAAGAAAAAATCTTGAAAACAGTGAGAGAGAAATGACATTTGACCTATAGGATAAAACAATTTAAGTAACGGGCAGTTTCTCATCTGAAACTATGGATGACAATACAAAGTGGCACATTATTCAGGTATTGAAAGAAAAGAATCATCCATCCAGAATTTTATATCCAGTGAAAATATCCTTCAGAAATAAAGGGAAAATCAAGCCATTCTCAAATGAAGGAAAATAAGAGAGTTTGTCACCAGCAGACTTACTCTAAATGAATGGCTAAAGGACAGTCTCTAAACAAAAAGGAAAGAATAAAACAAGAAACTTTGGAACATCAGGAAGAATTAATACAGAAAGCAAAAAACAAATAAATACAATAGACTTTCCTTCTGCTCTTCAGTTTTCCAAATTATGTTAGATAGTTGAAGTTAGTTCTAGTAAAAACTATAACACTGTCTAACATGGTTCTAAATGTACGTAAGGGAAGTATTTGAGACAATTATAATAGAGGGAGGGTAAAGAGATGTAAAGAAAGATGAGGTTTCTACACATCACTCAAACTGGAAAAATGATGACACAAGTAGACTGTGATAAGGTATGGATATAATATGTAATATCTAGAGAAACCACAAAAAAAAGCGTACAAAGATACAACAAAAACAATGGATATGTCAAAATGGAATTCTAAAAATGTGGCTGTAACCCACAGGAAGACAGGGAAATGAAAACAAAGAGAAAAAACAGAAAACAAAAAATAAAATGGCAGATTTAAATCCTATCATATCAATAATTACGTAAAATATAAAGACTAAATGCACCAATTAAAAGACAAAGATTGACAAAGTGGATGAAAAAATAAAGAAACAAATTTTATGCTGTATATAAGAAATTCACTTCAAATGTAATGATATATGTGGGTTGAAATTAAAAGGATGGAAAAAGATATACCTTACAAATATTAATCAAAGAAAGCAGAATTGGTTATAATAATATCAAGATAAAATGGACTTGAGCACAAAGAAAATTACCAGGGATGGAGAAATACATTATACAATGATAAAAGTGTCAATCCATTGTGAACATATAGAAATTCTACGTAACGTATGCACCAAAAAATAAGGGGTAAAATATGTGAAGCAGAAACTGATAGAACTGAAAGGAGAAATAGACAAATCCAAACTTATGATTAGAGATTTCAACACTCCCATCTCAACAATTGGTGGAAGAACTAAACAGAAAATCAGCAAGAATATAGAAGAACTCAACAACACCATGAACCAACAGTATCTAAGAGACAATTATAGAACATTTCAACAACATCAGAATACACATCTTTTTCAAACACTAGTGGAACATTTACCAAGACACAAAATATTCTGAGCCATTAAAAAAACTCAACAAACATAAAATAATTGAAATAATACAGAATGTGTTCTCTGACCACAAAAAAATCAAACTAGAAAACAATAACAAAGAATAGGAAAATCATTAAACACTTGGAAACTAAACAAGACATTTATAAATAATCCATGGATTTGAGAGGAAGTCTCAAGTGAAATCAAGAAACACATTGAACTGAATGAAATAAAATACACTGTATGGGGCTGGCCCACTGGCATAGTGGTTAAGTTTGTGCACTCCGTTTTGGCGGCCTGGGGTTCACAGGTTCAGATCCTGGGCACAGACCTATGCACCACCTGTCAGGGTATACTGTAGCAGATGTCCCACATATAAAGTAGAGGAAGATGGGCACAGATGTTAGCCAAGGGCCAATCTTCCTCAGCAAAAAGAGGAGGATTGGCAATGGATGTTAGCTCAGGGCTAATCTTCCTCACCAAAAAAAAAAAAAAAATTACACTGTATCAAATTTTGTGAGATGCAGCTAAAGCAGTACTGAGAGGGAAATTTATAGCTGTAATGCTTCTATTAGATAAGATGAAACGTCTCAAATCAATAATCTAAGCTCCCACCTCAAGAACATAGAAAAAGAAGAGCAAAATAAACCCAAAAAAAGCAGAAGAAAGAGAATAATAATGATCAGAGCAGAAATAAATGAAATTGAAAACAGAAAAACAATAGAGAAAATCAATGAAACAAAAAGCTGTTCTTTTAAAATATAAAATTGTCAAACCTCTGCCAAGACTGACAAAACCAGATAGAAGACACAAATTACTGATATTCAGGAATGAAACAGGGGATATCACTACAGACTATGTAGACGTCAAAAGTAGCATAAGGAAACACTATGGACAACTTTGCATATATAAATTTGACGACCTAAGTGAAAAGTACCAATTCATTAAAAATCACAATCTACCATAACTCGTCCAATATAAAATACATCGTTCAAATGGCTCTATAACTATTAAGGGAATTGAATTTGTAACTTACAAATTCCCCCCCCAAAAAAATCTCTAGACCTAAAAAGTTTCACTGAGAATTCTACAGAATGTTTACAGAATTAATGCCAAGTCTACACAATCTCTTACAGAAAATAAAAGAGTTGTAAACACTTTCCATTTAATTTTATGAAGTTAGTATTATCCTTATACCAATACTAGACAAAGATAACTAAAACGTCTATTATCAAAAAGACAAAAGATAACAAACGCTGGTGAGGATGTGGAGAAAAGGGAGCCCTTGTGCACTGTTGGTGGGAATATACACTGGTACAGCCAATATGGAAAACAGAATGGCAGTTCTTCAAAAATTAAAACTACAACTACCATATGATCCATCACTCCCACTTATGGCTATATATCCAAAGGAAATTATGCTACTATTGTGAAGAGATCTCTGTATCCACATGTTTATTGCAGCAATATTTACCATAGCCAAGATATGGAAACAACCTGTGTCCATCAATAAATTAATGGATTAAAAATGATATATATATATAATTAAATATTATTCAGCCATTAAAAAAGGAAATCTTGTCATTTGGATGAACTTTGAGGACATTATACTAAATGAAATGTCAGACAGAGAGAGACAAATGCTGTATTATCTGACTTATATGTGGAATCTAAAAAAAAATGAACTCATAAAAACAGAGAACAGATTGTTGGTTTCCAGAAGCAGGGGGTAGGGGGTGGGGAAAATGGATAGAGGTGGTCAAAGGGTACACACTTCCAACAACAAGATGAACAAATTCTGGGTATGTAATGTATAGCACGGTGACTATAGTCAACAATACTAAATTGTACATTTGAAAGTTGCTAAGAGAGTAGATTTTTAAAGTTCTCACCACAAAAAGAAACTATGTGAGGTGATGGAGGCGTTTACTAATCTTATTGTGGTACTCTTTGTGCAATATGCACATATACCAAATCATTACATTGTATACCTTAAACTTAGTGTTATATCTCAATAAAGCTGGAAAATAAATAAATAGTTTGTTCTCTAAAAAAATTAATTAATTAAAAAATTAAAATGACTCCAAGGGTACCTAGATGTTGTATTTAGCAGAAAAAGATTTCAAATTAAGGTATTATTAATATCTTCCGAACAGTTGTATAATACTGTGCCTAAAATACACTGAACAAAATTTGGTAGAACTCGAAGGATAAATAGACAAATCTACCATTAGAGGCAGAGATTTCAACATCTATCGGTCAATAATTTATAGAGCAAAGTAGATAGACAGTCAAAAGGATATAGAAGGCCTGAACATCACAATCAACCAATAGGATCTCATGTCTATACATCGCTTCACCCAATAACACCAGAATAAACATTCTTTTCAAGTGCACATGAAGCATTTTCCAAGATAGACCATCCTCTGGGCCATAAAACAAGTATGAATACATTTAAAGTAGTTCAAATTACATACAGTTAGTTATATGACAACAAAAGAATTAAATTAGAAGCAAATGACAGAGAGATAACTGGAAGATCTATAAATATTTGTAAAAAAATATAACATACTTCTAAAGAACCCAGAGGCCAAAGAAGAAATGAAAACCTAGCAGTATTTGTGGGATGTAGTTAATGCAAATCACAAGAGGAAATTTGTAACTTTAAATACTTATATTAAAAGTTTAAAGTTTTAAAATCAATGGTCTAAACTTTCACCTTAAGAAGCTAGAAAACAACGCAGCAAATTAAACCCAAAATATGTGGAAGGAAGTAAGCAATAAAGATGTGTTGATTTGCTAATGCTGCCATGTCGAAGTACCACAGACTGTGTGGCTTAAACAAAAATTTATTTTGTCACAGTTCTGGAGGCCAGAAATCTGAAATCAAGGTGTTGGCAAGATTGGTTCCTTCTGAGGGCTACGAGAGAAAGATCTACACCAGGCCCCTCTGCTTGGCTTGTAGATGAACGTCTTCTCGCTGTCTCTTCACATTGCCTTTCCTCTGCACGTGTCCTTGTACAAATTTCCTCTTCTTATAAAGACACTAGTCATATTGGATTAGTTCCCACTTCATTTTAACTTAATTACCTCTGTAAAGTTCTCTCCAAATACGGTCCTTTCTGAGGTACTGGGGGTTAGGACTTCAACATATGAATTTCTGGAGAGAGTACACAATTGAGTCCATAACAGAAGGATAATAAAGAACTAAGAATAAATGAAAGCGATGTCATCAAAAATGGAAGAGTAGGGAACTCCAGGGCTCTATCCCTCAAAAAATATCAGCTAAAGTGCTAGTAAAAACTGTCAGAATCAAATTTTGCACAATGTGGAATCTAGTAAAAAACTTACAACCACCAAGGGAAATCTCAGTGAAGAAAGCAGCTGCTGCGCTGTGGTAAGAGAGTGTTGTGGCATTTTAAGTAGTCTACCTTTCATCTCCCATTCCTCAGATTGGCTATGCCATAAAGGTGGGAACCTGCGTTCCTGGGGCAGGTTGTTAGTGCAGAGAGGCAACGCGGACCCTATTCTCGAAGAATTGTGGTTATGTTGCTGTCTGGTGGCTCTCTGAGGAACCAGCATAAGGACTTGCTCTTTTTTTTCTTTTGATGAATAAAGAGGATTCCCAGGACTGGGGTGGCTTCCCAGGTGGCGTTTGCTGCCAGGCAGACTTTGCTGAAAGCATTTAAAGCAAAAGTATTGGCCACAGCAGCTTGGGGCAAGGGAATAACAGGCAGGATAAGCAACAGACAGACTAGAAAGCCTGAGAAAAAAGAAGAGGAAAGAGATTGAGAAAGGAGACACATGGGGGGGATAGGGTTGTTAAAAGCTCTCACATATATTGAGGAATAGAGAAGGCCAACAGCATGCCCAGCGCTCGATGCGTTGCACAGAAAGGGCCTGAGGAGACCCTGAGCTTTCATCTCTGGCCCACCTCTAGGATCCGATAAGTGTAAAGTGAAGGCCAAGGCAGAGTTGTAAATGGCCTGGCTAAGCACCGAAATGTGCCCCAAAGCATAATCAATCTGTAATATCTGGGAAAATACTTTTTTCATTTTGTTTCTCACTTTCTCTTTATTTTTCTTTTTAACTTTTTTCTTTGCTCCAGGAATTTAAGGAAACTTTGTCAAAACACCAGCTGACCAATAAGCTAACAGAATGTAGACTCCAATGGCACGCAGGACCAACAATACAGATTTTACAAAATGGTTTAGAAAAGTCACTAAGCAAACAAACAACAAAAACTCTCAATAAACATATAGAATTGCAAGTGACCCCAAATATTCAAAATAATCTTGAAAAAGTAAAAGTTGTAGGATTCACACTTCCAGATTTCAAAGCTACTATATAGTACTGGCATAAGCAGAGACATATAGACAAATGGAGTAGAATTGAGAGTCCAGAAAGAAACTCATACATCTATGGCCAATTGATTTTCGACAAAGGTGCCACCAACCAATCAGTGGGGAAAGAATAGACTCTTCAACAATGGTGCCGGATATCCACATGCAAAAGTATGAAGTTGGACCATACCACATATCATACACAAAAATTAACTCAAAATGGAGCAAAGACCTAAACTTAAGAACTAAAACTATAAAACCCTTAGAAACATGCCAAAAAATCTTTATGATGATAGACTTGGAAATTCTTAAATATGACAACAAAAGCACAATCAACAGAAAACTATATAGATAAATTGGACTTCATTAAACTAAAAAGTTTTATGCATCAAAGGACACTATCAAGGAAGTGAAGGTCAACAGACAGAAAGGAAGAAAATATTTGCTAATCATATATCTGGTAAGGGCCAAGTAGCCAAAATATGTAAAGAACTCTTAAACTCAAAAATACAAAGGCAGAAATCCAAATTAAAAAGTGAGCAAAAGTTTTGAATAGACATTTCTCCAAAGGAAATACGCGATTGGCCAACAAATACATGAAAAGATGCTCAACATCATTAGCTATCAGAGACCTGCAAATCAAAACCACAAGATTTTGCTTCATAACCATTATGATGGCTATAATAATAATATTTTTAAAAATGGAAAACAAGCTTTGGCAAAGAAGTGCAGATATTGGAATCCTCATATATTAGTGGCAGGAATATAAAATGTACAAATCTTCATAATTAGTGGTGGGCATGAAAAACAGCACAGCAACTGTGAAAAAGAGTTTGGTAGTTTCTCAAAAGTTAAACACAGAATTACATGACTCAGAAATTCCATTCCTGGGTATATACCAAAATAATTGAAAATGGGTATTCAAACTAAAACTTGTACACAAATGTTGATAGCAGCACTATTCACAATCATCAAAAGGTGGAAACAACCCAAATGTCCATAACTAATGAATGGATAGACAAGTTGTGGTATATCCATGCAATGGAATATTATTCTGTTATAAGAAGGAATGAAGTACTAATACGTGTTACAACATGGAGGAAACTTGAAAACATTATGCTAAGAGAAAGGAGCTAGAGACAGAAAGTCACAAATTGTATAATTATACTTACATGAAATTTCCAGAATAGGCAAAACTATAGAGACAGAAGGAACATAAGTGGTTTTGAAGGGCTGGGAGGAGGAAGAAAAGAGGAGTGACTGCTTAATGGGTATAGGAATTTCCCTTTGGGATGATGAAAAAGATATGGAACTAGTTAGAGGTGATGGTTACTCAACATTGTAAATGTACTGAATGCCACTAAATTGTGCACATTAAAATGGTTAATTTTGTTATGCAAATTTTTCCACAGTAAAAAAAATTACTTGAAAAAAATGAGCAAAAATTAGAGGAAATCAATGAAACAAAAAGATAGTTATTTTAAAAGATCAATAAAGATGATAAACCTCTAAGTTATCTAACAAAAGAGAGAGAGAGAGAAAACACAAATTACTCATATTACCAATGCAAAAGAGTACATTACAACAAATCCCGCATACACAATAGAAAATTAAAGAAACATTATGAACAAGTTTATGCCAATAGTTTTGACAACGAGATTAAATTAACAAATTCCTTGAAAGACCCAAATTACCAAAGTTAACCAAGAACAAATGGAAAATCTAAATAAGATTATATCTATTAAAAAATGGAATTACAATTTTTCCAAAATAGTACAACCACTTTGGAGAACCATTTAGCTGTTTGACTATTTCTTATAAAGCTAAGCATACACCTATCCTATGGTCCAGCAATTTCATCCCTAGGTATTTACCCAAAAGAAATTAAAACGTAAGTACTCAAAAAGATTTGTATAATATTGTTCATTGCATTTCTATTCATAATAGCCAGAAATTGAAAACCATGCAAAAGTCTATCAACAAGACAATGGATGAAAAATGTGTTATATTCAAATAACAGAATACTACTCTGCAATTGAAAGGACCAAACCACTGAGAGAAGCAACAACATGATGCAGCTCACAGACATAATGTTGAGCAAAATAAGCCAGTCACAAAAGAGTACATACTGTATTATTCTAAGTATATGAAATTCTATACCAGGCAAAATTATTATGTGGTGATGGCAGAAACCAGATCAACTGTTTCCTCTCGGGAGTGTTGTCTGGAGAAAGGCATGAGGGAACTGTCTGAAATTGTGGAAATATTTTACATCTCAATTTGGATGATGGTTGTTATCTGTGTATACTTTTGTCAAAACTTTTTAATTGTACAATTAAGATCTATTCATTTTAATCTATGTAAGATATACCTCAAAATTATAAGAAATATTTTATATCAAGTTTGTAGGTGCTTACTTTAAGTCACTTATAAGCTAAGTCTTGTCTTCTCTTTAACTATTCTACTTTAAATTTAGACTAGTTGAACAGATGCTGGAGGCAATGCTAGCAAATCTTATGGGCCAAGCAACTTTAGTAAAGGCAAAATCTAGAGTAGAGACCTGAACTTTGTTGGTTTTGTGAATTTATTTCAAAATCAGTATTCTTTTATGAAGCCTGAATATATGACACTAACCATCTTTCCTTAGTTTTGCTTAGTTATTCTAATTTTCATGGTTTCTCGGTAATTTTGTACTTCTAGCTGATAGTATGTGTAGTAGGCAGGACTCTGTAGAACATCCCACAAGTGTAGGCAACAATAAGACAAGAAGCTACAGTTCAGTACCATTTCATACACATTTTTAAAAACCTTTGTAAACACTTTTTTACTGTGAAATGCACACAGAAAAAAATGCCTAAAACAAATACATATAGTCCATTAAACAGTTATAAAATAAGCCTACATTTAAACGATCTATATCAAGGAACAGAACTTTGTGAATATCCCAGAGGCAATCCTCGCATTACACTGTGTCCTTTCCTGATCACAATTTCCCCCCAACCCTCTAGAAGTAATGGCTATCCTGACTTTTATAGTAATAATTTCCTAGCTTGTCATTCTACATTTAACCATCAATGCATGCATCCTAAACAATATAATTTAATCTTGCCTGGTGTTCAACTTTATAAAAATGTAATTGTGTCATACGGATTCTATGTCCTTTGCTCCTTTTGCTGAAGTTTATGTTTGTAAGATTTATCTTTTGGCATGAGCTTAAATCAAGCTTCTTCTTAAACCTTTAGAGATAATGCTGACTTGTTTTACATTTATGATTATTTCACCTCTTGCTTTTTTAGTCTATTCTATAAATTCTCTTTTCCTGACCTAATACTGTTTTTAACTACTTCTAACTCTGCACCACAATGCGACGTTTTCCCATCAGCATCCAGAAATAGGGAAGTTCAGAAATCTTTACTGAACAGCTAGCTGGGAATTAAGATGTATATCTAGCCTTGGCATTCACCAAGGGAAAAGATCTCTCAGGCAACTAAGACAACGGCTTTTTTCTGTGTCCTCCGTGAGTGTAAGGTCTTTATTAGATTATAAAATTTCTATCAGTTAGATTGCACACTTATTGGTCCCATTTTATGATATAATCATGCAACCACTAGTGTGACTATTTCAAATATTTTGATTCAGAAAAGTAGTAAACTGGAAATCAAAACAATTGAAGTTAAAGAATGTGTTAGTTTAAATAGATATTTTTTATTCATCCAAATAAAGAAATGTACTGAAGCTATAGCTAGTTTATTGGCTTATCATAAGTCTCATAAAATAAAATTCAGGAATATAAAGTAAAGTAGGGAAAATTGCTCTTTGAAAATAAGGACAATCCTTCCTTTTTCTCCCCATCCACCCCCAAAAAGTTAAGGGTATTTCAAGCATATATGCACACACACGTACTCTCCACTGAACAATCCCATTCCACTAATGGATACAAATACCAACATTGACAATGAAAGCATAAAGAGCACTTACATTTTATGAATTTGGACACTTTTTAGAAAAATACGGTGAAATCACAAATGTCAGTATGTGTATTTTCTTTCATTTTTTTTTTTTTTGTGAGGAAGATCAGCCCTGAACTAACATCTGCCAATCCTCCTCTTTTTGCTGAGGAGGACTGTCCCTGGGCTAACATCCATGCCCATCTTTCTCTACTTTATATGGGACGCCGCCACAGCATGGCTTAACAAGCGGTGCATTGGTGCGCGCCCGGGATCCGAACCGGGCGAACCCCGGGCCGCCGGAGCGGAACACGCCCACTTAACCGCTTGCTCCACCGGGCGGCCCCAGTATGTATATTTTCAAATGGTTGTTGAAATGAAGGTGCAGTTGGGGCTAGTGGATCAATTCATTCCGTTAAGCAATTGATTGATTTTTGTTTAGTTTGGAGTGTGTGTGTGTATTTATGTGCATGCTTAGATTTTTTTAAATGATTGAATGAACTGATTATTGTGATGTTATGCTAGTCACTTATTTCCATTATTAAAAGCACAATAAAACACTATTCTTGTCTTATGCAACAGAAGGTTAGTCGATAAAAGTATTCACTTGAATAGGTTTTCACTTGATTAATAATGGATGTTTAAGGATCGATTGTTTGCGTTTTTATATTATCTTCTTGAAATGATTTGAAACAACAAGCAGACTATGATATATTCCCTCAGAGATTCTTTCCCCTCCACCCAAAGACCACAAAGAACGCACCTGGAGTTGAGCGAGTTGGATTTACTACCCACGGTAGTTAGAGAGGATGCATGCCCTGAGGGACTATGGTGCATCTCAGTAAGAGGGTGCTAGAAAGAACCTATTATGGAATTCCTGCTTGGATTGGGTGATTTAGGGGACTGGACGGTGTCAGAAAGCAGGGGCAATCCTATGATTGTGTACCGCAATAAGTCTTTAAAGAGCGTGCAGACTATAGCGAGGATAAAACTATGTTTGGTAAAGAAGTAACATTTTTTCCAAGACAGCATGTATATAATATTTTGTCGGTTGCACAGTGATCTTGTTTTGGTCTGTGCTTAGAAAAAAATTCTGCAATGGTCTCATTTTGTCTCACTCTATCACGGTCTCAGAGTGACCTTGTCTGCTGTTGGTGTTCTGTGAGATCGTTTATGTTCAACAGAACAACGTGGACTAGCTACGAGTGCCAGGCCAGCTTCTAAAAAACTCTGAGGTCTAGCGGTAAGTGTCAGACCAGTTCCCAGATGTCAGGGGCTGTTTTTTTTTTTTTTTCTCACACTTTTATTTTAACATAACATTTAACATTTTATTTTAACATGAAAAATACAGAATTGAAGATACTATTCTTAAAATAATTTTTAAGGATATACGATGAGGATAAAGAGTCAGAGAAGAGTAAACAGGCAGCATGGAAGAAACAAACAGCTGCGTACTGATTGTTAGAGTTTTTGATGGGCATATGAGTTTTGGGGATCCCCATCCCCAAACATACATAGTCTCTCCAGCACTTTTTGTACCAAAATATGTATTACTTAGGGTTCTCCAGAGAAACAGAACCAATAGGATATATATATATATATATATATGTATATGTATGTAATTGGCTCATGGGATTATGGAGGCCGGTAAATACAAAATCTGCAGCGTAGGCCAGCAGGCCAGGGGAGCTGATAGTGCAGATTAAGTCTGAAGGCAGTCTGCTGGAGAATTCACAAATTGGAGATATTAAGCTTGTTGGTAGTAGCAAGTTCTTCTATGATTGTATTTAGCCTGAGAGAAGAAAGACTGATAGAGTGCATGCTAGGAAAAAAAGAGAGTAGGGCTTCAAATAAAAGATAATCATTAGTAAACTCTTATCTCTACCATTTGGAATCTAAGCTTCATTGAGCACTGTGTTTATCCTCCTCCGGTAAAAATCTCACAGGTAAGGATGGCACAAAACTGCCCAAGATCCTAAGACTTGCCTTAAGGATCCTCCTGCACACACCCAGAAGGATAAATGTGAATGTGCAGAACTTTGGGTCCTCTGCAAATTTCTAAATTTACACTCTCAGATCTTACCAAGTCTTTTTCCCCAAGATAAAGCAACACAGACTCACATTTATTTGCATACCTGATTTGGAGTCAAACAGACCTAGTTTCAAATTCCAGTCTGAGAGTAGACTAGGCAAATACTCAACCACAATGAGCCTCAGCTTTCTTGTTTACAAAACTGGAATTATATTAATAATTCCTAGATACATTTTAAGTTCTACAAGACAAGGCATGTAAAGCATGTTGGACACTGCCCAAGAAATAACAGCTGCTATTATTATTGCTGTTCCTATTATTAAAATTGTGTCCAGTCTACATTCTGATTATACAGTAGAGTGGGTATACTTCATGTCCTTCAGACAATAACAGACAGTTCTCTGAAAAGTCACGTGGGCCAGAATTGTATGTTGCTAAATATAGATAGGTTTCATAAGCTTTAAACACTAAAGTTGTGGTTGTACCCTTTTGCTTAAGAAGAATTCCATCCTACCTCTCCATGAAGGTGAGCCAATGAAATATCTGAATACAGTATAGGAGCAATGTTTTCTATAAAATTTCATTCTGGATAATTTTTCTTACACAGGAATAAATAAAATATTAAGACTACCAATCCTTTATAATAGTTAATGGCTAAGATGATTTGGTCTTTGAAAAACAGACAAGTAGTAGCCTAAATGGTGGCCCATCAAGATCATAAAAGTTTCTAGATAATTATATAATAAGCATCTGATTTTGAACAATGTGGTTTCCCAGGGAACTCATCTGCATGATCTGGGTGCAAAATGCATCTTGAATAACAACATGTAGTAATCTGGTACATTTGATTAGAAGGAAAACTTATACTAATGGCATCACCTGACCTATTTTTTGTTTTGTTTTGAAATGTAAAAGATAGATATAGGAATAAAGAAAATTAAAAAAATTTGGTTTTCAAAATTTTATGATACTACCCCTCACTCCCCAAACCATGCATCCCTCCACCCACCCCCCACTCTTGAGAATACCAGAGAGCAAAATACTAATCTTGCATGAAATCATAGTCAGTCTGCACTTGGCATTCTATGCAAATTTCTGGTTGCAACACATAAGAGTCAGCTTTCAGTAGTAGAGAAAGTTTAGAGAGGACAATTCAATCAAGACGGCAACAGACTTCTTCAAAGCAACACTATCTGTAAGCAAAGTCCTCAGTATTTTGAGGAAAAATTATTTCCAACCTTGAATTCTTTATCAACTAGTTGGAAGTGTAGAATTTTCAGATGTACAAGTTCTCAAACAATTTGTCTTCATTGCATCCCTTTAAGTAAGCAATGAATGTACTCCACCAAAATAAGGGGAGAAAGCAAGACAGAAAGAAATGGGATCCAGAAAGGGGATCAATGAGAGAGATCAAGGCTTAGTTAACAACTGGTCCAAACTGAAATAGAATGATGGAGGGCTCTAGGAAAACTATCTCCAAGAAAGAGATAGAATTAATAGACTACCAAAAGTATGTATTGAGAGGAAATTTGCACTTCTTCTGGAGAATTAGTCATAAGTATATAAATTTTAAAAAATGAAAAAAAGCAATTTCAGGAAATGACAAATTGTAACAGGAAGGATGCATAATTATTCTCAATTCATGAATCCGATGTGAATCTAATTTAATCATAATATTTATACCTTGAATGTTGATCTAACCATGCCAATAGACAATATTGGTGGATAATTTTATAATTGGCCTTGCAGAAGTATTTTACTTTTTAATTATGGCTTTAATAATTAATAAAAAATGTAAAATGTCACCCAAAGAATTTAGTTCAGAATTTCTGGGTTTCTACTACTGATAAGAGTCAAATAGATTTTCAGGAGAGATCAAAACCACAGAATCTTCTGGTCAATCTGGCTTAAGGTGATTCTGCCTTTTTAATTAAATACATTTAATATTATTTCTATATTATAAACAAATTGATCTGTGTTTTTATTTGCTTAAGGAAGCAGAAATTAATTTTAGAGCAGTTATCATCTTCTGCCAGGGACACTTGGCTTTGCCTTTGTTCTGTTCTTTTCTGTATATTTGATACAATTTCATGTAGAGTGGTTTATTATGTGATTTTTTTTTTGACTTTTGAATTCTGAAAGGCATCAATGGAACTGTTAAAGCATATGTAAATAGAAAATTCATTTGCATATTTAAGCACCACAGAGACTGGATATGCAAACACAAACACAAGTTCTTTTGTCAATATCGATTTGCATAAAATTAGACACACAGATAAGCTGTTTATTTAGAAGCACAATTGGTAATCCTGGGGACACTCTGAGGGCTTGCCCTTTGGTATAAGTAGAGAAATTAGTAAAAATGCCCACACATGATGTTTTATGATTTTATACTGAACTATGAAATTTAGCCATGGATGATTTTCATATTCTAAGATTAGCATAGGAGGCAAAGAACAGAGAAAAACCTTGTTGTTTGCATGCTGGAACAAGTCACAACTCTAAATTTGCATGAGCAGAGGTAGCCTGAAAGGTAGATACAGTCAATAATTAATTACCCACGTGGTATGATTCACACAATTCACTCCTGATAGTCTCCATCCAGCAGTGCAGAAAAAAGTCCACAGCTAGCAATTCAGTATCGAATGTTATCCTGTCATGTATGTGAAAATCTTTCTAAAAATGAGAGGGGTTCCATAATTATTCCTAATCATGAATGTTTTCATAAGATTTATTTCCTCTCTGACATGAAAGATGGGTTGGGTAACAAGAGGGTACTGGGATAGAGACTATGATATGTAGGATAGGGTAAGGGAATAGCCAAAATGGGTGAAAGGAAAAGAAGACTAGGGCATTAAAAATAGATTTTCCCTGATTTCATTATTTTGTTCCTAGTTCCGTTAAAAAATGATCACAGGGGGCTGGTCCAGTGGCCTAGCGGTTAAGTTTGTGCATTCTGCTTCGGCTGCACAGGGTTCACCAGTTTGGATCCTGGGCACAGACCTATGTACCACTCATCAAGCCATGCTGAGGCGGTGTGTCACATAGACCAACTAGAAGGGTATAAAACTATGACATTCAACTATCTACTGGGGCTTTGGGGAGAAAAAAGGAAAAAAGGAGGAAGATTGGCAACAGATGTTAGCTCAGGGCCAATCTTCCTCAAAAAAAAATAAATAAATAAAAATAAGTGATCCCAAAATAAAATGATAATATGATTCATCCCAAGGTAGATCATATGGCTGGTTGCATTATGATACAGACCTATACCAAAAAAAAAAAAAGCCATCTAAAGTCTAGATAGTTGTAAGGTGGCTGCAAATATAGTGTCAATCAGGAAAATTCTTAATTGGCTTCTACTTTCTCCCTATGCTTTGCCCTCCCCTCCCAACATGCATCCTATAAAACATTTTCTGAGTCCTTTTTCCCACACCCTGAAGTTACTACTCTGCTGGACTAAACTAACCCCTTAAAATACATCGTTTCTTCTTCCTTTTCTTCCTGATTCAAATCCTACACATTCTTTGAAGTTCAGGTCAGTTTGAATTTCCTTTGAGACAGGCAAAGTTTATCGCAGAGAATTAAACACTGTCTTGCATTGGCCACTGCTGAGTTCACGTGTGTTAGTTTTCTCAATCCTCTCATGAGTCATGTACTTGTGGGTAAAATCATATATTCTCCATAGCTATGGTGATCTAGATTTTCAAAAAGCATATGAATTTCAAATACCCTATCCCATTGATTCCACAAATACATTCACGTTTGTCAGATTATGTCTTCCACTTGGAAGTTTGGAAAATGCGGCTATCATACTCATCAGAGTCCAAGAATACTGATTTTCTGCCTCTCTGTATGAACTGAAATATCTATTGAAGTTCTAGACTTGTCCTCTCTTGTGTGCTCATCCTCTTATTTTTTGGGATTTCTTCTCCCCTGACTCCCTCCCAAGATTTTCAATTGTGTCCTCTATTTAATTATTATCTAACTTCCAGACATTCTTAATCTCATCACAAAATGTTCAATCTTTCTTTTGGTTCTTAAAAGAAGATTGTCACTCAAGGATGTCACGTCCACCTGCCCCATCCCTCTTGTTGGATCCTGCATATTTGTCCATTTCCCACATACAACAGAGCAGTGAGAGAATAGTTATGATGGCGCAGGGGTTGTAGAAGTGTTAATTTGCTCTCTCTCCATTGCAGCTTTTAAACCACCACTCGTCCACCATCTTGGAATAAAGATATCCTTTGAAGTCTGTTGAACTGAACAAGTATTGCGTGTATACCATATGCTAAATTAAAAAAGAATAATTGATTGACTTCACAAAACAACATTTTCAACCATAATTTCAACTGGTAGAAATGATTAGCAGGTAATGTAACTTGAGTTTCAGACTTGAGCCAAAACTCTTATATAGTCTATGGAGAGGTAAAATTAACTTATTAGAATGTGATTATTGATATAAATCAAATGGGATACCGGCTTTGTGCAAAATCGGTATAATCTTTAGTTTTTCAACTAAATATCAAATGCATGTATATTTTTAACCTCAAGGTACTATTCTAAATTGGGATTTGTATAATTAAATAAGAGTGAGAAAGATGGTTAATTGAAGTACTAATATTAACACAACTCACTTTCCAGCGCAGTTTGCAAAGTTCAAAGAACAGTTTAATTAAATCTAAATTTAATTTATTTTCATTAAAATTACATTATGACCATTTCAGTGACGTTTAACAGATGAGACAAAATTATATTAATATATTTAAGAAACTAATTCCATGTGAATAATTATGTTTTAATAAATGAATAAGCACCATTTATGTGCCCAAAAAATTTAATCAAAACTTGTATCATTCTGAATGCCTGGATATATTATCTTTCTGCAGTCCTCCTTACAGACACTTTGTAGTGGAAATCCTCATTTCATAAGAAAAAATGTCCTCCACATCCTCTTGAATTTCATAGAAATTTTTTTAAATCTCTGTCCTAGTTTGAGTTCCCCAGAAGCAGTCTCATGGATTAGTGCGAAAGTAGTTTATTAGAGAAATGATCCCAAGAAGTGCCAGTAAAGGAGAAGAGAAATGAGACAAGGAAACGAAGAAAGTCAATACAGTGTTTTAACTAGCAGGTCAAGGTGTTTGTAACTGGTGCTCAGTCTTGCTAGGCACCTCTGGGAACAACCTGTATCAGTTGTTTCACTCAAGGGAGAGGAAGCTGGGGTGTTCATCTTCTAATTCTTGTCCACCACTAGTTTAGGGTTGCATTAATTTTCCATGCCTGCTTTAATAAATAACCACAAATTTAGTGGCTTAAAACAACACAAATTTAGTAGTAGTAGTAGTAGTAGTAGTAGTAGTAGTAGTAGCAGTAGTAGTAATCATCTTACAATTCTGTGGGTCAGAAGTCCAAAATTGGTTTCAGTGAGCTAAAAACAAAATGTCAGCCTGGCTGCATTTCCCTCAGGAGGTTCTAGAGGAGAACGCATTTCCTTTCATTTTCCAGTTCTAGAGGCTTTCATTGACTTCCTCAACCTTCAAAGCCAGCAACATTGGGCTAAGTCCTTCTCATGCTGCCATCTTTCTGGTTCTTTCTCTTCTGCCTCCCTCTTCCACTTATAAGGACCCTTGTGATTACACTATCCAGATCTTCCTATCGCAAGGTTAGCTGATTAGCAACCTTATTTTCCCTTATTTGTGTTACCTAACATATTCTCAGGTTCCTAGAATTAAGACGTGGGCATCTTTGGTGGGGGGCATTATCCTGTTTACCAAAAGGTTTGTTCCCCTGTTATTAAATCCCGATGCTCCTGGCCACAGAAAGTCCTAAGGCAAAGAGTTATAGCTGCTTGCAGCAGAAAGCTGCTAGCATATAAGGGAGTGGTGAGTACCAAATGGATATAGGCAGGGCACCAACCTTCTCTGATACAAATTTCTTGCCTTAATTGAAACCCAGATCTTTCCAAAGAGTACTATTTCACTTGTGGCTTTCTCAAACAGATGCTATTAATCCCATGGCCCACAGACTTCATGTCCTATATTGTTAGTAATCCAGGTATTCCACTCTCTGCCCCTCTTTGTCCATTGTCCAGGTACCATGGTGTAGTAGTGAAGAACATAGACTCTGGAACTAGATTTTCTGTGCTTCAATCCCAATTCTTTTACTTATTTAGGAGTGTGACTAGGCAAGTTACTTAATATCCCTGTGTCCCAATTTTCTCATCTGTAAAGTGTCAATAATACCTTACTAATAGAAAGGTGGTGAGGATTATATAACATAATATCCGTAAAGTGCTTAGAATAGTCTCTACCATTTAGTAAGAGCTATACTAATGTTTGCCAGATGATGATGATGATGATCTGTCAATCTAAAGAACAGTCTTCCTTATTTATCAATTTTCTTTTCCGTTCTTAGTCCTTTCATTTTCTTGGATGACTTTAAAATCCATAAACTACTCACAGACCTTTGATTTCCCAAATAGTCACATGTACTGAATTTCAGCAACCCACTCCCATGGCTACATTATGACTTCTGATCCTATTATCTGACCATAACCTTCTATTTTTCCAGCTTATTCCCTCCCATTACACCTACTCTTTGAAACTATTGTGATTTTCTGTCAAATGATTCCCAACTTTCTCTTAGTTCATCAGCTCTGAACTCAATTTACTTTCTCCCAGCCTGGATTTAATGGTCAATCACTGAAGTATTCTCTGACTAGCAGCCTTAGTTCCTTATCATCTTGTCCTTTGTATCATGCTTACCATCCAGATCACCAAATTTGGAACAATCTTAAAATTAATCTTTTCTGCTCATATATTGGAGCTTGGGTGTTGATGGCTGTGCAAATGTCCAGATTAGTTTCTCTGCAAAATATTTTTCCAATAATAGCTGAGACATCAGAGCTTCTTATCTCCTTACTTTTGTTTAATCATTTTCTCTTCTAGTTAGCCCACACAATTATTATAATATCTGCCACTCTCTTCCAGTTTCCTATCCAGTATCATTTTCCTTACTCTTAGTAGAGGACTTTAACTCCTAATTCACATAAGAAAATATCCAGGAGTGATGTCGGCATCATGGTGGAGCGAGTTGCTCCATTTGTCTCTCCCCACTAAGTTACAACTAAACAGGCATCCATTAACCAACAGAGGACTCCCTACACAGCACAACAGGATGCATGAGAGATCTACTCAGCTATACATCTGAAGATGGGTGGACTGGACCCCCAGGAGGCGGTGGAACTAGAGGAGCTGCCCTCTCCCCCTTTCCAGTGGTGGTAATCCAGGACGTGGATCCTCACACAGCAGACAGCGTGACTGTGAGTGAAGGCAGGGGCAGCCCAGCCCATGTGTGAATACTTGCAGAGCAGCAATAACCTGGCTCATGGGAGCGCCCACCATACCACAGCAGCCTGGCCAGCATGAAGGTGCCGTGCTGAGTGGCTGTGGCCCAGCCCACACAAACACAAAAAGTCCAACCAGCACAACTATGAGCAGATGGGGAAGGAACAGAACAAACAGCCCCTGCCCGCTCAATGGTAGCAGGGGTAATCTGCGACCAGAAGGAAGAGGAACTACAGCAGGACCAGTGACCCAGCCCCCAGTGGTGGCAACTCTGACACAAGTTCCACCAGCAGCGGGGGCTGTATACAAATCCTTGGGCCCCCAGACCCCCGCCAGCATCAGTGATACCCATGAACCCAGCACCCCTGCCAGTGGTACAACAAGAACCCCAAGACAACCTGGGAACAGCAGCGCAGGTGATGCATGGGACAGCAGAATCTGAGCCCACAGAGAACCAGTGGAGGAACATGAGATCCAGGTGACCAGAACCAAAGCAACCAAAGTTGTACCCAAACAAGAAAAGGTGATTACTACTGCAAATGGGCTAGCAGAGGATCAATTCATAAAACACCATGAAGAGCTACAGTAACACCGCAGATTAAGAGGAAAATGACAACTCTCCAGAAACCAAATCTGAAGTCACTGAAGACTACAATCTAACTGACAGAGAATTCAAAATAGCTAACATAAAGAAACTCAATGAGTTACAAGAAAACTCAGAAAAACAGTTAGATGAGCTCAGGAATAAAACTAATGAAGAGAAGAAATACTTCACCAAAGTGATTGAAGCTCTAAAAAAAAAATGAAATTCTGGATATGAAGAACACAATTAATGAGATAAAAAAATAATGTAGAAAGCATAAAAATAGAGTAGACCTTATGGAGCATAGAATTAGTGACATCGAAGATAGAAACCTAGAAATGCTTCAGGTGGAGGAGGAGAGAGAACTAAGATTTTAAAAAAATGAAGAAATTCTTCGAGAAATATCTGACTCAATTAGGAAAAGTGACATAAGGATTATAGGTATACCAGAGGCAGAAGAGGGGCATAAAGGTGCAGAGAGCTTGTTCAAAGAAATAACAGCTGAGAACTTCCCACACTTGTGGAAGGAACTGGACATAAAAGTATGCAAAGCCAATAGAACTCCTAATTACATCAATGTAAAAAGACCTTCTCCAAGGCATATAATGTTAAAACCATCAAAAGTCTACAACAAAGAAAAAATATTAAGGGCAGCAAGAGAGAAGAAAATAACCTTCAAATGAATCCCCATCAGGCTTTCAGTGGATTTCTCAGCAGAAGCCTTACAGGCTAGGAGAAAATGGAGTGATATATTCAAAATACTGAAAAACAAAAACTATTAGCCAAGAATACTCTATCCAGCAAAATTATCCTTCAGATATGATGGAGAAATAAATGCTTTCCCTGATAAACTAAAGCTGGGGGAGTTCATCGCCACTAGATCTGCCTTACAAGAAATGATGAAGGGAGCCCTCCTACCTGAAACAAAAAGGCAAAGATTTACAAAGCTTTGGGCAAGTAGATAAATAGACAGACAAAATCAGAAAATTGTAGCTGTCTGTCAGAATAGGCTAGCAAACACTTAATTATAACATAAAGGATAAATGGAAAGAAAGCATCAAAAACAACTATAAACACTTCAATTTAGTCACAAACTCAAAACACAAAACAGAATAATTTGTGACAACAATAACTCAGAGGGGGAAGAGGAAAGGCATGGAACCTGCTCAGGCTAATGGAGATAAAAGGCTATCAGAAAATGGACTATCACATCTATGAGATCTTTTATACAACCACATGTTAACCACAATACAAAAACTCAGAGCTCAGTCACAAACCATAAATAAAGAGAAAATTGAGAAAACCATCGCAGAAAACCACCAAATTGAAATGGCAGTCAGAAATACAAGGAAAAAGAAACAATGGAAATATAGAACAACCAGAAAATAAGAGATAAAATGCAGTATTAAGCCCTCATATATCAGTAATCACTCTAAATGTAAGTGGACTGAATTCACCAATCAAAAGACACAGAGTGGCTGGCTGGATTAAAAAACAAGACCTAACAATATGCTGTGTCCAGGAAACACATCTCAGCTCTAAAGACAAATACAGGCTCAGAGCGAAGGTATGGAAGGTGATACTCCAAGCAAATGGCAAGCAAAAGAAAGTGGGTGTAGCCATACTTATATCAGACAAAACATTTTCCTGGACTTTTGGTCTGCTTTTGATAACAGATTGTGAAAGTTTCTTTAACGTTTCAGCAATCTGCCTAGAAAGCAAATATTCTGCATTTTATCAAAATATTATTCTGTGTTGTTTTTATCAGGTCTTTGACTACTTAGGAAAACTGAGCCTTCTTAATATTAAAAGAACTAAGTTTTGTTTACAACTATGTGATCTTTTGTATTTACCTTTGAAATCTTTTATTGCCACCTTGGTTAAATAGATAGGTAACTACTGTTTCATAATGATCTGTGATCATTTTTAGTCAACTTTCCAAAACCTTTTGATATTTTTAGCAAAATTCCCAACACCAAATTCTAAATGAAGTCTTTTTGACCTAGAAATACTTGGGATTTTTCGGAGGGACCCTAAGACTTCTCAAAAGTTTTGCTCTCTCTCATAAAAAGAGAGATGTTACACTAATTAGGCTTATTTGTTATGTTAAATTATGTGGGAAGCATTGTTAAATAAGAAGTAATACTAAAATTTCTTTGTGTTGTGTCTGTATAGGTGTATGTTATAAGTATTCCAGAAATTGTGTAAAATTCCTAAAAATCTGATGTGTCCTGGTATGATGTTATCAGTCATAATTCTAGCTATTATCTTGAAATGTTGTGTGCCACAGAAATAATGAGATTTCTTTGTCAGTTACATTGTAATGAACTCTCATCAGATCTTTAACCATGGCCATTTTTAAGTCTTTTTACAGATAGTTGCTGCTTTGCTCTGATGTTTTTACAAAAATGTTTTATTTTCAGAGAGAGTCATGGAAAGGACTTGAAGTACTCTAGAATACAGGTTTCTGATAACTTGAAGATCATACCGGTGAACTGGGTAAGAATTTACAGAACTCTAATGAAGAAACTGATGGCTTCATAGAACTACTAACAAAAGATCAAGAATTAATTACATAGGAGTGAATGAACTGAGGAAGATGATTATAATTTTTGTGATTTTTTGTTTAAAATATTGCTGGTTCTTCTTTTGTTGTTCTCCAGATTTAAGGAAATCTTTCCTCTTTAGCTAACTCTGACTTACAGCAATTTGGTAAATTATACATTTGTAAGCAGAATGGAAACCTTTATATTTTCTTCCCTACTTGATCCCTCTAGAATACAGAAACTCTGAGTGAGTATTCTTATTTTCATGTCAATATAGTTATTTGCATAAATTCAATAAGAATATGTTCTGCTTATAACAGGACACAATTGGAAACTGGTTATATTACCAAGACTTTGACTAGAATGTCATATTTGAGAGAGACGCATAGAGTCAGATATGACCAGACAGCTTAAAGGAACTAAGATTGACTTTATGGAGGGGCTGGTCCAGTGGCGTAGTGGTTAAGTTTGTGTGCTCCACTTTGGCAGCCCAGGGTTCACCGGTTCGGATCCTGGGTGTGGACCTATGCACTGCTCATCAAGCCATGCTGAGGCGGTGTCCCACATAGAGCAACTAGAAGGATGTACAACTATGACATACAACAATCTATTGGGGCTTTGGGGAGAAAAAAGGAAAAAAGGAGGAAGATTGGCAACAGATGTTAGCTCAGGGCCAATCCTCTTTTTTTTCTTCAAAATAGGTTGACTTTATGGAGCCAATAAAGTCCCTTGGAAAAACAGCCTGGTACCTTGCTTACAGGGTTCCCAACAGCCTAATTAAGTGAATAATAAAGTCACTTCCCGGCAGGCCCAGGAACCTCAAGACATTTTGGGGACCTTGAACAAAGAGGAATTCACCCAAATCTATAGGTATTGCAGGTGAAGTCTGATGGCAAATGCTTGGCTTGGCTTTCCCGGTCTTGAGAGGCCTTTAAAAGTTCAATCTGAGATTCCTTATAAAAAGTTTCAGCAAAGCAGATTTAAAAGAGCCTATATGATCAGTCACTATTATTGCTGTACATATGTAAAAAATCAGGCCAAATTTGTTGAAATTAGACTTATTTTGCAAACAAATTAGTCTTAATTTGTCTATCTTTGATAAAAAAGAGGAAAATTTTAGATAGAAAAATTATTTTTTGGTAATACACCTTTGTGGATATTAGATTCTAATGCTGTTCATTGTTTTTTAAGGTTTTGTCTTCTATGTGTAAACTGGACTAGATCCTGAATTCTTCTAGTTTCCTCAAATATCTGGCTACACATCTCCAAACTAACATTGCCAATTTTCTCCCATATTTTGACTTAGAATTTTTGAGAACTAAATTGCCCTTTTCCTGAAGTCCTACAAACTGAAGCTAGAGGACTTGATATAAACTTCAGAGAAATCACCACAACAGCTCATTTATAGACAATCTTTGTGACTGTTGCTGTGTGTGCCAATTAGAAAGACTGCCAGAGACATTCAAACTGCAAATTAGGAAAATCTATTAGATTACCACTTCCGAAACTCACTCCATCTAAAGACATCTAGAAATCTTCTTGACTGACTAGCTGTCTTCAGAACTCAAAAAAAATGGGATTATAGTGTGCTCCAATCATTAATCATTGTTTTCTTTTTTTTCCATAGACGCCTCTTATTAAATACCTAATTGCTTGCTTATGCAATATAGGCCTAACTTTGGGAATCCACCTGCAAGAATACCTCCTGAAATTGGACACAACTGTTTAACTGGATTGACCTATTCTCTAAACCAAGAGATTAGTTCAGTGAGATAGAACAATCTACCAACTCAGCTTCTGGACTGCCAAACTTCTTGGGAAGTTTTAAAGGTGAGACTGTAAGGGAACAAAATTTGCCACCTCAAAATGTGTCACTTTGGCATGCAGACTATTTCGAGCTGAAGGCAATCAAGACCCAGCAGACTCAAGAAAAAAAAAAGAAAAAACCTTTAGTTCTCCCTTAACTATCTAAAGAATTTAGATAGGGGGTCTGGCCCAGAAAGAGAGCTATTACCAAGACAGAACTTTTTATCTGAATGGTCTACCTGTATAGCAGGAAAAACATCTAATTACCAAATATCTGCTCTTCTTATCATCCTGCAAATTACTGTCTCCCTTTTTGAAGCTGCGGGTCCCTATTCCAATTTTAAGCTCACAATAACATGTAAGCCTCAACTATTCAACTTCTCCTTCTGTCTTATTGTCTTTGTGGGGCTGCCATAGGTACATAATTAAATTCGTTTTTCTCCTGTTAATCTTCCTCATGTCAATTTGATGATCAGACCAGCCAGAAGAATCTAGGATGGTAGAGAAAAATTTTTTCCTCCCCTACACCATTAAGGGAGAATTTTAACTTCCAATAGAGAATTCTAAGCTATTTTTTATACCCTGGGTATCCAACTGTCCTTTCTTCTAATTTTAGAGGAAGCAGAATCTCTTCTGTAACCCAAAGCTAACTTTATCAGTACCATACTAGGTCCCATCTCCTTCCACAACCTCACGGCCATCCTCCATCAATTAATCCATTCTTGTTTTAAGTATTTAGCTTTTCCTCTATTTTTCTGATTAAGTAAACATAGGAACACACATCTCCCATTAAAAACAAAACCAAATAGAATATGTTTTGCTATTCAACCCTGCCTAGTAGCAACCTATCTCTCACCTTTACTTTGTTGAAGTTGTGATAAAAACATTTTTACACTTTCTCCTTCTTTTTTCTCATCTCCAATTAATTTTTTCTTTAATTATGAGTTCTGAGTATTAAAATTTTTCATTCCTTGTATTCCTTTTTTACTGAGACATAATTTACAAACAATGATACTCATATTTTTTAAGTGTATGATTATGTGGCTTTTAGTATGGCTGTAATTTTTGTAACCAGCACCACTATCTAATACCAAAACATTTTCTTCACCTCTAAAAGAAACCCCATAACCATTAGCAGTCACTCCCCAATCTTTCATCCCCCAGACCTGGCAACCACTAACATATTTTATGTTTCTATAAATTTGTTTATTATGAATATTTTATATAAATGGAATCATATAATATGTGGTCTTTTATGTCTGGCTTCTTTCACTTAGCATAATATCTTCAAAGTTCATCTATATCATAGCATGAATCAGTACTTCATTCTTTTTTGTATCTGAATAATATTTCATTTTATGGATATATTATAATTTCTTTCTCCATTCATCAGTTGATGTACATTTAAGACTTTTCCACATTTAAGCTTTTATGAATAATGCTGATATGAATATTTATGTATAAGTTTTGGTATGGATATATGTTTCATGACCAAGCTATTCTACTCCCAGGTGTGTATATATTTATATATAGTTGTCCCTTGGTACTAGTAGGGGATTGGTTCCAGGGCATCCTGTGGATATCAAAATTCATGGATGCTCAAGTCTCTTATATAAAATGGCATAGTATTTGCTTATAACCTATGCACATCCTCCCTTATGCTTTGAATCATCTCTAGATTACTTATAATACCTAACACAATGTAAATGCCATGTAAATAGTTGTTATACTGTATTGTTTCAGGAATAATGACAAGGAAAAAAGTCTGTACATGTCCAGTACAGATACAGCCATTGTAGGCCTCTGATCTGCAGTTGGTTGAATCTGCAGATGCAGAACCTGCGGATATGGAGAGCCGATTGTATACACACCTAAGAGTAGAATTGCTTGGTCATATGGTAACTCAACATGTAACTTTTTGAGGAACTACAAAACTATTTTCCAAAGCAGCTCTACCAATTTACATTCCAGCCAGAAATATATGAGGATTCCAATTTCTACCCATCCTTGCCAATGTATGCTATTGTCTGTCTTTTTGATTATAGCCACCCTAGTGGGTATAAAGTGATAGCTCATTGTGATTTTGATTTGCATTACCTTGATGACTAATGATGTTGAACTTCTTTCTATGTCCTGAATGGCCATTTATATATCTTGTTTAGAGAAATGCATATTCAAATCCCATGCTCACTTTTAGTTGGGCTATTTGTCTTTTAATTTTTGAGTGGTAAGTGTTCAATATATATTCTAGAAACTAGACCATTATCAGATATGTGATTTGATAAAATATTTCTCCCATTTGGGGGTTTTCTTTACACTTTATTGACAGTATCTTTGGAAGCACAAAAGGTTTAAATTTATTTTTAAAATTTTAATTTATTTTATTGTAAAAGAACTCAACAATGAGATCTACTTTTTCAAAAATTTTTAAAATGTACAATATATTATTGTTGACTATAGGTACAATTTTCTATAGCAGATCTCTGGAGCTTATTTATCTTACTTGCCTGAAACCTTATACCAGTTGAATAGTAACAGCCCATTTCATCCTCCCCTAGTCCCTGGCAATCACCATTTCCACTCTTTGATTCTATGGATTTGAATATTTTAGATATCTCATATAAGTGGGATTATGCAATATTTTTCTTCCTGTGATTGGTTTATTTCACCTAGCAAAATGTCTTCAAGGTTCATTTATATTATCACATATTGCAGAATTACTTTCTTTTTTGAGTCTAAATAGTAATCCATTGTATGTATATATCACAGTTTCCTTATCCGTTTATCTGTCAATGAACATTTAGGTTGTTTCTACATCTTGGCTATGGTGTATAGTGCTGCAGTGAACACAGGTGTGCTAATATCTCTTCAAGATTTTGATTTCAATTCTTTTGGAATAAATATCCAGAAATGGGGTTGCTGGATCATATGGTAGTTCTATTTTCAGTTTTTTGAGGAAGTGCCATACTGTTCTCCATAGAAGCTGCACAATTTTGCATTTTCACCAAGAGTGTACAAGGGTTCTAATTTCTCCACATCCTCACCAACACTTCTCTTTAGTTTCTTTTGATAATAACCATCCTAACAGGTATGAGATGATATCTCATTGTGGTTTTGATTTGCATTTCTCTGATGATTAGTGATATTGAACATTTTTTTATACACCTGTTGGCCATTTTTATGTCTTCTTTGAAAAAATGTCTATTCAAGTCCTTAGCCCATTTTCAAATTAGCTTATTAGTTCTTTTACTGTTAATTGTAAGAGTTTCTTATCTATTTTGGAGATTAAACTCTTATTAGATATTTGATTTGCAAATATTTTCTCCCATTCTGTAGGTTGCCTTTTCACTCTGTTGATTTTTTTCCTTTGCTGTGCAGAAGCTTTTTAGTTTGATGTAGTCTCATTTATTTTTGGTTTTGCTGCCTATGCTTTGGTGTCATATCTATGAAATCATTGCCAAGACGAATGTCATGAAGATTTTCCCTATGTTTTCCTCTAGGAGTTTTACAGTTTGGGGTCTTAAGGTGTTTTCTAATTTCCTTTTTGATTTCTTTGACCCAATGGTTTTTCAAGAGTGTGTTGTTTAATTTCCACATATTTGTAAATTTTCCACCTTTCCTTTTGCTACTGATTTCTAATTTCAATCCACTGTAGTCATAAAAGATACTTGGTATACTTTTTTTTGTGTGTGTGAGGAAGATCAGCCCTGAGCTAACATCCATGCTAATCCTCCTCTTTTTGCTGAGGAAGACCGGCTCTGAGCTAACATCTATTGCCAATACTCCTCTTTTTTCCCCAAAGCCCCAGTAGATAGTTGTATGTCATAGTTGCACATCCTTCTAGTTGCTGTATGTGGGACGCAGCCTCAGCATGGCTGGAGAAGCGGTGCGTCCGTGTGCACCTGGGATCTGAACCCGGGCCGCCAGTAGTGGAGCGCGTGCACTTAACCACTAAGCCACGGGGCTGGCCCTTGGTATACTTTTAATATCAAATTTTTTTAGACTTATTTTCTGACCTAATATGTGATCTATCCTGGAGAAAGAACTATAGGTGCTTGAGAAGAATGTGTTTTCTGTTAGAGTTGGGTGAAATGTTTTGTATATGTCTGTCAGGTTTATTAGGTCTATAGTGTTATTCACGCCCTCTGTTTCCTTTTTGATCTTCTTTCGAGATGTTCCATCCATTATTGAAAATGGGGTACTGAAGTCTCTTACTATTATTGTACTGCTGTCTATTTCTCCCTTCAGTTCTAACAATGTTCATTTTATATAGGTGCTCTGATGTTGGATGCATCCATATCAGTAATTGTTATCTCTTCCTGGTGAGTTGACCCTTTTATCATTATATAGTATCCTTCTTTGTCTCTTTTGATAGTTTTTGACTTAAAGTCTACTTTGTCTGATATAAGTATAGTCACCTCTTCTCTCATATGACTACAGTTTGCATGGACTATTTTTTCCATCCTTTCACTTTCAACCAATGTATGTCCTTATATATATGGTGAATTTCTTATAGATGAGACTCACATAGTTGAGTCTTTTAAAAATTTTTATCCATTTAGCCATTCTGTCTTTTGATCAAGGAGTTTAACCCATTTCCATTTAAAGTTATTGTTAATATTGAAGAATATATTATTGGCATTATGTTAGTTGTTTTCTGTTAATCTTGTAGTTCTTTTGTGTGTCTTTTTCTCTCCTGCTGCCTTTCTTTGTGTTGTGTCAATTTTTTGGTATTAATATGTGTTGATTCCTTTCTGTTTTGTGTAATTTCCATAGGTATTCTTTTGTAGTTACATTGGGGCATACAAACAATAACAGTCTATTTTAATTTGATAACAACTTAAGTTCAATTGCATACAAAAACTCTACACTTTAATTTCTCTCCCCACACTTTATGTTACTGTTGTCACAATATACATCTACTCACATTTTGCATCTTTTAATGTATTTTAGTTATAGTTATTTTTAATACTTTTGTCTTTTAAGATTTATACTAGAATTAAAAGTGATTTACCATCACAATTATAGTAATACAGTATTCTCTATTTGTATATTTACCTTTACCAACAAGTTTCATATTTTCTTATGCTATCATGTTGCTGTTTAGCATCCTTTCATTTCAGCTTAGAGACTCTCCTTTAGCATTTTTTGTAAGGCAGATCTAGTAAGGATGTACTCCCTTAGCTTTTTTTTTTTTTTGCCTGGGAAAGTCTTTCCTTTATTTTTGAAATAGAGTTTTATTGAATATAGTATTCTTTGTTGGCTGTAGTTTTTGTTTTCTTCTTATTCTTCAGAACTTTGAATATATCATCCCATTCCTTTCTAACCTGCAAGATTTTTGTTAAAAAATTTGCTCATAGTCTTATGAGGATTCCCTTATATGTGACAAGTTATTTTCTCTTGCTGCTTTCAATGTCCTCTCTGTGTCTTTGACTTTTGCAATTTGATTATAATGTGTCTTGGTGTGGATTCCTTTGGGTTTATCTTATTTGTTGTCTTACGTGCTTCTTGGATCTCAATGTCCAATTCCTTCCTCAGGTTTGGGAAGCTTTAGCTATTATTCCTTTGGGTGAGATTTCTGATCTTTTCTCTCTCTCTTCTCCTTCTGGGGCCCCCATAATTTGATTATTTGTCTGCTTGATAATGCCTCATAATTCTCTTAAGCTTTTCTCTTTCTAATTCTTTTTCTTTTTGCTCTTCTGACTAAATTCTTTCCAATGATCTGTTTTCAAGTTTACTGATCCTTTATTCTGCTTGATCTAGTCTGTTGTTCAAGTCCTCCAGTAAATTTTTCAGTTCAATTACTGTGTTCTTCAGCTCCATGATTTCTGTTTGACACTTTTTAATATTTTCTCTCTCTTTGTTAAAATTCTCACTTCATCAATGCATTGTTTTCCTTACCTTGTTGAGCATTTTATCAGAGTTATTTTTAATTCTCTGTCAGATAAATCATAAACTCCATTTCATTAAGATCAGTTTCTGGAGGTTTATCTTGTTCCTTTGTTTGGAACGTCTCTGTGTTGGTGTCTGTGCAGTAGATAAAAGAGACTTTGCACACTGGCCTCATATAGGTGAAGTTCACCACCAATAAGCCTGGCCAGAGATTCTGGGAACCTCTATCAACTCTTGCCCTCCCCAGAGAGAAACAGGTAACTGTGGTTTTTGTCTGCTGACTCTGTGCTGAGCTGGGGTTGGGGAGCTATGGCATCTACCAGTTCTAGCTGCCATCTCCCTTCTCCGTTAGGTGACTAGACTGTGTCAGGCCTGCCCAGTCACAACTCCAGGACTGGCCAGACAGATGCTATTTCTTTGAAAAGCCCTAGAAAAATTGAGGCGCTGATGAAAGGACCAACTCTTTCCTTCCCCATGGGGAAGCCGAGAGCTGGAATTTTTCATCCACTTGCTCTGTACTGAGTAGAGCGGTCAACCAATGGCATCTACCAGCCCTAGCCGTTGCCCCCATACTCCCCTAGGTGGCTAGACTGTGCTGGACCCATCAGAGCTCCAAGACAGACAAGACAGAAGCCAGTCCTGTAGGAATCCTCCTTGGGAAAGTTGGGGCACTAGACACATGAGCCCAGACCTTTTCTCCCCTAGGTGAAGCTAAGAGCTAGCAGATTGTATGGCACTATGCCAGGGACAAGGTCTCCAGTGAGAGGGTGCCCTGAATCTCCCTACCAGCCTCGATGAGTCTGGTTTTGTGTTCTCCCAGGGTGCAGGAGCCTTTCAATTAGTTTCTGATTTCTCATATGGGGAATTTATCCATGAATTGTTTCTAAATCAGTGGGTTTGTGGGGGGAAGGAGGGTCTAGGGCTTCTTACTCTGCCATCTTACTTGAAAGTTTTTAATTTATATGAAGTCCAATTTATGTATATTTTTACTTTACTTGCTTGTGTTTATTTAATTTATTTTTTATTGTGGTAAAATATACATATCATAATATCTATCATTTTAACCATTTGTAAGTGTACAATTCACACTATTAAATACATTCACGCCATTAAATACATTCACAGGGCTATGTCCCTAGCAGCACTATCTATACCCAAAATTTCTTCATTGAACAATAACTCTGTGCCCATTAAACAATAACTTCCTTTAATTTCCTCACCCCATCCCCTGGTAATCTCTATTGTACTTTTTGTCTCCATGAATTTGCCTATTCTAAGTACCTCATGTAAATGCAATCATACAATATTTGTCTTTCCTACTTGGTTATGGTGAATAATCATTAAAATATCCTGTTGAGTTTGATTTGCTCATATTTTGTTTAGAATTTTTGCTTCTATATTCATAGGGATATTGGATTGTTGTTTTATTTTCTTGTCATGTCTTTGGCTTTGTTATCAGGACAATGCTGGCCTTATAGAATAATTGAGGAAGTGTTTCCTCCTTGTCAACTTCTGGGAAGATTTTGAGAAGGATTGGTAAACATATATCAGCTCTGACTCTTTTGCATTCACCGATCTCTCTAGATTTTGAGGTAACAGTTTGTCCTATTACTTCAGTTCTCTGATGGTTCCAAGTAACTGGTGTTCAGTTTGTTGAGCTTTTTCTAGTTCTAATAATGGGAGTGAAGACTTCTAAGCTCTGTACATGTCAAAGTTGATGGATTTTTTAAAAAATTATTGCATTTTGAGAATTACTTCCATATTTTAGATTCAGATTACTTGTCAAACATGTCATTTGCAAATATTTTCTCCCAGTTTTAATTTGCCTTTTCATCCTCTTAACAGAGTCTTTCAACAAGCAAAAGTTTTTAATTTTGATGAGATCCATTTTATCACTTTTTCCTTTGATGCATCAAGCTTTTCTTTTCAATTGCAAGAATTATTTTATAGTGTTAGGTCGTGAAGATTTTCTTTTATGTTTTTTTCCTAGAAGTTTTCTAGTTTTAGGTTTTTCTCTCAAATAGTTTTATCAGTTGCTTATAGAAGGGCGGTGATGCCTCCAACTATAATTGTAGATTTGTCTATTTCTCCTTTCAGTTCTATCATTTTTTACTTGATTTATTTTGACGCTGTGTTGTTTGGTGCATACATATTAGAGATCATTATTTCTTCCTGGTAGAATGAGCCTTTTACCATTATGTAATGTCCCTCTTTATCTCTAGCAACTTTCTTTGTACAAAAGTCTACTTTATCTGATATTAATATAGCCACTCCTACTTTTTAAATTAATGTTTGCAACCTATAGTTGGAGCATATTTTTAATCCACTCAGCCAATCTCTGTCTTTAATTGGTATAGTTAGATCATTTCAATTTTAGGTAATTATTGATATGTTAAAACTTAAGTCTGTCAAGTTATTATTTGTTTTCAGAGTTTTTTCCTCTCTTTGTCATTTCTCTGTTTCTCTTTTCCTGCTTTCCTGTGGATTTCTTGACCATTTTTTAGGATTCTGTCTTGATTTATTTATAGTGCTTTAATGACCTATTACTTTGTATAATTTTCTTATTGGTTGCTGTGAGAATTACAATATATTTATGTGACTTATCACAGTCTACTGGTATCAAAATTTTAGTACTCAAGTGAAATTTGGAAACCTTGCTTCCATTTCAGTTCTTTTATCTTCCCCACTTGAAAATATTTTTGTTTTGAGTGTCACATGATGTAATATCTTTTTGTGTTTCAGTCATCCTGTATAGTTTAGAAAACTCATACGGCGAATGGTGTATTGTATTTACCCGTATATCTACTCTCCATTTTTCTTCCTTCCTGATGCTCCGGTTTCCTTTCTTTATCATATTATTTCTATTTTAAGATCTTACTTTAGTCATTCCCTGACAGAAGGTCTGATAGTGACATATTCTTTTAGTTTTCCTTTGTCTAAGAATGTCTTCATTTTCTCCTCATTTCTGAATGATAATTTTGCCAGATATAGAATTCCTAGCTGTTAGTTCCTTTCTTTCAGCACTTGAAAACTTTTGTGCCACTTCCTTCTGACCTCTAAGATTGCAGGTGAGAAGTCTGTTGTCCTTGTAAACAGTGTTTCCCTATAAGTAATATACCATTTCTCTCTGTCTGCTTTCAAGGCTTTTTCTTTGTCAATTGGAAATTTAATTATAATGTATCTTAGTGTGAATTTCTTGAGGTTTATCCTTTTAGAGTTTGCTCAACTTTTTAAATCTGTACATTTATGCTTTTTGACGAATTTGGGAATATTTAGCCATTATTTCTTCAAATAATTTTTTAGTCCCATTCTCTTACCTCTTACTGGGACTCCAATATATGAATGTTAGCTTTTTTTAATTGTCTCAAACCTTGCTGAGACTCTATTTTTTTTTTCAGTCTACTTCTCTCTGTTTTTCAGGTTGGATAAATTCCATTGATCTGTCCTCAAGTTAACTTATTTTATCCTCTACATTTACCACTGTACTATGGAGCCCATCCATAGTTGTTTGTTTATTTGTTTGTTTTGGTTATATAATTCACATTTAGTTCTGTTTTATGACACCTCTTTCTTTACTGAGTTTTTTTTATTTCTTTCAAATGTGTTAAAATTGCTTATTGACTGGACATCCTAATAAAAAAATGAATCTAGACACAGACCTTACACCTTTCACAAAAATTGATTCAAAATGGATCACAGATCTAAATGCAAAATGCAAAACTATAAAACTCGAAGAAGGCAACAGGAGAAAATCTAGACAATTTTGAGTTTGGTGATGACTTTTTAGATACAACACCAAGGGCATGATCCATGAAAGAAGGTATTGATAAGCTAGACTTCGTGAACATTAAATGTTTTTGCTCAGTGAAAGACACTGTCAAGAGAGTAAAATGATAAGTCACAGACTGGGAGCAAATATTTACAAAAGACATATCTGATAAAAGACTGTTACCCAAAACATAAAAGAACACGTAAAACTCAACAAAAAGAAAACAAACAACCCAATTAAAAACTGGACCAAAGACCTTAACAGACATCTCACCAAAGAAGGTACATAATGGCAAATAAGCATATGAAAAGATGCTCCGCATCATCTTTTTTATTTTTATAATCTTATATTTTTATCTCTAATGTCATTAGGGAATTGCAAATTAAAATTACAATAAGACACCACTGCAAACCTACTAGAATGGTCAAAATCTAGAATATTGACAATACCAAATGCTGGCAAGGATATGGAGCAACAGGAATTCTCATTCAGTGATGATGGGATTGTAAAATGGTATAGCCATTTCTAAGACAGTTTGCCGATTTCTTAAAAGATTAAAAACAATGTTACCATATGTATGATCCAGCCATCACATTCCTTGGTATCTATCCAAAGAAGCTAAGAACTTACATCTACACAAAATCCTGCACATGGTTGTTTATAGCAGCTTTATTCAAAATTTCCAAAACTTGGAAGCAACCAAGATGTCCTTCGGTAGGTATATCCAGACAATGAAATACTATTCAGCACTAAAAAGAAATGAGCTATCAAGCCATGAGAAGACATAGAGAAACTGTAAATGCATATTACTAAGTGACAGAAGCCAATGTGAAAAGGCTACATACTGTATGATTCCAACTATATAACTTTCTGGAAAAGGCAAAACTATGGAGACAGTAAAAAGATCAGTGATTTCTAGGGGTTAGGGGAAAGGGAGGGATGAATGGGCAGAACACAGATTTTAGAGCAGCAAAACTACTCTGTATGGTACTATAACGGTAGATACATATCATTATACATTTGTCCAAACCCATAGAATGTACAACACCAAGAGTGAACCCTAATGTAAACTATGGACTGTGGGTGATAATGATGGATCAATGTAGGTTCATCAGTTGTAACAAATGTACCACTCAGATGGGGAATGCTGATAATGGGAGAGGCTACGTGTATGTAGGGGCAAAGGGTATATGGAAAAATCTCTGTACGTTCTGCTCAATACTTCTGTGAAACTAAAACTGCTCTAAAAGATAAAGTTCTAATGTTGAAACATTTTTATGATGAGTGCTTTAAAATTCTTGTCAGAAAATTCCCACATCTAATTCATCTCAGTGTTGGTGTCTGTTTATTGTCTTTTCTCATTCATATTGTTATTTTCTTGGGTCTTTGTATTACATGTGATTTTTTATTGTATCCTGGATATTTTGCATATTATATTATGAGACTCTGGATCCTATTTATTCTTCTATTTTAGCAGGCAGTTACTTTATTGAGGTGTAGCATGAGGGCCAGGTGAATGTGTATGTTCAGTTTCCCACTTGGTTCTGCCAATACCACCCTGGTAAAAGTAAATCATTGACTCACACTTCCAGATTGTAAATGAGGAAGGTGGAAGTTCAGCTCCCTACTCAACCTTGCTGATGCTTTCTTAGTTAAGTGGGACATCAATTTGCACTGTCTTCTTGCCTCAGAGTGAGGATGTATGCTCAGCTTTCCACTGGGCCTTGCTGAAAACAAAGGTTGTGGGGGAGGCAGAGTGTCAACTACCCTGCCTCGCACCACTTCATTTTGTCTCATTGATGTCTGGTAGGTAGGGAGGCTCAGCTCCTTATTGGGCTGAGCTGACATGGGGTTGGGGTGGGGAGGGATTGGAATTCCCGTGAACCTCTACTCACACAGTCTTGTTCAGTCTTATTGATTTCAGTTCAGGGCGGAGGCTCAGCTTGCTTCTGGGCCCTGCTGATATGAAAAAGGAGAGGAGGTGTAGTGGTGACTACCCCACTTCACATCACCTCATTAAGTCTCTTCATTGCCCATTTGGAGTGGAGGCTTTGCTCATTGTCAGGCCCTGTTGACACTACGTGGCTTGGGAATTAGAACACTGCTGTCTTCTGCCAGGTGGGAGATGAAAGTTTAACTCCATGCTTAACTCTGCAATTACCACTGGTTGGGGAGTAAGAGTGAGAATGTTGCTACCTGCTTCTTTTTTTTTTTTTTAATGAATTAATTTATTTTTTGTGAAGATAAGCCCGGAGCTAACATCCGTGCTAATCCTCCTCATTTTACTGAGGAAGACCACCTCTGAGCTAACATCTGTCGCCAATCCTCCTCCTTTTTTTTTTTTCTTCCCCTCCAAAGCCCCAGTAGATAGTTGTACATCATAGTTGCACATCCTTCTAGTTGCTGTATGTGGGACGTGGCCTCAGCATGGCCGGAGAAGTGGTGCGTCGGTGCGCACCCAGGATCCAAACCCAGGCCGCCAGTAGTGGAGCCCGCGCACTTAACCGCTAAGCCACGGGGCCGGCCCTACCTGCTTCTGTCAGGGTTGGGAATAGGGTGAGAGATCAATTACTACCCACTCAGTCCTACTGAAACCATGAGGGAATACTGTGTCATTTTTCTGTTGTTGTTTGGCGGGAGTACTGTGAGAATTTTAAAAACTTCTGTTATTAGGTTGTGCTTTTCCTGATCCTTTTGCTAGGAGAAACAGGTGGTTCTTGGAGCATTTTTTTTTTTTTGTCTGTGCCTGTTGGCTGTTCCAGGTTGGAGGATTCTATAGCACCTTGCCCTTGATATATGGGAGGCAATAAGGAAACCCAGTGAATTCACAACCATGTCATTCCTCAAGTCCCAGGGTTCCTAGACAGCCCATATACTTTTTCCACTGTTCAGAATCTTCCTATGCTTGTTTATTGTGCTATGTCCACGGTTTTTTAATGGTAAGATGGAGGACATGGGGGGAATGGGGATACTCCATTTTAGCAGAAACTGAAGTCTCATTCCATATTATTTTAATTAACAAACTTATCTACTGAGTGACTACTGAATGCAAAGCATCATGCTAGGTGATATAAAGAAATTCAAGAATGTTAAGTCATGTCCAATCCCTCTGAAAGTTTACTATACATTTAGCTAATTAGAACATAGTGGTATAAAATGGAATACAAGATTTATATAATAAGTATAAATACGTGGTGTAAAGTATTAAAACTATGAAAGTAGGAAGAGTTCAGCGTGGGCTGATATAGGCAGGAAGGAAAGTGCAACTTAAAAGCAATCGCATAACAAAAGTTACTGATGTTTTTAAAGGTAATTATAGAATTATTATCTGTTCATTGTGTTATTTGATTGCTTATTTGTTGAGTGGCAAAGTGGCAGAAGTGGGAGACAAAAAAAATGTAGGAAAGAGAAAGAATTTCATCTTGCATCTTCAATTTATGCTTTCATTTGGAGGACATTGCTATTATATAAAGCATTCTATCTCTGTGTAGTAATACCTGCCAATTCCTTGCATAGCCTCCCTACCTACTTTCCTCCTTCTCTCCCCGCCTCCCCTTCTCCTTCCCCTATTTTCTTCCTTCCTTCTCTCTATATTCATTCTATAAACATTTGCTGAGCTTCTTTTTGTGTGTATGCCAGACAATATTGTGGGTACAATTCATAAGATCCTTCTTTCTTGGAGTTTGGCTCTAGTAAGAGAGATTAGCAAAGTACACAATTAGGTACAATAGCAAACAATATATTTTTAAATTACCATGTAAGTGGTATAGAAAATACATGCAGTAGGAATTTTGGGGACAATTACTATTTTCTATTATGTTTTCTGAAAGATAATACATTTTACCCAGAATATATTTAACTCTCCTTTTCTCCTTGCCACCCCTTCTAACCACTTGTCCCCAATTGTCATATCCATACTTAAATTTGCATTCCAAACCAAGATTAGAAATCAAGCAAGGCCCATAAATTCAACCCCACATTTCAGTAGCCAAGCTAAACAATTTTTGGAACACTACAGAAGGAAGACTATGGAATACTGAAGGGAAGGTGATCAAAGCTTTTTTCCAAGAAAAGATGGGAGGAGTGAAGTGATACATTTTATCATCATCCCAGATTAATTTAGAATTTCTCATTTTGTAGCCCAATCACTCAAGTATTAAAAAATCCTTCTATAAAAATTTGGTATGTAATGTTCCATTCAGCCCAGGAGTGAAATTTTTCCTGTATTTGAGAAAAAGTGAAAAGAAAAACAACAGATGTTGAATTATAGGAATAAGAATTTCAGATGGTTTATTTTCTTTGGAATTCATGTAACTTAAAGACAGATCCATTTATTTAAATTACATTTTACAGATGGGTTGTCTGAGAAGAGATTCCTCCCGGGAGATGAGCAGAGTGAACAAAAAAGAAGGAAAATCTGAGTTCTCTTCTGCTATGACTCTTCAAGGCTTTGGGTAAGATCCTCCTTATGAATAGATTGTTTTCTTTAGCCCGCACTTCTACCAAACATGGCAGAGCCTTACCTCCATCTGAAAACACATAGCCTGCCTCTCTAACACCCAGAAGAATCAAATTCTCTCGGCACTTGGCAATCAAGTTTCCTTCTAGGCAGTTTCTTGCACTGTCATTCTCTGTATGAGGTGCTGCTTCCATGAGAGTCAAGTTCATTTTAGGAAGAAAACATCCTGTGTGCCTTCTGTACCAAATAAACCTTCTTCCCTCACCCATTTTTTTTTTAAATAAAAATCTTTATGAATGATTTTGCTTTCAAGATGGAATTTGAGGCAATTGTATAAATTGTATAAATTACAACCGTAGTTCCTCATGATTATTCCCTCCTACTCTTATTTTTCTTGTATGTTTTGCTATTCTTATTTGTCTTCTTTGGCCTGTCTCTCTCACTCTCTCACTGTCTTCTGTCTCTCTTTGTCTCTCCATCTGCTTCTCTCTCTCTCTCTCTTTATCTCTCTTTTAATTCTTTCTGATTCTCATTCCTATCCACCAACATATTTCTCTCTGTGGTAATTAGTCTTACATGCAATATATACTTCCACTTAATAACAGATTTTTAGATTCAACATCCAAAAGACTGTTTTGGTCTATTTCTACAATTTGAAAGGACCAAGGAGCTCCTTTCAGGAATCTCTGAACTTAGCAACAAAACTGTATTTTAATCAATCTGTCTCTGTCTTTAAAAACTCATTCATTCTCATGGATTTGCTTATTTTCTCTACATAATTTATCCTTGCTATATTTCTAACCAGCATTTATTCCTAAATTCCATTCTTTTTTTTCTTTGTAAAGTCTGTTACATATTTATTACAAAATATTGAAACTTTTCATTAAAATATGATAGACTGAATAAACAAATGGACAATAGCCAGATCATATATAAAAATAGAACTCTGACCCACAATCTGCAGCAACCAGTCCAGGAAACTAACTCATTATATACATTAATCAGCTCAGAAAGCCAGTATGTTATCTAAAAGTCAGATTTGTAGGAAGTCAGGCCACTATCTCTAGCAACTGGTTCAGGAAGCCAAATAATAATTTCTGTAACAATTGGTCCCAGTCAGGACTTGATTAATAACTGATAGCTTTCCCAATTTTTGTCTCCACTTCCAACTTAGAACCAATCAAAGATAGCCAAATATGCACCTCTAGCCTATCACATAACATGACCTGCTTCTAGTTAGCCTGCCTCCAGCTTCCCCAGGTCACCAGCCTCCAATCAGGGCATCACTGAAGCTTTCCCTTTTTTCCACTCTAAAGCTTTCCCATTCCTCTGCCTGCCGTTAAGTCTCTGCCAAAGCACAAGTGATGGTAGTTGACTCCCTTGCTATAGCAAGCTCTGAACAAACAGCACCTACTTGTTCTCATTTAGTTGGTCTTCACTTATTTCCACAAAAGTTGGCAGGGCCTCAAGGTCAGCCAGAGGTGAAGGCATAGGGTCTTCTCAGGTCTTTCTTAGGCATGTGCCCAACCCTGCATGTATATGCAGCCTTTTAGCTCCCCAAAAATACATCTAAGCTTTACAGAGGTCCCTATGAACATCTCATTCCTCAGATCTTCCTTTTAAGTTTTTGGTCAAGCTCTTGTTTGCCCCAGCTGCAATGTTACATAATTGCCCGTGACTGTTTTCACCAAACCCCAATGATAAGGCTTTTCTCAAGAAGTGAATTCTGAATCAGCTCAAATAATAACAAGGCTCTGTGATTGGGGCTTTTCCAGTGATATGTGAGACAGATCAAATAGTGACAATTCTCTGTGGATGGGGCTTATCAAGGGGCTTCAAATCAAGTCAGCCCCTCTAATGGCTACAAGCCTGCTGATTTTCACAGCAACTGCAGAACTGTGGGTGTGAGGCTGTTTTTTTTCAAGGTTACCGTTGAGCTGAGGAGAGGGGCTTGGAGTAGTCTAAGTCAAAACATCCCAAATCCTACTGTTCTTTCAGAGGTTCAGAAGTTTTCTTGACTAAACGCTTCTCAGATTTTTGAAAGCCCTTTGTTAATTTCCAGAATTCTGAAAAAGTTGATTTAGACAGTTTTTTTGTCAGTGTTTTTATTGCTTTTATAAAGGAACAAATTTATGGAGGTCCTCACTCCATCCACCATTCCAGACATCCTCACATCATTTTTTCTGTACATTGATAAACCCGATTTGCTTTTATTTTTCTCTTGTTAGAATTTTTGCATTTATATTTAGGAGTGAGATTGACGTCTGACTTTCCTTTCCCTAAAATGTCCACATCTGATTTTGAAATTGTTTATATTAGCCTCATATGGAAAATCTTTCTCCAGCCAAGGTTTTCTTTAGGTGCTACAAGCAGCTAGGAAAGGATCAGATTATCTTAATCCAATAAGGGATTGAGATAATTTGAGGGTGAACTTAGTTATAAGGCCTGGTGTATTTCCAGTTCACCCTTACTCCTCCTCTATGTAGTCCTCTGGGGTCCCAGCTGATAGCCTGGAGTGTTTCCCAGAGCCCATGAACCTCCATGCTCCTTAATTACCGCGTTTTTCTCACAGTGCTAAGCCCTGTGAAGGCTATTAATAGTTTTGCTTAGTTTCTCAGCTTATTAGCAGCTGCTCTCTGCTTGGCTCTTCTTTTTCTTGTCCTATGCCACTTACAAATTGTTGAGCGCCTGGAGAGGAAAAGATGCTCAGAATGCCTGGCTCACTTCATTGTGCTTTTTTTCTCTCCTTGATTTTGGTCTTGTTAGGTCCTGACTTATATGATAACCAGAAATTCTTATTTTTGTCTCCCTAGCTCAGTTCAACTGCTTAAAACTCTCCTCTGTTTCTCTGCCTCTTAAGAACAGCTTTCTGCTTTTCGTCAGTCTCTCTGCCTCTGTTGTTTATGAATCAACAAATGCACAGGGGAAAAGCATAACAGGATGTTGGGTAAACATCAAAGAGAGAGAGAGAAAAAACAAGCTATCTGGTGTCTCTTTTTTATAAGGGCACTAATCGCATCATGACAGCCCCACCATCATGACCTCATATAAACCTAATTACCTGCTAAAGGTCCCCTCTCCAAATGCCATCAAGTTGGTGTTAGGACTTCAACATACGAATTTTACAGAGACACAATTCAGTCCATACTCCCACACTTCTCTCCTACTCCCAGCCACCACCTGTTCTGGCCCATGGCTTTCTGTCATAATGTTTTAGTCCATGTTTTTTAGAATTTTATATAAACTTAACCTTATTATATGTACTCTTTTTTTTTTATTATTGATATTTTAATGGTTTCTAACATTGTGAAATTTTGGGTTGTACATTTTTGTTTGTCCATCACCCCATATATGACTCCCTTCACCCCTTGTGCCCACCCCCCACCCCCACTTCCCGGGTAACCACAGTCCAGTTTTCTCTGTCCATGTGTTGGTTTATATTCCACATATGAGTGAGATCATACAGTGTTTGTCTTTCTCTTTCTGGCTTATTTCACTTAACATAATACGCTCCAGGCCCATCCATGTTGTTGCAAATGGGACGATTTTGTCTTTTTTTATGGCTGAGTAGTATTCCATTGTATATATATACCACATTTTCTTAATCCAATTGTCAGTCGAGGGACACTTAGGTTGCTTCCACTTCTTGGCTATGGTGAATAATGCTGCAATGAACATAGGGGTGCATAAGCCTCTTTGGATTGTTGATTTCAGGTGCGTTGGATAGATTTCCAGTAGTGGGATGGCTGGATCATAGGGCATCTCTATTTTTAATTCTTTGAGGAATCTCCATACCGTTTTCCATAGAGGCTGCACCAATTTGCATTCCCACCAGCTGTGTATGAGGGTTCCTGTTTCTCCACATCCTCTCCAACATTTGTTGTTTTTTGTCTTGGTGATTATAGCCATTCTAACGGGCGTGAGGTGGTATCTTAGTGTTGTTTTGATTTGCATTTCCCTGATGATTAGTGATGTTGAGCATCTTTTCATGTGCCTATTGACCATCTGTATATCTTCCTTGGAGAAGTGTCTGTTCATTTCCTCTGCCCATTTTTTGATCGGGTTGTTTGTTTTTTTGTTGTTCAATAGTGTGAGTTCTTTATATATTATGGAGATCAACCCCTTGTCAGATGTATGTTTTGCAAATATTCTCTCCCAGCTGGTTGGTTGTTTGTTCATCTTGATTCTGGTTTCATTTGTCTTATAAAAGCTCTTTAGTCTGATAAAGTCCCACTTGTTTATTTTTTCTTTAGTTTCCTTAGTCTGGGTAGGCATGTCATCCGAAAAGATTCCTTTAAACCCAATGTCAAATAGTGTGTTGCCTATATTTTCTTCTATGAGTTTTATAGTTTCAGGTCTCACCTTCAGGTCTTTGATCCATTTTGAGTTAATTTTTGTGAATGGCGATAGCACATGGTCCACTTTCATTCTTTTGCATGTGGCTGTCCAGTTTTCCCAACACCATTTATTGAAGAGACTTTCCTTTCTCCATTGCATGTCCTTAGCACCTTTGTCGAAAATTAGCTGTCCGTATATGTGTGGTTTTATTTCTGGGCTTTCAATTCTGTTCCATTGATCTGTGTGTCTGTTTTTGTACCAGTTATATGTACTCTTTTATATCTGTTTTTTTTTTCACTCAGCATAACTATTTTGAGATTCACTCATGTTGTTGTGGATATCCATAGTTCATTCCTTTGTATTACTGAGTAGTATTCCATCATGTGACTGTACCATAAATTGCTTACTGATTCACAGTTGATGAATTTTTGGATTATTTCCAATTGGGGACTATCAAAAATGAAACTGCTATGAACATTTGTGTATAAGTTTTTGTATGAACATATGCTTTCATTTCTCTTGGGCAATACCTAAGATTAGAAAGACTGAATTATATGGTAGGTGTAAGTCTAATCTAAAATAATTCTGCCAAACTATTTTACAATGTGGTTGTATCACTTTTCATTCCTATCAGCAGTGTATAAAACTAGGTATGGTCAGTCATTCTAATTTTAACAATTCTAATATACATGTAATGGTGTTACATTGTGGTTTTATTATGCATTCCTTAATGACTATTGATGTTTGATCAACTTTTCATGTGCTTATTTGCCATTCAAAAGGTTTTTTTGTGAAGTGTCCATAAAATATTTTACCTATTTTATAATTATTTTCTTATAATTGAGTTTTGAGAGTACACAGTCTATTCTGGATATAAGTCCTGTATCAAATATATGATTCAGAGATATTTTATCTTAGTCTGACTTGTGTTTTCATTCTCTTAACAGTGTTTTTTGGAGACAAGAATTTTTAATTTTGATGAAGTAAAATTTATCAATTTATTCTATTATGGATTTGCTATTGATGTTGAATCTAAAAAAAATCTGCCTTAATGCAAGGTCTCACACACACAGAATTTCCCTTACGCTTTCTTCTAGAATTTGTATAGTTTTAGGGTTTAGGTTAAGGTCTATGATCCATATTGGGTTAAATTTTGTATTTGCTTTAAAGTATCGATTAACATTCATTTTTTTAAAACAAATTGATATCCAATTTTCTAGCACCATTTGTGGAACTATTCTTTCTCTACTGAATTACCTTTGCACCTGTGTCAAAAATCAGTTGTCCATATATGTGTGGATCTATTTCTGGACAATCAATTCTTTTCCTTTGGCCATTTGTCTATGTTTGTATCAACATCACACTGCTTTGATTAATGTAGCTTTATAATATATCTTGAAATTAGATAGTAGTAGTCCTCAAAATTTGTTCTTTATCAAAGTCGTTTTGGCTATTCCAGTTTCTTTGCATTTTCACATAAATTTTAGAATGTTTGCCTTTTTCTAAAAAAAACAGAATGCTGGGATTTTAATTGGGATTACGTTAAATCTATAGGTCAGTTCAGGGAGAATTGATATTGAATACTGAGCCTTCCAATCAATGAACAATCTATGTCTCCTCATTTATTTAAGTCTTCCTTAATTTCCTTCAACAAAGTTTTGTAGTTTTTATTGTAAAAGTTTTTCAAATATTTTGTCAAGTTTATCACAAAGTTTTTCATATTCTCGATGCGATTTTAAATGGTATTGGTTTTTATTTCAATTCATGATTATTCATTGCTGGTATATAGAAATAAAATTGGTTTTTGTATGTTGATTTTCTATCCTACAATCTTGCTGAATTCACTCATTATTTCTATCAGCTTTGTTGTAGATTCTATAAAATTATCTACATAGAAGATCATTATGGACATTATTTCTTGAAATATCTTTTCTTTGCCTCCTCTCCTTTGGAGACTCCGATTACACGTATATTAGGGTCTTGAAGTTGTCCCTTGGCTAACTGAGATCATTTTCATTGTTTTGGATTCTTTTTTCTGTGTTTCACTTTTAATATGTCTTCTTGTTTACTAATTTATTCTTCTGCAATACTTCATCTGTCTTTAATCTAACTAGTATATTTTTTATCTCATACATTGTCATTTTCATTTCTGGAAGTATAATTTGGGTCATTTAGAGAATATCTTCTTTATCTTAAATTTTTGAATATAGGTGAAATAGTTGTAATAATTTCTTTAATATCTTTTCCTGTTAATTTTAATATTTGTGTCAGTTCTGGAGTGGTTTTAACTGATTATTTTCCTTGTTATCATTGACATTTTCCTGCCTTTTTCCATGCCGGGTAATCTTTGAAAGCCAAACATTGTGAATTTTACCTTGTCAGGTGCTGGATAATTTTTATTCTATAAATATTCTTAAGCTTTGTTCTGGGACACAGTGAATTTACTTGGAAACTGTTTTATCCTTTTGGAACTTGCTGTTAGGCTTTGTTAGGTGGGAGCAGAAAAGTGTTCAGTCTAGGGTTAATTATTCGCAGTTACTGAGGCAAGATCTTTGTGTATACTTTACCTAATATCTCGTGAATTGGGAGGTTTTTTCATCTTTTTGGTGAGAGCAAACAATATTCCTGTCCCTGTGTGAACACCAGGAACTATTATCTCTAATTCTATAGGACAGTTATTTTCCCAGTCTCGAGTAGTTTCCTCACATCCATGAATTTATCAGTTCTCAGCTAAATACTAGCAAGGGGTCCCCTGAGATCTCTTGAGTTTTCATTCTGTGCAGCTCTCTCCACTCTGGGTATCCTGTCCTGTCTAGCTGCTTTGGTCTCCCCACACTCTCAGCTCCATCTCCTCATCTCAGAGAGTCCTCTGGGGTCTGCCTGGGCTCTGAAATTCCATACGGAGGTCAAAGGATCATACTCTCTAAACACAGGGAGTAAGAACAAAATGATTACTCTCAAGCATCACAGAGAGACCAAAATAACTTTTAAAGAAAAGTTCAATCATTGGCAAGGGATTGGTTAGCAGTGCTGTGCAGGTAAGAATCAGAACAGAACATCCTAAGGTGACTGTTGTGAAGTTTGGCACTTGACGGATACAAAATTTTTACAACAGTGGTTAACATATTCTCTCTTCTTGATTCATAGTCACACTAAACATGTGCCTTGAGTCAGATGCCAGAGAGCATGTGAGTAGATTGTCCTTTTGATCAACCTACTGCAGAAACCAAAATGCCTCTGACAAAGACATATTGCTCCCTGAACTGGATGTCAAAATTTTGCACTAGGATTTTGATTAAATATGAACTCAATATTTGTTTCTGTCAAGACTTATCTTTGAAACTATGATGGAAGTCCAAGGGACACCATTCAATGGACAAAATATTTGTTTCCCACACACCTTGTTCAAAGGGTATATTCAAATGGTTAAAAGTTTGCAAATTGTATTCTGATTTGGAGGGTACTTGAAAGATGCAGGTGTAATAAATGCATCTGCTCAGTAATTCCCCATAAAGGAGTATTTAAACATTACTCATGGCCTACAGAATGTAATACAAATAATTGAAATAGTATCATCATTTAAGTAAATCTTAAAGCTGAGTACTAGGAAAATAGAAGTCTTAGGGGAAATAGAATGGCTGCCTGCAGATATTGAATAGCTGCCATGTGAAAGAGAGAATAAAATTATTCTGTTTGGCTCAGGAGAGCATAGTTCATACCAATGGTTCAAAATTTTAGTGTGTTAAATTTGGTTTAGTTGAAGAAAGAATTTTCTAACAAAACTCTGCCATCTTAGAATAAATTTCTTCAAGTGATAATCATCACAACTTTCATTCACAAATACTTTATATTTTTTGTTTTTTTAAAATTATTTTATTGAGGTCATATCGGTTTATAACATTTGGTAATTTCAGGTGTACATTATTATATATTAGTTTCTAACCATGAATAATCTAGTTTTTATTGGTCACCATACATATGTGCTCCTTTACCCATTTCGCCCACCCCCAATCCCCTTCCCCTCTGGTAACCACTAATCTGTTCTCCTTATCCATGTGTTTATCTTCCACATATGAGTGAAATCATATGGTATTTGTTTTTCTCTGTCTGGCTTATTTAACTTAACATAATGCCCTCAAGGTCCATCATGTTGTTGCAAATGGGATGATTTTGTCTTTATTATGGCTGAGTAGTATTCCATTGTATATATATAATATATATATATATATATATATATATATATATATATATATATATATATATACCACGTCTACCTTATCCATTTATCAGCACTTGAGTTGCTTCCATGTCTTGGCTATTGTGAATAATGCTGCAGTGAACATAGGGGTGCATAAATCTCTTTATATTGTTGATTTCATGTTCTTTGGCTGAATACCCAGTAGTGGGGTAGCTGGATCGTATGGTAGATTTATTCTTAATTTTTTGATAAATCTCCATACTGTTTTCCATAGTGGCTGCATCAGTTTGCATTCTCACCAGCAGTGTATGAGGGTTCCCTTTTCTCCACATCCACTCCGACATTTGTTATTTTTAGTGTTGTTAATTGTAGCCATTCTGATGGGCGTAGGGTGATATCTCATTGTAGTTTGGTTTGCATTTCCTTAATAATTAGTGACGTTGAACATCTTTTCATGTACCTGTTGGCCATCTGTATACTTTCTTTGGAAAAATGTCTGTTCATATCCTCTGCCCATTTTTTGATTGAGTTGTTTGTTTTCTTGTTGTTGAGTTGCATGAGCTCTTTATGTATTTTGGAAATGAACCCCTTGTCGGATAGATGATTTCCAAATATTTTCTCCCAGTTGGTGGGTTGTCTTTTCGTTTTGTTCATGGTTTTCTTTGCCTTGCAGAAGTTTTTTGTCTGATGTGGTCCAATTTGTTTATTTTTTCTTTTGTTTCCTTTGCATGAGTAGACTTGGTATTCAAAAAGATGCTGCTAAAACCAATGTCAAAGAGTATGCTGCCTATATTTTCTTCTAGGACTTTTATGGTTTCACATCTTACATTTGAGTCTTTAATCCACTTTGAGTTAATTTTTGTGTATGGTGTATGATAATGGTCTACTTTCATTCTTTTGCTTGTGGCTGTCCAGTTTTCCCAACACCATTTATTGATGAGATTTTCCTTTCTCCATTTATGTTCTTGGCTCCTTTGTCAAAGATTAGCTGTCCATAGATGTGTGGTTTTATTTCTGGGTTTCAATTCTGTTCCATTGATCTGTGTGTCTGTTGTTGTGCCAGTACCATGCTGTTTTGATTACTATAGCTTTATAGTATATTTTGAAGTCAGGGACTGTGATGCCTCCAGCTTTGTTCTTTTTTCTCAGGATTCCTTTGGCTCTTCGGAGTCTTTTGTTGTTCTATATAAATTTTAGGATTCTTTGTTCTATTTCTGTAAAGAATGTCATTGGGATTCTGATTGGGTTTGCATTGAATCTGTAGATTGCTTTAGGTAGTGTGGACATTTTAACTATGTTTATTCTTCCAACACATGAACATGGAAGATCTTTCCATTTCTTTATGTCTTCTTCAATTTCTTTCAATAGTGGCTTATAGTTTTCAGTGTATAGGTCTTTCACCACTTTGATTACATTTATTCTTAGATATTTTATTCTTTTTGTTGCAATTGTAAATGCGATTGTATCCTTGACTTCTCTTTTTGCTAGTTCATTATTAATGTATAGAAATGAAACTGATTTCTGTAGGTTAATTTTGTACCCTGCAACCTTGCTGTATTTGTTGATTATTTCTAATAGTTTTCTGGTGGATTCTTTAGAGTTTTCTGTATATGGAATCGCGTCATCCGCAAACAGTGAGACTTTCACTTCTTCCTTTCCAATTTGGATCCCTTTTATTTCTTTGTCTTGCCTAATTGCTCCAGCCCAAACCTCCAGTACTATGTTGAATAGGAGTGGTGAGAGTGGGCACCCTTGTCTTGTTCCTGTTCTCAGAGGGACGTCTTTCAGTTTTTCACCATTAAGTATGATGTTGGCTGTGGGTTTGTCATATATGGCCATTATTGTGTTGAGGTAGGTTCCTTCCATAACCATTTTATTGAGAGTTTTTTTTATCATAAATGGATGTTGGATCTTGTCAAATGCATTCTCTGCATCTATTGAGATGATCTTGTGATTTTTATTCTTCATTTTGTTAATGTGATGTATCACATTGATTGATTTGCGGATGTTGAACCATCCCTGCATCCCTGGTATAAATCCCTCTTGGTCATGGTGTATGATCCTTGCAATGACTTGCTGTATTCAATTTGCCAATGTTTTGTTGATGATTTTTGCATCTGTGCTCATCAGCAATATTGACCTGTAATTTTCCTTCCTTTTCTTGTCTTAGTCTGGTTTTGGTATCAGGGAAATGTTGGCCTCATAGAATGAGTTAGGAAGCATTCCATCTTCTTCAATTTTTCAGAATAGTTTGAGAAGGATAGATATTAACTCTTCTTTGAATGTTTGGTAGAATTCTCCAGAGAAGCCATCTGGTCCTGGACTTTTGTTTTTTGGGAGGTTTTTGATTGCTGTTTCTATCTCTATCTCTTTATATGTGATTAGTCTATTCAGATTCTCTCTTTCCTCTTGATTCAGTTTTGGGAGGTTATATGAGTCTAAGAATTTATCCAGTTCTTCTAGGTTATCCTATTTGTAGGCATACAGTTTTTCATAGTATTCTCTTATAATCCTTTGTATTTCTGTGGTATCCATTGTAATTTCTGCTCTTTCATTTCTAATTTTATTTATTTGAGCCTTCTCTCTTTTTTTCTTAGTGAGTCTGGCTAAGAGTTCATCAATTTTGTTTATCTTCTCAAAGAGCCAGCTCTTAGCTTCATTGATCCTTCTCTTGTTTTTTTCTAGTCTCTATTTCATTTATTTCTGCTCTAATTTTTATTATTTCCCTCCTTCTGCTGACTTTGGGCTTTGTTTGTTCTTCTTTTTCTAATTCTGTTAGGTGTAGTTTAAGAATACTTATTTGAGATTTTTCTTACTTGTTGAAGTAGACCTGTATTGCTGCAAATTTCCCTCTTAGTACCACTTTTGCTGCATCCTATAGGACTTGGTATGTTATGTTTTCATTTTCATTTGTCTCCAGGTATTTTTGGATTTCTCCTTTGATTTGTTCATTGCTCCCATGGTTGTTCAGTAGCATGTTGTTTAATCTCCACATATTTGTGCCTTTCCCTGCTTTTTTCTTATAGTTGATTTTTAGTTTCATAGCATTGTGGTTGGAAAAGATGTTTGATGTGAATTCAATATTCTTCATTTTATTGAGGCTTGCCTTGTTTCCCAACATATGGTCTAGTTTTGAGAATATTCCATGTGCATTGAGAAGAATGTGTATTCTGCTGTTTTTGGATGGAATGTTCTATTTGTATCTATTAAGTCCATCTAGTATAGTGTTTCATTTAAGGCCACTGTTTCCTTTTGACTTTCTGTCTGGATGATATATCCATTGATGTAAGTGTGGTTGTTGAGGTTCCCTACTATTATTGTGTTGCTGTCAATTTCTCCCTGTAGGTCTGTTAGTAGTTGCTTTATATACTTTGGTGCTCCTGTGTTAGGTGCATATATATTCATAAGCATTATTTATTCTTGGTGGAATGTCCCTTTTATCATTATATACTGCCCCCTTTGTCTCTCAAGGTCTTTTTAATCTTGAAGTCTGCTTTGTCTAATATAAGTATGGTAACACCCACTTTCTTTTGCTTGTCATTTGCTTGAAGTATCATCTTCCATCCCTTCACTTCGAGCCTATGTTTGTCTTTAGAGCTGAGATGTGTTTCCTGGAGGCAGAATATTGTTGGGTCTTGCTTTTTAATCCATCCAGCCTCTCTGTGTCTTTTGATTGGTGAATTCAGTCCATTTACATTTAGAGTGATTACTGATATATGAAGGCTTAATACTGCCATTTTATCTCTTGTTTTCCCATTGTTCTATATTTCCATTCTTTCTTTTCCCTTTTATTTTTGACTGCCATTTCAGTTTGGTGGTTTTATGTGGTGGTTTTCTCAGTTTTTATTTATGATTTGTAGCTCTGCTCTGATTTTTTGTTTTGTGGTTACCATGAGGTCTGTATAAAAGATCTCGTAGATGAGATAGTCCATTTTCTGATAGCCTCTTATCTCCATTAGCCTAAGCAGGTTCCTCACCTGTCTTCTTCCTCTTCTGAGTTATTGTTGTCACAAATTATTCTTTTTTATGTTGAGAGTTTGTGACTAAATTGAAGTGTTTAGAGTCATTTTTTATGCGTTCCTTCTCTTTATCTTTTATGTTATAATTAAGCATTTCCTAACCTGTTCTGATAGCAAGCTGCAATTTTCTGGTTTTGTCTATTTTTTCCTTGCTCAAAGCTTTGTAAACCTTCACCTTTTTGTTTCGGGTGGGAAGTCTTCCTTCATCATTTCTTGTAGGGCATGTCTAGCAGTGATGAACTCCCTCAGCTTTTGTTTATTTGGGAAAGCTTTTATTCCTCCATCATATCTGAAGTATAGTTTTGCTGGATAGAGTATTCTTGGCTGAAAGATTTTGTCTTTCAGTGTTTTCAATATATCATTCCATTCACTCTTAGCCTGTAAGGTTTCTACTGAGAAATCCACTGAAAGCCTGATGGGGGTTCCTTTGTAGGTTATTTTCTTCTCTCTTGCTGCCCTTAATAATTTTTCTTTGTCATTGACTTTTGCCAGGTTTACTATTCTATGCCTTGCAGAAGGTCTTTTTGCATTGATGTAATTAGGAGTTCTATTGGCTTCATGTACTTGTAAGTCCATTTCCTATCCCAGGTTTGGGAAATTCTCAGCTATTATGTCTTTGAAGAAGCTCTCTGCACCTTTCTCCCTTTCGAATATCTGTTACCCTTATATTGTTTTCCCTAATTGTGTTGGATATTTCTCAATGAATTTCTCTATTTTTAAAAAATCTTAGTTCTCTCTCCTCCCCTGACTAAAGTATTTCTATATTTCTATCCTCTTATTCACTAATTCTGTCCTCCATAATGTCAGCTTTATTTTATATGGTTTCTAGATTATTTTTTATCTCATTAATTGTGTACTTCATATCCAAAATTTCTGTTTCATTTTTTTTTAGAGCTTCAATCTCTTTGGTGAAAAATTCCTTTTGTTCACTAATTTTATTCCTGAGCTCATTGATCTGTCTTTCTGAGTTTTCTTGTAATTCATTGATTTTCTTTATGACACCTGGTTTGAATTCTGTCATTTATAGTGTAATCTTCATTGACTTCAGCATTGGTTTCTGGAGACTTGTCATTTTCCTTCTCCTCTGAAGTACTACTGTAGTTCTTCATGGTGTTTGATGAACTGATCCTTTGCCAGCATATTTGTGGTACTATCAGGTCACAGATTCCACCTACCACCCCTGGGGGGAGTGCAAGAATTGTGTTTTCTGATCCAGTCCCATATGCTGTAGTTGTGCAGATGAGGCCGCTTTGCATTTGAGTAGGCTGGCTGCACCCACTCAGCAGGTTGCACTCATGTATGCGGGGCCTCTGCACTTGGTGGGCAGGTCACACACTGCAGGCTGGGCCTTTGTGCTAGGTGGGGGGGGTTGCTCTTATCCAGTAGGGCTGCTGCACTAGGTGGAAGGGGCTCTTTCTTTTGTGCAGGCTGGTGCTGCATTCATGTTTGTGGGCAGTTCAGTTGACCTGCAGTGCTAGGGGGAAGGGGTGCCTATGCCAGGGCTGAGCCATCACCGCTCAACAGGGAGAGTTCCATTGGGTGGGGCCGCTGCAGCACTGTGGGCACTCCCGTGGGCTGGGGTATCACTCCAAAAGCATTTGTGTGTGTGCTGGGCTCCCCCTGCCTCCACTTACAGTCATGCTGGGCCACTGTGTGAGGATCTGAGACCTGGATCACTGCCACCTGGGAGGCAGAATGTTATGTTCACTTAGTTCCACTGCTTCCCAGGGATCCAATCCACCCACCTTCAGATGTATGGCTGCATAGATCTCTCAGGCATCTTGTTGTGCTGTGCAGGGAATCCTCTGTTGGTTAATGAATGTCTGTTTAGTTGTAACTTGGAGGGGAGAGAAAAAGGGAGCAACTCACTCCCCCATGATGTTGACATCATTCTGCATTTTTTTAAGTTTTGATTCTTCAAACAATCCAGTGAAATAGGTAAGAGAAACAGCGCCAGTGCACTGATTTACATCACCTTGCAAGAACTGATTTTGTGCATCTTTTCCCAAATCTGTGTTCAGTTATTTTGTGTTAATCACTTGAAATTGGCCATAGTGAGAGTATTAACATCCTGCAAATAGACAAATGGTACAAATACTTATCTATCCACATCTCCCAGTCAGTTGTTAAATATTTACCAGCACATCATTGGGTAAGGACAAGTGAGGAGTCTGAGGCTTAGATAAATTCCGTGACTTCTCCAAACTGTAACAGCGAATGGGTGACTGAGCAACTGAATCAGCTAAACCTTATGGTAATGGTCAGAAAAGTACTGCCTGTGAGCTTACATCCTGTGTTTGTGTGGCGCTCAAACTAAGAATGGTTCTTACATTTTAAAACATAAAAAAAAGAGTATGCAATAGAGGACATATGTTATAGGAAAGCTTGTCGTAGGCAAGTAGACTAAAATATTTATTATTTAACTCATTACAGAAAATGTTTGCTGATCTAGAGCCTCAGTTCTATCATACTCCCTGTGGCAAAGACTGCTACCTCTCCATCAGATTCCACTCTCTACATCTTCCATAGTAGTTTAGCTGTAGCCGGACATTTGATTGCCTAGCTAAGACATATTCTCAGCATTCCTCATGGCTAGGTGTGACTAAATGACTAAGCTCTCCACAAAGGGATGGGCATGAAAGTGATCTGTGCAATTTGAGTGTCATTTTTTAAAAATGGAGATCACCCTGTGATTACTACCAGTTTTCCTTCCTACTGACTGGAAAATTTGAAGGTTGGAGTAATAATGTTAAAACCACTTATTGAGGATGGCAGAACTTCCCTGCTAATCTGGGATCCTGCGATCAATTTGTGAAGCAGAGTCCATTTACCCTCTCTGGACTTTCTCATGTGAGAAATTTGTTATGTGAGAAAGAAAGAAATTTCTATCTGGTTAGCCATTGTATTTTTGAACGTCTTTGTTATAGCAGTTTAGCCTTTATCCTATAACATCTCCCTTTTCCCTGCCCAAGGCTCTTGGTTGTGCCCCCCCCCCCCCCCAACAAAGTCCTCTTGGCTGTGGCACCTATCCTCAAATTTTTCTTCGATGATTATTCAAGCTTAATTACTTAATTAAGGCTAGCAACTGGTGAAGCTAACACTTGAAACAAAGTGTTGTGACTTTGTTATAATATAAAATAAGTGGTTCTATAGTATATGTCTGCTGGAACTTAAATAAAAGGCTCAGTATTTTCGCTGAGAGGAGAACATGGAAAATAACTTCAGCTAGCCTTTGATATGGTGCTTTCTAGATATCTATGCTGGTGAGTAGAAAGGACACGCTCATACATTGTTATTTCTTACTGCTATATTGGACTTTCTCTGAGAAACTGTGTAACTAAACTAGTTTCTGTGAGTTATCTTAAAAGAGAAGCCAATTCTGTGTACAAGAGTTTTTTTCTCCACATCCTCCCCAGCATTTGTTATATCTTATCTTTCTGATAATAGCCATTCTAACAGGTATGAGGTGATATCTCATTGTGGTTTTGATTTGCAGTTCCCTGCTGATTAGTGATGTTGAGCAACTTTTCATGCACCTGTTGGCCATTTGTATGTCTTCTTTGGAAAAACGTCTATTCAGGACATTTGCCCATTTTTAATTGGATTATTTGTTTTTCTGCTATTGAGTTGTATGAGTTCCTTGTATGCTTTGGATATTAACCCCTTATTGGATATGTGGCTTGCAAATATTTTCTCCAGTTCCATAGGTTGCTTTGTATACTGTGGGTGGGAATGTAAACTGGTTCAGCCACAATGGAAAACACTATGGAAGTTCCTCAAGAAATTGAAAAGAGAACTACCATATGATACAGCAATCTTACTTCTGGGTATATATCCAAAGGAAATGAAACCATTATCTTGAAGAGATATCTGTACTCCCATGTTCATTGCAGCATCATTCACAATAGCCAAGACATGGAAACAACCCAAGTGTCTGTCAATGCAAAAATGGATCAAGAAAATGTGGTATACATATAAAATGGAATATTATTCGGCCTTTAAAAAGAAGGAAATTCTGCCATTTGCAACAACATGGATGAACCTGGAGGGCATTATGTTAAGTGAAATAAGCCATACAGAGAAAGACAAAATACTGAATGGTATCACTTATATGTGAAACTTAAAAAAAAGAAAGAGTCAAGCTCAATGAAAAAGAGAGTAGAAAAGTGGTTGCCAGGGGCTGGGGAATAGGACAAATAGGGAGAGTTTGGTAAAATGATACAAACTTTCAGGTATAAGATAAATAAGGTCTGAGGATCTATTGCATAAGATGGTGATTATAGTTGATAACACTGTATTGTATAATTGTAATTTGCTAAGAGAGTAGAGCTTAAACGTTCTCACTAAAAAAGTAAATATGTGAAGTGATAAATATGTTAATTAACTGATTGGGGGAAATCTTTTCACAGTGTGTACATATAACAAATCATCACATTGTACACTTTAAATATCTTACAATTTTATTTGTCAATTATACCTCAATAAAGCAGAAAAAAAAGAGATTCCAATTTAGTAGACACTCTGAATTGCTCCTCTAATGATGAAAATGAAAACGATCTTTGATCTCAAATGAAATCTTCAAACCTCTTAAAATAGCTCACCATTCCAATCCTGCTCTCTGAGACCAATCTGTAAATTACATTACACCAACCTGTAATGGATAAAACATATTTAAAGTAAAGTCATGCCTGTTTGGATAAAAGACTTTTCGAAATGAAAAATGCAATTTTGATTTAATTTATTGAGGCAGTAAATCAATAGATTGTCCTAGTTGAAAGTGCATTTAGGACAAACTTATAAATTTAAATCTGCTAATATTTCTAAGCCCTGTTTTGTACCTTCTCTCTGGTTCTTGAAAATTGTCTTTGCTTTGCTCCCTAGTCTCTAGTTTGGTGGAGCTTGTCTCTGCTATGTGTTGTGTTTAAATGCTTAATAACACAGAGGACAGAATCAATCTCTCTCTTTCTCTCTCTCACACACACACACACATTTTTTAAAGGAGGCTGACGCTGGTCAGTAAGGCATTAGGAGCCCTTTTACCTTTTATCTAAATATGCTCCTCCTGCATACTGGTTATTAAAAGGTACAATTTCTGTGATATGGCAAAAGATTACTTTATTTAAACCTGGACCAGGGCTGTTATCAGTAGATTAGATAAGGGTACCAGATCAACTCCATAGAATTGGTGCTCTGGGGTAGCTGCCATCTAATAAGGCTTGTCTGAACAGCAAAGAGCTAAACATCAGACCTGCTTTGAACCAAGATCACTAAGAAAAGCAGGGATAAAACACTCATTTACCCCTTTATTCATTCAAAAATATTTATCCAGGGCTTTCTCAGTGATGTAGATTGAGCTAGTACTGGGGAGACAGCAGTGAAAAAAACAGACAAGGTTTCTGCCCTCATAGAACTTATCGTCTACTGCAGAAAATAACATTGCGCAAGTAATGGCAAGTCTGTTGAGTGTTATGGAAAGCAAAGCACAGAAAGCAGTGGGCTGCATAGAAGAAGTGTCCTCCTCTCTCCAGGTAACCTCTTTAAAAGTGAAAATATTTCTGGGAGAGCTGACTACTAATTGGTTGTAAATTATTCATTCCTTGATTTAAATTACTAGAACCAACTGTATTTTCTCATAAGAGTAAGGATCAGGAGAGAATAAACACATTGTGTGTCTTGGGGTCAAGGAGACTGAAAATGAGGAAAATGTTATATATGCTAACTTTCTTACTGGTGATTGTGGTCACCAGTTCAAATGCCAGAAGAGAAGAAATAGATAAAATAAGTGAAGGAAGCTGGCTGTATGTAAGACACGTATGTATGTATGGTGTGGCGGAGATTGTAGGGAACTGGAGCAGGCCTTCTATAGAGTGCAGCCGCTACTCAGCTGCTGCTGCAGGAGTATGTTTGGTCAGTATTACTAGATCTTCCAACTTTAAGGGAAGTCAGAAGTCTAGATTGTTATTTAAAATTTCCCAGTTTTAAAATGTTGGCAGTTATTTCATAACACGTTTCACCATTTTTAAAATTTTATACTAAGCAAAATATATCTGTAGCCAGGATGTGGCCTGGGGTCACCACTTTGCAACTTCTATTCTATATTATAGTTAAGAGATTTGTGAAATGAAAGAGGTAAGGAATGGAAATGAAAGGACGGTTTTGAGATAGCAAGGAAAGAAAAATGATGAGTTAACAACGGTTTAAGAAGCTTCCCATGGGGCCAGCCCCATGGCTTGGTGGTTAAGTGCGCCCGCTCCACTACTGGCGGCCCGGGTTCTGATCCCGGGCGCGCACCGACGCACGGCTTGTCCGGCCATGCTGAGACGGCAACCCACATACAACAACTAGAAGGATGTGAAACTATGACATACAACTATCTACTGGGGCTTTGGGGAGAAAAAGAGAAAAAAAAAAGGAGGAGGATTGGCAATAGATGTTAGCTCAGGGCCTGTCTTCCTCAGCAAAAAGAGGAGGATTGGCATGGATGTTAGCTCAGAGCTGATCTTCCTTAAAAAAAAAAAAATAAACAAATCTTTAAAAAAAAAAAAAAAAAAGAAGCTTCCCAGGTCACATAAGAGAATAGTAACTGAATAGTTTTCTTGAGCAAAGAGCACACAGGAAATGAAGATTTGCATAGGAGATGCTAAATGAAATATACTATTATTTATGTGTTTATAATTTCATTGCTTCTTTTTATAGTGTTATTATATGTGTAGATGCATCAGGAAAATAATACCGCAATAAGTATTGTGGGTGTTATAGACTGAACTTTAAGAAAATTAATTTCTGTTGTTTTACAGCTACTCAGTCTGTGGTATTTTGTTATGGCAGCCCTAGCAAACTAATACAATGGCAATAAGCGATTTATTGTCATAATCAGATTTTACATCCACGCGAACCACTAGTAAAGGTGGAAAGTCTGAGAATGTGGAAAAATTTGAGAAATTGAGCACATATGGCTCAAGGTTGTAACATGAAAGAAGATTTAATGGAGAGTTCTGTGGAAACTGCCATCTCTGCAAAAGCTGTTCCCTTAGTGGAAACTGGTACTTCTGCGAGACCACAGCCAAGCACTTGGTGATGGGCTTGATCCTGCTGTTGATTGGTAATGCCATTAGTTAGAAAGATGAACTAGGAATGGAACCAGAAGAGCAAGGGCAAGGTAGAGAGCTCTAGCTTCTCTATATCTATCTGTCACTATATATCATTTTGACAAACTTCCTAGTATATTGGCTTCTGTTTCACTCCTGCCTTCCAATATCATACAGCCAACTCAAATAGAGAACCACATAAGGAAGAGGATTCTTGAAAACATAGCTCCCAGATTTATTTGGGAGGAGTGGTGCCAAACGGCTAACACACCTGCATGCAGAGAACATATCATTAACAATGTATTATTTAGTTTTATTTTTTGAACTTATATACATAGTAACATGCTGTATGCACTTGTCAGTGACTTGGTGTTTTCACTCAACATTATGAATCAGAAGTCACCCATGTTCATGAGAGCCACCAGAGTTGCTTTCTTTTTATTCATATATAGTGTGCTGTAATTTATTCATTCTGCTGATGTATAGTTGGGTTGTTTCTCATCTCTGGCTATTGCAAAGAGTAGTTAAACAAACAATCCTGTACATGTCTCCTGGTACTCATGTTCAAGATTTTTTCTATGGTGTACACATAGGACTGGGATTCCTAGGTATGTATACTTTTGAATTTGCAAGATAATGCTAAATTATTTTCCAAAGTGGTTTTCCAATTTTGAATCTCAAGAGTAGTACATAAAAGTTTCCATTACTTCATATCTTGGAAAACAGTTGAAATGTTCAGGCTTTTAATTTTTGAAATCTGGAAGGTATAAAACTTCATTTCATGTGGTTTTAATTTTTAATTTCTTGAATACTAAGAAAAATTAGCATCTATTAATATGATTTTTGAGCTTTGTTTTATGTGAAATTCTATTCATATAGTTAGTCCATTTTTCTATTGGGTCATTTGTGTTTTTTTCTGCATTAAATCATAGGGATTATTTATTATGTCAACCGATCCTTTTGCAGTTATTTGTGTTGCAAATATCTTCTTTTAATTTTTTACTTGTCTTTAAACATTTTGTGTTTTTGGTGAACAGAATATCTTAATTTTAATGCAATGAAATGTACCAGTCTTTTCCTTTATGTAATTTACATTTTGTATATTTGCAAAGAAATCCATTCTTACCTGTGATCATAAAGATATTCTTCCATATATTCTTCTAAGAAAGTTTGCTTTTCACATTTAAGTATTTAATCTACTGTGAATTTATTTTTGTATATGTCATATGGTTTTTGTATCTCAATTGCATATACAATTATATTTTGTATCTAAAATAGATAAACATTTCTCTCAGCACCATTTCATCATTTATTAAACGGTCATTCCCTTTCTATTCACTTACAATGCCACCTCTCTCACATATCAATATATCTATCTATCTATCATCTGTCTTCTTTCTCCTTCCTTCCTTCCTTCACACTCTCCCTCCCTCCCTCCTTAACTTCCTTCCTTCCTTCCCTTCTTCCTTTCTTTCTATTGTGATCCATTGGTTTTACTTATCTAGCCCTGATCCAGTACTATGCTGTCTCAATTCGTATATCTTTTATAAAGTTTTGATATATGGCAGGAAGAGTGTTTCCATTTTTTCTTCTTCAGTAGTGTCTTCACTTTTTGCTTTGCCACGTGAATTCTAAGATCATGCTTTCAAGTTCTAAGAAAAAATTCTATCACTATTTTGGTTGGAATTGCATTCAATATAAGATGAATATTGGAAGAGGTAACATTTAGTGATATTGATTTTTTATGCATGAACAAAAATTTCGCCCCTTATGTCATCTTTCATTACTTTCAATAAAGTTCCACCATAATATTCTTAGATATCTTTTATTACTCCAACTATGGGTACCTTACATTATCATTATTTTTTAAAGATCTTTATTGAGATATAATTAACATGCCATACAATTCACCCATTTACAGGGTCCAATTGAGTGGTTTTTACTATAGGCACAGAGTTGTGCAACCATAGCCACAATCAATTTTAGAACATTTTCATTTACCCAACAAGAAGTGCCATATCCATTAGTTATCACCCTCTAATCCCCTCATCTCTCCCAGGCCTAGGCAGCAACTGATATACTTTCTGTCTCTGTGGATTCGCCTATTCTGGACATTTCATATCAATGGAATCATACAATATGTGATCTTTTGAGTTTGGCTTTTTTCACTAGCATAATATTTTCAAAGGTCATCCAAATTGTAACATGTGCTCTTTCTTCCTCCCTTCCTCCCTTCCTCCCTTCCTTCCTTCCTCCCTTCCTTCCTTTACATTGTGGTAAAATATGCATAACACAAAATTTATGATTTTAACCATTTTAAAGTGTATAACCAGTGGCATAAAGTACATTCATGTTGTTGTACAAACATCACCACTATCCATCTCCGTAATTTCTTCATCATCCTAAACTGCAACTCTGTACCCATGAAACAATAACACCCCATTACCATCCCCTCCTCAGCCTCTGATAACTACTATTTCTATCTCTATAAATTTGACTATTCTAGTACCTCATATAAATAGAAACATATAATATTTGTACTTTGTGTATGGTTATCTCACTTAGCATGTTTTCAAGGTTAATCCATGTTGCAGCATGTATCAGAATTTCATTCCTTTTTAAGGCTGAATAATATTCCATTGTATATATATACCACATTTGTTTATCCATTCATCTTTCAACAGACATTTGGATTGTTTTCACCTTTTTCCTATTGTGAATAATGCTTCTATGAAAACTGGTGCACAATTGTCTGTGTGAGTTCATGCTTTGGATTCTTTTGGGTATATTCTAAAAGGGAAATTCCTACATCATATAGTAATTCTATGTTTCATTTTTTTGAAGAACTACCATACTGTTTTCCACAGTGACTGTACCATTTTACATTCCCACAAGCAATGTGCAAGGGTTCTAATTTCTCTACATCCTTGCTAACATGTAATTTTCTTTTACTTTTTTTATAACAGCAATCTGTGATGGTTAATTTTATGTATCAACTTGTCTAGGCCACAGTACCTAGGGATTTGGTCAAACATTATTCTTCATGTTTCTTTGGAGGTATTTTTTTTAGATGAGATTAAAATTTAAACCTGTAGACATTGAATAAAATAGATTACCCTCTATAATGTGGGTAGGTCTCATCCAATCAATGGAAGATATTAATAGAAAAAGATTGACCTCGTTCAAAGAAGAGAGAATTCTGCCAGGAGGCTGCCTTTGGACTTGAACTGCACATCAACCCCTCCCTAAATCTCCATCCTGCCAGTCCACCCTGAAGATTTTGAATTTGCCAGTCTCCACAATCGTGTGAGCCAATTCCTTTAAATCAATCAATCTGTCAATCGATCAATCACTCCTATAAGTCCTGTTGGTTCTGTTTCTCTGGAGAACCCTGACAAATACATCACGCTAATTGGTGTGCAGCGGTATTTCACTGTGGCTTCCATTTGCATTTCCCTAATGATGAGTGATGTTTAGCATCTTTACATGTGCTTATTGGCCATTTGTATATCTTCTTTGGAGAAATGTCTATTCGAATCCTTTGCTTACTTTTGAATTGTTTTGTTTATTTTCTTGTTGTTGAGTGGTAAGGGTTCTATACATATTCTGGATATTAATCCTTTACAAATAATTGATTTAGAAATATTTTCTCCCATTCTGTAGATTGCCTTATCACTCTCTTGATAGGCTCCTTTGATGCACAAATTTCTTTTTAATTCTGATGAAGTCCGATTTATCCATTTTTTTCTTTTATCATATTCATGGAATCATTGCCAAATTCAATGTCATGAAGATTTTCCCCTATGTTTTCTTCTGAGTTTTATAGTTTTAGCTCCTAGATTTAGATCCTTGATCCATTTTGAGTTAATTTTTGTGTTTGGTGTAAGTTAAGTAATTTGAGTAATTTTTTGTATGGTGTATGGTGTAACATCATTCTTTTGCATGTAGATATCCAGTTTTCTCAGCGCCGTTTATTGAAAAAGACTATCCTTTTTCCATTGAATAGTCTTGGCACCCTTGTCAAAAACAATTTGATCATATATGTGAGGGTTTGTTTCTGGACTCTCTCCTCTGTTCCATTGGTCTATACATCTGTCCTTACGCCAGAACAACAGTTTTGATTCCTGTACTCTTGTAGTAAGTTTTGAAATCAGGAAGTTGCATCCTCCAACTTTGTTCTTATTTCTCAAAATAGTCTTGCCTATTCAGATTTCCTTGGGATTCCATATGAATTTTAGGATGGATTTTTCTATTTCTGTAAAAAAAGTGTTGTTGAGATTTTTTATAGGAATTGCATTGAATCTGTAGATCATTTTGGGTAGTAGAGTTATTGTAACAATATTAAGTCTTCCAATCCATAAACTCAGGATGTCTTTTCATTTATTTATGTCTTCTTTAATTTCTTTCAGCAATGTTTTGTAGTTTTCAGTGTACAAGTCTTTTGCATCCTTGGTTAAATTTATTTCTAAATATTTAATTCTTTTAGATGCTATTGTGAATGGAATTGCTTTCTTAATTTCCTCTTTATATTGTTCTTTGCTAGTGTATAGAAACACAACTGATTTTTGTGTGGATCTTGTACTGTGAAGCACTGCTTTATTTGTTTATTAGTTCTAACATTTTGTGTGTGTGTGTGTGTGTGTGTGTAATCTTCAGAGTTTTCTACATGTAAGATCACGTCATCTGTGAACAGAGATAACTTTACTTCCTTTCCAATTTGAGTGCATCTTATTTCTTTTTATTGCCCAATTGCTCTGGCAATTTGAGTTTTCTCTCTTATTTTTCCTAGTCAATCTAGCCAAATGTTTGTCAATTTGTTGATCTTGTCAAAGAACTAACTTTAGGTTTCAATCATTTACTCTATTACATTCTATTTTATTTATCTCTGCTCTAATCTTTATTATCTCATCCTCCTGTTAACTCTAGGTTTAATTTGTTCTTCTTTTTCTACTTCCTCAAGTTGTAAAGTTAGGATGTTGATTTGAGAGCTTTTACTTTTTTTACGTGTTGACAGCTGTAAAATTCCCTCTTAATACTGCTTTTACTACATCCTTTAAGTTTCGATATGCTGTATTTTTGTTTTGATTTGTCTAAAGATATTTTCTAATTTCCCTTGTGATTTATTCTTTGACCCATTTGTTGTTTAAGAGTGTGTTGTTTACTTTTCACATATTTGTGAATTTTCCAGCTTCCCTTCTGTTATCAATTTCTAGTTTCATTCCATTGTGATCATAATGACAGTGTGCATGATTTCAATCTTTCAAACATATTAAGACTTGTTATATAGTCTATCCTGGAGAATATTTCATGTGCACTTGAGAAAAATGTGTGTTTGGTATTGTTAGGTGGAGTTTTCTGTGTAGGTCTTTTAGGTCCAATTATATCAACATTATTGTGGTATAATTTACATAAAATAAAATATACACATTTTACGTGTATAGTTTCATGAGTTTTGCCAAAGTTGTATATCTGTATAACCACTACCACACTCAAGATGGAGAGCATTTCCATCACTACAAAAGTTCCATCCTGAAACTTTTCAGTCAATTCCCCCACCAGCCCTGGTCCCAGACAACTACTGATATGCTTTCCATGACTATAGATTCATTTAGGTTCTTCTAACATTACATATAAAGTGAATCATACAATATATACTGTTTTATGTGTAGCTATTTTTTTACAGCATAACATTTTTGAGATTCATCCATGTAATTGACTGTATCAGTAGTTCATTCCTTTTTATTGCTGAGTACTATTTCATTGACTAGATATACCTCAATTTGTGTATACATTCACAACTTGCTGAGAAACAATTGAATTTTTTCCAATTTTTGGCAATTATGGATAAAGCTGCTATAAAATTATATCACAATAAAGTTGATTTTAAAAATATACTGGCAAACATGCTAGGAGCAAAATGGCAGACTAGGAAGCTCCAACTTGTCAAGCCTTTGTGGAAACATCAAAACTAAAACAGAAAATGGCTGAACATATGTTTTGTGAGAACATATATATTCTTTAAACTTAGATATATACCTAGGATTAAAATTGTCAGATTGTATGGAAAGTCTATGTTCTACTTTATAAGAAATAGGCAAAATGGTATCCAAACTGTTAGTAGCATTTTAAATTTCCACAAGCAATGTATGAGAGTTCCAGCTGTTCCAAATACAGTCATCTGCCACATAACAATGTTTCAGTCAATGAAGGACAACATATATGATGATGGTCCCATAAGATTAGTACCATGTAGCCTAGGTGTGTACCATCTAGGTTTGTGTAAGTACACTCTACGATGTTCACACAATGATGAAATCACGTAATGCCTGCCACCTAACGACGCATTTCTCAGGACATATCCCTGTCATTAGTGAAGCATGACTGTACTTGTCAGACATGGAATTTTTGGTCTTCTAAATTTGGATCATTCTAGTGGGTGTGTAGTGATTTTTCACTGTGGTTTTAATTTGCATTTCCTCTACGAGTAACGGTGTTTACTGTTTGTGTGCTTATTAGCATATATAGAGAGAGCTCACTTTTTGAATTGTCTGTTCAAATATTTTGCCCATTTTATTAGTGAGTTATCTTCTTAATGGAGAATTGTAAGTATTCTTTATAGATCTAGTTAAAGTGTTCTTTTTCAGATATATGTATTACAAACATGTTTTTTCATTCTGTGACTTTTCTTTTTACTTTCTTAATGGTGCCTTTAAAGATAGGTTTAATTTTGATGAAGTCAAATTTATTAACTTTTTTTCTTTTATACTTTGTGCTTTTTGTGATGTATTTTTGCTCATGACAAGAAAATCTGTTTATTTGACTAAGGCTAGATAAAAATTTATCCCCAAAATTGTTGGCTCACATATTCTGTGAGACAGGAACTAATACTGGGCATAGTAGAGATGCCCTGTCTTTACTTCATGACGTTTAGGCCCTCAGCTGGTAGACTCAAAGGCTGGGTATTATAATCTTCTGAAGACACTTATACTAATATGTAAGTTAATTCTGGCTATGCATTGAGACCTAACTTTGGATTTTCAGTGGATGAGCCTAAATATGGCCTCTCCACATGACCTGGAGTTCCTCAGAGGATGGTGTCTGGATTCCAAGGGCAATTGTCCCAAGGAAAAGAAAGACCACACAGAAACTATATCCTTCTTACGACCTAACCAGAAATCATATAACATTATTTCTACTACTTTATATTGGTCAGAGAAATTACAATTCCTCACCTGGATTCAAGAAGGAGAGGACCTCATGTCTCAGAGGGAGGAGATGTCACACACACTTTAACAAATATGTGGCATTTATAGGCCATAGGTCTACCATCTACCACAGTCTTTCCTCTGGTCAAAATAATCCACATCCCTCCTACATACAAAATTCACATGTGCCTCTTCCAAAACCCTCCAAACTCTCAACCAATTACAGCAATAGGTTCAGTCTCAAGGCCAAGGATCTCACACCTATATATGTTCTATGTGGGATGAGGCTCCTCAGCTGTCATTCCTCAGATACAGCTTCTCAAGTATACCACTTCTTGATTTGAAAGTTCTGTGAATTAAAGAGATGCTATCTGTCACATATACACGCACACACACACCCCCAATATGAAATGTTTGACAGGCATAGATACTCCTTTGCAAAAGAAGAAAAGCAGGAGGCATGCTGGAGTCAATGGGTCATAGCAATTCAGAAATTCAGTAAGGTACATGTTGCCAGTTCCTTGATTAGGGCTCAGTCCTACTGCCTGGGAATGAACAAAGCTTTTGGTTCTATGCTCTTACTTATCCTTCCTTTTCAATAAAAAGTAGCCTGTGTTTACAGTTGAGTTTTTTTTTTTTTCCTCACCATCCTTCCTACTCATAAAAGGTTGGGATTCCAAAGGCCTCTTTTAATTTTGTAGTCCAAGCTTATATAAACCTTTAAAAACTTAGTGATTTTCTTATGAATCAATACATAATCTTCTCCATTAACAAAAGCCACACTCACAAATCTCTTTGAGATTAGCCCTGCTGTATTTGGGCATCCTATAAGACTTCTGAGGAATAATGAATGTTCTCGGGATGTTATAAACTCTATTGTTCAATTGAGAAAATCTGTGAGACAAGTCCTTAAGATCTTGAGGGGAGCTGTTGTTTAACTGAATGATTCTTGGAGGTACCACATTAGATCTTTCGTTGATCTTACAAAGGATCTTATAATCTTACTACGCATTTCCTCTTTTCTCTAAAACTCTTCCTTAATTCTAGAATCTTGGGAAGCCTGCAAAAGTTCAAGAGTTCCTTGTATTTAACAGTTCTTCCTTTAGATTATTTCTCTAGCATTTTTCTATAAGCAACAAGAAGAAGCCAGGTGGCACTTTTGACACTGCCTTGAAACTCCTTAGTTACATCATCCATTTTGTTACATACGTTTTCTATTTTCCAGATATCTGCAGGTGACCTTGTGTCTAAACTTTCCACCACTACATAACAAGGTTTTTCTTTCCTCCACGTTCCAATAACAATACTTTACTTTCCTTTAAGACTTAAATGACACATTTTCTGAGGGCCTTCATGCTTCCACCATTAATCTGAAGGCTTTTCCAACTTAGGCCTAACATCTGGTCCTCAAAACACTGCCATATTACGCTTTTGTTCTATGACAGCATCCCCGGTCCATGTAACAAATATCTTCCAGTTAGCGTGGCTGTATGACAAAATAGTCCAACATCTATGATGTAAAACAATCATTTATTATGACTCATGGATTTTATGAATCAGGAATTCAAACAGGGGAAAAGTGGGGATGCCTTTTCTCTGCTCCACAGTGTTTGACACCTCAACTGGAAGACAACACCACTGGATGTAGAATTTTCTGCACTCTGCTCCAAATAAAGTTAGTTCCTTCTACTGCCCTGGTAGTATTTCTGCATCATGGAGTTGAGGAAGTGGTTGTGATGGGAGCAGCCCCAGATTAAAACACCGTAAACTTCCATTGTTCTTATCAAGACTCAGTAAATTTTCTTGAATAAACACTTCTCAAATTGTTTAATGCCTTTGGCCAATTTTCAGAGTCTTTAAATGTTTTTTGTTTTTGTTTTTTTCTTTTTTAAATTTCGTCCATTTTTGTCACTGCTTTTTCAGAACAAGGTTTCCGAAGCTCCTCACTCAGCCTTTCTGGAAGTCTCTTCCCCTCGACTTTCTTCACCTTCATTTTTGAAAGATATTTTCACTGAGTAAAGAATTTGTGCTCTACTTTGTTCTAGCTTGTATTATTTTCAATTTAAAAATCTACTGTTATCTTTGTTCTGGTGTATATAATAAGCTTCGTCTTTCTTCTAAATGCTTTTAAAATTGTCTCTTTATTGATGATTTTAAGTAATTTCATTATAGCATACGTTAGAGTCATTTTCTTCATTTTTCTTGTACTTAGAGTTCATTGAGCTTCTTGAAACTGTAAGTTGATTATTTTTATCAAATTTTGAAAATTTTAGCCATTATTTCTTCAAATATTCTTTTATTCTCTCACTTTCTCCTCTCCTTCAGGGACTCCAATTCCACATATATTAGGCAGTTTGAATTTTTTTACAGCACACTTATGCCCTATTCATTTTTCCTCTCTGTGCTTCATTTCAGATAGTTTCTATTGTAACATTCACATTCACTAATCATGTATTCTGCAATGTCTGCTCTGCTGTTAATACTATTCAGTGTATTTTTTATCTTAGACATTAAGATTTTTATCTCTAGGAATTCTATTAGGGTCTCTTTATATCTCCCATGTCTCTATGTAATACATTCAATTTTTCTCTAGCTTCTTGAAAATACGGAATACTGTAATAATAGCTACTTTAATGTCCTTGCCTACTAAATCTATAATATCTCAATTCAGGGTCATTTATGATTGATAAATGTTTCTTATCATTATGTTACTATGTTCCTTATTCTTTGCATGCTTGTTAATTTTGATTAGATAATAGACATTGTGAATTTTATCTTGTTTGGTATGGATATGTTTGCACTCATAAAAATACTCTTAAACTTTGTTCTGAGACATATTTAAGTCACATGGAAAAAGTTTAACCCTTTTGGGTATTGCTTTTATCTTTGTTAGGCGATTCTAGAACAGTGTTTAATCTAGCATTAATTTCTCCTACTATTGAAGTAAAAAGAAAACAAAAACTTCTGAGAACTCTACCCAATGCTCTGAATTATGAGATTATTCACTTTGGATGGTGGGAACAGGCTTTATGCCCAGCCTTATATAAACTCTGGTGATTGTTTCCTGTAATTCTTCTGTGTGATTCTTTCTGCAACCTCAGGAAACACCTCATACAAATGCACTGATCAGTACTCAGCTAAATACTTGAGGACATTGCTTTTCAGATTTCCAGAGTTCTCTGTGCAGTTCCCTCTTCTCTACTACTTTACCATTTGAACTCTAGCTGCCTTGGCCTCCCCAGACTCTCAGCTCCATCTCCTCAACTCGGGGAGACTGCTGTATTCCACCTGAGTCCTTCCATCCTATGCTGTGACCTGGGGATTTACTCCAGGCAGTACTTGGGCAATTGTAGGTAACAAATTATTTGTTCCCTGATTCTTGTGGATCACTGTCCATCATTGTCCAATGTCCAGTGTTGGGAGAACTAATTTTACATACTTTGCATGGTTTATTGTTGTTTCAGGTGGCAAATTAATAATAAAAGTAACTCATATTTACCCATCTATTCTTCATGTTTATTGCTGCATATTATTTTATATAGTTTTAAATTTTGATCTGATATAATTTTTCCTTCAATCTGAAGAACTTCCTTTGACTATTTTTTGTAATGCATGACCACTTACACTGAATTATCTCAGCTTTTGTTTGACTATTTTTTTGTTTTTATTTTGCTTTCTTTTTTTAAGAGTATTTTCGCTGGTATAGAATTTTAGGCTAACTTTTTTTTTCTATTTCTTTCAATACTTACACTGAAAGTTTCACTGTCATCAGACATGTCATCTGATCAAATATCTTCAGTCTTTTAAAATATGTCTTTCTCTGGGGGCCGGCCTGGTGGCGCAAGGGGTTAAGTGTGCCTGCTCCGCTGCGGTGGCCCGGGGGTCGCCGGTTTGGATCTCGGGCACGCACCGACGCAACGCTTGTCAGGCCATGCTGTGGCGATGTCCCATATAAAGTAGAGGAAGATGGGCACGGATGTTAGCCCGAGGCCAGTCTTCCTCAGCAAAAAGAGGAGGATTGGCATCAGATGTTAGCTCAGGGCTAATCCTTCTCACAAAAAAATAAATAAATAAATAAAAATAAAACATTTCTTTCTCTTTGTGTATCCTGTATCCTTCATTTGGTTGATTAAATAGTTTTCTCTTTGTTATTGGTGTTCAGCTATTTGATTATGATATGCTTGGGTGTTTTGTTTTTTTCTTGCTTGAAGTTTGCTGAGATTCTTGGATCCATGTTTATACATTTTATCAAACTTGGAAAATTGCAGCCATTGTTTTCTAATAATGTTTTTGGCCTTCCTTCACTTCTTATATTCCAATTGTACGCTTTGCTAACTTTATTTTATTATTTTCTCTCACTGTAGCTCAGTTTGAATAGTTTCTATTTCTCTGTCTTAAAGGATCTATCTTCTATTCTTCAGTATTTAACTTGCTGCTTTTCTCATGCAGTGAATTTTCCATTCTAAGTAGTATATTCTTCAGCTCTAAAAGATCCATTTGGCTCTTTTTATAGCACTGATTTCTCTCCTCATTGTTTTCATGTGTTCTTTAATTTCTCGGGCATATTTATAACAGCTGTTTAAAATGTTTGTCTGCAAATTTTATCCTCTCTCTAGTTTCTGGGTCTGTTCCTATTGACTTATTTCCATTCAAGTTATAGGTCACATTTTCCTGCTTCTTCACATGTCTATTAATATGGATTGGATGCTTAAACAGTGTGAAATTTACATTGCCAAGTACTAGAACATGTTATCTTGCTTTAGCCAGCGTTGGATTGTGTTATGACTGGCATTAAATGTGCTTTTGGATCAGCTAGATTCTTTTGAAGTCTGTTTTAGGCTTTGTGGCATGGGTCTAGAATGGCATGTATTCTAATTTTGTGCTATTACTAAGGTATGACTCTTGTGGGATTCTCTACTGCATTATCTAGGTGCACAACAACACCTCTTCATCCTGGCTGCTTAGAATTAGAATATCTCATAGCCTTGAGAAAGCTCTGAGAATTGTTCATCTTAGAGCTATCTTACTTTTTTTTTTACTATGGATTTTCACCTTCCTCATGGATGTCTTAGTACTCTGCAACAGACTCATGGGGTCACCTATGAATATTCTAGAACTCTTTCTTTGACTAGCTCCCTCTTGTTCACGAATTTCAGGCACCTCAGCCTTCCCAAATGCCAAACTATCTTCTCAAGTCAATGAGATCCCTGTTCTCTGCTTGGTTTACCCTTTCTTAGACTTTTGGTCCAGAAAGTGTCTCCAGAAAGAAATCCAAGGTGATCATAAAGCATATTTCATTGTTTTCCCTTCTCTCCAGGATCACAGTCATTCACTTTCTATTGTCTAATGTCTACAAAGAGTTTTAAAATATTTTGTCCAGTTTTCTGGTTGTTTAGAAAGGACTAGTCCCTGTTACTCCATCATGCTAGAAGCAGAAAATAGAACCTAATTTTTTAAAATTTCTCTTATAAATTGTTTAATTTTAAATTGTATTTTCAAATTTTTTGATGTTTGTGTATAGAAATGAAATTTAATGTTTAATATTATGTCCAGCAACCTTACTTTTCTAAAATAGTTCTGATAATTTATCTGTGGTTACATTTTCAGTTTTCTACACAGACGATTTTATCATGTGTAAATAATTTCTTGTTTAAGCTTTCCAAAACTTACACTTGCTATTTCTTTTTACTGTTTCCTACACTGCTAGAATCTCTGGCCCATGAAAATTAGAAATACCGATAGTGAGCTATGCTATCCTATTTCTGATTTTAAAGCAAATATTACCACCATTTCATCACAATGTCTAACCTGTTATAAAGTTTTTTTTCCTAATACTCTATAGTAGATTGAGGGAGTTTGTTTCTATTCCTTTGTATTTCTCAAGTGTGAATAATATGGTCCTCAGATTACCAGAGGTCAGAAATAAGCTAAAGACCGATTGGTCAGCAAGTGAAGACTGAGGTAAGAATTCCTAATTATACTTACAGTTAACCAAGGCAAGAAAGATTCAAGAAACAATGAATCAAGGTAGATGTACTCAACAACAGTATTCTGAATTTATCAATGGGCTTCAGGCTGATACTGAATTTAGTTCCCAGCAGTGTTATTTATGTATCCCCAGCTTATGTGGGAAGTAGTATCAGGGTAGGAGTGTTGCTAACTCCTAGGAAGCAGTCTTTGTGGGCTAACAGAGCAGTGCCTGTAGGTGAGTTGTGATATAATCAAATACAATCTTTCCATTTTAGATTGCTAGAGAGAATGAGTGCAGTTATTGATTTCATTTACCAGCTGGCCAAACTGAACTATTGTGATAATGCTGGAAATAGATTCATTCTTCTTTCAGAAAATATTTGCTGTGCCAGACAACATGCTAGGAACTGAGAAGCTGCAGGAGAATTAGATTCACATGCTCCCTATCCTTGCAGAGCTTGAAGTCTAACAAACTCATGGGTGATTTGTGTCTACAGTTTTCCTTTAGAACTACTCCATCTCCTTCCTGCAACACTTTCCTCCCATTCAGATGCCCAGTACTTTCACGGTACATCACATGCCAGCCCCAATATGGGACTTTCATTTTTTCTATCTCCTACCCACAAAATAAATATATGACATAATCTATTCACAGAGGTTCCCAAAATTCCTCTGTTCACAGATCAGTTAGTGTCTCAGTAATAGTATTCATTTTCCCCACAGGCCAAAAGAATATGTCAATTTATTAACCAGTCAATTTCAAACAAATTAGTAAGTGTTTATGTCCTAACAATTTAGTGGCAACCTGAAAAAATTATAACCATAAATTGGAGGAAAATATAGTTTTATTTCATTATCGAATAATCATAATTATTAACTAATGGGATACATGTACCTGCACAACTTCGTAAACTTTTAAAATCAGATTGGACATCACCATTTCCTGTTCCACAATGGTTTTCTCACAGTACTTGCTTTTTAATCACAGGAACTGCCAAAATCCTAGCTTAGCAATATATGATGTCATTGAAAATAATGTAGCACAGTCTAGTGCTGAAACTATGAAATATCTTGACCTAGTACTCCATGTGGTGTCTGACATATGTCGAATATCATACTGTTTCTCTTTAAATTTTAAAATATCCTACAGCACCCCTGTGAGTTCACTGCGTGTTCCCAGGGTACCTTGGTGCACAGTTTGGGAACCATACCTGTGTCTTTTTCCCTGTTCTCTGTTAGATGAGTGCTCTTTAATTTGATTAGTTAATTTGATGAACAGCCAATTTGGTAATGGATGGCAATGGCTTAATATACTATCATTCCTGGGTAAAATTCTTCTTTTAAAAGCAGCCTTACTCACCCTGTTCAAAGTAAAAAATCATATATACACCCAAGTATTGTACTTGAGTGGTGAGGAGACAATTTTAGGTATGGAGAGGACATTCCTGGACTCCCTCATTTACACCAGGTAGAAGGCGACCTATTTCATCCTTCATAAGGACCAATTCTGGCAGGACTCCTATGAGCATCAGAGAATGTCCATATTTCCTGTAAGGATATGGTTAATATAGGGGCAAGACTACTGCATTCAAATCATGGCTCTGTCAATTACTAACTCCAAGACCTTGCAAGTTACTTAACTTCCTTGTACCTTACTTTTTCCATTTTTAATATGGAGACAAAAATAGCACTTATTGCATGATCTAAGGAACAAGATTAAATGAGGTAATGCATGTAGAGCATTTAGAACAGTTCTTGTCACAGATTAAGTGCTCAATAATTGTCAGTCATTATTATAGGCAGAAATAATAGGGACAGTGGTCTCCCATGAATGAAAGGTATATGAATGAGTGGATTTATGTTCTCTCTCTATCATGTGCCTAGACCCAGTAGGAGGGTTATAGGACAATGGGGAACCCATAGTCTTTACCTGTAATACAGTGATCACAGCAAGTAGTTCTGGTTATATGGGTTGCCCTGATTTTTCTGGCAGTATATACTGACCAAATTGTTGGCAGTATCAATTCATTTCGAGATAAGGAGACAGGACTAAAAGACATGGATAACAGCACTTGAAGATCAGTCATGCTTGGTTTTGAATTTAAAAATAAGGAAAGAAAAAGGGCTTATTTAGGGCTGATTGGCATTCAGTTGAAAATAAAGGTAGAGGAGAAGGTAAAAAGCTACATGTTTGCTAATCCTTGAAAGGGTTTAATTCTACTTGCTCTATCTTTAGATCCTTGTCCCAGTTTACAGTAAAACTACAAATGCAAGAGAAGAAAAAAGTAAAAGTAACTTTGTAACTTGAAAGTCTCGAGTGATATGGTATTTCTATTTTATAATACCCAGGGGTACAGAAAATCATAAAATCTCCAACCACTGATATTGGTTTATTGAAAATAGCACACCACTCAAGACAGCTGATAGTCCCCAGGCTCCTGGATATCCCATAGTATTTTTTTTTTTAAAGAAAATGCCAGTAATACAGCCAATTCAAAGTCTTTTTCTCTAGGAGTCTCTAAGTCCCCCTAAGTATATATTGAATGTATTTCTTTTGCTGCTAATAGAATCCATCTTATACAAGCTATGTGTGTAGGTTTATAGGGTGATAACAATATACACAGTAATAGATACATGGTGTATACATGGTAATAACAATGTACACGGTACACACAGTAATAACCAAGAGACAAGATAATAATTGAACGGAACAAAGTAGAGGGGAAAAATATATTAGGAATCAGATGTGTGGGACAAAACAGATGAGTCAGGAAACAGTGGGAAACCCAGGATAAAGTGGGTTAAGTTTTCCTCAAAGCCTATTTGGAAAGAGGTGGGGCATAAATAAGAAAATAACAGCAATTAAGGCTGAACACAGGAGGAGGCCAGTTTGGCAGCTGAGAGAGCTGGAAGCCTAATAATAATTATTCCAAGGAGATTTCTGTGAGAGAGTAGAGGAAATCACTGCTCTGTTGTCAAGAGGCTGACTAGGGCATGACCTTGAGTATCCAACCAAAATAAACTTGATTCCTCAGGATTCAGAGACAAATGAGTGGTGATAGTTTTAGAACTGGTAGAAGACTTAGAAATGCTTAGTTCACTACCTCATTTTGTAAATAAGGGAATGGATGCTCACAAGGTGAAAGGGGCTTGCTGCAGGATCACATGGTGAGTTAGTGTCAGAGTCACATCTCCAAACTTCCTCTCTATGCTCCTTCTTATCACAGAACCATCTTCAGAAGCAAGGAATTGAACAAGCAGTATCAATACACCATAGCCAACTTTTTCTTTGTTGTCCCTCTATTTAGCATGTCTTTATTCTAGGCTCGTAATCTTTATGCACCAGCCTTTGTGGTCTAGTGGTTAAGATTCAATGCTCTCACCACAGTCACCCGGGATTTATTTTCCAGTCAGGGAACCATGCCACCCACCTGTCGGTTGTCACACTGTGGTGGCTGCATGTTGCTGTGATGCTGAAAGCTATGCCACCAGTATTTCAAGCAGGGCCACCCACAGTGGACAGGTTACAGCAGAGCTTCCAGACTAAGACAGACTAGGCAGAAGGACCTGGCCACCCCTTCTTGAAACAATAGGCCATGAAAACCATGAATAGCAGTGGAGCATTGTCTGATATAGCGCTGGAAAGTGAGAGGATGGCACAAAAACACCGGGTAGAGTTCTGCTGCTGTACACAGGTTCTCTAGGAGCTGGAATCGACTCGACAGCACTAACAACAACAATCCTTATGCAGAAATTCAATTGACCAAATGTCTTTCCACAAACTATATAGGTCATCACTTCCAAGGAATATTTCCAGAACATAACCAGAAAAGTAAGTGTCTTATTTTTCTTTAATCATTTGATATTACCAGAGAATATTTTGGAGACACTATTAGGGAAAAAACTTTATCTTCAGAGCATTCCAGTTTCAATCATCTCTATTAAGAAAAATAAGCACAGGGATATGTCCCCAACCTCCTCAAAGTCTTGCCTTACTACCAAAAATTGTTATATCCTTTGGGTTAAGGCATTGAAAGATGTTGCTAAAACACAAAGAGGTTCTCTGAGAGCAATATATTGGCAAAAATGCACTTAGAAAATCTTTGAGGAAAAAGTGAATTGCAAGAGATATCAGTTTGGGGAAGAGAGAGGCAGCAAAACTTAGATGTGGTTTGTTCTCTGGATGCAACTTGAAAGTAATTAGGACCTCATGGTGGAAGAAAGGTAATGGAGGTCCAGAGGAGTTGTTAAGTTTGCACCTTTGTTTGTGAGGAAAAACAAAAGACAAATACCGTATGATTTCACTCATGTATGGAGGATAAATAAACAAATGCAGGAAAACAGATTGGTGGTTACCAGAGGGGAAGGGAATGGGGGGAGGGTGAAACGGGTAAAAGGGCACATATGAATGGTGATGGATAAAAATTAGACTATTGGTGGTGAACACAACGCAGTCTATACAGAAGCTGAAATATAATAACGTACACCTGATATTTACACAATGTTATAAGCCAATACGACCTCAATAAAATAATTAAAAAAAAAAAGAAAAGTGTTCCTCATTGTCTCTGAATTGGCTTTGCTTTAAGGCTATTGTATCTATGACATGGTTAATGAATCTAGAACAAATATTTTTTAAATCAATTGTTTTCTTAAACAATCTTCAATATTTTGGAAAAGGCCCAATATTTCCAAGAAACATTAAAAAAACTAGTTTGCATGTTGTTAATAGAGATAACTGACAGTCATTCCTCCTTCAATGCCTTGAACAACCTATCAATCTGGCATCATTCTTCATGAAGAAAGCTGAGAAAATGCCATGCTAAAAAACATTTTGAACATATTAGCAGAAAATTCCAAGCTAGCAACAAAGTTATACATTTTGTTGACCTACTTGCGTTCTGGATGATTAAAGGCATCTACTGAGGAGGATCCTGGCAGACTACAGCAAAAGAGAATGCTTTCAATTCTCCATGTGAGATTTCACTAGCTCCACTAAAATGAAAGCAGTTTTATGGAAGGTGCCTGACCCCCAAAAGAAGGACATGACTGAAAAAGAGGCAGAGCAAAGCGTGAAAAAGGATCTCTGACTAAAAGGAAACTAACCACCCAGGCTGCCTTCTAATAAATGTTTAAGGGAAATGTAGGTTTGTTGATGTTGTTCTATAGTTGGATCATGCTGATGGTGGTCTCAGGGACAGCCCTTCTGTGGTTAGTCTTTCTCTGAGTATTTATAAAAAGGTGGGGCACTAGAGTCACAAGGTCTGCGATCTGACCCACTGCATAATGCTAAGCGCTTGTTGCGAACTGCCCATGTGCCAAACACTATGCTAAGTATTTTACATGCATTGTCTCAGTTCATCAGCCCTACAGCTATAAGATATAGTTGCGTGATATTCTTATTGGTCTCTGTATTACTGATGAAGAAACTAAGGTGAAGTAATTTGTTCAAGATCACACAACAAGCCAGTGGCAGGGCAGGGATTCATACCCAGGAAGCCTCATTCCAGAGCCTATTCCCTTGACCTGTAACCTCACTAGGCTAGAAGACAAAACCAAATCAATTTTGGTTTCTTTTAAAAATGGATTTGAATGTATATATCATTTTTTAGAGATAGAAAATTTAGAAATTTAGAAGCATAAAACTTAGAAATGATTTAGTTCACCCCTACTCCCCACTCTTTTACAAGTAGAGAAATTGAGGCACAAAGAGGAAAAATGGATTAATTCAGGCTACAAAATATTTGATGGTTGCTATGGTCTGAATGTTTGTCTCCTGAAAAATTCATATGCTGAAATCCCAATGCCCCATATGATGGTATGAGAAGGTAGGGCCCTTGTGAGGTGTCTAAGTCATCAGGGTGGAGCCCTCGTGAATAGAATCAGTGCCCTTATAAGAGAGACCCCACAGAGCTCCCTAGTCCCTTCTACTATGTAACCGTGCAACGAGGAATCTGTGACCTAGAAGAGGACACTCACTGGATCATGCTGGCACCCTGACCTCAGATTTCTAGCTTCCAGAACTGTGACAAATAAATTTCTGTTGTTCATAAACTACCTAGTCTGTAGTATTTTGTTATAGCAGCCTGAACGGACCAACATAATGGTAGAGCCAGGATTAGATCAGAGACTTATGACTTCTGAAGTTCCTTGTATTCTACTATGATTCCTTCCTTCCCTTCCTCTATTCCTCCTTCTTCCTTTCCTCTTTTATTCCTTCCTTCCTTATTTTATGTGCTTTTTGAATTTGTATAAACCTGCAACATGTCTAAATGGCTACATTGTGTATATCAAAAATTCTTTTCTAAACATTGTCATTGTTTCAAATTTTCTAGTTGTAGGTAAACACAAGTGATTCAAAAAAAATGGAGGAGCAGGAATAAGCAGTGTCCCTCAAAAGACAGAAAATATATAGACCATTCTTATTAATGGGAAAAGCCACAATATCACAAAGAGAGAAGAATAAACTATTGTTTTATTTTTTTTATTTTTAAGAAGCCATTTTTTTCTTAAGCAAAGTTATTAAGGCATTATTTACTTACAATAATGTGCACCCATTTTAAGATTACAGTTTGAGGTGCTTTGAGATACACAGGTTTTCCCTGCTATCCGAAAGTAGAGCACTCCTATGGAACCCTTCGAAAGCCAAAATGGTGTAAGGTGACGAAGTAGTTACTATACATTTACATGGGAACAATTTTGGAGCATTCCCAGACTCACAAAATAACCTACCAAATCATACCAAATAAGACATAGACCCTAGACTAAGATTAACATATGGTAAAACAGGGATGATATGATAAATACACAGCCTGTATAAAGTGGAAATAATGTGTGTACAGTGTAGTTTCACTTACAGGAATCAGGAAGACAGGGAGCCCGCTGGAAGGCTGAGAGGTGGTGGTGATGATGGTGTTAGGCTGAGTCGTCGGAGGTTGGGGTGTGAGAGGTACGGGAGATTAGGGTGTAGCAGAGGGAGGAAGAGGGTCATCTATTAACATATCATCATCTGAATCCATCAGGCAGGCAGGTCACTAACAGCTACACCTTCTTCTGTCTGCCTGCCTCCATGTCGAAGGTCGAGGGTCGTGTCCTCTGTGGCCGATATACTGATGTGGAAGGCTTGAAATACGACAGCATGCTTGACTGCTTAGCCTCTGTAATACTTATATCTGCAGAGCAAACCCTGAACACTATTTTCACTTTTTGCCTTTTTTGTAAAAGCAAAAAATCCTTTTTGGATTCCTTTCGGTTAACAAAAACAGGTACGTACTAACGTAGGTCTTTTGAAAAAGCAAGTGGCGTAAAGAGAACTTTCAGATAGTGCGGGAAACCTGTATATGTCTTTGTGACAACCTCCACAATCAAGATATATAGTATTTCTATAATCACAGAAGATTCCCTTGTGCCTCATCCCAGTCCAGATAATCACTGTTCTTCTTTCTGTGACTGTAGATTAAATTTGGACTTTTCTAGCGTTTTATATAAAATGGAATCGCAGAATGTATGTTAATTTTGTCTGGTTCCTTTACCTTAGCATAATGTTTTTGAGATCCATTCATGTTATCTTGTGTATTAGCCATTCTTCGTTTTTTCTCAGTAGTATTCCATTGTTGTTTAGATCACAGTTTGCCTATCCATTCACCAGTTGATGCATATTTGGCTAGTTCACAGTTTTTGGCTAGGATGAATCAAGATTCCATGAGCATTCATGTTCAGGTCTTTGTGTGAATATATATTTCACTGTTTTTGGGCAGATTCCCTAAAAGTGGAATTGCTGCCTTGTATGGTATTCATTCATCTTTTAAGGAGCTGTCAAACTGTTTTCAAAAGTGGTCGTATCATTTGATGTTCCCACCATCAATGCGTGAGAGTTCCATTTGCTCCACATACTCCAGCACTTGGCATTGCCATTCTTTTTTATTTTAGCTGTTATCATGAGTTTATCTTCTTGTTATTGACTTGTAAGAATACTTCATATATGCCAAATACAAGTCCTTTGTCAGATATAAGTATCGTGAATAGCTTGGGGGTTTATCTTCTCAATATTATAAGTTTTTTTTGTTGTTGCTGGTGAAGAAGATTAGCCCTGAGCTAACATCCGTTGCCAATCCTCCTCTTTTTGCTGAGGAAGATTGGCCCTGGGCTAACATCTGTGCCAATCTTCCTCTACTTTATACGGGATGCGGCCACAGCATGGCTTGACAAGCGGGGCGACTGTCCGCACCTGGGATCCGAACCTGCGAACCCGGGGCCGCCAAAGCAGAGCACGTGAACTTAACTGCTACGCTATAAGTGTTTTTTGAACAGTAGAAATTTTCAGTTTTGATAAAGTCCAATTTATCTTTCAAAGTTCATACATTTTGTGTCCTGTATAAGAAAATTTTCCCTACCTCAATAAGATTTTTTCCTATGTTTTCTTTCAAAAGTTTTATAATTTGAGATTTTACATTAAAGTCTATGATACATTTTGAGATAACTTTAGCATATGGTGTCAGGTAATTTTTGAAGTTATTTTATTTCCATATGGATAGCCAATTATTTCAGCACCATTTCTTAAAAAGACTTTTCTTTTCTTATTGATTTATGTTGGCACCTTTGTTGAAAATAAATCTACCGTGAATGTAAGCGTTTATATCTGGACTCTGTAGTCTATTCCATTTATCTATCTTTCTATCCTTATGCCAGTTTCATTACTGTAACTTTGAAATGTTAAAAATTGAAATAATGTTGAAATTAGGAAGGGTAAGTCCTCCAACTTTGCTTTTGACTCATCTCTTCTTTATTCTCTTTTCTATTTTCAGCCTTCACTTGGAGTAACTAATTATTTATTTAGGATTCTATTTGTCTCCACAATTGGCTTATTAACTAACCATCTGAGTTTTACTCTTTTATTCATTGCTCTAAGTTTTACAGTATACACCTTTACTTTATCATTGTTGAGCTTGAAATAATACCATATTACTTCATGTCCAAATAAGAACCTTGAAAAAGTATGCTTCCATTTACCCCCTTCCTTCCTTTGTACTAACGTGTTATTGCTATTATACATCTTATTTCTATATATGTTATAAACTTCACAATGCACAGTTATTATTTTTAAACGATTATCTCTTAAAGAAGTTAAAAATAAGAAAGAAATGCCTTTTATATTTACTCCCATGCTTCTTTAAAAATAAGAAAGAAATACATTTCATATTTACTCACATACTTATTTTTTATGTTTTTCATTTCCTTCTGTATATCTGTGCTTCCATCTGGTATCATCTTCCTTCTGCCTGAAAAATTTCCTTTAGCATATCTTATAGTGCCGGTCCACTGAGGCCAAATTTTCTTCACTTTTCTTTTTGTTTCGCTTTTGAAATATATTTTCTCTTTATACAGAATTTTAGACTGCCTTTTTTTTCCTCATAGCATTTTAAAGATGTGATTCTACTGTTTTCTGTCTTAACAAAGTTTCTGAAAAGAAGTATGTTCAAAGTCTGATCTTTGCCTTCTGTATGAAACATGCTTCTTATCTCTGGTTGATCATAAGATTTTCTCTTTAACATTGGTTTTCGGCAATTTGAACATGATGTGCCTTTGTCTGGTTTTCTTTATGTTTAGTCTTCTTGGCAGTCATTCATTGATCATAGTAGATTTGTGGGTTTCTATTTCTCAAAAATATGGAAAATTATCAGCCATTATTTCTTCAAATATATTTCTAACGTACTCCTTCTGGCAATCCAATTATGTGTCTGTTAGAATACTTGATATTGTGTCATGTTTCACTGATGTTGTCTTGATTTATGTCTTTTTTGTTGCTGTGCCTTGTGTTGGATAATTTCTGTTGCTAGATCTCCAAGTTCACAGATCTATTTTTCCACAGTGTCTAATTTGTTGCTAATATCATTTAGTAAAATATTAATTTCCAATATTGCATTTTCACATCTAGATAGTTTTTCTTATTATAATTTGCTGTTCTCTCATTTTGTTTGTATTTTCTTTGAATCTTTGGACATATTAAGAATATGGCAAGCATTTTAGTTACTTGCAGATACCTTGCTCCTTTCTTTGCTTGTTCTATAGATTTGTTGTGGTGGGTCTAGATTAGCCTTTATATCAAGGCTAATTTAGCCCCACTATTAAGGCATGATCCTTCTAGGGTCTCTACTGAATGTTCTGTGTAGTCAATGAGTCTCTTCACTCTGACTAGTGGGAAGTCAAATGATCCCTTGCCCTGTGTGAGCTCTGGGATGATTTGGCTTTCAGCTTCTCTAATTATTTTTTCTCTGGAAGTTGTACTTTGCCAGGCATCAGTGGGTTTCACCTTATATGTATGCAAATAGACATTCAGACTCTCATGCAGATCTCTGGATCTCTTTTTCTGTGTAGTTCCCTCTTTTTCAGTATTCTGCCCCTCAAATTCTAGCTGTCTTAACTTCTTAAAACTCATATATCACTTTTTTTAACTAAGCAAAAACACTAAGCTCTGTTTGAGTTTCCCCTCTCTGCACTGTGCTCCAGAAATTTCCTTCACACATAAAATTAGGTAATTGTAGGGTTCAGCTAAGTCCTTTTTCTTTTCTCAGGAATCATAATCCTTTGCTGCCCATTGTACGATAACTGAAAACAGAAATTTCATATATTGACCCGGTTTTATATTTTTTATATGGCTGGAAGTTAATTCTATATACTTTTACTCTCTTATGACCAGAAGTAGAAATTGACATAATCTTTTTGGGAAGAAATGAAACCTCTAAATTAGAATGTATATACTGATTTTAAAAGATACCTTCTAGAAAATGATTGAGTAAGAAACTCCAGGATTCCATCTCTCCACAAAAACAACTAATGTGCTGGCAAAATCTGTCAGGAGTAACTTTTACAGAACTCCAGAATCTGGTAAAAATCTTACATCAACCAGGGGAAGGCATGATGAAGTAAGAAGCTGCTGTTTTGCAGTAAGATAGTGAGGGGATCAGAATTGACCACCCCAAAATGTGTCTCTTTACCTTGATTATTTTTAAGAACAAAATACTCTGAAAGAAACTTTGACCTTTCCCCTAAGTGCCTAAAAGAATTTAAGATAAAAGACCTGTCCTCAGGACAGGCCATCGCCATGGATAACTCTGGGTATCAGTAGACTGTGAGGGTCCTTGATAAGCCCATTCTTATCAAAGTTCTATGTACCAAACATTTTCATTTCCATTTCCATGTGAATTGCCTTCCTCCCCTTTGAAGTCCCAAACCACTACCCCCAACACCCTCCTTTGTCTTTAGCTGAAGATGATATTTAAGTGGGCAGCTCGGCCATTTTGGTGAGGTGCTCAGTTTTCCTGAGTCTCACCCATATATACATATTATAAAGCTTTGTTTGATTTTCTCCTGTTATTCTGTCTCATGTCAATTTAATTCATAGCCCAGCCAGAAGGACCTAGAATGAGTAGAAGAATTTTTTTCCTCCCCTACAATAGTAATGCGGTATTTTAAATTTCCTACCTACCATCCCCAATCCCTAGACTGGAAGTGGCCATGAGGTATTTGTGCAGGTTGCTAGTTTCAGAGTAAGAAATATAGACTTTATTCTTAAAGAATTGTGGTTGTCTGTTTTGAGCTGCCTGGTGGCTCATGAGGGACAGACACATGAACTTGCCTTTGTTTTCCTGATGAGGAGTGTTCCCAGGGCAGGGGTGGCTTCCTGGGTGGCATTTTTCAAAAGCATTTAAAGGCATAAGTTTTAGCCGTAGCAGACTGTGGCAAGGGACAAGAGTTGGGGCAAGCAATAAACACACCAGAAAACTTGGGAAGCAAGAGGTTAGAAAAGAAGATATGAGGGGAAAAGGGCTTTTAAAAGGTCACATATATATCAGGGATTCAGAAAGGCCATGTGTACGACCAGGACTGCCCACACACCCAGAAAAGCCCAGAGAAATCCCAGGCCTCACGTCTGGCTGATCTAAGACTCTGTGCAAGCAAAAGTGAAGGCTAAGGCAGAGTTGTAAACGGCCTGGCTAAGCATTGAAGAAGAGTCCTAATATGAATCTAGTCTGCAAAGAACTGGGAGACTATTTTTTGTCTTTTTGTTTGGCCCCATGTATTTTTTAAAAAACTGTCAAAACAATAGCTGACCATCTAACTAATGGAAGACAGACTTCGGTGTCCACAAATGACAAAGATTGCAGACTTTATAAAAAAAACTTTAGAAAAGTCAACAAAGCATGAGAAATAGCAAAACAAACCCCAGGGAGGGGGGAGAATGTGATTTCTACAGTTGCCACATTATAATATTCAAAATGTTCAATTTTCAACAGAAAATAATGTGGCTTGCAAAGAAATAAAGTATGGCTCATTTACATGAAAAAAATAATGCAATAAAAACTGTCCATGAGGAAACCCCGGCATTGGATATATTGGAAAAGGAAATTAAATAAACTGATTTAAATATACCCAAAGAGCTACAGGAAGTCACAGATAAAGAACTAAAAAAAAACCCAGGAGAATGATGTCTTAGCAAATAGAGACTATCAATAAAGGAACAGGAAATATAATAAGGAACCAAATAGAAATTCTGGAGCTGAAAAGTAAAATAACTGAAACAAAAAATTCACTGCCAGAGTTCAACAGCATATTTGAGCAAACAGAGGAAGGAATCAGCAAAGTTGATGACAAATCCACTGAGATTATCCAATGAGGAGCAGAAAGAGAAAAGAAGGAAGAAAAATGAACAGATCCTAAGAGACTTATGGAACACCATCAAGCACACAAATATCCACATAATGGGAGTCCCAAAGGGAGAAGAGAGAAAGAAAGGAGTGGAAAGAATATTTGAAGAAATAATGGCTGAAAACATCCCAAATTTGATGAAAACATGAATCTACACATTCAAAAAGTTAAATAAACTCCAAGGAGGATAAACTCAAAGAGATTCACACCAAAACACATTATAATTAAATTGTCAAAAGCCAAAAACAGAGAAGCTTGGAAGCAGGAAGAGAAAAGTGACTCACTACAGACAAGGGATAATTAGTAAGGACAGCCAATTTCTCATCATAAATCATGGAGATCAGAAGGCAGAGTTTTATATACATTTGTATATCAGTTGGTATTAATTCAAATTTGATTATTATAAAGTATTATAAAGTAGGGATGGCCATTGTAACTCCCAAATTAATTACTAAGAAAAAAAAAGAGAGAAAAAGTAATCAGTGAATCGAATGGTCCACTAGGAAAAAAATATCAATTAATCACAAAAGAAGGAAGTAATGGAGGAACTGAGGAACAAACAAGATATAAGACATAGAAAACAGGGAGCAAAATGGAAATAGTAACTACTCCCTTGACATTAATTACTATAAATGTAAATAGATTAAATACTCAATTAAAAGGCAGAGAAATTGGCAGAATAGATGAAAAGAAAACATGATCCAACTATACCCTATCTACGAGAAACTGACTTTATATACAAAGACACAAATAGGTTGAAAATGAAAACATAGAAAAAGATATTCCTTGCAAGTATTAGCCAAAAGAGAGCTGAGTTGGCTATACTAATATGATACAAAATGGATTCTGTGCCAAAAATTGTTACCAGAAACAAAGAAGGACATTACATATTGATAAAAGGTTTGATCTGTTAAGAAGACACGATTAAAAACATAAACACACCTAACAACAGAGCCCCAAAATATATTAAGCAAAAACAGACAGAATTAAAGGGAGAATAGATATTTGTAAAATAATGGTTGGCAATTTCAATACCTGACATTATATAATTGATAAAATAACCAGACAGAATATCAATAAGGCAATAGAGGATTTGAATAACACTATAAATCAAATAGTCCTTACAGATATTCATAGAACACTCCAGAAAACAAAGCAGAATGAACATTTCTCTCAAGTGCATATGGGACATTCTCTAGGACAGACCATATGCTGGTTGACAAAATAAGTCTCAATAAATTTAAAAATATTAAAATCATACAAAGTACCTTTGTTGACCATAATGGAAAACTAGAAATTAAACCTGGAGGACACTATGCTAAGTAAAATAAGCCAGTCACAGAAGGGTAAATACTACATGACTCCACTTACATGAGTGTACTGTAAATTTTTAAAACTTCATATTTTTCTGATGCCTCAACATCCCCACAAAGAGTCTGTGGATACCTCACCCAGGTGATCAGGTGCACCAGTGTGATGAGGCTGGTCCCTGCCACAAGTTCTCCTTCTTTCTCTCCCCCAACTGTGACCTAGTGACTTTCAAATGTACCTATAAAAGCCCTTCATGCCTTTCGTTTGTGTACTCCACCCAGACTCCCAATAAAGGTGCTTGCCCAATGGGTCCTTACTCTCCCTCTCAGCTATCCACTTGCTTGGTTGAGCCTGCTCCCTTGGAGCTCCTCCCATATGGCCCCCTGTGTGGTGTGCCATGCCTCCCTCTTTTAGGATCTGTGAGTATAATAAATTTCTTTCACTTTCATACCCCTCTCCTGTGGTGTTATTCTGTGTCTGCACTGACTGATCATCGAAAAATCCCTTTTTAAGTAACATGACGATTCCTCACACCATAGTTGGCGACTAGAATGGGATGATCCGTGTCACTGGTGGAAAATCCCACAGAGATACCCTTCAACTGCTCATGGCTTTCTAACTGGCTATCCGGATTGGGCTCCATGATTTGGGAAGGCTCTCTTGTCTTGTTTGTGTTCATGTGCACTGCTGTGCACTGCTTTGTGTTGCCTCTTCCAAGTGCTGCCAAGAATCTCCATCCTAAAGTGCAGGTCTTTCCCCAATCCCAATAACACACCCTAGGATATCACTTCCCAGCCATGATCACGACAAGAAGGGGATAATTATCCTATCACTCCGTGGGATCCAGAGTCACTGAGCCGTATGAATTGGCTATTTTTCAGCGTACCTTGGAGTGATTGTGATTTGAAGGATCTCTGCAGATAGAAGTGGAGTTCTGTTTCCCTATAATGGAGAATGCTGAGTGCTAGCCTGGAAAGATGGGCTGCAGTACAGGTGGATGACCCCATTGGCCCCATTCAATGTGTGGTTGAATAGCACTTTGGAATAAAATAATTTGGTCTCCTCCCTCTTAGACATCAGGTAGTCCCCTTCCCTCAGAGTCCCCCATGGCACCTTATAATGGTTGATGCTGCCTGGAGACTGCAGCCCCTTCTGTGCTGTATCCTTTGCTGTTGTTATTCTTTGTCCCTCAACCTCATGGGGTATTGTGGATCCCATCCATGGAGACTGGTGGATCAATGCTAAAAAGAAAGTGGGGTGGGGGGGAGTACTTTGAATCCTTTTCCTCATAAAACATCTGAGGGGATTGCTCAGCTCATTTGAAATTACAAATCTCCCAGCCAATGTGCTTGGGCACTTTTAAGTGCTACTACCTATTGATATGCTAAGAGTCTCCTCCTTAAAGTTAAATGATCACAAAATTAAAAAAAATTATAAGACAAAGTTGAGGCCATTATTGCTCTCCTGTATGTAGACCCTAGCCCCTCTGAGGTTGACTGGGATACCCTAGAGAAAGAAGTCATTGCTCACAGTGCACAGCAGGGGCCACTGGAGAACACCAGAAGCTTCTCAGATAAACATACGGAGAGGGAAAAACTTTAACCACCTAGAAATTAAAGCCATTCTAAAGAGTTTGCTTAAAAAAGCAAACTTTTTTAAGGTGGGGGGGGAGTGGAGGGAAAGGGACTGATTATACTTCAGACGGGGGTCATCCTAAGGAGAGGTTGCCTAGAGGCACCAGGGTCCTTCCTTCTCCTTTCTTTTCCTCTTATCAACCAGAGACAGAAACTAAAGACCATGGCTTCAGGTGGCTAAAAGCCTAAAACAGAAAAAAGAGGAAAAGAGGAAAAGACTGTAGGTTTAAGCAGCTGTGAGCTCAAAGGAGGGGAAAAAGAAAGGAACTTGAAACCTGTGTACTGAGCAAATGCCAGGTCTAGCAAACATAATGCAAGCCCTAGATTACTTATTCATTTAAAAACAAACCCCTAGGAGAGAAAATAAAAGGTAATTAAATAAATTATTTGCACATATATGTAATATTTTGATATGAATTCATAATAAATTGTATATATGTACATAAAGTATATAGTTAAATTAAAACAAAGTTCTATAATTTGATCCAATTGGAAATCCAAAATTTATATAGAAAATTTGTATTCTAAAGACTGTAACAAAAAAGATGAAATGTACACTGATTGGCTTTTGTGCCTCTACAACCTAGGTTCTATATTAAATGTAATGTTTGCTAAAATGCACCAATTGACAAAATTTCATGGACTTAATCAATACTGGGGGTCAAATTATACTTTTAGCTGAGGATCCCACTAAATTTACACATTGTTCCCCATATAATCTTTAAGACAACAAAATAAAATAGAATAAAAGTGAGTATGCTTCACTTCAACTGTAGCCTTGTCTAAATTTCCCATAGTCATAGTACCCATTGGCCTAAAATCTTCCATATTGGGCATAGATGCTCTAACATAAATAAATTAAAAGTAAGTCTTTAACACTTATGAATTGGCATAATAAAATGGAATCTGTTGAACCTCTAGGTAAAATAGTTAATATGGAGCCAGCTCTGGTGGTCTAGTGGTTGAGATTCGGCAGTCTCACCGCCGCAGCCCAGGTTAATTTCCTGGTCGTAGAACCACACTGCCCGTCTGTCGGTTGTCATACTGTGGTGGTGGCTCACATGAAAAACTAAAACTAACCACTAGGATACACAACTGTGCACGGAAGCTTTAAAAGAAAATAGTTACTATGGCCAAATGTAAGTTAAAATAGGGCCTTCATGCCCGGTGGTGCAAGCAGTTAAGTGCTCGCGCTCTGCTGCGGCGGCCCGGGGTTCACCGGTTGGGATCCCAGGCGCGCACCAACACACTGCTTGTCAGGCCATGCTGTGGCGGCGTCCCACATAAAGTGGAGGAAGATGGGTATGGATGTTAGCCCAGGGCCAGTCTTCCTCAGCAAAAAGAGGAGGATTGGCAGATGTTAGCTCAGGGCCGATCTTCCTTAAAAAAAAAAAAAATAGGGCCTTCATGGATTAACACTTATTATATAAAACCCAATTAAAGGAGTGATTATCCCCACTGCTTCTCCATTTGACAGCCTAATTTTTCTTGTTTTTAAATCTGTAAAAAATAAAGGATGCCTCTTGGTGGATTACTACAAACAATGCAGTGGGTTCATCCTTCAAGACTTCCACACTCAGTACTCAATATTATTAAAATTACTGATTCTATTCAATCAACAATTGGTTAATATTTTGCTTTTATATATTGACTAACACATTCTATTCAGTGCCTATTTCAATAGCCTCTCAGCTACAATTTGCTTCCACCTCCAAAAAGATACAATACACCTTTTCCAGGCTACCCATGGAGTACCCCAACAGCTTTGCTATCACACAAAATCTCTGCAGACACAATCTTGCCTAAATCTATCTTTCTCCAGAAACACAAGTATGTCATTACATTGATAACATCTTCCTCCAAGGAGATTCATTTGACTCACTTATTGACACATAAGTCCAACATCTTTTAGTCCTTTTTGGGTTCTTGTATTAACATATTCCTCATTTACAAATTTTACTTACAAATTAAAATCAACAGCTACTCTTGCTAGTGCCTTCAGAAACTCCTTCACTATAGAGGCTTTAGCAACCCCTTCTCATGTCTTCTGGAGTCTCTGGACTACTAATAATGGCCCTTAGTTGCCCAATGCTTCTGATGCAAAAAATCCCCCCCCTTCCTTGGCCTCACACTATACAATACTAAAACAACAAATGAATGGCTACCTACTGGGCTGTCCTGGAAATAGAGGCTGTCACAGACCCTAAGCCTATGAACGCCCATACCCAGTTGCCCATTATGCTTTGGGTCATGAAAACAGCACTCCACAAGCTTAGCACAGTCACCAAGGTCTCCTTAAGACAGGTTGGAACCAAATCTGTGCCCTCTGGTATAGTCCAGAGGGGGTGGCTTCTCTTATTCTCAGGCCCTTGCCAGATGCCAAGGTACTAGAGGAGGTCACCCCTCTCTCTGACCCCTTGGCTACCTGGGGAGCCCCTTGGAATTAACTGATTGAACAGCAATGGGAGTTCACAGACTGTGCAAATGGCACTGCTAACCCTTATACATGATGGAGCTTAGTGGAATGTTGCTGCTTTCCATCCCTAGCAAAGGATGGAACCCAAGAAACAACACACCTGGCCAAACTCCCAGCAGCTGTCTTAGGACTGAATGCCCTGGCCAACGAATGGCACATTTATTACAAACTATTAGGCCGTTACTTAAAAATTGCCTCCATTAAGGGAAAAAAAAAAACTCTGGGAATCTCTTGCCTCACAGATACCCAAAAAATAAAGCAAAATCATATCTCTATATATACTAAAGCCACAATATAAGGTCTTGCAAAGACACTATTTATTCCTTTCAGAGTTACAGACATTACTGGTAGTACCCAAGACACACATTTTACTTCTTAAAATACATAATGCTGAGCTCCTGGAAAAGGCATTAAATGGAACTTTCATGTCCTTAATAGGTCTCAAATAGCCAGTTTAACTAAGAGACATAATGGTGTCCTCAAACAACTCCTTTTCGAATTCTAGTCCAACAAATAACCCCCTAAAATTCTCTATCTTGCCCCAGGCCTTAAACTATTTTTTATAAATTTTCAATCTTATCCCTATCCCATGAGAGCTAGAGGCCAGATTGAGGGCACATACTCTCCTGGGATTCATTAACCACAGATTGCCCCACAGTCCAGGCAGCTGCTATCTGATGAAGGACCCATTTGAACCTAAACTTCCGCCAAAAACAAAAAGGAAAATCACTTTCAGGTACAGCGGCACACCATTCTGTTGACTGTTGGTTTTATTACTACTGGTCAGTGTGCTTTCATTGCTTAACAATCTGGAGGCTCACATCAACTCAAGTGGGCACCCACTTGAAAAGTACACTTGATTCCCACATCCCAGATGACATTGTCCCAGTCCAGGGGTTCACCACTGGAGATGACATTGCCTCAGACAATAGTGTCTCAGCCTAAGACATTGCTATTGGAGATGACTTCATCTCCTATGCCAGAGACAACTTCACCCTGAATACTAAGACCTCTGCCCAGACGATGCCCGTGAACGACCTCTTAAGGTACAAATTGGATGCAGGACATTTTTTGCTTTTCTTCCCAAACACTCTGTCTGCTTAGCCCCTGATCCTGGTATACTCCTTTCTCTCTGCTAAAACCTATACCCCTGTACTTCCATATCTAAAGGGAAATCTGGTAGAAATTACAAAAATTTATGGAGATTATTGCTTAAATGCCCAGAAGGCACCTCCTTCATATCAGTCAACCCTTTGACTCCCTGGGGGAGAGGACTACCCACTCCCTGATGTCTGTTTCTACTACCCTCCCCCAGCCTTCCACTACAATTTCTCACCTTGCGTCTCCAACCATGACCACCACAACCACTCTTTCCCCTTGGTTAAACACAATACCACATTCTCATGGGTACATTATTCTCTGAATAATGGCACTTTGGGGTTCTATAGCTGCCCAAACTGACAGGCATAGCACCTTATACGTTTTTCCTTGCTGACACTCCTCCACATGTTTTCCCTAACGAAACCAAACCCCAGTGTGCAGTGATTACACTGGGGATTACCATAGTTCTTTATTCACTAGGTACCTCTCTGTTTCCATTAATCCAAGGATTCTGGGAAAAAAATGGGGAGTGTTTATTCATATCTTAATAGGATTTGCCATGGCCATAAAAGCCACCAGCAGTGGCACCACTACAGCAGTCTTTCTTTGTCACACAAAACGAAATTATAACTGCCAACCAGCACCTTTTGGTGGCCTTTTCAGATCACATGCAAAGGCTGCGTTAAGCATTGTCCCTTATGCAACAAGCAGCTGAGTCTCTAGACCAAATGGTAATAGATAACAGATTGGCTCTTGACTACTTACTACCCAGGGAAGGAAGGGTTTGCACCATTTAGGGTAACTCCTGCTAGGAGTACGTTATTAATTCTGGACAGGTACAGGCAAAACTATGAGGAATAGTCCAAGAGGTAAAGATCTTTCATAAAGTAACAAAAATCTCCCAACAAATTCCCTTGGTTTATTCTCTTGGCTATTGCCCACAAAGTGGGGCTCCTGGTTGTAGACTGGGTTCCAAACCCTTGTTGTATGCCTAATAAGACTCTCCCTAGTTGTCGTCTTGATCAAAGTTTGTCTTTGGAGGCCAAGTCAAGCTGTTCCACTCACCTTTAACTCCTCTACAATCAAGGGAACAAGTACTATCCATCTTAATTAGTATTGTTAATGATGTTGAGGCATCATGGTATCAATTGTAGTGTAAAATTTTAAAGCTTCATATTTTCCTGATGTCTCAACATCCCTAGGCAACGTGCACCAGTGTGATAAGGCTGGTTCCTGTCACAAGTTCCCCTTTTTGCCCCCTCCCTCCAACTGTGAGACCTAGTGACATTCAAATATACCAATGAAATTCTCTCACATCTTTTACTTGTGCACTCCACCCTAACTCTTAATAAAGGCACTTGCCTACGGGTCTTCACTCTGTCTTTTGGATCTCCACCTGCATGACTGAGCCTGCTCCCTTGGAACTCCTCCCATATGGCCCCCTGAGTGGCATGCCATGCCTCCCCCTCTTAGGATTTGTGAGTATAATAAATTTCTTTCACTTTCATACACTTTTCTGTGGTGTTATTCTGTGTCTGTACCTAACTGATCATCAAGAGTTCCCATTTTAAGTAATTATTCCTTACAACACAATGAAGTATGTAAAGTAGTTACACTCATAGAAGCAGAGAATACAATAGTGGTTGCCATGGGGTGAGGGTGGGAGAAAATGGGGAGCTGTTGTTCAGTGGGTATAAAGTTCCAGTTATGCTAAATGAATAGGTTCTAAAATATTGTTAAAATGTTTATACTACCCAAAGCAATCTACAGATTCAATGCAATCTCTATCAAAATTCCAATGGCATTTTCACACAAATAGAACAAACAATCCTAAAATTTGTATGGAACCACAAAAGACCTCAAATAACCAAAGTAATAGTGAGAAAGAAGAACAAAGCTGGAGACATTATGCTCTCTGATTTCAAATTATAGTACAAAGGTACAGTAATCAAAACGGTATGGAACTGGCACAAAAACAGACACATAGATCAATGGAACAGAATAGAGAGCCCAGAAATAAACCCACACTTATATGGTCAATTAACCTACAGCAAAGAAGGCAAGAATATACAACAAGAAAAAGACAGTCTCTACAACAAATGATGTTGGGAAAACTGGACAGCTACATGCAAAAGAATGAAAACGGACCACTTTCTTACAGCATATACAAAAATAAACTGAAAATGGATTAAAGACTTAAATATAAGACCTGAAACCATAAAATCCCTAGAAGAAAACATAGGCAGTAAATTCTTTGACATCGGTCTTAGCAATATATTTTCGGGTATGTCTCCTAAGACAAGGAAAACAAAAGCAAAAATAAACAAATGGGACTACATCAAGCTAAAAAGCTTTTGCACAGTGAAGAAAACCATCAACAAAACAAAAAGGCAATCTACTGAATGGAAGAAAATATTCTCAAATGATATGTCTGATAAGGGGTTAATATCCAAAAAATATAAAGAACCCATACAACTCAAAATAAAAAAACAATCTGATTAAAAAATGGGCAGAAGACATGAATAGACATTTCTCCGAAGAAGACATACAGATGGCCAATAGACACGTGAAAAGATGCTCAACATCACTAATCATCAAGGAAATGCAAATCAAAACCACAATGAGATACCACCTCATGACTGTCTGGCTATTATCAAAAAGATAAGAAATAACAAGTGTTGACAAGGATATGGAGAAAAGGGAACCCTCATGCATTGTTGGTGGGAATGTAAATTGGTGTAGCCACTGTGGAAAACAGTATGGAGGTTCCACAAAAAAAATTAAAAATAGAATTACCATATGATCCAGCAATTCCACTTCTGGGTATTTATCTGAATACAGTAACTCGGCAAGACATGTGCAGCCCCATGTTCATTGCAGCATTATTTACTATTGCCAAGATATGGAAACAACCTAAGTATCTATTGATGGATGAATAGATAGAGCAAAAATATAAAATATTATTCAGTCATAAACAAGAATGAAATCTTGCCATTTGTGACAACATAGATGGACCTTGAGGGCATTATGCTAAGTGAAATCGGTCAGGCAGAGAAAGATAAATATCATATGATCTCACTTATTTGTGGAATCTTAAAAAAAAATTATAACTACATACTGTGACAGATGTTACCTAGACTTATTGTGGTGATCATTTTGCAGTATATACAGATATCAAATCATTATGTTGTACATCTGCAATTAACATAATGTTATAAGTCAATTATACCTCAATGAAAAAAAGATGAATACATTAAATGGTATATTTAGAGACTTTGGAAAAAAACACTAATAGCTCTTCCTGTTCTTTCATTGGTAAGTTTAATGTTGCAATTTCTTGTGACAATATGAATTTATTTTAAATTCCATCTTTTTCATGTCAAGTATTTCAATATGTTGATGTAGGTTGAGTTTGTAGACTGCACCTGCATTGTTAGAGCTGTCACTCTGAAGCTAGCTTAGATATTACTAAAAATATGCAGCACCCTCAAGCAGAATTGTCATACATATATGAATACAGAAAAAGATTTAGGATGTTACCTCAACTTTTAGTTAGCTTGATCAAGAAAAACGAGGGGCCAGCCCAGTGGCGTAGTGGCTAAATTCATATGCTCCACTTTGGCGGCCCAAGCTCTGCGGGTTCAGATCCAGGGTGCAGACCTACACACCGCTCATCAAGCCATGCAGTGGCAGTATCCCACATACAAAATAGAGGAATATTGGCACAGTTGCCGGCTCAGAGACAATCTTCCTCAAGCAAAGAGAGGAAGATTGGCCACAGATGTTAGCTCAGGGCCGATCTTCCTCACCAAATAAAAAAAGAGAGAGAGAAGACCCAAAACTACTAAAATCAGAAATTAAAGAGAGGACATTGCTACCAACCTTACAGAAATATAGAAATAAAAGGAATTTTGAGGGAATACTATGAACAACTGTATGTCTACAATTTAGATAACCTGGAGGAAATGGACCAATTTTTAGAAAGACACAAGCTACTGAAACTCACTCAAGAAGGTATAAGATGCTGCTTCAACCTGCACCAACTAGAATAATCTACATGAGTTTCAATCATAACAAGAGTTTCAACAGTGCTTGGGGTTTCTTTAAAAAGATTAACTAATTTCACCTGAGACAATTGGGTGGGTTTAATAAATATGGAGTTGAGGTGAGTTGCAATGAAGAAACTGAATTTTGTTAGATGAAATGTGTATTTCAGGTAGTGGGAGTAGCCATGAGTAAAGACATGAAGAAATGAGCATATATCGCTTGCTTGTTAAATTTTTAGGGCAATGTAGCCGGAGCCTGAGTGTATACAGGGCTCCAGTTGGAGATGAGATTTTTTTAAAAGTACATTGGGACTAGCGAATTAATGGATTTAAATGCTGTCTTCAGAATCTAATCTGAATGATATGGTTAATGATTCACATTTTTTTTTTGCTCAAGGGAATGAAGTGATACAATTTGTTTTTGTAGACCAGTCCCTCTGTAGGTAGTGTAGAGGACGGATTTAAGGGGATAAGACCTACTAAAAGATATTAAATTAGTGTCAGTGAGGAATAATGAGTATCTGACACAAGACACTAACAGTAAGAATGAAAAGAGTCATTTTCTTTATTTTTTCTAGTTTTACCTCATAAAATAATGCTTGACAAATTGCTTTCTCTCTGCAGATAAAACTGTGTCCCTATGTCATCTACAGAGTAATTACGCTCAAATGAGTTTGGCCTTCTATATTACAAGTATGTGGAGGAAGTCTTATTCCTTTCTACTCAGAGTTTAGATTATAAGAAACAATAAAACAAATGGAGACCCATTTGTACATTATTTTTAGCTCCAGGACCTCAACTATGACACTTTAGAACATGACTAACAGATTAAACGTAAGAGCCCTATGAATACCTTGTAGATAGAGCCTGTATTTTATACCAAGAGTTTAATACAAAGCTTTTCCAGATAGTTTGTAATTATGGTAACTGTATGTTATAGATTTTCTGGAGCTGTTCCAAGTGAGGCAGCCAAAGTTAAAAACGACTTTTGCAATTTTGCTCAGGACCCCTCTATATTGGGGCCTTTCTTCTGATTTCCATTCTTTGTCAATTACAGTTCTGATCACAGAACATAAAGATTCAACAAATTGATTGATTTAAAGAGGGGGTAGAAAGAAGGGATAAGTGTTTGGCATTTTCTGCTTTTAACCTAAAGCCCGTAATCCAAAACCGTCAGAGCAAGAATAATTCTTTCCCTCTATTGTGGACAGAGGACCCACAGGTGCATCTAAAAATGATCAAAATGTATAAATGAATTAATGTGTTACAAGTATTTGATCTATACTAGGTATACAAACAAGTGCCCCAAATCACCAGAACTACCCACTTAGCCCAATAGAACCCAATGATGATAAATTGAATTTGAAGTCAATAAATCTCAAGAAAGAAAAACATGCTACCACCTAGAGATTTATTGGGCATTTATTGTTGTTTTTTTGGTTGTTTTAGCTGTTTTTTTATGACCTGCAAACTCTAAAAATGATTGATACTGGAGAAAGTAGTAGGATATCATGAGTGCTGTATGTTCATTTTCCTTCTGCCTTACATTTGACAATTCTCTTGATTGAAATCAACTGAAGATAAATAAGAAAACGAATGCCTCTATTTGGTCCTGAATAATCTTACTGTTCTTGAAAGCATAAAAATTATGGTCATTTTTAATACCATCGCTAGGCAGCTCTAAATTAAAAAAAGGAAAACACATTTTGATTGGTGTAGATGCTAAAGGTTCATGTTTGCGGCTGTGTGGAAGAAAGAAAGTTTTATAAAGAGAAGAGAAGGATGAGAGTTCAAGAGATATCCACTGATGATATTTAAATAATAATAGCTATTTCTGAAACAATAGGATAAGGGGGATGTGTTTCAGATCTGCAGAATAGAATGAAAAACCTTGTGAAAAGTCTAACCCCTGCATTTCCAGAATGAAGCGCAGGAATTAATTAACTCAATGAAGAATTCACTCTTCTGAACACTGAGACTTCTCATTTTCTGCTGCTCTAGCTGACAGATTTTACATTTTCACTCAACTGGTATATTAATAAACAATGTACTGTGTGGTTTCACTATCATGGGCTTTTCACTGACATGTTGATATGCATTTTCATTATTCTTTTTATTATGCAACCTGAACACACCTTTGGTTCTTTTCCTTGAGCTCAAGCTGACAAGAAAGACTTCAACTGTCTGAATGTAGATCTCCAGAAAAATCTTTGCCAATAGAGGTCATGAAGGTAAACTTAACCTTAATGTATAATTAGACAGAAAGGGAATGAAGCTGCTTTATATATGGAAAATGAGAGAAATTCAGAAAGAAAGAAAGAAAGAGAGGCAGAGACAGAGAAGGAGGGAGGGAGGAGAGGCAGAAGGAGAAAGGAAGGAAGGAAGGGAGGGAAGAAGGGAGGGAGGGAGGGAGGAAGGAAGGAAGGAAGGAAGGAAGGAAGGAAGGAAGGAAGGAAGGAAGGAAAGAGAACTGTTAGAGCTGTCAGGAGAGAAAAGGAGAAGGCAGTGACTATAAAACCGCCAGAGTCTGTCTGCCTTCGGCAGGAGTATATAGTAGTGAATGAGGAGGATTTCTCCACAGGAGGCAAATTGCTTGTGGATTCTGAAAATTACACAGTACTTATAAAACATTGAACATATCCCTGGTTACAAGTACTTAAGCATGCAATTTAGTACTTCTTAGGGAAAGTTTGCCTTACATAAATTTGTTTTTCAGAGCCTTCTGCCATTCTGGGTGCAGGCTGAATAGCCGAGTGGGAGGTGACATAGCTTTTATATCAATCATTATGCAAATCTGCCTTTGGCTTTGCCTCAGGTTTAAAATATTCTCAAGTATGTAAAAATTATCATAGTTTGGCAAGTACTTTTGCCTAAATAAATGCTCTTTCTCTCAAATCAACCTACATTCTCCATTAATGACATGCTTTATATGAAAATCAAAAGAAGCAAAATGGGTGAGTGGCGATTTAAATGACAGATTTTATGTATATTTCCTTTAATATCATAGCTAGAAGAAACCCTAGTCCTACTAAGATACAGAGCTTGAGGCAACTTCTCTAAGAACTCATATTGAATTAGTGACAGAGATGAGACTAGATCCCAGGTCTTATTGCTCCCAGGCTACCTCTGTAAAACTGCAAAAGAAAGGAGGCCTTCAACTGCTTTTGTTCAAAAAGTATACATTCTCTCCTTCCTATTTACCTGTTTCATCCTCACCACCTGCCCCTAGATTCTGTCATGTCCTAAGCAAAAATTTACTTCTTGTGAAACCTAACTCCATTCTTCAGCCCACACTGACAGATTTACACCTGTGGCTCTCAGCACATTCAAGTTTTAATTTCTTTGTGTGTTTATGCCCTTATTCACGTGGTACTTTGGAATTATTCTTTTTTCATGGGGTTTGTTTTGTTCCTTCAATTTAATTAAGAGCTCTTTAAAGACAGGGGCCATGTTTCCTGCTTGCTTAATAACAACTCCCAATCCTTTGCCAATCACCCACACACAACTTTACACAGAACAGACAATTGACGTATCTTGTTGTTATAGCTAGAGTTTTAAGGCAATCACAGGCATTTTCAAATGCATTTTAAAAATGTGTTGTTTTCCTCTTTGTACATTTCTCTACTTTTCAAATTCTGTGCAATGACTCTGCATTACCTTTTAAGTAGAAAATTATACGGCATTAAAAAAATTGAGGCCCACATTTTGTTTTCTTTAATGATTCCTTTTCCTCACGACTTCAGCTAGCACCTCTATTCAGATACCTCCTAAAACTATAACTTTCCTTGAACTTTTCACCCAAGCCATATACATGTATATTTTACTGCTCAGGACCTATAGGTCTCTTCAAACTCTGTGTCTTAAATCTATCCCATTGTAGCATTTATTCAATCAGCCAACAAACATTTATCAAGCACTGGTAAGTGCCAGGGATAGCTTTAGGTCTTGGGTATACATTGGAAGTGAAACAGAGAAGGTCACCCAATGAAGCTTAGTGGGGAAATATACACAACAAACAGATAAACAAATGAATAGATCTGTAATTTCTAATTGAGAAAAGTAAATTACAGATTCAAATTTAGAGTCTGAGAGCTAGAAGGGATGTGAATGAATTTCAAACCTTTCTTTTTATTTTCTATTTCTATTGTTAAGGTTCAGAGACGGTAACTTACTTTCCCAATGTTACACAGCTGAGCTTAGACTTGTACGGAGGCTTTGGCTCTCAGACTAGGGCTATTTTTCTTGTATATCATCCTGTTACCCATCCATTTAGATGGTGGTTCATAATCCTCAATACAACATCTCTTAGCAAGTATTAATCAAGAAACAAGATGTTCCAGGATCTGTACTAGTTTCTAGGGATAGAGCGGTGAAAACATGATGAATAACATCAAAAACAACAAATGCAATCTCTACTGTGAAATTTATCCTAGAGAGTTTGAATCTTGACAGAAGTTTGTCTATTTCATTAGACATTTTAAAGAACCAACTTTTGATTTTGTTGATTCTCTCTTCTTGTTATCGTGTTTTGATTAAATTCTTTTTTTATATGTATTATATATTTATTATTTCCTTTTTCCAGTTCTTTGAGTTGACTCTGTTGTACTTTTTCCACCTTCTTAATTTGACTACTAATGCAATTTTTATCCTTAAAATCCTAAACTGAAAGAGAAAATTTTAAGAATATACATTTTCAGGGCTTAGCGGTTAAGTGCGTGCGCTCCGCTACTGGCGGCCCGGGTTCGGATCCCGGATGCGCACCAATGCACCGCTTGTCCGGCCATGCTGAGGTGGCGTCCCACATACAGCAACTAGAATAATGTGCAACTATGACATACAACTATCTACTGGGGCTTTGGGGAGAAAAAGGGAAAAAAAGGAGGAGGATTGGCAATAGGTGTTAGCTCAGGGCCCGTCTTCCTCAACAAAAAGAGGAGGATTGGCATGGATGTTAGCTCAGGGCTGATCTTCCTCAAAAAAAAAATAAAAATTAAAAAAAAAAGAATATACATTTTCTTTTATGTGCCAGTTTAGCTTCAACCCCAATCTGAAATGGAGTGTTTTCGTTATTGTTCAGTTACAAATGTTTTCTTATTTTTATTATGACTTCCTCTTTGAACTATAAATTATGTAGTTTTTCTGTTTTTTATTTTCTAAATTTGTAGAGGTTACTATCTTTTTTATTGATTTCTAATTTTGTCACATAGTCATTAGCAAAAGTGGCTATATATCTTATTTTTAGACTTTCTTTGTGACCTATACATGGTCAATATCAGTGTTACATGAATGTGTAGTATCTAAGTGATGGGCACAGATACATCTTTTCCAGATGAGGCTTGCTAATTGTGTTCTTCATATCCTTGTTTGTGTATGTCTGTGTAATTATCAGTTTCTAGAGGAAAATCTGTGCTAAAATCTCCTGATATAATTATGAATTTATTTTCCTTTGTAATTATCTCCATTTTTCTCTATATTTTAAGCTTAAATGATGACAGCAGCCTTTTACATTTTCTTGTATCTTGCCTTTCCTTATATAACCTCTAATTTCCTAAAACGCAAATTTGAACACGTTGTTCTTCTGCATAGACCTCATTAATGACACATTTGTCAATTCATCAATCTGCAATATTTTTGCATGATTTCCACGTTTGGGATCTACCCTATATCCCCAATCCTGTTTCCACCAATTCCTCATCATGAAATTTCTGCATAAAGTTTTCTTCTCTCACACCAATCTCGCTTCTACCTCCACGTTTTTCCCACATATAGGTATGTCCTCCCTATTATCTTTTATTTATCTAATCCTTACCTATTGCTTAAGGACATTTCCTCCACAAAATCTTCCTATTCACCTGAACCTGTACTTATCACTCCTTTCTCAGACTTCCAGAGAACTACAGGTCTAAAGAACATATGATAGTTTTGCGTTTTTAACTAGACTGGAAAATCTTTGAACGAAAAGCTGCATCTTATATATTACAAAGTATAACATATAGTAAGAATTTAATCCATTTATGCTGCTTAAGAGTTTTATTGGCACTGTACTCTAAACAGAGAGGTTGATGTTGGTTTGCTAAGTTAAATGGGAACCAAGACTGAAGACACAGTATTTCGAAAGACTGGCATGGTAACTTTGTTTGGTCTAACTATGAAAACCGTGTTATTCTTATTTTCGAAGGATAAGAATTTTTCCTATTATTGGTCTATTAATTCCTATTTTTAAGACGAATAAAATGAAAGGTTTTGCTGTTCTAGTAAAAGAGACTGAAAAGAGAACAGCAAGACAATCCTAGTTTCTAAACCATATGTGAAACACATTTGTGGATGCTAAATGTTACATTCTTATTTACAATCCCTGCTTATATTTGACCTGCATCAAAACCAGGAATAAAATTCTTTTTTTTTTTTTTGTGAGGAGATCAGCCCTGAGCTAACATCCGCCAATCCTCCTCTTTTTTTGCTGAGGAAGACGGCCCTGGGCTAACATCGGTGCCCATCTTCCTCCACTTTATATGGGACGCCGCCACAGCATGGCTTACCAAGCAGTACTTCGGTGCGCGCCCGGGATCCGAACCAGCGAACCCCGGGCCGCCGCAGCGGAGCGCGCGCACTTAACCGCTTGCGCCACCAGGCCGGCCCCTGGGAATAAAATTCTAAGAAATAATCTTTTCACCTTCTTTTTATGAAAAAGATCAAATAAATTTAGGAGAAATTTTCAAAAGGTTAGTGGCCGGTTCAATTTGTTCCCTGACAGTTCATTACATGCTTCAGTACACAGGATGCTTTCTGAAGAGTGATCACTAATCAATGTCTTATTAAGAAATGGTATTTCTTGTAAATCACAGAAAGAGCATCTGTCTCAATACCCTAATTTCTTTTCTCATAGTTTGATTTTGGGGAACTCAATTATATGGCCCAGAATTTGATCCATAAAAAAGACCACAATAAGAGCTGTGACGTTATAGTCAATGTCCCATTATCTGAGAGTAGATCTTCCACAGAAAATCTTACTTTCAATTTCTTAAAATATTCTAGCTGGTGTAAATGTGGTTTAAAGATATCTTCTACAAACATGTTTTCTTATTTAACTTGGAACCCTAAGGAAATGAGGTATATAATTCAACTTACACACTAGGCAGTTCTTACCTATTTACTCCAAGAGTTGAATGATTCTGAGGAGTGGAGGATTACTTATTCTCCACTCCACTTGTTCCATGTAGAAGTCTGTCCCTAGAATAATACTCTTGGCCTTTCTCCCCACCAGAGGAGGAGTGGCTTAACTGATTGGTGAGCCTGGGAGAACAAACTGCGCAAGCACGCAAGCATGGTTAAACCCTTTCTCTCTCTCGCCATTGGATTTATTGTCCATCTGAGAACATGTGTTTCCATGTCATCTCTGTATCAGGAGGTAAAGCGTATGGCCTTACTTGGTGAGGCCTGAAGTTCAGCAGATGTGCTGGTGACTTCAGAGCTCATGCTCTTAACCATTATTTGCACTATTCATAAACCCTGACATTATCTTTGGAGAACTAAATTGCCCAAGGTCACAAGGATGTTTAGGGTTGAAATTGGAATTCTAACACAGGCCTTTCTGACTCTAAAGTTGATTTTTAAAAAATCACTATACTATATTTGTTCAGATTAATGTTAAATTAAAATAATGGAGAATTCTATTTCTGACTGATATAGAATGACAGGGACCAGATTTGCCCTCCCTCCTAAAACAAAAACAAACAAACAAAATAGGTAAAATATAAGAAACAATAGTTTTCAAGACTGGCTATCAAGCAATGAAACAAAGTGATCCCGGAGAGAAGGGGAAACAAAGCAGCTGAGCACTATGGATGCCCCAGATTATCTGCTTGAGTTTCCAGCCTTCTATGCAGGGTGGGATAATCCAGGTGGAGCACCCTCGGTATCCAAGGTAAGGAAATGGAGCTGAAAGTCCAGGGATAACAAGGTGACGAGAGTTCACAGGACAGAGTACCACAGAGAAGAGAGTTGCACAGACTGAGAACCCTACAGATCTTCAGAGGATGCCCTCAGAGTATTTGGCTGAGAACTGGTAAACTCATATGTATGAGAAAATTACCTGAGGCCAGTGGGAAAATGTCATCCAAAAGGATTATAAAAGAGTGACTCATGTTCATACAGGGCCAAGAATAATGTCTGTTCTCATTAGCCACACTGGAAAACACTTAATTCATGGGCAGCAGTTGGAGTATTTAAGAAGGTCTTGCCACAGTAGATAGGAATAATTAGTCCTAGATTGAACACTGCTCTGGTCCTTCTTAAAAAATCATAAAATAAAGACTCAAAACAATCAAACTAGTTCCAAATGTTTTAACTGCATCCCAAGACAAAGCTAAAGAAGATTTATAGGAATACAAAAATATCCAGGACCCAACAAATAAAAATTTCAGAGTCTGACATCTAATCAAAAATTACCAGACATGCAAAGAAATAGAAAACTTTTCATAATAAGGAGAATAATCAATCGATTATTCTGAGTCAGAACTGACACAGATGTTAGAACTAGTAGATAAAATGCTAAAAGTTATTGTAATTATATTCCATATGCTCAAAAAGTTAAGACATATGAAATATCTGGAGACGAAAACTAAAATGTATAAGATGAAAAATATACTTAATGAGATTAACAATAAATTAGACTTTGCAGAAGATAAGATTATGTTATGAAGATATAACAATAGAAACCATCCAAAATTAAACACACAGAGAAAAAGTAATCCAAAAAATTTTAAAAATCCAATAATCCAAAAAATAAAAGAGCATCCATGATCTGTGGGACTACTTCAAGTAACCTAATATACATGTAATTAGACTCCTCAATGGAGATGGTGGTGACACAAAATATATTTGAATAAATAATGGTTAATAATTTCTCCAGGTTTATGAAAACGATCCGTCTGGAGAAGCTCAACAACTTCATGAACAAGAACGCGAAGAAATCTATACTGTCACATCATTACCAAGCTACTCTACAGCAATGATAAAAATAAAAATTTAAAAGCATCCAGAAAACTTGTGGGATGCTGCTAAAGCAGTATCAGCGAGAATTTTATGGCACTAAATGCCTATGTTAGAGAAGAAAAAAGGTCTTCCACATTAAAAAACTGTAAAAGGAAGAGCAAATTATATCCAAAGTAAGCAGAAAATGGAAATAATAAAGGAGGATTCAATAAAATAAAAAACAGAAAAACAATAGAAACCAAAAACTGGTTTTTTTGAGAGGATTAATAAAATTTATAAACCTCTAGCCAGATAGACCAGGAAGAAAAAGAAAGAAGACACGATTTACCAGTATCAGGAATGAGAGCGGTGACATCACTACATATTCTTAAAAAAATAAGTAGTAAATCAATATTATGAACAAATTTATGCCTAGAAATTCAACAACTTAGATGAAATGGTCAAATTCCTTGAAAGCCACGAACGACCAAATCTCAATCAAGAAGAAAAATACAATCTATCAAAGATAATAAATTTTTAGTTGAAAATCTTTCCACAAAGATATTTCAAGGCCCAGATGGTTTCACTGGTGAATTTATGGAAGAAATAATGCAATTTGTACATGTACACATACACATACTCTTCCAAAACATTGAAGAAGAGGAATACCTCACACTCATTGGATGAAGTCAGCATTACCCTAATAGCAAAAGTAGACAAAAACATTACAAGATAAGAAAACTACAGACCAATATATCTCACGAGTAGTGATGCAAAAGCAAAAGATGTAAATAAAATTTAGAAAATTGGATCCAACAATATATAAAAAGATAATAGATCATGACCCAGTGGAGTTTATCCCAAGAATGCAGGGTTGGTATAACATTACAAAATCAATCAATGTAATTCACCATATTAACAAACTAAAAAAGAAAAAACATATAATCATCTCAATAGACGTGGAAAAAGAATTTGACAAAATCCAGCATCCATTCATGATTTAAAAAAAAACCCTCTCGGAGTAAAATAAATCAGACAGAGAAAGACAAACACTGTATGATATTTGGAATGTGGAATCTAAAAAAAGCCAAACTCATAGAAACAGAGAGCAGAATGGTGGTTACCAGGGGCTGGGGGGATGGGTGAAAAGAGGAGATGTTGGCCCAAGAGTACAAACTTCCAGTTGTAAGATGAAGAAATGCTGAGGCTCTAATCTACAGCATAATGATTATAGTTAATAATACTGCATTATATACTTGAAACGTTATATACTTGAAATGCATTACATACTTGCTAAGAAAGTAGATATTAAATGTTCTCACCACAGAAATGAAATGGTAATTATGTGACATGATGCAGGTGTTAGCTAACACTGTGGTGGTAATAATTTTGTAATATATGTGTATCAAATCAACATTAACGTACACACTGTTATATGTCAATTATATCTCAATAAAGCTGGGAAAAAAAAGTCTTGGTAAACTAGGAATATATGGGAACTTTCTCAACTTGATAAAAAGCATCTGCAAAAATCTACAATCATCATCATAATGGTGAATAACTGCATGCTTTCCTCCTAAGATCAGAAACAAGATAGAGATGTCCAATCTCATTCTATTCAACATTGTATCAAAGGTTCTGAGCAGTGCAGCAAGGCAAGAAAAGAAATAAAAGGCATCTAGATTGAGAAGGAAGAAGTAAAACTTTTTATTCACAGATGACATGATTGTCTATGTAGAAAATCCAATGGAATCTACAAAGAAAGCTCCTAGCACTAATAAGTGAGCTTAGAAAATTTGAAGGATACCTTACAAACCTATGCATCAAAGACAATTCCACAGAGATAGGATAGTCTTTTCAATAAATGATGCTTGAAAAATTGGATATTCATATGAAAAATATGAACTTTGATCCAAAGCTCACATAATATATTAAAATTAACTCAGAATGGATCATGGAGCTATTTAAAACCTAAAACTATAAAACTTCCAGAAGACAACATAACACCTAGAAGAGAATTTTTGTGACACTGGATTAAGCAAAGTTTTCTTAGATACAAATACAAAAGCATAATCCATAAAGAAACAAATTGATAAGTTGAACTTCATCAAAATATCCGCTCTTCGACGCTGCTAGGAGAATGAAAAGACACGCTGCAGCCTGGGAGAGAATATTTGTAAATCGTACATCTTATAAAAGATTCCTATCCAGAATATGTAAAGAACTCTCAAAACTCAATAATATGAAAATAAATAACCCACATTGAAAAATAGGCAAAGGATTTAAACAGACATGTCACCGAAGAAGATACGCAGATGGCTAATAAGCATGTGAAAAGATGCTAGCGTTGTAGTCATTAAGGAAAGGTAAATTAAAACCACAATGAGATACTACTGTACATCTAGTAGAATGGTTAAAGTTAAAATGCCTTTCCATACCAAGTTTTGGAGAAGACGTGGAGGAACTGTAACTCTTATACACTGCTAGTGGGAATGTAAAACAATACAACAACTTTGGAAAACAGTTTGGCAGTTTCTTAAAAAGATAAACACATACCTACCATGTGATCCAGTCATTCCATTCCTAGGTATTTACCACAAAAAGAAAAGCTTATCTCCATGCAAATATTTTACATTAATGTTCAAAGAAGTTTTATTCGTAATTGCCAAAAAAGTAAACAACCAATATGTTCTCCAACAGGTGAATGGATAAACTTGGTATATTTATACAATAGAACATATATAACATGGCAATAAAAGGGAATGAACCATTGATACACACAATATGGGTGAATCTCAAAATGATTATGCTGAATGAAAGAAGCCAGACACAAAAGAGTCCATATTGTTTGATTCTATTTAGACAAAACTCCATATAGTACAAAATAATCTATATAACAGAAAGTAGATCAACGGTTGCCTTGGATGGGGTGAAGGGGTTCAGGAGGAGTATAAGGGAGTACAAAGGTGCATGACGAAACTTTTGGGGGTAACCAATATTCCACTATCTTGACTATGGTGATGGTTTTTCAGGTATTTTTGTGTGTCAAATTTTATCAAAATATACAACTTAATTATGTACAGTTTACGCCATGTCACTTATACCTCAAAACTATTTAAAAATTTAAATAATGGATCAATCTGAACTCATGAAAAAAAATGGCAGCTAATAAAAGCCTCAGAATGAGCAAGTTTGCATTCTTGAATGGTATTTGTATACTTTCACTTAATCTTGCTTCATAGTTGTGCTAGTTTTCCAGTAGTGGGGTATGTCATTAACCAAGTATCACTGAACACCACAGATGCTAGAATGGCTTGTAGTATTTGTTTGCAATGGTGATGGGAACAATTTTTTGTTGAAAAGTATTATGTTTGTATTCTTTTATACTAATAAATGGCATTTTACTCAGTCCATGAAAGAACTAAATAAATCACAGACTAGGGACATTATTTATTTAAACACCAGCAGCAAATTACATCCCCAAATCAGTTACTGTATTAGTCCACTTGGGCTGCCATAACAAAATACCATAGACTGTGTGACTTAAACAACAGAAACTTATTTTTGCTCAGTTCTGGAGGCTGGAAGTCCAATATCAAGATGTCAGCAGGGTTGGTTTCTGATAAGACGTCTCTCTTCAGCTTGCAGACAGCACTTTTTTGCTGTGTCCTCACATGGTCTCTTTTCTGTGCATGTGAGTGGAGAGAGAGAGAGAGAGAGTGCTGGTTCCTCCTCCTCTTCTTATGAGGACTCCAGTCCTATAGGATTAGGGTCCAACTCTTATGACTTCATTTAACCTTAATTACCTCCTTAAAGGCCCTATCTCCTAAAGGTGCTATCTCCAAATAGGAGATGTTGGCAGTCACATTGACAGTTACAGCTTCAACATATGAATTGGGGCAAGGGGGATATAATTCAGTTTATGAGAATCACTATGTCCTTAAGAATTATAACAGCTCACATTTATTGCAGACAGCCTATATGCCAGGTACTATACTAAAAGCATTACACATTAAATCATTTAACTCTACTAACAACCCTATGAGGCAAGCACCTTTAGCACCTTGTTTTATAAATGAGGAAATTGAGGCTCAGGGAAGTTTCATCACTGAATATCTTGAAGATTTATGCACAATTAAATTATATGCAATGAAATTGTATGCAATTATTTTATTAAAAATGAATCCCATTAGAATATAAACTTTATAAGGTAAACATATTTTTCTGCTTTTTTATTGCAAGTGTTTAGAAAACTGTGCCTGGAAAATAGAAGCTGGTTGAAAAATATTTGTTGAATTGAATTGATTTGATTTGAATTGAATTGAACTTGTCCTTAGTCAAATAGTTAGCCTATCATGAAGCTAGGATTTGAATACAGATCTGTCTTATTTGGGTCCAAATTCCTAATCAACATTTTATACTTATTTTATTTTATTAAATAGAAGGATAAGATCTTAGGCAGAGTTTGAACATCCAGCAAAGCACAAAAAGAATTCTTTTTAGACAACAATTTTGGTAAAAGACCGATAGAAAGGGCACCTAACTTGGCATCACTGATCTCTCCATTAGATATACTCTGTCCCAACTCTGAATCTCCTTTCTCCTGTCTCTTAACATTTTCTACCACGTAGAGTAACTATGTCTATACTTGTCTTATCTTTCTAACTAGGTTGAAAACACCTGGATGGCAAGGACTAATTCTCATATAACTTTGTACAATGTAAATCCTTACACCAATAAGTGTTAGCTGAATAAAACTATATATATGTGTGTGTGTGTGTGTGTATATATATATATATACATATATATATAGAGAGAGAGAGAGAGAAGAACTACGTGACAGTAGACCTAAGCTCCAGTCCCAATACTGCCTCTCAATTAGTTTGTGATTTTGGGTAAATCACATTACTTCTTTAGATAATCACTATGATTTCTTTTAACTCTAATATTCTGAGACTAAATCTAAGTCCAGTGTCAGAGATTCAGCAAACCAGACTTGGAGCTAAATATCTGAGATGGAAACAATTCAGCTCCCATAAAAGACATTCATCAAAACAAACAGATCAATATTATCATAGGATAAAAGGCTCATGTCAGGAATAAGTTCCATCACAATTATATTTCCTCAAACATGATGGCCATAATAGTCATCCCACAGTGCTCTGTTTTGGAGACTTAAACAGAACACTATTATATATTTTTTCCTAAGTAATAAAATTATCGAATATTAACAGAACTCTGATAAGATCCTTTCGTACATGGCTACAAGCTGGAAAAAAAGTGAATCATACTTATTCAATTATAAAGAAACAAAACCACAAATAATTGCTATAAGTGCACATAAAATTATTTTCTTTGGTTTATGTGACATACTCTTACTACCATATCAGCAGTCTGGCGCAGAGTAACAAAATTCATTATGGAGAGATCTCTGACATGCAAAGAGCTCGCAAGTTGTTGATCCCATCCTTAATAGAGAAAAGCTAGACAAACTGAAAATCAAAGAGAGTCTTCAAAAAATTTAGTTTGCAGGGCCGGCCCCATGGCCTAGCAGTTAAAGTTCCGTGTGCTCCGCTTTGGTGACCTGGGTTCACAGGTTCGGATCCTGGCCGTGGACCTATGCCACTTCACAGCCATGCTGTGGTGGCGACCCACACACAAAATAAAGGAAAATTGGCACAGATCTTAGCTCAGGGCTAGTCTTCCTCAAGCAAAAAATGAGGAGGATTGGCAGCAGATGTTAACTCAGGGTGAATCTTCCTCAGAAAAAAAAGGAAAAAATTAAACACAACTTAGTTTGCAAGGCAACCACCCCAAGAATAATGGATCCACAGGCAATGCAGAGAACCATCAGTGCCATCTGCTTACCTGGAGCAGAAACTGCTGTGCCATAAACTAGAAAGAACAATTAATTGGTAGTTCTGATGACTTGTTGGAGGATGAATGTGGATGAGTGTGAAAGTGAGAAACAAGTTGGAGCCATAGTCTTAGCAGGGCCCTCACACTTTCATGAGCTTTACCTTCAAGAACCCTACCAGTTTCTCATTAAAGAGCCAAGAAAAATCCTTTCATATCTCTGGCAAAAGTAGGGGGAAAGTAATGATTTTGAAATATGCCCAGAGCATTCTCCATAAGAAAGTCCCACTCTCCAGGGAAAGACTACCAGAGCCTTATCCCACCTGAAGGAATGACATTTATCCCACTCTAGCCCCCTCTAGCCTTCTAGTCTCACCAAAGGGAAGGCAGGGAGAGCTTTACAAGATGAAACCCTTCTTAAAGTCACAGGCCAAAGGCATAAGACCACTAAAACACTGATATTTAATTAGAAGATTATAGAAAGCTTTGCCTCCCTTACACATTACAATGACACCAACAAGCCTGTAGTATGCTAACTGTGGATGACAACTGAACGAGCTACAAGACAGAATCTTTGTGAGAAGGAGTGCTTATAGAACCTAAACTCAAGGAAACAAAAACAAGGACACTATAAGAATTTGATGCCTTCAGTATCTATAGTTACAAAAAAGACATTAAACACAGTGCAATTCTTAGAAAAATTAACATAAATCCTCACACTAAAGGCCTATTTATCTCAGTTCCTGTGACCCAATGCACCTCATCTGGTTTTCAACAAAAAAATACAAGGTATGCTAAAAAGAGAGAAGAAAAAACATAGTCTGAAGAGACAAATCAAGCATAAGAATCAAACTTAGGCATGACACTGATTTTGGAATTATCAGATAGGGAATTTAAAATAACTAAGATTAATATGTTAGGGGTCTAATGAAAAATGTAAACATTCAAAAAATGTAAGCAAAGAGATGAAAATTTCTAAGAAACAATCAAAAGGAAATGCTAGAAATAAAAAACACTATAACAGAAATGAAGAATGCCTTTATTGGGCTCATCAATAGACTAGACACGGCCAAGGAAAGAATTAGTGAGCTTGAAGATAGATCAATAGAAACTTTCCAAGTTGAAATGCAAAGAAAACTAATGGAAAAAAACCCACAGCAGAACATCCAAGAACTGTGGGACATTTTCAAAGGGAATAAATGGAATACCAAAAGGAGAAGAAAGAAAAAAACAGAGAAGAAATATTTGAAGTAATAGTGTCGGAGAAATTTCCAAAATTAATGTTTAACACCAAACCACAGTTCAAAGAAGCTCAGAGAATGCCAAACAGGGTAAATACTAAAAATCTATACCAAGGAATATCCTATTCAAACTGCAGAAAAGCAAAGACAAAGGAAATCTTTTAAAAAGCCAGGAGTGGGGACATCTTATCTATAGAAGAAAAAGAATAACAATTACAATGAACTTCTCATCAAAAATTGTATAAGCAAGAAGAGAGTGGCATGAGATATTTAAAGTGTTAAAGGAAAAAAAAAAACAAAACACATACAACCCAGAATCCTATATCCAGTGAAATTATCCTTCAAATATGATGGAGAAATAAAACATTTTTCAGACCCTCCTCCCCCAAAAACAGAGAATTCATTGCCAAGAGACATACTCTCCAAGAAATGTTTAAAGAAAATCTTCAGGGAGAAGGAAAATGTTTTAGGTCATAAACTCAGATATACATAAAGAAAGGAAGAGCATCAGAGAAGAAACAGAGGTAAAATAAAGTCTATTCTTTTTCATAGTATTAACTTATCTTTGTTTAAAGTTATAATAGTCACAGTATGTTGGATGATTATAGCATATGAATAAATGAAATGAATGGTAGCAATATCATAAGGTCCAAGAGGGAGGAATTGGGAATATTTTGTTATAAGTTACCTGCACTACACAAGAAATGGAATCATGTTATTTAACAGTGGACTTGATTTGCTTAAAATGTATAGTGCAACCACTAGACTACTTTCAAAAGAAGTATAATTAATACAATAAGAGAGGATATTAAATGGAATAATATAAAATGCTCAATTAAATATAGATAGAAAGTAAAGGAATGGAGAAAGATAAACCATGCTAACACCAATTAAAGGAAAGCTGGAGCAGGGGCCAGCCCAGTGGCATAGTGGTTAAGTTGGAGTGCTCCGATTCAGCGACCCGGGGTTCATGGTTTGGATCCTAGATGCGGACATATGCACCGCTCATAAGCCACGCTGTGGTGGCATCCCATATACAGAACAGAGGAAGATGGGCACAGATGTTAGCTCAGGGCTAATCTTCCTCAGCAAAAAGAGGAAGATTGGCAATGGATGTTAGCTCAGGGCCAATCTTCCTCACCAAAAAAAACAAAGAAAGAAAGAAAGAAAGATGGAGTAGCTATATTAATATTAGACAAAGCCAACTTCAGAACAAGAAAGAATGTCAAGGCTAAAGAGGGGCACTACATAATGATAAAGGGATCAGTTCTCCAGAAAGACCTAAGAATCCTAAGTGTATGTGCACCTAGACACCGGGCATCAAAATATGTGAGGCAAAACTGATAGTACTAAAAAGAAGAATAGCAAAATTCCCGATCATAACTGGAAATTTTAATGCCTTTTATCGGTAATTCATAGATCAAGGATGCTGAAAATCAATAAGTGTATAGTAGACCTGAATATCACTATCAATCAACTTGGTATAATTACCATTTACAGACTACTCCAACAACAGCAAAATACACATTCTTCTCAAGCTCACATAGAACATTCAGAAGACAGGCCACATCTAAGCCATAAAACACACTTAATAAATTTAAAAGAACATAAATCGTAAAAAGTATGATCTCATACCACAGTGGAATTAAACTAGAAATCAATAACAGAAACATAGCTGAAAAATACTCAAATATTTGGATATTAAACAGCATACTTTTAAATAACACAGAGGTCAAAGAAGTCTTAAGAGAAATTTTAAAATATTTGAACTAAATAAAAATGGAAAATACAGTTTATAAATTTGTGGGATACAACAAAAGCAGTGCTTAAAGGGAAATTTATAGCATTAAGTGCATATATTACAAAAGAAAAAAGATCTAAAATCAATAATCTAAGCTTACACCTTAAGAAACTAGAGGGAAAAAAGAAATTTAAGCCTAAAGCAAGCAGAAGAAAATAAATAATAAGAATTAGAACAGAAATCAATAAAATAAAAAACAGGAAAATGATAAAGAAAATCAAAGTTATCAAAAGCTGGTTCTTTGAAAAGATAAATAAAATTCATAACTTCTAGCCAGGCTAATCAGAATAAAAAGAAGAAACAGATTTCCAATATAAGAAATGAAAGAGAAGTTATCATTTTTTTGTCCCATGGACATTTAAAAGTATAATAAAGGCATACTAAGAAAAAATTTATGTCCACAATTTGATAATTTAGATGAAGTGGATCAATTCCTTAAAGACACAAACTACCAAAACTCACACAAGGAAAAGTCGATAACGCGAATAGCTATATTCTATTACAGAAATTGAATAAATAATTAATAACCTAATAACCTTTTAAAAAAGAAATCACCCATCCCAGATGATTTCACCAGTAAATTCTACCAAACGTTAAAGGAAGAAGTGATACCAATTATCCATGATCTCTTTAAAAAATAGAAGGAGAATGAACATTTCCTAACTCATTCTATGAGGCCAGCATTATTCTAATACCAAAATCAGATAAAGAGATTACAAGAAAGAAAAGTAACAGACCAATATCTCTCACGAACATAGATGTAAAAGTTCTCAAGAAAATGTTAGCAAAACGAACCCAAGAATGTATAAAAAGAATTATACACCATGACTAAATGGTCTGGGAGGCTGGTCCAACATTAAAAACTCAGTTAATCAATTAGTGTAATCAACCACATCAACAAACTAAAGAAGAAAAATCATGATCATGTTAATTAACGTAGAAAAATTATTTGACAAAATCCACCACCCATTCATGGTAATAATTCTCAGCAAACTAGGAGTAGAAGGCAAATTTCTCAATTTAATAATGAATATCTACAAAAAACCTACAGGTAATATCATGCTTAATCATGAGAAACTGAACACTTTGTCTCTAAGGTCAGGAATAAGGCCATATGGCTTCTCTCAGCATCTCTATTCAACATCATAATGAAAGTCCTAGCTAGTGCAATAAGACAAATAAGGGCATGAAATGTATGCAGATTGGAAAGGAAGAAATAAAACTATCTCTATTCATAGATGACATCATTACTTATGTAGGAAATCCCTTCAAAAAACAACAAAAAATTTCTGTAACTACTGGGTATAACAAGGTTGCAGGATGCAAGGTTAGTATACTGAAGTTAATTGCTTTGTTATATACCAGCAATGAACAATGGAATATTAAACTTAACAAAACCATATGATTTACAATAGCACCCCCCAAAAATGAAATGCTTAGGTATATATCTAACAAAATATGTACAGGAATTATAGGTGGAAAACTATAAAACATTGATTAAAAAATCAAAGAAGATCTAAATAAATGAAGAGATAGTCTGTGTTCACGGATTGGAAGACTCAATATTGTTAAAATGTCAGTTCTCCTCAATGTGACCTACAAATTCAACACAATGTGATTTAAAATCCCAGGAAGCTATTTTTCAGTTATTGACAAACTGATTCTATAGCTTAAATGGTAAGACAAAAAACCTAGAATAGCCAACACAACACTAAAGAAGAACAGAATTGGAAGACTCACACTATCTGATTACAAGACTTACTATGAGGTTACAGTAATCCAGACAGAGTGGTATCAGATGAAAGAATAGACACATAGACCAATGGAACAGAATAGAGAGCCCAGAATTAGACCCATACAAGTATAGTCAACTGATCTTTGACAAAAGTGGAGAAGCAATTCAATGGAGGAAGGATAGTCTTTTCAATAAATGGCTCTAATAACAATTAGACACTACTTGCAAAAAAAAAAAGAACCTAGATATAGATGTCATACCTTACATAAAAATGAGCTTAAAATGGATCATAGGCCTACATGAAAAAGGCAAACCTATGACATTTCTAGAAGAAAGCATAGGAGAAAATCTATGTGATCTTGGGTTAGATGATGAATTTTTGGATAGAATACTCAAAACATGAGCCATCAAAGAAATAATTTATCAGTTAGGCTCTATCAAAACTCAAAATGTGCTCTGCAAAGGATGCTGTTAAGAGAATGAAAACTCAAGCCATAGCCTGGGAGGAAATATTTGCAAAACACATATCTGATAAAGGGCTTATATCCAAAATGCACAAAGAATGCTCAAAACTCAGTAATGAGAAAACAAACAACTTTATTAACTGATGGGCAAAAAATGTATTAAGAGGAGAATAGACAAATCTCTCTTGCAGAAGAATTCCAATAACTTATGTAGATACTCTGCCCTCAGGGAGGCGGAGCAAAACACCCACTCCTTAAGTGTGAGCTGCACATTATGTCTTCTGAAGAGCACAGTATGGAAGGCGGGGTGGGGGTGGGGTTAGCAACATTACAGTGAAGAAACCTGACAAACTACCTTAGCCAGGTGGTCAAGGTTAACATCAAAAGCCATCTGTCATGTTGATAGTGTGTACTCTTGTTACCATGTGATGAGAATGGTACTTTACCTCTGTGATCTTCCTTCCTAAAATTCACAACCCCAGTCTAAGCATGGGAAAAACATCAGACAAATTCCAATAGAGGGGTTTCCTACAATATTTCTAACCAGTACTCCTCAAAACTCTCAACATCATCAAAAACAAGGAAAGTCTGAGAAACTGTCACAGTCAAGAGAAACCTTAGGAGATAAGACAACTAAATGTAATGTGGTATCCTGAGTGGGATCATGAAATAGAAAAATAACTAATAAAAAAGTGAGGAAGTCTGAATAAAATATGGACTTAATAATATATCAATAATGGTTCATTAATATTAACAAATGTACCATACTAATGTAAGATGTTAATAATGGGGAAACTGTGTGTAGTGTATGTGAACTCTCTGTACTATCTGCCCAATTTTTCTGTAAATCTAAAACTATTCAAAAGATAAAGTCTATTAATTTTAGAAAATTAACATAGGTGAGAATCTGGCCTGAACTGAGAGCCTCTCCCCACCACTACAAAACAAATTCCACAAAGCTTACCTCTTCAAAATAGTACAACCAAAAGGAAAAAAAAAAATCCTTAGATGTTAGAAATTCCTCAAGAGAATATTTACTCAAGCATTTGGTATTTCATAATGCTGAATTTTTGCTCTACCTTCAAGGCATATTTTAAATATATACAGTTCTTCTCTAATCTTTTCACCCTTTTTAGGTCAGTGAAACTTTATTCCAAACCTTTCCTTTTGTTCATTTTGTGTTTTGAACAAATTTCCAAAGTTTATTATTTTTAAAAAGACCTGGTTTAAAAGCTAAGTTCTGCAACTTTTACTGGTTCTGTGGCCTCCGAAAATTGATTTAACCTTTCAAACCTTCCGTTTCCTCATTTATGAAGTGGGAATAATAATAATATTTTCCTTGTAGTATTATAATTGAGACTAAATAAATATTATATGTGTCATAGGGGGAAAATAATCATCCTTTATATTCATCTAATTTCTAAGGAGAATCAATTTCCTTTAACTAAGCAGTTTCAGTTTGGGATAATGAATGAGAAAAAGAACAGTAAAGCCAGAGAGGTTCACCACATATTCAGTGGAGTTGGGGAGAAGAAAGACTTTGGAGAGCAGCTGCTGTTTGTATGGCATATTATGAATAAAATCGCCCATTGACACCTTATCAAAAGGCTACAGTAAAATTTTTAATTGATTTTCATTATATTTAGATTCCTGGTTGATATTTCCCTGAATGCAAATCTGAGGCAGCTTTGCTTCTTGTAGGTTTTAACGCCTGATATATAATAAGTACTCAGGAAATTATCTCTCTAAGAAAAAAAAAGAAACACAGAACAGGGTCAAGTTGAGTAAGAAAGCTGGCACCACAGTAGGAGAAGAGCTATTGTTAGCATGGAGAAAGCCGACATTATAGAGTGATTAATTACAAGGCACCCTCTAGGAATTGAAATTGATCCAGTAGTAAAAAGCACAGCAACTCTATTTTCCAAGCCAGAAAGACTCCGCTGTTCGGTCTTTTCCCTTTAACGCCTTTAAGTTTATGGAAATTATCCACCCACGATGAATATAGGAGTTTTGTGAGGCTTTTTATCATTGCTATAATACCTATAGTTTTATTTTTGTCACATATGTGCATTTTTTCTGTTAATTCATGTTGGGAGGACCTCCTTTCCCTTGGCTTCAGGTTTCCATGTGGAGGGACATGCTTCTGCCCTCTCTATAGGAGGAAGAGGAGTGACTTACCTGGTTAGTGAGTTTAGGAGAATGAACTGGATGTTTTTGGCTCCAATATTTCTATTTGGGAGATCTATCTGACTACAAAGAAGGAACATGCTGCTCTGCTCTTAGCCATGTAGGAAAGTAAGTGGTCAGTCTGTACACCTGTCGGGGGTGGTATGGAGGTGTTTAGCTGTGCCTGTGATTCTTGTAGGGTGCAATAATAGAAAGCCAATTGTTGCCAGGAAGTCTAACACATGCTCTCCAGGACCTCTTTGTCAAACTATAGCTGACATTTTGATAATCATCTGTTTGGCTATCTTGTCCTATGTCTCAATTGATTTAGAATCTAGGAAATTAAAGGATGTGTCATTTATTGCTCTAGTCCCTGTTCCTCTCCCCAAAATTACATCCTTGTGTTGAGAGTGTTAAACAGGAATTGGCCCATGACTCTGCATTTCCATTTAGCAAATATTTCCAGGATCACTGGTGAGAGGTATTATGCTGTGGAAGGTGACACTTCTATCAGTGACCTAAAGACTGCCATGGGAAAGGCGTGCCAGATACAAATGAAGCATAATACACAATATACACAATTATCTGTCAAACTACAGGTACCATAACTACAATTCTAGTAATCCAAAATTCAGCACAATATATAAAATATACTATTATAAGCAATGTGATGACAGTGACAATGAAATATTGTACTGACGAAGGTCCTGGAAGCTGCCAATGAGAGATATTTCTGACCTATGTAGAATTCAGTATTGCATATCATTCCTCATAATCCCTAGCACAGTGCCAAGCATAAGATATTCCCTTTCCCAAAAACACATCAAATTGGCTTGCTTTTACCTCTATTAATGCACAACGATTTTACTTACACTATTTCTGAAGCAGAGTAACCCAGTTCTTAAGACTAGAAGTAAATTTATCCACAAAAAGCCAAAGACATGCAACATGCTGTTGTGTACATTTGAACATGATGGTTTCTTACTGATTTCTTCCATTCTTATCTTCATAGTAAATGCCTACTCACCTCTTAAAGTCATGCTCATATATCAGTTTCTCTATGCAGTCTTTTTTTTTTTACTATCCCTCCTCAATGAGTTATTTTTTCTACTACATTATATCAATATGATCTCAATATCTTGTGCATATATTCATTATCACATTATTCCATTGTATTGTAACAAATTGTTTTCATGTGTGCCTTCCACACAGGATTGTGAAATCTTTAATGGTAAGAATCATTTCTTGTTTGTTGTGGGTCCCCAGAGGCTCTCATGTGATCAGTATCAAATGGCAGTCAGTAAATATTTGTTGAGTTACAAACTTCTAGGCTTAAGAGATACCACCATTATCCAGCCATGTTAAGGCAGGCAACATACTTTTCCTTTGATTTAGGAGTTATTTGATTGGTTGGTGGCTATACCTGATTGTTAGGTGTGGTAAATACAGACAAAACTCATCAAATTTGTATGAAAAGAACTCAGGCTTTTGTGAATATAAAAATTCATCATCAGTTGATATTGAATTTATGTGTTCCCTTAAGATATTTTAATGATCAAACCACACAATCCTGACTAGTGTCCCTAGTGAGGAGGTTATTTGCAGTGCAACCTGTGACACAGAAATAGAATGAGGCAAAGGCAAAAATGTTCCACAGAGGGATCAAGTCCATGACTAGGCCGTGATAACCTCAAAGCTTCAGCTCAAGTGCCACCTACTAAATGATCAGTATCTATCAGTACTATCAAATGCTTACTTTCTTTTCCTTATTTCATAATCTATAAAATAGGGACATTAACCCATTTCATAGAATTGTTGTAAAGATTAAATGACATCATACTTACAATAGTATTTACATCATATGCGGTAAAAAAAAAAATAAAAAGGTATTTTTTAATTATTTTCAATACGGAGTGATTCTTCAGGTTGGTGGCAATGGCTTTGCTGTTTTTTTAAAGCTTTTTGAGGATTTTCAGGAAGGAAAAAAAATTCCAGAAAGAGCTCCTACCCATCCCCCTCTCCTCATGGAATTTGCAGTCTTATGTCCCAAACATACTTTTAGGACTTCACTCAGTATCCGCTCATAACTCCAAATAACCTCAAAGATTTAGGTTAGGGTCTGATGATCTAACCAAACACTCTTCGCAAGCACAAAGTTAAGCCAATTGTTGTATGCTTGACCTGAAGAAATTTAATGCTTGACAACTTAACATAGAAAAGAGGGCAGGGACATTGAATTTAATTAATTGAATTAATTAAAAATTGAAGAAGATAGGGACATGGAATTAATTTAATATTGATGGAATCAACCATAAAGTTGCTTATTTGCATATCAAAATAGAAATTGAGAATCTTGGAATCATGTCAGTTGCTGTCTGGTAAATAAGTATGCAATACTACTCTTGATTAAAATGTTTATATCAAGACATTAAGTAGACATATTCCAAGATGGCACAAACCTCCCCCTGTTTCAGGGAGGATATTGGCATTATCAAAATAAATATATATTTCTTTAAGCTTACTTCTTCACAGAATACATTTTACATGCTTATCAAGTATACCACAATAAAGTGGGATAAGTACCCTGATTCCTACGTTACTTTGAACAAAATTAATTTAGTATGACTTAAGAATATGAGTGTGAAATAAATTAATACCAATAATTTTTCATGTATTGTCTTTAATATATCCATTCTGGCTAATGTTAAATTTCTCCAGAAGCCTTGAAAATTATCCAGAGGTGCGATATTAATGGTGACATTTCTTTTACTACAGAAGCCCAGTAAAACATTGCTGGTCGTTTGAAATAAAATAGGAGAGAGTGGGGAAGGAGAACAGCCAGAGAGATACGTTAATTAGTAGCTTTATGAGAAAGGCTCTAGACACTGAAATTGATAAATTTTTAGAAAGACCAGTTACCTTAACTCTGTAAGTGTAGTTGGGAATTCCAAAAACAGGAATAGCTGGTTTACTAAATGGATAATATATAAAATATTGTAAGAAGAATATTTTGGTTCTGTATAGTGTTGGATTATGCAAGGGAATAAGGCAAATAGATTATTATCACATCTTTAAAATTTCAGTGACAATTGGGTTTTTGTTTTACCTTATGATTAATAAATCCTTATAAAAATGGTTTGCTTAAATAGGTATTTTGCAGTAGAATGAAAACCAGTTTTATACCATTATAGAAGCAGTTTAATTTAATATTGTTTTACAAATATGCTGGAGTTATTTGCATGCATATTTTGCTCAAGCACATGATGAAAACCAAAATTCCTAGGAACAACATAATTATGTTGTGATGACAGTAGCAAACAGATAATTACATATACTGGTCATTGCTTAACCATTCAATCACTAAAAGTAAAAATTTTAAACATATTTAAACACATTTAAACAAAAATTTTAAACATAAAGCAACAACTAGGGAGGTGACATGTGCTATTGCAGATATATATATATTTTTATCCATGTTTTCTAGGCTTTCTATGGCACTGAATGATCATCATTGCTTCATTTATTCAACAAACATTTGTTGAGGATTTACCATATGCCAACACATATGTTATTTGTTTAAGATTATATGAAGTTAAATATAAAATTCCTGCCTTTTAAGATCTCACAGTCTAGTTTATATAACAAAAAAATTATTACTTAAGTCTGGTCAAGATAAGTCAGTAACTTTATTATCTAGCACACCTATTGTGTTTAAAATATTTAGCAATGATAGGAGCAATATAAAAAAAGAAAGACAAAAGGACATAGCTAAGAACCAGAAATGTAACAAGAATGAAAGGCAGTGAGTGGAGCTGAAATCTGAAGGATTCTGGAGCACGTAGTGGTGGCCAGGAGTTTGGTTACTGAAGTGTATTAAAGGCTAAACATGTTCCACATGAGATGGGTTTAATGCCAGTCTCCCATTATAAAGCCAATAGTTGGGGATGTGGCACGCTATTTGTTCATAAAAGGTAGGAGAGATCTTCAAGGACGATCACCAAACATATTTAAATACATGCATGTACTTTGTTAAATGAAAGAGTTAGCATGACAGATCAGTGGAGGAAAGAGAGAATATTTAATAAGTGAAGCAGAAAACATTTATCTATGCAAAAAATTAAATCATATGGCTATGTCTCACCATATGGAAAAATGAACTTCAACTGGATTAAGAATTTAAAAGTCTAAAGCACAACTTTAAAACTTTGGAATAAAATGTAGGTGAATATCTTTCTGACCTTGAGGATAAGGGATGTTTATTAAAACAAGTCACAATTAACACCAGAATTGAATAGTTTGGTAAATTTGACTATATTAAAAGGATGGATAGTCTAGAAACTGTGAGAAGGCATTACAACACAAATAGCTGGTAAAGGATTATCGAAGAACACATCAAGAATTCTTATAAATTCAAAAGAACATGATAGAAAATATACCAAATCATGAACATTGTGTAGAAGAGAAACATTTGTGAGGAATAAACGTAAGATACTTTCAACTTTACAAGTAAGGGGAATAAAAATCAAGACCACAGTGTGATAGTATGCACCCATTTTGATTTGCAAAGAGTGAGAAGTGTTGCAAAGGATCCAGTGTTGAATTAATAGGATCTCGTATATATTGTTGAGAGTATAAATTGGTGCCACCACTTAGCAAAACAATGAGGAGTTTTAGTAAAGATAAAAGTTCACATACTCTATAAAACGCCAATAACAGGAGAACTCTTGCACATGTGTGCCGGATATATCTACAAGACTGCTCATAACAGTACAGTTACACATAATCAAAAAAGTAAAACAAAAAATGAAATATCCAAATACTTAGTGATTGAAGAATGAATAAATTAGGAATAAATTATAAATCAGGAATAATTATTATATAAATATAATAACATTCTAGAGCTACATACAACAAAACGGATGACTCTTAGTAGCATAATGTTGAGTGACAAAGCAAAAGTTTACCTATTATACCTTTTAAAATGTACAAAAATCAAATGTATAAAACAATACAAGTTTAAGCATACATATACATACAATGAAACAAAAAAATCATAACATTCAGACTAGTGGCTACCTTTGGTGGGAAGGGGATGGAATAGGGAAGTAGCACATACTGTACATTATAATTGACAAATGAACAGATAATAATGAATACAACATTGCTTCCATATCAGCAAACAAAAGGAAAGGAGTTCACATAGAATATTATCAATGTAAGGTAAGGCAAGAATGGAGAATAAAGAATAAATAAACAGGGCTGGCCCAGTGGTGCAGTGGTTAAGTTCGTGAGCTCCGCTTTGGCAGACAGGGTTTGTGGATTCAGATCCCGGGTGCAGGCCTGTGCGCCAGTCGTCAGGCCATGCTGTGGCAGTGTCCCATATACAAGAAAATAGGGGAAGATGGGCACAAATGTTAGCTTAGGGCTAATCTTCCTCAGCAAAAAAGGGGAAGACTGGCAACGGATGTTGGCTCAGGGCCAATCTTCCTCACCCCCAAAAAAACGGACAAAAACTAAATAAATAAACAAACATATGACAGACTGAAAATAAAAGAAAAATGTTAAAATATAATTCAAAATATACTTATATTAAAAATAAATGAAGAAGAATTAAACTTGCTTATTGGAAACAAAATTTAATTGATTCAATTTTTTTTAAAAGCCTGAAATCTGTTGCTGTAAAGAGACAGACCAAAATAAACAGTCACAGGAAGGCTAAAATTAGGGATGGCAAAAATGTTATACTAGGCAAACACTAACCAAAAAAAAGATGGCAGAAATATACTAACACTAAAATATATACATTTTGAGTTAAAAAGCATTAATAGTGATAAAGAGGTTTACCACATGATAATAAAAAAGGATATAATAGTATGAACTCGTGTACATCTAATACCATTGTGTGTGCGTGTGTGTGTGTGTGTGTGTAATGACAGAATTAGAAGCACAAGGTGACAAATCCATAATTATAGTGGTAGATATTTAACTCACTTCTATAAAAAAAGATAGATCAAACAAAATTTAATTAAAGATATAGAGATTTTGAGCAACAGTATAAATAAATTTAATCTAAAATATAACAAAAAAACATATTATCTTCCCCAGTACACATTGAATATCATTTTTTAAAAAAAGAAAAACTATGTATGGAATTTAAGTGAATTTTCAGGAAATTTCAAAGAATCGATATCATACAAATGGTAGTCTGAACACAAAGCGTTAAATGAGAAATCAACAATCTAAATATAGAAAAACATGTTTAGTGAGTTTAAAAGGCACTTCTAAACAATTCATGTGTTAAAAAAACAAAATATTTCAAATATATGACAATGAAAGTTCACTTATCAAAACTGAAGTGGTGTTTATAGGTAAATGTATAACATTAAGTATACATATTTAAAAACAAGAAATATGGAAAATAATTGTGTATAGTATTGAGATAAATAAGCTAGGAAAAGAATCAAAGGCAGGGGGGCTAGAGAGTGAGAGAAGTAATAAAGATAAGGGGAATTTTAACTGTTAAAATAAATACCAAAAACCTCTTGAGAATATCAATAAAACCAAAGGTGACATTTCAAAAATATTAATAAAGTAAACAAACATATCAACCATGATTTGGAGAAAGTCCTTGTGAGCTGAAAAAATAGGAGAAATATCTATATCCAATTAGAAAAGACACTCAGGTAACCCCTCAAGCATTGAGAATAACTTTTTTACCCCCAGGACCAGTAAGAATAGAGAATGAACCTATGGTTTTTAAAAATATTCAGCGTTCTGATAAAGTCAACGTATTGCCGCTTCACACCTTCAATATATCCAGGACCTTTAACATTTCACATAGTGATTTCACATAGATGATCTTATTTCTAGAAACTAACAATACTATAAAAGGATGTCCACCTGTCATAGTTGTGAAAATGCTTAGAGAGTACTTAAAAAGAGAGTTACAATCAAAAACCATGTTCTTGCAGCCTTCCTGAAGAAAAGAGCAGCAATATAGGATTCATAAATATGCTTCCACTTGAAGTAAATATAGTAACAAGATTAAATAGATAAATATACCATTGCTATTATGGTGTCAAAAGAAAAGAACTCCATAAATTATAAGCTCAACATTATTAAGCTATACTATATTCAGAAGTTCATTTTTACAGTCTTAAAATCCACCATAAAAACAATAACATCAGGATTTCTGTTTACCTGCTGCATTAAAACTTAAGAACCTTTTACTTGCTCATTTGGAAAAATTTAAAGATAAAGTTCAAGGCAATAGTGTGTTATGGAAGCTACTCACACGTAGCAAACTAGCTATTTGGGATAAATTGATTATAAGGCATGACTTTTGTTCTTAACAAAATATTTTACTTTGTTGTATTCATTTTCTTTTCTTAAAAGTGATTTTGCAATCATGAATCCTTGATACCATATATGAAAGAAATCATTGCTGACATCTTAATCTTCTATGTGAAATTGATTTCCATAAAAATAAAAGAAATAATTTAACACAAACTTAAGACAAAGAATTCTGTCAAAGAAATAATAAAAGATTGTCTATTGGCGTGTCTGCAGATCTAATTATTTTTTCACCATAAAAAGAGAATATTCTTGCTCTCATATACCCTTGGCACAAAAACAGCAAAAAAGATGGCTGTAAAAAAAGCTATCTGGCCAGCAACTGCTGTCACCTCCTCTCCTAATGTCTTGCGAAATGCCTGAATATATTTTTTAAAAGAGTAAAACAGAGAATTCCTCAGAAGACTAAGATTTACAGAAAGCCTTTTGCCAAAATCAAGAAGGAATTTCCACTAACTATAATGCAATGGAGTTTGATTAAATACACACACACACACATACACAAACTGTGATCTCCTTCATGAAACAGAACAGTTATAGTCATGTGAAAAAAGGTAAGAACACGTTATTTTTCCTAGACTCAGAGTAGTATATGAAGAAGATACACAAAAGTGCAAACAGTGTTTTATTTTCTTACTTGTACTTTGAGTGTTGGTCAATATTTTAACAAAAACTGTGTACAGTAACCATGCGGTTAAAACAAAAAAATTTTAAAGCACATATATAAAGCACATACTGTACTTCAAAAGTATAATATTTGCAAAAAAGAAGGTGATCAGAAAATCAGTGCCTAACACACTCCTTTATGATCACAGTAACAAAAACTCATTGAAATAATCAAATCTATCTTAAAAAGATCATAATCCTTCACATCCTATACAATTTGAAGAATTTCCACTGGCTACTTTAAAGATAGAACAAGATTGAAAGCCTTGAAAAACCTCAAAATATCATTTCATAAATATACAATACAGTGTGTGAATAATTAGAGAAGTCCCTGACTAATACAAGCAGAGCAGAACTCCCAGATTTGGCAGGTGTGGGCTGGACGTTAAGGTAAGACTGGGGACCAACGTGGAACAGGCATTTTGACCAAATTCATTGCTCTAGATCCAAACCACTTGGAATCCACTGCAGGTGGACCACAAGGCAAAGTCTGACCACATCTAACAGAAAACCTAGAGGTAATGGGATACTTTCTCCTGGCTTTCGGCAGTAGTTGACAGTAACACTAAGGAAGAGCCCTGACATGGCCACATTCTGTACCTGGAGTAGGGTTTAGGCAGAGCAGAGAAAAATAGATAGAAAATTTGGAATTATGGAATATCACTTCACCAAACAGTGAAAAGGAAGTGTGCAGAGACAAATTTTCCGTGAAAGGACAGCCCCAAAACTCCAAATTCTTCCCCACTCAAGCTTCAGTATCACTAATTTGGTGATATAGAAAAACATCAATTCAGGCCTCCTGCAAAACTTCTGAGTCATTAGGTCTAATAGTATTTAGACATAGTGAGGGAATTCAAGGAGACTCCTTATACACTAATTTGGGTTGTCGATTAGTTCAGTAAAGACCTGCTCTAGTTAAGAAATAGATACTTATTTTGTAAAACCAGCATGTGGCTTATGAAAATATTCTGCAAAATGAAAAAAAAAAAAAAAAACCAGAACGATGAACATGAGATTTAAGTAGTGGAAGTAGAGAACAAAGGAAACAATCAACAGAGTGAAATGGCAAAAAAACAAATAACCCAATTAAAAACTGGGCAAAGGACTTGAATAGACATTTCTCCAAAGAAAACATACAGGTGGCCAACAAGTATATGAAAAGACACTCAACATCACTAATCCTCAGAGAACTGCAAATCAAAACCACAATGAGTTATCACTTCATATCTGCTACCATGGCTATTATCAAAAAAAGAAAAAAAAAGAATAGAAAAAAACTGATAATGAGTGTTTGTGAGGATGTGGAGAAATTGGAACGTTTGTGCACTGTTGGTGGGAATGTAAAGGAATACAACTATTATGGCAAACAGTATGGAGGCTCCTCAAAAAATTAAAAATTAAAGTACCATATGATCCAGCAATCCCACTTCTGGGTATATATCCAAAGAAAATAAAATCAGTATCTCGAAGAGATATTTGCATTCCCATGTTCATTGTGGTATTATTCACAAAGGCCAAGAGGGGAAAACAACCCAAATGTCCACCAAATGATGAATGGATAAAGAAAGTGTGGTATATAATGCAATGGAATATTATTCAGCCGTAAAAAAGAAGGAAATCCTGTCATATGCAGAAACATGGATGAACTTTGAGGGCATTATGCTAAATGATAATAAGTCAGCCACAGCAGGACAAATACGGCATGGTTCCATTTATAAGAAAGAGGTATCTAAAGTAGTCAAACTCATTGAAGCAGAAGCAGAAAGGTAGTTGCTATGGGTTGGGAGGAGGGGAAAAAGAAGAGTTGCTGTTCAACGGGTATAAAGTTGCAGTTATGCGAGACGAAAAATCTTACAAATCTATTGTGTAACGTACTTATAGTTAACAACACTGTAATGTACACTTAAAAATTGTTAAGAGGGTAGATCTCTTACTACCCTCTTAAGGGGTTTGGGGGCTTTTAACCTAGTACAATTATAATTGCCTTTTTTTAAGAAAGTCTACTACTGGCCTGGTCAGGTGGCGTAGTGGTTAAGTTCACACCCTCTGCTTCAGTGGCCTGGGGTTCGCAGGTTCGGATCCCGAACACGGACTTATGCACCACTTATCAAGCCATGCTGTGGCAGGCATCCCACATGTAAAGTAGAAGTGGATGGGCATGGATGTTAGCCGAGGGCCAATCTTCCTCAGCAAAAAGAGGAGGATTGGCAGCAGTTGTTAGTTCAGGGCTAACCTTCCTCACCAAAAAAAAAAAAAAAAAAAAAAAGTCTACTATTGAAATCCATACTTTGCGAGAATATATTCTTCAGAACATTGTTAAATTCCCAACACAAGTACTTATATTTGCCACCAATGATATGTGAAAACATGTAAATGGGCAGCTTTCAGAGGTATTTTTTATTGTTTGAAAATGATCTGATGCCATTAATAGAGTCTCATCCTATTTTTTAATCTGGAAATAAAGAAAAAAGAGAACACTTTTAAAACTATTTACTAGAGTAAGCAGAAGTAATTTTTAGAAAGCATCTGCTTCCTGTTTTCAGTAAAATTTAAATAAACTGGGAATCCATGAAAGAAATTGTGAATGTTGATGAAATAAGGCAGCAGATTCATATGGAAAAGGAGGTAGGAATGTTCCAGAATGTACATAATTAAGTAACAACATGGCACAGAATACAATGTTACTAGAAACATCCAACTACAAAATCAACCTTATAAAAATTTCAATTTGTAAGAAATATAAAAAGATTCTTAAACAAAAAGACACGTAATGTAAAAAAAATACAACCCAAATAATATCCACTAAAATAGGTGAGATTGTGGGAAAGAAAGTAAAATACACTAAGTTTTTCATGAGGCCTCCCCTTTCCATGTTGTTTAAAATTGTAAACCATTCCCCACTTGATACCTCTGCTCTCGTTGCTCTGCTCTATTTTTTCCCCGTAGCACTAATAGTTGCCTAATGTACCATAAAAAATAATCTAACAACATAAAAGTTGCTTGTGTTTATTGTTGCCTGTTCTCTCAACAAGAATGTAAGCATAATGAGGGCAAAGATCATTTTTGTGTTCACTAATTTATCACAAGTAGCTTGAAGAGGACTGGTACATAGTAAGAGACTCAATGAATATTTTATTTATACATGAAGGAATGAAAGACGTTGGAATGAATTAATCTAACTCTAAGTTGTAAAAGCATGTAATTTCTTAAGGAGGAAAACGAGGCAATACATATGCATATAAAAATACGGTTTTTTCTTTGTTTGGACTTGAGGAAAAGAGGTTTGAGTTACTCTTATTTCCTAAGTCATAACACATTATCATTATTGGTCAGAGAAGGCCCTCTTATTTATATATTTTTCCTTTTTTAAACTTCATACTCCACTTCCATTCCCCTCTACCTCATAGGCAACTACAATATTTTAATATGCTAAATGTATATCTGCATATTTGAATGAGTGTTTTGCAAAACGTGTATTATTTTGTGCTTATTTTCCTAATTTATGCAAATGGTACTGTCTTATCGTATTCTGGTTTTTTTTTTTATTTTAACCAAATCTTGTGTTTTTAAGATCCATCCGTATTGCTATATGTACATCTAAAGCATACTTCTAACTGCTGTATAATACTCCGTGGTGTGCATTGACCACATTTAACCAGTGATGGAGATTAGGTTGTCTCCTAGTCCCCTCCACAGCAATAGTATGCTTCAATAAACATCCTTGAATATATCCCCTTATGGAGCTATATTATAATAATTTGGGGATATATATCTAGGAAAGGAATTGGTGGGCCACAAGATTACATATATATAATTTGCATATATATTGCCAGATTTCTCTCTAGAAGAACTGTGTGATTACATTCCTACCTTCAGTACATGAAGGTGCGTGTCTTAGCTCAAGTTCCCAGAAAGAATGAGACAAGGATTTATGTGCAGGTAGTTTATTTGAGAGGTGATCTCAGAAAGCAGGAATAAGCCACTGGGGAGATGGAGACAGAGAAGGAGGGAAAGCCATTAGCGTGTACATTAAGGAGTTCATCACTGATGGGGGCAAAGAGGACTCAATTCTGTTCGGAACAGCTGAAAGCATACAGAATAATCCCTGAATATGTTTGACGAAAAGACCAAAAGCAGAAGCATTTGTCAGTTTATGACACTCTGGTCAATGTTTGTTCCTGGTGGGGTTAATCCCTCTCTCTTTCTCTGCCCCCTGCACTTTTGAGCTATGCAAGTCACTTCTGATCTGTGCATGCCCTTGGTACTAGTGAGCTTCTACAGCTGTCTATATATTGGAAAAGCCCCAGCACAGAAAGTGGGGACACATGATATGTGCGTGAGGTGAGAGGCAAGTCTTCATAGAACTGTATAGAAGGACTAAAATCAGAGATGAGACAGAAAGATGTGAGTCAAGCCACCAGAGCATCTGGTATATTTCCCATAGCCCTATTTCCTTACCAATACATGGACTTATCCAGTCTCTTAATTTTTGTTAGTCTGTTAGATTTAAAGTGAAAGCTCATCATTATTTTAATTTTTACTTCTCTCATTACTAATGAGTGTGAGAATCTCTTCATACACTTGCTAGCTTTTAAGGTTTCCATTTCTGCTGCTTGTTTGTATCCAGTGACCATTCTTCTATTGAGGTTCTTGTCTTTGTCTTAGTGATTTACAGAGACTAATTATTTGTGCAGTTTTAAAGATGAAATATAGTTACTTCCATTTTGCCACTGTCCCTTATCTTTGTCTACTGTGTTTTTTGTTGAACATAAATCCTGAATTTTAATTTAATTGGGCTGTTTTTTTGCCTTATGAATTATAAGGCCTCTGCTTACAATATTTTTTTGCCTGCCCCTAGACCACACAAAAATCTCCTACATTCCCATCTACTACTCCCATCCAATCTACATTCCCAAACTAAAAGATAGTTTTATCTTTCACATTTATGTCAATAATTCATCTAGAGTCCAAATTTTTATGTTTTGTTAGCTAATTTCATTTTTCTCCATAAAGTGAACCAGTTTTACCAAGATTATCAGTTAAACAGTCTTTCCTTTCCTCATTGACTTGTGGTAACCATTTAAACATATATGCACTTTTTGGCCCTCTTCTGCTTCGCTGGTCTACTTATTCACCAACACCACACTGGTGTTATTACTGTGATTTTATTATGTCAGTGTCTGATATAGCAATTCTCTCATTTTTCTTTTCAAAGACTGATTCAACTCCTCAGGGTCCCTTATTCCTTCATAAAAATTTTAGAGTTATTTAGTAAGTTTCTCAATAAACAAAATTGAAAGTTTTATTTTAAATGCATTGAATTTAATGATCATTTTTAGAAAGAATTGATATCTTTATAAATACTAAGACATTACGTCAAAGAACATGGAAAATTGTTCCATTTATTTAAATGATCATATATATGTCCTTTTATCCAGCTTCAGTGAGGTATAATTGACAAATAAAAATTTTATATATGTAAGGTGTGCAACATGATGTTTTCATATATATATACATTGTGAAATGATTACCAGAATCAAGCTAATTAACATTTACATCACCTCATGTACCAACCATTTTTTTGTGATGAGAACATTTAAGGTCTACTCTTTTAGAAAATTTCAAGTATACAAAATGGTATCATTAAATATAGTCGCCATGCTGTACATTAAAACTCCAGAACTTATTCATCCTGCATAACTGAGCCATTGTACCCTTTGACCAACATCTCTCTATTTACCCCACCGTCCCACCCCTTGTTACCGTTATTCTACCCTCTAATTCTGAGTTCAACTTTTTTAGATTCCACATATAAGTAAGATCATACAGTATCTTTCTGTGTCCTATCATAATGTCCTCCAGATTCATCCATATTGTGGCAATAGGCAGGATTTTCTTCTTTTTTAAGGCTGAATAATATTCTATGATATATATACCACATTCTTTTTATCTATTCATCTGTCGATAGAAATTTGGGTTGTTTCCACCTCTTAGCTATTGTGAATGGTGCTGCAATGAACATGGGAGTGCAAATATCTCTTCGAGACACTGACTTCGTTTCCTTTGACTATATACCCAGAAGTGGGATTACTGGATCATATGATAGTTCTAATTTTTAATTTTTAATTTTCTGAGGAGCCTCCATAATGGTTGTACCAATTTACATTCCTACCAACGGTGTAGAAGAGGTCCCTTTTCTGTACATCTTTGCAGATAGTTACCTTTTGTCTTTTTGATAATAGCCATCCTAACGGGTGTGTGGTGATAACCTATTTTAGTTTTAATTTGCATTTCCCTGATGATCAGTGATGCTGAGCAAATTTTCATAAACCTGATGGCCGTTTGTGTGTCTCCTTTGGAGAAATGTATAGTCAAGTCCTTTGCCCATTTTGTAATTGGGTTATTTCTTTCTTTGCTGTTGAGTTGTTTGAGTTACTTTTATATTTCGGATATTAACCCATTATCAGGTGTACGGTTTGCAAATGTTATCTTCCATTCCATGGGTTGTCTCTTCATTCTCTTGTTTGTTTCCTTTGTTGTGCAGAATCTTGATTTAGTCTCATTTGTCTATTTTTGCTTTTGTTGCCTGTGCTTTCGGGTTTAAATCCAAAAAATCATTGCCAAGGCCAATGTCAAGAAGCTTTTTCTCTGTTTTCTTATAGTAGTTTTAAATTTTCAGGTCTTATGTTTAAGGCTTTAATTCATTTTGAATCGACTTTTGTATATGGTGTGAGATAAGGGTCCAATTTCATTCTTCTGATGTGGATATCCAGTTCTCCCAACACAATTTATAAACGAGACAATCCTTTCCCCATTGTGCATTCTTGGCACTCTTGTCAAAGATCAGTTTACAGTAAATACGTGGATTTATTTCTGGGCTCTCTTTTCTGTTCCATTGGTGTATGTGTCTGCTTTTATACCGGTATCATACTCTTTTGGTTACTGTAACTTTGTATTATATTTGCAGATGAAGAAGTGTGAGTCTCCAGCTTTGTTCTTCTTTAAGATTGCTTTGGCTATCAGTGGTCTTTTGTGGTTCCATATGAATTTTCTGATTGTTTTTTCTATTGCTGTGAAAAATGCCATTGGAATTTTGACAGAGATTGCATTGAATCTGTAGATCACTTTGGGTGGTATGGACATTTTAACAATATTAATTCTTTCAATTTGTAAACATGGGATATCTTTCTACCTATTTATGTCTTTTTTCAATTTCTTTCATCAATGTTTTATAGTTCTCAGTGTACAGATTTTTTCCTTCCTTGGTTAAATTCATTCCTCAGTATTTTATTCTCTTTAGTACTATGGCAAATGGGATTGTTTTCTTAATTTCTTCTTAGGACAGTTCATTGTTAGTGTACAGAAATGCAACTGATTTCTGTATGTTGATTTTGTACCCTGTAACTTGACTGAATTTATTTATCAGTTCTAACAGTTTTTTGATGGAGTCCTTAACGTTTTCTATGTATAAGATAATATCCTCTGAAAACAAACATTTTTACTTCTACCTTTTCAATTTGGATGCATTTTATATGTTTTTCTTCCTAATTGCTCTGGCTAGGGCTTCCAGTACTATGTCAAATAGGAGTGATGAGAGGGGGTATCCTTGTCTTGTTCCCAATCCTAGAAGAAGCTTTCAACTTTTCACTGTTGAATATGATGTTAGCTGTGGGTTTGTCATATGTGGACTTTATTATGTTGAGGTACATTCCTTCTATATCTAATTGGTTGAGAGTTTTTATCATGAATGAATGTTCAATTGTATCAAATGCTTTTTCTGCATCTACTGAGATAATCATATGACTTTTATCCTTTTTTCTGTCAATGTGGTATATCATTTATTGATTTGCATATATTGAACAATCTTTGTATCCTGGGAAAACTCCCGCTTGATAGTGGTGTATGATCCTTTTAATGTACTGTTTAATTTAGTTTGCCAGTGTTTTGTTGAGGATTTTTTCATCTATGTTCATCTGGGGTGTTGTCCTTTTCTGGCTTTGGTATCAGGGTAATGTTGGACTCATAAAATGAATTTGGAAGTGTTCCCTCTTTTTCAATTTTTTAGACGAGTTTGAGGAGAATTGGTGTTAATTCTTCTCCAAATGTTTGGTAAAATCACCACTGAAATGATATGGTTGTGGACTTTTCTTTGTTGGGAGGTTTTTGATTACTGATTCAATCTCCTTACTCATTATTGGTCTGTTCAGATTTTCTATCTTTTCATGATTCAGTCTTGGTAGAGGTATGTTTCTAGGAATTTATCCATTTCTTTTAAGTTTATTTATTTTGTTGGTGTATAACTGTTCATAGTAGTGTCTTATGATCCTTTGTATTTTGGCAATATCAGTTGTAATACTACACATCCTCACCAGTATTTGGTATTGTCATTGTTTTGCATTTTGGCCATTCTAATAAGTGGGTAGAGGTAATTCACTTTTGTTTTAATTTGCAGTTCTCTAATTACATATGATGTTGAACATCTTTTCATATGCTTATTTGCCATCTTTATGTCTTCTTTGGTGAGGTGTCTGTTCAGGTCTTTTGCCTATTTTTCAATCAGGTTATTAGTTGCCCCATTGTCCTTAAATATTCTATTGGGTGTTTTTTAGTCTTTTTTCTCTTTGTTTTTCAGTTTTGGAAATTTCTATTGTTATACCCTTAAGCTCAAGATTCTTTCCTCAGCCGTCCCTAGTGTTCTAATAAGCCCATCAAAGGCATTACCTGCTTCTGTTACAGTGATTTTGATTTCTAGCATTTCTTTTTGATTCTTTCTTGGAATTTCCATCTCTGCATTCTCCATCTGCTTTTGCATGTTGTCTACTTTTTCCATTAAAGCCCTTAGCATACTAATCATAGGTTTTTCTAAATTCCTGGTCTGATAATTCCAACATCTTTGCCATATGTGAGTTTGGATCCGATGCTTGTTCACTTTCTTCAAACTGTATTTTTTGTCTTTTAGTATGCCTTGCAATTTTTTGAGAAATTATGGACGTGGTTTATTTGGTAAAAAGATCTGTGTAAATAGGCCTTAATAATGTGGCAATAAGGTGTGGGGGAAGGTGAAGCATTTCATAGTCCTATGATTAGGTCTCAGTCTTTTAGTGATGTTGTGCCCTTGGACTATAAACTTTCTCAGTGCTTCTCAGGTTTTCCCCTCTCCCTTTAGGTAGGACAGGATGTCTAGAGTGGGGTAGAGTTGAGTATAGGCCTCTCCCAATGTGGAAGGGTAGAGGGAGCCGGAGTTTGGTAGTTCCCTTCCCCCACATGGAAGGCTAGAGAGGGCAAGAGTTGGATATTTCCTTTCACCAGGTTGGTTAGCCTCTGATAAAATCCCAGCAGGTTAGGCAGTGGAATACAATTTGTTTCAAGTGCCCTTACAATATTCACCAAATAGATCATATTATAGGCCATAAAACAAATGTCAGCAAGTTTATGAGAATTGAAATCATACACAGTGTGTTTTGTGACCATAATACAATCAAAATAGAAATTAATAACAGAAATAAAACAGAAAATCTCCAAAGTCTTAGAAATTAAACACCACCCTTCTAAATGACCCATGAATCAAAAAGGAAGTCCCAAAGGAAATTTTCAAAATTCACAGAATGGGATGAAAATGAAAACACAACATATCCAAATTTACAGGACACTGAAGCACTGCTTAAAGGGAAACTTATAGCAACAAGAAACTTATAGAAAAAGAGGAAATGTCTCAAATCAATAAGTTTTTACTTCAAAAAACTACAAAAACAAGAGCAAAATAAACCAAAGGCAAACAAAAGGAATGAAACAATGAAGATAATAAGAGAAAACAATGAAATTAAAAGTAGGAAAATAGTAGAGAAAATTAATTTTAAAAAACCTGATTCCTAAGAAAAATCAATACTATTGATAAAACTTTAACAAGATGGCAATGTTGAAAAGAGAGAATACGCAAATCAACAATATCAGGAACAAAACAGGGAATATCACGAGAAGTAATACAGCCATTAAAAGGATAGTAACTTAATATTCATAAATTCACAAACAACAACAAAAAAAAACCTCGGATCAATCTCTCAAAAGCCACAAACTACCAAAGCACAGCCAACATGAATAGTGTTATAACCATTCAAAAAATTGAATTCATAGTTTAATACCTCCTCAAAAATAAATCTCTAGGCCTTGATTATTTCAATGGAGAATTATACCAAAAAAAAAGGAACAATTAAAACCAATTTTATTTATACAGTTTCTTCTATGAAATAGAAGAGGGAACATTTCTCAACTCATTTTAGGAGGCCAATATTATCTTAATACAAAGAAGACAAAGACAGCACAAAAAAAGAGAAATATAGATTAATATCTCTCAAGAACTTACATAAAACATACTCAACAAAATATTAGCAAATAAAATTCAACAATATATAAAAAGAATAATACACATGACAAATTGGGTTTTAGTCAAGGGATGCAAAACTGATTCAATATTCAAAAATAAATCACTATAATCCAAAATATCACCACGCAAAGAATAAATGTATAAAATCAATTAACACAGAATAAATATTTGACAAAATTCAACACTCTTTCATGATAAAAACTCTGAATACACTAGGAATAGTGAGCAACTACAACAACTTGATTAAAAGCATGTAAAAAGACATACAGTCAACATCATTAATATTGAAAGACTGAATGCCTTCTCTTTATGGTCAAGAATTAGGCAAAGATGTCTGCTCTCACCACTCTTATTCAATATAGTAATAGAAATTTTAGCCCTTGAAATATGACAAGAAAAAGAAATAACAAGCGTACAGATTGGAAGGAGGAAATAAACCTGTCTCCCTTTGCAGACAACATGATCATCTAAGTATAAAATCCCAAGGAATCTAAAGAAAACAAAACTCCTAGAACTGGTAAGGTGGTTCAGTAAAGTCACAGGATCAACAATAAAGAAATGAATTTAATTTCTATATACTGACAATGAGCAATTCAAAACCAAAATCAAAAACACTATACCATTTAAAATTGTTGCAAAGAAAATGAAATCTTAGGTATAAATTCAATAAAACATGTATATGAACTATATTTAAAAAATTACAAAATGCCATGAAAGTAATCAAAGATGATCTAAAAAATTGAGAAAACCAAAAATGTTTCATGTATTGGAACAACACAGGTAAATATGTCAATTCTATCCAACTCAATATAGTGATGTTAAACAACATAATTTTTATAAAAAACTCAGCAAGGTTTTTTGTAGAAATAGCCACGCTTATTCAAAATTTATATGTAAAGGGAAAGGTCATAGAATAGCAAAAACATTTTGAAAAAGAATAAAGTGAGAGGAGACACTCTTCTAGGTGTGTGGTATGATAGTTACAGCTATCATAATCAAGATGGTGAAATACTGGTATAGGGCTAGCCACATAGATAATGGGATAGCACAGAGAGCCCAGAACTAAATCAGCACAAATATGCCTGACTAATTTTTGACAAAGAAGTAAAAGCAATTCAATGGGGTAAGGGATGGTCTTCTCAACAAATGATGGTAGAACAATTACATATTCATAGACAAAAAAAAAAAAACTCTCAACCCAAACTTCACACTTTATACAAAAATTAACTCAAAATTGAACATGGATTTATTTTCTTTTCAGCTTTATTGAGGTAAAATTGACATATAACATTGTGTAAGTTCAAGGTGTACAGTGTATTAATTTGATGCACTTATATATCACAAAATGATTACCACCATAGTGTTAGCTAATGCCTCTATCACAACACATGATTACCTATTTCTTTTCTGTGGGCAGAACATTTAAGATCTACTCTCTTAGCAACTTTCAAGTATATAATAGAGTATTGTTAACTATAATCATCATGCTGTACATTAGATCCCAAGAACTTATTCATCTTATAACTGGAAGTTTGTACCCTTTGACAAACATCTCCCCATTCCCCCAACCCTCCAGTCACTGATAACCACCATTCCATTCCATTTCTATGAGTTTAGCTTTTTTCAATTCCACATATAAGTGATATCATACAGTATTTGTCTTTTTGTGTCTGGCTTATTTCACTTAGCATAATGCCTTCAGGGTCAATCCATGCTGTCGCAAACGGCAGGATTTCCTTCTTTTCATGGCTAAATAATGTTCCATTGTTTTATATACCACATTTTCTTTATCTATTCATCCTTTGATGGACTTCTGGATTGTTTCTACCTCTTGGCCTTTGTGAATAATGCTGCAGTGAACATGGGAGTGCAGGTATCTTTTTGAGATAATGATTTCATTTCCTGTGGACATAGGCCCAGAAGTGGGATTACTGGATCACATGGTGGTTCTATTTTTAATTTTTTGAGGAACTTTCATAGTGTTTTCTATAGTGGCTGTACCAATTTACATTCCCACTAACAGTGCACAAGTGTTTCCTTTTCTCTACATCCTTGCCAACATTTTTTATATCTTGTCTTTTAATGATAGCCATTCTGACTGTGTGAAGCATATCTCATTGTGGCTTTGATTTGCATTTCCATATAATCAGTGATGCTGAGCATATTTCAATGTACTTGTTGGCCTTTTGTACGTCTTCTTTGCAAAAATGTCTATTCAGTTCCTCTGCTCATTTTTTAATCAGATTTTCTTTTTGTTGTTGAGTTGTATGAGTTCTTTATATATTTTGGATATTAACACCTATCAGATGATTTGCAAATATTTTCTCCCATTCTGTAGATTCCCTTTGCATTTTCATGATTTTTTTTTCTGTATGGAAGCTTTTTAGTTTGATGTAGTGCCACTTGTTGCTTTTGTTTTCTGTGCTTTTGCTGTCATATCCAAAAAATCATTGTCAAGACCAGTGTGAAACAGTTTATTCCCTACGGTTTCTTCTAGGAGTTTTATGGTGTAAAATAGTGGTCTGGTTTCATTCTTCTGCATGTGGTTATCCAGTTTTCCCAGCACTACTTAATGAAGACACTGTCCTTTTTCTATTGAGTATTCTTGGCTCCCTTGTCAAATATTAGTTGACTTTGTGTGTGGAGGTTAATTTCTGGGCTCTCTATTCAGTTCCATTGGCTTATGTGTCTACTTTTATGCTAGTACCATACTCTTTTTATTACTATAGTTTTGTAGTGTAGTTTGAAATCAGGAAGTGATGCCTCTAGTTTTGTTCTTTTTCAGGATTGCTTTGGCTATTCAGGGTCTTTTGTGGTTCCATAAAAATTTTAGGATTGTTTTTCTATTTCTGTGAAAAGTGTCAGTGGAATTTTTGTAAGGATTGCATTAAATCTACAGATGGCTTGGGGTAGTATGGATATTTTAATAATATTAATTAATTACTCCAACTCCTAAACATGGGATACCTTTCCATTTGTGTCTTCTTCAATTTCTTAAATCAAAGTCTTGTAGTTTTCAGTGTACAGATCTTTTACCTCCTTTGTTAAATTTATTTTTGATGCTGTTGAGATTTTTAGCTAAACTATGCCATAATACTGCAGCCTCAGTATCCATTTTGTGTGACCAAGAGGCCTGAAGGGCCTTGAATTGACACTAGCCCCTCCCACAAGTGCAGGCCCTAGATAACAGCCTGCAGAATCACAAGTAAATCTAAGTTACTGATATGATTCCCCCAGTGACCCTTGTGATAAACAGTCTCCCCCATCTCCCATGGCCTCCCCCTGTGTGCCCCTTAGAAAAGACACCCACAAAGGATACACTGTTGGATCCTGTATTTTTGTATTTCTAGTCTTTTGTTGTAGGATGCAGCTATGTTACTTGGAAACAGTTTGATCATTTTGTCTTGCTTTTAATATTTGTTAGGTAGAACCTAAGCAGTCTGTAGTCTAGGGGTAATTATTTTCCATTACTGAGATGAGACCTTTCTGTTTCCTCTACTCAATGTCTTGTAAATATTGAGATTTTCCTGTCTAGCAGGTGGGAATAGTCACTATTCCTGGGCCTTTGTGAATGCAGGGAATTCTTACCTTTAATCCTCTGGAGGTTGTTTTCAAGGCCATGGTTATTTTCCTCACAAGCATGCATTAATACTCAGCTGAACACTCAAGCACAGTGCTCTCTTCTCTTGTACTCTGTTCTGTAAACTCCAGTTGCCTTGATCTACTTAGACTCTCAGCTCTCTATCCTCAACTGAAGGAATCCACTGGTCTCTGCCTGGGCTCCTTCTCCCTGTGGTCTGGAAATTCTCTCAATGCAGGAAGCTGAGAAAACCATAGGACTCATCTCATTTGTTTTCCATTTCTCAGGGATTACTTTCATTGCCAGATAGCCAGTGTTTTGAAAACTATTGTTTCATGTATCTTATCCTTTTATTGTTTTAGATGGGAGGAGAAATCTGGTCCTATTACTCCATTTTTTTTGGAAGCAAATGCCCTGTGCATAGTTTAAAAGTAATCAGCAATGGAAAAATCTTTGGCATCTTGGAATGTCAGAACTCACTCAATAGTTTGCCCCTAAAAGGCAAAATTTGATCCCAGCATCAATAGTCTATATATCCACTGAACTCCCTCTTTACTATTGTGTAAATAGACCTCATGTTGTCAGTATAGCTAGTCTACTATAGATATGGAATTTACAGACATGCCTTAATGCAACTTCAATAAAGGCCAGGTTTTAAACTTCAGGGGTTTTCAAAGCAAGAAACGTTCAAGAAAATGTTTGATGCTCTTTACCATCTGTCTTTTCACACAATATCATCCATTCACAGGGTGGGAGAGTTTCCAGTTATTCTCTTGACATCTGGTCATATAATTTAGGTCTACAAATGGCAATTGAAATGTAGAATTGAGCCTATTATCTAAATTATTCTGCCTCCAGTCTTTCTGCACCTCCTGACTTAAATAAAATCTAGACAAAGATGTGTGAAATATTCTCAAAACAGAAGTATTTGAGAGGCTTTCATCAAAATAGTTAAAATAATTGCCTTGCAATTCCTACTAGAAGTTTTTTCCTCGATATATAGTACTGTTCCAGGTGGTTTGAATACATAAAAAATAGCTCATGGGGAAGGGCAAAATATATAAGGAGAAATACTACATGTTTAGTGCTGAAGGAATGTTGCTTAAAGGATCTCCTGGGGATGCTAAGAATTAGGCACAGAATAAAGTTGGTGAAGTAGAATTTCATAATGGTTGATGATTATAATTTTGTCCTTAACCAAATTGCTATAAATTGATTGAAAAAAATAAAGAAAGAGCATTCTAAATAGTGGCAATTGCATTAATAAAGGCGTGGTGTGGTGACAGGAGGGAACAAGATGTATTAATGAGAGTGATTTGAGTGAAGAGAAGGGCAGTGTTATGAGGAATGAGAAATAAATTTATGGAGATAATATAAATGGTAGGATAAATTTATGGAGAATTTTACACATTAGGTTAAGGATTTAAGGATGTATAAGTTTAATTTCCTGAAGTAAAGTGAGGCAGGAAGCCTTAGCAACCCTCTCTCTCTGAAAACAATCAACCCAGAAAGCTGGTTTAAAAATAAAACAAAACAGCTTCTGGTTTGGAACAAGATGACGTAGACTCATCTCTCCAGCTCCTCTGTATTAAGTACAAGTAAAAAACCTGGAAATAATAAAATAGACTGTCATAGGAGAACCTTGAAGGTTGAAAAGAGGAAAGCAGATGGCCTAGGGAACTTGAGGACTTGAGGAAAAACACAGTGACCCAGTGTCTCCTGCCCACCCACCCAGGGAGAGAAGCAAAATCAGGCCCAAAGTCTCCTGACTCTCCAAGGGGCAGAAAATATACCAGTCTCAGTGTTTTCATAGCGTGGAAGCCCCGCTGGGACTAGACAGCCAGAAGAAAAAGACCCAGGGAGCACTCTCTGTCTCATAGCCCAGCTACTCCCAACCAGGACCTAGTGGCACATAGTGGCCCAGAGAGGCACATCTTGCCTCTTCAGGCAGCACCAGAATCAAGAGGGAGCTCTGCCATTATTTGGCGAACTGACAAAGAGTGTTCCACGTGTCCCATCAGGCCCAATGTCTCCTGCCTCTGCTTAGGGGCATCATGCCTGGGGAAGCACATTTAAAGAAGAATTAACACCACCTTTTACACCATCTCTTTCAGAAAACAAAAGCAGATGGAACACTTCCCAGCTCATTTTATGAGGCCAGTATTACCCTGATACCAAAACTGGATAATGGCAGTACAAAAAAGGAAAACTTTAGACAAATCTCTCATGAACTTAGACTCAAAATACTTCAAAATATTAACAAGATATCATGTAAAGTGGTTTTAATTCTTCTTGAACTGTCCGGTAGAATTCTCCAGTGAAATCATCTGGACCTGGAGATTTCTTTTTCAGGAACTTTTTAATTGTGCATTCAATTTCTTTAATGGTTATAGGGCTATTCAGGTTATCTGTTTGTCTTTTTGAGTTTGGTAGTTTGTGATTGTTGAGAAATAGGTCCATTTCTTCAAAGTTGTTGAAATTATGAGCCTAAAGTTGTTTGTAGTATGGCCTTATTATTGTTTTAATGGCTGCAGGATCTCAGTAATATCCAGCCAATTATTCCCAGTGTAAGTTTACGCTCACTAACTTTATGTAGGATTTCAACACTACTCAGTATCTTTACCACGTTTCTCTAAGTCATTGTTTCAAAGCTTCTCTACTATCCTCAAATCTCTGACTCCCTCTCTCATTCTGTACCTATGCAGAAAGAGAGAGAAGGGGTCAGAGATTTGAGAATAGAAGATAGAAAGAAACTTTCAGAAGTAAGTGTTTTGTTTTCTAAATACAAAACCCACACATTTACTTAAATCTTCAAACAGCCTATCATTCTTCTCCCCAATTAGGACAAAGGAGATGCCCATTATTCTATCTAAGGCTATTTTTTTTTCACATTATTTATACTTACTGTCTCCATCTCTTTATTTCCCACTCACCGACTTCGATTTAGCTTTCTCCTCCATCCTTCCATAAAAACAGATCTGGTTAATGTCATCAGTGTCACTAAATAAAATAGACTTTACAGTTCACATTTCATTTGACCTCTCATCAGCAATGTTCACTGTTCAACTATATAACACTTCTTGAAACATTCCTTTTCCTTACCATCTACAACACAATACTTACCTATTATTTACTTTTCTGCCTCTCTGCCCATTCCTTTTCTGCTCCTTTGCAGGCTCATCCTCCTCTACCCAGTCACTACATGTTACATGTTAGAATTAATCAAAGTTTGTCCATAGACCCCACTGGCTTCTAATTCTATAATCTTTCCCCATGGCTTCAATTAGCACACATACCCAACTGAGTAAAAAAAAAGTATGTAACATGTAATGGACAGAGAGGCAGAAAAGTAATAACAGTTAATTATTATATATATACTGTATTAATATTGTGTGCGTGTATATATATGTACTGACTTGAGTGATCCAAAGTAGTATTTTCAACTACTTGTTCTATATCTTTCCTTAATTGTTTTAAAGTTACCTCAGACCAACACTGAACATATCACACACACACATACACAAATATCCCACCAAATACAGTCTTCTTCCTGGGTCCCCTATTATCAAGATGCATCTTTGACGCCATCCTTTACCTTCTTCATGGCTAATCCAGAGCTAAGTCTCATGGACTTTACCTCTCAAATCTGTTACAGCCATCTAGTTCTCTGGATCCCCACTGCTGCCACTCTAATGCAAGGCAGTATCTCTTAACTGGACTACAATAGCTTCCTAATTTTGTCTCATCTCCATTATCACTTCCCTTCCTGTCAGCTTCCAACTGCGGCCAAAAAACGTTAACGCAAATCATGTCAGTGGTTCCTTTCTCCATTTAAAATCCTTCAATGTGTTCCCATTGCTCTTAGCATAAGGTTAAAATTCTTTAACATTTTGAACAATCCTCTGTGTAGTCTGGCCTTTGCCTACCATTCAAGGTTTTCTTGCCATGTTCCCTCATAGCACAAGTCCTTTGAATATGCTATCCCATGTTCTCTGGAACATTTTTTTCCCATGCCCCTCCAAGTCATCCAGCAGAATTCAGGTCAAATCCCCTTCTGGCACTCTTTCTTTCTTCCTAGCATCAATATTAGTTCATAGTTGTTTATTTGCATGGTTATTATTGCCTATATTTTCCTTCTAGAATCCAGACTCTAAGCTCTATAAGGGCATATCTGTTTTTTGTCCACCTTATATTCCCAGTGCCTAGTGCATAATTGTTGAATGAATGAATGAACACTTTACCAGCATAACAGTAAAATTTACCAAGTAAGAGTTTAGTTCTTTTGGCCACTGCTTTCCATGTCTTCTTTTCTCCACAGTGACACAACGTCCTCACCTTCCCTGGACACTCAGTGTTCTCAAATCCATTCTCTTACATTCTTTTTAGTTCTAAAATTTTAGTTTTTGAAAAGTGAGGTGATAAGCTCATTGCGACTTAGGAGTGACAGGCTGGTAAGGCTCAATAGTTTTCTCCTCCCAACTGAATTTACCTCTAAAAAATGGATTAAACCTTAGAATTAAAGCAAAGAAATTCTATCAGTCAGCTAAGTGCAAGAGGGCTCTGGAATAATACCAGAAGGTCTACTGGAATGATAATTTTTTCCTTACTCAATTATTGTGAAATTCATTTCTTTCTCATGGTATAAATTTAAGTTTATCTTGGATTCTTCTAGAAAATTGTTGATGCCAATTATTTACTGAGGTTTAGCCAAATACCTAATTTTGTTTACCATATCTCAGAGCTGAGAATGACTTAAGTGTTCTCCATTTCCACATAACGTAATACATTTATTTTCATTTCCTACTGACTTTGAGTAGTAATTACTGTTGAAGTCGTTATTGCCAAGACAGTATATAAAGTATACCGATTGCTATGTATTCAGATAGATAGAGATATACACAATTGATTTTATCATACTTATGCTATTGGTGAGGACAAATGATCATAACATGCCGTTGTCCCTGCTATCCCAAGGAAGAATAACTTCCCTCGAGAGCCACAGACCCAATGAAAGACTTAGCACTGGATCTGACAAGTTTACTCCTGCTTCAGTGGCTTGTAGGAGGCTATACATTATGTTTGTTGGCAAATCTAATCTCTGCATTAACATAGCAGAAAAAAATCCACAAGTAGCTGAGAATCTGATTGATATGCAAGTGCATTAAAATGAGAGAAAATGTAGCGCTGTTTGCCTATGGTTTCCTTCAGTCACCACAGGGTAATAAAAGCAACATATTTTTTAATTACCATTTCTTACTAGAATGTGGAAATATTAGCCTCCAGATACCCATTTAAAAGCTTAAAACCAGATGGTGGAAAATATTCAACTGAATCAAAGTAGAGGGGAGAACAATCTGAGTAAAGTGATTTGAAAACATCTGATACATGGCAAGGGGGCATATAAAGACTCCAAGAGAAAGGAAAAGAAGGCAGAACTCAATCACTAAAACCCCCGAAAACGTCAGACATATTTGAGAAATAGATACCAAGTCAATAATGGCCAAATTCACATCTTATTTCAGGGAATGGCTGGAAATCATAGATTGTAATTTTTCTCCTTTAAACGAAAGTAATTTTGATACCTTAAATTTCTATGATGTCTTTCTTTTCAAAGAAAGTTTTCTCAGACCGAGGCTTGCAAGCACATAGAGTTAGTTGTTAGTAGAAACTTGCAAAGAGAAAAAAATGTCCCAAGTCACCTTGACTTCTTTCTCCTCTATCCCAGCTTAACTTCACAATCTTCACCACACACCTTCTGACATTTGACAACCATATATCAAAAGGACAACACAAAATATATACCATTACACATATGAAAGCTCCTTTTGGAGTAGAGGAGCAAATTGTTCCCAGAACCAACTCTCTCTTCTGGAGGATCCCACTATATCCATTCGTTTATTGAGTAAAAATTTATTGAGCCACCATGTTTTGCCAGACACTTTAAGAGGCCCTACAGGATAAAAACATGAGCAAGATATACAAGATTCTTGTCCTTATGGAGCCCCCCCTACTGTTAGAGCATAAATAAAGGTAAACCAAAATCAATACTGTGTGAAAAGTGATAACAAGAAAAATAGAGACTGTTATAGGTAGGATTTACATCTGTTGGCCCTACATAATTACTGATATCATTCTTTTTCATCTCCAAAAATATTCTTGTTTAGATGGTAAGTTATATGACCATCCTTGCTCTAGAGTCTAAGAGGAGATACATCTGACCCAGGAATTCAAGGGGCAACCTCCCAGAGGAAGCCATGGTTAAAAGCCAAAACCTAAAGGATGAGTAGGTGACAACTAGACAAAAAAGAAATGTGAGGAATGGTGCTCATGGCAAAGAATACACACATGGAAAAGCCCAGAGAGAGGATTTGCTGATACATTGAACAAAAGTAAGTATGGCTGAAATATTTCAAGACTGGGAGAGAGTGTACAAGATGAGGTAGTAGATTAGGTAGGAATCAAAGCCACCTTTCTGCGCCTTGAACATGCCAAGCAAGCTCCAGCCTCAGTACCTTGGCATCCTTTGTTCCCTCTCTCTAACACACGCCTCCTCCAAAAATCTACATGGCTCTCTCTCACTTCATTGTAGCCTATGCTCAAATGTCACCTAATCAGAGAGACTTTCCTTAACCTCCCAATCTAAAATAACATCTCTCTTCATCATTCTCTATCCTTTGATTTGCTTCATTTTTCTTCATAGCAATTATCACTACCTGATACATTATTTGTCATGTCTCTTCCGCCAGTAGAACGTAAGGTACATGCGAGGACCTTTATTTGTTCTTTTCATTGCTGTATTCCCCAGTACCTAAAATTATTCCTGGCACATTGTAGTTGTTCAATAAATAGCTGATAAATGACATGAAAAGCACTTGGAAAAGTGCCTGACAGATAATAAGTGCTCAAAAAATGTTAGCTATTTTTATTATGAATTATGGATAGGGTAGAGGACATCATGAAAAGATAAAATAAAACCTTGAGTATTTGAGTATTACAGCATCACTGACAGGAAACTTGGGTTTGAGTCTCTGCTTGAAACCTCCCATAAAAGGAGGGACTTGCTACTTCCTGGGGCAGATTATACCACGATTAACCCAAAGCTTTATTCATTCAAAAGTTTTCTTTTAGGTTGAGCAGGAAACTGCATTTGTAACTTCTTCCATCTCTTCCAATCTTGAAAAACAAAGCAAATCCCTTCTGGAGAGTTCAAGTCTGCTATTACATGTTTCTTTGCTTTCAGTCAGACCCAAGAGACTCAATTCTTTGCACTGTACTTCATGAATTTCTGTTAGCCTTTTAAAAATATTCAGACATATGATCTGACCAATAGGCTTTATTGGTCCCTAGGTATCATTATTAATACAACTTATGATTCTATAAGCATTTTAATAACTGCATTTACTGTAGTAGTAACGCTTTAGAGAATCTTTAGTTATGCAATTGTACATGATCATTGATTCATTTTCAAGTATTTTCTCTAAAAGACATATGCTTTACTAATTAAAGTTGTTAGTTTAGCTGGTTAATACAGAATTCCATTTTTTATACTTGAAACAAGAGAAAAGCTAATCTCTTAATCAAATGCTTGCCTGTAAGCTTAGTATAGTAAATTCTCGGTGTGTGAGGATTTAAAATTCAAAGCTTCAAGTATCCACAGAAGACCCAAATATCAACGGCACGTAACAATCTGTAATTCTACTGAGGCAGGAGTTTTCCTGAGGCATGAACTGCACATCCTGCAAGGTTAATATGTGGCAGTGAGTCTCTTAGCTTATGAATGAGCCAAGCTAACTCTCAAGGTTATATATCTTAACATGGTTCTGTTATTCTCTGCTCAAACTTGCATATATATATTATGGGATTGAAATATGTGTTACAGTAATAGAAAATATGGGGGATACCCAGAGACTTAGTAGTTTTTCCTAGCAACTATCGCAGGTCTAATATACAGGCCTTAGATGAATGGTCATAATACTCTACTGCCACCTGGTGACATCATGTTGTCCACTCGGCATAAATTTATGATCCAATCCCCTCTATTCCACTAAATGTAGGATTTCTTTGCCAGTTTGGATGAGCTTTTAGTGAATATCCATGCTCTATACATTTTCAAATTAGAGTAAGGAGACCAGGTTTTATGTGAATGGTTCTAGGGGAAAAAAAAATCAGAGAATACTCATACTGCTAGAACAGAGTAAAAAAAAAAAAAGGTAAAATTTTTAAGCAAATTCAATTGATTAAGCCATTACTGAATAATTTTTGGAACATAAGATTTTTCCATTTGAAATTATTATGGCATTTAAATATTCTATGTATCTGGTTAAAACTAGAGTTTGACTGAACGTAATGTTTTGGAGAAACTGTTCTACGTTTTTTAGAATCCATTTATTTAAAAAAATTTTTGCGCTATATTTTCTTAACTTTCTATTTTGAAATAATTATAGATTCATAGGAAGTTACAAAGATAGTAAAGGGAGATCGCCGCTACCCTTCACCCAGTTCCCACAATGGTTACATCTCAGGTAATAACATTATAGTATTGAAACCAGAAATGACATTGGTGCCATGTAATTTTATCACGTGTAATCACCACCAGAATCATGAAACTGTCGGGAGAAGTGGGAGAATCTCCCTCTGCCCTTTTCCTTAAGGTTCTTATGGTTGGCCAAATAATTAACAAGACAGGTTAGCAGGAGAAAATAATACCAAGTTTAATAATATGTATACATGGGAGAAAGCAGGGACACTGCGTTTCTCAACACAATAGCAGAAATTCTCGTCTTAAATACCATGTTCAGCCAATGACAAAGGAGGATGTTGGGGGTGGGGGGAGTCAGTTACAGGAGATTACCACTAAAGCACAGTAAACAACAGTAAGGTTATTATGCAGATTTAAGGCCTCAACTTCCACATTGATAAGCCTCTAGAAATGAGGCCATCCCCCTCTCTTTTCAAAACAGAGAGGGAGATAGCTTTACAAATGGAGATTTCCCTTATAAATGTAAATGATTGTCTGGCAACTCCTCACAGGGTCATCCAGAGAATGTGGCCAGAGAGACAGAACTTCTGATAAGAGGGGCTTGTTGGTGCCTTTCCTGTTGTAATCTCCATCCTACATTATCTTTATAACCATCATGATAGATCTGTTCCAGGAAGGAGCCACCATGCCAAATTCTTTAGGCAGTTAGTGGGGGAGGTCAAATGTCCCTAGAGAAAACAACCAAGGTAAAGAGATAGATTTCAGGGTGGCCAAATCTTGATCTCCCACAATACATAATTAATTATCCCATCATCACAAAGATCTCTTGTGCTACTCCTTTAGAGTTGCATACTTCCCCCTATATCACCCACTACCATAGCTAACCCCTAACAACTACTAATCTGTCCTCCACCTCTATAATGTTGTCATTTCAAGAATATTAAATAAATGGAATCATAGAGGATATGACATTTTGAGATTGGCTTTTTTACACTCAGCATAATGTATTTGAGATCTATCCAAGTTGTTGAAAGTTATAAATAGCTTGTTTCTTTTTATTGCTGAGTAGAATTTCATGATATGGATGTACCATAGTTTGTTTAACCATTCACCCATTGTAGGACATTTTGTTTGCTTTCAGTTTTGGTAAATTACCAGTAAAGCTTCTATGAACATTTGCATACAGGTTTTTGTGTGTCTAAGGGTGCTCAGAGACAGGGTGCATCTGTCTTTCCTTTGCCAGTCCATGATGGTATTATACAAAGAAAAGGGTAAAAAAGGCTTAGCATCCACTAAAAATTTGTTAAAAGGAAAGACCCAAATCAAGGTCCCAATTAAAGACTTTAGTTGTAGAAAATAATCTGTAAAAAGTAGGCCACCACTGCTATCACCACTATCTTACCTTGATGTGTATAAGTGCCTTATCATTTGGGCCTTATATTTAGTGTTTTTTTTAATGTCTTAGATGAAAACATCAACTAGGAAGTGTTAGCAACTGTTAACCAACCACTGTATATGTCTTGGTATATTCTGCACTAAGGAAATCTGCCCAATGATCCAATGTTGACCAAATTCAATAGAGATTAAAGGTTATGTGTTGAGTGAATATGTGTGAGAGGGGGATCTAGTGGACAAAAAGAAGAATAAATGTATTTTAAAATATTCTCTTTCATGAGGTTATTGAATGTCAGCAGATTTACAAATTGGCCAATGTGAAACTATCTTCTATCTCCAGCAAAAAGAATGAAATATCAAGAACAGTGCATGATAAAGAGAGTGATGTTTTTGTCTGGGGGCTTTATAATTATTTCAGGAACAACTGCTGAGGCTTGATCTTGCTCTGAGATCCCTCCTCCCAGATGAATAAACGTGAAGGTCTCACAATAGACCAGCCGTTTAAGATGGGTTCAAAAAGAGTTCATTGTATCACATCCAGTATTTCTCTACCAATGTGTTCATAAGTAGGTTAAAGCCTCACTTTCAAGAAGTCTCTTACAGATTGCTGGTTGCCAGAGGTGGGGAGTGGGAGGTGGGGGAAATGGGTGAAGGTGATCAAAAGGTACAAACTTTCAGTTATAAAATAAATAAGTTCTGGGGATGTAATGTACAGCATGGTAATTATAACTAACAATACTATATGGTATATTTGAAAGTTGTTAAGAGAGTAAATCTTAAAAGTTCTTATCACAAGAAAAAACATTTGTAACTGTGAGGTGACAGATGTTATCTAAACTTACTGTGCTAATCATTTGGCAGTATATACATATATCAAATCATTTTGTTGTACACTTGAAACTAGTACAATGTTACATGTCAATTATATCTCAATAAAACTGGAAAAAAATGTTTCTTTTCTCTCACACAAAGAAGTCAGGTATAGACAGGTCAAATAAGTCCAAATAAGTTTAAACATCATTTGAGCATACCCCCAGTTTTTCCTTATGGGAAATGAGGTTCACAAAATCTCTTTCTTGTTCACAGAGTTTATTGTGAAGGTAAATTGAAGAATGGGAGAGAGATATTTTGAGCTCTTCATTAAAAATATGCAATATAAATTCAAAACACTGATATTTTTGGTGCAATTATTTACAACTGGACAGGCCGTTCAGTTCAAGAAGTAAGAAAAGACACTACCCCAAAAACATGGTGACAAATAATCTTTGGGTTGAGTCCTAAGCTCATTAAACTGTCAGTGCTGAATTATCAGTAAATCAAGAAGGATGTTAATGAGCATCTGTGCTTCAGCTTTCATTGCCATTTGGCAAACAGTAGCACAAAAAGAAAATGGTAATTAGCAATAAAGGTGTGTTTGTTGGTTTGTGCAATTGACAGAGGCTGTATGTCGCTTCTGCACAGTGTGTGTCCTTTATAAAACTGCCAGACAATGGATGCAAAACCTGTTCTCTTTTCCTTTAGGCTAGAGCTTCATGACCTCGAAGTGCCACTAGAGGAAAATCAATTAATATGTGAATGAAGATTTATTCTTTTCATTGAAAAACAAAACAAAGAGATCTAATGAAGTGAGTAAAATTTGAGTAACCCTCAATCACTACCTCCTCCAAAGGCCTTCAGTAAAACCTGCCTTCCCACCTCAATTCATCCTCCATAGTGCCTGCTGTGATCTTTCCAAAGTTAAAATTGTTCATGACATTCTCCTGAAGAAAACCCTTCAATGGGCTCTCAGGAAAGGATCCAACTTCTTTAGTATGTTCTATAAGTCACTTTGTGATCTAGCCCTTGCCTGTTCTCTAGCCTCTTTTCAGACCACTATTCCCCATTCTCTCACAATCTCCACTCTGATAAAGGAAATGCTGAGGAGGAGAGAGAAACAGAAATGTGTATATACTTCTGCAGAAAGTGTTCACTGGCACAGTCAGGATTGAGAGCAATGGAGCAACCTGTAGTAAAGTAGAAAATGTTCACACTCTGCAATCCTGTCTCTCCACTTCTGAGTACACCATTGAAAACTTTCCTACACGTGCATCTATAGAAGTGCACTACTATCTTCATTGCGGTGTTGCGTGTTGCTTACAACAGTGAAAAATGGTATGAGAAGAACAAAAACCTCCACATAAATAGGAGAATGAATGAATAAATTGTGGTCTATTCACATAATGGAATCATATATAGGGAGTAACAATTAAAAAGGTAGTGGTATACTGCATAAATAAATGTCGAAAACCTAATGTTGAATTTAAAAATATATTACCAAATGATAAATACAACACGCAATTTATGTAAAGTTTTTAAATGAATAAAAAGTTGTATATTGTTTATGGGCATATATATATGTGCCTATACACTGAAAGGAAAGATACACAACAACTTCAGGAGAGAGGTTACTTCTGGGGAAACAGGTGGGGGAGAATGGGATATGAGAGGATTACAAAGGGGCGTCACTTTTTTTTTTTTTTTTGTGGGGAAGATCAGCCCTGAGCTAACATCTGATGCCAATCCTCCTCTTTTTTCTGAGGAAGACTGGCCCTGAGCTAACATCCGTGCCCATCTTCCTCTACTTTATATGGGACGCCGCCACAGCATGGCTGGACAAGCAGTGCGTCGATGCGCGCCCAGGATCCGAACCAGCGAACCCCGGGCGGCCGCAGTGGAGGGAGCGCACTTAACCGCTTGTGCCACCAGGCCAGCCCCGGGGCTTCATTTTTAATTGAAATATTTTATTTCATATCTATCTGTGATATTGTGATTTATAATAAGAGATATTTATTTGATCTTCATCGTTGTTTCTGGCACGGAGCTCCTAAAACCCTTGGAATTTCCTAAGTGATGAGAGCAATAAAGGTGTCTTTGTTATGCCAATGAGGCAACTTTTGGAAAGCATCTAAGGATAGGGGCTGGTTGCCAGTGGACCTAACCATGTGATTAAAGGGTTGGAACTTTCAGTCCCACCCCCCTGACCTCTAGGGAGGAGAGAGGTACTGGAGATTGAGTTCAATCACCAATGGCCTGTGACTTAATCAATCATGCCTATGTAATGAAGCCTGCATAGTAACCCAAACGGACAGGGATCGGAGAACTTCTGGGTTGGTGAACACATGGAGTTTTTGGGAGAGTGGTGCCTTCAAAGAGGACATGGGAGCTGCATGCCCTTTCCCCACACCTTGCCCTATGCATCTTTTCCATCTGGCTCTTAAGCCAGTAATCTAGTAAGTAAAATATTTCTCTGAGCTCTGTGGGCCACTCTACCAAATTAATTGAACCCAAGGAGGTGATTGCTGAACCCTCCAATCTATAACCAGTCGGTCAGAAGCACAAGTAACAGCCTGGACTTGTGATCAGCATCTGAAGTGGAGTTGGGGGCCATCTTGTAGAACAGCCCTTAACCTGTGGGATCCGATGCTATCTCTGGGTAGATAGTGTCAGAATTGAGTTAAATTGTGTGAAATCCAGCTGGGGGTGTTGGAGAATTGCTTGTTGGTGTGGAGAAACACTCCCCGTCAAGTTGGAATTGGTAATAGAATCATTTTACTATCTATCTATTCTTAAGAAAATACGCAAAATATTAGCATTTATTACATCTGGTTAGTGAATACACAGGTGTTCAATCTATTGTTTTTGTAGTTTAGTTTGTTTGAAAATATTCATTAAAAATCATCATTTACAACATACAAATTTTTTGTCACAAAATTAAACACACACAAATAAAAGCCAAGCCATGCAGTGGATGGAACAGAATGGTGGTGGTGGTGGTTGGGGGCCGGGGGGAGGGTGTTGCATTGACTTTCTTCTTAGTCATCTACTTTTTTTCTTCTTTCTTTTCAGGGCTCTGGTGCATAAAATAAATCATGCCTTTTACTGGGTTTTTATATTACGTGATTTTCTGAATGACAGAGTATTTCCTGAAGCTGTAGTCATGAGATATGAAGCTAGATAGGGTGTGGACTTAGATATCTAGGTGAATGGGGATTATAGTCTACTTTGTTGATGAATGTGGCTGTTGGGTAGTATACTTACCACTGGTTGTATTTATTTTCCACAAAGACCTTTCTGAACTTAATCCTTAATGGAGTGTAGGCAAGTACAAGCACTGTGGAAAACCGTTTGGCATTACCTAGTGAAGTAGTACCTATGCTTAACATATGACCTAGTGTAGGGGAGGAAAACTTTTCCCTCTTCCCTTCTAGGTTCTTTGGTTGGCCTAATAATTAAATTGACATAAGACAGAATGACAGGAGAAAAACAAATTTAATTTTGTATATATGGGAGCCCATACAAATATGAGACTCAAAGAAGTAATCAAAGAAAGCAGCTTTTACACCTTTTAGACAAAGAATAAATTTGTGAAGTATTGACAAGACAGAAGGGTTTGATCTTGGGGTAGTAAATTAGTGAAGAAATAAGAAATAAGAAGATTTGTTTATACAGCCTTCTCAGCCCTGAATTCTCTGTCTCTAGTGATAAGGATGTCCCTCTTCTTCCTGGTACAGGGAGGGTACCTTTCACATGGAAGATTTATATTCTGCTTTCAGGGGGACAAAGGAAGGTCAGAGTGTCCTTCTTGCACTGGCTGTTTCTTAAGTAACTTTAATTCAAAATAATTGAGATGCCAACAGGGCATATTTTGTGGTGGCATATTCTGCTCCCCTTCGCCGGCAACTACACCTCTATTATAAACTCTGAAAAAATTATTAGAAATGTGTGCTAGGAAACGTATTCATAAAGGCTATTGTAATAGCTAAAAAACAATCAACTAAACAAGCAAACAGAAATGTTGCAATGTCCAAACATTGGAGAATGAATAAATTGTGGTAGTCACACAGTGGAATTCTATAAAGCAGAGAAAATGGATGAATCAGGACTACAACAGGTCATGGAAGAATACATACAGGATGATTCTGCTTATATAAAGTCAAAGACATGAAAAAATTAAACTATACATTTTTAAAAGGTACCTATGTATGGTGAAAAATTGTGAAAGAAAGCATTGGAATGATCAATATGTAATTCAGGATATTAGTTTTCTTTCTTGAGAGGAAGGGAAAACTATTAGGCAGGGGCCTAGAGGAGACGTCAAAGAAACTGACAATGTTTCATTATTTAGGGTTGGTGGTTGGTATATGTATGTTATATGTTTATTATTTTAAATGTATGCATACATTTTTGTATATGTGTTTTATTTTATAATAAAAATTAGACAATTTTAATTTAAAAGACAGGTCTGGATATAATGCACCCAAGAAGTCTCTTCTCAGTAAAGATTGGAGATCCAGTGGGCCAAGTCATAGCTTTGCTGGAGTCATGGTCTGGCAATCTCCTTTTACTTGTGGATCTTTGAACAACTGCTTAAGTGTTTTATCAGAGTGCTAAAAGGTGCTGAGCCATTGTACTGTGATTTGTGGAGTATCTGATTGGCACTCCCATCCATAATTACCTCATCTCTTGATGGATGAAATTCTACTACTAGACATGTGTCCGTCTTTTGAGGATTTTCTTATCCCTACAGTTTTTTCAAAATGCAAACCAACCTAAAAGAAGTGTTACATAAGGCTCTTCTACTGAGTGTGGATAAAACTATCATTTGCCTACTTGGGAAAAAAGAAATATGAGCAGGCTGAGGACACCAAGTGTCTGAGTATGGAGAAAGACAGAAAGGAATGAGGTCCAGAATGAGAAGTGGGAGAGTCTCACCAAGAACTTTTATGGACTTTTTCATTTTGCCTATACTTGGTCTAATAAGAATTGAAAGGATATTTCAATGCTTATTCACTGAACTGGGTATTTATTAGCCTTCAGATCTTAGTGGAGGAAATAGGCTTTTTAGCAAGACCCCTCTATGTCATATACATTGTTCAACCAAGAACCGTGAGGTGCTGGCCTAACCTAGGGAAGTGATCTGTGGCCAATGCCTAATGGAAACCAGTTAGACAGCATGCCCAATGAGTTGGAGTCAGGGTGGGGGAAAAAAATCATAGGGTTAGTGAAGGGTAGAAATCCCAAATTGCAGAAAACCAGCAGCAGGTGGGGACCCTAGGAAATGATAGCAACAACAAATATTAGGAGTGTGTAGGGTTTTTACCATTCAGAAGCTTAGAGCCTGCCACAGGCATCTAAGGGATGGCAGTCAAGCAATACGCTTTCTTGCATCTATTTTTGCTAGTTGTGGGTTACCCACATGAGCATACAGACAAAAATCTGGCTTTATTTATTTAACAGTAAAGTTGACTCAAAAGCTTCAGACAGAAGGCCCAGGTCTCAGCGATTTCTGAAGAAGGCAAGACTGCAGCTAGCAGCTTCCATTCTGGCGTGCAAGCAGCGTGAAAATCATTCCCCATCTAAAGGCCAAGTTTGACAAAATCAACTTCAGTTGTTTTAATTGTCATGCAGCTGGGTTAAAATTGCTCGCTTGTTATGATGCCATTAGCCTTTCAACTAAATATGTACATTCATAATTGTTTGACAAAGGTATAAAGTCGTGAAAATACACTACTGAAATATTAAATGACTCATTTCAATTTTAAAACGCAGTTCCTGGCACACAGTAGGTGCTCGATAAATGTTTGTTGAGTGGAGTTGAAATCAGGAAGTTAGAAGAGATTGTTCGGCTTTCCAACGGTGCATTAAATTGAGTACACCATTTCTCAAGCTGAAAGGAAGCTAAATGAAAGGAAATGGGTTTATTTGATTGTCTCACATACATAATGACGAAGTAATAAGGAAATTATTCAGATTATTCATCCCCAATTTTGCCTGTTGATTGAGGCTTTTGTTTTTATAAATCTGCATTATTCAGAGAGCTCTCTCCCTGCTCCCCTTTCCTTTATAAATTAAAAAACAAAGTGCTGTAAACCAAGTCCTGGGTTTGTAAACATAACGCGCCATCCATTTGGCTATACCTCCTCAGAGGAAGTAAGTATAAAGTCATTGCAAAAGACTCAGGATGGAGATATGACAAGCTAAGAGGCTTCCTGATGTTCTAGCACCTGCTTTCCTATCTGTTTCTGATTTAGCCAGTGAGACCCTGGAGATGCCCTAAAAAAAAAAAGAAAAAAAAAGACCTGTATTCTTCCTAGCCACAGCATTGCATTTTGGTGGTCCAAGAGCTAATTTTTATTAGACTAAATCCTTGACATTAGAAAATATCACTTCCAGGGTGATAAATGGGCAAGTCTCAAATGAAGTAGATTATTTGAGGAAAGAAGAAAGACAACCAGGTGCAGTGTCTTAGAGCCATCTGGGATCAAATGGCCACTTCGACATCTCATTTCCCCTAAATTAACTCGATCCACAAGCAGCTTGAAGGAGAACATGGAAATGACTGAACGTCCAAAATAATCAAATGCCTCTGACTAGATGCTTTCCATAGAAAACTGTTGCTAAAGGTGTATTCTTATTCTGCCCTGAAATCACAAAGCTTCCCTCTCTCTTCATTTGAAGATCAGCCATGTGCTTTCATAGAAGTTGGTCAGTATCAGGAAGAATCTTAGTAGCTTTATCTGGATAGGTAGAGTGCATAGGTATGGGTACTTAAGCAAACACATGCATACACATCAGAGCTCCCACACTCAAGTCATGTGACATAAATGAAACTCTCTTCCCTGTGATGGAAAAACAAACAAAATATGCACACTTGCAATATACTTTTTTGTTAAAGATTTTATTTTTAGAGCAGTTTTAGGTTCACAGCAAAATGAAGAGCAAAGTACAGCGATTTCCCATATACTCTCTTCTCCTACGCGTGCATAGCCTCCCATATGATCAACGTCCCACACCAGAGTGGTACATTTGTTAGAACTGGTGAGCCTACATTGACACATCATAATCATCCGAGGTCCATAGTTTATATTAGGGTTCACTCTTGGTGTTGTACATTGCAATTCATTTAATATTCCACAAACATTCATGGAGTACCTACTATACTAAACATTAGGATTACAGTATTACAAATTCTCTGCCTTTAAGAAACTCATACTTAACAGGAGGGGGGACATGAGTTCACTATAGTATATGTATGGACTATAAATACCTAGAAGATGTGGGGAAGGTTTCCCAAGTGGTGACATGTGACCTGTATTGGGTGGGTATGGACAGAAGAGTTTGCTAATCATAAAAGAGGTGAAATGTGTTATAGGTAGAATAAATAAGACAGGCAAAGGCATGGGGTTGCAAAATGGTATGAAGGCTTCAGAGAATGGTGAGACATTTGCTGCAGCTGGAGCATACAATGTATGGGAAAGGATACGAGTAGGTTAGGCTAGAGAGTTTGGTAGGGAAAAGATTATAAAGGGGCTTGGATGTGTAGTGAAGAAGTTAGACTTTGTCCAGTAGGTAGTCAGGAACCAAAAGAGGTTTAGCAGCTTAGTTTTAATGTTAGAAGGCTTTCTCTCTACTGTGTGACCTTGGTTTTACTGCCAAGGCAGCCTCCGCTGGAGCTGCATTTGGAGCTGATGGGCAACTTAGGTACTGTGAAAGTTCCTAGCAGATTTCAAAGGCTAAACTATGAGGCACAGAGAACTTCTAATTTGTGATAATCATATTTCTAAATTTATTCCTACACATGGTAGCCATATGCGGCATGAGGCCAATCGGAGGTACAAAATCAAATTCAGAAAACCAAGTTAAATACACAACTTAATCCTGACTATGTGAATGAAGCCCTCAATTCTCTCTCTCCGAGTCACAGATGTCCTAGCAGAATCTGGCCTGAACCAAGCACCAAAAGAGATCATAAGATTAATGTTTTATTGCTTTGCTTGTCTTCCTATTTCTAATATCCTCAAAAACCATTTTGCATCACTCCACTTCCTATGTCTTATCAGTAGAGGAATGTTAGAAGTATGTGGGGATATGGACACACAAGCAACGATAGTGGGGGAATGGGAAGACTTTTAAGCAAGAACACTTAGTGCTGGCTTTCACATCTGGTATCTCTGGCTCTACCAGACATGATCGGATTTATGTTATAGGGAGATAACTGTTGGCACTGTCATGATATATTGAAGGGGGAGATATTGGTGTCAAAGAGACCAATTAAGAGGTTGCTACCACAGTTCAGGCAAGAGTTGAGGATAGTTTGTACTACAGCAAATGGCGACAGATTAGGAGCAATAGACAAGTCAGGGAGCAATCTATCTCTGTGTTAGAATCAAAAGAATTACATGACCAATCAGATGAAAGAGGGGAGAAGGTGGAGGAGAAACAGGAGTCTAAGGTGACCACCATGCTTCTGGATCGGAGGACTGGGTAGCAATATGAGTTGAGAGCATGGGTAACAGAAACGCTGGTGTGTAGGCAAGAGGATGTGTCTAGTTTCAGACACTCTGAGTTCAAAGTGCTGATAGGACATTCAGAGGAGCTATCCAATGACAGTAGAAAGAATTATATCCTCTTATAATTCTTATATGGCACATTTTTTCACATTTTAACAGTTCTGAATTTGGAATATATTTTACAATAAATGTGAGCATTTAATGTCATCATATAATGCAGAGTTCTTCCCTCAAAAGCTGCCATATTGATAATTTGTCTTACCTACACCTATCATACTCAATGGTGAAAGACTGAAAGTTTTTCCTCCAAGATCAGAAACAAGACAAGGATGCCCTCTTTAACCACTTCTGTTATTGGAAGTTACAGCCTGAGAAATTAGGCAAGAAAAAGAAATCAAACGCATCCAAGTTGGAAAAAAAGAAGAAAAATTATCTCTATTCACTTATGGCATGATCTTATATGTAGAAAACTCTAAAGATTCTGCACACACACAGAAATCTGTTAGAACTAAAAAATGAATTCAGTAAAGTTGTAGGACACAAAATCAATACACAAAAATTAAGTTGTGTTTCTACAGAATAACAATGAGCAATCTGAAAAGGAAAGTAAGAAAACAATTACATTTACAACAGCATCAAAAAGAATAAAATATGTAGGAATTGACCAAGGAGATGAAACACATGTACACTGAAAACTGCAAAACATTGTTGAAAGAAGTTAAAGACATGAGTAAATGCAAAGACGCCTTGTGTTCATGGATTAAAAAACTTAATATTGTTAAGATGTTGATACTATCTAAAGTGATATACAGGTTCAATGCAATCTCTATCAAAATCCCAATGATGTTCTTTGCAGAAATAGAAAAATTCATTCTAAAAATCATATAGAAGCTCAAGTGACCTTAAAAAAGAAAAAGTTGGAGGACTTATACTCCCTGATTTCAAAACTTACTACAAAACTATGGTAATTAAAACAGTGTGGTACTGGCATTAAGATAGACATATTGACCAATGCAATGGAATACAGAGCCCAGAAATAAACCCTTGCATTTTTGGTCAAATAATTTTTAACAAGGGTGCCAAGACGATTCAATGGAGGAAAAGAGAGTCTTTTAAATAATTGTTGCTGAGAAGACTGAATATCCACATGCAAAAGAATGAAATTAGATCCTTAACTTACACCATATACAAAAATTAACTCAAAATGAATCAAAAACCTAAATATAAGTGTTAAAAACTATGAAACTCTTAAAAGAAAACACAGGGGAAACGATTCGTGATATTAGATCTGGCAATGATTTCTTACATATGACACCAAAAGCACAGGTAACAGAAGAAAAACTAGATAAATTGGAGTTCATCAAATTAAAAACTTTTATGCATCAAAGGACGTTATCAACAGAGTGAACCGGCAACCCACAGAACAAGAGAAAATATTTGCAAGTCATATATCTGATAAGGGATTAATATCCAGAATATGTAAAGAACTCTTAACTCAACAACAAAAACAAAAACAAAAAATGGGCAAAGGAATTAAATAAGCATTTCTCCAAAGATATACAAATGGCCAATAATCACGTGAAAAGATGTTCAACATCACTAATCATTAGAGGAATGCAAATCAAAATCACAATGAGATATCACTTCACAGCCATTAGGTTGGCTATTAGTAAGAACAAACAAACAAAAAACCGGTGTTGGACAGGATGTGGAGAAATTGGACTCTTGTGCATTGCTGATGGGAAAACAGACAGCTGCTATGGAAAACAGTATAGCAGTTACTCAAAAAATTAAACATAGTATTACCATATGATATAGCAATCTCACTTCTGGGTATATGCACAGAAGAATTTAAAACAGACACTTGAACAGATATTTGTAGATCCAGGTTCATACCACCACTATTCTCAAAGCCAAAAGGTGGAAACAATCCAAATGTCCATCGACTGATAAATAGATAAACAAATTGTGGTAAGTGCATACAATGGAATATTATTCAGCCTTAAAAAGGAATGAAATTCTTGGGGCCTGCCCGGTGGCGTAGTGGTTAAGTGTGCACGCTCCGCTTCCACAGCCTGGGGTTTGCGGGTTCAGATCCCAGGCGCGCACCAATGCACCGCTTGTCAAGCCATGCTGTGGCGGCGTCCCATATAAAGTAGAGGAAGATGGGCACGGATGTTAGCACAGGACCAATCTTCCTCAGTGAAAAGAGGAGGATTGGCATTGGATGTTAGCTCAGGGCTAATCTTCCTCACCAACAACAAAAAAAAGGAATGAAATTCTGATACATGTTACAACATGGATGATCCTTAAAGATGTTATACTAAGTGAAATAAGCCAGACACAAGAGGACAAATACTGTGTTATTCCACTTATATGTGGTACCCAGAATAGCCAAATTCATAGAGAAATAAAGTAGAACAGTGGTTACCAGGTGCTGGGGGTAGGGGTGAATGAGGAGTTATTGTATAATGGGTAAAGATTTTCAGTATAGGACAATGAAAATGTTCTAGAGGTGGATGGTGGTGACGGTTGCACAACAGTGTTGAATGTACTTAATGCTACTGAACTCTACACTTAAAAATGGTTAAAATCATAAATTTTATGTTGTACGTATCTTACCACAATGAAAGAAATTGATAAATAGGAATAAATTACCCCAGTTTGGAAACCTGTAAAGAAATTAGTCCATCCAATAATTGACAGATGATGGAAGTCTTTCTGGCCTCCCAGAGTCATTATTGTTCCCTTGATAAACAGGGAAAAGCAGAGCTTTTCTCATGTTTTTACCATTAGTTAAATATCCTAAACTGCCCCCACTGGGAGGATTGCTAAGCATTTCAAATCCCCTTGATTCCTCAATAGGTGGATAGGGCTAAAACAGCCCTTAATGACATTTCCCTTAGTTAGCAGAGCAGCAGAAATAGGGCACAGTGCTGACATTCCCTTTTCTAACACCATTAACAAGGCTCACTCACCTCACCACCCAATTCTTGGCCAAAATTCTTGAAACTTTCACCTCATCGCCACCTTGATGCTGTCTCCATTCTTGAGTTCACCTGGGATCCTGACCTGTATTTCCCACCTATTCCCAACCACAGTTTTCCTTTTGGCCTGTTTAGTTTCTCCAGTTTGACTTTCTCCCTCTCTAGTAGTACCTACTGCAAAACAATTCATTTCGGAGTCAAGCTGGGCTCTTGGGACTCCCTAACACTCTTGAACTGCTCTTCACCCTAGCAACCCTTTTTTGATTATTTGAATGTGCCTACTACTACTAGAGAGGGAGAAAGTCCAGTTTGACTTTCTCCCTCTCTAGTAGTACCTACTGCAAAACAATTCATTTCGGAGTCAAGCTGGGCTCTTGGGACTCCCTAACACTCTTGAACTGCTCTTCACCCTCGCAACCCTTTTTTGATTATTTGAATGTGCCAAGTGCTTGCTGCTTTGGGGCATTTGTGCAGGTTGTTTCTACTGCCGCATATGTTTTAACCTAGTCTTTACCCAGATGAACTCCTACTCATCAGTCAGATCTCAGTTCAAATGTCACTTCTACAGAAAAGGTTCCCCTGACTCTGTCCTCTGCCCACTTCTAAATCAGACTTCTGGTGAAGTGTCTAAAATGCTCTTTTCCTTTATAACACATCACAGTTTGCATATATGGACTTGTGGGATTTTTTTATTATTATCTAGAAGACAAGCTTTATAAGGAGTGGGGCCATGTCTGTCTTGTCTATAATTTTACACCAGTGCACAGCACAAGGCTCAGCACAAACTTTTGTTCAATAAATGAACAAGTGAATGAATGTAGGTGTCAGCCAATTTAGCTGACATTCTCCCACCACCTGAGGAGATGTGGACAGCCCTTCTGTCTCCTGAATGTCCTGAGCACCATACTCGGGGGTCTTAATACTGCCAGAACTGAGCAGGGACCCAGATAAAGGATATGGTAAGAAAAGAAAAGGTGATTCCCACTAGCTATTGCTAAAAATACCAGCAGACTGATACATAGATATTCATCCAATAACCTTGCTGTTGGCATCATTACTAAGGCAAAATGATGGGACTGACTCTCCCTATCCATGGGGCTCCCCACTCATTGCACAATGTGCCCTTTTCTGACTTTATCCTCAAATCTGTTATTAATGCTCATTTTAATCTGATTTTACTGGCTTCCAATAAATGTTTTGTTAGAGGTGGTTGTTGGTAGTGGTGGTGGTGGATACATAGTTTGTCTGGACACCCCTCTACAGGGAATACCTTGAAATTATTCCTTTCCTTCCGTCTACCAGAAAAGGAACAGCAGAGCTGAGATCTTATGAGTTCCATTTCATTTAAACCTCGACCATATTAATCCAAAGAAAATTTTACTGTTGTTTAAAAAAAATTGTGTCCTGGGAAATACACTTGTAATGAACTTTCACTCTGCTCATTTATATACTAATTCATCAATTGTAAATATGTTGCCCCTGAAAAGCAGCACTCTCTATACCTTTTTGGTCAGTTATATGGCTGTTCATCTGAGACAATATACTGGGGCTTCACTTATGTGAATAAGTTGTGTTGATTGCCAAGTTCCAATCTACCATCCTATTTGTCATTTGAAACAGGCAATCTGTAATTTGCTGCAGCATCATTTCCATCATAGAATTACAGAATATTGCATCTGGAAGGAATTGCAAATAGCCGCTAGTACAATCCCCTTATTTTATAATTGAAGAGACTGAGGCCAACATGACACACTTACTCTGCGCCAAGTAATGCTAGGATCCTGCCACCACAGAAGATTACTTCCCATGGCTATCGTATTCATTCTTTTAAAATGCTCATCTTTCCCACATACCTCAATGAATGTCCACTTATTTCCTTCAACTATATCTTCCCTACCCTCTCCCCCACTGTCACTATCTCCTACTCTCTCCTATCTATGATCCATTTCAGCAAGCCAAGGTAGCATTACCTTCACCTTTCCCCAAAGCTATATACACTTGCTCAGGAGCAAGGGGCTATAAACAAAGTGAAGTCCTTCCAGCACCAAGCCAGAGCTCCTAAGTTAGCTCTGTAGAAGTCCTGTAGCCAACCATAACCCTTCCCTAACATCTGACCATTTTGATCTCTGCACAAGCACAGAATTTCAGTAGCTTTTTTCATACCAACGTTGGATAGTCCTTTTTATGACAACCATGTTATAGACATTGTAATAAAGTACCAACTCCTAAGCTGTCAATGCCTAGTTCCAAATTTGCTTTAAAACAACTCTATGCACAGATGTGGAATGGGACCCACTGTTGTCAGAAAATAACTTCGTTGGGACATGAAGCCTAGAGTGACTTGAGCCTGAGGGAGATTATGAGGCAGTTAGGACTTTATAGAGAATACTGGTTTGGTTATCCAGGACAACACAGGCTTAAAAGATACTTAGAAAATCATCTCTTCTTTCTCTGAAACCCAAGACACACTTGCTAAGACAATGAATTCATGATTGCATAAGTGATCACATGCTAGTATTAAATTGTTGTGATCACCTAGAGAAGAGCAACTCACTTCTTAACTATAAATTTCATTGATTAAAAAAAAGCATTAAGAATACTTCCTGCTGCTGATCCATTCATTCATCTAACAGGTCATGAACAATCACTGACTATCTGATATGTGATATGCCAGGTACTATGTGGGATTCCAGGGACATAGCAGTCATAGTAGACTAAAGTCATACTTTGTCTTTGTCTCCTGCAGCCTACTCTACTGGTAAACATGGCTATTAATTAAATAGAGATATTGGCTGCCAATGCTCATATAATAAGGACATCTATCCTGACCGGGGAAATCAGACTTGATGGATCTAAGGATGCCCGGCAACATTATTCCTGTCTAGGAAGAGGGTGATAAAAGAGGAGGGTGCAAGTTTGGAGGAGAACTGAAACTTTACTTATTTCACAATGCTGTCTAGGCCTATCCTTGACTAAAAGATACTCCTTGTAATAGCTATCCTTCTCAATATCTCATCATGTTACTCCCCTGCTTATAAACTTCTCCTGGCTCCCTGTTGCTATCAGGGTTAGGTTTTAACGCCTTATTTCAACATAATAAAAAGCTTTTCAGAATTTAGAGCAAATTTCTTTCTCTATTTTTATATTCTGTTGTATATACCTATACACTCTGGCCGATGAACATCACACCATTGCCATCCTTCATGCTTATAGACATGCTGTTTCCTAAAATGCTGCCCTTCTCCAACCTCCTCCCACCTAGCAAACTATTTTTAATCCATTACAACTCAGTTCAAATGTAAACTCTTGAGTAAAGCCTTTACTGGCTGTCCCAGTCTTCCTCCTCCATTCTGTCCCACCTAACAAACTTTGCCCCTCCCCCTTTTTTTAGCAATAATGAGCTATAAGCTTAATAATAAGGCATCTTTTGAGTACCGATTATCTGTCCAATAATATATTAAGCATTTTTGCTTGTGCTCTCTAATATCAGACTTAAAATATCCTGTGACGTAGATAATATTAAAACAATTTGAGAAAATTAAGTTAATTTGTGCAAAGTCACACAGCAGTGAATAACAGATTTAAGATTCAGACTCAGGGTGTTTGATTCCTGAGACCACACCTTTAACCTTTATTTATTCATTCATTCTACTTACTCATTCATTTGTCTTTATGTGTGTTAGGCACTAAGAATATAAGATAGAAAAAATGTTTGTGCAGGCAGAGCTTTCAATCCTCACCGCCTCCCAAAGAGAAAGCATGCAGAGGAATGGGCAAGGAATCAAATGGAGGCGCCCCGGCACACGGTGGGCAAGAGTTCTACTACACAAACTTAACACCAAAACCGAACAAAGAATATGCATGAAAGGCAAATTATAGAAACATCTTCTCAGGAACATCGATGCAAAACTCCTAAACAAAACATTAACAAACCAAATGCAGCAATATATAAGAAAGATAATACATCATGATCAAGTTGCATTCATTTCCACAGGTTTACAATGCCCCATCTGTCATCTGCCAAGTTTTCTTACATACATGGACATATTTCAGGGTACTAGTGTGTTCCTTTTGTCATTTGTCTATCTTTGTGCCAATACATCAATGTTTTAATTATTACAGCTTTAAAATACATCTTGAAATCTTATAGCACATGCTCCTCCAACATAGTCTTCTTTTTCGAATTTGTCTTAGTTCTTCGATCTTACTCTTCCAGACGAATTTTTGAATCAATTTGTTTAGTTCCAAGAGAAAATCTACTGGATTTCTATTAGAATTGCATTTAACTTATAGATTAATTTGGTGGAGAACTGACATCTTTATAATGAGTATAGCAGGTCCTTGCAGTTATTATGTCCTCAATAATTTCTGGACAAAAATATTGAATTTATTTTTTTATGTATTTATTCATAGGTACTTTAAAATTTCATTGCTATTTTAATGAGATCTTTTTGTCTTATTGCATTTCCTAGTTGGCTATTGCTACTGCATGAGGACAATTTTGATTTTGATCTTTCATTGATCTCTGCTGTCCTCCAAGTTTATCTGAAAATAATAGCATAATTAAGATATAAACATATAAGGAAAGAGTAAACTGAGCATTCATTCTCAATGGTTCTACATTTTATGATTTGACTGCTCATTTTTTTGTTTGTTGCTTGTTTGTTTTGATAATAATAAAAAAACCCACCAAACTTTCCACTACTTCTTTATGGTTCTACCCAACTGACCAGGTACTGAAAATGGTCATGATCAAAAAGATACCATTTGGCTACCAAACCATAGGATGTGAGAGCTTCAAAGATTATCGGATATCATGCATTCATTTATTGATTCAGCAACTATTTAAGCAACTACTATATATACTGAATACTTACTGTGTGCCTGGCACTGTGCTAGAGGTGACCAAGAAAGCCAAGGTCTCTGCCCTTTTATAGAGCTTATCATCTAATGGGAGAATCAGCAAATCTGTTGTGATGGTTAATTTTTTTTTGAAATTCTAACCTTTTTTTTTTTTTTTGAGGAAGATTGGCCCTGCACTAACATCTGTTGCCAATCTGCCTCTTTTTATTTTTTTCTCCCCAAAGCCCCCGGTACATAGTTGTATATCAAAGTCATAGAGTTGTAGATCTTCTATGTGGGATGCCACCTCAACATGGCTTGATGAACCACGAGCAGTTCCGCGACGAGGATCCAAACTGGTGAACTCCAGGCCGCTGAAGCAGAACACCTGAACTAACCACTATGCCACTGGGCAGGCCCCATAATGGTTAATTTTATGTGTAAATGTTGATAGGCTATAGTAGTCAGTTATTTAATCAAATATTAATTCAGGTGTTGCTTTGAAGGCATTTTGTAGATATGGTTAATATCTACAATCAGTTGGCTTTAAATAAAGTAAATAAACCTTGACAATGTGAGTGAGTCTCATCAGTTGAAGACCTTAGGAACAAACCTGAGGTTCCTGGAGAAGAAATTCCACCTCAGGACTACACCATCAGCTCCTGCCTAGTTTCCAGCCTGCTGGCTTGCCCTAAAGATTTCGGACTTGCCAGCATCCCAATCATGTGAGCCAATTCCTTAAAATAAATTTCTTTAAATGTATATAGACATACATTTACATATATATGTGTATACACACTACTTATACATATATGTGTGTATATATGTACATATACACAATAGGAGATATATATATTTACACATATACACACACACATACATAGTCTCCTATTGGTTCTTTTTCTCTGTAGAATCTTGACTGATACATCTGTAAAAATACAAATAAATATATAATTATAAATTGCAATACATGCTATGAAGAGAAGAAGGGATGATGTGAAGTGGGGGTTGAAGGAGAATCTACTTATGTGGTCAATGAAAGTCTGATGAATTACCTTCTAGGCTGCGACTTGAAGCATAAGAAAGCCTTCCAGGTGAAGAGCCTTCAGAAAATCTGGATCAAATTACACTCACATAAGTAGTATACTAGAGTACCCAACACCTTTGCCATATGGAATACTATCATTTTATTGTTAACTCTATGCCAATTTGCTAGGCAAAAAGTGATATCATGTTATTTTTTTCAACTCGTTTTTCTGTAATTATTCCTGAAGCTATTTTTTTCACATTATACGTCATTTGAGTGCTCTCTTTGCTTTACAGTTTTGACCAGGATGGCTTAACAATAGCTCCAAGAACAGTGTCTTGTATGTAGATAGCACCATAGATTAGTGATGGAAGAGACCTAAGGGATCACCAGTTGCAACCTATGCCCAATGCAAGAATTCCTCTGATAACATCTGTAACAAGTTTTAGCTTCTGCTTGATGAAGTCCAATGACAGAGGACTAACTAAAGAACCCTAGGTTACCTTGGAAAGAATGGACTTTACATATCATCATTAGATTCATTCATAAATTCATTCATTCATGTCTACTAATATGCATTGAGTTTTATAAAAAGAAATAATCCAGCCTCTTTACTTTAAAGATGAGTAACAGGATCACAGAGTTTAAATGACTTTCTCTAGTTTCTCAGGGGTGAGAGAACAACAAACCAGGGACAAGAATCAGGTTTCTGTAATCCAAGCCCACCATACTTTTTACTATAAGGTGGTATTTCCCCCAAGAACGCTGAGGGAAAAGAAAAATACACATCCACATAAGAGTAGACCTAAAAGCCCTTTCTTGCAGCTGTATAGCTAAAGTGCTTATAAATTTCAGTGTGATCTGAAGATTCTCTCAAGAGGTAGAGTAAAAAAATTTAATAGGCTGATTTCTTATGTTACCCCATCAGCACAGTCAGCCAATGTACATATTGAGATTTAGTAGCATTTTGTTTTCTGGATTCTAGTCCTCTACTCATAAATGTGACAAATGATGTTTAAGAATTTGAATACAAAATGCATGTGAAAAAATAATTCGTTATATTACTCATTGATTTATCAAACATTTTATTGAACATATACATGTGCCAGGGAGTATTATGCAATGCAGAAATGGAGATGAAGAGGATATTTATCCTTCCTTCAAGGGTAAAAATAGTCATGCAAACAGTTATTCTATAGCATGCTAAGCACTGGGACAAAAGTAAGCACCAGGTACTATAGTAATTCAGAAGAAGGAAATCAGTACAAGATTTAGCTGGGAGAGGTACTCATGGAAGGCTTCTTGGTGGTACCTTCACTGAGTCTTAAAATACTTTTAAGGGTTGTTCAACTGTATAGGTAAAGACACTATAGACAGAGGGAATAAAAAAACTAGAGGTCAAAAACTATATGAGGTATGCAGGGATCTACAAACAGTACTATATGATTGTGATATGACATGTACTGCTGAGGTAGACAGGACTTAAATGACACTGTAAGTTATGCTAAAACCTTTCAAATTTTACCCTCCCTGTAGGTGAAGTGGAGTCCCTGAATGATTTCAAGCAAGAGAATTACATGGTAAGAAGTGTTATTATTTACTTATTTATTTAATTAATTAATTTATTATTTTTCCAGGTTTATTGAGGTATAATTGACAAATAAAAATTGTACATATTTAAGACGTATAATTTGATGTTTTGATATACATATACATTGTAAAATAATCACCACACTCAAACTAATTAATACATCCATCACCTCACATAGTTAGATATTTTGAAGGTGAAGTCAGCTAGCCTAGGTGATTGATTAAACCTAGGAGTGAGGTAAATGAAGGAGAAAGGAAAAACTCTATGAATGTTGATGCCATTAAATCAAACAGAGAATCCTGGAGAAAGCAGATCACTGGGCCTTGGGATGTAGGGGAAAGTGAAAAAAGATGAGTTCTTGCTTAAGGGGCTTTCTGCTTCCTTAGGTAGGGCCAATGCCATTTAATTCAGCGTTCTCGTGGGAAGACTACCCATTCTAAACCAGGCAAATCAGCACTGGGCCAACAGAGGTTTGAAATTTGATACTCAGAGACAGAGGCCAGCGTCCTTCTGAGGACTGTTTTGACAAATACAGTCTGGGGTTCAAACAGAAGCTAAAGCAAAGAAGCCAGAGTATTATCAAAGGCTAAATTCAGTTGCTGTAGAGACAAAAAAAAAACGTTGCTCTTTCTTTCAGAAACCACTGTGCCATTTGGTTAAATCACTCATCCAACATTTTCTTGCTGCTGAGCTCAGACACCACGTATCTTATCACAGGTTTGGACCCCGATTTCTGCAACACAGGTAATAAGGGCAAAAATTATTTCTTTTAACACATAAATAATGTCATAAAATATGACAAGTTATAGAGATCAAAGAAAACTGAGCGATGCAATCAGAGAACCAAGCAGAAAAGAATGAACTCAGACCACAGACAAAGGAGTATCTAATTTTTGAGTCTACAAGGCTGAGGGTCAAGTCTTGCACACAGAAATGTTCATCTAATTTCAGCCAGTCCCAAGAAAAATCATCTCCTCTACTTAGTTAAATGTAGCTTTGACTTACAAATGCTAGAAAAGATCCAGCATTCAATTTAATGCAATCAGTGTCACAGGATGCAAGGACAAATACCACCTTCTAACAGTCAGCAGGACATTGCCACCTGCTGTAATCTCAAACACAACTATCTGAAACCTTTAATGGCCTCAAACCACAACACCCTCCATATAGGCCCACTGTAGCTCAAGGAATGATACCACCACTGTCCACGTCCTGTTTTTCATCATTCTGAGTCATGCCTCATCCCAAACACTAGTAAGTTCGTTAACTACCAAGTCCAATACTTTGTTTTTTCCTCTCATAACTCACCTGTCACCTTTCATTGTGTGGTAGGCAGAATACTGGCTCACCAAAGATGTTCGTGTCCTAATCTCCAAGATCTGTTACATGGCAAAAGGGACTTTGCAGATGCAATTAAGTTATGGACTTTAAAGTGCAGAGATTATCCTGGATTATCTGGGTGGCCCCAATCTAATCACATGAGTCCTTAAAAGCTGAGACCCTACTGAGGTGAGACAGGGATGTGATGATGAAAGAAGGGTCACAGAGATGGCAGCATGAGAAGGATTTGATGCCTTACTGCTGGTTCTGAGAAATAGGGGACTGTGTGCAAAGATCAGAGAGAGACCACTAGATGCTAAATGTGGCCCTTAGATGAATGCTAGCTAGGAAACAGAGATCTCAGTGCTACAATGACATGAATTAATTAAGATTTTTAAAAACCTGACTTTGTAATAAAACTTTCCAAATCTGGATGTATTTTAAGGCAACACACTGCAAACCCCTGGTGAATAGCTGGAGTTTGAGAGGACAGTTGGGGGAAAGAGCGTTGTTGCTGTTAAAGAATTTACATTCTAGTGTGAAGGGGGAACATTATATAGAACTGGGCTATGGGAAAATAGGAGAGAGCAATTAATTCTGAGTTTGGGGGCAGGATTTTTCAGTATTACAGAAAGTATAACATTTAAGTCAGGTCATCAAAAAGGAGAAAAACATGCATGAGGGAGAGAATTTCAAGCAAATAGAATAGCATGAGCAAAGACCTAGAGATGTCGAAGTATATGGTACTTCTAAGCATCTCCCTGGTAAAAGTAGAGTTTTCATTCAATATTTACTGGGTGCATATATGTGCCAGGCGCTGTTCTAGGCACCATAGATACAAAAATGAACAAGACAGACAGTCTCTGTTACGCTTTATGGCACTTTCATTCTAATAGGAACCAATGGCAAGAAATAGAGCTGAAAAGGCAGACTGGGACCAACTATGAAGGCCTTCAGTGACCCAATAAGGACCTTGGATGTTGTCCTGAGAGCAATAGGGCACCATTAAAGGCTTTTTATCAGAGGACGAGTATGCTCAAATTTGTTTTAGTATGATTACTTTGGCCACAAAGTGGAGCGTATATTCTGAGGGGGAGGCGTGGCAATGGGTGGGTAGCAGAGACTAGAGGCATGGAGACTCCTCTGGAAGCAATTTCAACACAGCTTGCTAGAGATAATAAGGGTCTGAACTTGGGCAGAGGCAGTAGGAATGGAAAAGGAACATCATGAGAGATTCATTATCAAGACTTTGTAACTGATTGGATATGGGGGTCTGAGAGAGAAAATAATCCAAAGTAACTCTCAGGTTTCAAAATCAATCAAGAAAACAGAACTTTAAGCAAGTTGGAAGGGTTAATTAATTCAGTTTGGGACAGGTTGTGGAACATCTAGCTTGATGTACAAGTCTGGAGATACGTCTGCAGACACGGCATCCAGGAGTAAATGGGGGAAAGAGGATGAAAGCATTCCCAGAGAAAGTACAAAGTGAGAAGAAAAGAAGGTTGAAAAACCTTAGAGGATGTAAACATTTAGAAAGGAGTTAGAGGACGAGGAATCAGAGACTGAAACTGAGCTGGCAGAGTGCAGGAGGACCTGGAAAGAGAAGCAAATCCACAGCCAAGAGGAAAGAGTTCCAAGAAGAAACAGGGGTGACCCCTCTTGGTCATACTGTTAATGAAATAGATGTTTAGTCAGACCTTCCATCCCTGAATCCTGCCACAGTATATTCACTAAGGACCTACATACATCAAAATGGAAACATCAGCAAAATGTACATTCTTAATACTAATTAGGCCAAGAAGTAATCTAGTCTGTTTCCCATCTTCACCTATGCTCAATTGTCTATCATAGCTCACTGAAAAGCAGCAAACACTACAAATAACAGAAAATGTCCAACATTTATCATCTCTCTATAAAATTGATCACTGTAGAGTCCAATCGATTTCCAATCTTTTCTTCCTGGAGATAAATTAAACTTCTGACAAAGCATGTCTTTATTCCCTTGCTCCCACAGTGTGAGAAAAGTGTCCTACTTTGCGTACCAAACATTTCTCTCATCTTTTTTTAGTTTTCTTATTCTACTCAGGCTCAGGAGGAAGAATACCTGGTTAGAACCTATGCCATTTATCTCTTTAACAACAGCTGCAGCAGCTGCAAAGCAGCAGCCTAGAATACTTTTCATGAAAACTAATGGAGTTCCTTCGGCACTTTCCAAGCTGTGGAAGAACGGGCACTCTCATGATGTATTGTTTCGGGGAATGCAAAATGATTCAATGCCTATAGAGGGGGATTCAGCAACAGCTATCAAAATTACAAATATTTTGCCTGTTGATCCAGGAATCCTATTTCAGGGAATTTATCCTATAGATATGCCTACACAAGTAAGAAATACCATATGTATAAGGTTATTCTTTGAAGCATTATTTGTGATAACCAAATACTGGGAACAATTAGTGGCCATTAGCAGGTGTGGTAGAGCCACATGATCGATTATGCAAGTTAAAAAGTGAGGGAGATTTCTTTATTGTTGTTGATAGTGCCCTCGAGTCAATTTCGACTCCTAGTGAGGCTGCGTACAGCAGAGCAGAACCCTGCCCAGTCTTTTTGCACCATCCTCTCCCCTTCTGCTGCTATATCAGACAATGAGCAGTTGCTATTTATAAGGTTTGCACAGCCAATTTTTTCAGAAGTAGGTGGCCAGGTCCTTCTTCCTAGTCTGTCTAGTCTGGAGGCTCTGCTGAAACCTGTCCACCACGGGTGACCCTGCTGGTATGTGAAATACCAGTGGCATAGCTTTCAGCATCACACAGTCGCCACAGTATAACAACCAGCAGACAATGGTGTGGTTCTCTGACTGGGAAATGACCCCAGGCCATGGCGATGATTCAGGTACTGAATCTTAACCATGAGATCACCAGGACTGGCTAAGATTTCTTTGTACTGATATTAAACGATTCCCGTTACTTAGTAAATGACAAAAACCATCAAAGTACATTTTAAACTATACAGATGCTACTTTTTGTCGAAGAAATGGTGGAAAGAAGAATACATGTTTGTATTTCAGTGTATTTGCATAAAGGAACACTGAATGGATTCATAAAACAGAAATGCGTTTATCTGTAGGCACTGCAGGGTACGGTAGGGAAGGGGTAGGCTGAGAGTAGGAGTAGGAAGGACAGGTTGAGAGTGAGACTTCTTAATGTTGCCTTTCTATATAATTTTGCTCTTTAAAACATATTAATGAATAACCTATTCAGAAGAACATAATTTAAATGAAAAATTACACTATTAAAGTATAGTATGTGATGGTAAGCTTCCAAATTTATTTCATGCAGCTAACATAGCCATAACACCAGCACATCATAAAGGTAATCTAAAAGAAAAAATGCAGAACTATCTGACTTTTTTAAATAGGTGCAAAAATTACAAACAAAATGTTAAAAATCAAAGCTATCAGTGCATCAAAGAATATATCATGACCAAGAAGGATTTGTTTCTGGAATGCAAAAACTAGTCAACTTTAACAAAATTTATCAATAAACTAAAGGACAAAAATATGATTAATGCAGCAAAAGCATTTGAAATATTTAGCATCCATTCCTCATTAAAAACAAAAACTGTTAAGTAAGATGGAAAAATCATGAAAGTATATGATAAAGACTATCTACCAAAGCTCAACAGGAAATAATTTGTGAATATGAGTAAAGGGTATATGGCAGTTACTTATACAATTCTTGCAAGCTTTCTAAAAGTTTGAAATTACATAAAAATAAAGAGATCACTTTCAAAAAAAAGAATCAAACTTAACAAAATAGATAAGTGGGATGCAATATAGTGTCCAGAAAATATGTACGATTATTTACTAATCAACAACAGCTAATTTCAGTCCAGGAGAAGGGAATATCTAATAAAAGATTCTGGCACAATTGGTTACCCATTTGATAGAAAACAGTGTTGGATCCCAATGTCATACCATAATCAAAAGTAAAGTCCAGGTGGATCAGAGACTTTACTGTAAAAGAAAATAATAAAGAAAGGAACTTGGAGGTAGAGAAGCTCTTCTTAAACTAATCAGAAAACTAAAAGCTATAAAAATGTAGTCATTTTTGGTTTACAAAAAAGTAAAGAGTTTTCTCTGATAAAATATAACATAAATCAGCTCAAAAGACAAACAGAAGTTAAGGAAAAATATTTTAACGTAAATTCAGACAGAGCTTTGACATCTATAATATACAAAGAGCTCCTAGAAATTGAAAAATAAAAAGGCAAAGAATTCACTATAAAATGTGCTAAGGATAGACAAAGATATTCCGGGCAGACAAAATTCAAATGACCAACAAACATAAAATGATACTTAACTTCTCAAGCATTCAATTAAATGCAAATTATCCTGAAAAACAGGATACATTTTTACTCATAAAACTGGCCAAACAATAACAACAACAACAAAAAGCACTGAGTGATGGAGACAATGCAGGGAAAAGGTCCTTCATCAGGGGAACGGCCCCTGATGATGGAAATGTAAATTGCTAGAGTCTTTTTTTTAAGAAATGAGAAATACACTTGGATTTTCCAATTCTATACATATATCATGAAGAAACAAGAGCAACAGTACATAGGGATATGTGTAAAGGCATTCTTATTAGCTCATTGTTTGTCGTGGCAAAAACTCTCAATGCCCATCACCAAGAGATGCTTAAATAAATTGTGATATGAGAAGAGTGACGTCAGCATCATGGCTACATAAGACATCCCTCCTTCCCCCTTCCCCTTTTAACAACTAAAATTCGGCATGCATCCACAAGCAAAAGTGTCTCTGCGGGAGTTGTGAGACCCAGCACTATATGCCAAAGGATTCAGGAGGAGTCCCATCCATCTTTGCATCAGGTAATAGGCAAACAGACCTCTCACTATGGGCTGCAGAACCAGCAGCAGCCGGTGAACCAGCCGCAGTCTCTCTTGGTTGTGGTTGGGGAACATCTGGAGAGTACTGACTTGGGCAGACACCCACAGATAAGACAGCCTTTGTAGAAGTTCAGAATTCCTGAGGAGAGATTCCAGCACTCCATTGGAGAGAAAAAATATATATATACGTATATTTACACACACACACACACACACATACTAGTTTGGATGCTGCACAAGACACTGCTAGAGAAATGCGTTTTTCTCCAACAGCACCCAAAGTAGGGAGGCAGGACCTCTATGACCAGGGGGAGGGAGCAGATCAGGAAAGAGGCAAATAGTATCAGAGGGCATTAAAGGGACATGGATCCTGCTGACTGTGTTTAGGATTACAGCAGGAAGCCTGGCCACAAGCTATTGGAAAAATTTCACCCAAGGATTCCCTCACCTGGCCCGCAGGCACACCCAGTGCCCCAAGTGGTAAACCCACACCTCTTCCCTCTGCAGCCATCTCCTTGTGTATGCTCCTGAGTGTAGTGGTGAGAGTGAGCTACAGTAAACAGGGAGTGTGCCAGGATCTGTGGGCGAGTGAGAAACCACAAACTTAAGCTGTAGCGCCATCTTCTGGAAAACAAAAGAGATTTCCACCAGCTAGCCAGGTGAGTTGTAAGATCTAGAGAAGATATACAAGCTAAAGAATTCTGCCAAAAGAGGGAGCAAGAAGCGTGGGGCAGGTGTATCCATACAAGGTCAGAGACAGCCCCAGATATAAGCAGGATCAGCAAACAGTATATCTCACCTGAAGGCAACTACTAAAGACTAAAGGAGGTGACTTCTGCTTCAAATGCAAAAACAGCAACACAAAACTCCAAAGAGCATGAAGAATGAAGGAAACATGACATCACCAAAAAACTCAATAATCCTTCCAGTAATCAAGCTCAAAAACATGGAATTCTGGGATTTACCTGATATAGAATTCAAAATAGCTGTTTTGAGGAAACTCAATGAGCTACAAGAAAACACAGAAAGATAATTCAATGAAATCAAAAAACAATCATGAACAAAAGCAGAAATTTAACAAAGAGATAGAAACCATAAAAAAGAATCAAACAGAAATTGTGCAGCTGAAAAATCCAATGAACAATAAGTATCTACAGTAGAATAGACCAAACAGAAGATAGAATCAGTGAGCTGGAGTATAAGAACTTTGAAATAAACCAGTCAGAGGAGAAAGAAAGAAAAAAGAATGAAAAAGAGTGAAGAAAGCCTATGTGACCTATAGGACACCATTAAACATATAAATACTAGAATCGTTGGAGTTCCTGAATGAGAAGAGAGGCAGAAGGAGGCAGAAAGTTTATTTAAAAGAATAATAGCTGAGGGGCTGGCCCAGTGGCATAGCAGTTAAGTCTGCGCATTCTGCTTCAGCTGCCCAGAGTTCGCCGGTTCAGATCCTGGGCACAGACCTACCCACCGCTCACCATGCCATGCTGAGGTGGTGTCCCGCATAGAAGAGCTACAACTCTACAGCTCTGATACACAACTATGTACTCAGGTTTTGGGGAGGAAAGAAAAAGAGGAAGATTGGCAACAGGGATGTTAGCACAGGGCCAATCTTCCTCAAAAAAAAAAAAAAAAGGATGAATAACCGAGAACTTCCCAAACATGAGGGGAGACTCCAACATCCAAGTTCATGAAGCTAACAGATCACCCCATTATATCAATGCAAAAATGACCTTTTTCAAGATGCATTATAATGAAACTGTCAAAAATCAAAGACAAGGAGAGAATCCTAAAAGCAGCAAGAGAAAAAAAGATGGTAACCTAAAAAGGAATCCCTATTATATATATAGTATGAAAGTACTTTTTAAAGCAATGACGTAAACAAAAATGGGGGGCATAAAAAATTTAAAAGAACATTTCAAAATGAAATGTATATGTGATAATATTACACAAAATGTATAATATAAAAATCTGTTAATATGTCCTCAAACATAGGTGATGTGAAGAAATGAAAACTGATTTCATGGCATTTAGGAATTTTTTTCTTGAATTTCTACTTTAATAAGATAATCAATGGACATGTTTTCAATCCAAGATATTATGAAAATAAGAATAATGTAAATAAGATAAGCATCTTGATCCAAAATTGGGCAAACATTAGCAACAGTTGTTCACATACATGTCCCTCTCCCACGCAGCTCATATACAACCACAAGAGACTGAACTCTGCCAGCAACCTGAATGAACTTGGAAGAGGATCTTGAGGCTCAAATGAGATTGCAGCTCCATTTGACAGGCACCTTGATTTAGCCTGACTTAATTGCATAAATCAGTTTGAGGGGTCTTTTTGCAGGGAGTAACTTGCAACTGATAACATCCTATCAATGCAAATGTCTGGGATCCAGTCACTTTATAGCACCAGCTTTTCCATCAAGATGTGGAATACTGTTTATTTCTGTAAGGCTTTGGACTCAAATCCCCAACTATTATCCCTTCCCATATTTTCTAGGGACCTATCCTCCCTGTGTCTACTTGTCCTCAAAAGTAGGGCAAGCATCTCTTTCGACGTGCATCCTTTCTACTATACTAGCCCCATGGGAGAAAAAAGAGAGAGACAGTGAGGCAAGAAGAGACAGAGAGACAGAGACACCAACCACATGATCTTTTTGAATGGACAGTCCAAAGAGAAAAACTCAAAGAAAGAGAGCACAGAACCAAGAGTTTTTAGCATCTTTCCTTTCACAGAAATCTCCACCTACCAGTGCCATTGTTAAATGATGTCCTCATTCTTGGGTTTCACCTAAATCAACACTCTTGTTTCTAACAGCAATAAGGAGGTTAGTAGACTTGAACTCCTCCTAGACATTAGAGTGTACCACTAGTAGTCCTCCCCTTCCATTTTATTCTTTCCTTTTAATTCAGTGAGCTAAATAGCCAGGATCATAAACAAACACAGGTATTAGCCATCCCATTTGGGGGAGTAGATCAGTAATATTCCAGAAAAGTCCTGTCTGTACCGTCATGAAGCTACTTCTCTAAAACATGACATTGTTCTTGTATGTTCAGCTGGGTCCAATTGGATGGAAAACACAGCTCCTCAAAGACTTTACAAATGTATCTTCGATATTGTTCCTAGAAGTCACATAAAAGTATCTAGGTTGGGCTGGCCCGGTGGCTTAGCAGTTAAGTGCACGTGCTCCGCTGCTGGCGGCCTGGGTTCGGATCCTGGGCGCGCACCGAAGCACCCTTTCTCCGGCCATGCTGAGGCCGCGTCCCACATACAGCAACTAGAAGGATGTGCAGCTATGACATACAACTGTCTACTGGGGCTTTGGGGGGAAAATAAATAAATAAATAAAATCTTTAAAAAAAAAAAGTATCTAGGTGAACTTCAATTATACTTACCTCAAGGTCATTCTAGATTCTATGCCAAGAAGTTATCTATCAGTCTACACCTCACGTCAAATTACACAAATATATTGCCTAGTCAAGATCGTTAAGTAATACTAAGTACAACAGACAAGAGCCTAAACAATACAAGACTCACATTATAAAATAGCCCAAATTTGTCATCATCCTATAAAAAACACACCACATTCATAGTAGCCATTATCACTTAAATTTCTTGTTGCCTTAGCAAAAGGTCCAACAGAATGAATATCCTCTCCCAGATTCCTAAGAGCCAATTAAGGCCCACGATATGTACAAAGCCACAGTACCCTATTCTGTTTCTTCTGATGACACTCAATTTCAACCAGAGAATTTCACTTGTGTGAATCAAGTTTGGGTTTCTTCTTTTATCAGCTACAACTGGCAGCATCTTCTACTGAGACTGATTTTGCTCCTTTTTAGCACATCTAAAGACTGAATATTCCAACCCCAAGTCAATCAGCTAAATAACTTGTCTAAATGCTTTAATTACCAGGACACAAAAATATCCCAATACTGGCCCCATACCCGCAAGGTTATAGATAAATCAGTTGATTTCCCAGAATAAAAGATCTTTCAATAAATTTACAATCTAAGAATCTCTTCCCACAATTTCCCAAGATAAACTGATAATCTCAGAACCTAACACATATTAGAGTCTGGACCCTTCTTACTGTTGCTAGTCACAAACCAAAGCAGAAATGAATGATATTTGAGGGAAGGGAGCAGGCAGAGAAAAATGACTTCACGGGCGTTCAGCTTTTAAGAGAAATGGTGTTGTGCAAATATGTTGACCCTACTCTGCTTCCTCTAAGATTACTTTCCATATGGCAATAGCAACACACAGAACACATGAGGCTATGTGGATTCACAATAACTGGTTTATTTATGCTAGCTATGATCACACTAGCTAGATGAATATCAGACAAGTATTAAACTCAAAGACACTCTTGAGGGGCTGGCCTGGTGGCGTGGTGGTGAAGTTGGTGTGCTCTGCTTCTGGCGGTCTGGGGTTCGCAGATTCAGATCCCGGGTGCAGACGTATGCATCGCTTATAAAGCCATGTTGTGGCAGTGTCCCACATATAAAGTAGAGGAAGATGAACATGGATGCTAGCCCAGGGCCAATCTTCCTCAGAAAAAAAAAAAGGAGGACTGGCAACAGATGTTAGCTCAGGGCTAACCTTCCTTACCAAAAAAAAAAAAAAAAAGATACTCTTGGGCATGCATGTGGTCACAAAAATGGAAAGAATCTAGCATCCTTCCTCTTATGTATATCTTCATATATTTCACTGTCCAAGAAATCTTGTTAAATCCACTAATTTATAACATTTTGTTTCTAGTAATGTAATACAAAATATTTCAAAGCCTTGTCAAACACTCTAACACAATAGATTCTCAAATTCCACTACAATTTTATTCTGAACATTTGCTTGTTGTATATGTCTTTCTATATTTACCTCCTTACAAAAAGAAGCTCACCTTTGCATTCCCTCACATCTTTCTCTCTCCAAGTTAAAACTAACACTTTTTTATGTATTAATTAATCATGTAGTCCCTACATCTCCACCATTTGTGTTAATTCTTCGTTGACAAAAAAGTTGAGTGTAAGAGTCGTATAAATTGAGTAGATCAATATATAGCATTTTTATAGATAATATTGGAAATTCTTGTGTGCATTACAAGCATCTTTTAGCATCTTTGCATTACCTGTACATTTTTAGTATCATTATGGATTTATGATTTTTTTAATGGACTCAACTGTTCCAGTTGACTGTAATTGTTGCTCATTTTCTTTTTTTGATGCTCAATTTTCACTCTTTGCCCAGTGAGAGGCTTCTTCAGGTGGGCCTCTTTTTTAATGCTCAATATATCACTCTGCCTGATGACAGTCTTCTTCAGACCTCTTTGTCCTTTGTGCCCCCAGTCAGCATTCTCACTTAGTATAAATGGCAAGATGTTCCAGGCTCATCTTGCTTTCTCCTGCCCCAAGATTTGGTTCCAGCTACCATCCAAGGAGCCCTGGTTCCTTTTAATGGAGAATAGTTTAAGGAGCCAAAATCTGGGCGCTAGGGTACAGCACAGATTTTTCCACAGTGCTACCTGTAGTGGGTAAGGCAACTTTAGAGACCATTCAGGCTACTGCAATGACAGAGCAAGAGACTTCCAGGGCAAGAGCACATATTCCCAATTTACTTTTTCCAAATCTCTTTTCAGCGATCATGATTGCCATACCATGCTATATATTGCTATACCCAACTCATGCATTCAGGTTTCATTGTTGACGATGTTCAGAAGCTTCCATTTCCGTTTTCTTCCGTCTGGCTCTTCATCCATAGATCCTGGAATTTGCTTCAAATTGTAAAGGTCCAAATGCTTCTTCCTGCCAGAATAATCTATACTATTTTTACTTGAAAAAGAAAATAAATGCCAATGTGTCTCCAGGTAGCATTGTCAAAGTTAGCAAACAAAAATACATACAATATTTGGTACATACTTATACTAAAACAAAATCTGTTGTCTACCTGAAATTCAAATTTAACTAGACATCCTGTATTTTTTCTAGAAATCCTACATTCAAGGAAAGAGTAGGGAATCTAAAAACGTAGGTCATCTAGTATCACAGATGGAGCCCCCTAACACTCTTTGATACATATAAATTGAAAGGAAGATATGAAAACTACTGGCTTTCAAGGCTCTTTTTTAAAATGTTGCTAATTTTCATTTTCATGGGCCAAAATGTAGACCTATATTTCTTTATTTAAGTCCCTAAATTTGAACACAGTCTTTTTCCCATCATAACTGTGTAATAGTGTTATTCTATTCTAATAACTATATGAATAACTATATGTTGCCCCCACATATAATTTTGAGTAGTGAAAATAAATGTTTCAGTGGCTCTTACATATATACAGACTTGATGCATTACCAGAGTGTTTCATTATCTTAAAATCCCTCACAGCAACCTAAAATCTCAGAAAACACAATGACATTCATATCAAGAATAAATAGAAAAAATGTTTTTACTATTACAACTTTTAAACTTTTCAAGCAGTAAGTTCATATGGATTCATTTCCATAGTTTGTTATAAATTTTCACATCGATGGCTTAAAATGCACAAATTGGATTACAGTATATTCTAATTATTTTTACACTTTCACCTTACATTAAGTACTCCCTAACAACGATACAACAATTGGAGATATTTTTATGTATTTCAGGTTTTGTTCCATATTAAAATAAACACAGAAGATTCAGAAAGTTATTTTCATAAAAAATGTAGTGCAAATGTCCTAATCTTTGCATGGATTAAAATATGCCATGCTTGTTCTCCCAATTTTGCAGTCTGTGGTAATTGCACTGCCACCACAGAGTTGAAATGTAGTCAGAAAACCTGGTTAAAAAAATTACCAAGTAAAATTCCCCCCCTCTCAATTTTTACCGTTCTAATTAGGAGCATCAGATTAGAATTCCAAAGTAGGAAAAAAAATACGTGTGTGTGTGTATATATATATACACACACACACACACATATACACAATACCTACATACATACACACACACACTTTGAAAATTTATATATATATGTATATATATACATATGTGTGTGTGTATATATATACATACATACACATTTTATGGTATAAAGACCAAGTTGCACTTGATAGAAATTTCTCATCTTTAAACATTACACAAAAAAAGAATGAACATAAATGAACTGAGCATAAAATCAAAAACTTATAATGCAAACAAAATAACAACAACAGGGGCTGGCCCCGTGGCCTGGTGGTTAAGTTGGGTGCATTCCACTTTGGCGGCTCAAGTTTGTGGGTTTGGATCCTGGGCGCAGCCCTACACCACACATCAGCCGTACTGTGGCAATGACTCACATACAAAATAGAGGAAGATTGGCACAGATGCTAGCTCAGGGCGAATCTTCCTCACTAAAATAAAATAAAATAAAATAAAATAACAAATCCTCAAGAAAACAGAAGAAATTGGAGAAAAATCAATGAATTTGACAGTGCATAAATAATAGAACTAATAAATAAAATCAGGAGCTGGTTCTTTGAATGGACCAAAGAAAGAAAAAAATCAAAACTAATCTCTAGCAAACCCATTTAAGAAATGAATAGCCAAATTTAATAAACAGTACCCCCCAAAAAGATGGGGAATAATATAAAGAAATATATATACATATTATTTACATATATATACATATTATTTTTTAAAATAATATGTATATAGATAAAATAATAGTTTTCTGAATAATAAGATTATGCATAAAACTTATTTTCTTCTTTTTGCTTCCCTGCTGTTTCTTACTTTCAGTTTTTTACTTTAAAAATAAGAAAAAAGAGTTAATTTTAGTAACAACATATATATGTGTGTGTGTGTACATATATATATATATGTACACACACACACATACACACAGCCAAAAAGGGTTGAAAATATATGCAATATTGGAAGACATTGTCTCCAGGTGGTTGGATTAGCATTTTATGGGTACACATGTGTGTCCCTGAATTTTCCAAATTTAAATGAATGTAATTTTTAAAGTAGATTCCCAAAATATACATACAGTTTGATTCCATTTTAAAAATAAAAATAGCAGGTCTGTGCATGCATGTCCATATGTGTTTGTATGTGTGTATGTCTGTCTGCACAACAATAGGAGACTGGCAAAATTGAGCTCTAAGGATTGCTTCTGGGTGATGGCAGTTTGTGGGATTTTTATTCTCTTATTTGTACTTTTTCCCTGTATTTTCTAAATTTCATCAAATCAATAAAAGAACATTTTTAAGCAAGTTATAAACTTAATTTTCAAAACGATTCTATTTCACAAGAAAACTAATATAACTATTTATTATAACTCATATTTGTAGTTATACTCAGAGCTAGAAGTAAACAGGTAAAATTGTTAACTGTTTCTGAGTGGCAAGGTTAAAGATGATCTTTATATCTTATTTCTTTTTGCTTCTCTGTTTTTATATAATATCTAATCAAGAACATGCTATTGTTCCATTTCCAATCAGAAGAGAACGTCAGGAAATGAATTTGTGAGAATTCAGTAAGTCCCCTAATTGGGGGCAGAGCCTCGACGTTCCTCTGGGTACCGGGATTTTTTACATTTAAAACACATCTTTCGCCATGAGTAATTCACCGAGCAACACTGGCCACAGTCCCAGTCCCCCACTCTGCGCCTGATGGTACCTTTTGCAGAGCGAGAGAGGCCAGGATGTTGCTTAAACCTTTCTGGCAAGAACTTCCTGGTATGGAGATGCTTACCCTTCCAGCTAGTTAGGGAATTTTTCATAAAAGGAACTGTTGCAGCTTCTGCTGCTGCTCTTGGGAGAGAAAATGTAGGTAGGAATGAGTAAGAGGATTTGGAGAGACTAAGATGTAGCAGTTGACCAGCCTGGGGCCAGGCTCCCAGGACGTCAGAGCAAGGAAAAACAGGTAATTCCTGGTCACTCCCCCACACAGAAATCACTTTCCCCTCCTTTGCCTCTCCCACTATAGCTGTAGTCTCCCGAGTAGCCGCAGTCTCCTGGCCTGCTCCCTTCACTGCCTTCTCCCTTGTCCGATAACTTGCTGCCTCACGAGCAAAAGCAAGAGTGCCTAATGTCTGTGTCTCCTTTCCCTTCTCCAATTCCTCAGTTCTTTCCTGCTTCTGAGACTGACTGCTTAACACCCGAAGAAGTGCATTCCTGAGTAAATTTCGCTCTTCCTCCACTCCATGAAGGAGTGTGAGACTTTGCTGAAGTTGGAACTGGGCATTTTCTTTTTCTCTTTTTTGCTTAGCCCTGAGTCTATTCACCACCCCTACCAAAGCATGAGTGAACAGCTTCTGCTCCTCGAGCTGATCCTGGAGCATTTTTACCTTTTCTCTATCCTCCTTCTTCTGCCTCCTTGCGAAGCGCACTACGAGGGCCAGGGTGCCCCAGGCACAAGCCTCCTTGATGTCTCTCGATATTGCTGAGTCAGTCAGGATGTCCCGCAGCTTCTCTTCCATATCACCCCAGGACTCACACATCTGCATCATGTGGAAGTACTGACTAACTCCATTTCGATATATTTGGTTATTTATGAAATCTACAACCTCTCGCTGAAAGAAGCCACAGGCTGGGTCATTAAAATTTACAGCCATTCTAAGGAAAGCACTCTCTGACCTGTTTTACCTCAGTCAGCACAGAGTAACAGTATGTGGCCTTTGACCTCTCCACTCAACTCTCACTATTTCTCTATGGAAAGTCAAACGCCCCCTACTGGTGTGAGGGTTTAGCCAGCAGTCAATACAGTCAGCTGCTTCAGAGGTATACTAGAAGTAAGCCTGAGAAAGTCAGTGGATTTAACCATAAGGAGGTGGCTACAAAGAATATATAACAAAGCAAAACAAAAACAACAATCTATTTATCTCAGGCTGCTCAATCTCATACTGAATACAGACACATACTTAATGTTTACTAAATTGACCTGAGCAATATTATTTTGATAAGTATGTTGTGTTACATCATGCTGCAACTAATTTATAAAATATTTGAGAGCAGGGACAGTCTTTTACCATTAGTACCTATTACCCACAGCAGAAACACAATAACTATTATTTATTTTTTTCTTTTTTGGTGAGGAAGATTGGCCCTGAGCTAACATCTGTTGCCCATCCTCGTCTTTTCGCTGAGGAAGATTGGCTCTGAGCTAACATCCAAGCCCATCTTCCTCTATTTTGTATGTGGGATGCTGCCACAGCATAGCTTGATGAGCGATGCGTCGGTCTACACTGGAGATTCGAACATGCAAACCTGGGGCCGCTGAAGCAGAAAGCACAAACTTAACCACTACACCACTGGGCCTGCCTGAAAATAACTATTTTTGATTGATGTATTTCATAGTTTATGTAAACTTGCTCACACTGCACAAATTCTTATTTTACCAATTGAGATTTCATTCATGTAGAATAAAATTTGAACCTTATAATATGTAATAATCAAAAAGACATTTATTAACTATCCTTTTAGAGCCAGGCATTGTGTTAGGTGGTAAGAAAATACAAAGATCAGTAAGACATAACCCTCAAACTATAGAGGCGCATTTTCTGGTGTCATTTTGAACACTCGATTTCAGATAAGCCTGCTGCAAGTAAAAATCAAAACTCAGAAAATAGCTCTGCACTATTATTATTATTATTAAGAATGAATATTTTTCTCATTTCTGACAGATTTGCTTCATATATTATATACACAGATTGCTTATCCTCTGGTTACATAAATACAAGGGAGAATTGCCTATAGCAATGAGGCACTGTAAATAAACTGGACAAAGATGTTTAACACCAGCATAATTTCTCCTGGGAAAAAAAACACACAAAAAATAACTTGTTTGCATTTGCATGCAAATCCAGTTTTTAACTATAAAAATTTTACTCCCTTGTCATGGGTGGGGTTATGCAGAAGTAGAAGCTGAGATAGAGTTGGGAGTGCAAGATAAGATGTTTATTATAGGTCAACACCTTCGAAGGGAAAGGGCAGCATTGAGCAGAGGGACAAGTTGAATGCAGCCCAATGCAGGCCCATAAAACACTTGGCCAACCCAACTCAGCACTCAGGAGTGAGTGCTGCCTATCAGAATCATCACCTCACAAGCTGAAATGGTCAGGCCTTTATACCTCCACCTCTCACAGTCACTAAATGCGAGTAGCCTTGGAAATGATGTACCTCAGATGAGGTGACTCTCTGAAGCTGAGAGGCTGACAGCTGCAATCTGACTGTTGATCCCATTCCCTGCAGCTGAGCAGCAAGTCATGCCTTAAAGGAGGAACTGGGCAATGCCTTTTGGTGTTTATCAGAAACTGCATTTCTTAGATACACTTCTCTGTACATATTCAAGGAACAGCTCCTCCAGGATTTTGGTGGGTCTCTTTTCCTGAGCAGATACTTAGAAGGGGAAGGTTAGTGGGATGAACTACAGCTCCTACCATAATCAATTCTTGTTTCCCTCCTTCCTAGATTCTTCTCACCCTCAGCTATTGCCTCTGCTGCAATCAGTGGCTTACCTGACAGCAGGACTCAGGTCGCCAGGGTTCCATACATATCCCTCCCTGCCCCATTGTGTAACAACAGCTCTATCTCACCCTGATGATCAGGGTCAATTACCCTAAGATGGTGACTCTTCTTCTTGCCTGCTGGACTCTGGACCAGCGGAGCCTGAAGTGCCCAGGTGGCAGTTGTAGCTTATAATTCAATGAGACTTTTGCTGTGTCTTCTGGTAGAAGCATGCCTCCTTTGGCAATCAGGTTCTCTAACCCTTCAGATCCCAGAGTTGTGAGGACTGAAAAACAAATTCCTCTAGTGAATTATTGGGAGTGATGGTAAATGGAATCACTCCTGTTTCCACACTTTGGTTCCCAGACCTATGTATTCTTCCTATTGAGGACACAGTGCCAGGTAAATGTCTTTGATTCAGTACAAACACTAAATCCTGGAGGATAACACTCTCATCCTTGCAGAATATTGCCTCAGAATTGGTGCTTTAGCTACATCTTCAGTAGGCCATCCCAACATTTTCCAAGGCTAGCGGCTCCTTCGTAATGCACTATATGATATGGCCAATGGATCCTGTGGTCATGAGCCAGTCCCATACTCCTGTTGCTGTGAAATGTGTCCTTGGTATGATGTAATATTATGTGAGATCCCATACTGGTGGGTCAAACATTGTATAAGCCCCTGGATAGTGGTGCTAGCTGAGGTCCTGCAGGCAGCAAAGAAAAACCAGGCCTGGAATACAAACTGCTGTTTCATTCCAGAATGGAAAGAGTCCAATGTAGTCAATTTACCACAAAGTGGCCAGTTGGTCTCCTCAAGGAATGGTGCCATACCAGGGGTTCAGTTTTGATCTCCATTGCAGAAAGTTTGGACACTCGCCAGTGGCAGTAGATAGATCAATCTTAATGAGTCTAAGTTGCTGGGCTCATGTGTAGCCTGCATCTCTGTCACCGTGACTACTTTGCTCATGTGTCCATTGTGACAGCACTGGAGTGGCTGATGACAGAGGCTAACTGATGTTAACTGGCCAAGTCTTTTTCTCTACCTGGTTGTTTAGTGCTTCTTTCATGGCAGATGCCCTTTGGTGGATATTAACGACTGATACTAAGAGCTTTATACTTCTTGCCCACCCGTATGTGAATCCACATCCAGCAACATCAGATATTCTTATCTCCAGTCTTCTACCTTTTTCCTTCCAGGCTACTGATCATTCGAACATATTTTAACCTTAGACACTTCTATTTCCACACAAAATGAATGACCAGGTGCAATACCCAAAGCTCTGCCAATTGGGAGAATTTTTCCTCATCACTGTCTTTCAGGGCCTTTCTGACTGAAGTGGTAATATAACAGCCATCCATTTTTTGTTTGAACCCATATATGGGGCTGCCTTATCTGGAAACTAATCTCAGGCTTTTTCCTCCTCCTTCAGCTGGTTGTATGGGAATCCCACACAGCCATAACGGTGAGCTGAGGGAGAGGCAACAGTGTAATAGTGGTTATGTGCTATGGGGATCTGAGCTACCTGCTTATGCAGTTTGCTTGTGCACACTGGTCCTCCTTATGTCCCACTCCAGAAATACTACTTCTATCTTATAATGGATTATTGTTGGGTCTACCCCAACATTTGATTAGAAGGTCTGAAGGACCCATCTTATCATGTGCCAGTTCTGTTCACATGGCCAAGCATTCTATCTCCCAGTATTACACCTGGGCCTGGTAGAAGACTATGAATTGTTTTTCAAAAGATTCCGCTCTTGCTTCAGGACCTCAGGCCCTGGGTTGTGATTCTCCCACTAGGGTTGGCCACAAATGCGACATGGCATCTTTCCTCACTAATAGTACTTCATATATCATAGGGTCTACTTGATATGGCCCAAGTAGAAAAGGTTCTGGCTCCATAGCCTAGATCAGCTGCAGAGTCTTTTCTTGCTCTGCGCTATACTCAAAGCTGGCAGCATTTCACACCACTCACATAGGGCCAGAGTAATAGTCCAAGGTATAGAATGTGCTACCTCCAGAACTCAAGGAGGCACTATGCCTCCTTTTTTGTGTTTGGAGGTACAAGTTGAAAGAGTCTACCTTTTACTTTGGAGGGGATATATTAGCATACTCCTGACCGCTGAACCTCTAAAATTGTCTGGATGTGGCAGGTCCCTAAATTTTTATAGATTTATCGCTCACCATCTGGAGCACATAGGTCTTATCAAGGCCTCTAGCATGCTAGCCACCTCTTCTTCATCCATCCTGAACAACATAATAGCATTAATGTAATGGATCTATATGATATTCTTACAGGATACACAAATTGTCCAGAACTCTTCAAAAACTATGTATGACTAAACATGTAGATGTACTATGATTATGTATGTAAAGGTACATTGTTTCTATTCAAGGAGAAAACGGACAGTTTGTGATTGAGATAGAAAAGAATGCATTCCCCCAAATCATACCATGTAAATGAGGTAGTATGATCCGCTCTGGCGAAGTATCATACACCGCATGGCAGCTGTGATTGGAATTACCACCTGGGTGACCTGTGGTCGTTTACTGCCATTATCAAGGATCTATCCAGTCTTGAGAAGGAATTGAAAAAGTTAAGCTAGGGACATATAATTGTGCCAGACCAAAGAAACTATCAAGGTCTAATGGGGTCATATCAAAGAATACATAGGGCCAATTAAAGGAGCTCCCACTAGCTAAAGATGGAAAAATTTGAGCATCAAAAATGTCTGAAATTGGGGGTCAGCCCGGTGGCGTAGTGATTAAGTTTACGCACTCCGTTTTGGCGGCCTGGGGTTCGCAGGTTCAGATCCCGGGCACAAACCTATGCACCACTCATCAAGCCATGCTGCGGCCACATCCCATATATAAAGTCGAGGAAGACTAGTACAGGTGTTGGCTCAGGGCCAATCTTCCTCACCAAAAAAAAAAGAAAAAAAGTCTGAAATTGTATAAAACATGTCATTTTTTTAAAGTGTGCTTACAGTGATATTTAAAAAACAAAAACCTCATTGGTGAACATTGGATGTTTCTATAGCATTAACTCATTATTCTGAATATTGATAAAGTTTAAAAAATCTGTCACTTATCCTGTCTTTCTTGTGTAAACTGTATTTTAGAGTAATCAAATAGTCAAAGAGGGGAAATTCTTCCTTATGTAAAGAATTCCAGCTAATAAATACAGAAGGAATGACAAGATTAGAAAATCACCAATTTGCAACCTCTCATGAAATAATGGATCTAGGTAACATTACCCAATAGATGCTAGAACCATTAGATGAAAGTTTGAATCAGGGAAGTTTATATTGGGGAGACCAAATTGACACCATCCAAACACACTGATCAAATTCCACATCATGAAAAGTGAGATATACAGACATTACGTACCTCATCATATGATGCAATAAGAAGAATACAACAGCACTTCTAAAGTGCTGTGCCAAAAAAAATTGAAGTTGAATCTAATCTATCTTTTAGATCTAGATAGCAGTTTATGGGAAACAGAGAAGGATGAAGTTAAACACTAAGGTGAGGAAGCAATCAGTCAAATGCTGAATGTAAGTTATTCATGGTTATTCATAGTTATAGTTATTCATAGTTATTCATAGGTAAACTACTGAGTTTTTCTAACAAATCAGTGGCGTAAAAATAAAGCAGGGAACAGTGACTGACAAATAATAGACAAATGCATATGTGGACCTTGACCTCATTTGAATCCTAATCTGAATAAATATAAAGTAAGAAGAAATTTTAAGACTATCTGGAAATTTGAATACAATAGGATTCAATACATAAGATTGAATATGGATTCAGTACTGGACGATATTAAAGATATTTTTTTAAAACAGCAACAATGCCATTGTTATCCATCTACAATACCATTGTTGCTATGTTTCAAAAATGTCCTCAGCTAGAGATGCATGAAATGACGTGATGTCTGGGATTTGCTTTAAAATATTTCAGCCTTTTCCCCCAAATTTTGGAGGTATAGATGCAAAAGAATTGGCCAACTATTGCTAATTGTGGACACTTTTGATGAATACATGTATGTTCATTTAAGTTCCTTTACATTTTAAAAGTTAAATACCTACCCCATTCTCATAGCTGAGACAGAGATGAATATCAAAAATCAAAACTCTGAAACGTATAGAAGAAGGTAGGGGACAGTATAATCATGATACTGGGTAAGAATTCCTTAAACAAGACACAAAAAGCTAGAGCTATGAAGAAAAAATTTCATAAGTTTGACTAGGTCATATGTTTTAAAAATCTGTATAACAAACAACAAAAACAAGCTGGAGATTAGGAGATGATATTTGCAATCAGTATAACTTACAAAAATTAGTATCCCAGATATGTAGTGTATTCTTACAAATCCATAAGAAAAAGGTATACACAAATAATAACACAGCAGTAGGAAATAAAGGGGACCTTATAAATCACCAATAAGCATTTGAGAAGATGCTCTACTTCAGTAATATTCAAGGAACAGTAATATGATATCATTTCAAAGCAAGTACCTTGACAATAATGAAAAATATGACTATATCAAATATTGGTAAAGATCAGGGGAAAGGAAAATGTTCATATGTTGCTAGAAATAGTATAAGCTGGTAAAGCCATTAGGAAAAGTAATTTAGTTATAACCAGTAAAATTGTAAATGAGCATACCACTTCTAGGTAAATCAACTATTTCCTGTGAGCGTTGTCACCTGTGCAAAAGGAAAGATGCATCTACAAAGTTTATTCCAACATTTTTTGTTATAGAAAAAAACAGAAATGATCTAAATGTATACCAATGGAAGTCATGTATAATAATGGGATATATTCATACCATGAAATTCTAAAGAACAGTGAAAGTAATTAACTTGATATAAATCAGCCTAGATTTCAATTAATGTAATTCTGAGTGCAAAAAAAGACTTTCAGAGCTCAGATCATGATACCATGTATATAAAATTAAAGAAAATGTATGCTTAATTACATATATATATTGTCCAAGAATACAAACCTAATGTATAAAAGTAATTTTTAAATAGACATGACAGATACACAATACATTCATGATAATTGCTTCTTCTGTGTAGGAAGGAGGGAATTAGAACTGGAGGTGGGCAAAGAGGATCTCAACTCTACTTATGTTCTCTCATTAAAATAATGAGTTGAGGGGCCGGCCCAGTGGTGTAGTGATTAAGTTCATGCGCTCTGCTTCTGGCGCCCAGGGTTCACAGGTTCGGATCCCAGACCCAGACCTATGCACCACTCATCAAGCCACGCTATGGCAGGCATCCCACATATAAAGTAGAGGAAGATGGGCACGGATGTTAGCCCAGGGCCAATCTTTCTCAGCAAAAAAGAAGAAGATTGACAACAGGTGTTAGCTCAGGGCTAATCTTCTTCACACGCACAAAAAAGTGAGTTGAAATAAATATGAAAATATGTGATAATTATCAATTGTTGATTATGGGCACATAGATGTTTTGATATTCTTTCCGGGTTTTTTTTCATTTCTGAAAATAAATAGAAGAAAAGAAAAAAAGATTGATTAAAAGGCCTCCTAATCTATGGGAAATTGAATAATAAAATGAATAGGCTAAACTTTAAGAAACATATTACACTTTGTATATTATCATTGAGAATATATATTCATTTCAAGTGCAAATATGGTATTTTGAACTGTACTTTTTAAATAAATAACTGAAATAAATCCCCCAGTGTAGCAGAAATTATAATAGTCGAATTCTATGACTATAGTACCAAAAACTGGAAATTAATAACAGTGTTAAAGAAACAAAAACAAACAACTTTGAAAAAATTTTAAATTGATCTTTAAAAGTTATGGAGTTCAAAAGGAAATGAAAACTACAAGTATATGTTATTAGAAGATAATGACAATTAGTTTCGTGATACAACAAAACTCTACTCAGAAGATATTGATAGAATTAAATGTCTTTGTTATAAAACAAGAAAATGTGACAAGATTAGCTAAGCTTTAAACTAAATAAACCAGAAGAACAATAACAAAATATACCTAAGGAAAATAGTAAAAAATTAGTTTACTTACCAAAGCAGAAATCCGTGAATGGAAATAAAGAAAAATACTAGAATTAATGAATAAATAGAAACTGAGGCTGAGGCTTTCAACAAAAACATTTTAAAAATCGATACATTCTACAACATGGATGAACCTGAAAAGCAGTATGTTGAATGAAAGAAGCTAGTCGTAGAGGACCACATGTTGTATGATTCCATTTATATGAATTGTTTGTATCAGAAAGTAGATCAGTGGCTGCCTGGAGCTGAGAGTGGGAACAGAGATTGACTCCAAATAGCACAAGGGATTTTACTGGGATGATGAGAAAGTTCTAAAACTGGATTTTGGTGATGGTTAAACAACTCAGTAAGTTTACTAAAAATTATTGAACTGTACACTGAAATAGGTAAATTTTATGGTGTGTAAGTTATATCTCAATAAAGTTTTTTTTAAGTCTAATTTTTCAGTCTCCTTGATATATTCACTTGACTTAAGAATTAACTTTACTTTTCTTTCTTACTTAAAGAAAAGAATCTTTACTTAAGAATTAACTTTACTTAAGGACTATCTCTACTGGAATCAAATGGTTCCTGCATTTTATCAATAGTAATAAAGGTTAAATAGTTAATTCAGAGCAGCTATATGAGGAAAGAGGATTGATGGTAGAGACGAGAAAATGCTAAGGGCAGGGAAGTACTGGTGGGAGGTATTACAAAAAGGTACAAGGAGTCTTTCGGGGTGATGGGTATGTTCATTATCTTGATCGTGGTGATGGTTTCTTGGGTGTAAACATATGCCATATGTTTTGACTAAAAAAATAGTATTTAGGGAAACATGCATTGGTAATCAAACAATAGAGGAAAGCAAGGGAACTATTATTACAAAAGTCAGAAGAGTTTATCTCTGTCAGGGGAAGAGATGGGGCAATGATGAGAGTGGGACATGCAGAGTATTTCTGGGGTGCTGGAAGTTTTCTATTTCTTGACTTGTGTGGTGGTTTCTTAAATGTTCATTTTATAATTACTTATTAAATTGTACATATATGTTTTATGTATTTTTATGAATTTATGTTTATTTCACAATAAAAAAGGAAAAGAATAAGCAATAATTAATAAAAACTGGTGGACATTATGATGAATATAAAAAACTTTTGAAAGTTTGAAAATACATTAGGATAAAAATAGTTAACAATTATAATATCCAAACCTTGGAATGCTTCAAGATTTCTCTTATTCTTTCTTTATGCTTATTACCTAGGGGATCTCACCAAGTCCATGGCTTTAAATATATTTACATGCTGACAACTCCCAAATTTTTACCTCTAGTTTACTTCTTCCTTAATTTCCAGACTCGTATATTCAAGTGCCCACTCACATTTTTACCTGCAAGTCAAAAAGACATCTAAAAATAATGTCCTAACATCATATTGGCAAAATTTTAGAAGCATTCCTATTAAATCATTAATAATACCATATTACCTATTTTCCATGCCATTATTTAACATCATCCTGGAGCTTCTAGTTAATGCAATAATATGAGAAAGGAGACAGGAAGCGGGGAGAGAGAGAGAGAGGAAAGGAGGCATAAAGGAATGAGAATGAGGAGAAAAACTGACATTATTTGGAAATGATAAATTGGTTACATAAAAACATCTAAGGGAATCTGCAAGCTATTAGAACTAATAAGAAGTTTAGCAGGTTGCTAGGTACAATATCTCAACAAACAAAAATCAATAGAGTTCCCATTCACTAAAATTTACCAATCAAATAATGTGATAGAAAGACAGTTATAATTCAAAGTAGCAACAAAAATTAGTATAATCTAGAAAAAGCTGTTGATGCTATTTAAAGATAGAATTATATAGCATTATTAAATGACATAAAAGAAGACTAGGATAAATAGAAATATATTTCACGATTACAGAAATAAAGATTCAAGATGACAAAGGATGACCGTGCTCCCCAAAATAATTTATGAATTCAAGATAATTCCAATCAAATTCACAATGGGATTTTTTATGGAACTAGACCAACTGATTCTAAGATTCATATGGGACAATTAATATCCAAGAGTAGCCTAGAAAATTCTGAAAAATGTAAACAAGAAGAGGAGACATCTAATCAGATTTCAAGGCTATAATAAGCTGTAATAATTTAAATATCTGGGTATTTTTCCAGCAATGAATAAGGTATATGACTAGAACGGAAGAAGAAACCCAGAAACAGATCTCCTCATGAATTGGAACTTGTTATATAAAAGATGCAGTCCTACAAGTCAGATTGGGAAGGACAAATATGTCAATAAATTGATGTTGGAACAATTGACTCTCTGGATAGGAAATTTTAAAATTAGGTTCATACTCTCTACCATCTACATCTACACCATAATGCAAACATTAATATTGTATAGACTAATGACCTAAATTGGAAAAGAAAAACTTTTAATAAGTAAAGAAGAAATTATAAGAGAATACTTTTATGACCACAGAATAATAAAGTATTCCTTAAATAAGAACAAAAGTAAAAGTCATAAAAGGAAACATTAATAATCTGCTTGAAAGATTAATATCTAGAACATATAAATAGATCTATAAATGTATACAAAACAAAAAGTGGAAATAATGGACAAAAGACACTTACCAGCATATTTCCTTACACTGGTGAGGAAATCAGAATAGCTGATAAACCTATGAAAGGATGCTCAGTCTCACTAATATTCTGGAAATTTAAATTAAAACAACAATGAGATACCAGTTTGCATCCATAATAGAAAAACAAGTTTGAAAATACCAAGAACCTATGTGGGAAAATGAGAATTTTCACACACTGCTGGTGAGAATGTACAAACCTCTGGAAGACCAAGTGGATATATCTAGTATATTAGAAAATGTACATATCCTATGATCTAATGATTCCAGTTCTTGGTATGTTCCCTGGAGACATTCTTGCATGTATGCACAAAGAGACACATGCAAGAGTGTTCATTGTCACATGTTTGTAATAGAAATAAATGATATATTGCAATATATTTGTGTGATGCATTATCTCAACAGCTAAAAAGAACTAATCTGATTTTGATGCATTAATATGGATAGATCACAAAAACTTTATATCCAGTAAACAAAAAAAATAAATTTCACAATAACATCTATATACAGTGCAATCATTTTGTGTGAAATTTTAAAGTACACAAAACAATTGCTTATGTAAACCCATATTAACAAAAGTATAAAAGCATGGATTGGAAAGACACACAATAAATTCAGTGTAGACCTCTCTGGGGAGGAATGGGACCAGGGAGAGGAACAAAGGATGCTCATCTTCATCAGTGATATTGCTAACATTTGTTATTTCCAGAGGATGAGTAGAAGGGGGTTTGTAATATTATTCTTTGTGCTTATCTGTGTGTGTGAAATATAACATAAACAGAGAATAACAAAGAAAAACATGTTAACTATTCCAACTTGAACTCCAAATCCTCACTAATTGAGGAGTTTAGGACATCTCTGATTTCAGTTTAGCTACACTTTAAATATTTTAAATGTGCTATCTCATTTAATAATCTTCCCAATTACACTATCAATTGGGTATTTTTATCACCATTTTTTAGAGGGGGAACTTGAGGTTAAGTAATTTGCCCCAGGTGCAGCTTATGTTTGAACCCAGGCCTGTCTGACTGATGCCTTTAAATAATACTCCACACTGACTCCAAAAGGTGAAAAAACAGACAATATAACTTTTGCAGTCTTAATATGTACCCTTAATGTATCCGTTTATATGTTTGGATTGTAGCTGGATAAAATTGAATAATAAGCAATTTTTTCTCTTCTGTATGTTTTTCTGTACCCAGTGAGGCGCAGGACTTCATTGCCTCAGGAGGTGTTCATTTGCCTCAGAGAACCAAGTCGATTGAGTTCCCCCTCATTTTTTTTTTAAATTAAGACTTTAATTTTTTAGAGCAGTTTTGAGTTCACAGCAAAATTGAGGAAGAAGGTACAGAAATTTCCCGTGATGGCCCTTCCCACACACATGCATTGTCTGCCCCATTATCAACATCCCCTAACAAAATGGTACATTAGTTACAACTGATGAACCTACATTCACACATCATAATCACCCAAAATGCATAGTTTACATTAGGGTTCACTTTTGGTGTTGTAAGTTCTATGGGTTTGGACAAATGTATAAAGATATGCATCCATAATTATAGTATTATATAGAGTATTTTCACTGCCCTAAAACTCCTCTGTACCCTGCCTATTCATCCTCCCTGTCAACCTCTAGCAGCCACTGATCTTTTAACTGTCTATATAGTTTTGCTTTTTCCAGAATGTCATATAGTTGGAATCATACAGTGTGCAACCTTTTCAGATTGGCTTCTTTCATTTAGTAATATGAATTTAAGTTTCCTTCATGTCTTTTCACGGCTTGATAGCTCATTTCTTTTTAGGGCTAAATAATATTTCATTGTCTGGGTGTACCACAGCGTATTTATCCATTTATCTACTGAAGACTATCTTGGTTGCTTCCAAGCTCTTGGCAATTATGAACAGAGCCACTATAAACACCCATGTGCCAGTTTTTGTGTGGACGTAAGTTTTCAGTTCCATTTGGTAAATAAATACCAAGGAGCACGGTTGCTGGCATGTATGGTATGTTTAATTTTGTAAGAAACTGCCAAACTGTCTTTGAAAGTGGCTGTACTATTCTCACCAGCAATGTATGAGAGTTCCTATTGCTTCACATCCTCTCCAGCCTTTGGCGTTATCAGTGTTCCAGATTATGGCCATTCTAATAGGTGTGTAGCAGTATCTCATTGTTGTTTTAATTTGCATGTCTCTAATGACATATGATGTGGAGCATCTTTTCATATGCTTATTTCCCATCCGTATATCTTCTTTGGTGAGATGTCTGTTAAAGTCTTTGGCCTATTTTTTAACCAGGTTGTTTGTTTCCTTATTGTTAAGTTTTAAGATTTCTTTGTGTATTTTTGGATAACAGTTCTTTATCAAATGCCTTTTGCAAATATTTTCTCCCAGTTTGTGGTTTGTCTTCTCATTCACTTGACATTGTCTTTCACAGTGCAGAAGTTTTTAATTTTAATTTTAATGGAAGTCCAGCCTATCAATTATCTCTTTCATGGATCATGCTTTTGGTGTTGTATCTAAAAAGACATCACCATACCCAAGATCATCTAGGTTTTTCCCATGTTATTTTCTAGTTTATAGTTTTGTGTTTTACATTTAGGTTTGTGATTCATTTTGAGTTAATTCTTGAGAAGGGTATAAGGTCTATGTCTAGATTCATTTCTTTGCATGTGGATGTCCAGCTGTTTCATCACCACCTGTTGAAAAAACTATCTTTGCTCCATTGTATTGCCTTTGCTCCTTTGTCCAAGATCAGTTGACTATATATATGTGGGTCTGTTTTGGGGCTCTCTATTCTGTTCCATTGATCTATTCGTCTATTCTTTTGTCAATACTACATTGTCTTGATTACTGTAGATTTATAGTAAATTTTGAAGTCAGGTAGTGTCAGTCTTCTAACTTTATTCTTCTCCTTCAATATTGTCTTGGTTATTCTGGGTCCTTTGTATCTCCATATAAACTTTAGAATCTGTCAATACCCAGAAAATAACTTGCTGGGATTTTGATTGGGATTGCATTGAATCTGTAGATCAAGTTGGCAAGAACTGTCATCTTGGCAATATCGAGTCTTCCTATCCATGAACTTGGAGTATCTCTCCATTTATTCATCTCTTCTTTGATTTCATTCATCAGTTTTATAGTTTTTCTCATATGATGTTACACATACTTAGATTTATACCTAAATATTTCAATTTTCTGGGTGAAATATTGTGTTTTAAATTTCAAATTCCGCTTATTCACAGCTGGTATATAGGAAAGTGATTGACTTTTATATATTAACCTGGTATCCTGCAACCTTACTATAATTGCTTATTAGTTCCAGGAGGATTTCTTTTGTCAATTCATTTGGATTTTCTACATAGACGATCAATGTCATTTGCAAATAAAGACAGTTTTATTTCTTCCTTCCCAATCTGTATACCTTTTCTTTTCTTGAGTTTTTAAATAAATTTATAAAACTCATGGGAAATGATCAATACTATTGAAAGTCAAGTTATTTTCTGATTTCCTAGAATCTATATTAAGGCTTTGGGATATGAAATGTTTTATGGTTACAGCAGTCTTAGTGTAAATATGAACATCTAAAGGCTTAAAGAACTCTGTGCATAACATTTATATCATAAAAATGGCTTAGGGAAGAATTCATGATGATATATAAACTATTTTAACTCTCCAAAAGGAGATGAGTTTGAACCAGTGGGGAGAAAGAGAACAGAGGAGAGCAATAGAGTTAGAAGATGGTGAGTATCTCTAATAACTAATCCTATGTTCTCCACGCTCATCCCAGGTGGAGGGATGATGTGAAGGAAACCCTAGAGAAGTTGGAGGGAGCTCTCTAAAGCACAGGGAATCTGTCAGGCTGCCCAGGTTATTAACTGAGGACATTTTAAGACACATTCAGTATAGTGCAAATATCAATGACTGAGTGAAAGTCAAAGCAGATGGATTAGGGGGCAGCCCCAGCATTCTATGTACCTCATGTAGCACTTTGGAAAATTCCTATGCCTCAGATGAGTGCAGAGGAGGTTGAGATAGACAAGCCAAGTGCATGTGGACTAGTGGTTGGAATAAGGAAGACACAGTGCATAGACTATCAAACAGAGGCCACAGTAGGACCAGGATCATCACAGCAAATGCCAGTGGGGGTGGAAGCCAAAACCAGCAGCAGTTGGCTACAGCTTAATTTATACTAGCAGAGGATATAAGACAAGCATGGAGCGGAAGTCTATTTTACCTGCTGCCATTTCAAGACAATATAGCATCCTCAAACACCACCCTACTTTTTGTACTGGGGACACAAAAAGGAATAGGTGTTCTACAGATCATGCAATTAAAAACAACAACCACAAAAGCAAAATGTACAAACAACTTTTAAATCATGTTGCCATAAGGATCAGTTGGTATTGATTCACTTGTGTTTTTTTTGTGGATGTCTTTGATTTATTTAAAAAAATTATTTTGAAATAAATTTAGACTTATAGAAAAGTTGCAAAAGTAATACAAAGAGTTCCCATGTACTCTTCACTCAGTTTCTCCTAATGTAAACATTTTATATAACTATGGTGCATTTATCAAATCTAAGAAGTTAACCATAAACTTCTTTCAGATTTCACCAGTTTTTCCATTAATACCCTTTGTGTCTGAGGATCCAATCCTACATACCACACTACATTGTTATCATATTTCCTTAGAATCATCTGAGTTGTGAAAGTTCTTCACGTTCTTTCCTTGTCCTAATACTTTTGAATTATACTGGTCAGTTATTTTCTAGAATGTCCTTCAACTTGGGTTTTTCTGATGTTTTCTATTAGATTGGAGCTAGGCATTTTTTGGAAGACTACTACAGAGGTGGTATTGCACCCTTCTCAGTGCATCATATCAGCGAGTACCTGATGTCTATGCATCTTATTTCTGGTGACATTAATCTTGATCACTTGGTTAAGGTAGTGTCTGCCAGCCTTCTGTACTGTAAAGTTGCTATTGTTCTCTTTGTAAGCAATAAATATCTTGGAGAAGTTACTTTGAAAGTATACAAATATGCTGTTTCTCCACAAAACTTGGCCCACTAGTGTTAACATCCTTCAGTAGATCTTTCCAGCAACAATTATTACTGGAGTGTTTTAATGGTGATTTTCTTTCTTTCCTCTTTCCTTCTACATTTGTTAAGTATATTTTTCTGTAAGGAAGAGTTGTTCTTTATTCAATTATTTATTTATATCAATATGGACTCATGGATATTTATTTTATTCTATGGATTATAATCCAATATTATTATTATTTATTTTATTGTTCAACTTATTCCATTTGTGATGTAAGGCCTAAAATTAAGGCCTAATATTATGTGCTGGCTTGGCATCTGGTGAAATCAGGAGGGCCTCAAATGGCCTAATCACAAGTTCCTCCCCTCATTCTGTTCCTGCAGATAAGTCCCCTAGCCAAAAAATCCTCCTTATCAAGGGGACCAAGCACAGTATCTGCTTATCCGGAGTAGCGACTTTCAGTTCCCTGCCAAACTGTGGGATTATTCAAACAAGCCAATCACATCCTTCTGCAGGAACTAGGGAGAATCTCATCCTCTTGATACTACCAAGCTTGCCTCCCACAGCCCTGCTTGTTCACTATCTTCCCAAGTGCAACACCTTTGTGTCCTTATGTGGCATGTGTGCCCTACTCTCCTCGGCTGTGCATATATGTGACTAATAAACTTTTGTCAATCTCATTTGTCCAGTGTTGGGTGTCACGTGTTTGTCCATTCCCATAACCCTAGAATGGGAAACCTTCCCTCACTAATAGGGTGAAGAAAGGGAGATTAAAACAGCATCTCATGCCACTGGGAGTTATTTCGGGTTGTTCCTGCACCCTTTTGACTTGCAGAAGTGGTTGATTCTTTGGCTGGGCAGAGAAAATACAAGATGAGCCTGGAGCATGTTGTGGTGCCAGTAGGAAAGTGTTTCTTTGCATTTTATAAAAGAAAAACACAAAACCCAAGTTATTTTTTTCCCCACAGAATGTTTCACAGTTTCCAAAGTTGTAGCCCTAGTAATTCTCCATCCACTATAATCATTTTCATATTCCTTAGTTTAATTATAATTCTCAAAGGACTTTTGTAACAGTAATACTAAGTCCTAGCTTCTAAGAATATACCAGAATGTACTCCATTGCATAAAGTCTAATAACAATTGTGTTTACAATACAAAATTAGGAATTTCCTGTGTGTGTTCCATTACATTGCCAGATCCTCCACGTATGTTGCCTCCCCAAGTAGAGCTCTGTTATGCTCCTTGGTAAGTCACATGAAGTCATATGCAGTAATCCTCATTTAACCAGCCACAGCAGTCACTCCTGGCAAGCTGGGACTCACAGCAGGAAACAAAAGAGAGTCCAAACATTGCTACTTCAAAGATGCATGTCTGAAACTTTCAAAGGAAAGAAGCTCCACAAAGCACTTTGAGCAACTTTTCATTTGCTAGTTACATCCCCCAAAAGGGCAGCAAATCCTGGGTAGTCTTTCCAGCCTAAAGCAAGGGTATTTTTTTTTTTTTTGATTTGTCTATTTTTTATCTGGGGCTTCAGATGGCTGAGATGTATATCTCTAAATGAAATTCCACCTTATAAGTGGATAATAGTACATTATGAGAAGTGACTATTATGTAACAAAAACATAACATAAAAACATTAATTTTGTTAGGGTGGTGGGGTTATAGGCATTATTTTCCTCTATTTAACTAGTTTCAATAATGGGTTTATATGTTATTAAATAAATGTGATTGAAAAACACAAACAAAAAAAGTGTACTTCAAATGAAAGTTGTTCCCTTAAAGCTGTCATCTTAGAAAAATACACACTTTCCAACAATTATGCTATAGCTCTAAGATCCTTTTAGAAATCCTTTCTGAAAAATGTCTTTAGAGTAAGTTTATAAGCCACATAAGAAAAATGTGATTACTATTTTAATAGTCACGACCTATTTGTTTAAATCAAAATCATGTTCCCTGGCTTAATCACCCACTTTATTCACAGCTTTGGCTCCAAATTTTGGCTGCTTCTAAAAATAAAATTGAAGCTCCAAAAAAATTGTGTTACCACTCAGTCTATTCAATAACCTGGGGCAGATTCCATATGTAATTTCAGCTAGCTTCTAAGATAGTCCAAATTTCCCTTACCATCTGGTATCTAAAAATTTTCACACCGTTGTCCCCTGGATCTTCACATCCAGGATCAACCACTCTCCTTCTTAATGTAAAAAGGTAACAAAGATATTCATATTCATTTTCCCAGAACATAAATTTGTTAAAACTGAGATAGTAATTGATTTCCTCACAAGTTATCAATCTTTCCTCAACCCTTAGCACAGTGCTTGACACATAGTATTTGTTGAATAAATGTTTATCTAAAAGGCAATAACTGTGTGAATAAATGATAGTATTGCCCCTAGATACTGATTTCCACCATTATTTTATCAAGAGCTCAAAGCGTCAAGACACATGGAAGTCTTCTATGCTGTCTACTGTTATCCCACTGGCCTAATGGCCACTTACCAAGACTAAATGAAAATTTTTATTATATTTTACAATTTAAAATTTCACTTTCATTATTTAATTTTATTTTCCTTACAGCCCTCTGAGGTAGTTACTTTTGTTATTCCGTATGAAAGATAATGAAACTAAAACACGGGATGATCACATAAACCTCATTGTTAATAAGTAATAGAACTGAGACTTAAACCAGTATATTCTGGCCCCTAGTACACTGTTCTCTTCATTCTACAAAACTGTCTTCTTTCTACAGTTTACTTTTTCCCTTATTCCTAATATCTGACTTATTATTTTGGACTAACTCAAGGTAAAAGTCTCCACTGGGTTTCAAACAAGCCTTGCTGTGTGGATATGGAAGAGATCCCTTCTGCTACTCCAACTACCCAAGCCAATGAGCAATCACCTTCCAAGCAAACTGACTGTCCTCTCTTGGCAAGATGAATTTCAATTCTTGACCCTGAATCCAAAATATCAGTAAGGATCATTACTCACTAGTTTTCTTTGGGAAAGAAACTAATCTTCAAAGTAGAAAGATCTCTTTACTTTAGGCCCTCCTTTCCCCTTCTGCTTTCATCCCTGGAAAGCACTGTGAAGACACAATTCATATCAATAATATTTGCACACAAATGTTTACCTTGTTCTGGTTTATATTAGGGATAAAGAAACAAGAAGATGTTCTAATGAATATCTCCTAGGATGACCAACCATTTGGTTGCCAAGGACTGAGGGGTTTCCCGGGGCATGGGATTTTCAGTGCTAAAACTGTGGCAGTTGCAATCTGAGATGGTTGGTAACCACCATCCATACACAAATTCAGGAAGGTAAGAAAGTAATCTCTTTATCTCCTGAACCAGATTGCAAATTTCTCAAAGGCTAAAACCATGTCGTATAGGCCCACTTCAGCATTCAATATATACTGTTTGATCAACAGATTGAAGAGTTCAAAAGGTTTTGGAAAACTGAAACTATCCATCAATTGTCAAAAAAAAATCCTTACAATCTAAGTGATTACCCAGGAGACTGAGTCTGAAAATAACCAGGCCATAGAAAATGCTACTCAGATTCCATCTTCTTATAACTCTTGTATTCATTAAGGAAAACAATGATCTCCATTGATCGCACATGCACTGGATATTTATTATATACTATGTCTCTGGTAACCAAAGAAGAAGTCCTTGTCCTCAAGGAACTTATGGTTATTTTGGAAGGCATATAAGTAAACAATTTCCAACGCATTGTAATAAATACAGCAATAGAAATATGCACAAGTAATGGTGGCAGCACAGGGGAATGAATATTTTGTCGTGAGGTTGGAGGAACTTTCGGAGTGGATGAAAAGCTATTGGATCGTGGTAGATGAAGTGGGAGTTATCTAGGCAAAACGGTGCAGAAATGACATTTCAGAGAAGAAAAAGCATGCACAAAGAGATGGTGGCATACAATTAATAGAGTATGTGCAGGAAATTACAAGTATTCTGATATTTATGGAGCATAAAATACATGAATGGGGACAATTTCAGAAAGAGAAAAAGCTGGAGATATTTGTGGGGTGATATCACAAAGTATCTGCTAAGATTATTATGTTCTTTCCTATAGGTAATGGAGAGCCAGGGAAGGTTTCAAGTAGGGGAGAGTCACGCTCAGATTTGCCTTTAAGAAAGTTCAGAATGGAGGATGGAAAGGGCCAGGTTAAGACAAGTCGGGGGGATCAGGACGGAGCTGAATTAATCAATGAGAGAGCATAATGTTCTACATTTTTCCTGTTATAATACCAACAGTTTTTATTTCACATGGATTTGAAAAATAAGTGAGTCCCAGTCCCAGTCTCCCTCTTCCCACTTTTGTCCCAGTTTTTCATAAGTACTCATCAGGATAAAATCCAGTTCTCCACTTCTCCACACCCAGGCATCTAGCATGCTGTCTGTGCTCTTTGGCATTTATGGCATTATACTGGCTCAGTTTCCATCCATCCCCCAAGCTCAGCAGGCAGAAACCAAGCAAACCAAGGCCCCATTTGGTTAGTCAGAATTGCAATCTGGTGAACGTAATACAGAAGTGAGATTTTACTTCATTGACTCCACTGCATCCTTTACATTGCCGCCATTTTGAAAAATTTCACATTTAGAGAGTCTTCCCTTTTTCTTCTTCCAAGTCTCATCCCGCAGAGGCAGACTCACCATAGGGTGCTTGCTAGCAGCTTGCAGAAAGAAACAAAGCGCAGCGGGAGTCTCCAAATGCAGTGGTTCCCTGAAGATTTGCTGAGGCTTAACATCACTTTGGGAACCAAATAATGGGGGTCTGAGAAAACATGAAGCTCTCTGTGAATTTAATCCCAGGTGTCTTTAGTCCTATGGCTGCTACAGCACTCACTTTGAATTTTGTAGATTCCAAAGGGCTTTGTTACCTAACAGGAGTTGTCAGCCTCCTTTCACCCCTGTCAGGACTCCACAATCATGCCACCACCAAGTCGAAATGGCACCAAGCCTGATTTTCTTGGGCACAGATACCACTGCTGGATCCATGAGAGTTAGCAAACAGGGAACTTCATCTTTTGTTTTTACAAGTTAGAAATCCTTAGCCTTGCTCTTTGTGTGTGTGTGACCGGAACTCCATCAGGGATTTATTGGCCTATACATCAATCTTGCTTCACATTCATATCTACCCCTTTTCTAATTTCACTCCCACCCTACACACATACACGCACACCTCTTCCCACCTCCCCTTCTAGGAATATCTTCTCTGTTCTGGTCATCCTGGTCATTCAACCAGGCTAAAAATGGGTCCAACCTTTTCTATAAACTAACCTTGGCCGACTCAGACCACTTTAAATTCTACTACTCCCATAGAGTATATTACATTCAATATATACTAGGCCTACTAGCATCCTACTATGTGCCAATAGTTGCACTAGGCATTTAAAAACATTTATTCGCATTTAACCCTCAAAACAACCTTGTAAGGTAGATGCTATTGTGGTACTCATCTTTCAGTTAAAGAAATTATTATTCCTTTTTAACAAAGGAAGAAATTAGGTAGGCACTAATTTGACTTCTTTATAAATACTATGATATTAATTATGAGTGTGTGTGCCACTTGTTCTGTTTCTTTTTCCCTCTTTCTACCTGATCTGGGTTTAATTGAGCATTTTTATGATTCCATTTTATCTCCACCAATTATGTATTACTCATATCTCTTTTTCTAATGTTTTTAGTAGTAAAGGTAAGGACTACTATATGCATTTTTAAGTAAGTCCTGTTTCTCCTTACAGGTATCTGTTTTTTCTAGATTTCTAGTCACTTGTTTGGCCTGCAAATTTACTTCTCTGAAAGGTTCAAGAAATTTTATTAATTTGCAGTTTGTACAGCTTTTTTCCCTGTTTTTAGAGTGAGAGCAATGCTCATTCAAGCTCTCTGTATCTCTGAGCTGAAAACAAAAACTCCAATACATTTTTAAAAATAAATATTTTTTTGCTTGATGGAAAGAAGAAAATATATTTTATCTTTAAATGTATATTTGTAAATAACATAATAAAAAATATTTGACAAATATAAACTCTATAGTTCTAAATTATTTTCTTTTAATTAAACTGGAAAGATGCATACGACTTCATGTTTCATTGCTAAAATTGATGTCTAATTTATGAAGATATTTAATAAATGCATATATGATTTTGACCACATTTTAAATTTTATTTCATACTTTGAAAAAAAATTTCCATTACCAAGTTATTATTAATTATACCCTTCATTATATACATACACACAATAAATATACACATGATATATATGATAAAAAGATGACGTACTACTGATAAACTGCCTGAATGTCAATCTCTGGATACAGTCAAGAATTCACCATGTTAATTGTCAACTTATGAGAACTGTCTAGAAAGCAAACCAGGCACTCCCTGCTGACTCCTTGTTCACCTTTTTCAAAATTCTAAACTTTCTTCATAGAATGTCCTTTCTCTTTCCTCCTGTAAAGACTAGTACAAGTGTTAACTTCTCCATAAAGCTTCTCAAATAAATTGCTCCCTCCTTTGTACTCTGAAAACATTTTTTCTAGATTCTTATAACGGATTCATCTATGAATCCTCAAAGCCCCTAGAAATAAAACAACCAAATAACTTCAATGAGCAGTTAACATATGTCATTTATATGTACATTTTCATTTCTAAAGAATGTTATGTGGGATATAAAATAGTTCCTCTGCAAATCTCAATTGCAAGTGAGATGTAGTTTAAGGAATTAAAACCCTTATTTACAGTCAACAAATAATAAATTAGGCAAATAAATTATAAAACTTCAACACTACAGTACACCTTGCATTCATTACACATGATGATGTATGTATGATGATATGCATCCTTACTAATTGGCATAGAAACTTGTCTATTATTTAACGTTGGTTGGAAACTCTGGTTATAAAATAATATGTACAATATAATACTGTTAAAATGAGCAATTTATAGTATTCATTAAAATATTTACTGATACATATGTATAATTCTGGAAGGATAGACACCAAAATAAAACAGTGGTTTTGTCCAGGTAGCAGGTTTTATAGATACTTTTTACATATTCTTTATACTTTTCTATATTATCTGAATGTTTTATAATGAACGTGAATTGTTTTATAATTAGAAATACACCAAAAGTTATTTCAATATTGGGAAAAATACATGAGAAAATAGTGTTGGGGAGCAAAAATCTTGAGTGAACTGATACAAGCTCTTAAATAGTAAATAAACAACAAAAGCATTAACTATGCGAGGTGACGGATGTGTCAATTATCTTGATCTTGGTACTCATCCCACAATGTATACGTATACCAAATCATCACGTTGCACACTTTAAATACATACAATTATATTTGTCAATTATTCCTCAATAAAGTTAAAAAAAAACAACAACAGCAGCACACTAAATAAAGAGCACACCAGTGATATCCTACAAACTTAAATTAGTAATAAGGGTATTGGTACAATTGATTTCCATTTACCATCCTTTGCTTTCTAGAAACTTTTAGATCACACCCTTCGTCTGCTGTTTCAAGGTGATCCTTGTAAATTTATTTTCTTTTGTTTCAGATAATATTCATGCTAAGAGGAATATTTTCTATCTGGTTTTCAATCCACATGTTCCATGACTTTCTTTTTTCTTAATTAACAACATTCTTCTGTTGAAAAAGTAACACATACACATGGTACAATTTTTCAAGAAGGCAAAGGGTATACAATATAGAAGGTATCTCCTTACCACCCTAGACAGCCAGATCCTTTCCCCAGAGGCACTCACTATTAACAGCATCTTCTTTATAATTCATATAGAAGTTGTATCTGTCTATTTTTCTTTTATACAAATGAGAGCATAGTATTCACACTGTTCTATACCCCGCTTTTGTACAGTTAACCATATATCTCAGAAACTTTTTTATAAATACATATAAATCTGCCACATTCTTTGAACAGCTTAACATTGCATAGAATTTATTTAAACATTTACCCGAATGAAAGGCACGAAGAGTGTTTCTAGTCTTTTGCCATTATAAACAGACCTGCAATAAACATCCTTGTGTGTGGATGTATATATATTTTAGCATGTGATATCTACAGGATAAAATCCAAGCAACATAGTTAATGGATCAAAGGATATGTGCATTTTTTACTTTGATAAATGGCCGAGTGGCTTAGTGGTTAAGTTTGTATGCTCTGCTTCAGGGGCCCGTGGTTCACAGGTTTGGATCCTGGGCACAGACGTCCACCTCGCTTATCAAGCCATGCTGTGGCAGGTGTCCCAAATATAAAATAGAGGAAGATGGGCAGAGATGTTAGCTCAGGGTGAATCTTCTTCAGCTAAAAGAGGAAGACTGGCAACAGATGTTAGATCAGGGCTAATCTTCCTCCCCAAAAATGAAATTAAAGAAAAAAAAAAAGCATAAATGTTCTTAATTTCTCTCCAAACTAATTTCATCAATATACTCTTCAACCAACAATATATGAGAATGTCTATTGGGTCGTAGCTTCCTCGGCATTATAGGTGGCTATTCTTTTATGTATGATTAAATATTTCTATCTTTAGCACTTTGATAAGAAAAATAATATTGTATACTTGTATTCATTTAGATTTTTAACATTATGGGTGAGATTATGCACCTTTGCATTGTAGGGAGAAGAGGGAGAATCTCCCTCTGCCCTTTCCCTTAAGGTTCTTATGGCTGGCCAAATAATTAACAAGACAGGTTAGCAGGAGAAAATAATACCAAGTTTAATAACATGTATACATGGGAGAAAGCAGGGACACTGTGTTTCTCAACACAATAGCAGAAATTCTCGTCTTAAATACCATGTTCAGCCAATGACAAAGGAGGATTTTGGGGGTTGGGGGAGTCAGTTACAGGAGATTACCACTAAAGCACAGTAAACAAGAGTAAGGTTTATTATGCAGCCCCCAGGCCTCACCTTCCACATTGATAAGTCTCTAGAAATGAACTCATCCCCCCTCTTCCCAATACAGAGAGGGAGATACCTTTACAAATGGAGACTTCCCTTGTAAATGTAAATGATTGTCTGGCAACTCCTCGCAGGGTCATCCAGAGAATGTGGCCAGAGAGACAGAACTTCTGATAAGAGGGGCTTGTTGGTGCCTTTCCTATTGTAACATTTATTCTACGTTATCTTTACAGCCATCATGATAGATCTGTTCCAGGAAGGAGCCACCATGTCAAATTCTTTAGGCAGTTAGTGGGGGAAGTCAAATGTCCCTAGAGAAAACAACCAAGGTAAAGAGATAGATTTCAGGGTGGCCAAATCTTGATCTCCCACAGCATATTTACAAGTCATTTATATGTATTTTTTCTGTGATTTGCCCGTTTATGCACTTGCTCATCCTTACATTGGTTTGTCTTTTTCTTACTTGAAGGATTTGGAAGGGCTCTGTATATCTTAGGAAAGTTAGCTCCTTCTTTGTCATATGTGTTGTAAATATATTTCCACTTTCCATTTATCTTTTGACTTTTCTAGGGTGTTTTTTGCTGAGAAAATTTGTAAATTTTTCATGTCGTTGAATTTATCATTATTTTCCTTTAAAGCTTTTGAGTCCTGTGCCTTGCTTTAGGAAGACTTTCTCTATTTCGTGGATATAAATGTTGTCCCCATGTTTTTTTCTAAGAAACATTTTTCAAATCTATTCTTTACGTTTAAATCTTTGAGCCATCTAGCATTTATTTTTAAGTAAGGAATAAGTTAATAATTCAAGTTTATCTCTTTTTCCCTCAAAATATATGGCCAGTTGTCCCAACATCATTTATTGAAGAATTTATCTTTACCTCATTTTAAGAAATACTCTTTATTGTGTACTATGGGGGAAGAGGGAGAATCCCCCTCTGCTCCTTCCCTTAAGGTTCTTATGGTTGGCCAAATAATTAACAAACAGGTTAGCAGGAGAAAATAATACCAAGTTTAATAACATGTATACATGGGAGAAAGCAGGGACACTGCGTTTCTCAACACAATAGCAGAAATTCTCGTCTTAAATACCATTCAGCCAATGATAAAGGAGGATGTTGGGAGTAGGGGGAGTCAGTTACAGGAGATTACCACTAAAGCACAGTAAACAAGAGTAAGGTTATTATGCAGATTTAAGGCCTCACCTTCCACACTGATAAGTTTCTAGAAATGAGGTCATCCTCCTCTTCCCAATACAGAGAGGGAGATACCTTTACAAATGGAGATTTCCCTTATAAATGTAAATGTTTGTTTGGCAACTCCTCACAGGGCCATCCAGAGAATGTGGCCAGAGAGACAGAACTTCTGATAAGATGGGCTTGTTGGTGCCTTTCCTATTGTAACATCTATTTTACATTATATTACAGCAATCAGATAGAAGATCTGTTCCAGGAAGGAGTTACTATGTCAAATTCTTTAGGCAGTTAGTGGGGGAGGTCAAATGTCCATCAGAGAAAACAATCAAGGTAAAGAAATATATTTCAGGGTGGCCAAATCTTGGTCTCCTACAGTATTAAATTTCTATATTTACTTGGGTCTACTTTTCAACTCTTTTCTGTTTCATCGATCTGACCATCTATTCATGTGCCAGTACCAAACAATTTTATTAACTGTGCCTGCATAGTACATTTTAATATCTGGTCAAGTGAGGCCCTCCTTGTTACTTTTCTTTTTCAGAAATTTTCTTCACCTATTCTGTTATTAGTTTCTATCTAAAAAAGTTAATGCCTACCTCCTTGATCTTAGAGTGCTCAATGTTTTATTCACCTCCACTTCACCCTGTTGGTGAGGGAAGGAGTCCTGCCCTCTGGTTATAGGGATAGTTGAACATTTGACAGATGAAACTGACAGCAGTTTATTAGTCACATATATTCACAATCTGAGTGAGAAGGACACCATGCTATGCAGAACCACACACGTGTTCCATTCAAAAACAGAGCGAACCAGCAGGGGCTGTGGAAAGCAGGCTTTGTAGTAATCAGAGGATGAGGTGCCCCCTAGTTCCTCTGGGAGGATGTGAATGGTTTGTCTAAATAATTCTGCAGGCTGGAAGGACCTGAAACCTGCATAAACAGGCACTATGCCTGGTCCCCATGATAAGGAGTGTTGTTTGCTAGGGGATCTTATCCATGTGACACAATGGGGTGGGAAACTTGCAGCTAGGCTATTTGAGGCCCTCCTAGTTTTCCCAAGATGTCAAGGCACACATAATATTAGGCCTTGCTCTGCAATTGACCCTTGATTCCTTGACATCAATTTAAATTTTGGTGATGACTGAGACTCCTAGGGAGTAGAAGTATCTCCCTAGGAAGCAAAGTAGTTACTTGACCAGGAGAAAGAGGGCCACATGACGAGGTTGTTGTAAAAAATATAAACTTTAGAAGTGTCGCCCTTTATGACCAATAAAGTATATTGAGGGACCTGTGTGGCATTGTTGTAGGGAGCGCATGTCCCAGGGGGTGCAAATTTAGATTAATCAATGCCTGTGGCAAAGGTGACAACCAGCACGGGGTCCATTTGACATTTTTAATTCAAACAGGAGTTCTTTGAGAAGCCCATTACGCCTCCTGCTTAAACCAGCTGCCTGGGGCATATAGGAGAGGAACTCGTGCTTTGGTCACTATCAGCAATGCCTAGAATTCCAAAGGGCATAAAGAGTGTCCTAGTGAGGCTTTATATTCTGGCTTTAGTATATGTAGAGACGTCTGTTACCTTGATTTACATTTTGGGTATCTGTGAGGCAAGAGCTTCCCAGAGTTCTTTATCCCAAAGAGCTTGTAAACTTGTACAGATGTGGCCATTTTTTGGCCAGAGCATCCAGTGCTACAGTGACTGTCTGACATGTGATCAATTGTGCTGACTCTTGGGTTTCATCCTTTATCAGGGACATTTGACTAAGGGATTAAAAACAGCAACTCTCCACTGAACTCTATCATGTATGATGGTGGCAATATCATCCACGAGGTGTACAAACTCCCATTGTTATTTACTCAGTTGATCCCAAGGGGCTCTCCAAGTAGTCAAGGAGTCTAGAAGAGGAGTGACCTTCTCCAGCACCATGGTATCTGGCAAGGGACTGAGGACAGGGGAGGCCACACCCACCTGCGGAGGGCCCAGATTTGGCTCCATCCTGTAGCAAGGAGGTCTCAGTAGCTGTGCTGATCTTGGGGGTGCTGCATCCATTACCCAAGGCATAACGAGCAGCTGGATGCATAGGGTCATAGGCTTAGGGTCTGTAACAGCCTCTATTTCCAGGAAAGCCCAGTATGTGGCCAGTAATTGTCATTCCAGTTGTGAATAGAGCAGGGCTGAGAAGTACAGTTTATTGCATCACAAGCCCATGGCCAACTAATGGCTGTCATAGGTGGTCCACAGACTCCAGGAAGCATGAGAGGAGGTTGTTAAAGCCTCTACAGTGAAGTCTCTGAGAGCACTAACAGGAGTGCCTGCTGATTTCAATTTGGATAGATTCTAGAGCTTTTTGTTGGAGATGGTCCCATTTAAGGTGGGCCCATTTATAAGTAACAACATCAGTGAGATAAAGTAAAATTATAAATGAGGAATACGTTGCCTCCAGAACCCAAAAAGGACTAGAAGATATTGGACATGTATTAACATCGTGGGTGCTGAAAGGGTCAATGGCTGTTTCCTGACAGAGTTAGAGAGGGAGCAGCCCTTGGTTTATCAAATAATTTCAGGAATGTAACAGAGATGGTGGGGTCTTGCACTATGTGTGTGGCGATGGTCTATCTCCTTTTTGTGAGCTCCTTTGTCAGTACTTGTATGTCCTTAATAAATATGTCAAACAAATCTCCTTGGAAGAGAATTTCATCAATGTAATGTCATATCTATGTTCCTAGAGAACGATAGATGCAGTTAGGATCTTGCCTGCAAAGACTGTGTGTGATAGCAAGGCTGCTGAGGTACCCCATGGGTAACCTGGAAAAGTACATTGTGTTCCTTCTGAGGTGAAGCCAAATAGCAGTTGAGAGGCTATTGAAATAGACACTGAACAGAATACATTATCCAAACCTATAATAGCAAAACATTTACCAGTTGCTGAGTGGATGGAGTCGGTAATTACAATAATACTGCATATAGGGGCCTTAAGTTTGTAGTAATCCACTGTGAGGCACCATTCATTCTTTCCAGGTTTAAGACCAGGCCACGTTAAATGGAGAAACAGTTGAGATAATCACCCCCTCACTCACTAGGTCTTATAGAATAAGTTTAAATCCTTGAAGACCCTGGTTTAATTTACTTTGGGCCATATTAACTATTTTAATCTGGGTGGGGCAGGGGATTGTCCATGGGATCTCATTTTGTCAAGCCAGTTTGTGTCAACTACCTTATTTAATTTTAATTTATTACTCATTGGGTCAGAATGTCCGTGCTACTATGGGATATTTTAGGGTAATGGATGCTACAATCATGGAAAATTTAGGCAGTAGCTCTGATTAGATGAGGTATATCTATTTATCCTCTACTTTCTATTCTGTAACTCCTCTAGGATTATAAGGGCACCATGTTTAAATTTAGTGCATCCCTAGGTATAGCTCTGATTTGAGCCCCAGTATTGATGATGCCCATGAATGTTTACCAATTGGTGCAACTTAGCAGATGTTCAAGTTAATTCAGAACCTAGGCTGTAGAGATGCAAAAGCCAAACAGCACCCTTTTATCTTTTCGCTGTATATATTATTTTAGCAAATTTTGGATTTCTGATTGTATCAAATTTTGGGGTTTTGTTTCATTTTTTGTTTGTTTCCTCTCCTAGAATCCAGATTTCTTCATTTTATTCCACTTTTTTGTTGCTTCTTTGTCACTGGATATACCACAAGAGTGAGGGGTTCTCTTTACCCTGCTTATATTTATAAATTTCTTCCTCCAGAGAGACTCGCATCAGTGTATTCAAGGTTAGGAGCCTCCTCCATGGTGATGGTTGTGTGGTTTGAAGACTCAAGGCTTAAGTTGAGTTAGAATTAACCCCTTTGCTGTGCCATAGGAGCACCATGGGTGTTTTTGCCTATACCGCTGATTCAGGATTTTTCTTGCAGTACAGGCATAGGTAGTAGAGTGGTGCAGCAAAAGAGTACTGGGCTCATAACCCTGAGGTCAACGGCTCAAAACCATCTTCTGCTAAGACCCTGTTTTTTCTTGCTGCAAAGGAGTTCTTTCTCTTTCTTTCTTTCTTTTCTTTTCACTCTGGTTAAATTCTCTCAGAATATTTTGCATTTCTAGCCAAGTAAAGTTGAAGCTTTTAGTTTCTGTCTGTCCGTGGTGTGGCGCTTCTGGGTAGTTATAGGGAAAAGTGTAGGAGGTTGGTGCCTCACCCTGTAGGCGGTCACAGCTTCCTCCAGTCAATCTGCCTAGATCAGAGACCACATCCAGTAAGGTCGTTTTGTCTATGGACCAGTTGGGGGCCATCAAACATCGTGATTGCAAAATTAGCCCTTTGGCATCCTGGTAAGCAGCAGCACTAAGCATAGCCAAGGCACATTGGCTAGGGGTTTTGCATTGGGAGAGCAGTTGAGTTCCCTCTGGTGTTTTGTGAGGAGCTGAGACCAAATGCTTCTTCCACTTTTTTTTTTTCTCATTAGTGTCTGGGCCACAGGCTACCATGGATTTGCACCTCAATAGGCTTGGAAGTCTGGAGACTGTACTACAGCAGCAAAGGAGTAGCACAGGAGACAAGCTGGGTTGCTACCTTTACCTGAACAATAATGACTATTAGACAACTGGGGTGCCATGCTTAATTGTCCCTGTGATGGTGGTCTCCTTCCTCCCCTCAAACTTCACAAAGGGCTTTCCCTGGGCCAAACAGAGTGGTATACAATCACAAATAATGTCCATATGGCTGCCCCAAGAAGTCAGTGATGATCGCCAGCCTAAACCTTCATAAGCAAGGCTCAAACACCGACTGGTTATGACATTGTGTTGTTGCTGTCATCACAGGTGGAAGCCTCAGAGACTAAAACCAAACACATGCTGAACTCAATGGCACGTCACTCTGGGGCATAACCAATTAACAACAAATCTTGTCTTTGGGAAGAGAGCACTTTAGGGTGAGTGGGAAGATATGGCAACACGTGACAAAGACAACGTGTCCTGCAAGCCAAAGAGAAAGCCCACCAGCAATTGGCAGTTTTGTCCCAGATAGCCTTTGCTGTATCACAAGACCAATTAGCCAAGAACAGTCAAAGCTGACCAGGTGTCATTGGTCAGTGTTGGGCCACCTTGTTCATGATGCCAATTGTTTTATTCATCTCCCTTTACCCCATTGGTGAGGGAAGGATTCCCTCCCTAGGTTTATGGGGATGGCTGAAAACATGACACTGACACACAGCAGATGAGATTGACAGCAGTTTATTAGTCACATATATTCACAACACACTTCACAGGGCCACACTAGGGTTACATTCAGGAACAGAGTGAACAAGTAGGGGCTGTAGGAGGTAGGCTTTATAATAACAAGAGAATAGGATGACTCTTGGTTCCTGTGAGAGGATGTGATTGACTTGTCTGAATTATTTTGCTGGCTGGCAGGCAACTGAAACCTGCTACTCAGGGATAAGCAGGCACTGTTCCTGGTCCCCTTGATAAGAAGGATTGTTTGGCTAGGGGACCTCATCCATGGCAGCACAATGGAAAAGGAACTTGTAGTTAGGCGATTCGAGGGCCTTCCAATTTTCCCCAGATGTCAAGGCACACATTATATGGAAACTTAATTTTAGGTCTTATACTACAGTTACAGAGATACCTGGATATTTGAGATACTGTATGGAATTTTTATGCTAATTATAATGGGATATTATTTTTCAATCTTCTCCAGTAAAGTTAGGACTAATTATTTCTAGGATAATTTCAGGCTAAAGCATTTCCTGTTCTATAAGTCTTACCTCCAGTAATGGTTCCAGAATTTCTATATAGAAGGATGAAATAAACATGGGAGTGCACATATCTCTTAGATATTCTGTTTTCATTTCCTTTGTATATATACCCAGAAATGGAATTGCTGGATGATATGGTAGTTCTTTTTTTAATTTTTTTTAGGAACTTCTATACTGTTTTTCATAGAGGCTGCACCAATTTACATTCCCATAAACAGTGCACAAGAGTTCCTTACTTCACCTCCTCACCAACACTTAGCTCTTGTCTTTTTGATAACAGCCATCCTAACATGTGTGAGGTCATATCTCATTGTGGTTTTGATTTGCATTTCCCTGATGATTAGTGATGTTGATCACGTTTTCAGGTACCTGTTGACCATCTGTATGTCTTCCTTGGAAAAAATGTCTATTCAGATCTTCTGCTCATTTTTTAATCGGATTGTTTGGGGTTTTTTTGCTATTGAAATGTATGAGTTCTTTATATATTTCGAGTATTAACTCCTTATCAAATAAATGATTTGCAAATATTTTCTCCCATTCCGTAGGTTGCCTTTTCATTTTATTGAGGATTTCCTTTGCTATGCAGAGGCTTTTTAGTTTAATGTAGTCCTACTTGTTTATTTTTGCTTTTGTTGCCTCTGCTTTTGGTGTCAGAAACAAAAACTCATCACTAAGACAGGTGTCAAGGAGCTTACAACCTATGTTATCTTCTAGGAGTTTTAAGGTTTCAGGTCTTACATTCAAGTCCTTAATCTATTTTGAATTAATTTTTGTTTATAGTGTAAGATAGTGGTCCAGTTTTATTCTTTTGCATGTGGCTATCCAGTTTTCCCAATACCTTTTATTTATTTTTTCATTTTTTTGGTGAGGAAGATTGGCCCTGAGGTAACATCTGTTGCCAATCTGCTTCTTTTTGCTTGAGGAAGAGTGGCCCTGAGCTAGCACCTATGCCAATCTTCCTCTATTTTGTATGTGGGTCACTGCCACAGCATGGCTTGATGAGTGGTGTAGGTCTGCACCCGGGATCCGAACCCATGAACCCCGGGCCACTGAAGTGGAGCATACTGAACTTAACCACTATGCTACCCAGCTGGCCCCTTCCAATACCATTTATTGAAGAGATTGTCCTTTCCCAATTGTATATTCTTGGCTCCTTAGTCATAAATTAACTGACCATATATGCATGGGTTTATTTCTGGGCTCTCTATTCTTTTCCATTGATCTATATGTCTGTTTTCATGCCAATACCATACTATTTTGATTACTATAGCTTTGTAGTATAGTTTGAAATCAGGGTGTATGATATCTTCAGTTGTGCTCTTCTTTTTCAATATTGCTTTGTCAATTCGAAGTTTTTTGTTGTTCCATATGAATTTTAGGATTGTTTTTTCTATTTCTGTGAAAAATGCCATTGGAATTTTGATAGGGATTGCATTGAATCTGTAGATTGCTTTGGGTAGTAAGGACATTTTAACAATACTAATCTTTCCAATCATGAGCACGGAATATTTTTCCGTTTATTTGTATCTTCTTCAATTTCTTTCATTAATGTCTTATACTTTTCAGTGTGCAGATCTTTCGCCTCCTTGGTTAAGCTTATTCTTAGGTATTTTATTCTTTTTGATGCAATCGTAAATGGAATTGTTTTCTTAACTTCTCTTTCTGATAGTTTGTTATTAGTGTATAGAAACACAACAGTTTGTACATTGATTTTGCAGTCTGTGACTTTACTGAATTTGTTTATTAGTTCTAACAGTTTTTTGGTGCAGTCTTTAGGGTTTTCTATAGATAATATCATGTCATTTGCACATAGTGAGCGTTTTACTTCTTCCTTTCCAATTTGGATGCCTTTTATTTCTTTTTCTTGCCTAATTGTTCTGGGTAGGACTTCCAGTACTATGTTGAGTAAAAGTGGTGAGAGTGGGTGTCCTTGTCTTGTTCGTGATCTTAGAGGAAAGGCTTTCAGTTTTTCACCATTGAGTATGATGTTAACTGTGGGCTTATCATATGTGGCCTTTATTATGTTGAGATATGTTCCCTGTATACCCACTTTATTGAGAGCTTTTATCATAAATGGATGTTAAATTTTGTCAAATGCTTTTTCTGCATCTATTGAGATGATCATATGATTTTTATTCTTCATTTTGTTAATATGGTGCATCACATTGATTGATTGTGGATGTTGAAACATCCTTACATCTCTGGAACAAATCCCACTTAATCATGGTGTGCGATGTTTTTAATATATTGTTGAATTCAGTTTGCCATTATTTTTTTTTTTTTGAGAATTTTTGCATCTATGTTCATCAGGGATATTGGCCTGTAATTTTCTTTTATTGTGGCATCTTTGTCTGATTTCGGTACCAGGGTAATGCTGGCCTCATAAAATGAGTTTGGAAGTGTTCTCTCCTCTTCTACTTGTTGGAAGAGTTTGAGAAGGGTTAGTATTAATTCTTCTTTGAATGTTTGGTAGAATTCACCAGTGAAGCTGTCTGGTCCTGAACTTTTGTTTTTTGGGAGTTGTTTTTTTTGTGTGTGTGTGAGGAAGATTAGCCCTGAGCTAACATCCATGCCCATCTTCCTCTACTTTATATGTGGGACACCTGCCACAGCATGGCTTGATAAGCAGGGCATATGTCTGCACCCAGGATCCGAACCTGTGAACCTTGGGCCCCTGAAGCAGAGCATATGCAAACTTAACCACTAGGCCACCAGGCCAGTCCCTGTTTTTGGGGAGGTTTTTGATTACTGATTCAATCTCCTTACTCATTATTCTCTTCATATTTTCTATCTCTTCAGGATTCAGTCTTCGTAGGTTATATGTTTTTAGGAATTTATCCATTTCATCTAGGTTGTCCAATTTTTTGGCATATAATTATTCATAGTAGTCTCTTATGATCCTTTGTATTTCTGTGGTATCAGTTGTAACATCTTCTCTCTCATTTCTGATTTTATTTATTTGAGTCATGTGTCTTTTTTCCTTGGTGAGTCTGGCTGAAGGTCTGACAATTTTGTTTATCTTTTCAAAGACCCAGCTCTTAGTTTCATTGATCTTTTCTATTGTATTTTTAGTCTCTGTTTCATTTATTTCCACTCTGATCTTTGTTATTCCCTCCTTTAGTTTTTGCTTATCTCAAAAACTCTTTACCTCCCCTTCAATTCTGAATGATAACATTACCAGTAGAGTATGCTTGATTGGAAGTTTTTTTCTTTCAGTTCTTTGAATATATCATGCCATTCCCTTCTGGCCTGCAAAGTTTTTGCTGAAAAATCTACTGAGAGTCTTATGGGAGTTCTCTTTTACATAAGTTTTTTGTTTCTTTCTGCTCTTAAGATTCTCTCCTTGTCTTTAACTTTTCACATTTTAATTATAATGTGTCTTGATGTGAATCTCTTTGGGTTCACCTAAATTTGAACTCTCTGGGATTCCTGGATCTGGATGTCTGTTTCCTTCAGGAGTTTTCTCCCCCTTCTCTCTCCCTTCTCTTCCTGCGATCCCCATAATGGGAATGTTAGTCCACTTTATGTTGTCCCGTAAGTCCCTTAAGCCATCTTCACTTTTTTTTTCATTCTTTTTTCTTTTTGCTGCTCTGATTGGGTGAGTTCCACTGCCCTATCTTTGAGTTCACTGATCCTGTCTTCTGCTTCATCTAGTCTGCTGTTGAATGCCTAGTGTATTTTTCAGTTCAGTTATTGTATTCTTCCAGCTCTGTGACTTCTATTTGGTACTTTCTTATATTTTCTGTTTGTTTAAATTCTTACTGTGTTCATCCATTCTTCTTCTGAGTTTGGTGAGCATTATTACTGCCATTACTTTGAACTCTGTATCAGGTAAATGACTTATCTCCGTTTCATTAAGGTTTTTTTTTAAAAAAAACTTTTTTTTTTGAGGATCATCAGCTCTGAGCTAACATCTGTGCTAATCCTCCTCTTTTTTGTTTTCTTTTTTGCTGAGGAAGACCAGCTCTGAGCTAACATCTATTGCCAATCCTCCTCCTTTTTTTTTTTTCCCCAAAGCCCCAGTAGATAGTTGTATGTCATAGTTGCACGTCCTTCTAGTTGCTGTATGTGGGACGTGGCCTCAGCATGGCCAGAGAAGTTGTGCGTTGGTGTGTGCCCGGGATCCGAACTCGCGCCACCAGTAGCAGAGCGCGCGCACTTAACTGCTAAGCCATCGAGCCGGCCCCCATTAAGGTTTTTTTTCTGAGGTTTTGTCTTGTTTTTCACTTGAAATATATTCTTTTGTTTCTTCATTTTGTTGGACTCTCTGTGTTGTTTTCTATACGTTAACTGAAACAGCCACATTTTCCAGTCTTGAAGGAGTGGTTTCATGTAAGAGATGAACCATATTTTTCAACTCTATCCTAGCTCTTGGCTGTCTGTCAAACCTTTATGATTATCTAAGCAGACTATTTTATTTTTAATAGCTCCCAGTAGTTGAGGGTGTGAGAAAACCTGTCAATGTCCCAAAGATCTCAGTCAGCATGTAGATTCAGGCTGATTAGAAGTCAGATCCTCAAGTAGCAGCTTTTAAAGTCCGAAAATATATACATTTCTGTGGGACTGCAAGTCTAAGGCCCGCTGGCCACCAGAGCCAGGCAATCTGGAGGTGTCCCATGGCAGTATCTGCAAAAATCAGGTCCCATACAAAGGTATAATCTCCTTTCTGGGAGATACCAGTGAGCTGTCTGAGGTAGAAGGAGAGTACAAAGGTGGCATTCCCCGGCCTACATTCCCTTAGAGCACCTCCATAGCCTCTAGATGTGTGCCCAACCTGAAACCTGCCCCTCAGGCTGAAGCTCCAAGACAAGCAAATAGGCCTCTTTCACAGAAAGACTGGAGGTGTGTTTCAGTCTGCTGTCTATGCATTGCCCTGGGGGTGGTAACCAACCAAGAACTTTCTCTCCAATTGTTACAGTCCCATGGGACCCAGGAGCTCAAGCTACTCCTGGCCACCAGAGCCATGTAGTCAAGGGACATGCCCTGGGCAGTAGCCACAGAAACCAGGGCGCCAGATGTAAAAACTGGGGCACCAGATGTGAATAAAAGCTACCCTTTGGGAGATGCTGGAATTCTGGAGCACAGCAGAAGGAGAGAACAAAGATGGTGCCTGCTGGCTAGAGCAAGGCAAAGGGGGAGCATAAAGATGGCACCTACCAGAAAAAAAAGATGGCACCTTTCAGCTGGAGCAAAAAGAGGGACAGTTCAAAGATGGCACCTGCCAACCTCTGCCCCTGGAGGGTATCCCAGTAGGCGCCTAGATGTGTGGTAAAATAGGTGCCTGCCCCTCAGGCCGATGCTTTAAGATTAGCAAATGAGCTTCTTTCACATAAAGTCTGGGTGCCTCTCAATCAGCTACCTCTGTGCTGGGCCCTGAGGCAGGTGAGTCTGAGCACATAAGCCCTTTAAGAGCCATTTCTCAGTTTGCTATAGCCTTGTGGGTCTCGTGGACACAAGCCCCATTGGTTTTCAAAGCTAGATGTTTTGGAGGCTCATCTCTCAGATGCAGGTCTTAAAAGTTGGGGTACCCAATGTTGGGTTCAAATCCTTTGCTCCTCAGGGACAAGCTCTGTTGTGAGTTCCCTCTCAGTTATGGGTCACCATGCCAGGGATGGGGTTTATGGCAAGATTGTGTCTTAGCCTCTCCTACCACTTTGATGTGGTTTTCTTCTCATTTGTCCAATGTGTAGAAGTCATTCAGCTAGTTTTTAAGTTTTTCTTTCAGGAGAAAATGTTCTATATTGTAGCTGTAGATTTGGTGTGTTCATGGGAGGAGGTGAGTTCAGGATCTTCCTATGTCACCATCTTTGATGCATTTTTGCTTTTGCTTAAAACCCTTACATCTAGGAACTGTAACATCTTGACTGTCAGTCTGTCTCTCAGAACCAAGATTGCAAGATCCCCAGGGCCAGATGCCATTTTCTCTGTGTGCTCTTTTCTTTCTCCCTAGAACCTGAATCACTTCCAGGATCCCAGGAGCCTTTTGCAAATGCTAATCACTTAAGGGCAGCCTCCATTCAGCTCAGCTTAGAGACCTAAAAAGATACAGACATAGAATGCAGCTGCAAAGTGGTATAGGTAGGAATCTGGGTTTATATCATTATATACTTAGAGTCTTGACACTGGAATGCAGTATACTCCTATTTTTATGGTTTCACCTTATTTCTATATACAAGATAGTATTTTCCATACAGTGATTAAAAATTATAGAACTTCCTAAATTGGTTAACTGGTGGTTGGATATTTTCATACTTTAGCTAATGAGTCACCATTAGCTTGTTTCTGAAAGTGTCTGAGAGCTCAAATAATTAAATTTAGCTTGTGCATTCCTATAAAAGGAAGAGCAGACACACCAACAAATAGGTGTGAAAAAACAGCTATCATTCCAACTTTTGGAATCTTTTAGAAATAATTTAGCAGAAGTTCAAGAAATCATTTGATAAATTGTCGCCTAAATAAATATTGTATTTGCTTGCATATTTTATTCCTAAAGTAGTTCCTCCTTTCATTTACAGAAAGAGGAGAAGGAGGAGGAGGAAGAGAAGAAAATGTATAAGCCATATAATTTTTCTCCCCACCTATTTCTCCTGCATTTAAACATCAACTGATACTGCAGTGGAGGTGTCTCTATGGAAAATTAATTTTATCTTTGCAGATCTGGAAAATTAAAGGTTACTAACGTTTGCAATGGTTTGGAGGGGCAAGTGGAATGAGGCGGGGGAGTTGGATAACACTAGCTGTATCTCACCTCTTTTACTTAAAAAAACATATATCTATTTCTATCTGCCCTGTTATAGGACTGGGAATGTCATTTCTTCTTCCCGCCCTTGCAATACTTTATATTAAAAATTATTAATATGCTTTTCCCAGTACAAGATCCCTACCTTAGTTGACCCAGAACACTTACGAGTATCTGCAGTGGTGATGATAAAGACGAAAATCAAAATGTTACAAAAGGAATGCAAAGAAGGAGGATATTCATCTTTGACTTTCAAAATCTGATTGTGCATACATTTTAAATCACTAGCTAGTACACTTTATCCCTGCCTTGACCAAGGTCAGTAACAGACTTCTAGGTGTCCCGAGGGATAAGCAGAGCACTATCAGAGGCCAACCACAAGTTAATCCTATCCTTATACAGATTGTTTATGACTTCAATAATTTTTTTGTTATTTCATTTTAAAAATAATTACAAGAGAATAAGAGAATCTGATCTGTACAGTTGATTTTTTAAAAGATTTTCAGGCTGGTTTTAATGCCTAGAGATTGTTTTACTTTCACACGTGTGTTTCTTGTATGCTTGAGAAGGAGACGGATTCTATAATTGCTAGAATTGGGTGATATACAAATATATGTTTTTTAAACCAATTTGTTAAGTTTATCAAACCTTTCAAAATTTATTTTGTCCACTTCACCTATCAATTAGTGAAATAGATTTGTGAGAGAGATTTTATCATGTTGGATTTGTCCAGCTATGCATGTAATTCTGTCAACTTTTTCCTTATATATTTGAGGATAGATTATTACATTCACCCAGGTTTTAGAGTTTCATATCATCCTGGTGAATTTAAGTGTTTTTCACCATGCTGTCACTATTTTCTCCATAAGTTCTATTTTATATGATATTACTATCAGTACATTTTTAAGTTGCATTTATCCTGGTGCATTTTTCCTAATCTTTTATTTTCAACATGTCTGTGTTTTTATATTTAAGGTTTTTTTAATAAAATTATTTAATTGTATCTTTAAAAAGTCAATATTAGAATATCTGTCTTTTAATTGGTGATTTAGCTTACTTTACTTTTATGTGATTACTTATTTATTTGAATGATTTCTCCTGTCTTATTTTCTGCTCTTTACTGCTATTTTTTCTCTACTTTCCATAACCTTCTTTTACTGCATTCTTTTTGACTGGCAAATGTTTTTCCCTTATTGTTTTGAAAGTTATATACTTAGTGCTTATTCTTTTTTTAAAATGCAAGCTTGAAAAAAATAATCAAATTTTTTAAAAAAAGATCTGATTGTGCAGGCAAAAAAGCCTTGTAATCCAAGCAATCGTTTTGTAAATTTCCCCTCTTCCTCTTTTAGTATATTAAGGGCCAGGCTAGGACAGAGTTGTACAGAGGGAAGTTGTACACATGAAGAAGAAGGAAAGATTTGCATTTTCTGTCCCAGAAAATTAGGACTAGGAGACCAATGTACTAAATAAATGGCAGCCAAATTATGGATTCCAATTAGTGTATTAAAATAGTGAGGGTAACCCAGAGGGCAGAAGGGGTTCTTCCTCGTCATTCCCCACTTAGGACTCTGGAAAGCAATACTCTCTTATGCTATCCCTGCATTAACCTGGGGTACTGCCATATCAGTTTAGCTGTGCAAATTGAACTCCTAGGGTTTGGCTTTACTGAGTTACCTTAGTCCTGACTGCCTTAGATACTAAATTAAGACTCAGTGGCACTGCCCGTGGACCTTCCAAGGCAGGCAAAGGTGACCCAGCAGCACAGACTGGGCCTGGACCACTGAGCCAGTTGGCTCAATGGAGGACGTGGAGAGAATGAGGAGTAAACAACTAGTGCAAATTAAGATGACTTTGACTTAGTCAAGAAAGGCACCAGCTCTGAAAAATCTAGGAGAGAGATGGGGATCATGAGTTACACTACCCGCATCTTTGGCTGTGAATGATAGCACAGTGATGTGCAGTTAGGTGGGCTAGGGATATGGCCTCAGAGACCAGAGGAGGTCAGGGACCTAACAATCAAGGGTTCCCACATTCCCTCTGCCACAAGGCCACATGAGCCATATCTGTCTCCCTCATACAACTATACTGCAAGCTAGGAGAGAAGCAGGGAGAAGGGGGAAGCTGTCCTAGAGACTAAGCTATTTTAGCAAGAGAAATTGAACACTCCCTAAACAGACTGCTTCATTTCTTAGATCAGACTGAGGTTTAAACTGGATTGGACATTAAGTTAATTTTTACCTCCACAAACCAGCAGGTGGGGAACTCGAGAGGAAGGCGAAATTAGTTATAGACAAAATAAATAAATTACATTTTCTCTGAACAAGGAAGTTCTAATATGAGGTAGAATTTTTAATATTGCTTTTGAAACCTGAAAAGGATGGAAACCCTAGATGTAAACCATGCCTCTCAGTGATTTTCAGATGGTTATTTTTGCTTCTAGGCAGAAAGAAACTGCTGAAAGAGGGGGAAAGTGATAGGGAATTTCAATTCCAGTTACACTGACCCAGGATTCCTGTATAAATCTCAGTGAACCACTAATTCTTAGCAAATGGTGTTGAGAATATACAAATTTAACAAAAATTTCCAGAGATACATTGGGACCCAGAAGCTTGCATAATCTTCCCTTCTTATTTTGGAGTGATAATAAAGAAGAGAACACAAACTGGATCAATGTATATGGTACATCAACACCATTACATATGGGGTAAAAGAGAGAAGCAGTCAAAGAAATGGTTTGAGTATAAAGAGTATAATTAGAGTACTAACATTAACACTGAGATGGAAGTTTTAGTAGTAGATCGCATGACCATTACACACCATTTTATTTACTTAATGCAGAATATTTCAAGAAATAATTATAAGCATATAATGTGATTGAAAAGTAAAAAAAAAAAACCTCGATTTGCAAAGATGTTACTGTCATTAAGAACCTACTTTTATATCATACTTTACAGTGTGCAAAGCTCTTTCATATCCATTTTGAGGTAATATAATTGATTTTAAATATACAAATGAATAAAAATTATTAACTAAAAAATTCAAGTGCATTTGTTGTGAAATATATTGAAAAGATAGATCCAATATTTAAGTATGTCACATAAATCAAGTTATAGTTCCAGAATTAATTGATTTAAGTGAAACTGATTATGAATTTTTCACTCCTATACATAATTATTATCTCTTTTTATATATTGGTTCTTCTTGGGAAAATGAGGATCAGAAATTTTTTTCTCACACATTTCTCCCATTTTATTCATAACAAAAAATAAATATGTTGTATTGTCTGTAAATTAATTTGAGTCTGGGTCTCTGATACGTTTAGGTATATAACCTTGAGCAAGGCAGTTCCCTAAGCAGGGCTTAGTTTCCTCATTGCAAATTGAGAAGGGTGGATTAGATGCTGTCTACCACTGTTTCCAACTCTGACATTCAATATTCTATGAAATATTCAACATAGTCTTTGTACCTTAAGTACATCCAGAAATTTTGATTCACTTAACTCTATTCCTTCTAATTTATCAGCTGTCACTATCTAGGAGATCTTACCCACATGCTCAGTGAGTACACTTTCAACCAAATGGAAAATAAAACAACAAAGGCTGAAAGTATTCTCTGGACTCTAATTCTTCAATTTTCATCCATGTACTAAGTATGATTTCATCTAAGTGTCACTGAACACCAAAGACCATTTGTCTTTCAAAAAGAAACCAAAATGATGACACTATAGAAATAGCAGAAGGCATGATTAGTAGAGTGGATTTAGAACGGAGCACCTGGTGTACTATTTCTGGTTTTTCAACTGGATCATTGAGAGAAATGTATTGCTTCATCCATCCTCTGGTTTCTCCATTTGTATAATAAAATTCTATATCTGGACCTTCAGATTGCTTACTTGTGCCCATTCATAAGTCAGTTTTTTGTGTGTGTGTTTATTTCTTATTATTTTATAGTATGGGATTTAAGATGGCTCCTAAGCAGCAGATTGGTTGCTCTCTTCTGAGCTGTGATGAAGGGAAACAGTAGAATTATCTGGCCACCTCAGATGCCACATCCCCATTAAAGATAGGACTACAGTGGCCTACAGGAACTGCTAGAACCACATTCTGTGGTATGCAGTGTCTGTGGGTAAAGAAAAGTTAAAGCTTCTTGGATTAGGCTGACATACCTGCTAAGGCACGCTCTTCCTTGAGTCATAGCTGCTGCTGTTGTTAACAACAGGAACAATATTTACTATTTTTTGAGTGCTTACTGTATCAAGAACTTTACATACATTATGGTATTTGATTCTCAGAACTTTAATAAGTAGATTCTAATATTATTCTACTTTTACAGATGATGAAACTGATCTTAGATATGTAAAGTAATTTATCTGAGGACATATAGTTAAAAGTTGGTGTGGCATGGAGATATACCCACGTTTGTCTGACTCCAAAGCCTGACCTCTTTGTTACTAAGCTAACAGACTTATGAGGAAAAATTGTTACAGACCCTTTAGAGTTTGGAGAGTTTATATGAGCCATGTTTGTATCTCTGAAGTACACCATTCAATTTTAAAACTAAGCAGATTTTACAAAGGTTATTTAATACCGTAAGAAACCAATGCTAATATAAGACAACTTTATGCTTTATGGAACTTTCCATCTTCTGAACTTTAGAAATTAAGTAGCTGTCAACTTTAATCTGAAATGACTGTAAGTAAATACTCTGACAGAGGGTGTAAAAATATCAGTGGCTGAATAAGACTATCATTACTAATAAAAAATCTAATAGAATTTTCCTACTAGGAAAAAGTTGGGTAGTCTATTCAGATTTGATTTTTTTTTAGTGTACAGTAAAAGAAGTTAAAAATGAAAAACTAGTGATGTAGTTTCCTTTCTTATGTATCATATAATTTTTGTTTTTGCCTTTAAAAATTACTCAATTTCTTTCTTTTTTTTTTACTTTTTTTTAAATTTTATTTATTTATTTTTTTCCCCCAAAGCCCCAGTAGATAGTTACATGTCACAGCCGCACATCCTTCTAGTTGCTGTATGTGGGACGCGGCCTCAGCATGGCCAGAGAAGCGGTGCGTCCGTGCGCGCCCGGGGTCCAAACCAGGGCCACCAGCAGCGGAGCGCACGCACCTAACCGCCAAGCCACGGGGTCGGCCCTAAAAATTATTCAATTTCTAAGTTGAAAGAGATGATAAAGACCACCTGGTCCGACACTTAAATTTACAGATTAGGAAATATATTACCCAAGGGCTACATGGCTTGCCCAAGGTCACACAGCGATTAGTGTCAGAGCCAGGACTAAAATCTTGATCCTTGATTCCTTGGCCATTCCTCTTTACATTCTACATTCTATTCCAAATGTTTATTGTAAGAAACTTTGGAATTCTAACAATTAGGTGCTTTTGAAAAACCACTTTGTTATTAGGTCTGAAGGCCTGTAATTTTAACACATTGGTTTTAAAATAGAGATATTTAAGTGACTTGATGTAATAATGAAAAGCTATTGAATTTATTCCACATCTTTAACTGGAAAACCAGTGCATTTTTAAAGGAAAATATAATCTGGAAAACTTCTCTTTGGTCACATCAATACTACCCAATCATGGGTGAGTCAAAGTTTGATACAGTGATTAAAAAGCAAATTTCTACCCGAATACTTGAAGCTGAAGAAATAGAGAAAAAAATTAGCTTTGGATTAACAAGCAATTGATGGGGCTAAATAAACCATAAGTTCTTTTTTCCCCAGCTTTATTGAGATATAATTGACATAAAACATTCTGTAAGTGTAGGGTGTACAATGTGGTGATTTGACATACATATATGTTGTGAAATGATTACCCCAGTAATGTTAGTTAACATACTCATCACCACACATAGTTACTTTTGTGTGTGTGTGTGTATGTGTGTGTGTGTGTGGTGAGAACTTTTAAGATTTACTCTCTTAGCAACTTTCAAGTATACAATACAGTTTGTTACCTATAGTCACCATGCTATACATTAGATCTCCAGAACTTATTCATCTTATAACTGAAAGTTTGTGCCCTTTGACCAACATCTCATATCCCCAATCCCTCAGCCCCTGGCAACCACCATTCTACTCTCTATTTCTATGAGTTCGGTTTTTGAGATTCCACATATAAGTGAGATCATACAGTATTTGTCTTTCTCTGTCTGGCTGATTTCACTTAGCATAATGCCATCCAAATTCATTCATGTTGTTGCAAATGGCAGAATTTTCCTCTTTTTCATGGCTAAATAATATTCCATTATGTGTGTATCACATCTTCTTTACCCATTCATCTGTCAACAGATACTTGGTTGTTTCCATGTCTTGGTTATTGTGAATAATGCTGCAATGAACGTAGAAGGACAGATATCTCTTGGAGATCCTGATTTCATTTCTCTTGGATATATGTCCAGAAGTGGGATTGCTGGATCACATGGTAGTTCTGTTTCTTTTTGTTTTGTTTTGTTTTTTTGGGTTTGTTTTTTGTTTTTTGATGAGGAATATTTGCCTTGAGCTAACATCTGTTGACAATCTCCCTCTTTTTTTTGCTTGAGGAAGATTAGCCCTGAGCTAACATCTGTGCCAATCTTCCTCTATTTTGTATATGGGTAGCCACCCCAGCATGGCTGACAAGTGTTGTAGGTCCACGCCTGGGATCCAAACCCATGAACCCAGGCCACCAAAACAGAGCACACCAAACTTAACCACTACACCACTGGGCCTGCCTCCATATTTTTCATTTTTTGAGGAACCTCCAAACTGTTTTCCATAGTGGCTGAACCAATTTACATTCCCACCAACAGGGTACAAGGGTTTCCTTTTCTCCACATGCTTGCCAGCACTTGTTGCCTCTTGTCTTATTGATAATAACCATCCTAACAGGTGTGAGGTGATATATCATTTCCCTGATGATTAGTGATGTTGAGCACTTTCTTATGTACCTGTTGGCCATTTGAGTATCTTCTTTGGAAAAAAATGTCTATTCAGGTCTTTTGCCCATTTTTTAATCAAATTATTTCCATTTTACCATTGAGTTGTATGAGTTTCTTATATATTTTGTATATTAACCCTTTGTCAGATGGTGGTTTGCAAATACTTTCTCCCATTGTCTTTTCATTTTGTTAATTATTTCTTTTGCTGGGCAGAAGCTTTTCAGTTGATATAGTCCCACCTGTTTATTTTTGCTTTTGTTGCTTGTGCTTTTGGTGTGATATCCAAAAAAATCATTACCAAGACTAATGTCAAGGAGATTTATCCCTATGATTTTTTCTAGGAGTTTTATGGTTTCAGTTCTTACATTTAAGTTTTTGATTATTTTGAGTTAATTTTTGTGAGTGGTTTGAGATTGGGCTCCAGTTTCATTCTTTTACATGTGAATATCCAGTTTTCCCAACACTATTTATTTATTTATTTATTTATTTATTTATTTTTGTGAGGAAGATCAGCCCTGTGCTAATATCTGCCAATGCTCCTCTTTTTTTTTTTTTTTTGCTGAGGAAGACCGGCCCTGGGCTAACATCCATGCCCATCTTCCTCCACTTTATATGGGACTCCGCCACAGCATGGCTTGTCAAGTGATGTGTCGGTGCGCACCTGGGATCCGAACCTGCGAACCCCAGGCTGCCACAGCTGATTGTGTGCACCCAACTGCTTGCACCACCAGGCCAGCCCCCCAACACTACTTATTGAAGATACCATCTTTTCCCCATTGAGTATTCTTGGCCCCCTTGTCAAACATTAGTTGATCGCCTATGCATGGGTTTATTTCTAGCCTCTTGATTCTGTTCTGTTTGTCTATGTGTCTGTTTTCATGCCAGTGCCATACTGTTTTAATTATTATAGCTTTGTAATATAATTTGAGATTAGGAAGTGTGATGCCTCCAACTTTGTTCTTTCTCGAGATTCCCTTGGCCATTTGGGGTCTTCTGTGGTTCCATATGAAATTTAGGATTGTTTTTTCTATTTCTATAAAAAATACCAATGAATCTTGATAGGGTTTGCATTGAATCTATAAATGGCTTTGAGTAGTATGGACATTTTAACAATATTAATTCTTCTGATCCATGAACACAGGGTATCTTTCCAAATCATAGGTTTTGATGCTTATGTTCCAGTATTTATATACTAGTCATAGGCTGTTATCATTCTTTGATCCTATTCATTTTCACTGGATTTATTTTTTAATCTAATTCAACATTGAGACATGTTTAAGTGACTCTGGTTTGCTAACATGAGTGCTGTGATTTCAGCAAGAAATCACACATGGTTGAAGGAAATAGGGTAAATGCTGTAGCTATGGCCACAAGACCTTGAAATACCTGGGAGAATTGTTTCTTAAAAAACAATTTATTATGTTAGCTAAAAGTTGTTTTATATTATTTTATAAAATTTTCCAGTTGGAAGAGATCATAGATGCTATCTACTCCAATATCCCCGTCAGTATAAGTATCTTTTCTGTAGCATTTCTGACACCTTTCAGGTACTCATGCAGCTTGAATACTTCTAATGATGGACGACATCTCATTGCTTAGTAAGGTAGTCCATTTAGGTATTGGACAGATTTCCTTGTTAGAAAGATCTTCCTTATTTTGAGCTGAAATCTAATTGATTCATTCAAATTCTTATCATTAGTACCAATTCATTAGTATAAATTTAATCATCTCAAGCAATATTTAGAGTTGATGTTCAGCCAGTTATACAACAGTAGAGCCATGCCAGATCTTCATGGCTGGTATTCATTCAGATTGGTCTGGTAATTAATTGTTTAGGTATCCCTTCTGATGGATTGATGCCTGTTCCTTACTGGTCGTTGATTATTTTTAATATCCTCACTAGATATATACATTGGTAGTAGTGTCTTAGGCGAAAAGAGCACTACAGTCATGTGCCACATAATGACATTTTGGTCAGCGATGGACCACATAGACGACAGTGGTCCCATAATATTAGTACTATCTAGGCTAGGTGTATAATAGGCTATACCATCCAGGTTTGTGTAAGTACACTCTAGGATGTTCACACAACAAAATCCCCTAATGACACATTTCTCAGAACGTATCCTTGTCGTTAAGTGATGCATGACTATGTACCCAGAGCAAAGGGTTTAGTTTTGACTCTGCTTCTTTAGGCAAGTCACTTCCCTGCTTTGGGTCCCAGTTTCCTCATCTGTCAAATGAGAATGCTCCATTAGATCAATGATTGCTAAACTTTGCAATATGTCGGAATCACTTGGAAAGCTTGTTAGAGTACCTTTTCATGGACTTTACCCCAAATGTACTGGTTTGGAATCTTGACAGGAAAAGGGGTTGAAAGTCTGTGGCCAGAGCATAGGATACAGAATGGGAGATGAGGGGAAGGGAGAGTGAGTTCAAGTGCGGGGTTCAGCCCTTACATGAGGAGCAAAATACTTTCAAACCATCTTATTTGGCCCAAATTAATTTGGCAGTCCCTATGTAGTTCTCAGAATGTTTGACCCAAGGAGGGCCAGAGTGGGTATTGCAAATAAGTCAGGAAGAAGGTCTCATGCACAGATAGTCTTGGCCTCCCTTCGAGAAAAGTCCCCTCAATACTGCTGATCCAGTAGTTCAAGCAGGGGAAACTCTGGATTTCCAGTCTCAAAGACAGCCCAGGCCATAGAGAGACAAACTAGGTATGTTTTACATTAAGGAAAAATGTATTGAATGACAATTATAGGTGGTGTGATTTTCGTGTGCCTAAAGGGCTGGCATCCTCCAGATCTTCCCCTTTTCTACCAGTTAGTTCTTAGAATTCCATCCTTAAAGCATAATGGCTTTAATTAAGGCCTTTACTCCTATTAAATTGATTGACAAATATAAACACACATTTTAATGGATGGTATAGAGTAAGTAGCAGGGATCTCTTCTTCCAATGAATATTTCTTTTTTTTTTGTACAGATGCCATGTAAAGTTATTCTGGGAACTTTGTTTGGGAAGATAAGATACATAAACAATCAATTCCACTTACTAGAATCAGGGGAGTGGAAACAAAGTCAAGACTCCTTCCCCAAATTAGGGTTAAAATAACACATCAGCCAACTCTCAATTATTTGGGTTGATTGGCTGAGTCAGACTAGGGAAGAGACCTAGGCAATGTTCACTATGCAAGGGTGGTAACTTATCAGGCAATGGTTGATCAGCAGCCCACATTTCCTGTCCTTCTACTTCAGGTTGAGCAAGTAGGCACATGAAACTGGGGAGCAGGGGGATGAGAAAGAGAGAAAATAGCTTAATAATCCCAGGAAATGATAAAGAAACAGCATTATATTCAATGAACACTAATACAGAGTAGGAAGTAAAGTGCTGTGAGAAAAAAATAAAAAACATAAACTGTGAGGAGACTGGATGAGTCAAAGAACTGAGAATAAATGGAATAAATGGCATATGAACTAGACCTAGAAGGATGGGTGGGAATAAGCATTTGGAGATTGGGGAGGGAATGGAAGGCACTTGAAGTGGGAATAGCATGGTACGTAAAGGCATGGGAAAGGAGAGGGTGTATTTCAAGTGATCTGTCCATTCTGTCTAGAGTTTGAAGTGGTGAATGAATGAGAGAAATGTAGACGATAAAGACTGTAGTAATAATTTAAGTCTAGATTGTAGTGAGTTTTGGAGGCAAGACCTTGAGATTGAAGTTGCTCCTGAAGGTAGTGGAGAGCTAGTAAGAGTATTTGAGCAGAGAAATGACATGACTTACCAGCAGTAGCTTATAGGATGAAAACAGATTGGAGGGAGAGATCACAGAAACAGAACACCTAGGAGTAGGAAGTCACAGTTGTCTGGTGGATGTGGAGAGGGGAACATGAACTAAGTCATTCTGTTCTGAATGGAAGTATTTTCCCCAACCTATCAACTATCCTCTTATCAGTTGATTTTACTTTTTACTTCACTTGACTGTAATCTCCCTGATGGTATTCTCATGTCAGTGCATTCAGCAGAGAAGTAGGACCAAGACCCTGTCCCTGCAGAATGTGCTGTCTCATATCTAGAGGATTTCACAGACCTCTTGTCCTTCCACATTCTTCATGCTTATGCTTTCTGAGACTTGCAACTTCTGTAGTGGTTCAATGTTTGACAAGGAGCTAAATGATAGAAGCTAAGAGGATACTGAGAAGTGTCTTGGTAAGTCTTTGAATGCTAAGATGATTTGACGCAGTGAAATTGATTAATCTCAAGGAAAAAGAAAACTTATATACAACTTTCTATCCTGTGCCTATCACGATGGTGGTAGAACAGGATCAGAACAGTAGAACAGAATACCAAGGGGCTCTTTACACTCCTACAATCACGTATGTGCCTCTGAAGGAAACTTCAAGAAGAAATGAGCTGCTCTGAAAATATTTGCACAAGGCCCATCACTACCTGGGAAATCATTGTTATCACGTTGTTTATACAAAAACTGCCAAATAATGTTTGAGTAAATTCTTTTTCTCCTCCATTCATGCAGGCATCCAGATAAGCAATACAGTTTGATTTCCTTCAAGAAAGGGATAGAAAACCATTTGCTCAGTGACATAAGTTCAAAGAGACATTGCACACATGTATTAGATCGGCAAAAAACCAAAACTGACAATACAAACTGCTGGCAAGGATGCAGAGCAACAATGACTCTCATTTATTCATTGATGGTGGGAATGCAAAATTGTACAGCAATTTTAGAAGACAGTTTGGCAGTTTCTTACAAAGCTTAACATAGTCTTACCATACAATCCAGCAATTATGCTTCCAGATATTTACCCGACTGCTTTGAAAACTTATGCCCTCACAAAACCTGCACACAAATGTTTATGGCAGCTTTATTAGTAATCACGAAAAACTAGAAGCAACCAAGATATCCTTCAATAGGAGAATGGATAGACAAACTAGAGCACATTCGTACAATGGAACACATTCAGCAAAAAAAAAAAAAAAAATCATGAGCTCTCAAGACATACAAAGACATAGATGAATCTTACATATATATTCTTAAGTGATAGAGGGCAATCTGAAAAGGCTATATACTATATAATTCCATTTATAGGACATTTTGGAAAAGGCAAAACTATAGAAACAGTAAGCATATCAGTGATTGCTGGCGATTTGGGGGAGGGTCTTAAACAGGTGAAGCAGAGGGGAATTTTTGGGCACTGAAACTAGTCCATATGCTACTGTAATGGTGGATACGTGCCATTACGCATTTTTAAAAACCCTTAAAACTTGGTAGTACAAAGACTGAAGGTTAATGTATGCAAATTTTAAAAAGTCTATTAGGAGCCAGCCCTGATGGCCTAGTGGTTAAAGTTCAGCACGCTCCACTTTGGCAGCCCGGGTTCGGTTCCCAGGTGCGGAACCACACCATTCATCTGTCAGTAGCCATGCTGTGGCAGGGGCTCACATAGAAAAAACTAGAAGGACTTGCAACTACAATATACAACTATGTACTGGGGCTTTGAGGAGGGAAAAAAAAAGTCTACTAGGAAGTTAGGGGATCCCAGGATGAAATAGAGAATGTAACACAAGAATCTATATTAAAAATGCATGAAATAACCTCACTAAATGGAGTGGGGGAATAAGATATTGACCTAAATATCTTTGGAAATTAGTAGACTCTGTAAGAATAAAGTCAAAGGGAACTGTACATAAGCACTGTATTCTACTTGATAAAGGTATTTCCCACAAGGGTGTGGGTTAACAGTTTTGAAACCACTATACATGTATACTGGAAATGAACAATTAGGTAAATGGATGGCAGATGGTGGGAGACAGGTTTCTTGTTGGAGTGTGAGGCTGCAGATAAGCAAGAGAAGGGGGCTAGGATGATCCATATGGTAATTGATTAGAGTTGGAGATATCAGTATAAATTGATATTTGCCTTAATATAGGTAAAGAGAGATACATGTAGAAATATTTATAGATCTGTATATTTACATGGGTTAGTATACACACATAACTTTTCTAGGCCTAAAATAAATGACACCCCAGTAGCAATGAGCATGCCTAACACCCAGAGCTTTGTTTCTAGCACCATTCTCCAATAAAAGGAACCAAGGATCCTTGGAGAAATTACTGATTCTAGGACTGGGGCAGGAAATATACGTCTTTTAGTGTCAGAGCATCTTCTAGCGTCAGAAAGTAAGGCAGTTCTTAAACAAAACAAGCAAAACAAAAAAACAGTGATGGAGATATGTCAAAGGGTCAGAGAAGCCAAGTGAAAAAGCTCCCAATGTTCAAAGCTGGAACAATTTGTGCAACAAAATAAAGTAGTATTGGATTATAACACAAATTATAAAAAATAAATATCCATGAATTCATACTAATATAAATAAATGATTGAATTTGGAAATAAATGGGGAAGAATAGACAAATCTCCTCTGTGGAAGATTTGTATAGATACTCTGCTCTCAACAAGGTGGAGCATAACGGAATTTACTGCATAGTGACCTCCTTCCAAAGAGTAGAGTATGGAAAGGGGGAAAAATAGTAGATTTAAATTGGAGAAACCTGACAGATGACCAAAGTTAACATCATGAGTGATAAGACACGTGGAGAGCATGTCCACTTGATATGATGCAAGAAGAAAATAGTTTATCTCTGTGGTCTTCCTCCCTTAAACCCATAACCTCAGTCTAATCATGAGAAAAACATCGGAAAAACACAAATTGAGGGAAATTCTACAAAATACCTCATCCATACTCTTCAAAAGTGTCAAGGTCTTCAAAAACAAGAAAAGTCTGAGAAACTGTCAGAACCAAGAGAGTCTAAGGAGACATGACAACTAAACGTAATGTGCTATCTTGAGGGAATCTGGAACAGAAAAAGAACAGTAAGTAAAAACTAAGGAAATCTGCATAAAGTATGAACTTTAGTTAATAATGTATCAATATGGGTTCATTAATTGTAGCGCATATACCCTACTACTGTAAGATGTTAAAATAGGCAAAACAGGGTGTGGGGTACTTAGGAACTTTGCGCCAGATCTAATAATTCTGCAAATCTAAAATTGTTCTAATATGTTTATTTAAATAAAAAGAGACATTGCAGCGCAGTTTGAGGTTATTAAAAATCAATCTATTCTTAATCATGAATAAAGTATTCAACTAAGGTTCAGACTATGTTGATTTTTCTCTCTGCCTGTACTTCCTCCCTTCCTTTTAGAGACCCTTCATCTGAGTATTTTCTTAATGCCTTTTTAGGCTACTTAGGGACAGTGTGTTCAAGCTAAGAATAAAAATGGCTCAGTTGTGAATATAAGCCCTTTACTGCAAGAAACCACCCTTAAGGCCTGATTATACCTTCTATTTGGTGTTTGCATTTAGCGTGACCTAGGAAATTAAACCACTGCAAACTCCAGATGGAGAAGAGAGGAGGCAAAGAAAGCCCAATGTTTTGGTTTTCTTTGAGCATGAGTCATTCAGAAGCCAATGTCAGACCTTAGCCAGTTGTCAAGCACTGTACTCTGTCATTTCAGGGAGCCTCCTGAATGACGAAATAGTAAACTTGATGAATTCTCAAACCTTGGGAAAATGTTTTCTGGCTCATTTTAGAGGGTGATGTGAAAGCCTTCTGTGCATAATGGGTTTCACTGCTCTCTGAATTCTCACCTAAAAAGGCACTCCCACAGGTCTTAGCTTCTGCAAGGCTACTAATCTCACTTCTGCACGGGTGCTGTAGAGCACAGAATGGTGTTAACTTTGTCAGAGAGAGAAGTTTATGTCTCAGCTGAAGAATAGGTCAAACCTCTTCAAAGAAAGGTTCACAAGCCTATGTGTTGATTAAATCAATAGAAGGGGCAACATAGGACTATTTGAACTGCTATCAAAGTCAATGAGAGAGAGGAATGCAGTGTTGGGAGAAGAAGCAACTATTAAAGAATGTTTAGACATCTCCCTCCCTTGATTCATGAAACAAGTTTCTGCAGAGAAGGCTATAGGACTATAGCATTTAGCAAATGAGAAACCTAGTATTTGAGAGAGAAAAAGGTATCCCATTAAATGAAACTTTGATAAAGAAAAATCAGAACTTTAAAATATCTTAAATTCAGAGCTTTATAAAATATATTGTATACTGTGCTGATAATTTATAGAATTTATTCTTCCCTTTATCACAAGTCTCTTTAAATCCCCACACCACTCCTTTACTTTCTGCCATTACCCATTGAATACTTATTTGTTACAAGAATCGTCCTTTTCTTTATTTATAGATTGCTGATTCTGTTGGTTCTTTGCCTATTTCATGTTCCCCTATTCTCTTCTCTGTTTTGTCCAGTGTTTATGTTTAGAAATGTGCTAGTAGCATCCACAGAGTGGTAGGATACATGACTCCAAAATCCGCACACCTTAAGCCTTGGAACTTGAGAAAGAAGAGTTTGTTGATATGAGTTGGGTACATATTTTTTCTAGCGGGTTTAATGAAGCTGTCATGTTTATGTTTTATACATCTAGGTATTCTTAAGTTTTTGTTGACTATAAATAAATTTAAGTGCCATAGTTTAATAGTATTAGCATTTTGCCAGAGGATTAGCATTTTCTCCTTAAATATACAGTTTCGAATCATATAGAACGTGATTGTTTATTCTCCTTTGTGACCCTTGTGGGAGATCAAGATTTGGCCACCCTGAAATATCTCGCTTTGCCTTGATTGTTTTCTCTGATGGACATTTGACCTCCCCCACTAATTGCCTAAAGAATTTGACATAGTAACTCCTTCCTGGAACAGATCTTCCATCTAATGGCTGTAATATAATGTAAAATAGATGTTACAATAGGAAAGGCACCATAAGCCCATCTTATCGGAAGTTCTGTCTCTCTGGCCACATTCTCTGGATGGCCCTTCGAGGAGTTGCCAAACAAACATTTACATTTATAAGGGAAATCTCCATTTGTAAAGGTATCTCCCTCTCTGTATTGGGAAGAGGGGGGATAACCTCATTTCTAGAAACTTATCAATGTGGAAAGTGAGGCCTTAAATCTGCATAATAACCTTACTCTTGTTTACTGTGCTTTAGTGGTAATCTCCTGTAACTGACTCCCCCCACCCCCAACATCCTCCTTTGTCATTGGCTGAATATGGTATTTAAGACAAGAATTTCTGCTATTGTGTGGAGAAACGCAGTGTCCCTGGTTTCTCCCATGTATACATGTTATTAAACTTGGTATTATTTTCTCCTGCTAACCTGTCTTGTTAATTATTTGGCCAGCCATAAGAACCTTAAGGTAAAGGGCAGAGGGGGATTCTCCCTTTTCCCCCCTACACCCTTGTATCTTATTTGGTTTCATTTTATCTTTTCCAAGGAATACATCTCTTGTTACAATGAAAGTCAAGGCAAAAACTCATTCAAAATACATACATTCAATTACAGGAAATATAAGGTCCATGATCTGAGTTAACTCTGTTCTGCCAACACCGTGGAAGACCTAGCGAAGTCTATTATGCCAGTGTATTGACTTTCTCCTCTAAAAGCTCTGCAGTTCAATTGCAAGATCTAGAGATTTAGAAGAAGTGTGCTTATATGGCAGAAATACAGCAGCGTGATTGAATCAGTGTTTTGGATAACTAGTCTTTTATATGGACAAGTACTGTTAACATAATTAAAACCATAACATTAACAACCAATTTGTTGCTGTAACTGACTTTGTTAAATCCTGGAGATTATGGAGTCATGTCTTTCAGGTAGTAGCAGTAGTTGGGGAGAAAGGATGCTCAGGTTTTTGTGTTGGATGTCGTTCATTTTCCTGACTCTGGAAAGACAGCAGACTCATTCTCTTTCTTTTTCTGCCTCTTCCAGTTGCCTTCTTTCCTTCTACGCAATATATAAATATATAGCATACTCATCCCTTGGGAGATTATATATATATATATAAATATAAATTTATATTTTAGTATTTTATATATATATATACACACACACACACACACACTATAGCCCTCCCTTGTGCAAAAATTATTTTTACAAGGAAACAACTTCGTTTATTTCTCTTATGATATTTTACATATTCTGGTTGATAGCAGACTAACCTGGGTAAATGTTGTACTTCTCCTCCTATATTTTAAGCTCCTGGATGGTAATGACAGTGTTTGATTCCTATTTTATCCTTCATGGTGTCTAACATAGTACCTGGCACAAACCAAGTACTCTGTAAATGTTTACTGAATAAATGAACCCTAGGGAATGGAAAGCTGTAAGACAACTTTTTAACTTTGAAGAAACTGTAGTCCTTGAGGTATGTTACCTGGGCTCTGTATACGTTTCAAAATGATTCAAAAAGGTGAAAACACCCTCATTAATTATAAAGGTTTATGTTGGCAACCACTTAGTTCCTATGGTTACACCTCCAAGAAATTATAAAATAGGCACTTCAAGGGTTTGGGAACAGGAACAAATTGGCTGTTATAGAATTCATGAATGCTAATAACTCATTTACTTATAATGCTTATAATTAATTGGTTTAAAATCATCTACTGCGATCTTAAAATGAATAGGATATTTAAAGGTCATCATTGCTCTTGGCTCTCATTTAAAACTCTAACTGAACAAAAATACATTGAGGATATCAATTAAAACATTTGAAATTATTCTCTAGCTAAATTTGGCCTAGAATAGTAAATGATGTATTCGCTTGCTGTCTTTTAAGCGTTGTGATCTATACTCGGTGATTAAGTTATCATAAAACTATAATTTCCAAGGTTTTGGATGATGGGGGATATGCCCATCATATATGAAATGGAGTGAAGTAGAATGAATCATGTACACACTAAGGTGATTTCTTCTTAGATGTTCAGCAATGAATCTTCACTTTTTTTTCCTTTGCTGGAGATGCCGATTGATATCATGTGCTAAACCATGTTTAACACTAAAGATATGAAATTCAATTAGAACGTCCTTTTATCATTGGCAGATATAGCATCCAACAATAAATCTCAACAAAAAACGAAGCAACACATCTACACATAATGCTAACACAGAAGAAATAACATTTCTTATAATTTTTGACTAGATGTGTCAGCAGATATGTTGATACTACTAAAATGGGTCATTTGTAATTTTTAAAACTGTAAATCTCTAAAAAATATTGTTACTGTTGGTTCATAGCAGAATTTTTCAAACTATATTCCATGGAATACTATTTCAGGAAATGTTGATAGAGGTGCTATCAACAGGGCTCCACCACCAAATAAGTTTGGAGAATTGTGGATGGTGGTTCTTTAGCTTCGTCGTCTTAGTCTATACAGAGTTTTTATGGTCCTAGATGAATGCAGGAAAGCATATGTACCCACTTAATTATGTCTTTTCTATGAAAACAAACTACTTATCAAAACATCAAAAAACATTTTGTTTAAATATGGTGCACAAATCAACGATATATAAAGAACTACAAATGCCAAGTGTGACAGATTGTATTTTACATGGATAACTGCAACAATATCTCCCACCCCACTTGTTCTTCTTACAAAGTAATAAAGACAATTCTCCCTTAGAGAAGTGCAGTCTATGTTTGCCTTCCCTTAAATCTGGGTGGGCTTGTAACTACGTGTAACTTCTGCATTGCATGCAGAAGTGATGAAATGTGACTTCTGAGGCTCGGTCATAAAAAGTGATACAGTGTCTGCCTGATTCTTTTGGATACTTTCTTGGAGCCCTGAGCTGCCATGTAAGCAGTCCAACCGTCTTGAGGGCTCCGTGCAGTGTCATGAGGAAGGCTAAAACTAGTTCATGTGGACAGGCCATGTGGAGAGGTCCTGAGACTACGTGAAGTGAATAGAATGCCTGGCTAGACCCCTGCTGCTTCTGCATCCCTGCAATTCTGGCTCCAATCACCATCTGACCACAATAGCATGTGAGATCTGAGCCTGAACCACTTAGCTGAACCCTTCCTGAAATTCCTGGATCACAGAAACCATGAAAGATAACTAAATGATTTTTATTGTTTTAAACCACTAAGTTTTAGGATGATTTGCTATGCATCAATAGTAACTTGAACATTGGGTACTACATTCGCTACAATCTTTAGTAGTAATGGTAATACTTTCATCATAATAGTAAACCACTCATAGCCTCTTCAACTTTCAGCTTTTGCCATTGTGAAATGAGGATAACCTTTTGAATTTAAAAAAGGAATCAGAGAAGCAGATAAAATATTTTACGCGTTCCAAATCTTGAGCTCTGTGGTAGACGAGCTTTGTTCTCACTATCCAAAGTACTTCCAGGGACATAATTTAGGGTTACTAAGTCACTAGAAACATATGGTTTAACTATTCTTCTTGAATTATTTAAATAAAAGAGAATATTAGAAATGTTGATACCTGTTTCTGTATTATTTACTGTCTACAAAAACCTTACTGTGATTCAGTGATTCAAAAGGAGTTGAGTATTCTTAGAAACCTATATCTAGACTTGAAAAGGCCCCATGAATACCTAAGAGCAATCAGATCAACCTGAGGATAATGATTCAAAAACTTCTTACAGGACTGATGTAAAACTGAGAAGACACGGTTACCTGAAGATAGGAGTTCAATGTGCTTCATTTGTAATAAAGAGCCACTTAAATCGTTGCCAATGTTCTTCCTAAGGAGGGGAGGGGAGATCTTGTTACCCCACCAGCTCCGTTTTTGCCCGCTGCCCAGAAAGCCAATCACTGAGATGATGAGATTGCAGAGAAGAGGGTTTAATCACAAGGCAGCCAAGTGAGGAAAATGGGAGAACAAGTCTCAAATTCACCTCCCTGAAAATAGGGACTCAGGGGTATTTATGGGGAAGGGGGCAAGGTGGTCCCTTGCCCCCTTGAAATGATTGGAGGTGAGGAGAGATGAGGTAATTGATGATCTGCGCAAGTGTAGTCAGCCTTCACGTCTCTTTGTAGGACACATGTTCACAGAATGGCGGCATTAACATGCCCTGAGGGTGGAGTTCCAACCTCTTGTCATCAAAAGGGCCCAGTTGATGGGTTGGTGGTCCGGCATGAAGTGGACAAGGGGTTCAGTTCCTGAAAAAAATAGCTCAAACACCCGTTACCATGGTAACCCAGGCTCCAGAGAGATGTCATCTATAGGAACCTAGTGGGAGTCAGATAGCATATTGCCCAAACAGCACAGTTAACAATGAGTAAGTTTATCATGCAGATTTAAGTCCTCGCCTTCCGTTCTGATAAGTTTCTAAGTAAGGCCATTCCCCCCTTCTTCCTGGTACAGGGAAGAAGATACATTTACAGATGGAGATTTTCTTTTCAAATGTAAATATCTCTCATAAAGGGTAACCAGAACTAAGAATGGGCTTAGCCTGGACCCAACAAGACACTGGAGATGTCTATGATGATGGCCTATTCTGGGGGCAGGCCTCTCATCCCAAACTCCTTTGGTTAGTTAGTGGGGGTGGATGCCAAAATGTCATTCAGGCAGAGACATATTCTGAGCTGGCAAATTCCAATCCCCCATAGTTACTAGCTGCTTAATCATCAATGGCTGTTTGTCACTTTCTAACTCATAGACATAAGTTAGCAAATTTGAAAAGGTCATTTGAAAGGAATGCTGATGACATGCATTTGAAGTAAGGAACAATATATGTCTAGGAAAATATTTTAAGCTCTAGAAAGGAGTCTAGTGTTTGTCTAGGAGTGAGAAATATCAACTATCTCTTTCTAGTCAAGACTTGAACTTTCTTTCTACAAACACTGACATGTAATGTCTTAATACAGGGAGACAAATTTCCTCTTTATCATGTAACCAGTGAATGATTAGAGTTCACCATCTTCATTTAAACTCACTTAATACTACCTAGCATTTATTTATCCCTTACTAAGCTCCTGGTACGTGTTTTAACCCTTTTAATCTTCACAACAACTCTATGGGATAGGTACTGTTATTATCATCCCCATTTTGCAGATGATGAAACTGATGCCCAAAAAGGTTAACTTGCCCAAGATTACACAATCAGTTATTGACAGAGTCTGGATTCAGACTCAGGCAGTCTGGCTCCAGAGCCAGCGCTGTTCAACACCGTGCTAGATTGCCTCTCATGAACCTTTGCGTATAGTGCTAGCCAAAGATGGTACTGAGTTAAAGTTCTGGCATTTCAAGGTCACTGACTCTGACCTTGGATAAGTTGCATAATCATTCTGACCCTCTGTCTCTGCAACTGTGTGATGAGGATAATAATACAGTTCCTATGCTTATAGTGCAGTTTTGAGGAATATAGGTAATATATGTAAATTACCTAGTATAGCACTCAGTACATACTGCTGCAGCTAATAGTGATGGTGGTACCTCCTTCCTCCAGGACCTCCTGCTCAAAGCTTAACATGATCACACACAGAGACACACAAGGACAGATAATGTAACTCAACATGCACTGGATGATGTATCTGAGGAGGTCAAGATTGAGGTAAGAATGTTGTACGGGTATGGCAGGTTTGAGGCAGAGATGATTCCCTTGGGCTATCTATCTGTCCTATGGCATCAGAAAGAGGCAGATAAAGTAAGGGAAGGGTCTAAAATTGCTTATTGATCCCAGGTCTCCCAGAGCCATGAAGAGCTCTGTCTTTCCAAGCTTTATGCCAGAGTGAGGGAGAAATTGGCAGTAGGATTGTTGGACGTATATTTGAACATATAAATCTCAAGTTATGACTGCATGAGTAAGCATTTTCTTGAGAAAGCTCATTTGTGTTTTAAAATGTGCTGAATATCCATAAAAACATATTAGAAATGGTTTAAGAGACTATAATTATAAACAGTAGCAGAAAATAATTATGATAATGATATTGCCAAAGTCTATATAATCTTATCTTTTGCTTTAAAAATGATTTTGGAGTATTTATAGTATTCTGTGGAAAAATAGATATTTTTAAAAAGCACTTTAAATAACTAGGCCATTATAGCAATCTTACATCTTAGTACTTTATGATGACTAGGTTAATATGTTGAAAAAACATTTGTATAAAAAAATCCAGATGTAAAATACCGATGTATTTAGCAACATCCAGATAATCTGCTAAATTTGGCATTTATTTTATGGTTTAAATGTCACAGTGGGCTTTATCCCCACCCCCTTCACACAAATTTATTTCTAGAAATTGTTTTCAACTAGATGAGTTAAGAATTTGGAAAACTAAATATATCCACGTTCTCTAACCACTAATCCCATGCTTTAAAAAGGTGTTTTAATTATCTTAAAGAAGAAAAACTACTGGGTATGTTTTATTTGTTTTACACCTCTCAAATGAATTCCTTAATAGACATCTTATTGACTGTAAATAGAAACAAATGAAAATCTCACTTAATAATTATGATTGGTAAAATATACAATTTGACAATTTCAGCTGTACCAGTCAATCGGTCAGTAAAATTTATTGAATTCACTTTGTAGCGCCAAAGAGAGAATTAGACTCTGAGAAGACATGCAAAGGATGCTGAAGACATAGAATTATGTATTAAGCTGTGGTTTTTACACTTCTGCATTTATAAGGATAACGTGGCGAACTTGTTTAAAATGGAAATTCTTGGCTCCCCATCCCAGAAATTTAGACTTACTAGGTCTTGGGTAAATGCAGCAATCTGCATTTCCAGTAATCTTCCCAAGACAATTCTGATGCAGGTGATCCTTGATCAACCACTTCTAACTCTAGAGCTACACATAATCATGTACAGTGGTTTTCAACATTTGCAATGCATTGGAATCCTCTGAGGAGATTAGAAAATACAAATGCTTAGCAACCACTTCTAGACTGTCAATGACAAATTATAGGGGAAAAACGCTGACCTAGGATTTGCTAAAACTGCTCCCATCTCCCCCACTCAATCTCTTGTTCACCTCTCATCGAATTTACTCCCAATGCTGAATTAGATAAAATCTTTGTGTGGAGATTTAAACTCGATTCCATTTCATGCAAAGCACGTGCACTTAACCTCCTTACCAGTTTTTCTTGCAGTGTGAACGCTGGTCTAACTGTATCAGAATTACCTGGGTAGCTTCCTAAAAATGCACATCCCCAGGATCCATTCCCAGAGATTTTGATTCAGTAGGTTTTGAATAGACCCCAATCTACATTGGTAAAATGTACCCTTAGATGATCAGGATCCAAGTGGATCGTTATCTATACTGAGAAATACAGATTTTCAGCAGCCTAGAAAATGCTTCTGTCGCCTCTACTGTAACATCTCCAGTAACGATAAACTCACAAATTCCTCAGGTAGTCGATTCCTCTTTTGCTAAGTTCTGGTTTTAAAATTCTTCCTTAAAATCTACCTCTAAGAGATTTCAACCTGTTGAGCTTCTGTTTCTCACCAGAGCTATTTCTCCAGTGCCCACCCCACCCCCACCCCCACTCCCAGTACATTTTCTCTTTTGCAAACTAAACATCCTTTGTCTTCATGTGAGGTGGACTAGAAGTTGGTATTATTTGTCATTGTGTGTTTCATCCACCATTTACACCACAGTCATGTGGAGGGACTTAATTAAGGTTTAGACTTCTGGGCTCTTCTCTAAACTTATTCAATTAGAATCTCTGGTTGAGAGATCTAGAGACCTACTATTTTATTAAGTTACCTAAATGATTCTTATGACATTGGTCATGTACCACCCTTTGAGAAACAATGCTATAGACAGATGTATGGTATTTAGGGTGAGATGGAATTGAGTTAAAATCCCAGGTCTGACACTTATTACCTGTACTCAAGTCCTAAACAAATCTCATGTATTAGAGTTCTCAAATCTGTCCTCCCTTCCATTCTGCCTTGTTATAATATTCTCTTCTGTGCATACTCAATTAGGGCATTTTCCTCTGACCTTGAGCAGGAAAAGCCTCTTCAGTAGGTGTTACCATTCGCATTATTCCCTTTCTGAACATGTCCATTTGTCCAGTTGTTTTATCTACGCTTTTTTCTAGTCCCCTGTCTTGAAATGGTTGCCAGTTCTCCTCTTTCTTTTTTTTTTTTTTTTTGTTTATTGCAGTAACATTGGTTTATAACATTGTAAAAATTTCAGGTGTACATCATTATACTTCTACTTCTGCATAGATTACATCATGTTCACCACCCAAATACTAATTACAACCCATCACCACACACATGTGCCGAATTATCCCTTTCACCCTCCTCCCTCCCCCCTTCCCCTCTGGTAACCACCACTCCAATCACTGTCTCTATGTGTTTGTTTATTGTTGTTATTATCTACTAGTTAATGAAGGAAATCATACAGTATTTGACCTTCTCCCTCTGACTTATTTCACTTTGCATAATACCCTCAATCTCCATCCATGTTATCACAAATGCCTGGATTTCATCGTTTCTTATTGCTGAGTAGTATTGCATTGTGTATATATACCACAGCTTTTTTATCCATTCGTCCCTTGATGGGCACTTAGGTTGCTTCCAAGTCTTGGCTATTGTGAATAACGCTGCAGTGAACACAGGGGTGCATGTACCTTTACGCAGTGGTGTTTTCAAGTTCTTTGGATAAATACCCAGCAGTGGAATAGCTGGATCATATGGTAGTTCTATCCTTGATTTTTTGAGGAATCTCCATACTGTTTTCCATAGTGGCTGCACCAGTTTGCACTCCCACCAGCAGTGTATGAGAGTTCCCCTCTCTCCACATCCTCTCCAACACATGTTGTTTCCTGTCTTGTTAATTATAGCCATTCTGACGGGCGTGAGGTGATATCTCATTGTAGTTTTGATTTGCATTTTCCTGATAGTTAGTGATTTTGAACATCTTTTCATGTGTCTGTTGGCCATGTGTATATCTCCTTTGGAGAAGGAGGTCTTTTGCCCATTTTTTAATTGGGTTGGTAGTTTTTTTTGTTGAGATGCATGAGTTTTTTATATATTTTGGAGATTAAGCCCTTATCAGATGTATGGTTTGCAAATATCTTCTCCCAATTGTTAGGTTGTCTTTTCGTTTTGTTGATGGTTTCCTTTGCTGTGCAGAAGCTTTTTAGTTTGATGTAGTCCCATTTGTTTATTTTTTCTATTGTTTCTCTTGCCCGGTCAGACATAGTGCTTGAAAATATGTTGCTAAGACGGATGTCGAAGAGCGTACTGCCTATGTTTTCTTCTAGAAGTTTCATAGTTTCAGGTCTTACATTCAAGTCTTTAATCCATTTGGAGTTAATTTTTGTGTATGGTGTAAGGTAAGGGTCTACTTTCATTTTTTTGCATGTGGCTATCCAGTTTTCCCAACACCATTTGTTGAAGAGACTTTCTTTTCCCCATTGTATGTTCTTGGCTCCTTTGTCAAAGATTAGCTGTCCATAGACGTGTGGGTTTATTTCCGGGCTTTCGATTCTATTCCATTGATCTGTGTGTCTGTTTTTGTGCCAGTACCATGCTGTTTTGGTTACTATAGCTTTGTAGTATAATTTGAAATCAGGGAGTGTGATACCTCCAGCTTTGTTCTTTTTTCTCAGGATTCCTTTAGCTATTCGGGGTCTTTCGTTGTTCCATATAAATTTTAGGATTCTTTGTTCTATTTCTGTGAAAAATGTTGTTGGAACTTTGATAGGGATTGCATTGAATCTATAGATTGCTTTAGGAAGTATGGACATCTTAACTATGTTAATTCTTCCAATCCAAGAGCACGGAATATCTTTCCATTTCTTTGTGTCTTCTTCAATTTCTTTCAACAATGTTTTATAGTTTTCGGTACAGATCTTTCACCTCTTTGGTTAAGTTTATTCCTAGGTATTTTATTCTTTTTGTTGCAATTGTAAATGGGATGGTATTCTTAATTTCTCTTTCTGCTACTTCGTTGTTAGTGTATAGAAATGCAACTGATTTTTGTATGTTGATTTTATATCCTGCAACTTTACCATATTCATTTATTACTTCTAAAAGTTTTCTGGTGGATTCTTTAGGGTTTTCTATATATAAAATCATGTCATCTGCAAATAGTGACAGTTTCACTTCTTCCTTTCCAATTTGGATCCCTTTTATTTCTTTCTCTTGCCTGATTGCTCTAGCTAGGACTTCCAGTACTATGTTAAATAGGAGTGGTGACAGTGGGCATCCTTGTCTGGTTCCTGTTCTTAGAGGGATAGCTTTCAGTTTTTCACCATTGAGGATGATATTAGCTGTGGGTTTCTCATATATGGTCTTTATTATGTTGAGGTACTTTCCTTCTATCCCCATTTTATTCAGAGGTTTTATCATAAATGGATGCTGTATCTTGTCAAATGCTTTCTCTGCATCTATTGAGATGATCATGTGATTTTTATTCTTCATTTTATTAATGTGGTGTATTACGTTGATTGATTTGCGAATGTTAAACCATCCCTGCATCCCTGGAATAAGTCCCACTTGATCACGGTGTATAATCTTTTTAACATATTGTGGTATGCGATTTGCTAGTATTTTGTAGAGGATTTTTGCATCAATGTTCATCAGTGATATTGGCCTGTAATTTTCTTTTTTTGCGTTGTCCTTATCTGGTTTTGGTATCAGGGTAATGTCGGCTTCGTAGAATGAGTTAGGGATCTTCCCCCTCTCCTCAATTTTTTGGAAGAGTTTGAGAAGGATAAGTATTAAGTCTTCTTTGAATGTTTGGTACAATTCACCAGGGAAGCCGTCTGGTCCTGGACTTTTATTTTTGGGGAGGTTTGTGATTACTGTTTCGATCTCCTTACTGGTGATTGGTCTATTCAAATTCTCTACTTCTTCTTGATCCAGTTTTGGTAGGTTGTATGATTCTAAGAATTTATCCATTTCTTCCAGATTGTCGAATTGGTTGGCATATAGCTTTTCATAGTATTCTCTTATTATCTTTTGTATTTCTGAGGTGTCTGTTGTAATTTCTCCTCTTTCATTTCTGATATTACTTATTTGTGCCTTCTCTCGTTTTTTCTTGGTAAGCCTAGCTAAAGGTTTGTCAGATCTTTTCAAAGAACCGGCTCTTGGTTATATTAATTTTTTCTATTGTTTTTTGGTCTCTGTTTCATTTATTTCTGCTCTGATTTTTATTATTTCCCTTCTTCTACTGATTTTGGGCTTTGTTTGTTCTTCTTTTTCCAGTTCCTTTAGGTGCATTGTTAGATTGTTTATTTGAGATTTTTCTTGTTTGTTGAGATAGGCCTGTATTGCTATAAACTTCCCTCTTAGAACCGCTTTTGCTGTATCCCATAAATTCTGGCATGTCGTATTTTCATTTTCATTTGTCTCCAGGTATTTTTTGATTTCTTCTCTGATTTCTTCGTTGACCCAGTCGTTGTTCAGTAGCATTTTGTTTAATCTCCACGTATTTATGGCTTTTCTGATTTTCTTCCTATAGTTGATTTCTAGTTTCATACTGTTGTGGTCAGAAAAGATGCTTGGTATTATTTCAATCTTCTTAAATTTATGGAGACTTGTTTTGCGGCCTAATGTGTGATCAATCCTGGAGAATGTTCCATGTACATTTGAAAAGAACGTGTATTCTTTGGTTTTTGGATGGAATGCTCTGTATATATCTACTAGGTCCATCTGTTCTAGTGTGTCCTTTAAGGCCAATGTTTCCTTATTGATCTTCTGTTTGGATGATCTATCTGTTGGTGTAAGTGGAGTGTTAAAGTCCCCTACTATTATTGTGTTACTGTCTATTTCTGTTGTTATGTCTGTTAATAATTGCTTTATATATTTAGGTGCACCTACATTGGGTGCGTAGATATTTACAAGTGTTATATCCTCTTATTGCATTGTTCCCTTGATCATTATGTAATGCCCTTCTTTGTCTCTTTTCACAGTTTTTGTTTTAAAGTTTATTTTGTCTGATATGAGTACTGCTACCCCAGCTTTGTTTTCATTGCCATTTGCATGGAGTATCTTTTTCCATCCCTTCACTTTCAGTTTGTGAGTGTCTTTAGGTCTGAAGTGTGTCTCTTGGATGCAGCATATATATGGGTCTTGTTTTTTAATCCAATCAGCCACCCTATGCCTTTTAATTGGGGCATTTAGTCCATTGACGTTTAAAGTAGCTATTGTTAAGTATGTACTTACTGCCATTTTTTAACTTTTTTTTTTTCTCAGTGTTTTAGTAGTCCTTCTCTGTTCCTTCCTTCTTCTATACAGAATTGATGGTCTCTTTAGTTTGACCTCTGTCTGAAAGCTCTACTCTTTAACTCCCCTCCTCCCTCCTTTTGTTTTTGATATCATATCTAACCTCTTTTTGTGCATGTGTATCCATTATGTTCTTATCATGGAAATAGATAATTTTTCCTATTTGTGGTCTTCTCTTTTCCCCTTAAATCAGTCCCTTTAACATTTCTTGTAGCACTGGTTTCTTGGCGACAAACTCCTTTAATTTTTGCTTGTCTGGGAAATTTTTGATCTCTCCTCCCATTTGGAATGATAACCTTGCTGGGTAGAGTATTCTTGGCTGTAAGATTTTTCCTTTTAGCACTTTAAATATATCGTGCCATTCTCTTCTAGCCTGTAAGGTTTCTGCTGAGAAATCAGCTGACAGCCTTATGAGGTTTCCTTTGTATGTAACTTGACTTTCTCTTGCGGCTTTTAGGATTCTCTCTTTATCTTTAATTCTGGACATTTTGATTGTGATGTGTCTTGGTGTGGGCCTCTTTGGGTTTATCTTGTTTGGGGCTCTCTGTGCTTCCTGTACCTGGATGTCTGTTTCCTTCCTTAGGTTAGGGAAGTTTTCTTCTATTATTTCTTGAAATAGATTCTCTGCCCCCTTGTCTCGCTCTTCTCCTTCCGGGACACCTATAACACGGATGTTAGTGCGCTTGATGTTGTCCCAGAGGTCCCTTAGACTGTCCTCACTCTTTTTAATTCTTTTCTCTTTTACCTGTTCAGCTTGGGTAATTTCTTCTAGTCTTTCGTCCAGCTCACAGATCCATTCTTCTGTATCCTCTACTCTGCTTTTGTGTCCCTCTAATGAATTTTTCATTTCCAGTATTGTATTCTTCATTTCTGATTGGTTCTTTTTTATATCTTCCATTTCTTTGTTGACATTCTCACTGAGTTCATCTATTCTTCTCCCCAGATCTGTGAGCATCCTTAACACTCTTAGTTTGAACTCTCTGTCAGGTAGATTGCTCATTTCTGTTTCACTTAGTTCCTTTTCTGAGGTTTTGTCCTGTTCCCTTACTTGGAACGTATTCTTTTGCCTCCTCATTTTGCCTCTTTCCCTGTGCTTGTGTCTACGTATTAGGTAGGTCAGCTATGTCTCCTGCTCTTGGATAGGTGACCTTATATAAGTGATGCCTTAGGAGGCTTCCAGTGTGCTTCCCTCAGTTCTCAATGTTCCAGGGGTGACCCCTATGTGGGCTACGTGTGTCCTTCTGTTGTGGCCTGTTTGCTCTCCCTATAGGTGCCCAGGGAGGCCGAGTTATGCTCCTGGCCAGCTGTTGTAATGCTCACCTGCTTGTAGTTGTTGTGGGCCCTTCAGTCTCTTTATCAGGTGTGGGGAGCCCCAGCACAGTTGGCTGCAAGTTCTAATACCACATTTGTGTTGCAGTATTTCTTTTAAGTGAGTGGTCCCCCAGCGTGGCAGGTTGTTAGGCTCAGGGCCTTACAATTGCTATAAGCCTCTAGCCTATTAGGTCTCCTGTCAGCTCTCTGAGGATTGCAGCTGGGTGGGGCTGGCCTCAGGCACAGGAGCATCCAATTGTTTCAGGCTTTGGAAGGTGGGGCAAACCCCCTATGTGGGTCTTTGAGAAGCACAAGTCTTCTGCAGCTGACAAGCCCTGCCACCCACAGGCCCACACACACAGTCAACACAGTCCTGCCCCATGTGTGTGCCCCGACCTCCCCAAGCGGACCCAGTCTCTCCACGGCAGGAGCCCCACACACTCCGCCACCACCCCACACTCTCCACCCACTCCTTGTGCACTCCCTGCCCCGTTAAAGTCGGCTCAGTTGCCAGGCTGCAGAGAATCCAGTCACCAATCTATGCAGGCCCACAAGTTGCCTGAGGGCTTGTTGTTGGGTGGGGCCGGTCTCTAGGGTGGGCTGCCTGCCCTGGCTGAGCTGGATTAAATCTGTACTCTAGTGGATGGGGCAGACCCTGGGCTAGCAGGCCCCAGGGAGAACTCCAATGGCATCTGTGTCAGCACGCCCACACCAGGCCACATCAATGGCCGCCGCCAATGTCCCAGTCCCTGGAGAGGTCTCACCTCTCACCGAGATGCACTCAGGGCCTATTAGGTGAGTCTCTTTTCACCACAGCACTGTGCACCTTTCTTTCTGGTGATTTTAGGATGCTTTCTGAAACGGGTGAGTTTGCGTGTGGGCCCATTAAGAGCCGGTTTTAGTTTCTCTGTGAACCAGCTTTTCTGGGGTTACTCCCCAATGTTTTAGTAGCAGGTAAAGTCAGATATTATGCCGCTGGTCTCGACTGTAGTGGATCCACAAAATGTCCACAGCGGGGGCGCTCCCCGGCTCAGGGCCCCGTGCCTCCAGGGAGGGCTGCGTACCTGTGCGCTGCTCCCGGCGGCCATGAAGCTGGCGGCTTGTGAAGGCGGCGTTTTTCCTCTCCAGAAGGGAATCTCTGCCTCTTCCACCTCAATTAGGATTGTCCGTTGTTGCAGGAGTTCCTCTTATCCAGTTTTCAGTTCTGTCTCAGGGGTAATTTTCCACGAGTAGTGGAATTGGCTGTGTCCATGGGAGGAGGTGAGTTCAGAGTCTGCTTATGCCGCCATCTTGACTTCCCTCCTCTCCATTTCTCCTCTTGAGTCACGTTTGCTGAATGGCTTGGATTCATTGTTCCAACCAATCTGAGACCCAAACGTTGACAGCTTTGTTGTGGGATCACCCGGCTTATAACACTTTTAGAACAACCACAACTGCAATGTACAGAACTCACTGGCAAAATATCTTTGCAAACCTTAGAGCCTTCCCTCCCTGCACCCATTGCTTCTTTGTATTCCAGAACTGCTGACTCCACATATCCCATCCCATAACCACAGAAGACATCACAGCTCTTGCAAGAGGAGGTCCTGAGATCAGGGAAGGCTTCATAGAGAAGGCTGTATTTGAGCTGTGCCTTGAAGGATGGTAAAGATCCACGGTCATTCATGGAGGGAAAGAGCAGACCAGAAAGAATCAACAATATAAACAAAGGCATGAATGCTGTACAGCGATGGTTCTTAAAATGTAATCTTCACACCAGTAGCATCAACATCACCTGAAAACTTATGAGAAATGCAGAGTCTCAGGCTCCATTGCAGACTTAATCAGAAACCCTAAGGATGGGTCCCAGGAATCTGTGTTTTAACAGGCCTCCAAGATATTCTGATGCACACTAAAGTCTGAGAACCACTGCTACAGGGGTTAAGAATATGAGACCTGGAACTTGGTATAGCTGGGTTCAAATCACAGCTGCTGTCACTTGGTAGATCTACTTATGGAATCTATCACTCTTGCTTGCTCCCTGCTCTTACCCCATTCACATATCTTCTCCCTTACTTCCCATGGATAGTGGTCTAGTGGGCAGCCATTATTTTTCTTTTTTCCTCTACCCATCTACATCCTTCTGGCTCATCTAAGAATTAAATTGACAAGAGACAGAATAATAGGAGAAAATCAAATCAAGTTTAATAATGTGTATACATGGGAGAAACCCAGGAAAACTGAATAACTTGCCAAAATGGCCAAAGCCACCACCTTAAATACCACCTTTAGCTAAAGACAAGAGAGGATGTTGGAGGTAGTAGTTTGGGACTTCAAAGAGGAGGAAGGCAACTTACATGGAGATGGGAAAGCAAATGTTTGGTAAACAAATGTTTGCCATGCCTTGCAGAGACAATGGGACATGGAGAGAACTTTGATCAAATGGACCTTGCTAGGTTCCTCCCTGTCTACCACACCTAGTTCATATTATACTGTAGATATCTATGGTGATAGCTCCTTCATGGAACAGGTCTTCTATCTTAAATTCTTTTAGGCAGTTAGGGGGAAGGTCAAAGTTTCTTTCTGAGTTGTTTGTTCTTAAAAATAATCAAGCCAAAGAGATATATTTTGGGGTAGCAAATTCTGCTCCCCTACACATGTTAAGGTGAAGGTACTTAAAAAGGAAATGATGTCTGTGGTGGGTGATCAGCTAGGTTCACTCACTAGCTAAATAACTCACCTCCATGCACCAGCCACTGAGAGAACATGGTACAATTTCATGCCCCAGCACACTGACAAATGACTATGTGTCATGAACTTTCAGAATCACTTGAGAATAATTGGAACTGAGTTTCAAACCTGGGAATGTTTAGTAAAGGTTGACTATACATAAACCCTCATGTCACCTAGTTAAGACAAGACTATTGGCCCAAGCCCCTACCTATCCAGTAATCATAATCACTCATTTGGGGCCCTTCTGCTTGTAAGGATCAAATCATGTGTCAAAAAGGGGGTGCATATGAGCATGAAAGTGTTGTCTCTTATTTACGGCACTACTCTATTACATCTATGAAAACCCTGTTGGTGAGTTTGACTTCTAGGCAGCATTTGGCAAGACTTTGTTACAACAGTTGTGTTACTGGCATCTAGTGGGTAGAGGGCAGGGATGCTGCTAAACTTTCTACAATGCACACGACAGCCCCTTACAACAGAGAATTATCCAGCCCAAGATGGCTGTAGTGTCAAGGTTGAGAAACACTGTCCTATGTCAAAGGAATCATCTAATCAGGGAGAGGCCACTTTTAATTTTTTTCCACTAAAAGCTGTGCTTGGTTCCCAGTTTTTTGTTCCTTGTATTTCTCTCAGTCCTATGATTAAGAGAATCTACAGTCCCTAGAGTAAAGGATACAAAATTTTTCTATCTGCAAACTCACTTCTCTTGAGTAAATCACTGACCTTTGTGATTTATACATCTATCCCATGTATAAATATCGCTGTGGACTGAATGTTTGTGTCCCTCCAAAATTCACATGTTGAAACCCTAATCCTAATGTGATGGTATCAGGAGGTGGGGCCTTTGGGAGGTGATTAAGTCATGAAGGTGGAGCCCTCATCAATGGAATTAGTATCCTTATAAGAAGAGATCAGAAAGCTAGCTCACTTGCTTTCCACCATGTGAGGATATGAGGTCAACCTTCTTCCACCTGAAAGAGGGCCCTCACCAAGAACCTGATCCCACTGGCAACCTGATCTCAGACTTCCAACCTCCAGAACTGTGAAAAATAAATGTTTGTTGTTTAAACCACCAAGTTTATGGTATTTTGTTATAACAGCTTGAGGTAAGACAAATATTTTGCATCTACTGTGCTGGTTCTGAGTTTTATAGGTGAGAATAAGATGGACAAGCAGTCTTCCCTTATGGTCCCATAGTATTTGCATTTTAGTGAGGGATACAGACAAGCAAGTAGACAATTACAATGTTCAATGGTAGGCTGTGGTAGCAGAAGTCCAGGTTCTCTGGGAGCTGAGTATGTATCCAAGACCAGGCATTTGGGGTCAACTCCCCTTAGAAGTGTAACTCTTCTCTGACACTTCACTTGTCATTTCCCCTTTTTACTGGGCATTTAACTGGGCCAACTGACAACCTGCTCATCCTGGCCCTTGATTCAGCCCTGCCTTGCAGGCAGGATGGGTGGGGGAATGGAGGGCGACAGTGGAGAGTGGATTGTGGGAGGATCTTTCTGGATGAAGTGACGTCTAAGCAGATAGAGCAGATCAAAAAGAAATTAACCCTGTGAAAATAGAGGAAGGAGGAGAAGGAGAGTATTCTATGCTGAAAGGAAAACATGTGTAAGAGCCTGGACTCTTTGAGGAACTGAGTCGAACTTCGGTAGCATGAGCTATTTGGAATTTGTATTGGTGGATGAGAAGAATAGAGGATTTGAGGGCAAAGCTTATGAGGATCACTCTGGTCTCATCTCCAATCTTGAAATCATCTTCCTTTTTTTTCATCTTGAGCATATTACAGAAATAATTCTCATTCATCGTTAACATTTTCAGAAATATAAAATGAGAGAGAAAAGTCCCCATTGACACCTGTCAACTTCCCTTTCCAAAGGTAGCCAACATTAATAGTGTGTATCCTGCCAGTCTTATCTTCACTTCTTTTTAATGCCTTTGCATTCACATACTCTTAATAGTCTTGAGAGTTTTAAAGCATAAATTGTATCATGATACAAATACAGATACAGATATAAACCTCCTCCCCTTTTCACTTTTTGCAATATTTTCTGGAAATTTTTTTACATCAGCATATATGGATTTACCTTATTCTTTTAATATCAGCTTAGATTCTATTATACGGATGTACCATAATTTACTGGGGCTCTTACTTTACCAAAGTTCCCCCAACTATAGATTCCTTTTCTGCTAAGAGGGTGGAGCAGTGGACTGTGGAATGATGGGGAAAATAATGAGAACTCCTTAGTTGAGGATTACATACAGACCTGAAACCTCCTCCGCTAAACCACCGTCCCCTACCCAAAGCTTCTTTATCTTCCACTTTCTACACAAGCCCTTCAGGTTGCAAGTTTTTGTTTGCCCTGCCCCTCAAGAATGGCTTTGATGTTCACCTTAATGTGATTTCATTTGGATAAATGTATCTGAAAAAGGGAAAGGCAGAGAGGCACCCAGTGGGATTTGCCCCAGAACCTGCCTACTCCCCTTTTCCAGCTATGCTTCAGAGGCAACACAATCAGTTGCTTTTAGATGTAATTTAAATGATAATCAGGCTTTTAGAAATATAAATAATGCAAGGAAAGAAACTTGAGAAATTCTCAAAAATAAGCAGAATCCAGTTAACAGGAAGCAGAAAGTGGAGGCACCTGGCTGTGCAAGCCAACAGTAAAATAACGTGTTTGAAAGGCCCTAGGCTCAGAGGGATTTATTTGAATTGTTAACTATATTGTGTTTTTTTTTTATTCCTGTCTTCACTGGTTTTATTGGTATATGTTTACAGGATCAAGAAAACAGGCAGTCTGAATTACTGTTAAAAAAAGTATCTGCAACACCATCTTTTACTTTACAACTTTTATAAAAAGTGGAATCAACTGCATCCTTCCTGATGATCACAAAGCACAATTGGATATTAGTTTCTGTTTGTTTTCAGCCAAAAATGGTGTGGACTAAGCAGGTATGATCACTGGAGAGGTAGATGGTTCAAGGTACAACTGTGAAGCCTAGAATTAAAAGAGGAGAAACAAGAACATGAGAAGCTGGGCTAGGGCCATTGCTGAGAGAGTGTAGGAGAAGGAAAAAGAGAAGTGGGTTGAGGAGGCAGGAGCCAGAGCAGAAAACAGGGCAAAAACCGAGGGAGGGCCCAGTCGAGCCAGTCAGGGACAGAAATACAGAAGCCTAAGGGCCATTCAAATAGACTGCCAATGGACCAGGGTGAGGGCCAGGGAACAGGATTGGCAAGAAAGGGTCACTTTTGAGAAGTTGCACTACTGAAATGAGTTGCACCAAAATTGCTTGATTTTTAGCTTTGAAGAACTCTGAGGATCCTCCCAGAGTAAGGTGGGGAGTGCTTGATTTTAGTGGGGCAGATTAAAGGACACTGCGTGAAGCACAGCAATGGGTGGTCAATTCTCATATAGAAAGCACTTTGGTCCCTATCCTTCCCAGTCTCCCAGGTACTTAGCCACCCTTGTGTAGCATTGGGAATCCAAGGCAACGTGTGCTTCATATTCTTCTGAACCATTTACTGCTTCAAAGGGGAGTAGTTGCAGTCCTGGTAAGAGGAGAACAGTCAATTTTAGTTGGAGTGGGCAGAGAGAGGAGCCTCATGGATCCTGAATATGGACACTGTAACACAAGCGTTGTGTTGTGAAGCTGCAGAGCCTTGGCCATGATGGACAGCTTTATGAAAATGTCCTCTAGTTTCTTGAAGAGATGGATTGATATGGAAACATAGGTCCCCATCCTTTTCAAGCATCTCTTTTGTACAGGCTGCTTACTGGGATGGCTCAAATTTGCTTATGCTTTGTAACTGACTTTGTCCTACTAAACTATGTGGGCAGCTCAGAGTTTACTTAGGACAGTGGTTTCAAAATTTTATTTTTAACAGTAGGTTTTATTTCTGTCAAATGGAATCTGACGGAGAGCTGTAATATGTAAACATATGTTAGAATATTTTAAGTTCAAATTTATACTATTTACTTAGGGTATAATCAGTACATGAATGAAGTTCTGATAAATACAAACCTTTGGAAGAGGGGGTTCTGGTGATAGCTGTATTCTTACGTTCAGCTTCAGTATCTAATTTATTTTTTCTATAAGATTTTGTTTGCGCAGTGTAGAGATATTCCTAATTCACACAGATAAATTGCAAATAGAAACAGTGTTTTGGATAGCGCAACTTGCAGTCTCAGGGGACTCTTGAATTAAATAGAAATGGTAGGCCTAGCTGTCAATCAAGGTCTGCACCAAAAACGAATTCACCTGGTAGCACAAATTAAAATTATAGTGGTTCCCAATGTATTACAATTTGTTATTTATTCCATTTGAGTGTGTTATTATTTTGCTATGTTTTGAAAGATATTTAAAAATATAATTATTGCAATTCAAATTGAATGCTTTCAGAAACACCATGACCTCTGTGAGGACTTAGAGGTCTTTGAATCGTAGTTGTAAAACCCCTGACCTAGGGAGGTGTCTGCTCTGAGAGCAGTATTGTGAGAGGTGAGTGTGGGAATTGAATCAGAGGAAAACTGTAACTTGTAAGGAAACGATGTTCTGAAACAAGCTGGATGATCAGTAAGCAAATTCTGTGACTCATGAGAGGGTACCCAGTTGTCCTGTGGATGATGCAACAGTGGAAACACTGGCTGCCTGACCTTCAGCGTTTGGGACATGGTGGAGGTAGGGTGATTAGCAAAGAAGGCTCTTGTCTGGAGTGCACAAAATAGACTGCTCCTAAAGTCTTTTTGTTTCCTTTCTTTTCTCTGGATATTCAGTTCCTACCACAATATTTGGCACCTAGCAGATTTTCAATAAATATTAATTGAATGAGTGAAGAGGGCTGTGAATAGTGATCTGGCTGTGGCATTCACAGAGGCAAGATAGCCTCTGGGAGTATATTGCTGTTCTCAGATGCCATAAGGATGCTTTGCACTTAATAGATGCCCCACTAATGTTTATTAAATGAATGCAGAACCTCCAGCCTTGGAAGCCAGGGCCAGCACATGTTTTTGCCCAGCCTTCTGCCCTGATATTTTGATCTTCTTCAGCCTGCCTTACCCCTTTCCAGTGGGCCTTCTCACAAGGAATGTGGCTCAAGCTATGACTTTGGGTAACATGGTGCTAATGAACTGATTCCTCCTTCCTGTCAGTTCTAGGTTTCCCGGAACAAATACCCAAACAAGGTCACTTTTGCTCTCATCTGCCTGAAACCGGTCCCAGCCTTAGTCACTTCTGGTATGATACTGCCTTTTCCCTTCCTTAGGTGCAGCCTGGTTTTACCAACTTGCACATCCTCTCAACATATACTCCTTGATGACATTGAGCCCACTCCTCTGCGACAACTCATGTAATGTCTTTCTCTATATTAGTCTCTTTCTTCATCCCTCTCTGTTTCCCCGATGCACCCAAATATGGAATACTGAGGCTCATTTATAATAATAGGTCACATTTATTTAGCATGCACTGTGTGCCAAGCACTGAGCTAAGTGCTTCATACACTTTACCTCAGTCCTCACAAAAACCCAAGGAGGGAGGAACTGTATTTTTCCCCATTTTACGGCTGAGAAAAATGAAGTCATTCGAGGAATAATTAACTTTCCCAAGGTCATACAACTTGTTAGTGTGAGAGCCAGGATCTGATTCCAAACCCTGGCCCCCTAAATACTTCTTACACTCTTCCCTTACAAAACAGCTTGTTGGAAGGAAGCATATTATTAGTAAATAAGTCGTTGTTTGAGATTCTGGCTAGAGTCCAGCTTACACACAGGCCTACAGAATGAAGATCAGGACACGGCTTTTTATATCTCTGATGCTGATCCCAAAGGCAAGCACTGATACAATTCCTTGTGTTCCTTTACCAGATTTGGGGATCAAGGCTGGTTTTTCCCATTTTAGGAATGGTGAATCTAAGTGGCACTGAGAGGGCAAGAGGCTATCAGAGTCACATATGAAGGGCGTGGCTGAAGTAGGAACAGAACCAGTGAGCTGTCAATCCCGGCCCGCTTACACTCCCAGGCTACATTCAGATAAGGGACACGGGGAATTTCCAAATGTGTTTGAAAATTCCATATTACTCTTAAAAAATATCTTCAGTGAACCCTCTTCCTTCCCTTCCAATGCCGCCCCCACCTAAATTTTTCCTCAGCAAAAATTGTTTGTAAAACCACAGCACGTTTATTCCTAATTTCCCTGGAATTTTGTGGTGCATTCCATCCTCTTCTGCAGATGGATTATCTCGTGTCTGCCTCTATCCTTTCTTAGTCTGGACTGCTTTAGGCTAATATTCCGAATGCTTAGTGAGCACCTTGAAGCGCTTCTCCCTGCCCCAGACACAAGTGTAGGAATCACCAAGTTTGGGGCCTGTGTATTTGGAATTTACTATTGCTCTGTGAACGTAGTGCCTGCTCAGGACCCTTAGAGGTTGTGGGGTTATGTCCCCCAAGACAGCCTAGAGAAGCTCAATGTCAGGACTATGGGCGATAGTAACAGAATATAGAGACAAGCTAGAAGCTATGATTAGGAAAACAAAGAGTATGCAAAAGTCTAGGTCAGCAACTGAATAGGTCAGAGATTCTTGGTTGCGTGTACAGACAGTCCCTGACTCACGATGGTTCAACTTATGATTTTTTGACTTTACGATGCTGTGAAATTGATATGCATTCAGTAGAAACCATACTTCAAATTTTGAATTTTGATCTTTTCCTGGGTTAGCAATACGCAGTATGATCCTCTCTCATGATGCTGGGCAGTGGCAGCGAGCCGCAGCTCCCAGTCAGCCCCGCAATCACGAGGGTGAACTACCGATACACTGACAACCATTCTGTACCCACACACCCATTCTGTTGTTCCCTTTTAGTACAGTATTCAATATGTTATGTGAGATATTCAACACTTTATTATAAAATAGGTTTTGTATTGGGTGATTTGGCTCAACTGTAGGCTAATGTAAATGTTCTGGGCATGCTTAAGGGAGGCGAGGCTAAGCTTTTGTGTTCAGTAGGTTAGGTGTATTAAATGCATTTTTGACTTACAATATTTTCAACTTATGATGGGTTTATTGGGACCTAAGCCCGTGCTAAGTCGAGGAAGATATGTATGGTAGTTTTATCCAAACCATTTGATGAGATGAAATTCAAAGTCACACTTGCTTCCTTTCCTGGATTGTCTAATACTGTCTTCCCCCAAACCTGTTAAGAATCACTATTATTTATAGGAGTGTGACATATCTCCTTTGCCCAGGAGACAACAATAATAATTGACATCAGTTGAATACCTACTATGTGCCAGGAACATAGTGTTAAGGTATATTAATTTATATAATCCACGCATACACTCGATGGAGTAGATGCTATTATTATCATCTCTATTTTTCGTCTGGGGGAGCTGAGTTGGTAGCTTGCCCAGGCTCACATGGCCAGTGAGTGGTAAAGGTGGGATTTGAATTAAGACAGTCTAACTCCAGAGCCTACCTCTTTCCCTGCTCTGCTACATTGCATCTCAGAAGCATGGTCACTCAGATACCATCTAACAGGGAAAGGGAAAAGATATGTGTAGGGCATCTATCCTATAATGGTCTTACTATAAGCTATTTAAATTTCTTTTGGAGGGGTTCAAGGTGCAGATAGTACAAAAATAATTCTGAGGACCCAAGTGGTGACTGAGACATCTTCAAGGAACTGCAAGGAGACCATCTGCAAGGAGTTGAGCTTGAAGGAGTAACGCCATAGCAACCCAAAGAGATCTCTGTTAATTGTTGCTCCAACGCTTCCTAGAGTGCTTCTGATGCCTTCAACCATCACTGATGTGATTGGCCCTTTACATACTTTATTTAATCCTCACAACAACCCATTTACGTAGGTGTTACTTTTGTCCTCTACCTTTCAGAAGAAAGAACTGAAGTCCTAAAAGGACAACTGTCTTGTCCAAGGTCACGCAACGGGTAAGTGGCAAAACAGCCTGGATTTAAACTCATGTAGCTTGTTTTTGGAGCCCACATGTTTAAATGTTGCAAATGATGTAGGAAATCTCGAGTCCAAAAGCTCGTGCAAATGAAAGGTTGGAGCAATCAGTAAGGGACCTAGGGGAAAGCAAGAACCTGGAGGACCAACTTATTGAAAAACAAACCAGCAGCTGGTCAAAAGGCCAGGTTCAGAAAAGCCTCAAGCAATGAAGGAGCAGGACAGGGCAAAGTGGATTGGAAAATAACCTTGAGGACTAGCACAAAGGATATTTGAATTTCATGTGAATACTTGTCAGCCAGGAAACTTCATATATGCTTCCCGTTAGTACAGTGACCAGTTCCAGGGCTTATCTAGCCTAAGAGCTATAGAGAGAAGTAGGTAAAGTAGGAATGCCTGGGTGGAGTGGCCATGGCATAAAAGAACATATTCAGATAAACAGTTGCTAGAAACTATTTAGAAAATGATAAAATTATGGACTATTAGGGGTCAGAAAAAATAATAGACTCCTGCCCATCACATTTATCCTTAAGTCCTTTTGATGACATTCCTGATAAGAAGTCACCTAGCTTCTGCTCAAACACTTCCTCCTGGGGCAGCCTGTTTGATTTTCAGGCAACTTTCACAGTTCAAACTTACTCTTTATGTTGACCTGAAATCTGCCTCCCTGTACTTTCCTCCTTTTGGCCCTAGCTATTTTCTCCAGGGACACAAGTAAGTCAAACTCCAATCCACACGACAACAGACTTTTGGGCACATTTTGATGAGGGATTGGGAGAGGATAAATTGTGCTATTAGCCTAGCCTGATTGGAAAAGTAAACACAGACTGCCTTTTCTCATGGAAAAGTTGGTTTCTTTGCCCATGGAAAGTTGAGTTTCTTAAGCCACAACTTCTCCAAGAGGGGATTTTATTTTGGACTTGCTACTGTCTGAGTTCATTCTTATGGGTCTTCCAAAATACTCTCAGAACACTTCGTTCCCATGGTAAACTCAGTTGTAGTTTGACTTTGTTTGCTTATTTCTGGCCCTGAGGTCTTGGCCCCATTCAATAAAAAGTGTGAGGAATGAATTCCTTTTCCAAATAAAGTCAAAGATCAGCAACTCTCGCTGTCTCGCTATCCTTGCAATTGCTACATACATCCCCAAATCAATGCTTTCTTTATAGCTAACCTGGTCAGTTAGGATAAACACTCATTATTTACAGGGATACAGCATAAGTGCAATAAAGACAGAAAGAACAGGCTTTGTCTTATTTTGTCGATGACTTTAATAGCTAAATTAGGAAGATAAAGTAGAGACAGGTTAAGAGGACACAAAAATTTATGCATTCTTTGTTTTGTAAGAGAGAGAGAAATTAAGAGAGATTGTGTGTGTTTGTACCAGACAGAAAGAGCAATGTGCCATAGAGGATAGTCTGGAAAGATCATCCAAGATATACAGCTTCTTGGCCTGTGTATGATGAGAAAGGAAGGAAAAATTGAAACAATGGCAACTATAGATGAAAAGTGGAGTTTGCAAATTAAAAGTAAGAAGGATTTATGAACCACGTAAAGAGAGAAATTCCATACTGGATACTTGTGAATTTTTCCAATCAGAAGTCCTGAAAATGAAGAAAAGATGTATTAAGAAGTTGAAGCAGTGTAAACTTAAAAATTAAAAAAAGGAATAATCAGGTTTAAATTGGAACTCAAAGAAGCAGAAAAAATTATTTTAACAGAAGCTTGGAATAGTGTTTCATGAAGTTCCTTTTAATTCCCCTTGGATGTGTGTACAGAGGCAGGGGCTCTGACCTGGCAAAGATCTAAATCCCAAAAGATTCTGGTGTAGCCTTTGTAATGTGGTGCCAGGGAATAGCAGGGGTGGAGAGCGGGATGCAGAGCAGGGCAAACCTGGTTTAGGCAAAAAGGGAAGGGGAGCACAGAAGGCTATACAAAGCAAACAGGGAGGAGCCCTCCAGATAGGCCAGAAACTATACTGGATGCTCATAAGAGCTCTTTTTCAGTTCTGCTGCTGCCAAAGTCAGATTGTGTAGTGCAAAGAAGGGCCATGAGGCAGTTTTAGAAAATAGGTAGACACCCAGCATGCTGGGGAAGTAGACTAAAACACACACATATATGCACATTCATGAATGTCATTATTCTGGAATAGCCTATAATCCAAGCCCAATAGCAATGTAGGCCAAGGATGCAGTCCTATAAGCAGCTCCAATACTAGTGTGAGCCGAGTATTGAAAAAGTTCCCCAGCCCTGACCCACAAAGGGTGAACCCAGGATTCATGAGCAGGTTACATTTTTGTGAGTATCTTCTGTAAGAATTTAGAAGCATTGAGGAGGATATTGTGGGAGATCAAGATTTGGTCACCCTGAAATCTATCTCTTTACCTTGGTTGTTTTCTCTGAGGGACATTTGACCTCCTCCTCTAACTGCCTAAAGAATTTGACATGGTGGCTCCTTCCTGGAACAGATCTTCTATCATGATGGCTGTAAAGATAATGTAGGATAAATGTTGCAATAGGAAAGGCACCAACAAGCCCATCTTATCAGAAGTTCTGTCTCTCTGGCCACATTCTCTAGATGGCCCTGCAAGGAGTTGCCAGACAAACATTTACATTTATAAGAGAAATCTCCATTTGTAAAGGTATCTCCCTCTCTGTTTTGGGGAGAGGGACGGATGGCCTCATTTCTAGAGGCTTATCAATGTGGAAGTTGAGGCCTTAAAGCTGCATAATAACCTTACTCTTGTTTACTGTGCTCTAGTGGTAATCTCCTGTAACTGACTCCCCCCACCCCCAACATCCTCCTTTGTCGTTGGCTGAACATGGTATTTAAGAGGACAATTTCTGCTATTGTGTTGAGAAACGCAGTGTCCCTGCTGTCTCCCATGTATACATGTTATTCAACTTGGTATTATTTTCTCCTGCTAACCTGTCTTGTTAATTATTTGGCCAGCCATAAGAACCTTAAGGAAAAGGGCAGAGGGGGATTCTCCCTCTTCCCCCGACAATATATTCTAGGGTTTTTTCAGGATCAGGGAGAAAGAAAAGTTATATTTCGTGCCCAAAGCAAAGGAAGCTAGACAGAATGTCTCTTCTCCTATTCCTGCTGTTGTCAAGTACACTCTCAAGAAGCCTTGAGTGTATATTGTGTGGGACATGAGGCAGACTTCTCCGACCTCATCATATTGCTAAAGGTGATGAAAAGAATGAGTGAGTCCTTTCTATTTCCAGTAGTAACAATTGGATAGTGGGAATGGAAACTGTGTTGCCTGTAAAATATAGGATGGGAGAACAAAAGGGCAAAGGGTCCTATCCTTTATCAATAACTAGTTGATCTCTCTACCCTGAGGAACTATTTCCAGATTTTAAAATCTGATTATTTAATCAATTCATAATGCCACATTGTTTATAATTTACCCCAGATAAGAAGTACATTTTCTTGCCAATGCTTAAAATGCAAAGATATTTAACCCTGAACAAATTAAAAGTAACATAAAGTAAATGACCTTTATTCATTATGACGCTCTCAGCTGTCACTGAATAAAGAACATCTCTTTTCACCTAAATTTTAAATGACAGCGTGGCCTGGATCCAACACATAATGACATTTCTCCTGGTATCTGATGCCTCTAAGAGGTTGAAGGGATTCATAAATATAGTTGTCCTCACGTTTCAGACACATTTTTCACTCATTTTGACAGTTATTAAATACGTTAATTTTCTGATGGTAATTTCAATGTAATAACCATGTGAAAAATTAAGTCTTGTTTTCTCATCAGAAAAGAAGAAACTGGGAAGTATCTTGAGAGCCATAAATCAGAGAGTGAAAGACCCTTAAGATGCCATTCAGGAAGTGGGGTGGAATTCTGTGTATCAGAATTCAATTGGATCAGAAATCTAATACAGATATAGTTAGAGGGACTTTTCCATGCAGAATTTCCCTGACCCAGATAGAGAGATATGGTAGCCTTACCAGAATAATTAGTAAGCAAGAAACACATAGGTACAAGACAAGGTCTTGAACTCTTGGTTGACTCTACCAAAATAAACCCATAAATAATGTAGGGGAAAAGGTTTATTGAAGCAGATAGCTTGAAAATCAAATAACTTGGGAGTAAACATTGGCTCTTGTTGGTACAGCACTCTGCAAAGGACCTGAATTTATTTCTCTGGGGTGAGGCTAGTTGGCTCAGCTCTGTTCCATGGCTCTCGGAGTACCCCCTAACTTTAGCTAAGTCTCTTGCAAATGCCTGCTATTGGCTCCAAGGAAACTAAACCAAAGATCAGGTAAATGGCCTAAATCTACTTGTAACAATAGGAAAGCGATGCAAAGTGCATTTTTTCTCTATAAATGAAGGATAGCACATTATTAGTAATGAAAATGCCACTTTTATTCAAAAGTATCTATTTTAGGATATAGGTGGTTCTTAACATCATTGTTAAAAGCCCTAAATGAGCCCCAGAGAATAATGGGAACCAAGCACAACAGAGCATTTTTTTGTGTGTGAGTGAGGAAGATCAGCCCTGAGCTAACACCCAAGCTAAACCTCCTCTTTTTGCTGAGGAAGACCGGCTCTGAGCTAATATCTATTGCCAATCCTCCTCCTTTTTTTGCCCCAAGACCCCAGTAGATAGTTGTACATCATAGTTGCACATCCTTCTAGTTGCTGTATGTGGGACGCGGCCTCAGCATGGCCGGAGAAGCGGTGTGTCAGTGTGCGCCCGGGATCCGAACCCGGGCCACCAGTAGTGGAGTGCGCGCACTTAACCGCTAAGCCACGGGCCGGCCCACAACAGAGCATTTTTTAAGGTTGGCTAGTAGTATATCCCTATCATTGCTTTTGAGGCAAAACAAGCTGATTTCTTGTTCATTATAATGACTTTTCTTTCAGACATACCCAGACTATCACATTCACATCCCGCTTCTTTGGTAATTCATTTCATTTTGCTTCATTTCTTTTCTTTCTTTTTTTTAAAATTTTTAATGTTACCAAACTAATATATGTATATAGATAAAAAATAAAGTTTAAATTGAAAAAAGCAGTCCCTTTATTCATATTTCTCTCCCCCAAGTCTCATTTGAAACTTTCAGCTATTTCTTCGAGTATTTACCTTCATATTTCCAAGTGGTATGCTTATGTTGCGATTTCTTGATGTATCACCATTACACATTGTCTATTAACTTCTCGTAATGGAAGATGAGAAATTTAAGCTCTTTACCTTCTCTCTCACACATATTCATTTCTATTGTTATTTAAAATACCATGCCTATGTAAATAATATTCATTGTTGCTCAAAGTGGTCTACCATGATTCTATTTCTCTTCTCTTACAATTTTTTGCCACTAATTCTTTTTTGTTTGTTTTCATTTACCTTGTTTTCCATTTACCTAACATTAACTTTTCCCCCAAATGTCCCTCCGGAATTGCTAAATGCCCATGGATATTTTTTACAAGTACTCAAATACTTTTAAAAAGTTGCAAAAACTCTACCAATTCCATTTTTCCCTGTAAGCCTCTTTCCCACTACCCTGTATCCTCCTGTTTCAATCTAGAATGGCCGCTTCTGCTGTCTTAGGCCTGGGGCACAATTCTTGTCCTGTAACCTCCTTTCATCATTCTGTGTTGGATCACGATTTCCTAGGTCCTATTATCTTTCTAGGTTTACTCCCTCACTTTGATGAAGCATATGCAACCTGAGAAAAGATACATGGAAAGTAAAGTTTTGAGTTCTTATAACCTGTCTTTTCTTAAGGGTTGCTCTCAAGTTGAAGAATTGCTTGGCAATTCTTGGCTATATAACAGTGATACATTATGGAAGTGATTAGAAGCTCTGTGTGAATGTGAGGTGAAGGGTTGAGGCTTGCTGACTGGTGGGTTTGCTTGAATGGTGATCAGGCAGAAGCTGGACTCTTCACAAGGACATTTCAAATATCAGAGTTTTTTTCTCTAAGCACTTTAGTTTCTCCAAGAATAGTTATCTACCTCATTATCCTGAGCAGAGTAGTAGAGGCATACACCTGGCTGTGTCTAGGAACAGGGTACAGGAAAAGAGCGAGGATTCCACTGCTCTGTATGAGCTTTTCACCTAATCTCCTTATTCTCAGCTCCACGCTTTATCCCTGTCCTCTGCTATCGTCCTTGAGTCTGGAGGCTCCTCAGTTCAATTTTTCCAGATACTAAACGACTTGTCTTCTGTTGGAGAAGGAGAGGTAGTCACCACCTGCATGGATCAGAAGAGGGGACCTGGTGAGTCCAAAGACTCTGTATATTATCTTTCAACCAATCATTCTGTTTTCCTTCCAGGCTACTTCCCTACCTTCTACAGTGCCTGCTACTTGACTGATCCTCAGGTTCTGCTGGGCTACAGGGGTCACTCATTGCTCTTCCCCTCTGCAGCCACTTACATTATAAGTGTTTTCCTTTACTCTGCAGAATCTGTTTACACTTTTCCTTCCACTTTTTGTTTTCTAGAAATCTATTGAAATCTTTTGTCTACTGTTCTCTCTTCTCCTATTTTCTTAGTCCCTGTTGCCTAATACCTTTTATTATTCCTATTCTTAACATTTTGATAAAGGTTTGGGAGGGAAACAAGATAAACTCATGTGGTCAATTTGCTATATTTAACTAGAAGTTTGTTTATCCATTACTTTTCTATAAGCAAGGTGGTTTGTACATTCTTTGCTTATCTATGATTATAGTTGATTTAGTGGGTCTTTAACTGAAAAGACAGGAAGGCTAAATTAAAGTAGCCTATATATGAAGATTAGTTTTAACTCCAACTCAGCAATACTTCTTAGGGTCCTATAGAAAATAGTTTTATTTTTCCATACTTTAGGGGACATTACTAATACCATCTTGGGCCTATTACTAATTAGCTAAAATAATATCAATATCAGTGTCCTCTTATTAGATTGTCTTTCAAACACTTTGTATTCTAAGCATTCTGGTGAGAGAATTATAGGGAGGTAGTAGGTTGAAATTCCATAAAGGCAAATCCAGGCATTTGTGAGGGAATTTTTTTCAGCTAACCTTCATTTATTATGTAAACCCAAACATAAAATAATCATATACATAGCTTCAAGTTGCACTGAAAAGTGTCATGCAATTTTGTGGCCTACTAATACCTCAGTCATTTATTTAAAACCATCCCTGCCAGCAAGAAGTGACATAGTCTCTATTGTTTCCTATTTATTTAGGTGAGAAAGATCTATGGCAAGAGGTCGGACTTCTTACAACAAAAGTTGAAAGAGAAACACTGTATAATTCCTTTTTCAAAAATTTATTATATTGTTAAATGATTTAAAGCAGTGTAGAATTAAAAAAAAAAAAAAACATTCATTTTAAAACAAGCTGTAGTAGGCAGAATAATGCCCCCTGCTAAGATGTCTATGTCCTAATTCCTGGAGCCTATGAATATGTCATACTACTTGGAAAAGGCAAATTAAGGCTGCAGATGGAATTAAGGTTGCTAATCAGCTGACCTTGAAATGGGGAGATGATCCTGAATTATCCAGGCAGGCCCAATGTCATCACAAGGATACTTATATGTGGAAGAGGGGGGCAGAAGAGTGTCAGAGCGATGCCATGTGACAAAGTCTTGACCAGCCATTGCTGGCTTTGAAGATGGAGGAAGGGGGCCAGGAACCAAGGAATGCAGGCAGCCTCTAGAAACTGGAATAGGCAAGGAAATGGATTCTTCCCTGGAACCTCCAGAAAGGAGTGCATCCCTGCTGACACCTTCATTTTAATCCAGTGAGATCTGTGTCAGACTTCTGACTTCCAGAACTGTAAGATAATAAATTTTTGTTGTTTTTAAGCCACTAAATTAATGGTAACTGGTTATAGCAGCCATAGGAAACTAATATAGAAGCCATATGCTGAAACTTTTATCCATTCAACATGCCGTTGAACACTAACCAGTACAAATCACTATGCAGATAGTTTGAGGGCTTGATTTACTTAGCCAAAGTTACACAAATGTAGCAGAAGTGAGGTGCCTGCCAGAGCAGGGGCAAAGCAGCATTTTTCCTTTAACCCTTTGAGTCCTTAACATGAGGCACACAGCAGCAGGAAACACTGCTTGAATAAGGAAGAGTCTTTCTAGGTGCAAGAAATCTGATTTTGTGCTGCACTGTAGCCTTTTTCTGTGTGTGGCTTATATCACTGTTCAGGAAGAATTAAATAACCTTTACACTTAATAAACATCAAGCTCTCCTGCTTCTTCAACCAAACTCAGTGTCACGAGGCTACATGTCACCCAGGGTGAAAAAGCGGATCGGTGAGTATCCAGGTGCCCCTGAGAAGTATTTCTTGCTTGAACTCTGCAGTGTTCCAGAAAGCCCATTCCCCCCTGGGTATTTATGTAAGTGACTTTAATCACTTTGCATATAAGGTAGGAATTGATAAGAGAAATATATATGCATACACAGAAACACACACATAGATGTGTGGCTTTAGATACTTATGAACAAACATTGCTAAGGTGATTAATGTATTCTCTTGAGCAAATAGATGCAAGGCAACTTTTAGGGTAACTTTGGGTTTCGAAGAGTCAGGGAGGAGAAATTAATCATGTAGAAAAGAAAATTTCTTGATTAGGCAAAAAAGACAGAGACAGAAGTTACAAATGTTGGCTCATGTGTATAATTTTTTTTCTCTCTTCTTGGCTTACAACAAGGGATAGACACAGTGACAGGGAAAGGCTAGAGAACTCTAAAGACCTGGCAAATCTAGAATAAGGGAAATCAGGGTTAGATTACATAGTGGTTACTGACTGAGTTTAGTGTTTCAACCACAATGATTAAATTCAACAATGACTTTGTTGGCACCTACTATGTGTTCAATAGCTTCCGTGAAATACAAAGATGAGCAAGATCCAGTTCTTGCCATCAAGTAATTTTCAATCTAGCATTCAGGTATAAATATCCATATAACTCTCATGTAAGGCCAGATGTAGGGGCTATTAGAAGCACAGGGCGATGTTATCCAAAGAGAGAGACATCAGACTCAGGTGGGGGGAGCAGTGGAGGAAAAGAGAAAGCCTCAATGAGGAAGGAGGTATTGAAATGGAGCTAGAAAGATGGGCAGAAGTTCAATAAGAAAAAGAGACTGAGGGGCAGCATGAACAAATGCATAGCACTGGCAAAGTGTGGACTTTTTGGAAATCCACATTAATTTGATCATTCATTCATTCATCTAGGTCTCTGCTCTGTGAAATTGGTTCTACTCTGACTGAGGTTACCGTGGAAGAAAGGATTTGATTTAAGCACATCTCTAGTTTTGATATCAGAGATGGCACTTCTATATCTTTCCCATATGGTCAAGACACAACCTTCTAAACTGAGTAGAAGAGAGCAAATACATGAATTAGAAGAGTGCACTGAAATAATTCTGATATAAAGGCATCGCTACTGCTTCTTTAATGAATATTCTGCTTTCTAGGTGACTGTGAGCAATGCTCATTTATACAACAAAGGAATTGTCTATACTGTAACAAGCACTTTGGGGGCACAGCAGTAAAACAAGACTGAGTCTGTCCTCAATGAATTCAGAGTCTTTTGGGGACTATGATGGTGTTACATACAGAGTGCAGGTCACTTAACCTTTCAAGTCTCACTTTCCTCATCTCTGAAATGGAGGTTGGAATGGCTTTCTTATACGGGGGCGTGGTGAGACTTAAATTACTGTATGTGAAAAAACAGTTAAAAAGTATGAAGGACATTATAAACGTTCAGTGTTATAATCATGTGAATTTGGCTATTATCCTCCACTCTTAGTTCTGCATTGCACAGAGGAGTCTCCTGGGCCAGACTGAGCCAGGAGAAGTGTCTGTCCTGTTATCTACTGCAGTGATGAGGCAGATGAATGTCTTGACTCCTTGGCTCTCTGACACTCTCTGGCACTGTTTCTAGAAGAAGCATATTTGTACCTGATTGACCCATTGGGAAAATGGGTTCTTAGCCGGAAGTACTCAGGCTTCTGAAGACGCAGTCTGAGCTCTTTCTGCTGGGGCCCTCGAGAAGTCTGTTTCACCAGACTGCGACTGTTCCCCAAAGTGACCCTTGTTAAGCTCTTCAGCTGAGGTCTTTTCTTTCAAGGGGGATGTACAGACACAAACCAAAAGCTCAGAAATCTATATATGGATAACTTTTACTGCAAATATTGCTATTAATGCAAATGCATTCACCTAAGAATAATGGAACAAAGGCCAGTTTACAGCTTACTGCTTTTAGAAGAAGGGGGAGAGGGCTTTTGAAATTGATTGCTTGGGTGAACACAATTTGTACTGTTTGCCTCTCAATTGGACTTGTGACAGCTTTCAGCTATGTTTGCGAAACCAGAGAAATTTCTCTTTTGTCCTTTGAAGGGGAAGTGGCTAAATTGATTTATTATTTGTCTTGAAAACTGTCTTGCTATCTGGAAAACTGTCTCTCTGGATGCATAAAACAGCCTATTTTATAAAGACGGGGCCCTGGCCCATGGCTATCTTCTATAATTACGAAGTGCACAACATTTATCATCAATAAAAATGTATAGTCCCTCTCTGGAAATATTCTGGCTAAATCGCAGCTGTTTATCATTATTTCTAAATAAAAAGCTCTGAATGGGTTGTGACAACTTCCAGGCAGGTGTTATTTAAATAAATAAATAAATAAACAAAACATTGGAAGAATTCTGATTACATTTTTCAAAGAAGTGTCATCTCAGGTAGTTAGAATAATAATCATGAGCACTGGTCTCCCTCAACAGCCTGCACCTGGGGAAGTTGAGTGACAGCTCGGGGGGTGGGGGGGGTGGACTTACTTAAATTATGGCTGCTCCAGGATTATATGGCAGGTGGAAGGAGCACAAAGGTTGGATAGCCCTCTGGTAACTTGCCTTTTTCCGTCTAGTACCTAATGAGGAAACTTGATGTGCCCCTTTGTGTGACTAAAGAGTAGTATCTTGAGAAGCGATACGTAGTCCAAATATAGAGAGCTTTTTTTTGAAGATAGAAACAATGTCATGGAGTATACCTCAGTTTTCCAACCTATAAAATGAGTAAGGTAATGTTATCTTTCTATTTACCTCTGTAGGTTCTCTATGTGGGTTAAGTTAAACAAGACAGTGCATGCAAAACAGTTAGTACAATGCCTGCCTGACACAGAGTAGGGACTTTACAAAGACAGTTATTTGAAAAATGAATGAATACATGAACAGAGGAAATTGGGAAGCTCCAACTGGGTGTGTCCCTTTGGGAGGAAACAGAATCTGCTCCTGGGTGAACCTCTCAGTGTCTTAAATGGAAATAGGTGAGAAGTCCATAAGGGGAAGAAAGTTCTATGGCCAAAGAAGTCCTGATGGCCTTCCCTGGTTCTATCAGGGAAGAAACTACAAAGATTCTTTTCCTACTTCCCACAGTGATTCCTCCCTCCTCTTAATCCCACAAATTTATTTGGCAATTGAATATTTATGCTGCTCTCTCTTATATTAAGCACGGATCATCATGCTATTAGAGTGCTATTTCCAGTATGAGGTTCTCTTTTTTATTAATAGTAATAATATTAATAATTGGCACAACTTATTGAATGCTTATTATATTCTAGACACTTGGAGAAACCCCTTTACATGCCCTACCTCATTTATTACTTAATATCCTTTAAGGTATAAGTATTGTTATCCCCATTTTAAAGATGAAGAAACTAAGGTCCAATGAGGTTAAATAATTTTTGTAAGATCATATGACCAGAAGAATGTGAATACATTTCAGAAGAATATTCAGAATTACTAAATATTTTTAAATAACATATTGAAGGAAAGGAAAAATGCAAATAGAATTGCTTTGTCAGGCTAGGTGAAGTCTGAGGAGTGAATTCCTAATCATCTTCAAGCTTATGAAAGAATATTCTAAGAGAGTTACAGCCTAGCTGTCCTTGATTTCTTTAGGGATACTAGCAAGAAGAAATGGGCTAATGTGGATGAAAAGACATAAAGAAGGTACCATATCCTGTGGTCAAACCTCTAGAATAAATGACCCGTGAAAGATGGCCAATTCCACAGTCAGCCATGGGGCTTGGTTGATTTGCTCAAATGCTTCCTCAGTAACAAGGGTCAAATGAGCCAACCTTTTGAAAAACAAGGCTTAAGATATAGGAATATGTTTCTACTTCCAGATTTATTTTGTTTTCTGTTCATTGTTTTAGAGAGAGACATTTTATTACACTATTTTCATGTTTTAAATGCATTAACTTGGTGATGTGATTCACGTTTCTATATAAAATGAAAAACATTCTTTTTGATTTTTAAATGAAGTATTCTCATCTAAAATCCTAAATTGGTATTGACTCTGAAATAGCAATTAATATCATTCCTAAGAACAATCTTTAAATCTCAGGGTTAGGGGTCCGGGCTACGCATTCTTTGAGCATACATCTAAGATGATCTTTAGCCTTTGGGAAAAACAAGGCAGGTAACTGCTGAAAATATGTCTACAAAGGTTAAAAGAGTTTGATCTGTAATCTCAGAATAGGTGATGTATATATGGCAGGATATATATTAAGTATCCCAATCCAAAATCTATTTAATATGTATGATTTGAGAATTGCACAGTGAAGTGGAATCCATAGCGCCTCTCTCAGGTATAGTGATGCTACATATCAAACAGGCTCCAAGGAAATTAAATGCTTTTCTCAGTTCAGTTATCATTACCGTAATGTGCAAAGTTCTTTATCGATCCTTCATGAATTTCTCTAGTGCTTATAACTGTAGTACCTAGGCACTTAATGAATCAGTTAACAATGAAATCAATATACCATCCACCTTTCTATCAGCAACCAGAGATCACTTGCAGGGCCCCGTCTACATTAGTTCTCTAGAGTACTTAGAATAATGTAGGCATTTAATAAATGATTAATAACAATACAGATAAGTCTATGTGTTAAAGAGGATTGGATTATAACTTTGGATCAATTTTTTGAAATGCTTTCACTTGAAACAGACCCGAAATTGATCTAAAGGAACAGCAATAAAATGCAAGTATGGATAATACATTTTTTTCTTTCAAGTGAAAGATGAACAAAATGTGTATTTGATCATCACCACTGCCTTATTATGTTCTCAGTATCCAGGCCTGGCTGGGTTTCTATCTAGATACTTTCCTCAAGTCCCTACCTTTGGACTTGTAGCAGATGAAGTCATACAAATTTCCCCACCCAATCTCTTTGAATGATTTATGAGCACTTGTATCAGCCTCAGGGATCTCCTTCATGGACTTGTTCTCAGCCCTGGTGTTTGACAGGACAAACCTTCTAAACACCAGAACTCAAGTCTTTCCTACCTATACTGATTGTTGAGTCCTATCTCTTTGATTCCAAAGAGGGAAACTTGGAGTTCCGGCTACTTGAACCTGACCAGAACAGATTTTGCTTTGACCATTGATTATTCCAGTTGGGAGTCCAGTAGACTAGTATTTGTTATCTCATTGAGTTCACAAACTCTTTAAAAATAAAATCTTATGAAACTTATGGACTATTGCCCTAGAAAAATTTTTCATAACAATCCTAGGTCATTTACAGATCCCCAGAAACTCATCTATGAGCCCCAGGTTAAGAATCACTGCTTTAAACTGTCACGGGAGCTTGATGATACAATGGAGCTAGATCCAAAGATTACAGGAAAGTGGTATATTCCAAAAGTGTTTTTGGGAAAAGGTAATTTCCACTCTAAGCAAATTTGTATAATTTATCCTCTAGTTTGACATCGTCCAGAGACTCAAGTTGCATTGAAACTGGCATGAGGTAAAAATTTAATACAAAATTGTAAGTGGAAAATAATATAGCAGTTTTATTTATGTTGCTAAGATTAAGGTCACAGTATTTTCTTTTGGATTTGTGCACCTTCTGAGTTGGCAGGAATATTCAAGTTCATCTTGTCCAACAGTATTTCTGACTCTTGAATCCCCTCTATGCTGATCAGTTTTCTTGTTTCTTCAGAGTTAGCCATCACATTTTTAATGTGTGAGGAGGGAGGGATTATTTTTTAATCAATTAGTTTAAGAATTTAAATATACTTTCCCTTTACATGAGGAAAGGTTAGCCTATTGTGACCTCAGGTGTTTCTTCCAAAAATTGTAAAGAATAAAGCAAATGGATTCATGCAGTAAAAGACTATCACATAATCCTTTTTTATTCTGACATGTTTCTATTCAGATTCTAAGGTTTGACTTCTGCAGTTGTTGACACGGCATCATTCTTTTTTTTTTTTACAATAAAGGATGCTATCAGTTTTTGAATGAGAAATAGAAGATCATCGTTGGAGCAGATAAAGAAAAGTTGAGTCGCTTATTTACAAAATGCTTTGCTTTCCATGAAAATGAGCATTCACTACCTAAATTAACAGCATATATTAGAAATCAGCCTTTTATACCATGGATATTCTAACTCAACAACTTGGACAGAAATGTAGTGAAGAGAACAAAGTATTTCTGAATGTCAGTTCCAGGAATTCTAGTTATACTTTCCATCTGTTTTCATCAAAAGCCTGGATTACAAATGTCTTTATCCTTTCCCAAATTCTTCCTCCCTCTTTTACTTTCATGTTGAAGTGTGTGGAAACCCTTCCTTTATGTGTGAGAAAGGATTGAAGAACAATGAGACCAACTTCATCAACAACATATATGCTAATGAACATTGACCTTCAAAGTAGTCAATTTGGGAGCCTGCAGAATTATCCCAAAGTTGTTATTGCTAAAAATAGTTTAAAAATTTGTTTCAGAGCTATTTTATGTCAATGGGGCTAGATCTGTGGTTATCAACCTTGTTTCACCTTGGGATCACCTATGAAGCTTTAAAAATATGATGTTGAGGCCCACCTCTAAAGATTCTATTTAATTAGTATGGAGTACGGCCTGGGCATAGGGTTTTTCAGATTTCCCCAGTTGGTTCTGATGTGCAGCCAAGGTTGAGAACCATTGGGATAAATGTTTAGCAAGGTTCTGAAGGCACCTAATAGCTTATCTGCCACCTAAGAATACTTTAAAACCAAATTTCACAGTTTAAAGCTATTTGAAGTGAAGTAATAGACTAGCCTGTCAGGTAATTTACCATGGCTCTCTAATTCACCAGGATTTCTCCAGTCCAATGGCTAATTCAGCATTGTGTCCCATAAGCACGTTGCCCAGAGAGCCATTGAACTGTCTTTGATAAAGGCTATCTAAAAGAGAAACATATTCACAAGCAGGGCAGTCTTATTAATTTGACTTTCAACTGACTAGGTTTAGATTTATATTTAGTTTGTTGAAGAAGATTGTTTTTGTTCTGCACTATTTTGAATAAGTGGATACTGAACTAATGTGTTTTTACCATATAATAGCAATGAAGGGATTTTTGTTTGCTTTTTCAGCAGAGGGAGAGGAGCAGCTAAAAATACTTTTTTTATCCCATGGTCTTAGCTTACATGGATTTGAGATTTTATTCCAGCTTCATGGTACATGCTCTTTCTATAAACAATTTCTCCATAATGCCAATTTCTTATTAAATATATCTTACACAATGAGATACTATCTAACACTTCTAAAGTTCCAAATGATTTTACAGAAATGCTTGATGCCGTAGAAGCATTTTTAGTTTTCCCTCAAATTAAAGAAGTTTAACTTTTACTACATGGATAAACATATTTATTTGATCAATATTTTTGATGGAATTAGATTTAGGAGCAGAACTCATTCACTTAGTGATGATAAAACATGAAACAAAAGAGCAATAACTTACAGATAAGATGGATGATAAAAATGTAGTTATAGAAAGAACAAGGGAAAAGTTGAAATTATGGCCTATGTGTTTTCCATGGGAAGAGAAACTTTTAAGTAACAAAGAAACAAACAAAACCCATCACTGTGGAAAACCTCTATATCTGTTGATGGTAAACCAAAAAGAGTCCTCAAGTCCAGTTGTAAGGCTGGTGCATTTATACTCTTGATAATGCTGTTGACCTTGTTCTCTATTAATGCAAATTGAAATGTTAAAGAGATGTTAATGAATTTCATTATAGCTGTTGAGAACTCCCTATGAGGAACTGGTACAATCCCGATTGATAAGTAAGGTTAGGGAATCTGAAAGAAAATGCTGAAATACAGGCATCTCCCAACTCCCACAAAATCTAGCCTTTCAAAAATTCCATGTAATTCCATTGTCCAAGTAAAATTTCAGAAGTGACTCTCATATGAGATGAGGAACATTTCTTATTTACTAGGGTGATAAAGAACTTTAAAAAAAAATTAGATGTGTTTTACGCAAGTACTTCATGGACCTTATTCTTTAAAGATATCACAATAACCACTGTTTATTTAGGTTATGCTAGATGCCAGGCACTGTGCTCTATAAATTATATTGAAGTATAAAATTGCCATATTTGACCATTGTTGATCTACATAAACAGCAATTTCATATGATTCAGCCTAATACATTATTTCAATGTATCTTAGAACTACACTATGACATAGTTACTATTATCTTCATTTTGTAGATAAGGAATTTGAGCTTCAGAGAATTACTTTGTCTTGAGTCCAGAGCAAGACAATGGCAGAGGGATGATTCAAACCCAGAATGGCCTGACACCAAAGTAAGTAGTTTTCTAGTATAGTACTGTTTCTGGCATTTTCCAATTCGTTTAAACGATATAAACGTAAGGCACAACTTCGGGTTTAGTTACACTAAATTGGAAGTTACGAATTAAGAAGGAATGACAAAATGTGAAAGTCCAAATGCCAAAGAGAAATGTAAATTTTACACTAGCTGGCATAGATCTAAATGTCTTTGGTGGTTGCTAAAAATTAGCAACTATAGATGTTTAGCTATATGGGTGTAAAACCATCCAGTAATTTACTATGTGACTTTGGGCAATTAATTTTCCATCTGAGCCTCAACTTACCCAAATGTAAGATGAAGGGTTTGGCTTAACTAATCTTTAAGATAACTTCCACATGGAGTACTCTGTGATTGATAGGATTCTATGGATTTTAGCACTTAGATTCTTTCGTGTAGTATTCACTCAATACATCCTATGGAATAAACGGTTTAAAAAAATCACCAAAACAAAAGCAGAAGTGTTTATGTTTTTAGCCTGTTAACTCAAACAAGTATTTGAGCATCTATGTATTTATCATCTTTCCACCTTGCCGGGGACAGGTTGTGTGGGTGTGAGCAGGGAGTAGGTGGTGTTCAGGGTCAATGGGGAGACAATGAAGGGATATCATCAGAGGAGTGAAAAGATCAAGTATGCATATCAGCATATACAGAATATAGAACATAGGGGGATGGCATAGCCATGCCCTGAGACAGGAAACTTTGAAGGAGAGATTGAGTTGAGGAGAAGATGAAGAGTTCAGTTTTGGATATAGTAGATTTATCTTACTGCTTATGAGACATTCAAACTGGAGATGTCCTATTGGACTTTGGGGACTGGAGCTCAGGAGGGAGAAATTGGCTGAAGATCAATATTTAAGAGTATTTTTTTTTTTGTTAATAAATAAATCTTCTCTCACTGTTTGTTCTGTGTGAGGTTTGACTACACATCAGGAGCCATTTATGGAAGACAGGCACAATGCATATCTTGATGGCAAGGGGAGGGAGGGAAAGGAATTTCAAGAGAAGATGCTGAGAGTCTAATAAGGATATCCCAAAGCCATAATGTGAAGAGAAAGCTGAGATTGCAAGCTGGGTGCACAGTTATGAAATCAATCATAGGAATACGAATTGGGTTTCAGGGAAGTTCTACAAGGTCTTCCAAATCCCTTCTTCCTCATTTAATGCAGTTTCTATTTGGCTGACTATACATACATAGCAGCCTTTACCACTTAAAGGCACTGCTTAACCTCAGACATCTCACTATAGCAGCTGACATGAAGGGTACTTGGGGACTGAAAAAAATGATGACATACCAACCTTAAGAAAATCAAGTAATCAGTACTGAGGGACCCTGGTGAGATGGTTTGGAGAAGGAGAGGAATATATTATCACTGCTAATTACAACTAAACCCTTAGTGTTTTCTTCTGAATAATAGAATGAGAACTGAGAGTATAGGGTGACAAAAATCAATAAGCCACTTTCTCTCTTTACTTTCAACTCTGTTTGTCTTGTGGCTGCATTCAAGTTTATGTTTACGTCATTCTTTGTGGAAATTTCATTGTCTCTTCAGTCCATTGAACAGCGAAGAGTGAGCAATAGATTGGACAATCAGACTGGAGAAGTCAGCGCAGGGGAAAGACCATAAATGGTGAACATGAAGGAGATATCCAATCTTTGCTCTAATTAGTATTCAATATTAGGCTGATGGTAGAGGATTTTTATCATGTCATTTATCGTGGACAGGCACTAGAGAGCTGGAAGTATATTAACCAAATTGCTTGTCTCCCTTGAATTGTTTTATTTTGTTGTCTATGATTATTACTTTGAAGCATTTATTTAGAGAGTTCTTGCTTTTGTCCATTCTCACAGAAGGTGATTAGGGCATATCTATAGATTTAGACATGATTTTGAAGGTCTAACTTTTCTATTGGACTTAATATTAACTGTCACCCCTGGAAATGTGTCAAAAACATGAAGTCAATGAATCACAGACAGCAAATGTATATTATCCCTAATTTATAGAACAGGAACAAAAATAATGCAAGGCAAAGTGATACTTTATAGAAGATTTAATTTTCAGAGATAGTGTCAGGATAGCCTGAGCCAAATATGAGCCTTAATAGAGTACAGAACAGAGAGATAAGTATATACCTTGTATTTGCCCATAATATGAAAAAAATCAGGCCACGGATTTTACGCTCTGCTAGAGCAAAAACTGTGTGGTGTCTGTGCTGTCATAGCCATAGGCTTTTCCTAGGCCTTGGTTGGAGAAAATGGAAATGTTGATGCAAAGGGATGAGGGCAGACACTAAGGAAAACCCACAGAGGCAACACACCACATTGAGTAGTCAGAGAAGAGGAATCAATATGAAAGAAATTTTGTTCCCCTCTTAAGCTCCTGAGAGATTAACTATTACAAATACTAGAGGGAGGATAAAAATAATTATATGATTCTATTTTAAAATATTGTGTCCTTTTAACCTGCATCTCTTCTGTTGTTTTACCTGTGTTTCCTGTCTTATAGGAACAACTTGTCAATTTCTTTTACATATTTAGTCATGCAAACCCAATAACCTTGATATGTTCATGTGTTTCAGTTGTCACTATAATTATGGGTATTATTTTTGTTGTTTTTGCTGATTGTCTTTCTCAGATATTGAATTAACATGAAAACTACTTTAGATATGTGTAAATGGGTTTGGCTAAAACAACATTCTGGCATTCAGATCAGAATTAGCCCTACATGCTTACAATGTTGTATGCATCTATTCATTCATTCATTCATTCATTCATACAGAATCATTTATTGGGTTCCGTCTATTTTCCTGGCTCTCTCCAAGTATTGTGAGATCAATACTATACAAATCCTACCCTCAAAGTGCTAACCATCTATTCAGAATAATTTTGCTTCTAAAAGTCTATGGAAGTACCATAAAACAATCTCAATCTCTCATCTTATTCCTCTTTCTATCACAGTTTACTTTTCTTTTTGAAATGTGAGGACCTTAAAGAGAGTTCACCTTGAAATTGCAAGTGATAGATATCAAATGAACTCTAAAACTTTGTAGTAAACAATATCAATGTTCAGGGATTAGTTTTGGGTTCTGGCTTACCCCTTCTATTGTAAAATAATAGTGATGTTAATTATAAAAAACCTTCTCTAGATCCAAGACTTGAAAACTCTCAGAGTCATATACTCTGCCCAACCCAATTATCAAGACAGTTCTACTGTTTCAAAATTAGGAATGAAGAACCACAAAATAATTACAAGATTTCTTTATGAAAAAGTACCTAACTACAGTCTGAACTACAATAGTGCCCAGAGCTTGTCCTGAGGTTAGTTCAAATTTATAAAATATTGCCTCAGTCATCATTCAGAGGCTGGGGTCCTGTGACTAGGAATTGCACTCAGATGAGCTCAGTGTTTGTGACTGTCCCTCTGGTGACCCTGACTACTGCAGTGATTTGTATCCATGCCACTTATATCAGTAGTCCCCTGTCCTAAGCCCAGACTTGGACATCTGACCAGAGAAACCTGAAATTGTGTGAACTGTTTTAGGATGGCTGGTAGTAGACAGGAGAGGTGGGTCCTACTCTGCTTCTTCGTATTGATATAGTTAACTGATATAGTTAATGTAGTTAATCAACACGGTCTCTCCATTAAAAATAATAACTTTTTATGTTCTTGTTTTTTCTCCTCTCCTTGGCAAATCTTGAACTTCATCTTCCATAAATTTGGTTGGGAGCTGACGTCATTAGCTGCCATTTTCTTTCTAAGCTAGGACATGGGTGCACAGCAGGAGTCAATGATCAGAAAACACTCTCCCTGTGGAAAGCCATTTATATCTTTGTGGAGTTCATCTCTGTTAGAGAATAACTGCTCACTGGTATTTCTTTGATGCTCTTTGGATTAAGTCCTCCATCTCACTTCCACCTAAGCCCCTGGGGCTACTTTGATGCTGCATTAAGGAACTAAATCAACCAATTTATCAATACACTACTCACACAGAGAATTGGAGCCAGGAGTCTGAAGCAAAAATTAGAACTTTTTTCTTTCATTCTTTTTTCTTTCTGTGGTAACAAGAGAGGCAAATAACTCTTCATTGGCTAAAGGGTTTTCATGCCATGGTTCTTGCCAAATAATGTGAACCAGCAAGTTCTTACAAATCTCATCCATACCATGCCTTCTCCAGTTATGCTGTTTAACATGAAGCAGGCTTACTGGACAGCTTAATATTTAGTGATGTGCAATTGGTTTCCTTTTTCTCTGTCAGCCTGAGAGACAAATCACCCATTCCAATGAGCAAATATCTTTTCCTCGATCAACCTTTCAGTGACCTTGGCATGACTCCTCTCTATTTGGAAGTAATGATACCCGGTTCCCATTAATCTTCCCAGTGATGTTGTCTGGCCTCATGTAATGGTTACCAATTCTTGAGTTGCTCTAAGGAAATGAAGCATTATGCAAATTGGCACTCATACCACTGAGGTCAAACTTTTCAGAACTTCCCCAAAAAGAATAATACTTCATTCATGCTTACTCCTGCTTTATGAATGGAGCCTCTTAAGAGCTGTGCTGCCCTTACTCATTTGCTCTGGAGCCTGTATGACCTTCCCCAAGAGAAGGACTCCTTTGCAGTGTAATTAAGATGACAAACCCAGTGTTGTAAATTGATGTCTCATACCAGCATAGGCATTTAGGATTCTAATGGAATTAAGGCAGGAAAAAAAAAGAAATAGAAGTACCTTTTTTATACCGAAGTATTTAGGGTATTCTTTTGGCTCCTAGCTCTCTGAAATGCAAGCCCGCACTCAGTCACAATAGGCTAAAGGCATTAAAAGAGAGAAGCAGTTTTCTTCACACTTCTCACTTCCAGAATGGTTAAATGCTTGCAACCTGTTAAAGGATGAGTGGAAACTTCATTTCTAAGAGGCTTTCCTACAGTTCTGTTGTGTCAGGAAAAGCAAAATTAATCTGTTCCAGAATATTGTTTTTCAACCTTTTATAGTTAGTCAAAAAATATTATATAGCTGCGCCCAGCTTTAAGAACAAGATATTTGACAGGTAAGAGGTCATTATTTGCATTTCAAAAGTCTTCTTCATTTGACTAAGGAATTACAGAAAGTTTCTCGAACTCCGAAGTGCATCTCTGCATTTATTTACAGATTATTAATGCTTTAATTACAGATTATTAATGTTTGACAGAACGGCTGATGGATAGAAAAATTGAAAGTGCAAGTGTTAGGAACCACTATTAACTGAAAAATGGAAAACATAACACATAAGGGAGTTATAATGAAGTCAACTGAAGATTATGCTCAATTTAAAAATACTGATTTGTGTACAATTTTTGAGAAACTCAACTCCTGTGTTATGGGTTCCTCCCATAACCAGGTTAAATGCTTTGGCACTGTGAAGCCCTGATGACAGATGCCAACTTGGAATAAGGATTAAACATCTTCAGGAATTGCACAGACCCACTTCATGGTGTATATTATATTGGTTAGAAGAATGGATTTTAAAGGCATACTTGGTTTTGGAATCTCAGATTTCTACTTAGTAGCTATCTGAACTTGGGCAAATTACTTCACCTCTAAATTTCTTCATCTGTAATGTGGGGCAGTAATAATAATAACAGTACTTCTTTTTCTGGCTGCTGTGATGATTAGATGACCTAATCCACTTAAAGTACTTAGCATGGTACCTGGTCAATAGTAACTACTTAATAAGTATTAGATATTATTATTTTTATCGTCACCATCATCACTTTTAGATACATTGCCTTATCTTCACAGTACTTTCTAAGGCAGTAATTCTCAAAACTTTGCCTGCCTCAGAATCACCAAGAGGCCTTGCTAAACCACAACTTGCTGGGCCCCACTCCTAGGGTTTCTGATTTAGAAGGTGTGTGGTAGAGCCTAAGAATTTACATTTCTACAAGTTCCCAGGTGCAGCTGATGCTGCTGGTCCAGGGACCACACTTTGAGAACCACTGTTCTAAGGTAGTCAGGGCATGTTTTAATGTACCTCTTGTATAAATGGGATAAATCAGTATAAATGGTGCATTGAACAATCAGAACACACGGCATATAATTTGAAAGCATCTTTATTTTGCCTCCCACTGTTGCTTTAATATTTATTCACTCATGAAAGATCTTCCCTTTCTCATAGGTGAAAACCTGAGCAGATGTAGACTATCCAAAGACTCTCAATGAAGCAATTTGTCAAATATTAAGGCTTTTGAGTCAATGCTTTGGCACTCATAAAAATAATTGCCTATATAGGAAAATTGCCTGTATAGGATGGTCCAGCCATCCATTCTGGGTAAAAACACAAATAACAGAAGCTTCAAAGGTTCTATTAAGAAAAAAAAAAAAGAATGGCTGAAGAACTTTTCAGTTATGAAGAAGTGCAGACTTGGTGGCTTTCTTTCTGCCTTGTAGGAAGAAAGAAAATATGTCTGAAAGAAGAGAAGTGAACTGTGTGGAGGATGGCTTCAGAAACACTCTGTAAACAAAGGCAGTTACACAAATGATTTCTGAAGCTGAAGTCTAATGGTTGAGAGAAACTTCAAGGCATTTTGTGGTCAAACAAATCTGAAATGTTGGAATGATATACCCACCTTAGTCGGTGTCTCACTATATGATAATAATCTAGGGCAATTAGAAAAGAAATTTTCCCCCAAAGGCTGGAGATAAAACCAGGGTTACATAAAGCTGTAATTAATAATACTTAAGAGGTACAGGGACAAGTACCTGATGTGACCTAGAGTTACTTGAAATTCATCTGGCATTCAGGCCAAAAACAAATCTCTGTCTTCCAAAGTATTCCCCAAATTTTAAGGAATAAAATAAATATAAAATAGGAAAAATGACAATTTAAGCACTGAAACTGGAAATCTAAATTTATGAGGGTAAAACAAAATAATTTAGAAATAAAAATCTGTAGATATTTTCATTTGAAATAGTCAAAAATAAGAATCAGGGGGAAGAACTAGGGAATGTAGTTTCATTTTCCTTGCTCAACAAACAGTCTTTGAAGTAGCTTGTATTTCCTGTAAGTCTCTATTTGATGCCAGATTATACTTATAACACCTCAACAAATGTTAAGACCCAGCTATGTGCCAGGCACTATGCTAGGTGCTTTACCAACAATGTTTTATGAAATAGTAGAAACAAGTATGTATTAATCTGGGTAATATAAGCTACTATAATAAACAATCCATAATTTTCTTGGCAGGATACAATTTTTTTTCCCTCATGTCTCAATCTATTCAGATATTCGTAGGTGGCTTTCCATATAGTTCTCCACCAAGCAGTGACTCAGGGACATAGGCTCCATATATTTAGTAATTCCCATTATAGAAGGCTCCCTCAGAATTCTCTGCTAGATCCTCTGCATTCCACTAGCCAACAAGCCAAGATAGAGAGAGCATGTGGGATCACATGGGATGTTTCATGGCTGGGTCTGGATGTGGTACACATTGTTTCTGTCCTTATTGCATTGGACAGAAACCAGTCAAATGCCACAACCTAATTTCGAGGGAGGCTGGCAAATATCTTTCTGCATGGTTATGTAAAGGAAATGAGATTGGTTAGCATCTAGCTAGTCTCCGACATGGTATGAGATAGCTATTTTACCCATAAGGAAATTGAGGCTTGATGGACTTCAGGGAACTAGGAGTCGAGATTGGATCCAAGATTTGAATCCAAGGATATATGGTTCAAAAAAGTACATATTTTTCAGCACTGCCTAATAAATAAACAACTGAAAAATATTCTTACAATGTTCTAGGTTTTCCCAAAAGTATATATGGGTTGGGGGAGTATGACATATAATGCTGAGAATAGGAAACAATTATTGATTTGGGGTATATTGAAGTTTCTGTTACTACCCCTCCTGAATTGTGTGAAGAAAAGTCTAAGTAGGTGAAGGCGTGGGGAGGTTAGATTCATGGAAGCCTGTCCTCAATATTTATTGCTGCTTTAATCCACCCAGAAAACTGGTTACTGTCTGGAATAACAATTAGAGGATGTGTCTCTGGCTGGTTTGTTATACTTGCTATCTTCCTTCCAACAGTTGTTTGACAGTATTTTTTTATTGCTTTTCATTCTTCCTCTTTGTTATTGCACTGCCACTGGATGGATATACAGCAATACTTTAGCAAATACCAAAGTATCTCTGCTGGATGCCAATCAAAGTTGCCAAAGGCAGCCAAAGTACCACAGGCAGATATATAGCTTAATGTCTGCTGCTCAGTCAGTATCATGTCGTATGTTTTTTCCAAAAGTCAGATATTTGTTGCCAGCTTTCTTTGATCTGGGCTAATATCACAGAGATGGGGAGTTTAAGAATTGCCAGGCTATGAGAGCCACATGATAAAATTTGTACCTTAGTCAAAGCAGGAAGAAGGCATCATTTGTCCTCTGCCTTTCTGTTCCCTTTCCATCGTTCCTTTCCAGCCCTGTTTTCTTCAACCAAAACCCCATCATTTCAGATTTTACTGCTATCTACTGTTCCTGCCAAGATAGCCTCTAATTAGTTACTGATACATTAGTGTAAATTAGTTTAGTGCCTCTATATATCCTGGAAGCATTTATGTTTTAAAGTTGATCAATCTTGTTTCTTATGGATCTATGGGTTAGCAATTCTGAATCTACTTCATGTGTATATTAGGGATGAACAAATAAGAAAATATATTGTAGATCATGAAATCCAGATTTCTCATTGTTGGTAAAAGAAGTTACAAATAAGCAAAGGGGGAGTGCTAGCATGAATGCTGTGGTTCTGGATTGGAGATAGATAGATAAATAGATAGATAGATAGATAGATAGATAGATAGATAGATAGATAGATAGATAGATATAGATATAGATATAGATATAGATATAGATATAGATATAGATACAGATATAGATAGATAGATAGATATCCAATTTCCCAGCTATAGCCACTGAGAGGGCCTAGAAAGAGGAATATTCCAGTAGCAATAAGTATACCGAGCACACAGATCATGATTTCTAAATACCACTCTCCAATAAAAGGAACCAGAGATCCTTAGAGAAATGATTGACTCTAAAACTAGGTTAGGAAAAATACCAGATGATGCTGGCACCAGGAAGTTAGAAGGTGGTCTTTTAAAAGAAGGATGATGATATGTTAAAAGGACACAGTAGTCAACCCGAAAGAGTGTCCAATGGCCAAAGTTGGACAATTTAAGCAAAAGCAAATGACAATAGTATTATATTCTATCCAAAAGAATAAAATAAATATCGATGCATCTATAGTGATATAAATAAATGATTGGTCTGTATCCTGATTGTGATGGTGGTTACAGAAATCTATTCATGTGATAAAATTTCGTAGAAGCACACACACACACACACACACACACATACACGAGAGAGAGAGCATGTAAAAACTAGTGAAATCCAATAAGTTTCATAGTTTAGTTAATAGTATTTTTGTACCAATGTCAATTTCCTGGTTTGGGTAATGTACTACGTGTGTAAGATACTATCTTTGGCAGAAGGGCATATGGAAACACACTGTACTAGTTTTGCAACTTCCTGTGAGTCTAAAATTATTTCAAATAAAAAATTTTTATTTAAGAAATAATTGAATAAATAAATAAATATGGGAGAAGGGACAAGTCTCCCTTACAGAAGAATTCCAAGTAATAAATGTAGAAAGAATGAGAGAAATAATCACTATTAGAGTACTACAGTAATGATTGCTACAGACAGAATCCACTGGTGAATGCTAAAATTAGTAGGTAAAATTTTAGGGAGAAATAGAATATTTGCATTGCCTCAAACTATCTCCCCTAAAATATATATTGATTACAAAAAAAAAAGGTAAATTTATAGTGAAAAATCTGGCAGACACCACCTTAACCAAGTGACCAAGGTTAACATTATGTACTTCCTTGTATGATGCACCGAGAAGGGCACAACACCTTTATGGCATTCTTTTCAAACACTTGTAAACTCAGTCTAATCCTGAGAAAACATCAGATAAACCTAAATTGAGGGCTTGCCTGACCAGCACTTTACAAAATACCTGAACAGTACTCTTCAAAATGTTAAGGTCATGGAAGAAAAGACCAAGTAACTGTCACAGATTGTAAGAGGCTAAGGTGACATGATGACTAAATGCAATGTGGGACCTTGGCTTGGATCCTGGTACAGAAAAAGGACATTAGTGAAAAAGTGGTGAAATTTGAATGAAGTCTGTGGTTTAGTTAATAGTATTGTACCAATGTTAATTTCTTAGGTTTGAGAAATATGCCATGGTTATGCAAGACGGAAGCTAGGTGAAGGATGTATGGAGATTCTCCATATTATTTTTGCAACTTTTCTGTAAGTGATGTAGAAGAACATTTAATGATACATAAATATGAACTGTACTCTATGCTAGAAATAGTTTTCAACCTCTCCTTTGCCAATCCTTTCTTCAGCAGAGATATGATGTCTAGGATCCTTGATCCAGGAAGTAGCAGAAGAAAATATCATTTAGGAAGGGGACTGTGAAATCTGTATAGGTCAGTTTCTAGTTCAGCAGACTGAATCAAATTTTGTCAGGTTATACATTTCTTTTAGGAATAATTGTTCTTTCTATTGTAAAGAGCATACTTATTAATTAGAGAATACCAAAAACACAACTAACATTATGAGACACTCATGATCTCAGTGACCAGAGATTACCACTAATAACCTTTTCTATGTGATACATACACATATATACACAGTCATATGCACACACATATACACATGCCACCACCATAACCTAGCATAGTACTTGTCACATACTAGGTGCTCAATAAATATTTGATGAGTTTAAAAATGTGACTACACATACTCTTTTAAATCCACTTTACTTTACACTATAGGATACCATGTAGCAGGGCCTTTGGTATCAGAAAGACTTGGATTTAAGGCCTGGTTCTCTCCCTCCCTCTGTCCTTCCCCTCCTCTTTCCTTTTCCTTCCTTCCTCCTTTCCTTTTTTTCCTTTACCTTTCCTTCCTTTCTTTCTTTCTTTCTTCCTTCATTCCTTCTTTCCTTCCTTTATCAAATATTTATTGAGCATATATACTGTACCAGACACTGTGCTAAGCCCTGGTGATACTGTCACAAGAGAAAAAAGACATGGTCTCTATCCTCTCTTACAGTCTATGGACATAAATAAAATAAGCACACAAATAAAATGCAAAATTGTAGATGTGCTAAGTTTTACGAAGGAGAGATTCACAGTGAGTTGAAAGCCTATAATAGAGGGGTCGGGGATAACTTCTTTAAGGCAGTGATACTTGAACTGAGATATGAATCATGAATTGAAATTAATTGGGTGGGGAGAGGAGGCAAAAGAAATAGCTTGTATGGAAGCGCTGGCATGGGTTGGGGGGCAGTGCAATCATTACACTATTATGGCGGGAGTGTAGAGTGATGTAGACAGTGGGATATGACACTGGAGAGATAGGTAGGGACCAGAGTATGCAAGAATTGTCGGTCATGATAAAGATATTTTATTTTTTCTTAGTTTACTAAGAAATAGTAAGCCACCAAAGAATTTTTTGGTAGTGGAATTATATGATCACATTTACATTTTTGAAAGGTTACCCTGGCTGCATAATAGAGAAATATTAGAGACAGGCAGAGCACAGACTCTGGAGCTAGACTTTTTGAGTTCACACCCTACCTCTGCTACTTACTAGTTGTGTATGTTTGAACAAGCTACTGAATCTCTCCATGTCTCAACCTCCTCATGTGTAAAATGAGGATGATGATAATTCCTACTTCAGAGTTGTTATAAAGAATAAATGAGTTCAGATTTCTAAAGCATTTAGGAGAGTGCATGTCTCATGGCAAGTGCTATCTAAGTGTCGCTAAATAAACAGAGCAACTGTGAGTGCAGAGAAATCAGTTTGGAGGCCATTGCTAGGAGAGATACGGAGAGAGATTTGGTAATGCACTGGACATGAAATGGTAAGGGAGAGATTATTAAAAAGGGTAACTTGGGGGCTGGCCCGGTCGCGCAGGCGGTTAAGTGAGTGCACTCCGCTGCAGAGGCCCGGGGTTCGGCGGTTCAGATCCCGGGCGTGCACTGATGCACCGCATGTCAAGCCATGCTGTGGCGGCGTCCCATATAAAGTGGAGGAAGATGGGCACGGATGTTAGCCCAGGGCCAGTCTTCCTCAGCAAAAAGAAGAGGATTGGCCGACGTTAGCTCAGGGCCGATCTTCCTCACAAAAAAAAATAAATAAATAAAAATAAAAAAATAAAAAGGGTAACTTCTAGCTTATATGACTGGATGGATGGTGGTGTCACTGATTGAGACAGGGAACAATGAAGGAGCACTACATGCCAGCTATGTGATGTTGTACATTCTAAGTTTTCTCTTCCTCATCTGTAAAATGGAAATAAAATATAGTCTTTCTGAGCTCTTATTAATTCTAAATACATAATTCTATCAGATGAAATTGATGACTGTTTGTTTCCCAATCCTTACATATTTCATTTCTTTTTCTTACCTTACTGTGCTGGCTGACACCTCTAGTAATGTGTTGAATAGAAGCAGTGGTAGCAGGCATCTTTCTCTTGTCCCTGATTTTAGAAGGTATGCTTGTAAACTTGCACCATTAATTTTGAAATTTGTTATAAAGTTTTTGGTTGATACTATCAGTATATAAGAAAATCTTTATGGTCCTCATCACAAGAAAAAAAAATTTTGTAACTATGTATTGTGATAGATCGTAACTAGACTTATTGTGGTGGTCATTTCACATTGTATACAAATACCAAATCATTATGTTGTATACCTGAGACTAATATAATGTTATATGTTAATTATACCTCAAAAAGGAAAAAACATTTTCTGTTTAAGAGCTTAAACTAAGCCCTTTAATAATGAATGGGTTTTCAAATGCTACTTTTTCAGCATTCATTGACATGATTATATAAAATTTCTCTCTTAATCCATGAATCTATAAATTAATGAACTTTTTAATACAAAACCAATCTTGCCATCATGCGAAAAACCCAACTTGGTATGAATTCTCTTTAGAAGTGTTTGAATCTGGTGACTTTTTTTTTCTTTTTCTTTTATTATTCTATTCTATTCTATTCTATTCTATTCTATTCTATTCTATTCTATTCTATTCTATATTTTATTTTTTGTGAGAAAGCTGAGCTAACATCTGCCAATCCTCCTCTTTTTGCTGAGGAAGACTGGCCCTCGGCTAACATCCATGCCTACCTTCCTCCATTTTATATGGGACTCCTGCCACAGCATGGCCCAACAAGTGGTGCGTCAGTGCACGCCCGGGATCCGAACCCGCGAACACCAGGCCGCAGCAGTGGAGCACGTGCACCCAACCACTTGCACCACTGGGCCGGCCCCATGAGTCTGGTGACTTTTATGTGAAAAGATTTTTAATTAATGATTTGATGTTTTTAATGATTTTGGATCTATTTGAGTTTTCTGTTTCTTGAATCAGTTTTCATACAAGAAATTGTTTTGCTTACAGTAGCCCCTCCTTATCCTTGGGGAAAACGTTCCTAGACCCCCAGTGGATGCATGGAACCCCAGGTAGTACTGAACCCTACATATACTATGTTTTTTACTGTACATACATACCTGCTCTGTGTAACCATCCCTTATTTGCAATAAATGGCTTGATATCACTCGTTTCAGGGGATCCCCTGCTGAAGTCTTCATACAGGTTCAATGCTGTCTGGCACAACATGCTGCCATCAATCAGAACACATTTTATGTTCATGTCTTCCACCCACAATTTTAATGCCTTTTCCGTCTTAACTAAGCATTTATCATGCACTGTGATTGTAACCTTTGCAGTTTGAGGTATGACAGCAAACCTAGCAAGCATTTATTTTACCTTCTTCACAATTTCACAAACAGAAGATTCATTCTTACTGTAGATCTCGGCAGCCTCAGCATATGATTTTTTTCCTTTCCTCATTAAGTGGAGAACTTTCATCTTTTCACTTAAAGAAAGCATTTCACCACCTCTTTTTGGCATATCCGACTTGCCAAAATCACTACTCTTGTGCTTTGGGGCCATTTTTAAGTAAAATAAGGGAGGCTTGAACACAAACAGTAGAATATTGCGTCAGTTGATCTGATAACCCAGATGGCTACTTAAGTGACTACTGGGCAAGTAGTGTGTGTACAGTGAGGATACGCTTATCAAAGAGCTGATTCTTGTCCCAGGTAGCACAGAGTGGAACAGCGTGTGATATCATCATGCTGCTTAGAAGAGCACAGAATTTAAACTTTGTGAATTATTTCTGGAATTTTCTATTTAATATTTTCAGACCATAGTTGACCACAGGTAACTGAAACCACACAAAGTGAAACCTTGGACAAGGGGAGAACAACTGTATTTAAATATTTTAATTTATTGACATAAAGTTTTCCAAAGAATTATCCTGGGAGATTAAAAAAATTCATCACTGTTTGTACAGTTTTGCCTCTTTTGTTTACTAATATTGTTTATTTGTGCCTTCTCTTTTGCTCAATCTTGACAGAAATTTGTCAATTTTATTAGTCTTTTCATAGAACCAACTTTTGCCTTTATTGATCTTTTCTATTGTATCTTTATTTTTTATTTTGCTATTTGCTGTGCTTATCCTTATTTTTTCCCTTCAACTTTATCTGAGTTTAACTGTTTTTTATTTTCCTAATTTCTTAAACTGGATGCTTTCCTTACAAATATTCAACATTTCTTCATTTCTAAACTGAGCCAAATTTCTATCTAAATACCACTTTAGCTGTATCTCACAAGTTAGGATATATAATATAGTATTTTAATTTTTATTCTTTTATAGTTATTTTCTAATTTCCATTTTAATTCCTTTTTTGACCTCTAAATTAGTGAGAAATACGTTTTAGGTTTCCCAATGGAGAGGATTTTTTTAAATTTATTTTTTGTATTGATTTCTAGATTAATTGCATATGACAAAAAAGCATGGTCTGTTTAACATAGATTCTTTGAGTCAATTGAGCCATACTTTTTGGCCAAGTACATTGTCAATTTTTGTAAATGATCAATGTGTGCTTGTAAAAAATGTGCACCCAACAAATAGAGAATGTACATTTTATATAAGCACACGTTGAATATTTATGAAATATGTGTGTGCATACCCTGTCCCTCAAAAAATAGACAATGCACATTTTTTTAAAAGCACATATTAAACATTTATGAAAGATGGCATGTGCTTGGAGGATATATATATATATAATCTCCATCCATTAGATCAAAATTGTAAATTGAGCTGTTTAAATCTGTTTCATTAATTTTTGGTCTCCTTAATCTTCTATGTACTAAGAGAGGTGCAGTAAAATCTCTCACTGTGATGATGAATTGTTTTATTTTTCTTTGTTATTTTGTCCATTCTGTTTTGCATAATTTGAGGCTATGTCAGTAGATACACACAAGTTTAAAATTGGTATATCTTCCTGGTACAATGTATCATTAATCACTTGACCCACTTATTCATAATAGTTTTTTACTTAAAGTGATTTATCTGATTAATATACCTATATTTGTTTTTCAAAGTTATTTCCTTGATATAACTTTTTTTATCCTTTTACTTTTAACCTTTCTGCACTCATATTCTATTTATGTATCTTGTCAACAGCATATAGCTGGATTGCATATTGTCATTCAGTCTTACAAACTCTCTTTTAACTGGAAAGTTTGGTCAATTTACATTTATTGTGATTACTACTGCATTTGTATATATTTCTATTATCTTTTTTTGTGCTTACCCTGTCTTTTCTATACTTTTTCTTCCTCTTTTCTTGCTTTCTTTTGGATTCATTGAGGTTATTGTTTTAGTTCTCCATGATTTCTTTCCAATTTTGAAATTATGTATTCTATTTCTAATCTTTTTTTGGTTACCCTTAAAGCCTTAACATACATTCTTAACATTATAAATTCCAAAGTTAATCAGCATCTTTAACATCTTCCCAAAAATTATAAGGACTTCAGACCTCTTTGAATTTGATCATCCGTCCCTTCTTACATTTGTTTTTACCCAGAATTGTTTTTCAATCATTTAACCTTAGCTTTCACCCCAAATTAATCATTATTATCTTAAATACTTAGTCACTATTTCTTTTGATGTATCCACATATTTACCAATTTCTTTGTTTTCCATTCTCTTTTACATCTTGGTGTTTGCCTCTAGATTCAGCTTCCTCCTTTCTGTAATACGTCTTTTAAAAGTTCCCTTAGTTAGGATCAGTTGGTGACAAACTCTCCCCATTTTGATTTTCTGAAAATATGCCTTTTTTACTTTCACCCTTGAATGACAATTTCTAGATGGATAGTTATTTTTCCCCATCCCTGTGGACTTACTGTCTGGCTGTCATCTGCCTTCTGCTAGTACAACCTAGAATTCTACTTTTGTTCTGTTGAAGATAATCTACTTTTTTTCTTTGCGTACTTTTTTTTTTCCTTTGGTGAGGAAGATTGGCCCTGAGCTAACATCTGTTGCCAATATTCCTCTTTTTGCTTGCAAAAGAGTGTCCTTGAACTAACATTCATGCCAATCTTCCTCTATTTTTTGTATGTGGGATGATGTCACAGCATGGCTTGATGGGCGGCGTGTAGGTCCACGATCTGAAGAATCCTGGAGATTCTTTACACATTCTTGTGAGATCAGCCACATGTCTAAAAAGAATGTTTGTCATATTTTATCAAGCATTTCTCAATTTTTTGTATAGAGAAGTTTTTAAGATATCAAGTCTGTCACATTGCTATAAATAGAAGTCTCTAATAGTTCTTTACATTCATATTAGTTAACATTGTGCCTATATAGTACAATTTAACTAGATATATTTGCAATATTTATCTATTATAACTATATGTGGTCCATTTATGTCCAGAAATCTAGAACTTTTGTACCTCCTATTCTTCATAGCCCTGTCCTCATTTTCAATATAGATTCAGATTCAACTAACATTTATCTAGTGTCTACTACATGTCTGGCTCTTTTACATATGTGTTCACAGTTAAAACTTTTCAAGAAGGCCATCACTAATTTTAAATAAATTGAGCAGAAAATGGAGGCTCAGACAGGTTAAGATTCTCGCCCAAAGTCACAAAATGGGCCCAAGGTCACACATACAACAAATGGAATTATTAAATTCATTCTTTTGCTCTATGCATTCCCATTCAGAAATAAAAGAATGATAATGCCTGTGTTTCAATTGCATTGACACTGACTAATGTTGTCACTTTTCTTTCTTCAAGGGGTATGAGGATCTTAACAATTAATGTCTTAACCTACTATGAATAGACATGTTGAATAGCTGAAAAGAAAGATACTTGACAGATAGCAAAAAAATAACAAACAATAGCCTCACATTCCCCGTAAGGCTCATACACAGACATGCAGCTGAGTACATTTAAACTCCTTTATAGGGATTTTGTGATTTACAGATGATGAAAGGGCATACTAAGTCTAAGCTTTCAAGACATCTTTTATCCCAAAATTCTAAAAACAAGAATTTAAAGTTTTTATGGAAATTGTTTCAATTAGAAAGAAAGTTTATCTAGTTGATTTTTCAGTGTTGTTAACTTTATTCTTAGATTACTAAGACTCATATTTTAGATGACTTAGGACATTTGTAACTACAAGGTTTTTGGATCTTCTGTGTCTCTTGGAAGCGTGGATATGATTAATTGCAGATGTGATCATTTAATAAAAGAGGCAATGTTAACAATCTTCTTTTGTTAAAAAAAAAGATACAGCTACACTGCTGTTATTTTTTTAATATAATGAACTAACTGTATTTCCAATTATTTAATAAACTATATTTTTGAGGAACATGGGCTGATGATATAGAAATCAAGATGTCATTTAGAGCTGTAATCTCTTTCAGTATTATCTGCTTTCCAAAACTTGATAGAACACAAAAATTGTATATATATCAGGACCTCTTTTAACAGTCAAACATTTGAAGTATACCCCTCCAGTACCTTTTTTTCAATTGCAGCTCTTTGAGAAAAGATGGTTGCACATATGGTTTTACAGAGTGCCTGCAGTAACTCTGTGACCCTGAGGGATCTGCTGCGCACAGTTTGGGACCAATGCCATACTGGAGTTCATATATGTTTCATGTACTGCATCTGAGTCTGTTTCTCAGTGTTGCCAACAGAGGACCATACAGCCATTTGGTAGTGAGTCTGGGCCATGAATTGTTAAGCAAAAAGAAAGATAATAGTAGTTAACATTTTTTCAGTGCTTGTTATGTGCCAGATACATGTATTAACTCATTTAACTCTTACAACAACACTATGAGGTTAAGTACTCTTATTATCATCCCCATTTTTTTCAGATAGGGAAACTGAGAAACAAAGAAATTGAGTAAGTGTCACATAGCTAGTAAGTGGGAAAAATTGAGATTAGAACTCAGGCAATCTGGCTCACCTCTTCATCACTGTGCAATATTGCGTCTCAGAAGCATGAGTAGTCAGACACCAGATGACAGGGAAAAGACAAAGATGTGTTATAGTGACATCTTATCATAAGCCACTTCAATTCCATTTTGAAGGGAGGCAATATATGAGTCCGGGAGCCTCAGGTCGTGTCTGAGACATCTGCAAAGCAGTATTAGGAACTAAAGTTGAAGAAGCAGTGCGGGACAGCATATTGGGGTCTGTGATTGTAGAGCAAATCCGAAGAGATTGTTGACAATTGTTAGTTGTTGTTCCAACATTTGCTAGAGTGCTTCGCATGCCTTCAAAAATCGAGTGCTGACTGTATTTCAAGGCTGACTCTTCATATATTTTACTGAATACTCATAACTGCCCTAGGAGGCAGAGATACTATTTTGACCTGTTTTATAGATGACAAAACTGAGATCATAAGTAAGTTGCATATCTGAGTTTTCAGCCTAATTTTTTTAAACTCCAAAACCTATGTGCTACCATATCATACTGCTTTTTAGGTGGAAACATTTCAGCTCTTTCTCCTTAGTGTTTCTATATTTGAAGGGCCCTCCCTGGTTTTTGACCTGGTTCGCTCTCTTTCAGTAGCCTCTTATTGGAATACATTCTTGAAAAGATTGGAGAAATCCTAAGGGACTGTTAACTCTCTAGGGATTTGGATAACAAAGCCCCAGGCCTAACCATTGTTATTCTGTGGGGAATAAGAAGGATCTGGTTCCCAGAAGCAGCAGCCCTTAGACTTTCAGCATCTGGTCTTTCATTGTGCCAGAGTAGATCATGTCCCCCAAATCATCTTGATTTTCTTTAACATCTCGTTAACCAAAAACACATTCTGAGCCTATGCACATGTCTATTTTCAGCCTATACTACCTTTACAAGCCCTTACTTCCAAAAGCCTACTCCCCGTTGTGTGATACCAGTAATAACTCATTGATTAGGCAACATTGGGGGAAAGTCTGTCCTTGATCTGCTGAAAACAAGCCCTTCCTATCTGTGTTCCTTTTGGTTGGTCGGGATTTGTTTTTGTTTTTCAAACTCCAAATTTTATAAAACTCTAATATCTGATTTCAAAGAAGTCAAGTAAAGGTGCAGTAGTATTTTCAAATTCAGAGAACCTTTGTATAGGGCCATTATTTTTCATCCTGATCTGACCATAATCAGACTCTTAATCAAAAGGCTTGGCATTTTTAAATGTCTATGATCCATCTGCTCATAATATGGGCAGTAAAATAGACTTTTGATGCTTGTTACTGTAGGTTGCCTTGTGCTCCAGTAAATATGAGCTTAATGAATATATAACCAAATTTTTGAGTCAATTCCAAACTGTTAATAATTTGCCAGACTAGCATTATGCCCATTAAGGAAATTAGAAGATTCAATCTGCACTTTAACTTGGAAATAAACATTTCAAAGCCATTCTCCAGTTTCCTGTTATTTTCTTTTAACAATTCTGCAGTTGAAGTATGGGATCAGATGGCCCTCTTCTTGGTGAGGTGAAAGACTAGGTTATATACTAGACACTGGGTGGAAAAATCCATCACCCTCTCCTATTCCCTCCCCTTCACTGAGGTTTAGGGATCTTATACTCTTGGGTTTGTGCGTTACTTCCACAGTGATGAATTAAGGAGAACATTCTTTCTCAAGGTGATAATGATTAGGCATTTCTATAATCTGTTGAAAATTTTCAAGGCAGAGGCAATAAAAGTGAAAACAGTGATGTAAGCAGAGGAGAAGGGGATGATTCTCTTCTTTGCATCCTCTCACTGTGCACTGCTATTAAGACTGAACACGGGCATATATCACTGGGAGGCAGAATAGTCTACTTGTGAAGAACACGGGCTGTAGCGTTACATGATTGAATCACAACTCTATCACTTCCCAGGTTTGCTACCTGAGGCAAGTTATGGAACCCCTTCCAAAGCTATAGTTTCATAATCTGTATAATAGAAAGACAATAGTATCTACATCATCGGATTATTTTGAGGGTTAAATAAGGTAACTCCTGTAAAATACTTATCACAACGTCTGACTTATAGTATGCAATCAATACATATTAATTACTATTATAAATGATAAATACTATTATCATTGAAGGAGGAAGAGAAGTGGAAGGGAGTATTAAGCCAAGGACACTATCTCCCTGCCCTTTCTTTTCCATATTTTCGCCCATGAAAAGGAGGGGCAAAGGTACCCATCCCACAGAGCAGATAGCAGACGCATCATTGAATGGCGAAAGTGGGTATTCTTGACAGTGTGTGGCCATGCACCAAGGTCCTCTAAGACCAGGTGTAAAATAAGAGTATACAGGCACTGACACGTACACACACGCACTCACACACTGTAATCAGAGTCCTCTTTCTAAAGAGTAAACCTGACCCCTATTCAAAACCATATAATGGCTTCCTATTAACTCCTAGGATAGAGGCGAGACCCTTTCCGTGGGGCTCATAAGGTTATCTGTCCTCTGTCTACCTCTTTAGCCTCACATCATTCTTGTCTTCTCTCTCTCTGCTCCAGCTGCTTTAAAGTTATTTCATTTCTTTGAATGTGCCATATTTTGTAATCTTCATACACGTTGTTGCTGCTTCTTTAACTACTCTCCTATTCTTGGCCAAGCTAACTATTACTCATGCTTCAAGCTCACCTTCAATGACTTCTTCACAGAAGGCTTCCTTGACCCCCTAGACTAAGATATCACACTCAAAGGTATGCTGCAATAGTGTAATGTACACCTCTGTTTTTTGTAGCATGTATCAAACTTGTTATGGACTGAATTTTGTCCTCTCAAAATTTCTGTGTTGAAGCCCTAACCCACAACGTGACTGTGTTTGGAGATACAGCCTTTAAGAAGGTAATTAAGATTAAATAAGGTTAAATTAAGGTTAATTAAGGTTAAATAAAAGTAAGGCCCGAATCTGATAGGACTTGTGTCCTTTTGAGAAGAGAAAGAGACACCAGAGTGCTCTCTCACATAAGCACTCACACGCTCTCTCTCTCTCTTTCTCTCTCTCTCTCTCCCCATGCACAGAGGAAAGCCATGTGAGGACACAACGAGAAGGCAGCTGTCTACAACCCATAGAGAGAGCTCTCACCAGAAACCAACCTCCTGGAATCTTGATCTTGGACTTCTAGTCTCCAGAACTGTGAGAAAATAAGTTTCTGTTGTTTAAGCCACCCAATCTGTAGTATTTTGTTATGGCAGGCCGAGCTGACTAATACAAAACTATAGTATTCTAATTGTTTAATTATTTAATATCTGCTTTCTCTGATTGCTTTAAGTACCTTATGAGCCAGGGATAGTGTCTGCTTCATTTATTCTTTATATCTCCAGGGCCTATCAGAGCACTCGGTACATAGTAGGCTTGCAATAAATATTTATTCAATGAACGAGATGCCAGTCCCCCTTTTTTTCCTTTAAAAACAGTGGAGTCATTAGAGAACATGTCTCTCTTGTTCATCGCTATGTGTCAAGCTTACCTAACAAAGGACAATTCATTCATTTGCACATTTGTCAAATACATCTTAAGAGCAAAGTGCAAACCTGTGATAACCAGAGAAGAAAACCAGAGATTCAGTTCTGTCTAACAACCGTTTGCTATGCTTCTTTTCTGACAAAACGCAAACAAAAAGACATTTTCATTATTCTTTTCCATGATGATCACATAGGTTCTCAGAGGTTAAATACTGTGGAAATATTATGTTCCTAAATTGCCAGCACTAATTTTAATCACGAAAAGGCTTTTAATATGGGTGAATGATGTTTCCTTATAGACATCTTTAACAGGCTAGGATTTAGCTAGTTTAAATTTAGATAGTTTGTTTGGAGATTCAGCTTCCTATTATTTGATGCCTTCTCATCTATTACTCCTAATTTACACAAATAATATCATGTGTTTCCTGGAAATAGTGTATGGGTACTTGGTACTGATGTCCTTCCTCTTCTATCCTTCTCATACTAGCCCTTGTCACCATCAATAAGAAAATAAATAAATGGCCTTATTAAGAGTAATGATATCTTCAACGGCTTCCCAGCTCTGTTAGTAATGAGGAGATGCTTCCTGCAGCGGAGAATAAAATGCAACTCGTGAATTTGTGACTACCTACTGCATTTTGTATGATTTAGTGATGCATTTAATGAGCATTTTCACTATGATGTCTTCCAGAACTCCCTATGTATGGTTTTTAGATTTAAAAATAAATCTACTGTTGGACAAATTCAATTTCAGCATGTTCAAATCTTTTCATACCATTTATCAAGAAAGATGGAATGTTTGCAGCATCACTTTTCCTGGACAATTTGGAACCCTTTTGTCTCTTTCACATTATGCAGATTTGGAAGATAAGGAGCATCCAAAGGCCAAGTGTCTACTGAAAGTAGCTAGATCTCTATTAATGAAGATGATACATTCCAATGACAGATTTTGTTGTCAGAAACTTTGCTAGCAGAGGTAACAAGATTTAAGAGACCTAGGATACAGCATTGTAGTTCCACATTGCCATGGTAAAATTGCTTCCTAGCCCTTGGAGCTCACTGATCCACCCCAGGGACTCCTGTCTCTCTTGGACTAATATGTCAATCCTTATTGACACACAATTGCTATTGTTCTCACTCTGGGCCCAGGTACACAGTCCTCTGTTCTGCTGGGTTCAGGTCACGTACTTCAGAGAGAGCTTACTCCTTCCTTTTAAGCTATTATCACCTCTAACTCTTTGCCAGAGAGACTAGAATTTATCCTAGTCCTTCTAATACCAGGATGAATTTTTTTACAATGAAATTTGGCTTCTGAAGATTGAAGTATCATTTGTATATGGCTAGAATCTGTAAACTTGGGAAACACTACCAGACATTGTCTTTCCTTAGAAAAATATTCCATTCGAAACATTCTGTTTCATTATTTACATGGTCTAGCGTAGGAAATGGCAGGATCAAAATGGCAGATCACAAAGTATTTTATATTCTTGTCATTTTTTTAATCTACAAAAAAAGAGAAACATAAAAGCCAAAAAATTCCTGGGTTTCTGACATAGGGAAGGACACTTCTTATCAGTCATTTTGAAAATCAAGCCAATCTGTCTTGAGTGATAAGCTCATACTGTTACCACTCTGATGGCTTGTGTGTGGTGATAGTAATGGAGATGGAGCCATCATCTACGACCCTGGCATAACAGGGGATTTTTCAATTGAAGAAATAATTGTTGAGTGTGTCTTAAGCTAGTAGTAAAATATTAAAAAGCTAGAAACTATAGGGTAACAATGTGGGGAAAGACATGGGAGCCTGAGTATGGATTCTGGAGTTAGACAGAACTGGAATTGAATCCTAACTCCTCTTCTTACTAGTTGTGTGACCTTCAACAAAATATTTAGTTTCTCTGAACCTCAGTTTCTTTAAGGGTTATTTGCTTTTCCCCCACTTCCAAAGTCTCTTTATGCTTGGATGAAGGCCCATTACCATTCCTGGCTTCATGCCCCACCCCTAGTATTTTTCATGGAGGTGCAGTGAGTTTCCTAATAGGTATGTGTGGAATAAGAGCAGGGTATTTATAGCCCAATTTATTCTCTTTTTCTTTCTCGTGGGAGACAGGCTGGCTGCAAGGAGCATACATTCTGTTCTCCTCTTTCATGCCTTCAGGGGTCCAAGTGGCAAGAGAAGCCTGCAGTGATCCAGAGATGCCCAGGATTGGTTGTACTTCTCATATGCACAGTTTTGGGTGTTAGGCCTGTCCTATTCTGTCGTTCAGTATTATAAAACCTATTTGCCCACAGATATAAGCCACATTTTCTAGTTTATTTCCAATTATTTTATTAGTAAAGGTAAAATTTCATTCTCCATATTCTCATCTCTATGATCTTAGTTTTCAATTAGATCAGAACTAAGACGGGGAAAGACATGTTATTTCTTGGGTACTTTCATTTACTCTAGCAGGCTGTCATAAGAATTAAATCAGACAATATAAGTAAAATGCTAATAAAGTGCCCTGGACATAGTAGGTAACCAATAAGTTCTATCTCTTAATCATTTAGGTGATTATAGGTATGCAGTATTCTTTCATTGAACTTAATGTGAACGTTGCAACATTCCCTTGGATCAAGCATCATTGAAATAGAATGTATCATTCTATTAATCTCAGCTTTATTTGAGCCTATAAAATGTCTTAAGAAACCATAGGTCAAGGGTTGGAGGGAAAATTAGGATATGTTATTAAGAGGACTTAATCTTTATATCCTAATGCCTTAAAATCATAACCTTTTTTCAGCTAGAATAAATTGAAAAATCTGGTCCAATACCTCATTGTACAATAGCAAAAACTGAGGCCAAGGTAATTGAAGAGACTTCCTCAAAGTCATACAGCTACTAGCAGATGGGAATTATAATTCAGATCTTTCCATTGCATTATGCAGATAAGAAAGAGACCATAAATCACCTTCCATTAAGAGTTAGGCTACTAGAAAACTTTAGTTTTAAACTTCCCAACATTGGTTGCCTTAGAACAAGTTTGAAAGTATTGATCTAAATGACCACTTATTTCTGAGAGGAGGTTTACCACCCATCTGGATCGGGGGATCTATGGTAGTAAATATCATTTGAACACATCCTGGTAATGGTAATCATCCATATTTATAGTCTTCACATCTGAATAGCCTGACTGTTGACGCATCATCTCCCTTAACACATAGGGCATTTAAAGTCATACTGTGGGAATTGTGCTTTCAGTTTTCCACAGGGATCCTGGCCCAGCCTCCCTGCTGGCTTAGCTGACTGCAGCCTCATGACCCTTTGATCACATATGTGAAAACCTCAGAAACTCTCACTCTGCTCAGCTAAACTAATTATCAGCTAAAAAACAAAAACAACAACGAAAAAAACTAAAGAACCAAAACAACTTCCTACTCCCTATGCCTATCAGCATTATTGGGCAAATGTCCTGACACCCAGGGAGATGATGATGCTGAAGGTTACCACTGCAAGCCTAAATCTAACATGGCTTAAAAGGCAAAGCCAAGTGACAATGAAAGGTAGTAAACCTGACATTTAAAAACTCTCTGATATTTTTGAAAACTGCTCTCTTGCCATTTACTTCTCAGACAGAAGCACAGAGCCATCATTGTGCCCTCAAATACATATTTGAGTGAATATAGCTGCTTACTTATATTTAGTTTGTTTTTTCTTCAAATTGGAGACCAGAAATGTTTTTCTTTCCAAATTAATTATTTGTGGTACAAATGGATCTAAATCTGTAGGCATTAATACCCACCATTCATTACAAATCACACCATCTCACTGAGCAGGAGAAGACTATATTAACACTGTGTTCTTTGTTCATTATGGCTTAGAACCAGAAATGGGGGACTGTCGAGCTATGAAACTCGGCAAAATTTGCTGTATGTCAGAAGCAAAATATCTAAATATTTAAACATTTCCAGACTGACAGGACTTTAGACATAGAGAAAAATTCATTCCTTATGGAGCCAAGTCAAGCCACAAGGTAGGTTAGCCTTATTCCTGGAGGAAAGCAGTAAAAAAAAAAATCAAAATATTAAATATCATGCTTATTACTTGTGTGTAATTGTTACATCCTGTCTCTAGCAGAAGCAAAGGGATAGGATCCTATTTCAATGACCCTCATGCTAACATCTAGTTTTATATTATAAGACTATTTCTACGTCCAGGCAGATAGCCCAGAGCAATACTGCTTTGCTGAATCAGAAACAAAGAATTCTATTTGAACAAGAAATTCTCTATAAAAGATACATTCATAAGCCTCCGCTTTTAGTAAGAAATCTATACTTACAGACTCATAGAACCTTAAAACTGAAAAGGATCTAAGAAAACATCTAGTCCACCTTGCTCACGTTTCTACATTAGGAAATTGAAGCCCAAATAGGGGAAGGGATTTGCTCATGGTTATATAGCTAGTCAGTGGCAGAACTGGGATTGAAATCTAGGTCTTTTGATTCTTAGTCCCGGAGTCTTGTCACCAAATGTATGTTGCCTCTCTTCCCCTTAGGAAGGAAGTACACCATGGTTGTTAGGAATATAGGCTGGAGGGCAAAAGTACATGAGTTGGGCTGCTTATTCTGCCCTCTTGTTGATATGTAATTTAGGACAAATCGCTTCAACTTAATTCTCATTTTTCTCATTATAAAATGAGAATAATGATAGTGCTTATTTCAGAGAATTATTGTTAGGACCAAATGCCTCAAGTAATGGAAAGTCCTCAGGAAAGTACTTGGCACATGGTAAGCTGTCAAAAATGTTTGATAGTATTTTCATATTACACTATTAAGGTAATTGGTTTAATAAAGATAGCGTTTTTTGACAAGATATTTAAGAACAATATGTGATATTTGGGAATAGCTGAGAAAGAAACAGTCAATGGAAATGTCAACAGAATAGCTAAAGGAGACCACTAGTGTATTGGCAGAACTCCATTATGTAAAGTCTAAAATCTTCATGGCTACGTCTGGTCTCTCAAGAAATACCTGACGACAGAAAGGGAGCATTACTGCTTCCACACAGTTTTCAAACTAATTATTAATTAGTTTATATTAGTTAATATTTCTCATACAATCTGAAATAATGCATTCTTTTTCTTTTTTTTTAATTTTTATTTATTTATTTTTTCCCCCAAAGCCCCAGTAGATAGTTGTATGTCATAGCTGCACATCATTCTAGTTGCTGTATGTGGGACGCGGCCTCAGCATGGCAGGAGAAGCGGCGCGTCGGTGCGTGCCCGGGATCCGAACCCAGGCCGCCAGCAGCGGAGTGCACGCACTTAACCGCTAAGCCATGGGGCCAGCCCAAATAATGCATTCTTATTGCCACAGAGATATTCATATTTGTTGATATGTCAATATCACATGTAATTGAGAGATCTAGACCAGTGTTACTGGTCTAAGAGCTGTTTGTTATTGGTCTGCAACAAGATATGGAGCTTGCACCAATGTATGAATCAACTGTGTCACTAAACACACTAGATATAGATATAGATATAGATGATCTATATAAAGGAATAGAGATATATATACACATGGATATATAATATATATAAAATATGATATATATACATATTTTATAAATATATATACATACATTTGCAGCAAGACATTCTGGATGATGGAAGTAGTGCATTGATTCACATTCTGGCACAACTCTCCAGATCTCTAGGCAGATTAGTAAAAAGATCAGACTGGCACCGATCTATTGACTAGCATTGACCCTCAGACCACAGTTTGATTAACATTGACCTAGACCACAATCTTTAGGGTACTCTAGCAACAAACTCCTTCTTTAATTTTGTTGGCTCTATTTATCTAAAGGACATGGCACCCACCTAGCCTTCCAGAATTGCACTTAGGGATAACAGTGTATTCTAATATAGAAAAGTTGGTGGCTCGCCTGACAGGTCCATTCCTAACTGATTTGTGGGACATCACCCATATAATCAGCCTTTCTGGAAAATTCCATTGGTTCGCCTTCTCAACTAATAATGGCAGCATAGCTCTTCTAGCAAAGGAATCTATAAAATTTTACTTATGACTTTATTAAAGTGGCGAGTATTAATCACTAGCACTTGTATTTCAATATGGGCCCAATATTAAATGGCATTTTAAAATGAAATAGCAATGAATGCAAATGAGATGGAGAGCATGTGACAAGGAGAAAAAAGATAGCTTTGTTTCTAATACTGCGTATGTTTGTGTAACATCTAGTTTTATCTTATGCCTTTTCCCCAAGGAACTGTGGTGGATGCTTTCTGTAACGCTGAATTTCTGAATCACTACTTCATAGGGATGTTTCAAACACCTAGAAGAGTACCTGTAATTTTACCAGCACCCAATTATTGGGGGCTATCTGCCTTTCTTCCTGCTTTATCTGGAAGGAGCATACATCTAGTCTTAAAATCCTGATTTCATAGTCTCCCTTAGGAAGGGTCAAGATCCTAAGCAGTCTACAACTACATGGGGTAGTTTGGTTGCAACTGCCTTCCTTTTCCCTCAGAAAATCTCCTTGCCTTTATTTTAAATCTTTGCCTCCAAATTCCTTAGTTTTGTGTGAAACTGACCTTTCCCATCATTAAACCAATAGAATCTACTCCTGGGTTTTATCCCTCACACTTGAAACAGTTTTGTGGACAGAAATCCATTCTAGCTCAGAGCGTTTCCAAGTCCAGTGGAAGGAAATATTATTACCAACCTTCAGCACCTAGCCCTGTTCTTCTCAACAACTAATAGCACTCCCCCCAGCCATCTATTTATCGTTGCTTTATAAATATTATTCCTTTTCTTAGGAGTATTTATTGTTAAGATTAAACCCAGTGAAAGCAGAAGGACTAAGCAGCATTAACCCTTTAGGAGATAAGACTCTGGAACACGCAAAAGAAAAAAAAAACCTCATGTGGTAATCATTAATGATGTTTGCCAAATGTTACAATTCTCTTCTCTTTGTGGGCTTATGGTAGAGTGTACTTTCTGGACCCTTATGGTTGGGTATGGCTCTGTGATCAGTTCTGGCCAATAAACTGCAAGCAGCAATGGCATGTGTCACTCTGGCTGAGCATTTAATTAATGTAGCAATTGGAGCTCTCTTTCTCTCTGCCATGACAACAGGCAATGCTCTAGAGAGTGGCTATTCCATCATCCTGAGTCCTAAGAAAAGACAGCATGGAGCAGATCCCCAGCCTACCCTTGATGAACAAGGTAGCATGAGCAAGAATTCAAACTTAGTTGTTTCAAGCCACTGAGATTTTGGGGTTTGTTACTGCAACATAACTTAAACCATCCTGACGGATACAGCTTCCTTCAGGCAGCTCTTCTAGAAGCATCCCTACTACCTATCTTCGCTTGAAAATTTAAGTGGAACTAATCATCTGTTTTCTATAAACAATGCAGCATAGACCATGGGTAAAAGGTAGCCCTGGGATTTTGACTTTTTGCACGTTTAGACATGCTGTGGAAATTTCCCTATGCTCTGTAGCATGTTAAATAACATTCTACCTACATAGCTTTTACTTAGAAATACATCTAAGTTAAAGTTGTATATTGTAAGCTCTGTAGCAACTGACACACACAAAAATAATAAAAATGATGATAGACTTAAAACTAACCTATCAATAATTAATTTAAATATAAATTAACTAAGCACATCATATAAAAGGCAGAGATTTGCCAGAATGGAACAAGACCCAACTAGATGCTATCTACAAGAGGCATACTTTAAATTGAAAGACACAGATAAGATGAAAGTAAAAGGATGGAAAAAGATACGTCATGCAGAAAATAAGCTTTACAAATGTGTCTGAGAAAGAGCCAGAAATTTACCCTGGCAAATATTCTAGGATGTTAAATTGAGAGAGAGAGAGAGAGAAAAAAAAAGATATTCAAGCAAAGCACAGGCCTTATTCATTTTCAAATATTAAAGCGTTCTCTTCTATATTTGTTATTTCAATGCAGGTGTTTTGCATCTTGAAAGAAGAAAATATCTGGAGCCTTTTGAGATAAAAATGATCATACAGAAGAACCTCATAAAATAATAATATTTAGAGCTCAAAGAGGACTTGAAAAGCATCGAATCCAAAGTTTCCAAATGAAATAGAAATACCACCTATGGCATGTGGAATGCTTCTGGATGGTACTTAAAAACATTTTAATAGTTATGAATTTAATAAAATTCATTAGGAAATACTATAGCTAGTACATCACACTTGTGATTTCACCAATATTACTTGCTACTGAAGACAAAGCTTACACAAGAGAGTCATGTTTTAATTTAAAGGAAGTTATTAGGTAAATGATAACAGAGGTGGTATACAAATATGGTAAAAATCGTGGCAATGACATGAAAATGACTGAAGTTTTAGAAACATTGACTGAACCCAATCCTTACATGGGAAGAACTGAGGCTCAGGGAGGGGAAATAATTTGCTTAAGATCATGTAGTAAGTGAGTGTGGCAAACCTGAGTTTAGAACCTAAGTCTTCCAATGTTCATTGCAGTGCTTTCTTTCCTACTTTACTATTTAAGCAGAAGCGTCAATTGCCGGGATATTTTAGAACATATTGCATTCAATGACAAGTAAATAAGCTGACATTAGGGATTTATTGAGCAGTATAACATGCCAGGACTGAATGAGCTCAATTTCAGCCCTATTTCTTTGCCTATCTCCACCACTTTTCTTGCTTAGAGATGGCTGATGTTAACTCCGAAGCTCTAAAGTCCTGAATCATCAAAGAGCAAGTCTTTTACTGATAATCAAGGTTTTTCATTAGCAAACATTTCTATACATTTATCTCCCACCTCCATTAGAATATAAGCTACATGAAGCAGGGACTTTGCCCATTTGGTTCACTGCTATATCCTCAGCAGTTAGAATGGTGCCCTGCCTATAGTGAGTCCTAATTTATTATTTGTTGGTTGAATGAATTTGAAAGATGAAGAGGATACTCTAACCCCAGAAATGAAGGTTCTATAGCTAGGCATATGCTCATGTGTCGTTAATTCAACAGAAGTAATTATTCATTCATTTATTAATTTAACAAACATTTGTGCAGAATCTACCATGTGACAGACATGGTCTTGGCACCAGAGATATAATAGTGAATGAGAAAAAACATGGTATCTCCCCTCACAGAACTCACTTTCTAAGAGGAACAAGTACAAACAGACTGGCAAATACGATCAAGTGTGTTAAGTGCTACATTAGGTATAAGTATTAAGGTGCCATGGGAGGCAAATAGGGAGAAAGCTTCACCCAGGCTTGAGAGTAAGGAAAATCTATGCTGAACCTGAAGGATGAATGGCAGTTAATTAGTGGAAAACAGCTTATGCTTAATCACTACTGCAGTAAAACCCCAGAGCCAGCCCTAGGAAAAAGATGATATAGATAAAACTCCTTCCCCATCTTCCTTTTTCCTATAAGTGTCTCTGACAGATTTCTATCTTGCATCCTGTTTCCAAAGGACGTCGCTCTCAACTGAGCCACGCTGTGGTAGTAGCTGATAGAAGTTCAAGACATTTCTCCATCCGGAGATAGTCTAAACAAGTCTACAATTACCCAATCTTTGTGTCCTTCTCTCAACTATAAAAAGGAACTTAGCATGCTTTAATGATAACTTATACCATTATTAGAAAAGAGGTTGGCAAACTACAACCTGCTGACCAGCCAGGTGTTTTTACGAATAAGGTTTTATTGGCATACAGCCATGCTCATTCATTTACGTATTGTCTACGGCTGCTGTTGCTCTACAATGGCAGAGATGAGTAGTTGCAACAGAAACCATATGCCCCTTGAACCTAAAATATTTTCTACCTGGCCTTTTACTGAAAAAGTTTGCCAGCCTCTAGTTTTAAATTGTGGTTTTACCCTTAAAAATAACTATTCTTTTTTACAGTGGAAAATTAAATATACTAATTTATTTAATCAATTTCTCTACTTACCAGTTGTTTTCAGAAATCACACCTTCCCTCTGTGTTTACGTTCCTTCTTTCTAAAATACATATTTCAATAATTCTTTTAGTGAGAATCTCTGATAAATTTTATTAGTCTGAAAATGCTTTTATTTTGCCCTTGCTTATAAATAATTTAGTTGAGTATAAAATTCCAAGCTCACAGTCTCTTCCCACCTTGAGTACTTTGAAGGTATTGTTTCATTATCTATGGCTTCTTTTTTTTTTTTTTAAATTGAAAAATCAACTCGTTTTGTCTGTATATCATTGGTCTTTTATTTCTGGTATCTTTTAAGATTCTTTTTTTAACCTTGATGCTCAGCAGTCTTACAAGATATGACTAGATATAAATTTATGTTTATTTAGCCTGTTTGGTCTTTGGAGTGCAGTTTCAATCTGAAGAATTATGTCTTTAGTTCTGGAAAATTTTCAGCCATTATATCCTCAAAGAGTTCATGTCTGCATTCCATCCACTCCCTTTTCCTGGACTTTTGAAACAAACATTGGAAATTCTTGGTCTATCCATGTCTCTACAATTTATCATTCATATATTTTAAAATCTCTGTCCTTTAGTGCCATGTCCTGGGTTGATTTTCTCAGAAATGTTTTCCAATTCATTAATTCTTTATTCAACTCTGTCAAGTCAAGAGCAACTTTTATTTTAATGACTAACGAAACGAGTGAGATCCCACCAAGCCCCTAGGCTCAAGGCCAGATCAGGCTGCACATCTTGCATAAAGCACTTTTAGTTTCTTTACCCCACAGCAGCTGGACTTCCAGCAGCCTCTGCCTGCTTCTAAACAGACAACCTAGAAGGAGCTTCAGGCTCATTTACCATTTTATGCGTTTGTTCTATTTCTGGTCCTCAGAGATAGCCATATTATTTTTTATTCCAGCCACATCTTTTCGGTTTTTCTCTCTTTATATTTTAAAAATCTTAACTTTGTGTTTGGAACAGAGAAGTAATTGAAACATGAACTCACTACACCATCTCCACCAGAGATGTCTTTCCAGAAATATTGGTATTTAATAGAGATTATTTAAGAATACATGCCTTAAAGAATATAAATTCATAACTGACTTTTAAAGCAGCATGGCTTATGGTTTAGGGATTTAGGGAAAGAGTCTTTGTGTGGTTCCTTAAACCATATCACATAAACACTGACCTTCTTCCAAGATGGACACTGCAATGACATATGTAACCCCTTATCAACTGGGTTCTTCCACTTATATAAGATTCACTTGAACTCCATGCCATACCATTGGGAAGTTCAAATACTTCCTGAAGATTTCTATGAATTTTAGGTGGCTTACATTCCCATGATTCCCTTTACTTCTAGACTCCTATTTCTATGTGTGTTGTCCATCTTCTATATTGTTCTTTTGCTTTATTTACACAAACAATTAAACAAAACAAAAAGCTATTGACATAAAAAATCTGCGGAGACTTGGTAAGAATGTTTACATTGAAGAAATGAAACTATTTTCAAATTGAATATTAGACACTCTGTTTTTTAAAAGTCTTTCAGATGTACACAAATGAATACAAGTAAAACTGGGGAAATCTGAATGAGATCAATGTCAATATCTTGGCTGTGATATTATACTATAGTTTTGCAAAATTTACCATTGGGTTAAACTGGGCAAAGTACACAAGGGATCTCTCTATATTAATTTTTACAATTGCATGTGAACCTACAATTATCTTAATTTTTTAAAAGTAAGGAAAAAAGGCAGACAACTTTGCCACTGAGAAGTTTTCTTTCTGGTCCTTCAGCCCACATAGTACCCAATCTTCAATCACTGGTGGCACCTCACTCCTTCCTTCTCTTCCCTTCTCTTCTTCTCCTTTTTAGAATCACAAACACACAAAAAAACATTTATTTCTTTTTATCGTATAGAAAAAATTGGCCATTATCTTTCATTGTCTTGGCTCTGTATCTTACCCTCCATTACTAGGGCCTTGCAAATTGTTTTCATGAAGACATTTTATCGCCAAGAATTCTGATACCAGCTGCTGAGATATTGTGGGTTTTACCTACCAAAATGAGAATATTTACTGCTTCCTTGGAAGATTTTGATGAAGAACTTAAGTTCTGAGCAGGGTATTAACTGGGTTACAATTAATTGAGTTCATAGTTCTGATTTGCTACTGAATGGTAGTATTAGGGTATCTGCCTTCATGGTGCTTACACGACTAGGAAGACAGGCGGTGCTACATGAGAAAGTTCAAATGATTCCTTGGCATCTTATCTCATTATGGGTATACTTAGAAATAGCTGGAGTTTGATAGACAGAATGAAACAAGTGTTGGTAAATAAAGAAAGAGGAGTGTTTTTTGGACCCCGAGGCAAGAGTGATACACAGTTTATATGAAGATGGTAAGTGAAGATTCCTTTGACTGTAGCAGATAGCTCAAGCAGTGCTAGAATGGAGGATGAGAAAAGCTAATGCTCTGGGATATTTCTTTGGGAGGCATGGGCTCTGGAAAATAATGGTTAACACTTCCCTGATGTTTACTATGTGTCAGACAGATAATCTTCAAGCCTTTTAAATATATCAACTAGTTTAATTCTCATGACAATTCCATGAAGTGAGTATTACCATTGTCCCAATATTCATATTAGGAACCAGAGGCACAGGGAGGTTAGGCAACTTGACTATGGTCACACACCCAGTAAATCTTAGGTAATCAGCCTCTAGAGTATATATATATATACTCAAATATACTCAAATATATATATATATATATATACTCACACTCAAATATATATATATATACTCAAATATATATATATATTTGGTGAGGAAGATTGGCCCAGGCTAACATCTGTTGCCAATCTTCCTCTTTTTGCTTGAGGAAGATTGGCCCTGAGCTAACATCTGTGCCAATCTTCCTCTATTTTGTATGTGGGTTGCTGCCACAGCATGGCTTGATGAGTGGTATATGTCCATGCCCGGGATCCGAACACACGAACCCAGGCTGCCAAAGTGGAGCATGCTGAGCTTAACCACTACGCCACCAGGCTGGGCCCCCAGTCTCTAGAGTATACATTTTTAATACTTTTTTCTTCTAGATTTGAGTCCTGGATTTGCTACTTATTATGTAGGAAACTTGAGGCAAGTTGCTTAACTTTTTCGAATCAGAGTTTCCTCAATAGCAAAATATATTGCTACAAGGATGAAATAAGATACCACAGATAAAGGACTTAGAATAATGCCAGACACAAAGCAAGCACTCAGTGCATGCTAGCTAGTAGTAGGGGTGGTGGTGTTTTTGTTGATATTATTACTATTTCTGTCTCTCCCATTCCTGGTCTTTCCATCACTGACAGCTGAAGGGAGAGTATTAGATGTTATCCAAAACTTACCTCTGAGAGAGAAGTAGCCAGAGGCCTTTAAAATGAAGCCTGTCTGAAAGTTGGAAGGACTTCAGCCTCAAACTAGGACATGCCAAGGTGAGTCACAGAAATGTTCTCATCAGTCTAATCAGTGGCTTCATATTAAATTAGGTTTAGAATAAATTGTTGAAATTAAAAATTCTACATTAGATTTAGTTTTATTTAAAACTGGCTTCATACGATGCTTTAAAAATCTTTTAAAAGATATATTTTGCAAGACCAATGTAAATATGAAAAGGATAAATTTCACTCATTAGTTAAGAAATGCAAAATAAAGCAGCAAGCAGCTACCATTTCCCCCTATCAGATTAAAGCATATTAAAACACTGACAATTCCCCACTGTGAGCACATTCATACACTGCATAACCTCTTTGGTGAACAATTTAATGGTATCTATCAATATTTTTAAAATACATCCCCTTAACCCAGCTATTCCATTCCTAGAAATGTATCTTGCAGCAATGCTCGCCCAATTGAGCAAAGATGCACGTACAAGGCTGTTTGTAGCATTGTTTGTATTTGCAAAAAAACTAGAAACAGCTTAAATGTCCATCAAGCCCTCAATACTGCTATGAATATGTGCAGTGCTTTCCTAACAGGCATCCCTACAGCTAAATTTCTCTGCTTTAGTAACTAAAAAAAATGCTTTCTATTCAATGGACTTGTCTATTGCTTTTTGAATAAATCGCTGCGTAATTTCAGTGGTTCTATTGTTGTTTTCATAAACCCGAGAAGAGTTACCAGAGGTGTTATGATACCATATAAATGTCAAGAGGTGATTGAAAGGAACCATTTTTAGTGTTTAATCATTGCTCACTCTCATTTCTAGGCTATTTCCCTTACCCTAAGGGTTTAGCAGAATCATATCTTCTTTTCCAAATAGATTTTTCTCTCTGAAGCTTCTTGCGTTTCTCTCAAACTCTGACTGTCCTTCATGTCATACCCAAAGGGCTTAGTCATTGTCAAACTCCTCCAGTATTACAAGAATTAAAATAAGAACGCTGGGGGCTTTGGAATGGTGGAGTTACACATCTCTGTGAAAATGGTGACACCTTACCAAACACAACCCAGGCAATTAGCACATACGAAGAGAGATGGCCAATGAAAGAGTGGATGATATTTTGAAATAAAAATCCAGCACGGTCCTCCAGGGAAGAAATAAAAAGGAATGTTTTATGTAGCCCTCTAAATGCTCAATTAAGTTTATTTAGCAACTTTTTCCTAATTATGGCATAACTGTTCAGAGTAGACATAACGTTGCTTTATCCTGGATATTTACAATTGTGTGTGAGAGCCCATTTGTCCTTGAGAGACTAGCAATCAGCAAAGCAGATGATGAAGCTATAAATCTATGGAATTGCTTTGCCAAATATCAGTGTCTCATCGTTATGGTGGTGAAATGAGTTCTTTTACAGAACACTATTGAATATGTCTCACAATTACCATTTTTCAGTGGCTTAATCTACACCGTGAGTTGACTTGAACTTTTTTTCCCGAAGCTTTGGCTATAAATAACACATCACAAAAGGACAAAGCCGAAGAATGCAAAAGGTTGAAACAGATTTCATTTTAAATCTTTCAATTTGTGTATTTCTAAAGCAAGCTTATGTATTTGGAATCTTTTCTAGCCAGTATTTGTGGATCTGTGCTCGAGAGAGAGAAAAGACGCCTCTGGTCATATTTAACTCAGAAAAGTAATAAAAATCAGCTCTTTGTTCTACCGTCAACTCTTTTCTTTTAGGCATTAGAACATAAATATGTCCTGTATTGCTACCATGCCTGAGAACAAGATCCCAACAATTTACTTAAGAACGTCAATGGATATTGTAACTTTTTGCACCTAAGAACATGTTGGATGAGACGTCAGTGTGCTGGCTTTAAAACTAGGCCCTTTCCTTCTGTCTAATCAAAGTGAAGCAATCCTCTCCCCCATCACCAAATACACACACCTACTAAAAGGTAAACTGAGGCATACCAAAAATTTTAAGAGATTGAGAAAAATTGATTCAAATGGGGCTGCGTCAAAGTGAAAGTGGTTAGGAGTGCTCGCCAATAGGACCAGGGGAAAGACTTACATAGAGAAAGTGCAGAAGCAAAAATGGAAATGATGTGATTGGTTACAGCTTAAAGCCTAGTTGTCTGTGTGTGATTGTTTGCCTTTAGCATTTTGCTTTCCGAAACTTGAGGCATGTATAGGCTTAGGTTTTGGTTTGCTTACATAGGCCCCCACAGCATTAGAGTCACCTCAGTCTAATGGCTTCTTTGTTTAATTAATTTAACACATCTTTGATTTAAGCTTTAACATTCTAGATATTTTCCATTAAATCAAATCTATGTTAGTGTAGCCAAATATTGTGAATTGCTTAAAATTACACCAGCACGCACCTTTTTACCTAGATAACCGGCTGTCCTGCATCTTTCTGGAAGTCACAAAAGTTTGAGGTGGCAAGTTTAAAATTGGTAGAACATTTGGAATTTAGTGAGTCATTTGACATCACACCTCATCTCCTTACTAAGTAGATGTGGAGGAAGCAAAGAGTTTTGTCTATACATCAGATGTTCCATATGCCTTTTATTATGAGCATTTTATTATGAGCCTCATCCAGAGCAGGAACGTCCAGAGCAGGAAATTGGCACTTAATCACACTTAATAAGAAGAGGTTGAAGTTCTGGAAATTCGTGTTTGGCTGATTCTCTGGCCGCCATGTAAATCCTATAAAATGATTCATTTTGAGCTTGGAAAATGAAATTTTACTTTTATATTATTACTCAGTGAAACATTTCTGAATTCCATTAACAATAATTATGCTGGAATCGAATTTCTTATTTGTCTATCATTGCTTATTATAAGTTGCAGTCTGTTAATTTGAAAAAATGGACTCAATACACAGGCATTGAGCCACCGCATTTTTTTTTTAACAAGAGAGCTGAATAAACAATTGAAAGAACTATAGGGTCAGGATGGGGGTAAATAAATGCAATTTTACCTGGACACTTTACTCGTTTTTTAAAAATGCTGTTTTGTTTTTATCCTAATAAGGAAAGATTACTAATTTTTTTTATTTATTTTTATCTTAGTGCCCATATAAATCAGTGATCTGCAGTACCTGAGTACCAGTAAAGTTCAGCTTCAAGCAGTAATTTTAATGAATCGGTTATTTTTTTATTTTTTGCGAGGAAGATCAGCCCTGAGCTAACATCTGCCAATCCTCCTCTTTTTGCTGGGGAAGACTGGCCCTGGGCTAACATCTGTGCCCATCTTCCTCCACTTTATATGGGACGCCGCCACAGCATGGCTTGACAAGCAGTGCATCGGTGTGCACCCGGGATCCGATCCCGGGCCGCCGCAACGGAGCACGCACACTTAACCGCTATGCCACCAGGCCAGACCCCAATGGATGGATTATTTTTTTAATTCATCTGAAAACTTGAATGCATGGTAATATCACTTTTGAAAACTGATGACAGTTTATGTTTTAGATTAATAGTCTGTCTATATGTATGTGTACTTTGAGAGGGGGTGACTATAAGGACAGATAGTTTGCAGATACTTCGCCATTAGCACAGCAGTATCAGTACCATGACCTATTCAGATCAGCATGCAATTGAAGTGAACATAGGAATTGGGGCTTGAAGGGGAGCAGAATTTGTCACCCCAAAATATGCCTTTTTGGCATGAAGATTATTTTAGGCTGGTTATTTTTAAAAAAGAGCAGACACAGGAGAAGCTCTGCATTACATTACTGCCTCCTGAGATTGGACACAACTGTTTAATTGGACTGACCTATTTTCTAAACTGAGAGACTTGTTCAATAAGATGGAACAATCTACCAACCCAACTTCTAGAATGTAAAACTTCTCATGAAGTTTCCAAGGTGGGACTGAAGGGATTCAGAATAGGCCTCCCCAAGATGTGCCACTTTGGCACATGAAATATTTTGAGCTAAAGGCAATTGAGACCCTGCAGGCTCAAGAGAAACTTTTACCTCTTCCTTAAAGAATTTAAATTGGAGGCCTTGCCCATAATACAAGTTATTACTAGAAATAAATTTTTATGACATATCTGTATGTCAGGGAAAACCTCTAATTACTGAACATCTGTTCTTCCTATAGTCCTGTGAGTTATCCTCCTCCCTTCTGAAGCCTCAGGGCCCTATCCCATTCCTTAGCTCAAGATGGCATATATACCTCATTTTCTTTTTGCCTCTGACCCTCTCATGTATGTAGGGTTTCTGTACATATGAAATTAAATTTTATTTTCTCCTGTTAATATGTCTCATGTCAATTTAATTCTTAGACCAGCCAGAAGAACCTAGAAGGGTAGAGGAAAATTTCTTCCTCCCCCACAGTTCATTTAACCTTCTCTGTTTTCCAGGAGAATAGGGCTCAGGTAAAATTCAACATTGTCTATAATGTGTTTCATTAAAGGTCAAGGAATTAAGGTATTAAGGATAGGATGGAGGCCTTTTGGCTTAACAGTAAGGTTATATGGAAAGTGCCAAGAGATTTTAGTTGGTATGTGCCATCAATGCGATGTATGATGGGTGGGTGGGGGGCAATTTTAGGCTACATTAATAGAAGTCTATCAAGGGAAAAGTTTAATAGTCTATTGTGGACTGTGCTGGTCAAAATATATCTAGAGCAATATGTTTAGCTCTTTATATGCATGTTGCAGTGTTTTACATAGATTATACATTTAATTCTTACATAATCTCTTTATAAGGTTGTCAGGGAGGGGGAAATTTTCCCCTTACCTCTCTTAAGTTCTTGTGGTTAGACAAGAATAAAATTAACATAAGATAGATTAACAGGAAAAAAAACAATTTAATATATATGCACAAGAGATCATAAAAGTGATGGTCAGAGAAATGACCAAAGCAGGCAGGTTTTATACTTTTTATACAAAGAAACAATAAATTTGTAAGGATTTTACAGGACAAAGAATCACAAGTTTTAGTGCTTAATTAGTAAGGAACCTAAGCAGAGTTGGGGCTTGGGGTAGTAAATTAGTAAAAAAAAATAACGAGGTTTGTTTGTACTTGCTTCTCAGCCCTGAATTCCCTAGCTCTAGTGATAAAGATGCCTCTCTATCTCCTGGTGTGGGAAAAGTACCTTTCACATGGGAGATTTATTTCCTGCTTTCAGGGGGAACAGAGAAGGTCAAAATGCCATTTTTGCATCAGTTGCTTCTCAAGTAACTTTAATTCAAAATAATCAATATGCTATTGAGGGATATTTGGGAGCAGCCTGCCCTGGGCCTCAACAAGGTGTAAATAAGTCTATCTTTAAATATTTGAAGAACTGTCACATGAAAGTGGGGTTACATGTGTATCCTTTGTAGCTTCTGTAGGCAGAAGTAAAGTCAATAAATATGAATTATAGAAGGCAGATTCCTGCTCAGCCAAAGGAAGACTAGTCTCACATTCTCCTTCTCCAAAGGACTTCCAGTCACTGGAAGTAGTCAAGCAGGAATCGAATGCTTACCAGGTTCAGGTGTTGTAGAAGGGGTTCTACATTGGATAAGAAGTTTGGTCTAATTTCTTAGGTCCCTTCTCAACTCTATGATCCTGTAACTCCCCTAATTGACCACTTCAATCTGATTCTGATTCATCTTTCTTTGAGAAACTTTGTCCCTTCAACTTTGCAGAGGGAGTCCTCCTCAGCAATACCAGCTGCTTATGACAGGGCAGTATTAGCTTTGCAAAAGTGTGTTTCACTCTAGGTAATAAATGATCAAAGAGCAGGGATATTAGAGACTGTCTCCTAGCCACCAGTGCCTGTCTTTCTACATTTCAGGTCCTCTGGTCCTCCATGACTTATAAAAACTGGGCAGTTTCTTTATCACTCTTGATTTCTTTGTTCTCAGCCTGGTTGAAACATTCATGTTTATTTCCATAGTTAATAGCCCCTGTTGTTCATTAGCATATACACAGTCACACATAGGCTAAAACTGGGATTTAAGCACTTTTTTCTGATTAAAATGTTTTATCTGATCTGTAGGGTGGAGGGTTCTTACCTGAGCCTCAACCAAAGGTAAAAATCACTGTGGAAGTCATAGTTCCTTCTGGGAGTCTTGGAGAAGCACAGAGACAATTAATCCCCAATAATACTTCTATGGATATTGTAGGGGAAGAAAAAACAAATTTCCATTTACCCTTCTAAGTTCTCAGGTGGGGGCCCCTGTAACACAAGACAGATTAACCAGAGAAAAAGAAGTTTATTAACATATATATCTCATATATACATGGGTGACACCCAGGGAAAGGAGTAACTCTCCAAGAGGTGGCTTAAAATTTAGGCTCAAATATCACCTTCATTGAAAAACATAATGTAAGAAGAACTTCAACAAAGCAACAGAGTGGGTAAATAATGTGAACAGACAATTCACAGAAAATAAATAGAAAAAGCCAATAAACACATGAAAAGATGTCCAGGCTCATTAACAAGGAAAGAACCCAACAAGCCTCACTAGTCGAATGGAAATGGTATAGTCAAGAGCACAGGTGAACTGGCCAGGACAGCATTTTGTCTCTATATCAAAAAGAGGCAGTTTGGAGGAATCATTATCCTCAACTCCATTGCTGTCATGAAGCAATGCTGCTGGCTCAATGGGGTCCTTGATTCACAGATGTTCTAAATTTCTAGACCTGATTTACTGATGGCTCAACTAAATTAAAACTTCATGATGTCCGTTGGGCCACTACAGATATTCAGTCTTCGTGCCAGCTATTTGTAAACAAAAGTGAATGTGATTAATCCAGTCAGTGGGCAGAACTTAAGGCAGTCTTAATAGCCCTGGCCAATACTATCCTTGATGAATCTTTTACACTTTTACTAACTTGGGCTGTTGCCAATGTCCCAGGTGACTGGTCTACAACTTGGAAGACTACAGACTGGTGGATTGAATATACTCCTCTTTGGAGCCATGAACTGTGGAAACAAATCTCAACTGAAAATTGGACAAACTGAGGCACTCAAGTAGATGTCTACAGTTAGGGCTCATTCTCTCAGGAGACCAACTGGAATCAAGCTGCTGATCAAGCCTGCTCAAATGGCCACCATCACTACCTAAATTTGTCACCATGCTGGACATGGCAAGACATCCACTTTCGTGGACAGGGCAAAAAGTAAAGGACAATATGTTTCCGGTGCAGAAGTCACTGCTTCATGCCAAACTTGTGACTCTTGCCAAAAGCTAACCCATTTGACTCACAGTGGGAGGACATGTTGCAGGAGTCATTGCTCCCACCTTCTGGCAAATTGACTACATGGAACCTTTGATCTCTCTCTTAAGGCTATCCGCAGTACTTCATTACTATCAACGTTTTTTCTGGTCATGATGTTGCTGTTCTAGTCCAATCAGATAACTCTGGCCACCCATTGATGACCCTTAAATGGAAACTGTGACACATTTTGCTCTCCAAACCATCTAGTTTGACAGTGGTTTGCTTTTGTCAAAAAGGCCACCAAAAATGGGCTGATGATATTGATATTTGATGGACAGTCACGTCCCTTATCATCTTCAGCTTGCTGACATCATTGACAAGTGGAATGGTTTTTAAAAAATCATCTAAAAATTATTTCTGAATCTACCTACTTTATCTATTCCTGGCCCACATCCTTTAATAAGACAATTTGGTCACTGAATGTGGCCATCCCAGAATTGGTTGATCTCCTTGTGGCTTCCTTCTGGGTAATAATCAGAGGAAAGGAGAGGGGAAATATATAAAACCATTCCAAAAATTCAGGATATTACCACATAAAATTGGGGTTCTCTTGCCTGATGCACATAAAAGAAAGCCAATTAATTACTGCATCAACTTTTGGGAGAGAAACTAGCTTTATTCTGTGAGATTGATCTGCAGGGAGACAGGGGGTGTGTTGCCTCAGACTTGTCTTCCTGATTCAGGATTTGGGGCAAAATTTAAGAAGTTGGGGAGGCTGGGAAGATGGCAGCATAGGAGGACTCTGAACTCACCTCCTCCCACAGATACAACAAATTTACAACTACTCTTGGAACAATTACCTCTGAAAGGGAATCAAAAACCAGATATAAAGAACCCCCCAAGATAAGGGACAGTGCTGACTGAGGTAGAAGAGGCAGAAATACCTTTCTGGAGAGGAAAAAAAGCCACATTCTAGCTTTGGCACTTCATGGCCATGAGCAATCTTAAGCCGTAGAGGGGATCTTCCCCACCTTCCAATACCTGAAACAATTGTGTGCTGCCATGCCTGGGGCTGGCCCCACCCAGCTGCATTACTGAGACAGCTGACAACAGCCTTGCAGACCAGAGGCCTACAGCAGCTGTGAGCCCCTCAGCCTAGCAACCAGCCAGCCACGCTGGGGGCCTACTCACTTAACAAAAAACTGCAACAGGAATGTGCTATTAGACATTGAAGCCAACTGTGCTGGGGCTCCCCGCACCCAATAAAGTGACTGAAGGGACCATAGCAGCTACACACAGCTGAGCCGTACAACCAGCCAGCCAGGGGGACAACCTAGCCTTCCTATGCACTTGCAGTAAGAGCAACCCTGCCACAACAGAAGGACACACATAGCCCACACAAAGGACACTCCTGGAATGTTTGGAACTGGTGAAGAGAAGGAAGCACATTGCTGGTCCTCATAAGGCATCTCTTACATAAGGCCACTCCTCCAAGATCAGGAGATGTAGCTGATCTACCTAAAACATAGATATAAGCACAAAGAAATAGGCAAAATGAGACAAAGGAATATGTTCCAAATAAGGGAACAGAACAAATCTTCAGAAAAAGAACTAAATGAAACAGAGATAAACAATCTACCTGATAAAGAGCATGAACTAATAGTCATAAGGATGCTCAGTGATCTTGGGAGAAGAATAGATGAATACAATTAGAACTTCAACAAATAATTGGAAAATATAAAAAAGAACTAATCAAACTGAAGAATTAAATGATGGAAATGAAAAATTCACTAGAGGGAATCAATAGCAGAGTAGATGATACAGAAAAACAGATCAGCGAGCTGGACAAAAGATTAGAGGAAATCACCCAAGCTGAACAGATAACATCGAGCACACTAACATCCATATTATAGGCATCCCAGAAGGAGAAGAGAGAGATAAAGGGGCAGAGAATCTATTTGAAGAAATCATAGCTGAAAACTTTCCTAACCTAAGGAAGGAAACAGACATCCAGGTACAAGAAGCACAGAGAGCACCAAACAAGAACTGAAAGAGGCCCACATCAAGACACATTGTAGTTAAAATGTCAAGAACTGAAGACAAAGAAACAATCCTAAAAGCTTCAAGAGAAAGGCAACAAGTTACATACAAAGGAAACCCCATACAGCTATCAGCTGACTTTTCAGCAGAAACCTTCCAGGCTAGAAGGGAGTGGAATATATATTTAAAGTACTTAAAGGAAAAAACCTGGAACCAAGAATGCTCTACAAAGCAAGATTCTCACTCAGAATGGAAGGAGAGATAGAATTTTCTAGAGAAGCAGAACCTAAAGGAGTTTATCACCAACAAACTAGCCTTACAAGAAATGCTAAAGGGACTTATTTAAGTGGAAAAGAAAAGACCACAAATAGGAATAAGAAGATTATCAAAAAAAGAATCACTGGTAAAGGCAAATATACAATAAAGATAGTAGATCAACCACCTATGAAGCTTATACGAAGATCAAAAAACAAAAGTACTAAAATTATCTATTTCCAAGATAAGAGGTTAACGGATACACACACACAACAAAGACATTAAATATGATACCAAAAACATAAAATGTGGGAGGAGGGGAGTAGAAGAGTAGAGCTTTTAGCAAGAGGTTAAACTTAAGAGACCATCAACTTAATATAGATTGTTATATACGCAAGTTATTGTATATGAACCTCATGGTAATCACAAACCAGAAACCTGTAATAAATACACAAAAAGTTAAGAGAAAGGAATCCAAACATAGTACTAAAGAAAGCCATCAAACCAAAAGGGAAGAGAGCAAGAGAAGAAGAAAGGAACAGAGAAGAACTATTAAAATATCCAGAAAAAAAGTTAAAAAATGGCAATAAGTACATACTTATCAACAGCTACTTTACATGTCAATGGACTAAACGCTCCAATCAAAATACATAGGATGGCTGATTGGATAAAAAAAGCAAGACCCATATATATGCTGCATTACAAGAGACACACTTCAGACCTAAAGAGACTCACAAACTGAAAGTGAAGTGATAGAAAAAGATAATCCATGCAAATGGCAATGAAAAGAAAGCTGAGGTAGCCATACTTATATCAGACAAAATAGACTTTAAAACAAAAACTGTAACAAGAGACAAAGAAGGGCACTCTGTAATGATAAAGGTAATAATCCAACAAGAGGATATGATCCTTGTAAATATCTATGCATCCAACATAGGAGCACCTAAATATACAAAGCAATTATTAACAGACATAAAAGGAGAAATAGACAGTAACACAATAATAGTAGGAGACTTTAACACTCCACTTACATCAATGGATAGATCATCAAAACAGAAGATCAATAGTGACGTCAGCATCACAGTGGAGTGAGCTCTTCCCTTAGTCTTTCCCTGCTAAGATACAATAAAAAGGAAATTCATTAACCAACAGAGGACATCCACGTAACGCAATAGACATCTGAGAGATCCACGCAGCCATACACCTGAAGCTGAATGTACTGGATCCCCGGGGAAGCAGTGGAAGGAGGTAAGTGGATCTCCTCTCCCTCTCCAGCAACGGTAATCTAGGGCACAACCCTGAGAGGAGATGGGGAAAAAGGCAGCCCTCTGCAGGAATGCTTTTGCTCTCAGAGTTGCTTCTCAGCCTGCAGGAATGCTCCACACTGAGGCAGTTCAGCCACTGCGAGGGAGCCCCCACCAAGCCAAGCACCCCAGGCAGACCACCAGTGAGTGCAGAGCAGGAGAGTAGGCAGGAAAGAAAGCACCCCCTCCCCACCATACTGCCTGGCACACCAGCTCAGTCAGTCACCAAGGCAAGTGATCCCTGCCAGAGCACCTGCGCCTGTGTGAGTGAAGCAGCAGTGGCCAGATGCAGACCGCCCTATCGGTACAAGTTTCAAGGAATGGGCACAACCGCCAGAGGACACAGTGGGCTCAGAAAACACAGGTCCTGTCCCCGTCAAGTGGTGGCAGGAGGAATCTGCAACCAGATACTATCACTAAGCACTGGCAAAGGTCCATCCCACCCAACAAAAGGAAAAAATACACTAACACTCCAGACCAGAGGGAAACTGACAAGTGTCCAGAAACCAGTCCTGGAGTCAAAGAAATTTACAATCTGAATGACAGAGAATTCAAAATAGTTATCACAAAGAAATTCAATGAGTTACAAGAAAACTCAGAAAGAGAGTTCAATGAACTCAGGAATAAAATTAATGAGCAGAGGGAATTCTTCACAAAAGAGACTGAAACTATAATAAAAAACAAACAGAAATGCTGGAGATGAAGAACATAAGGAATGAGATAAAAGACAATCTAGAATCCTTGAAAAACAAAGCTGATATTATGGAAGACAGAATTAGTAAATTAGAGGACAGAAATATAGAAATGCTTCAGTTGGAGGAGGAGAGAGAACTAAGACTAAAAAGAAGTGAAGAAATTCTCTGAGAAATATCTGACTCAATTAGGAAATGCAACATAAGGATTATAGGTATTCCAGAGGGACAAGAGAGGGAGAAAGGAGCAGAGAGCTTGTTCAAAGGAATAATAGCTGAGAACTTCCCAAACCTGGGGAAGGAACAGAACATAAAAGTACATGAAGCCAATAGAACTTCTAATTACACCAATGCAAAAGGACCTTCTCCAAGGCATATATTAGTAAAACTGGCACAAGTCAAGGACAAAGGAAAAATATTAAGGTCAGCAAGGCAGAAGAAAATAACCTACAAAGGAACCCCTATCAGGCTTTCAGGGGATTTCTCAGCAGAAACCTTAGAGGCTAGGAGAGAGTGGAATGATATATTCAAAATATAGAAAGATTAAAAGCTTTCAGCCAAGAATACTCTATCCAGCAAAAATATCCTTCAGATATGATGGAGAAATAAAAGCTTTCCCAGATAAACAAAAGCTGAGGGAATTAATTGCCACAAGATCCCTGACAAGAAATGCTCAAGAAGGCTCTCATACCTGAAAAAAAGAGAAAGGCTTTACAAAACCTTGAGCAAGGAGATAAATAGGCAGACATAATCAGAAAATTGTAGCTCTCTATCAGAACAGGTTAGCTATCACATAATTATAATGTTAAAGGTAAAGAGAACAATAACTATAATCACTTCATTTTAACCACAATCTCACAAGACAAAACGGAATAAGTTGTGAAAGCAACAACTTAGATAGGGAAGAGGAAAAAGTTGGAACCTGCTTAGACTAAGGAAATAAGAAATATATAAGAAATATAAGGAAATAAGAAATATATATAAGAAATAAGAAAATGGACTATCTCATCTAAGAGATCTTTTATACAAACCTCACGGTAACCACTAAACAAAAAATCAGAACACAGATGTGAATGATAAATAGAGAAAACTGAGAAAACCATCACAGAAGATCACCAAACTGAAATGTCAGTTGGAAATACACGGGACGAGAAACAAGGGAAATACAGAACAACCGGAAAACAAGATATAAAATGTCAGTATTAAGCCATCATATATCAATAATCACTCTAAATGTAAATGGCTTGAATTCTCCAATCAAAAGACACAGAGTGGCTGGATGGATTAAAAAAACAAGACCCAAAAATATGCTGCCTCTAGGAAAAACATCCCAGCTCTAAAGATAAACACAGGCTCAGAGAAAAGGGATGGGAGATGATGCTCCAAGAAAATGGCAAACAAAAGAAAGCAGGTGTTGCCATGCTTATATCAGACAAGGTAGACTTCAAGATAAAAAAGACAATGTGAGACAAAGAGGGACAGTATATATGATAAAATGGACAGTCCACCAAGAGGACATAATACTTATGAATATATATGCACCTAACACAGGAGCACCAAAGTACATAAAGCAACTATTAACAGACCTAAAGGGAGAAATTAAGAGCAACACAATAATAGTAGGGGACCTCAACACCCCACTGACATTAATGGAAAGATCATCCAGACAGAAATTTAATACGGAAATAGTGGAATTAAATGAAAAACTAGACCAGGTGGACTTAGTAGATATATACAGAACACTCCATCCAAAAACAGCAGAATACATAGTCTTCTCAAGTGTACATGGAACATTCTCAAAGATAGACCATATGTTGGGAAACAAGGCAAACCTCAATAAATGTAAGAAGATTGAAACCATATCAAGCATCTTTTCTGACCATAAAGCTATGAAACTAGAAACCAGATACAAGAAAAAATCTGGTAAAGTGACAAACGTGGAGATTTATCAACATGCTGCTGAACAACCAATGAATAAATGAGAAATCAAAAAATATCTAGAGACAAATGAAAATGAAAACACACCACATCAACTCATATAGGATGCAGCAAAAGCAGTTGTAAGAGGGAAATACCTAGCAATATGGTCCCACCTTAACAAAGAAGAAAAAATTCAAATAAGTCATCTTAAACTACACCTAACAGAACTAGAAAAAGAAGAGCAAAGCCCAAAGTCAGCAGAAGGAGGGAAATAATAAAAATTAGAACAGAAATAAATGATATAGAAACCAAAAAACAGTAGAAAGGATCAATGAACTAAGAGCTAATTCTTTGATAAGATAAACAAAATTGACAAACCTTTAGCCAGACTCACTAAGAAAGGAAGAGAGAAGGCTCGTATTAATAAAATTAGAAATGAAAGAGGAGAAATTATAATGGATACCACAGAAATACAAAGGATTATAAGAGAATACTATGAAAAACTGTATGCCAACAAATTGGAAAATCTAGAAGAAATGGAACAATTCTTAGACTCATACAACCTCCCAAAACTGAATCAAGAAGAGAGAGAGAATTTGAATAGAACAATCACAAGTAAAGAGATTGAAATAGTAATCAAAAACCTCCGAAAAAGTAAAAGTCCAGGACCAGATGGCTTCTCTGGAGAATTCTACCAAACATTAAAAGAAGATTTAATACATATTCTTCTCAAACTATTCCAAAATATTGAAGAAGATGGACCACTTCCCAACAAATTCTATGAGGCCAACATCACTCTGATCCAAAAGCCAGACAAGGACAACACAAAAAGCAGGAAAATTACAGGCCAGTATCGCTGATGAATGTAGATGCAAAAATCCTCAACAAAGTATTGGCAAATTGAATACAGCAATACATTAAAAGGATAAAAGGATCAAGTAGGATTTATACCAGGGGACGCAAGGATGGTACAACATCTGCAAATCAATCACTGTGATACCCCACATTAACATGATGAGGAATAAAAACCACATGATCATGTCAATAGATGCAGACAAAGCATTTGACAAGATCCAACATCCATTTATGAAAAATAACTCTCAATAAAATGGGTATAGAAGGAAAGGACCTCAACATAATAAAGGCCATATATGACAAACCCACAGCCAGCATCATAGTTAATGGTGAAAAACTGAAAGCCATTCCTCTGAGAACAGGAACAAGACAGGGATGCCCACTCTCGCTACTCTTATTCAACATAGGACTGGAGGTTTTGGCCAGAGCAATTAGGCAAGAAAAAGAAATAAAAGGTATCCAAATTGACAATGAAGAAGTGAAACTCTGACTATTTGCTGATGACATGATTCTATACATAGAAAACCGTAAAGAATTCATTGGAAAACTGTTAGAAATAATCAACAACTGCAGCAAAGTTGCAGGGTACAAAACCAGCTTACAAAAATCAGTTGCATTTCTATATACTGTAACAGAAAGAGAACTCAAGAATATAATCCCATTTATAATCATAACAAAAAGAATAAAATATCTAGGAATCAACTTAAGCAAGGAGAAGAAAGACCTATACAATGAAAACTATAAGACATTAGTGAAAGAAATCGATGGTGACATAAAGAAATGGAAAGATATTCCATGCACATGTATTGGAAGAATAAACATACTTAAAATGTCCATATTACCTAAAGCAATCTACAGATTCAATGCAACCCCAATCAGAATCCCAATGACATTCTTCACAGAAATAGAACAAAGAATCCTAAAATTTATAAGGAACAACAAAAGACTCTGAATAGCCAAAGGAATCCCGAGAAAAAAGAACAAAGCTGGAGGCATCACAATACCTGACTTCAAAATATACCACAAAGCCATAGTAATCAAAACAGCATGGTACCAGTACAAAAACATATACACAGATCAATGGAACAGAATTGAAAGCCTAGGAATAAAACCACACATCTATGGAAAGGTAATCTTCCACAAAGGAGCCAAGAACGTACAATGGAGAAAGGAAAGTCTCTTCAATAAATGATGTCGGGAAAACTGGACAGCCACATGCAAAAGAATGAAAGCAGACCATTATCTTTCACCATACACAAAAATTAACTCAGAATGGATTAAAGACTTGAAGGTAATATGTGAAACCATAAAACTCCTAGAAGAAGATATAGGCAGTACACTCTTTGACATTGGTCTTAGCAGCATCTTTTCGAATACCATGTCTACTGGGGCAAGGGAAACAAAAGAAAAAATAAACAAATGGGACTACATCAGTCTAAAGAGCTTCTGCAAGGCAAAGGAAACCAGGAACAAAATGAAAAGACAACCCACCAACTGGAAGAAAATATTTGCAAATCATATATCCAACAAGGGGTTAATTTCCAAAATATATAAAGAACTCATACAATTCAACAACAAACAAACAAACAACCCGATTAAAAAAGAGGTAGAGGATATGAACAGATATTTTTCCAAAGAAGATATACAAATGGCCAACAGGTACAGGAAAAGATGTTCAACGTCACTAATCATTAGGGAAACGCAAATCAAAACTACAATGAGATATCACCTTACGCCTGTTAGAATGGCTATAATTACAATGACAGAAAACAACTAATGTTGGAGAGGATGTGGAGAAAAGGGAACACTCATACACTGCCGGTGAGAATGCAAACTGGTGCAGCCACTATGGAAAACAGTATGGAGATTTCTCAAAAAATTAAAAATAGAAATACCATGTGACCCAGCTATCCCACTACTGGGTGTTTATCCAAAGAATTTGAAATCAACAGTTCAAAGAGACTTATGCTCCCCTATGTTCATTGCAGCATTATGCACAATAGCCAAGACATGGAGGCAACCCAAGTGCCCATCGACTGATGACTGGATAAAGAAGATGTGGTATATATACACAATGGAGTACTAGTCAGCCATAAAAAAAAGGCAAAAATCATCCCAACATGGATGGACCTTGAGGCTATTATGTTAAGCGAAAGAAGCCAGACACAGAAACGCAAAACACTGTACGATTTCACTCATATGTGGAAGATAAACAAACACATGGACAAAGAGAACAGATTAGTGGTTACCAAAGGGGAAGGAGGTTGGGAAGTTGGCAAAAGGGGTAAAGGGGCACATATATATATATATGGTGACCGATAAATAATAATGCAAGCCTGAAATTTCACAATATTATAAACTATTATGACCTCAATAAAATAATTTAAAAAATAAAATTAAAAAACTGCTATAAACATTCATGTACAGGTTTTTTGTGAGAAAATAAATTTTTATTTCTCTGAGATAAATGTCCAGGTCTGTAATTACTAGTTCACATGGTAGTTGCAAATGTAGTTTTTAAAGAAACTATCAGACTGCTCCATCACAGCTGTACCATTTCACTGTTCCATTAACAATGTATGAATGATACAATTTTTCTGCATCCTAGCCAGCATTTGGTGTTGTCACTATTTTTTATTTTAGTCATTCTGATAGGTGTGTAGTGATATCTCACTGTGGTTTTAATCAGCGTTTCCCTAATGGCTAGTGATGTTGAGCATCTTTTCATTTGATTATTTGTCAGCTGTATATCCTCTTCAGTGACATTTCTGTTTATGTCATTTGCTTATTTTCTAATTGTATTGTTTTTTTACTATTGAGTTTTGAAAGTTCTTTATATATTCTAATCATTTGATGGATGTGTGGTTTGCAAATATTTTCTCCAAGTGTGTAGCTTGTTTTTTCATTCTCTTAACAGGGCGTTTTGTAGAGTAAAACTTTTAACTTTTGATGAAGTCCAATTAATGGATTTTTTTCCTTTACTGGATCATGTCAAGCCTGAGAACTCTGCCAAGCTCTAGATTCCCAAGATTTTCTCCTGTGTTTTTTGGTCTAAAAGTTTTATGGTTTAATGTTTTACATTTAAGTTGGTGATCCATTTTGAGTTAATTTTTGTGTAAGATGTGAGGTTTAGGTTGAAGAGGTTTTTTGTCTTTGAATATCCAATTATTCCAGCACAAGTTGTTGAAAAGTCTATCTTAATTATTCTAGCTAACAGTAAGTTTTCAAAATTGGGTAGACTGATTCCTCCCAATTTATTCTTATTTCTTAAATTTGTTTTAGCCATTCTAGATCCTTTGCCTTTCCATAAAAATCTTAGAATAATTTTGTTTAAATCTACAAAAAAATTTTCTAGGATTTTGATAGGAATTGAGTTAAACTTGTATATAAATTTGAAAAATTAACATCTTTACTATGTTGGTCTTCCATTTCTTGAACATGATGTGTCTCTCCATTTATTTGGATTTCTTTGATTTCTCTTGTCAGTACTTTGTAGTTTTCATCATAAATGTCTGTACACGTTTTGGTAGGTTTATACCTAAGTAATTCACCATTTTTTGTGACTTAAAATGGTATTGTATTTTTAATTTTGGTGTCTAAACGTTCATTGCTAGTATATAGAAATACATTTGATTTTTGTATGTTTTTGTGTATCCTACAAGCCTGCTGAACTCATTTATTAGTTCCAGGAGCTTTTGATTTTTGCAGATTCTTTGGGGTTTTTTACATAGATAATCATGTCATCTAAAAATAGGGACAGTTTTATTTCTTCCTTTTTGAACTGTATGCCTTTTCTTTTCTTTCCTTGGTTACCGTATTGGCTTCCAACATTATTTTGAATAAGGGCAGTGAGAGCAGATACCCTTGGTTTGTGTCACATCTTAAAGGAAACCATTCTGTGTTTCACATTTAAGTATAATGTTAGCTGCAGGTTTTTTATGGATGCTCTTTTTCAAGTTTAGGAGGTTTCCCTGTATTCCTATTTTTCTGAGTTTTTATCATGAAAAGGTATTGAATTTTTTCAATGCTTTTTCTTCATTGATTGATTTGATCATGTAGTTTTTCTTCTTTAGTCTGTTAATATAGAATATTATATTAAATAATTTTTTTAATATTGATATAGCCTTTATCACTAAAATAAACAATACTTGTTTATTATTATAAACAATTACCATACTGTATAATTCTTTTTGTATATTGCTGATTTATATTTGTTAATATTTATTAAGGATTTTTGCATCTATATTCATGAAGGACTTTGGTTTGTAGTTTACTTTTTTGCACTGTGTTTTTCAGGTTGGTATCAATTAATACAGGCCTCATCAAATGAGTTATGAAGTGATCTTTCCTTTTCTATTTTCTGGAAGAGATTGTGCACTATTGGTGTTAATTCTTCCTCAAATGTCTGACAGAATTCTCCAGTCAAATCATCTGGGACTGGAGATTTTTGGCAGTTTTTAAATTGCAAAATCAATTCCTTTAATACTTATAGAGCTATTCAAATTATCTATTTCACATTCAGTGACTTGTGGTAGTTTATGTTTTTCAAAGGATTGCTGTATTTCTTCTAAGTTATCAGATTTATATGTGTAGAGTTGTTCATAGCATTCGCTTATTATCCTTTTGGTATCTGCAGGGTCTGTAGTTAAATTTCCTATTCATTTCTAACATTGGTGATTTGTGGGATTTTTTCTTTTTTTGTCAGTATTCCTAGAGGTTTGCTAGTTTTATTTATCTTTTTAATTGAAGAACTTGCTTTTTTTTAAAAAAAAATTAAGTGCCTGCCTGATTTTCCTGTTTTTATTTCCATTGATTTGCACTCATGTTTATTGTTTCCTTCCTCCTGTTTGTGTTGTTTATTTTCCTCTCCTTTTTCTAGTTTCTTGAGGGAGGAACTTATGCTATTGACTTGAGATCTATACATTTCTCTCACCCAGGGTTGTCACCACATTACACAACTCCAGGGAGCACCAAAGTGTTCAATGAGAAAAGTGCCCATTGGCGATGTACTACGCAGTGGCCCTACTCTTAACGTATAGGAGAACCAAATACCAACAAATGTGTTCAACAACAAAATTGTATACCAATAACCTAACAATGATTTGACTATGATCTTTTTTTCCTTGAAAATGAATAAATCTATTAACAGGCAGGAGTTACCATGGTGTCACTAAAAACATTTCAATGAAAAGTAGTATATCTTTTTGTGCTCGTTAGATATTGCTGTATCTGCCATTCATATCCTTGTTCAATTGCTAAATAAACTAAATTTTGCCTTTTAACATTTCTCTTGTAGATTTTCTGAACCTCCCAGTATTTCATAGTAAAAAGTATAATTTATATATAAAAATTAGGCTTGCTAAACCCTTCCCTTGCCTGTGTTTGTTCCTAAAGTACAATTTGACAGTTGTGGCCAATTAAAAACAATTTTGCTAGTCTTTTTGAAAACGCTTACAAGTGTTGGTTTAAAAGACATGGTGGGGGGGCTGGCCCCATGGCTTAGCAGTTAAGTGTGCGTGCTTCACTACTGGGGGCCCGGGTTCAGATCTGGGCACGCACCAACACACCGCTTGTCCAGCCATGCTGAGGCAGCGTCCTGCATACAGCAACTAGAAGGATGTGCAACTATGACATACAACTATCTACTGGGGCTTTGGGGAGAAAAAGGAGGAGGATTGGCAACAGATGTTAGCTCAGGGCTGGTCTTCCTCAGCAAAAAGAGGAGGATTGGCACAGATGTTAGCTCAGGGCTGATCTTCCTCACAAAAAAAAAAAGAGAGACATTGTGGGAGGTTGTAATTGCTTTAATAGTTCGCTTCCAGAAAACGAAAAGCTGTAAGACTAGTTAACAGGCAATTTCCTACAAATTACCTGGAGTTAGAATTGACCCAAACTGGCAAGTGGTTGGCTATGATAGGCAAGGGGGTGCAAGAAGTTAAAGATTTCAAGTTTTCAAATCTAGCTGGCTGAGATGTGTTCGCACTATTAAAAGAAATGGAAACATGAAAAAAAAAAGCTAAAGGTATGGAAATAGGGCAGAACATCCAGGTAGAGACATTGGCTCATCAGGCCTTTGTGAAACTGGGGAGAGGTTAGGGTCAGAAAGATAGAATTCATACCTTTCACAAAAGTTGATTGACTAGCTATTAGATGGCGGATTCTGTTCTCTGCTGCGGGGTGCATTTGCACAGAAAGTAGACTTGCAGTCCTTAACACTGGATGAGATTGTAAGGGTGAGTATGAGGAGAGGAGAAGAGCCAAAGCCACATGCTTATGTCCCTCTTACACTTAGGATATGCGAAAAGGGAAGCGGGAGAAGGAAAAGTCAAAGATGTAACAGAAGAAGCAGAAGAATGCAATTCATCAGAAGCCAAAGGAGGAGAGAATTTCAAGGAAGGGATGATAAACAGCAAGAAAGGGCTTAGTTTGAAGGAACTGGAAAAAAAAAGAATACTGGGTTTTGTGTGTGGGAGATAACTTGTAAGAATAATAGTTAATATTTATCGAACACTAAGTGCTTTGCATGCGTGATGTCATTTTATCCTCACTGCAATTCTGTAAGAAGGGGCATTATTATCTATATTTCATAGATTGAAGAAACTGAGGCTTGTTGAAGAAAACCAGAGCCTGGCAGTAGTTAAAGCCGTAAAACAGATATTATTCAGGAACTATTGCAATAGGGAAAAAGAGACCTCAGTATAGAACTGGGCTCAATTCTGAATACAAGGACAAGTGAGGATTTATAGCCAAGGGCAAGGGTGGGATGGAGGGTGGGATGAGTGAATAGAGAAAACATCAAGAGTAGGGGGATTCTTGTTAAATTGATTTAAGCAGATTATTGCCAAAGGCAGGTCAAGGTGATCAGATATCAAGGGTGGGGGTAAGGAATTTGATCAGATATCAAGGATAAGCAGATATCAAGGGCAAGGGATTCTTGCTAAACCGACTTGGCAGGATTCTTGCTACAAATGGACTAGGCAGGTCAAAGACAAGCCCCAAGCACAAAGCCTAGTCAAAAAGAGACTCAGAGGAGCCTATCTAAAGTTTGGTCAAGGAGACAGTGTTAGGCTCAGTGGTTAACTTGCTTCCTGAAGGGAAATAGTAGAGCAGAAGTTTAATCTCAGCTGAGTCTGATCCTAGATTTGTCTCCTTTTTAACCTCAGAATAAAGAGTTTCAGTCAGTGTAAGCAGAAACCAGCAGTTCCCAAACTTTGCTTCACATGAGAAACAACTGGTGATCTTTTAAAAATCTCAATGCACAGTCATAACGCCATACCAATTAAATCAGGATGTCTGGTATCAGTATTTTTTAAAGAGTCCCCAGGTGATTCCAATGTGCAGCAATGTTTGGGAACCACTGGACTAATGACTAAGTAGGCCAAGAGGAAGCAGAAAGCAGAGCAGATTATGCCTTCGAGCAATTTGCTGCTAAAAAGAAGGGACTTAAGCTAGACAAGTTAGGAGTGTTGGGGAAATATAATTAAAAGAAACAAAATCTCCTAACCTAGAACCTCTCCACAAAGGCAGTAGAGACAGAAAACAGTTTTATCATTGAATAAGCATTAAACCAGAATGTGATGCACATCACAGGCAATCCACTATGAGATCATGATGGTGCTCAGGGCAAGCTGCCCCAGGAAGCACCACTCTGGTATGCGGATTATTTCGAGCTGAAGACAATAAGGACTCAGAGAGCTCAGGAAAAATATTTGAGTTTCCCCTCCCAAACTGCCTAAAGAATTAAAAACCAAAAAATCTGTTTTAGGAAGGGGTTATTATCATGACTGCTATAAAAGATAATTTAGGATAGAGGTTACAATAGAAAAGGCACCAACAAGCCCATCTTATCGGGAGTTCTGTCTCTCTGGCCACATTCTTTGGATGGCCCTGCGAGGAGTTGTCAGACAATCATTTACAAGGGAAGTCTCCATTTGTAAAGGTATCTCTCTCTCTGTATTGGGAAAAGGGGGGTGAGCTCATTTCTAGTAATTTATCAATGTGGAAGGTGAGGCCTTGGGGCTGTATAATAAACCTTAATCTTGTTAACTGTGCTTTAGTGGTAATCTCCTGTAACTGACTCCCCCCACCCCCAAAATCCTCCTTTGTCATTGGCTGAAAATGATATTTAAGACGAGAATTTCTGCTATTGTGTTGAGAAACGCAGTGTCCCTGCTTTCTCCCATGTATACATGTTATTAAACTTGGTATTATTTTCTCCTGCTAACCTGTCTGTCGATTATTTGGCCAGCCAGAAGAACCTTAAGGGAAAGGGCAGTGGGAGATTCTCCCTCTTCCCCCGACAGTTTTGGCGAGCCAGCCAGGAGAAGCACTGGCTGGCAAGTTGCCTTCTCTGGCTGGAAGACCTGCCTTCTCCCTAGACTACTGCAGATGATGAGATACGGGAATGCCTGACGAAAGCCGGCAAAAGGTAAGATTTCTTACCACATCAGCCTCCCGGAATCTCTATCTGTGGAGTCCGGTGGAAGGAAGTGGTGAGAATTTTTTTCTCTTTCTAAATTTAGATTGGCAGGAGAAAATATTTGGGAAACTAGTTTCTTGGGCTTTTAGTGACTCTTGATTTAAATTTGGTAGAGTACTCTTGGTTTTGATCTTGATCCCTTTTCCTCCCAGAGGTAGTCTCTGTTTTTCTCTTTTGTCTGTGTCTTTTGTCATAAGAAGGAAATACCATAGGGTAGGACGCAGGCATAGACCCTATAAGCCTGCTGTCTGGGCCAGCTCCACAGACTGGTGAGTTTGCGGGTCTCACCAGACCGGCGTCTACAAACTTTGCTGTGGGTTATTATGCACATGAAGTGAAGGTCATTGCCAAGGGCATCTTGGAAGCCAAAAAGGCCGCAAATTTGGTGGGCGCGGGTCGAGCAGTTAAGAGCCATTAGGGCGCTCGCCACTTTCAAAAGACTCCCGTGTCAGGATAAGTTGGGTCACGGAACGGGGTAGATGACACAGGTCCCCCGCCAACTGCAAGAAAATGTCCGTGCAACGACGAGGTACTCTGTAAAAGCACACAGTCCCCAACCCCGCGGCACCTCCCCCTCTAGGTATTATTCTGGCTCCAAGAGACCTAAAGCTGTCATTGTGCACAGAAAAAAAAAAAAAAACCGGATGAGGTTTTTCCTTCTGTCTTGTTCTGTGTCCTGAGAAAACTTGGCTTTGTGACCAGTGAGAATATTCTCCTTGGTCTCCACCATACGGAAGGTGCATTTACCGGGGTGCACCTTGGTGGCCAGTCGAGTAGACTGGGGTTCCGAACTGTCTCTTTGTCCGGCTGTGCCAAGTTCTCAGGGGAGTTTGTCATAAAAGGCCCAGTCCATAAGGGCTTTTGTCGTCTTTACCTTCGTTGCTTGTTAGTGCTGGAAAAATCCCATTCCAGTATCGCCTGCCCGGTGTCACAGATTAGCGGGTCTGTGACTGGAGGCGTCCCACACTATTGTGGGAGACCGGAGACACCATCCTTACCGCCTGTGTAACGAAGGTCTTTACTGTCTCTGAATATCTTTGGGAGTGAATTCCGTGGATCATGGGGGCTACATCATCTGCGCCCTCACCAGGGACGCCTCTTGCGTCCATGGTAAAGATTTATTCTAAGCGTGGAAAGTTACCTCCGGGTCTTTCCTTAAAAAGGCTTATTGGATTGAGTCACTATTGGAATAAATATACAAATGAAGATCCTACTCGTCAATGGCCAGACGATGGATCCTTTGAATTAGAAAAACTTCTATATTTGAAAAATATTTTAGCGAGCTCTCATCCCAAGCAGCTGCCTTATTGGTATTTATGGGAAGATCAAATTGAAAAGAAAACCCAGAAAAGTATAACGGCTAGCCTTGGGGAATCTCTTAATAAAGTAAAAAAACAAAAGTCAGAGTTAGAACAAAGATTGAAAGTCAAAGTTACTGAAAATTCCCTTCCTCCTCCCTCCTACACTCCCTTATATCCCCAACTCCCTGTCCCTGACTCCCCAGAAGATCTTTTGGATCTCTGGGCCCCTGGCCCAAATCCTCCCCCTCAAGACTTAGCTCCTCAGCCACCTCCTCAGCCAGTTCCCTTAAGTCCCAGGACTCCAACATCTCCGAAGGGCATTCCGCTGCCTGTTTTAACTTCTCTCACTGTTGAAGACTTACAGGGGGCGCTTAGGCCTGACCTCCAAGCAAGGGGCATACAGGTTACTTGTGTAAATGCTGACAACCAAGAAGCAAATTTAGTAGAAACACCCAGGAAAGGCAGGAAGGTTCGTTTTGCTGTGTCTTACAACTCCTCCTACTTTCCAGGGCTCTGTAATCAGGCTCTGCCAGCTTCAGACATTCCTATGCAGTGTCCATTGCGGATGTATCCTGGACCTCCGCTGCAGAGAATTCATGTCCCCTGGACAGCAGCTGATCTATTAAATTATAAAACTCTCCTACCTCCATTGTCAGAAGACCCTACTAAATTTAGAGAAGAATTAGAAAGATTAGTGGCTATTCATAGCCCCACCCACCGAGACCTTGACTGGCTGCTAAGGGGCGTTCTTCCATCCCATGACTACACTGTAGTTATCAGACAGGCCAGACGGCCCCCTGGAGAAAACCCCCCTCATAGAGGAAATAGATGGCCAGACCCTCTCCCAGGCCCTCCTGCAGATGACCAGGAAGTGGCACAGCTAGAGGCTGATATTCAAGGTTTAATAGGAGCGATTCTAGAGGCGTTTCCTCCTAAAGTTAATTGGTCAAAAATTGAATTATGCACTCAGAACGAGGGAGAACATCCTAAAGCTTTTGTTGAACGGTTTATTCAGACTTTCCAAAGACACACTGCATTGAATCCGGAAGCCCCAGAACATAGGAATCTCTTAATTTCTGCTTTAGTTGGAAATTTTCTTCCTGATATAAAAAAACAAATTCAAAACAGTGTGGTTGGTTGGTCAGGGCAACCATTAAGTGTAATAATGGAGGCTGCTACACAATTCTTTGAAAATTGTCAGCAAGAAAGCAAAAAAAAAAAAAGAGTTAAAGACAACTCTTCTTGCTTTGCAAATTGAATCTTTTGAAAAGCAAAGATTCAACCCTGAAAGTAAAGTAAAGCCCACTCAGAGGTCTCCCTATTTGCCTTCGGACGACAATCGTAGGTATTGCAAGAAACCAGGGCATTGGAAAAGGGCATGTCCCGCTCTTAAGAGAAGGGAAAGTTTAAAAAATGTTCCCGCTTGGCCCCAGCACCCCCAAAAGGCTCATTTTTCTCCACCTGAGGGGCATTTCTCCCTCAAATGATGGGGTCAGCCGATCCTCAGTCGCACCCCTGAGCCTACGGTTAAGCTTAAAATAGAGGATCGGGAACTGGATTTCTTAATTGACACTGGTGCGACATTCTCTACTATCCGTTCAAAGGATATATCTCTACCTGTTACCTCTGATTCTATTCAAGCTGTTGGAGTCTCTGGACAGCCTATTTCACTGCCCATATCTAAGCCCACTCCAATATCTTTAGGCCCCCTTAACACTCATCATGCCTTTTTAGTTTCTGATTGTTCACCAGCAAACCTCTTTGGCCGAGATTTGCTATGTAAATTTAATGCCACTATAAATTGTAATAAAAGAGGAGTTTTTATCTCCTTACCTTCTGACCAAGCCCCAAGTCTCCTACTTTCCATGATGGAAACTTGTCCTGATTTAAATCCTTCTGAGGAAGATGAGTCTTTAAAGAATGTCCCAACCAGTCTTTGGGCTACACATGCAAATGAGGTAGGATTGTTGCTTAGTGCTGAGCCCGTACACGTTACTTGGAAAAAAAATAAACCGTTTCCATCAGTAGCCCAATACCCGCTCTCCAGAGATGCCGAGCGAGGAATTGAACCCATAATAGACTCCCTTTTGCAACAGGGTGTACTAGTTTTTACTTCCTCGCCCTGTAACACTCCAATCTTGCCAGTAAAAAAAGAAGGCAAATTTGACTCAGACGGAAACCAAATCTATAGATTTGTACAAGACCTCAGAGCCATAAACTCTTTTGTAATTCCTCGGCATCCTGTGGTCCCTAATCCAGCTGTCATCCTGACCTCAATACCTGCTGATGCAGCCTGGTTTACAGTAGTTGACCTCTGCTCAGCTTTCTTTTCAATCCCATTACACCCTGACTCACAATTTCTTTTCGCATTTACATTTAAAGGGAGACAATTAACATGGACTCGAATACCTCAGGGATATTGTGAGTCCCCCTCAATATTTTCCCAGGTCCTTAAAGCTGACTTGGATTCTGTAGTCTTTACTCAAGGCTCCACTCTTGTTCAATATGTTGATGACCTTTTACTCTGTAATCCAACTAAGCAGGGGGCTCTTACAGATTCTCTCATTCTCTTGAAAGCCCTAGCTGAACGAGGCCATAAAGCCTCCAGGTCTAAACTTCAGTGGGTGCAAATGACTGTTACCTACTTAGGACATGAGATATCTCAAGGCATTCAAAAGCTAACCCCCAAACGCCTTGAGTCAATTCTATCCATCCCTCTCCCCAAAACAAAGAAACAGCTACGTAAATTTCTAGGAGCTGCTGGTTACTGCCGCCAATGGATTCCTAATTTTGCAGCCCTTGCTAAACCTCTGTATTCTCTTCTCCCAGATATTGTCCCAGAGCCTATTTCCTGGCCCTCAGAGTCATTAAACTCCTTTGAGGCCTTAAAAATAGCTTTGTCCATGCCTCCGGCTCTTGGTTTACCTGATTTTGACAAGCCTTTTCATCTATACTGTCATGAAAATAATGGAATTGCTGCAGGCATTCTAGGGCAATCTTTTGCCTCTCAAATACGTCCTATAGCATATTTCTCATGCCAACTAGACCTTGTGGCATCAGGCATGCCCCCATGCTTACGTGCGGTGGCTGCAGCTGCCACCCTGATTGATAAGGCCAGTACTCTTACATTAGGCTCTCCCATTCACCTCTATGTCCCACATTCTGTATCAGCTATTTTGCAAGTTCTTAGGACGCAACACCTCTCTACACGGCGACAGACCACCTATGAACAGGCTCTTTTAACTAACCCTTCCATCATCTTACATCGTTGCAACACTTTAAATCCAGCTACTTTACTGCCCCTTCCTGATGATGGAGAGCCCCACTCCATTCCACATGATTGCCTTGCAACTATAGAAATGGTATCAAGGCCACGAGAGGATCTTTCAGATATCCCTTTAGACAATCCAGACTTACTTCTGTTTTGTGATGGCTCCTGTAAACGAAATTCCCGGGGAAGCATAATAACTGGTTATGCCATAGTTTCCTCACATGAAACTCTTGAAGCTTATTCTTTGCCCACCATAAAATCAGCCCAAGCTGCTGAACTCATAGCTCTTACTAGGGCCTGCACATTAGCAAAAGGAAAAACTGCCACTATTTACACAGACTCCAAATATGCTTTTGGAGTCTGCCATGCTGTTGGCACAATTTGGAAATCCCGTGGATTCTTAACTTCTGCAGGAACTCCTATTGCTAATGGACACTTAATTGCAGCCTTATTACAAGCTATTCACCTTCCTTCAAAAATTGCCATTGTTCATTGTTCAGCCCATACTAAGGAGACTGATGTCATATCTTTAGGGAATGACAGGGCTGACAGAGCTGCTAAACATGCAGCTCACTATGGACTCCCTTATCCGTTTTCCACCCAATTTTTAAACCTGCCTTTATCCCTGACTGATGTTATTAACTATCAGGCAAATGCCCCACAATCTGAAAAAGACAATTGGATACAAAAGGGTGCCAAACAATTATCAGATGGATTATACATTGGACCAAATGGACTTCCAGTAGCTCCTTTTCTTTTGACTTTTTGGCTTGCACTTATCTCCCACCAAATGGGACATATGTGCAAACGGGGGATAGTTAAGGAACTGAAAGACAATTGGTTTTGCCCTGGCATCCATAAAATTTCTGACCAAATCACCTCCCAGTGCACAACTTGCAAATCTTACCAAGTCTCTGGGAGAAATCAGTGTGATCCAGGAAGTCCTCCCAGGCCCACGCTGCCTTTTGCGGCACTCCAAATGGATTTTATAGACTTGCCTTCAGCTTTAGGTTACTCTCACTGTTTGGTTATTGTCTGCATGTTTAGTGGATGGACTGAATGCTATCCGACCAGACATGCAGATGCCACAACAGTGGTAAAAAAATTAATAACTGAAGTTATTCCTCGTTTTGGCATTCCTTTATGAATTGAATCAGACCAAGGAACTCATTTTACAGCAGAGATAAACCACTTGCTTGCAAAAACTCTGGGGTATTCATTAAAATTTCATACCCCATATCATCCTCAGTCATCAGGGCAAGTGGAACGTAAAAATCTAGATATAAAAAGAACTCTAGGAAAAATCTGTCAAGAAACTGGACTTAAATGGCCAGAAGCTCTGCCCTTGGCCCTTATGAAGATTCAAAATACTCCAAATAGAAGGCATGGATTGACTCCTTTTGAAATAGTTTTTGGACGTCCGATGCCTACTGGTGTCTCTAAACCTTCAATTCCTGGATTAAATGAATATTATGGGAACTTAAGTGAACAACTTGATGCTATGACTTGTTATATACAAAAATTAACTAGTATACTTGAAGCATATCGTCAACAGGTAAAAGAGGCATGGCCACCACCTTCTGACAAGCCTTGCCATCCCTTTCGACCAGGAGACCGGGTGTACATCAAAGTCTTTAGAAGAAAACACACACTGTCACCTCGCTGGGAAGGACCTTATGAAGTCTTACTGACGACCTGCACTGCCATCAAAATAAAGGAAAAATCTTCCTGGATCCATGCGAGCCACACCAAAATAGACCCAGAACATCGCTCTCAAGACAACTGGGAGATAATCCCCACAGGTGACCTTAAATTAAGGATTTCGAGGGCCAAAACCCAGGCCCCAAAAGCAGCCGACATCACGAAGTAGACAGCTTTTCCCAAGATCACGGATCAAGAAAACCTACTTTGACCCATTTCCTCCCCCTTGCTTTAAAATTCTCTCTCTATATATACACACTCACACACACAAACTATTAGTGGATATATATATATATATATATATATATATATATATTTTAATCATTTATTAGAAAGCTGACTGGAGAGTGCTGGTCTCTATCTGTCCCTCTTCCCTCTCTAAGTCTCCGCTATGGGCTCTTTTCCGATCTGTGTCTTGCTTTTACTAACCCTCTCCTTTTCAACAGGTCGGGCACAGACCAAACACCCCCTTGTGCCAGTTTACCAAGCCCTAGCCACGCTAACTAATCAATCTGACTGTTGGTTATGTCAACAGCTAGATAGTGCAAAAGAACCTGAACTAGTCTTTGTTCCTGCTGATGTGAACACCTGGTGGACTAAGTACGGAAAATGGATGAATAACAGAGTATGGTATCTGCAACAAGTGAAACTTCACTCTGCTTCTTCTCCTGCAACAAAGTGTATAAAGGATTCCCACCTAATTGGTCAGGACGATGCGGACTTGGATACCTGGCTCCTTCTGTCACCAAACACTCCACCTTAAATGCTAGCCAAATTACAAACTTGGGTTCGTTTGTTCATAAGATTGTGCCACATAAACGTGCCAGTCGAGAAATCGTGGAAAATCCACTTGTGTATCACAACTCCAAGTTCTTTTCAGCCTTGAGAGTCCTATTCCCCGGCTTTGGAGATTATGAGTTGGAGAAAGCAATATTAAATCTCTCTATGGTAATGGAGCAAGAGTTCAACACCACCATGCAAACCTTGAACATACTCCAGTCAGAGATTAACAGCCTAGCATCTGTGGTGCTCCAAAATCCACGTGCTCTGGACGTACTCACTGCCCAGCAAGGAGGAGCATGTGCAATCATTGGAGAAAAATGTTGCTTTTATGTGAATCAAACAGGTCAAGTAATATCTAACTTAAATCTATTAAAAGAGAAGATTGACATTTTTCATCAGATAAACGAAGCTCACACATTTTATTGGACTGACTTATTTCCAGGATTGGGGGACTGGTTTAATGGAGTGTGGGGAAATGTGCTCCGATTTGTTCTTTTCTGCTTGTTCATCCTCATTCTAATCTATGTTCTTTTCTCTCTTTGCAGACTTCTTATCACTTGGGTACTAACACGATTTCTCTCTCCACAGTCACCAGCTCAGCTTTTAATATGTGAAACTTCTAGGGAAGTTTCAGAGGAGGGAACTGATGGTGCTGAGGGCAAGCTGCCCCAGGAAGCACCACTCTGGTATGCGGATTATTTGGAGCTGAAGACAATAAGGACTCAGAGAGCTCAGGAAAAATATTTGAGCTTCCCCTCCCAAACTGCCTAAAGAATTAAAAACCAAAAAATCTGTTTTAGGAAGGGGTTATTATCATGACTGCTATAAAAGATAATTTAGGATAGAGGTTACAATAGAAAAGGCACCAACAAGCCCATCTTATCGGGAGTTCTGTCTCTCTGGCCACATTCTTTGGATGGCCCTGCGAGGAGTTGTCAGACAATCATTTATAAGGGAAGTCTCCATTTGTAAAGGTATCTCCCTCTCTGTATTGGGAAAAGGGGGGGTGAGCTCATTTCTAGTAACTTATCAATGTGGAAGGTGAGGCCTTGGGGCTGTATAATAAACCTTAATCTTGTTAACTGTGCTTTAGTGGTAATCTCCTGTAACTGACTCCCTCCACCCCCAAAATCCTCCTTTGTCATTGGCTGAAAATGATATTTAAGACGAGAATTTCTGCTATTGTGTTGAGAAACGCAGTGTCCCTGCTTTCTCCCATGTATACATGTTATTAAACTTGGTATTATTTTCTCCTGCTAACCTGTCTGTCGATTATTTGGCCAGCCAGAAGAACCTTAAGGGAAAGGGCAGTGGGAGATTCTCCCTCTTCCCCCGACAATCACAAAAACGGAAAGAAATTTCACCCTTTTATATAGTTAAACAGGTAAAATCCATTATGGACATCTTTTCAAGATAAACAATATTTAGTGCTTAAGTAAGAGGAATTGACAGTACCTTTTGACACACATAATTCATCCTAACTTTATCATGGAAATTGGGGAGACCATCTATATTAGTTGATGGGTTTTATCCGGTAGAGAAACAAACTTCTCATGTCTTAATGACAGACAGTAGTTTTGCAAATTAGAGCAAGATGCCCACCAAAATTAGGGTTGTTAAAAACAAGACAACAATATATAGACAATGGAATACTACTCAGTCATAAAAACGATGAAATTGTGCCATTTGCAACAACATGGATGGACCTTGAAGGTATTATGCTAAGCATAATAAGTCCGACAAAGACAAAGACTGCATGACTTTACTCATATGTGGAAGATAAACAAACACACGGATAAGGAGAGCAGATTAGTGGTTACCAGGGAGGAAGGGGGTGAGGTGAGGGTGACAGGGGTAAAGGGGCACATATCTATGGTGACGGATAAAAACTAGACTATTGATGGTGAACATGAAGCAGTCTATACAGAAACTGAAATATAATGATGTACTCCTGAAATTTACACAATGTTATAAGCCAATGTGACCTCGATAAAATAATAAAAAACAAACAAGACAACAGGCCCCAAATGGAGTTGCTTGTGCCAAGCCTACATCACCAAACAGAGACTTAATTAGTTTTGGCCTCTCCCAGAAATAGAATCTTAAACCAGTCAATCAGGCATCACCCGGTCAGCACTAGCAGGGTAGTCTGCCTGATAGACCCCTGCCATCACCTAAAGGGAAGTGACCTTGCCACAACCAATCCACTTTTTGCTAGTATAACTTCTTTGTTTCTGCTTCCTTCTGCCTATAAAAGTCTTTTATTTTGTACAGCTCCTCGGAGCTCCTTTCTATCTACTAGATGGGATGCTGCCTGATTCATGAATCACTGAATAAAGCCAATAAGATCTTTAGATTTTACTCACTTGAATTTTGTTTTTATTTTTTATTTTATTTATTTATTTTTTTTTGTGAGGAAGATCAGCCCTGAGCTAACATCCACGCCAATCCTCCTCTTTTTGCTGAGGAAGACCGGTTCTGAGCTAACATCTATTGCCAATCCTCCTCCTTTTCTTCCCCAAAGCCCCAGTAGATAGCTGCATGTCATAGTTTCACATCCTTCTAGTTGCTGTATGTGGGATGCCGCTGTCGGGGGAAAAGGGAAAATCTCCCTCTGCCCTTTCCCTTAAGGTTCTTATGGCTGGCCAAATAATCAACAAGACAGGTTAGCAGGAGAAAATAATACCAAGTTTAATAACATGTATACATGGGAGAAAGCAGGGACACTGCGTTTCTCAACACAATAGCAGAAACTCTCATCTTAAATATCATTTTCAGTCAATGACAAAGGAGGATTTTGGGGTTGGGGGGAGTCAGTTACAGGAGATTACCACTAAAGCACAGTAAACAAGAGTAAGGTTTATTATGCAGCCCCAAGGCCTCACCTTCCACATTGATAAGTCATTAGAAATGAGCTCATCCCCCCTTTTCCCAATACAGAGGTAGATACCTTTACAAATGGAGACTTCCCTTGTAAATGATTGTCTGACAACTCCTCGCAGGGCCATCCAAAGAATGTGGCCAGAGAGACAGAACTCCCGATAAGATGGGCTTGTTGGTGCCTTTTCTATTGTAACCTCTATCCTAAATTATCTTTTATAGCAGTCATGATAATAACTCCTTCCTAAAACAGATCTTTTGTTTTAAATTCTTTAGGCAGTTTGGGAGGGGAAACTCAAATATTTTTCCTGAGTTCTCTGAGTCCTTATTGCCCTCAGCTCGAAATAATCCGCATACCAGAGTGGTGCTTCCTGGGGTAGCTTGCCCTGAGCACCATCACCGCCTCAGCATAGCTTGACAAGCGGTGCGTCGGTTCATGCCCGGGATCTGAACACGGGCCGCCAGTAGCAGAGAACACCCACCCAACTGCTAAGCCACCGGACTGGCCCTGAATTTTGTTTTTTAACAGTGTCTTACCCTTACACTGAAATGGGAGCTAGGGGTGCTATCTCCCTTGATGTTTGCATCTCAGAAAGATGGCTCCCAGGTCCTTGAGGGAACGTTCCTGAGTTGTGAGACTGGTGAGAGGCTTATTTAATCATTATAAAAATTTATATATATTTGAAAAGGACAGAGAAAGAATTTCTGAAACAATAGGGGAGGGAGAAGTCTGTTCCCTTATTTTCAACAGGGAGAATTAAGCCTCTTATTTTTAATTTGTATCTACCCTTGCAGGAGATATCAGAACTAAGGAGACTTTCTTTTCTTTTCTATTGTATGGGAAGAAAAATAGTTTTCCCTCTACCCTTCAAGGTGCTTGGCAGAGCCCTGCCCCCTGCAATAAAAGACAGATTAACAGGAGAAAACCAAACAGAAGTTTAATAACATGTATACCTCCTCTATACATGGGAGAGACCCAGGAAAAGTGAGTAACTCACCAAAATGCTGCAAGCTGCCACCTTACATACCATCTCCAGCTAAAGGCCAAAGAAGATGTTGGGGGGGGGGCGGTAATTATGGGGGTCTGTCAGGAAAAGCACAGTAAACAAGAGTAAGGTTGTATTGATACAAATAATCCATATTCAATCTGTAAATCAAAATTGGGGTGAGTTTATTATGAACTACATCTGAGGACTATATCCTGGTGTAGTCCCAAGGAAGGAAGGGCACCAAAGAAGTGGGGTGTACAGAGTGGTTATATACCATCTTGGAACAAAGAACACATATTCCATATGATAGGAATGTCCCTTTTACAATAGTCATGAGATTGCTTTGCTGGCACAGCAGATCTGTGGTCACAAGGTGAGCACAGCAAGTAGGTAACTAATCCTTAATTTCTAGGAAGAGATGCTCATCCTTAAGGAAATGCTGATATGGGAGAAGAAACATCCCTATCTTTAAGGGCATCATTCTTGTCTTTGGGACACTGTAAATGTTTAAAGCAGATGTACAATGCATGTTCAACAGGCCACGTCAGGCCCTTTTGGAAAAACAAGGTCAGGCCAAATTAGTTTTGAACCAAATGGCTTCTCATATACTCCAATATATCCTATTGCTTTTCATTTATTTATCAGTTGTGTCGGGGAAGAGGGAGAATCCCCCTCTGCCCTTTCCCTTAAGGTTCTTATGGCTGGCCAAATAATTAACAAGACAGGTTAGCAGGAGAAAATAATACCAAGTTTAATAACATGTATACATGGGAGAAAGCAGGGACACTGCGTTTCTCAACACAATAGCAGAAATTCTCGTCTTAAATACCATGTTCAGCCAATGACAAAGGAGGATGTTGGGGGTGGGGGGAGTCAGTTACAGGAGATTGCCACTAAAGCACAGTAAACAAGGGTAAGGTTATTATGCAGATTTAAGGCCTCACCTTCCACATTGATAAGTTTCTAGAAATGAGGCCATCTCCCCTCTTCCTAATACAGAGAGGGAGATACATTTACAAATGGAGATTTCCCTTATAAATGTAAATGTTTGTTTGGCAACTCCTCGCAGGGCCATCCAGAGAATGTGGCCAGAGAGACATAAGATGGACTTGCTGGTGCCTTTTCTATTGTAACATATATTTTACATTATATTTCAGCGATCAGATAGAAGATCTGTTCCAGGAAGGAGTTACTATGTCAAATTCTTTAGGCAGTTAGTGGGGGAGGTCAAATGTCCCTCAGAGAAAACAATCAAGGTAGAGAGATAGATTGCAGGGTGGCCAAATCTTGATCTCCCACAGTCGTTATACAGATCTAAGTCCATGGCTTCTCCATTGATAAGAGTTTCTACAGATTTAGTCATTCTGCTCTTCCTGGTACAGAGAGGGAGACACCCTTACAAATGGAGATTTTCCTTATAAATGTAAATGTCACTTACAAAAGGGTAATTTCTACTGAATTTTCAGAGCTTCTCATGTGTCTGCTATTTCTCAAAAATAATCAGCTCATGATAATCTTTATGCCAAAGAGGCATATTTTGGGGTGGCCTATTCTGCTCCTCTTCACTATTTTTACATGGAAAAATGTGAAGAAGTTTGTGAGCTGAGGATAAAAATCCATGCAAGAAAGGGACATTGATTATACAAGAGAACAGAGGTATTAATGGAGAAAGTTTCCAGGACAGGAAAGAAGCAGTGACATCAAAAATCTAAGTGAAATGGTAAGTTTGGGCAAAAAGGAAGGATACTTCTCTCTCTGAAATGAGAGAGTGAAGATGCAGACATATGATTTTATGGAGGGAGGGGAGTTACCTGTCTTCCTCCTCTAGGATATACAGAGTTCCTCCATTAGCACCATCTCCAGGGACTGAGCCCACTTTCAATAGTCACAGTCCCGTGCTGGCACATTTCAAGAGGATGCAATTAACAGCAGCATTCCTCTAATCATCATCCTCCGATGAGGAAGATTATAACAGACATTGCCAATGATTTATTTGAATTTGCTCTGATTCATATAACCAAAATATGCTTCCGTCGTTATCAGAGGCCTTACATTTCCAAGCTATCCAAGGCTCTGTAGCTGATAAAGGGGAACTCTGTAGGATGTGTTAAAGCCAAGTAGTTTTGACAGAGATCTTTCTATTTTATCTAAGACTTCTTTTTTAAATGTGAGAGATCGAACAGGGTTATCTCTGAAAAATACAAAGAGGAAAATAAGTTAAATGTATCTCAGAGAGGTTTGTTTTTATTTTCCTGCTGCCACTCCAGGTTTTCATCAAGTATCAGGTGCCCCGCACCCAAGGTCACTTGAATCATTCTGTTAAGTACTCCATGAAATATTTGTATTTTCATCTATTTAAATTACTTGATTGAAGATGGAAAAGGTAAAATCTTTGATGAAAAGATCAGATTTGTGTAGAATTGTGTGCTAATACGCACACGGTGAATTGAAGGGCAAAGCCACAATGCCTAACAGGATTCTACAGGGACAGCTTGAAGCAGGAGAAAAAGCACAGAGCTCAAGATTCTAAGTTCAGCCTTTTCAATCCTGTTAGCTAGGTAACCTAGGGTAATGCCCTGAGTTAACCCCTCCGGGCCTCAATTTCCTTATTTGTGTAACAAAAGTGTTGAATTTGTTAAATTAATTAAACAAGGAGGCTATTAGACTGAGGTGGCTCTAATGGCACCTACCTAAGCAAACCAAAATCTAAGACTATCAATGCCTCAATTATGAAATTGAAACCTAAGGCCAAACAATCATAAATAGCCAACTAGGTTTTAAGCTATAGCTAATCAATAATTTCCTTACTTGGCTTCTGCCTTTTTTCTATAAAAATTTTTCCCTAGCTCCCCTCAGTGGAGGACTTCTAACTGCTTCCAGTCTGGTGCTGCCCAATTCAAAGTGATTTTTGCTGAAAGAAATTCTTAAAATTTTAATATGCCTCCGTGTATCTTTTATCAGATTCCATGATTTGTACTCCAACTTCTACTGAGAAAGGAACAAAATAAAAAGCCTTTAAACTCCAGCATAAGGAGTTAGGGCTTGGTGTGAAAAAAACCTTCCAAAGTATTACAGCTATACTGGAAGAAGCATTGGGAATATTCCTTGCATAACTTTTTAAATAAGAAAACTCCCTATGTATGAAACAGTTGTGAATAAAGGTACAAGAAAGAAAGAGTCTCGTTTGATGGTCCTTCCTGCAATGAACGTAACTGATTCTACTGAAAATGAGTAATTTAAATATTCTCCAGAAGCCAGCTTCATGGTGGAATCAAGCAACCAGCAGCTGGAAATGCTTGATTCACGCACCATGGGTGAGCAGCTCCCACTGAGGTCCAAAAGCAACCTGACCACTAGAAAGCTCTGGATTTGTCTCCAGAGCATTAGCATTTTTATTGCTTTATGATCCATCCACATCCATATAAAAGTGATTTACTCCCTTGGTATGTGCAATATAATACCAAAGAATTAGCACTGGAACAGCCTCAGGGGTCAATTAACCCAAACCCAGAATTCTAAGCAGCAGAGATTAGTTTTTGGAATGTCTCCCAGTAATTAAATCTGGCAATGAAGGTGATTCCACTACATTTCTAAGTACCTTTTTTTTCAATTCTTTTAACTATCATTGAGTTTAATCTCCTCATGTGTATAAAAATCACTTAGGGATGATTACAAGTACTTATAGGAGACCAGAATATGCCACTCCAAAATATGACTGTAAGAGATCAGAATATACCACCCTAAATATGTTTCTTTGGCATAAGTGTCACCCAGAGAAATCTCTAAAACTTTTTCCATGTCTAATGCTTTGTTTTTAAGTTGTGCTTGCTTATAGGAACCAAGGCAGAACATCACCAAATAGCCAAACCACAGAACCGTTCCAAACCAGAAAGGTCCAAGACGGCTATGGGGTGTCATGCACAAGAGGAAACATGTGCAAAAGGTGCCATGTGCAAGAAGGGAAGATCTGTGCATGCCTCAAATGCCCCTGCCCTGAATGATGACACGGGGACCCCTCCCTCTTCACATCACATAAGAACCCTGCTCACCTTCCTTTCAGGGAGAAGGTGGTTTAGAGCATGAGCTCTGCCTCCTCCATTCATTGATCAGTGAATAACGTTTCTACTCTGCTATTCCAAACCTGGTCTCATTCTATTGGCGCGAATAGGACCACTTTGGGCAAAAGGACCCACTTGCAGGTCACCAGTCCTTTAGGGCTCGGTAACATAAGGATTATTTTGAGAAACAGCAGACATGGAAGAAGCTCTGAAAACAGAGTAGAAGTTACCCTTTTGTAAGGAAAATTTACATTTATAAAGGAAATCTCCATTTATAAGAGTGTCTCCTTCTGTACCAGGAAGAGAAGGATGGCTCTAAATCACAAGAGAATCTTATCAATGGAGGAGGCCCAACTTAAATCTGCATAACAACCCTTATCCCTGTTTACTGTACTTTTCTGGGTCACCTTCTCATAACTGGCCTCCCTCACACCCTACTTTTGTTTTAGCTGAAGATGATTTTTGTTCTCAGAGGCAAAGGACTAAATTACTAACAATATTTCAGAGGCAAAGGACTTTACTACTTAGGATACAGCAAGCATCATATGAGCATCAATGGATGTCTCATTCCCTTGCCCTCATGTTCTCCAGGGGTGATGCAGAGTGCCCTGATAGATTGCCTGCACAGGCATCCATGTTGCTAGAATCCAAGTGGCTGAATCAGAATTACTTTTGAATCTCCTAGCTTCCCTTTCAGCCAGGCTGCCCCCGAGAGGGTGTGCCAATCAGAGCTACTTGAGGTTACTGGTAAAGAGACACATCACGCCCAGGAATGGTTAGGAAGAACCCTTGTACCCGTGGGCCCCCCAGGATCAGTTCAACTGACCCCATCTTATCAATAGAGTAATTAAGAAATTATTTTTCAGAAAATTTGCAAAGTCACTTAGCCACAGCATGTACAGAAGAAGAAATCTTGACCTGAAATACTGCCGAATCAAAGATTCTCCTCCCCATGGAGCCAAATGTCGGGGACATGACCAGAACTTAAAAGTAGAACTCTTATCATAAGTGAGGGGTCCGTCATTCAAGATCTGGTGTTGGGGCTGGCCCAGTGACGCAAGTGGTTAAGTGCGTACGCTCCACTGCGGCGGCCCGGGGTTCGCTGGTTCAGATCCTGGGCTCGCACCGATGCACCACTTGGCAAGCCATGCTGTGGTGGCGTCCTATATAAAGTGGAGGAAGATGGGCACAGATCTTAGCCCAGGGCCAGTCTTCCTCAGCAAAAAAAGAGGAGGATTGGCAGATGTTAGCACAGGGCTGATTTCCTCACAAAAAAAAAAAAAAAGAAGAAGATCTGGTGTTACAGTTCCTTCCCCATCTCACCATAAATGTTTAAAACCTCATCATAAATGTTTAGAACCTTACCACAAATGCTTGAAGCCCACCAATCAAAACTTGTCCTACCAACATTTCTGCGTACCAGCCTGTTCTCCCTAGCCTCATTTGTTTTTGTTCTTTTAGTTTCTTTTTTTTTAATTGAGGTAACATTGGATTATAACGTTATACAAATTTCAGGTACATCATTATATTTTGATTTCTGTGTAGACTGCATCATGTTCACCACCCAAAGACTAATTACTATTCATCACCATACACATGTGCCCAGTCACCCCTTTTGCCCTCCTCCCTCCCCCCCTCCCTTCCAGTAACCATCAAGCTAATCTCTGTTTCTATGTGTTTGTTGTTGTTTTTATCTTCTATTTATGAGTGAGATCATACAGTATTTGACTTTCTCCATCTGACTTATTACACATAGCAGAATACCCTCACAGTCCATCCATGTTGTCATAAATGGCAAGATTTCATCTTTTTTAACAGCTGAGTAGTATTCCACTGTGTATCTATACCACATCTTCTTTATCCGTTCATCCCTTGATGGGCACTTAGGTTATTTCCAAGTCTTGGCTATTGTTAATAATGCTGCAATGAACATAGGGGTTCATATATCTTTACTCTTTCACATTTTCATGTACTTTGGATGAATACCCAGTAGTGAAATAGCTGGATCATATGGTAGTTCTAATCTTAATTTTTTGAGGAATCTCCATACTGTTTTCCATAGTGGCTGCACCAGTTTGCATTCCCACCAGCAGTGTATGAGCGTTCCCTTCTCTTCACATCTTCTCCAACAGTTATTTCTTGTCTTGTTAATTATAGCCATTCTGATGGGTGTGAGGTGATATCTCATTGTAGGTTTGATTTGCATTTCCCTAATAATTACTGATGTTGAACATTTCTTCCTGTGCCTGTTGGCCATCTGTATATCTTCTTTGGAAAAATGTCTGTTCAGATCTTTTGCCTATTTTTAATTGAGTTGTTTGTTTTGTTGTTGTTGAGATGTATGAGTTCTTTACATATTTTGGATATTAATGCCTTATCAGATACATGGTTTGCAAATATCTTCTCCCAATTGTTAGGTTGTCTTTTTGTTTTGTTGATGGTTTCCTTTGCTGTGCAGAAACTTTTTAGTTTGATGTAATTCCAATTGTTTATTTTTCCTTTTGTTTCCCTTTTCCTGGTCAGACATGGTATTTGAAAATATGCTGCTGAGACCAATGTCAAAGAGCATACTGCCTATGTTTTCTTCTGGAAGTTTCATGGTTTCAGGTCTTACATTCAAGTCTTTAATCCATTTTCAGTTAATTTTTGTGGATGCTGTAAGATAATGGTCTACTTTCATTCTTTTGCATGTGGCTGTCCAGTTTTCCCAATACAATTTATTGAAGAGACTTTCCTTTCTCCAGTGTATGTTCTTGGCTCTCTTTTCAAAAATTAGCTCTTCATAGATGTGTGGGTTTATTTTTGGGCTCTTGATTCTGTTCCATTGATCTGTGTGTCTGTTTTTCTGCCAGTATCATGCTGTTTTTATTTCTATAGCTTTGTAGTATATTTTAAAATCAGAGAGTATGATACGTCCAGCTTTGTTCTTTTTTCTCAGGATTGCTTTGGCTATTTGTGTTTTTGGTTGTTCCATATAAATTTTAGGATTCTTTGTTCTATTTCTGTGAAAAATGTCATTGGGACTTTGATAGGGATTGCCTTGAATCTATAGATTGCTTTAGGAAGTATGGACATCTTAGCTATGTTAATTCTTCCAATCCAAGAGCACGGAATATCTTTCCATCCCTTTGTGTCTTCAATTCTTTCAACAATGTTTTATAGTTTTCAATGTACAGGTCTTTCACCTCTTTGGTTAAATTTATTCCTATGTATTTTGTTTTTTATTGCAATTGTAAATAGGATTTTATTTTTAATTTCTCTTTCTGCTACTTCATTGTTAGTGTATAGAAATGCAACTGATTTTTGTATGTTGATTTTGTATCGTGCAAATTTATTGAATTCATTTACTGTTTCTAAAAGTTTTTTGGTGGATTCTTTCAGAGTTTCTATATACAAAATCCTGTCGCCTGCAAATAGTGACATTTTCACTTCTTTTCCAATTTGGGTCCCTTTTACTTCTTTTTCTTGCCTGATTGCTCTTCCTAGGATTTCCAATACTATGTTAAATAAGAGTGGCAAAAGTGGGCATCTTTGTTTGCTTCCTGTTCTTAAAGGGATAGCTTTCAGTTTTTCTCCATTGAGTGTTATATTAGCTGTGGGTTTATTATATATGACCTTCATTATGTTGAGGTACTTTTCTTCTACATCTATTTTATTCAGTTTTTATGATAAATAGGTGTTGTATCTTGTCAAATGTTTCCTTGAATCTATTGAGATGATCATGTGATTTTCATTCTTCATTTTGTTAATGTGGTGTATTACATTGACTAATTTGTGGATGTTGAACCATCCTTGCATCCCTGGAATAAATCCAACCTGATCATGGTGTGTGATCTTTTTAATGTACTGTTGTATTCGATTTGCTAGTATTTTGTTGAAGATTTTTGCATGGATGTTCATAACTGATATTCCCCTGTAATTTTCTTTTTTTGTGTTGTCCTTGTCTGGTTTTGGTATCAGGGCAATGTTGGCCTTGTAGAATGAGTTAGGAAGCTTTCCCTCCTCTTCAACTTTTTGGAAGAGTTTGAGAAGGATAGGTACTAAATCTTCTTTGAATGTTTGGTAGAATTCACCAGGGAAGCCATCTGATCCTGGACTTTTATTTTGGGGGAGGTTTTTGATTACTGTTTCGATCTCCTTACTGATGATTGGTCTATTCAAATTCTCTATTTCTTCTTAATTCAGTTTTGGAAGGTTATATGATTTTAAGAATTTATCCATTTCTTCTATATTATCCAGTTTGTTGACATACATCTTTTCATAGTATTCTCTTATAATCTTTTGTATTTCTGAAGTGTCCATTGTAATTTCTCCTCTTTCATTTCTAATTTTAATTTTTGAGCCTTCTCTCTTTTTTTCTTGGTGAGTCTAGCTAAAGGTTTGTCAATTTTGTTTATCTTTTCAAAGAACCAGCTCTTAGTTTTATTGATTTTTTCTATTTTTTCTGTGTGTGTGAAGAAGATCGGCCCTGAGCTAACATCTTCGAATCCTCCTCTTTTTGCTGAGGAAGACTGGCCCTGGGCTAACATCCATGCCCATCTTCCTCCACTTTATATGGGATGCCGCCACAGAATGGCTTGCTAAGCAGTGCGTTGGTGCGCACCCGGGATCTGAACCGGCGAACCCCGGGCTGCCGCAGCGGAATACGCACTTAACCCCTTGCACCATTGGGCTGGCCTGACCTGATTTTTTCTATTTTTTTAATGTCTATTTCATTTATTTCCACTATGATGTTTATTATTGATTTTTGGCTTTGTTCTTCTTTTTCTATTTCCTTTAGGTGCACTGTTAGATTGTTTGAGATTTTTCTTGTTTGTTGAGATAGGCCTGTATTGCTATAAACTTCCCTCTTAGAATCACTTTTGCTGTATCCCATAAATTTGGGCACATCATATTTTCATTTTCATTTGTCTCCAGATATTTTTTTTCTCCTTTGATTTCTTCATTGTCCCAGTTGTTGTTCAGTAGCATTTTGTTTAATCTCTACATATTTGTGGCTTTTCCAATTTTCTTTCTATAGTTGATTCCTAGTTTCATACTGTTGTGGTCAGAAAAGATGCTTGGTACTATTTCAATCTTTTTAAATGTATTTAGACTTGTTTTGTGGCCTACTATGTTATCTATCCTGGAGAATTTTCCATGTGCATTCAAAAAGAATGTGTATTCTGTGGTCTTGGATGCAAGGTTCTCTATATATCTACTAAGTCCATCTGGTCTAATGTGTCATTTAAGGCCAATGTTTCAACCTCTATAGCATTTTTTTGTAATAACCAAAAATTAAAAATAACCCAGATGTCCTTCAATAGGTGAATGGTTAAAGAAACTGTTGTTATATGATTTTTAGCCACAACAAGAATTTTCTAAAAAGAGTTAATTTTCTACTAAATTTGTTTATATTTGAACTGTGTAATCATAACCACAATATAAAATTTACAAATCACAAATAAACCTATAGTATTAATTAAAAAAAAAAAAAGCATGGTGCATCCATACTGTGGAATACTACTTAGCAATAAAAAAGAACAAACTATTAATCTATGCAACAGTCTGAATGAAACTTCACAGATTTACACTGAATAAAAAAAGCCAATCTCAAAATGTTGCATATTCTATGATTCTATTTATATTCTTAAAATAATAAAATTATAAAAATGAAGAAGAGATTAGTGGTTTCCAGGGGTTTAGAAGGGGGCAGGAGAAAAGTGGATCTGGTTATAAATGGCAACATGAGGAATCCTTCTGGCGTTGGAAATCTTCTGTATCTTGAATGCACGAATGTCAGTATGTGGTTGTGATATTATATTATAATTTTGCAATATGTTACCATTGAGGGAAGCTGTAAAGTGCATATGGGATCTATTAAGCCATGTAAAAACATGGGTAAATCTTAAATGCATATTGCTAAGTGAAAGAAGCCAGTCTGAAAAGGCTACATACTATATGATTACATTTATATGACATTCTGGATAAGCAAAACTAGAGATGGTAAACAGATAAGTGGTTGCTAGGGGTTTATGGGGAGAAGAGGAGGGTTGAATAGGTGAAGCGCAGGTGATATTTTAGGGCAACATAACTATTTTGTATGATACTGTAATTGTGGATACATGACATTATTTGTCAAAACTCATAGAACTTTACAGTAGAAAGAGTGAATATTAATGTGTGTAAATTAGAAAATCATTTAGGAGGTTCCATTCCCAGGACGGAATGCAGACTGTGACAAAACAATCTTACTGTATTTCAAATGTATGAAACAATTTCACTGGAGGGTGTGAGGGAAAATAAGTGCTGACCTAAGTAAGTTTGGAAATCAGCTGTAATACAAAGGCAAAAGGAACTGTACATAAGAACTGTGCTCTAGTTGATAAAGTTGCTCCCACAGAAGTATGAGTTAACAATTTTGAAACCACTGTATGAGTATACAAGAACTATACAGTTAAGTAAATAGAGGGCATATGGCAGGAACTAGAATTCCCATGGTTGAGTTAAGAGTTCACAGAGGAGCAAGCAAGGGGAGAAGGCTAGAATGATTCATGCTGTAGTGTATTAAAGTCCATACTTATATAACTAAATGATTTAATTAATAAATAAATTGAAGAAAAGAGACAAATTTCCATGAAGAAGAATTCCAAGTAATTTGTGTAGATACTCTGCCTGTAAGAAGGTAGAGTGACTGTCCACTCCTTAAGTGTGCCCTGTGCACAGTGACTTCTTACCAGTATGGAAAGGGGGAAAAAAGAATGTAACTTTATAGTGGAGAAACCTGACTAACACTACCTCAACCTAGGTGATCAAAGTTAATATCAACAGTGATAAGTTATGTAGATACTACATACTCTTGACGTGGTATGATGAAAATGGCACATTACTTCTGTGGTCTTCCTCCCCAAACCCCATAACCCCAGTCCAATCTAGAGAAAAACATCAAACAAATCACAATTAATGGGCATTCTATAAAATATCTGACTGGTACTTCTTGAAACTGTCAAAGTCATAAAAAGGAAAAATCTAAGACACTATAATAGCTAAGGAGATGTGATGACTAAGTGTAATGTGGTATCCTGGATGGGAATCTTGAACAGAAAGAAAAGAATGTTAGGTAAAAATGAAGGAAAGTGTGGACTTTAGTTAATAATGATTTGTCGATATTGGTTCATTAATTATGGCAAATATACCAAAGTGATCTAAGATGTTAATAATAGGGGAAACTGGATGTGAGACACAATGGAACTGTCTGTGCTATCTTCACAACTTTTTTGTAAATCTAGAGTGATTTTAAAATTAAAAGTTCATTTAAAAAATGTCAATGGATAAGTTTAGAGTTAAATTCTGAGTTAAATTTGTTACTATGTTTAGGGCCTAATTGCATGGTTTGTGGAAAAAGGACAATTTCTAAACAAGAGCTTTTTTGTTTAGAAATGTACTCACTAATGTTTCAATTAAAGAATGGAAGTTTCTTCCCAAAGTATGATTGTTCAGAGCCACAGAGACTAAAATAGACTTAGGGAATTGTGGATGCTATGATGGCAGAGGAGCCTAAAGATTGCTCTGATTCAGCTTTGGTATTTAGAACACTCAAGAAACAGTGTAGGCTGTTCTTTCCTCTGTTTATCTTAGCAAATGGTGGAGAAAAGTTGTTCCCATGAGAGGCACTATAGATATTGTATCAAAAATATAATTCTGTATATTGTCTCAGTCCATGTAGTCAACAATTCTCAGGGCTCTAAATGATGAGATAGGAGGCAAAAATTTGCCTCAGGTGAGGGTATGTTGGACAGAAAATCTCCAGGGATTCATGAAATAGCAGTAATCGGAAATCATTTTGGCTTCTGAAGGTGTATGGTGACAATTTGAAAAGGTTCAAATTCCATTTGGAGAGATATTTCTCTCAAATGTCAGGGGTGGGCATTTCAGGCATGATGTATGTCTCTCTGGCAAATGAGATGACTTCTCAAGGGAAGTGATACAAATACTCTGTATCATTTGATCAGAGGAGACATTTCACTTCAACCTCACTCAATTTAGATTGCTTAGGTAGCCTATAATAGCACAGCGTGAGAGCAGAAGCAAAGCAAGAGTGGACTTTCCTCACTGGCTGCTTAAAAGTCCTTCAACAGGCCTTCTTTGATAAGGGCTTAATTTAAGCTTATAGTAACAATAATTTAGAGCAGTTTCAGGCGTTGGAAGAGAGATAGTAAGGAGAGTGTAGAAAGGAAAGCCAAATGTACCGAGATCTTAACCTGCTCAGTGTTCACATAGCCTGGGAATAATCCCAGTTTAGCATAAAATTCTAGTCTATTCTTAAAGTAGATCTGCTTTCATGTGATCTGATTTCAGGCTGGGCTACTTAACATTTACTGGGGGTTCCTTAAGCTACGTAGCAATCAAAATGTGGTATCTGCTGGCTGCTTTCTTCCCATAATAGTGGTGATGAGAATGTGTTGGGAGAGAAGAGAGATTGCAAAGCGAAATTTTCTGGAGTGATCATTTCAAGACCTCCTTGTCTTCCTAGAGCAACAAGGTCTGCTACTAAGAAACTAACGTTCACATCCAAGAGCGTTTTTAAGAAAGATTGCCACACTACTTGAAGCAAACCATAAGGATGGTGCATAGTGTATATTTAACACTTCTTTAAGTGGTTCATAGAGTATATTTAACATAGTGTATATTTAACCTGTTGAAATTTGCAGATCTGTAAAGACTTCAAGTTGTTTGGGATTTTTTTTATTATTATTTCTGTAAATTCTGTAGATGTGTTTGCAGATTTGTTTGTTTATTTCTAAGAGGTGTGGGTCGGAGTGGGGAAAGAGGAAGGTACTTATCTCCAACTGTTCCCACTAGTCTATACCAAGTAATTTAATTTTTTCTACTATTCTGCTTGCAATGTTTTCATTCCTACATCCATTCTACATAATTTAAAATTATTCCTTACAAATCTGTCTAATGAGTAATGACTTTACCATCAAATCTCCAGACTCCCACAGAGTTAAATTATAGAGAGGCGTTAAATTTGCCTGAAAAGCAATGGAAATAACTTTTGGAATCAGAGAACTGAGACTGAGAAATCTAGTCCAGCATGGTCTCTTAGGCTCTTAGGATTTACATGTGTGTGTCCACAAGTGTACACATATCATGCAAGACAGGGCCCTTCATTATCTGTATTAACTGACTATGATACATGATAGTGGATTGTGTTATCCTTAATTAGGAAATGATTCTATTTGCCCTGAAAGTCGCATTTCTCCTAATCAGATGATTATATGAGTATCATATTTTTTTTACTATATGTTTCTAAAAGCATCTGTAAACACTTTTTAAAAATGATAATACCATTTGAAATATACTTAAGGGAACTTGGTATACCATACCACTATTTTTCCTTTCTGAAAAGAATTGGCAAAGATGTACTCCTTTTTTTAATTGAGACATAATTCACATATAAAACATTGTGTAATTTTAAGGTGTATAATGTGTTGATTTGATACATTTGTATATTGCGATATGATTACACTGAAGCTTTAGCTAACACCTCTATGACGTCACATAATCATCATTTCTTTTTTTGTGGTAAGAATGTTTAAAATCTAGTCTCTTAGCAATTTTGAAGTATACAGTATTGTTGACTATAATCACTATGCTGTGCTATAGATCTCCAGAACTTATTTACCTTCTAGTTGCAAGTTTGTACTCTTAAACAACATGTCCCCAATTCCCCCACCCTCCAGTCCCTGGTAACCACCAGTCTACTCTCTGTGTCTACGAGTTTGACTTTTTAAAATTTCACTTATAAGTGATAACATACAATATTTGTCTTTCTTTGTTTTATCTCACTAAGCATAATACCCTCAAGGTCCATCCGTGTTGTCACAAATGGCAGGATTTCCTTTTTTCTCATGGCTGAATAATATTCCATCATATCTATAGATACCACATTTTCTTCATCCATTCATCCATTCACGGGACTAAGGTTGTTTCTATATCTTGGTTATTGTGAATAATGCTGTAAAAACATGGGAGTGTAAATATCTTTTCAATATCCTGTTTTCATTTCATTTTATTTGGATATAAACCCAGAAGTGAGATTGCTGGATCATATGGTAGTTGTAGTTCCAATTTTTTGAGGAACTGCCACATTGTTTTCCATAGCTGCTGCACCAATTTACATTCCCACTAACGGTGCACGAGGGTTCCCATTACTCCACATTCTCGCCAACACCTGTTCTCTCTTGTCTTGTTGATCCTAGCCATTCAGACAGGTGTGAGGTGATATCTCATTGTGATTTTGATTTCCATTTCCCTGATGATTAGTAATGTGGAGGATCTTTTCATGTACCTGTTAGCCATTTGGATATCTTCTTTGGAAAACTATTCATTTCCTCTGCCCATTTTTTAACCAGATTTTTTTTTTTGTTATCGAGTTGTATGAATTCTTTATGTATTTTGGATATTAACCCCTTATCCAATATATGGTTTTCAAATGTTTTTCTCCCATACTGTACGTTGCTTTTTCATTTTGTTGATTTTTTGTAATTGAGGTCATATTGGCTTATAACATTGTGTAAATTTCAGGAGTACATCATTATATTTCAGTTTCTGTATAGACTGCATCGTGTTCACCACCAATAGTGTAGTTTTTATCCATCACCATACGTATGTGCCCCTTTATCCCTTTTGCCCACCCCCTAGCCCCTTCTCCTCTGGTAGCTACTAATCTGTTCTCTTTATTTATGAGTTTGTTAATCTTCCACATATAAATGAAATCACATGGTATTTCTCTTGCTCTGTCTGACTTATTTCGCTTAGCATCATGCCCTCAAGGTCCATCCATGTCGTCACAAATGGCAGGATTTTCTTTTTTTATGGCTGAGTAGTATTCCATTGTATATATATATACCACATCTTCTTTATCTATTCATCCATTGATGGGCACTTGGGTTGCTTCCACATCTTGGCTACTGTGAATAATGCTGTGATGAACAAAGGGATGCGTAAATCTCTTTGAATTGTTGATTTCATTTTCTTTGCATAAATACCCAGTAGTGGGATAGCTGGATCATATAGAATTTCTAGTTTTAATTTTTTGAGAACTCTCAAAAAATATTGTTTTCCATAGTGGCTGCACCAGTTTGCATTCCCACCAGCAGTGCAAGAGGGTTCCTTTTTCTTCACATCCTCTCCAACATTTATTTCTTATCTTGTTAATTATGGCCATTCTGACCAGTGTAAGGTGATATCTCATTGTAGTTTTGATTTGCATTTCCCTAATAATTAGTGATGTTGAACATTTTTTCATGTAACTGTTGGCCATCTGTATATCTTCTTTGGAAAAATATATGTTCATATCCTCTACCCTTTTTTTGATCGGATTGTTTTTTTGTTGTTGTTGAGTTGTATGAGTTTTTATATATTTTGGAAATTAACCCCTTGTCAGATATATGAGTAGCAGATATTTTCCCCCAGTTGGTGAGTTGTCTTTTCATCTTGTTGATGGTTTCCTTTGCTGCGCAGAAGCTTTTTAATCTGATGGAGTCCTATTTGTTTATTTTTCCTTTTGTTTCTCTTGCCTGAGTAGACATGGTATTCGAAAAGATACTGCTAAGTCTGATGTCAAAGAGTGTACTGCCTATATTTTCTTCTAGGAGTTTTATGGTTTCACATCTTACATTCAAGTCTTTAATCCATTTTGAGTTAATTTTTGTGTATGGTGAAAGATAATGATCTGCTTTAATTCTTTCACATGTGGCTGTCCAGTTTTCCCAGCACCACTTATTTAAGAGACTTTCCTTTCTCGATTATATGTTCTTGGCTCCTTTGTCAAAGGTTAGCTGTCCATAGATGTGTAATTTTATTTCTGGGCTTTCAGTTCTGTTCTATTGATCTATGTGTCTGTTTTTCTCCCAGTACGATGCTGTTTTGATTACTATAGCTTTGTAGTATAATTCGAATTCAGGGAGTGTGATACCTCCAACTTTGTCCTTTTCCTCAGGATTGGTTTGGCTATTCAGGGTCTTTTGTTGTTCTATGTAAATTTTAGGATTCTTTGTTCTATTTCCATGAAGAATGTCATTGGGATTCTTATTGAGATTGCATTGAATCTGTAGAGTGCTTTAGGTAATATGGACATTTTAACTATGCTTATTCTTCCAATCCATGTGCATGGAATATCTTTCCATTTCTTTGTCTTCTTCAATTTCTTTCAATAATGTCTTATAGTTCAGTGTATAGGTCTTTCACCTCCTTGGTTAAATTTATTGCTATGATTTTATTCTTTTTGTTGTGATTGTAAATGGGATTGTATTCTTGACTTCTCTTTCTGCTAGTTCATTATTAGTGTATAGAAATGCAACTGATTTTTGTATATTTATTTTGTATCCTGTAACTTTACTGTATTTGATATTTCTAATAGTTTTCTGATGGACTCTTTAGGGTTTTCTATATATAGAATCACATCATCTGCAAATAGTGAGTTTCATTTCTTCCTTTCCGATTTGGATCCCTTTTATTTCTTTTTCTTGGATAATCTTGGTGGACCTGACGGAATTTGTTGGAAGGGCTTAAAAGCAGGGCTAACATTTCCTTGAGAGAAAAAGAAGAAATACTATCTGTGGACTACAGCTTCAACCCATGACTGTGGAATTTGAGCCAGCCCGTGAAGTTCACTTCCTGTGTGCCTGCCCTATTGATTTTGGACTTGCAGCCATGGGGACTGATTAAGTCCAAAATCCATAGGACAGGCACTCAGGAGTGGAGGGGAGGGATATATATCCTACTGGTTCTGCTTCTTTTGTTCAGCTCTGACTGATATACTCCTTCATTTCAAAAATCTATTGGTATTTTATATTTTGAACCTAATTTCAGGACATAAACTCCTTATATGAGGGCTATCTAAATTTGATATTTGTTATATCACCTGGATCATTTTCTTTTATTAATTGGTTGTTTTTCATTGTGAACAAATTTAATTGAATTTAATCTCCAGAAATACTGAGGTTCTAAACTTAAGGCTCTTTCTTTCACAGGGAATTTGAAGTTTTTTCTGCAAGTAGTCTCAGGAACACTACTGACTTGAGACCAAGAGGGACTTCAGCCCTCTTCCACTCTTCAAGTTAATCTGATAGTCACTCAACCTAACAACTACTTTATAACTAGGCCAAACTTTGAGTTCCAGATCATAGTGTCAAAATGCATTTCCTCTCAGGGCAATTATCCTTCTTGTATACTTACTCCTTATAGCTACCATTTCAGTACTCATTAAAACAAAATTTTTCTTTTAATGTGTTTTTCTTTTATATGACTTTTCGTGTTTCCTATAATACAAATAATATAGCAGAAATTATTTTTTAAGAAATATTTTGTTATTTTGTACTGGGTGGGTTTCTAGTTCACTATACAACCAGAAATAGAATAACTAAATACTAAATAGGGAAAATTCTCCTTACTTGTTCTTTTTATCCCCAAGAATTATACTTGCTCTTCTTTATGTTTATTCTTCCATGTGGGTTTTCTAATCACTTTATACTAAAATCCTATTGGGATTGAAAGAACAATGGATTGCTTAATTTTGGGTTACCTCACATCTTTACAGAATTGAGTCTTCCCATTCATGACCACTGTGTTTCTCTATCAAGACATCTTTTATGTTCTTCAGTGCTGTTTCATAATTCTCTTTTTAAGGGCTCTCTATAGCTTTTGCTTGTTTTAGTTCAAGGTCGCAAGGTGAATTATTAAAATATTTTAATGCTATCCTGAATAGAATTGTTTCTTCATTTACACTTTCTACTGTGCTATCACTGCTATTTATTCCTGTATATAGATATTGTACCCAAAAAACTTGCTAAGTTTATTGTCTCCAATAATTTAGCTTAAGAATTTCTCTTCTTTTTCAATCCTCATGTCTTATTTATTTATTTTTTTCTCATTACATTAGTTAGGCCTTCTAGCACAGTGTTGAGTAACTGCAGTGTTGGCAGGAATACTTGTGTTTTTTTACTTTAATGAACATGCTTCCTTAGTTTCATGCTTAAGGATGATGTTTGACTAATCAGTGTCAGAAAGTTCTCTTCCTAGTTTGCTAATAATAATATATGCATATATTTAAAAAATTATGACTGTTAAATTGATTCAAATGTTTTTCCTTCATACTTTGAGATGATAATGTCTTTTCTTGTTTAATCTAACAATGTAATCACTAACCCCAATAGAACTTTTGATGTTGGACTATTCTTGCATTCCTGGGATAAATTCTACTTGGCCATGATATATTATTATTACTATTTTTTTAACTATTGCTAGATTCAATTGACCAAACATTTTTTAAGAAATCTTGAAGCTATATGACATATATACTCATAAGTAAAATTAATCTATAATTGTATCTTATTTTTTTCTTGTACAATTTTAATATCAAAGTTATAAAAACTAGCTCTTAAACTCATGTTAGCAGAAATAAAACAATTCATGAATGGATGGAAGACAAAGTTGAGAAACTTGCACACAAAACCCAACTGGATAAAAAAGATACAAAGATGGAAAATATAAGAAAATTAGAATATCACCCTAGGAAGTGAAATATTTGAATAACAGGAATTCCATAGGGAGAGAAAAATGTGAAATGGAGAGGAATTAATTCAAAGAAGTGATTCAAGGTGATTTTCATTTCCCAGAACTAAAGGACATGAGTATCCAGATTAAATGGGCCCACTGAGAACAATATGTGAGAAAAGACCCACAAAGAGCACATCATAGGAAAATTTCAGAACAAGGACAAAGAGACAGTTTAAGAGCTTCTGGGTAGGAAAAAGTAGGTTACTTACAAAGGATCAAGAATCAAAATGACATCTGACTTTTCAATAGCAACACTGACAGCTACAAGACCATGTAGCAATTCCTTCAAAATTCTGAGAGAAAATTATTTTCCACTTAGAATTCTATAGCCAGTCAAAAAATGTCAATCAAGCAAGAAAGTAAAATAAACATGCGTTGGATATGTCAAGTTGAAAAATTTAACTTGCATGCACCTTTTTGTAGGAATCTACTGAAAGATATGTTCCAGCAAAACAAGGAATACCGTGAAAGGATAGCAAAGTGTAACTTAAAAAATAAGTTGGGAGGGAGTTGACATCAGCAAGATGGCAGAGTAGGAGGTCCTAGACCCTTTGTCCCTCCACAAACACATTGATTGAGCAATAATTCACAAGCACGCTCAGTTTGTGAGGGATCAGAAACCAACTGAAAGTCTCTTACACCCCAGCAGAATGTGAAACCAGACTCACTGAAGCTGGTAGGGAGATTTGTGACACCCTTACACTGGAGACCCTGCCCATAAGTTCAGCACCATAAGATCAGGAAGAGACTCCCTAGCTCCCAACCTCATCTAGTGGCCCAACTACTCTGAGGGGGCTCCCTGAGGACTAGCTCCTGTCTTGCTAGTCTTGAAGATCTGACGAGTCCAGCACAGATTAGCTGCCCAGGGGATAATGGAGGTGGTAGCTTAGGCTGTTAGGTGCCATTGATCCTCATTCCTGCTCAGCACAGAGTGAGAAGATGAAAAATCCCAGCTCTCAGCTTCCCCTTGTGGAGGGAAAGTTGATCCCCATGTCCAGTGTCCCAATTTCTCAGGGGCTGCCCAAAAACCTAGTACTTGTCTTGCTAGTCTTGGAGCTCTGAAGGTCCAGTACAGTGTAGCCTCCAAGGGAGAACAGAAGCAGCGGCTTGAGCTAGTAGATGCCATAGGCCCCCTCTCCCCATGTTCCCTTCCAAGAATCTCTAGTCACTTTGAATTTATTTATTTTTTTATCCTGCCCTGGCTAACACCTGTTGCCTTCCACAGACTATATCATGGGCTTTAGGGATTTACATTGAGAAAATTATCAAACAATGCTCATGGGGTTCATTGCAAATCCATCTTCTCTAGTCTTAGAGGGCCCTCATTATACTTAAGAATGCTTGTATTTTTATAGACTCCCTATCCCAGTACCCCATTACCATTCTAGACTTTTTAGATTATGGCCTCCTACTTGACTTGTACATTGTGTGCTCCCTCAAGGTCTATTCTCTCCATTTCAAAATCTCTTTCTTTTCGTTTGCTTTGCTTCTCTCCTTCTTGTTCTAGAAGAGAGAAAAAAGTTTCCTTGTCATTTCCAAGACAAATATCCCCCGTCTTTCCCTTCATTCCTCCTCTGGGACCATACTCCATCAATTATAACATTCTCCAAGCATTTTTAGGCCCTTCCTTCCTGGTTTCTTTCCTCCTGTTTACACTTGAAAGCCAATATAACATAGTGTTTACAAGCACAGACTCTGGAGTCAGAATACCTAGACTTGAACCTCAATTCCACTTCTTAAGTGCTGTGTGAGTTTGAATAAGTCACCTAGCCTTTCTGAGCTTTATTTACCTATCTGTAAACAAACAGGGTTGTTTCAAAGGAGTAAGTGAGAAAATTTACATAAAATGCTTAGCAGAATGCCTGGCATATAGTAAGAACTAAATTGTTAGAGATTATGCTAAAAATAATGATGTTGACCAAAATAAGGAAGCTCAGTTTTCCCCTGTCCTAGAACAACTCTCTCTCACCCCTGATATCTCCTCAAGTTACCTTTAATCACAACTCTGACTGAAAGAAGGCTGCCTATTCCCAGCAACCCATCCTTAAAACCACAGACTTCTGTTCTCACTGTTTGACTAAAACTGCTTTCACGACGAGGTTGAATCTTTCTGTTCCTAGTCCAATGCTCAATCACCTATACCATAATGCCTCCTGTCACATATGTTGGCTGATTCCATGGCATATTTTTTCAATTATACATGATCTATCTGGGTCTAAAAAATGGGTCTTTCAGTTGTCATTATGTAGGTTATCAGAAAAGACAAGATAGGCCTTCAACAGAAAAAGTGACATTTAATTTCTCAAGTGTCATTCCTTGAAGTACTATAATCCAATGCTTCTGACCTGATTTCAGATCATTCTCATTCACTCTCCCACTCTTGTCAATCTTATCACCCTTCATCTACATTATGCTCTCCTAAGAAATTTTAAAAACAAACTATTTCATAATATTCTACAAAAAGTTGAGGATTCTTGAATTAATAATCATTATGATATGACTTTTTTGTGGGGTAGGTCTGCATTTGAAACCGCTGAACTGCATCAAACTTAGGTCATATGATCTCTTTCTTTAAAAATTGAGCTGTAGCTCCATATACAGCTTCCTTGAGAAGGTGTTGAAATAATTCTGCCATTTCAGCGAAGTAGAAGGCTCTGCTTCAGGCAGCAGAGAAATCTAATTTTAAAGTCTAATAAGGAAATCTGGGCTGATGAATACCAAGGAGAAGGTGATGTTGATCTAGTTGAGTGCACTGCAGAATTAAAACTTGACAGGAAATCATTGAGCTTCAGGGAACAGGACCAGCAAAAGCTTAGAGCATGATGTGAGGATCAATATTGGAAGAATAAAATAATTGAATTAACAAATCCTCAGGACAAATAGGCTAAAGGGAACAATGGGCAGCACAGCTCTGACTGACTTACGAACGTTAACAGGAACTAGGAAAGGCAATGGACCCACATCTTTAGGAGTTAGGTCTGATAACACTATGGCTGGACACAGAATGCACCTTGCTCTAGAAGTGAAATTGCCACTGCTGTTGCCTTGGTAACCTGAGGCTGATTATCTCAGATCTAAGAGCGGTCAGCAATTCCAATTCAGACTCTTGTAATGAAAAGAGCAAAGCATTCATTTCAATTTCTGTCTTAGCCACTTACTAGCTGTGTGACTTGGGCGAGATATTTAAGCTCAGTTCACCATCTGTAAAATGGGGATAAAAAGAATTCTGAATTTCTATGCTTTTTGGGATATTGTACTGTTAAAATGAGATGATGTATATAAACGCCTCCAACTAGCCTGGCACATAGTTGGAGCTAATAAATGTTAATTTCTTTTATTTTTTTCTATTGCCTCCGAATATTTTTATTTAGTTTCACCATCTTCAGATTGTAGGGAAAAGAAATAAAAATGATAGAAACTGACAGTAATTTTTTTTTTTGCTGTTTCTGTGTTGCAAAAATCAAGAGATTCAGGGCTGGCTGTGTCACCTAGTGGTTGAGTTCGCATGCTCTGCTTCAGCAGCCTGGGGTTCATGAGTTTGGACCCTGGGTGCAGACCTGCACATCACTCATTGGGCCATGCTGTGGCAACATCCCATATAGAAAATAGAGGAAGATTGGCACAGATGTTAGCTCAAGGCCAATCTTCCTCACCAAAAAAAAAAAAAAAAAAATCAAGAGACTCATTGAAGAATTTGAAAGCATTGGCTAAAATAAATTTAAGAATTATCAGTGATTCCGTTATACATACTTATATAATATTATTTTAAAAATAAGGTGATTACACATTGTACTGTTTTAAACTAAGGTGGTTGAATGTTGGTTGGCTATCCTCAGTTTGTTGGAACAGTTCTCATTAAGGGACCATCAAAAAGTGTGATTAAGAATAAAACAAACTACCTGCCACCTCAGTTAACTTGGAGACCAAAAGGTAAATACAGTTTATAATAGTAAAGACTTTCTTCATGGAGCATCTACTATTGGCCCTAGCTAGGTGCATTAGGTATCTCTAATCCCCACCCAAATTCCTGAATGGCAGATATTATCCATATTTTACAGATGAGGCGTCTGAGATTCAGAGACATTATTCAAGCTAATAGCCAAAACTCCAACTGAGGTCTCTGTGGCCCCAAATCGTATCCCTTTTTCCTGTGCTAGCTTGCTGGGCTAACCAAACAGCAGTTGGTTGGCAGTTAGCGTCTCTCCAGTTATTGAGTTCAGCTGAGGTCAGCCTCACTTATTATGTGTTTTAATTGGTACCACACTTTTGAAGGGAGAGTGCCAGATCCATTTTCTAGGCTGAGATAGGTGTTCCTTATTAGCAAATCCAAACTGTTCCAGGAAGACATTTCAGTAGAAATGTACTGTTGTAGAAATATACTATTGACTGAGGTTGAAGTGAGGTTTTCTATGCATTGTGGTGTGAATCTTGCCTTTTGTGGCAGGGATTTGTGGCACAATAAATGCAAGTATGTTGGTTGAATTTACCAGCCGAGCCTGCAATCTGTGTTTGTCTAATAATTGCCAACTCCCATTGGCTCGCAGACTAAGAGAAATAATAATTACTGCTGTTTATCGGGTTCTCATGGGTGCTCAGTATTGTGTTGGATGCATAAACTATGTTATTTATTCCTAATAACAACCCTGTGAAGTTTATGGATGGGGAAACTGAGGCACAGAGAGGTTATTTAACTTGCCTAAAACCAGACAGCTTGTCAGTGGAAGAACTAGAATTCAGACAAGGTCTTACTATAGACCCCAGACTCTAACCATTCTGCTCTACAGAAATCCACAAAAGTACAGTGACTTGTCCAAGACCACTTGGATAGTAAGCGTCAGACCTATATTTTCTACCTAAGTATATCAGGTTCCAAACCTCATGTTCTTACCACTATAAAGTGAATAGGTTGCACATAGCTTAATAGAACAGCTCAAAATGGAAAATCTCTGGGCTTTTTACTCTGAAATAAAGAGTAAATGTGGCCTTGTCAATAACGTTTAGCTAGAAATTTTAAGCAGGCTTCATTACATTGCCATTATCCACTTTCATCCCCTAATTCATATTTGTCCTCAACCAAACAAACCTGTCCATATTTAACTTTGGTTTTCTTAGTCCCATACTTGTCTAATTGTCATCACCCATCCCTGGATTTTACTCCCCCTTCCTATCTGTGAAATTGCTCTTCACCATCTCACCTCTGTTGTTGGACCTCCTCCAGACTCTTCCGCCAACATCCCTGTCTAACTCCACTCTTCTGATCACATCATAGGTTGGAATATTGCCCAAAGATTATGTACAGTAATGTAACCACAGGCCCTCCAGGACCAGTTCAACTGACCCCATCTTTTATCAACAGAGTGATTAAGAATTGTCTTTCAGAAAATTTGCAAATTCACATAGGCAGAGCATGCGCAGAAGAAGAAATCTTGACCTGAAATGATCACGGAACCAAAGATTCTCCTCTCCATGGAACCAAAGGACGGGAACACGACCGGAACTTAAAAGTTAGACTCTTATCAGAAGCAAGGGGTCCCTCATTCAGGAAGATCTGGTGCTAAAATTCCTTCCCCACCTCATCATAAATGTTTAGAACCCTGTCATAAGTATCTAGAACCTTACCATAAATGCTTGAAGCTCACCAATCAAAACCTGTCCCACCAGCGTTTCTGTGTGCCAGCCCCTTCTCCCTAACATAAAATCCTGAATTGGGGAGACAGATCTGAGGGCACACGCCTCCTGTATCCCTGCCAATTGATCTTGCAGAATAAAGAAGCTGATCTCTTTTCCCAAAGGCTGATGCCATAATTAATTGGCTTGTATATGTCCATCAGGCAAGAGAACCCCAATTTTGTGCAGTAACTATTTGGTGACCACAAAGGGACCAGGTCCTATGACCACCTGCCCAAGGCTCTGGAGCCCCGGGTGGGATGAGGGGTCTTTTCACTGACCCTAAGCAGCTGTCTAGACATTTTTGTCTGGAGGCTTGGCTGATTGGATTCCCGTTTCCAACCATTGTGCCCCAGGCCCCCTCAGCACTCTTTTTTCTTTTGGGAGAAGAAACAGCTCCAGGATCAAACATCTTTTGTGTGACCGACCTCGTTAAAATGTGCCTGTGCCTAAAATTGTCTAATATCTCATCAGGATTGTGGGTTAGGAGTCCCCACTGGGGAGATTTTTTGCTGGGTTAAAGTCCCAAGGCTAGAACTGTGGTCTCAAGAGAGATAATATACAAGGGTTACAGCTGCTGTGGCACTCAAAGGATGAGGTTAGAGACCCAAACTCTGGGGTAGGGTCCCAGAATACCCTGGGTTAGAGTCCCAAAGTATTGGATTTCTGTGTCTGTTCATGTTTGTCTATGTTATTTGTTAAAAGTGGCTGCTTGAAGACTGAATTTCTTGGTGACGGTAACAAACTTCCTTTTTAGATTAATCTTATGAGGGTCTTCTGACCCCAAAGAAAAGAGGCACTGTTCCCTCCAGTCCATCGGGACGTTCCCAGGTGACCGGGCATTTCACGGAGGTGTCAGGGCATTTGCCCATGATGTGTAACGGCCTCATAGGGACCCCTCCTGAAGAATATATCTTATTGAGCCCCCATCATTCGTGGTGAGTCAGCAGTGGCAGCTTGTCCGGGGCTCAACCTCCTGAACTTTGTGGGTGTCAGAACACATAAGGGAAAAAAACCACCCCCTTGGTTATTCTTGGGGGAGCTGTTCCTACAAAGCACACTATCAGACCTTAAACACGTTTCCCTAGAAAGACTTTGTTTGTTGCAGCCACCTTAATAAAAGCCCCCCTAAAGTGGGAAATAAAAATGGTATACCAGAATGTAGCCCACTAAAATACATTCTTCAAAACTGGGCAATGTTCAGTTATAACATTGAAGAAAAAGAAAATGATTTTCTTTTGTAATACAAGCTGGCCCCAATACTCATTGGGGTCAGATGAGGTATGGCCCCAGAATGAGTCTCTGAACTATAATACCATCTTGCAATTAGACCAATTCTGTAAAAGAGAAAAGAAATGGGACGAGATCCCTTATGTGCAGTCTTTTATGTCTTCATATCAGAATAAGAATTTGGAAAAAAGATGTAGGATAATGATTCCGAGGGAGGATCCACAGAAAAAAATCTGTTCTCCCAGAATCAAAGTCAGATGATGACCTTGTCTTTCCGTGTGTACTGTCTCCTACAGCGTCCCCACCATACACCAGAGGTGCAATTAGAGATAACCAGGAAGGGCATAATGACCCCCTTGAAGCCACTGGCTTGGCTTTATACCCCTCTTTACCCAATAGTCAGATGGGAATGGTCTCCCCTCCTCATACCCATCAGGGTACTCAATTTGGCCCGGGAAACACTCCACCCCAGGCAGGGCAAATCCCCTTAAGACAAGTCCCTGCAGGTCTCAATGACGAAGGACAACCCAGAAGGTTTTGTATGTGTACACTCCCTTTTCAACTTTGGACTTATATAACTGGAAAAACAACGTACCTACTTATCGAGATGATCCCAAAAAGATGGAAAATTTATTTATGTCCATCTTTGCTACACATGACCCCAACTGGGCTGACATTCAGGCCCTGTGAACACCCTCCTTACCCCAGAGGAGCATAGGGTGATACTGGACAAAGCTCATCAGGAAGCCCAGAGACTCCATGAGTTACAATCTAGCAATCCAATCAGGGCTCCAGTGGTAGAGGCCATACCCAGGAGTTGACCCAGGCTGGGACCCCGACGACCCCGGAGGCCGGGCAAGGTTAAATCATTATAAAGCACGTTTAATAACTGGAATGCAGAGAGGGTTCCCAAAACTGAAGAGCTTAAATAAAGTCCAGGAGGTACAATAAGGGCCAAAAGAAATTCCTTCAACCTTTCTAGAGAGAGCTTTTTTTTTTTTAATTATTGTTCTTTATACTTTACACTTTTTTATAAACATATTTTAGAAACATTGTATAAACATTCCCTTGAATTTGTTCAATAATTATTACTTTTTTGTTGTTGTTCCATTTTTTTTTATTGATGTTTTAATGGTTTCTAACATTGTGAAATTTTGGGTTGTACATTTTTGTTTGTCCATCACCATATATATGACTCCCTTCACCCCTTGTGCCCACCCCCCACCCCCATTGCCCCTGGTAACCACAGTCCAGTTTTCTCTGTCCATGTGTTGGTTTATATTCCACATATGAGTGAGATCATACAGTGTTTGTCTTTCTCTTTCTGGCTTATTTGACTTAACATAATACCCTCCAGGCCCATCCATGTTGTTGCAAATGGGACGAATTTGTCTTTTTTTATGGCTGAGTAGTATTCCATTGTATATATATACCACATTTTCTTAATCCAATCGTCAGTCGAGGGACACTTAGGTTGCTTCCACTTCTTGGCTATGGTGAATAATGCTGCAATGAACATAGGGGTGCATAAGCCTCTTTGGATTGTCGATTTCAGGTTCGTTGGATAGATTCCCAGTAGTGGGATGGCTGGATCATAGGGCATCTTCTAGAGAGAGCTTTTTTATTTTTTTTTTTCCTAAATCGAAGTTTTTTTTTTTAATAACTACTATTTTTTTTTTTATTTCCCCCCAAAGCCCCAGTACATAGTTGTATGTCATAGCTGTACATCCTTCTAGTTGCTGTATGTGGGACGCAGCCTCAGCATGACCGGAGAAGCAGTGCGTCGGTGCGCGCCCGGGATCCGAACCCCGGCTGCCAGCAGCGGAGCGCGCGCACTTAACCGCTAAGCCACGGGGCCGGCCCTAGAGAGAGCTTTTGAAGCCTACAGAAAGTATCCTGACATTGACCCAGAGCATCCGGATAACATAAGGCTGATCAATATGAACTTTATCAGCCAGAGTGCCCTTAATATAAGGAAAAACCTGCAAAAATTGGAAGCGGGGTTAGGGATGCCCATCTCACAGCTTGTTGAGATTGCGTTTAAGGTGTTTAACAGCTGCAACCAGGAACAAGAGAAACAAAGACAGCAGGAGATGAGGAAGCAAGCCACCCTACTCGCTACAGCCCTCAGTTGCAATCCCCCAAGGCCAGTGAGAAAAGACAGACAGCCACAGGTGAGACCCTTGGGGCCCCCACCTTCCAATCGCAAGAGATACTCAGGCCTGGGGCCAAGGCAATGTGCTGTTTTTAGGCAGGAGGGACACTGGAAACGAGAATATCCCAACCTTCCTTGGCTGGAAGGGAAGGAGGCCTGCCTCAAAGCCTCCCGCCAGATGCCACAGCTCACAGATAATAACTAGGAATGACGGGGCCTGAGGGCTTCTTTAAACTCTATTAGCTCCATCAACATTTCCCACAAGGAACCCTGGGTAACAATAGCCGTGGGAAAGAAACTGATAGATTTTCTAGTTGACACTGGAGCTACTTATTCTGTACTAAACATCAGGCAGGGCCCCCTCTCCCCTAAGACCACATCCATTACTGGTGTATCTGGGGAAGCCTCTCATAGGCCTTTCCTACAACCACTTGAGTGTCACATAGGGAAAACATCTCTAAAGCACAGCTTTCCGTATATGCTTGAGTGCCCTATCCCACTGTCAGGATGAGATCTACTAACAAAATTAAATTCCCAATTGTCTTTTTCACCAGAAAAAAAATAGACATTAAAGTCCTCCCATATCAAGCCTGTGCCTTCCAAGCAGTGCTGTTATAATTGGGAGAAGAGCCTCAATCAGAAATCCCTGAAGAAATTCTGCAAAAGATAAGAGTGGATGTTTGGGCTGACGGGAAGCCAGGAAGAGTCAAGACAGTTGATCCAATAGTAGTTAAACTCCGCCCAGATGCCAAGGCTCCAAATTTGAAGCAAATACCCTTTAAAGAGACATGCGAAAGAGAGTATAAAGCCTCTGATAGCCACCTTTCTTAAATGTCAATTAATCCGACCATGTCAATCTCCGTATAACACTCCTATCCTGCCAGTACAAAAACCTGGAACCAAAGACTATCATTTTGTACATGATTTGAGAGCCATTAACCAAATTGTAGAGGACATACATCCAGTGGTCCCAAATCCTTATACATTGCTTGCAACTTTATCTGGAGACTTCTGCTGGTTTATAGTTCTGGACTTAAAGGATGCCTTTTACTGCATACCCCTAAGTCCTGAGTCCCAGACACTGTTCACCTTTGAATGAGATGATCCAGAGACCAATGTAAAACAACAATATTGTTGGATGGTACTTCAATAAGGATTTAAAAATGCCCCCACCATCTTCAGGGAAGCCTTAGCCAAGGACTTAAGGGATCTTCAGTTAAGTGAAGGAATCTTACTCCAATATGTGGCTGACATACTGATTGTTAGTAAAACTAAGAAAGCTTCAGACCAAAATACAATCCTTACTTTAAACTTTCTGGCAGAAAGGGGATATATAGTCTCTAAGAGAAAAGCACAAATTTCTCAAACAACTGTAAAGTACCTAGGATTTGAGTTATCTAAAGAACAAAGAAACTTATTGCCAGATCAAAGGGAGACGTTAGCTAGGGTAGCTGTGCCCACCACCAGAAGACAATTGCGAGACTTTTTAGGAACGGCTGGGTTTTGTTGTATTTGGATTTCTAACTTTGGACTCATGACCAAAACCCTATATGAGGCTCTTGGAGGAAATGACAATGACCCATTAAACTGGACTGCAGAATGCCATAAGGCATTTCATACCATCAAGGGAAAACTTTTAACACCCCCAGCACTTGGTCTCCCAGACATTAGAAAGCCATTGGATCTTTTTGTATGTGAGTGACAGGGTGTAAATCTTGGAGTGCTCACTCAGAATTTAGGTGCTGCCAGAAGGCCAGTAGCTTACTTTTCCAAACAATTGGATATCATAACTCAAGTGTGGCCAGTTTGCCTCAGGGCTGTAGCCGCTACTTGTGACCTTTTGGAAGAGGCTAAAAGACTTACTCTGGGCCAGCCTACTACTATGTACACTCCACGTTGTGTGCTACCTCTACTTGAACAAAGTGGTGGATATTGGCTTGCTTCAGCGATACTGGGTAAATATCAGGCCGTACTACTGGACAGCCCGAATGTAAAATTAAAGGCAGTATCCACCCTAAATCTAGCCACTTTGCTTCCCACTATGACAGGAGAGCTTGTCCGTGATTGTATACAAATAATTGAAGAAGTTTATTCTAGCAGACCCAACCTGACTGACCAGCCTTTGGAGAATCCAGATGTGGAAATGTTTGCTGATGGGAGCAGCTTCGTGGACCATGGATTTTGAAAGGCCGGGTATGCAATAGTAACTCATCAGGAAGTCCTAGAAGCAGAAGCACTCCCACTGGGTATGTCTGCCCAGAAGACGGAGCTCATAGTCCTCATGAGAACCATGCATCTTGGAGCTAAGAGAAAGGTAACCATTTATACTGATTCTAAGTATGTGTTGGGGGAAGAGGGAGAATCCCCCTCTGCCCCTTCCCTTAAGGTTCTTATGGCTGGCCAAATAATTAACAAGACAGGTTAGCAGGAGAAAATAATACCAAGTTTAATAACATGTATACATGGGAGAAACCAGGGACACTGCGTTTCTCAACACCATAGCAGAAATTCTCGTCTTAAATACCATGTTCAGCCAATGACAAAGGAGGATGTTGGGGCGGGGGAGTCAGTTACAGGAAATTACCACTAAAGCACTGTAAACAAGAGTAAGGTTATTATGCAGATTTAAGGCCTCACTTTCCACATTGATAAGTTTCTAGAAATGAGGTCATTCCCCCTCTTCCCAATACAGAGAGGGAGATACCTTTACAAATGGAGATTTCCCTTATAAATGTAAATGTTTGTTTGGCAACTCCTTGCAGGGCCATCCAGAGAATGTGGCCAGAGAGACAGAACTTCTGATAAGATGTGCTTGTTGGTGCCTTTGCTATTGTAACATCTATTTTACATTATATTACAGCGATCACATAGAAGATCTGTTCCAGGAAGGAGTTACTATGTCAAATTCTTTAGGCAGTTAGTGGGGGAAGTCAAATGTCCGTCAGAGAAGACAATCAAGGTAAAGAGATATATTTCAAGATCAAGGTCAAATCTTGATCTCCCACATATGCCTTCTCTGTCATGCGTGCACATGGGGCTATACGGAAAGACAGAGGTCTACTAACCTCAGAAAGAAGAGAAATTAAACACGCAGAAGAAATACTGGCCTTATTAGATTCTATTATGATGCCAGAAAAAGTGGCCATAGTACATTGCCTGGGCTACCAAAAGGCTGATAGTTATATAGCTAAAGGAAATAATTTGGCTGATCAGGCAGCCAGAACCAAAAACCCAAATCCTAAGGCCCTAGCACTCATCCTGAGTGTGGATCTATACCTGTTTAAGCCTCAGTATTCAGAAACAGATTTAAACTGAGCAGATGAATGGGGAGTTCATACAGACTCTCGAAGCTCAGATGGTAATCAGTACCAAACAACTAAAGAAGGCTGGATTTATAATGAACAGGGACTAGTGTTCATACCCGAGCAGTTAATGCAAAAAGTCATTACTCACCTACATCAGGGAACCCATTATGGGAGATATGCATTGGCTACAAAAGTTTATTGTTGGTCCACAAATGCAAAGGAGTATCCAAAAGGTAGTACAAAATTGCTTGGAATTGTGCCAGATACAATCCCAAAACCGGTAATCAAGGGGGTGCAAACCCGAGAGACAGAACCAGGAGATGATTGGCAAATAGACTTTACTGTTATGTCAAGAGCTATGGGAAATTATGGATATTTGCTGACACCTTCACAGGATGGGTTGAAGCCTTTCCATGCAGAACAAAAAAGGCTTCCAAAGTAACAAACACCTTACTAAAAGAAAGTATCCCTAGTTTTGGGCTGCCTCTTTCAATTCAAAGTGATAATGGAGGAGCTTTCATAGCCAAAGTAACACAAGAGGTGTCTGGAGCCCTCAGGATACAGTGGGAATTACATGCTTCATGGAGACCTCAGGCTACAGGAAGGACTGAAAAGATGAATCATACCTTAAAGAAAACAGTTGCCAAAATATGTCAGGAAACCAACCTAACATGAGATAAGGTCTTGCCAATTGCCCAGCTTAAGGTAAGAGTAACCCCTAGAAGTAGGCTTCAATTAAGCCCTTATCAAATGTTATGTGGGAGACCCTTCCTTAAGACTAGGTATTATCGCAATCTTGAAAATGGTCATATTGTAAAAGAACTGGATGCTATAAAATGTGTACAGTCTCTAGGTGCTACTTTATCTGCTATACATAAATACACTTCTAGTTGATTAATGTTTCCTACCAACATTCCCCTGCATTGCATAAGGCTGGGGGATTGAGTCCTCCTCAAGACTTGGAAAAGTCAACACCCTGAGGACCAACTGCAACCTAAGTGGAATGGACCCTATGAAGTCCTTCTGGTTACACATTCTTCAGTAAAATTACAGGGAGTTAAACCTTGGATATACCACTCAAGAGTAAAAATAGTACCCATTTCCAGCCAGGACCTCCCTCAACCACTTTAAAATTCTCAAATAGGTAATACCCTTCATGGGCAACAGGAAATGGAAAGAACAAATCATCCAAACATTGGGTGGCTGTGGAGGCCTACAGCCAGCAGTTCTACTTGAGAGTTTTCTTGTCAATCTCTAACTGATCTTAAGTTACTTTTCAGAAAAAGTAATAAAAACTGAGGAAACTCTTGAGTCTCCAGGTACCAGGCTGAGTGGGTTTCAACTCCCTTTCTGACACCCGACTTTGACTGACCAATACAAATATCTCCAAACCAGGATGAGAAGAAGACAACATCTCTTGTAGACAGCTGTCCCAAGTCTCTGGACCAGGCCTATATTCTTTTTTTTTTTATAATTTTATTTATTTATTTATTTTTCCCCCAAAGCCCCAGTAGATAGTTGTATGTCATAGTTGCACATCCTTCTAGTTGCTGTATGTGGGATGCGGCCTCAGCATGGCTGGGGCTGGAGAAGTGGTGCGTCGGCGCGCGCCTGGGATCCGAACCCGGGCAGCCAGTAGCAGAGCGCGCGCACTTAACTGCTAAGCCATGGGGCCGGCCCCAGGCCTGTATTCTTAACCTTATAGCTCTTCATTTAAATCCTTGTGAAATTTAGACTCTATATCATTGTTAAACAATTAATTTCTAGATTGCTTTACTTTTTACCTACCCTAATACCCTACCCCTCCAATTCTAAAAGGTAGATTAAACCTGATTACAAAACCCTTTTTGATTAATCACAAAAATACCATTTAAGATTTTCCTGATACTATATTTGTTTTTCCAATCCGCATCTGAATGGGCCTCTGATGGCAATGTTTTTTTACAATGGGTACATTCCTTTGCCACACACAAAAATCAGTCCAATTGTTGCATATGTGGCTAACTTCCCCTTTCTAGTACATCTGGGTTACCTTGGTGGGTTTCTCCCTTACAAGGTACAGATTGGAAAACTTTAAAGCAATTTATTGTGATGGAAAGATCTGGTGTTGGTAGTATGTCCAGTATTACTAGTTATGATCCTGAAACATGGCCAATAGCCGATACTGTTAATGATACAGGGCACGGCTACTCTTTCTCTCTTACTTGGACCATACAATTATCCCAACAACTTGCAAATGGAACAAAAGAAGATAGATAATACTGTGAGAACTATGCGAGGTTTTATACACATTTAGGATGGATATATTTGGCCTACTCCTAGTTATGGATCTTTAAATGCACTGGCACCCTTATGTTTGGGAACAAAGAAATCATTCCAAACAAAATTTTCTGAATTGCACTCAAAATATGGAATGGACACCCCCTGAGTCATGTCAAAATACTATCGTATGATAGTGAAAGAAAGTGATTGGCTTGGAACAGACTGGTCTTGATGGTGAGGCATTTACTGGGTGGCTCCAAACGGAACTCAGTGGTTATGGGGAACACACCTCTCACCTTGGCTACCACTCAGATGGCTAGGATGCTGCACCCTGAGTTTCCCTTGGGTGCAGGGAAAGATTCGCCCTGAGTTAACATCCGTTGCCAATGTTCCTCTCTTTAAGGCCAGATGGGCTCGTTCAATGTTCCACTGGTGTGACCATCTAGTGGCTACATTTGTTGCTCCCTTGGGGCTAGAAGATGTCATATCACATACAGAAGCTCTGACTAAATTTACTCAACAAGGCCTTAATGATAGTTAAGCAGGAATACCTTTGTTAAATACTGAAGTGTCTTTCATGAGGAAGGCTGTCCTTCAAAACAGAATGACCTTAGATATTCTAAGAGCCTCTCGAGGTGGTACATGTTCAATTATTCAAACTAAATGTTGTTTCTATATACCTGATGAATCTTCCAATGTGTCATCCCTGTTAGAGCACATGAGAAAGCAAGTGAATACCTTGAGTGATCCCACACCCGGTCTTGATTTATTTGGTTGGCTTCCCTCAGGAACCAACCTCAGGTATCGGTTCCTTTTTGCAATCCAGATTACAATTCCTATTTCTGTTACTCCTTGTAATTCTTGTATTAGTCATAGTATTCAAATTCATTGCTGTTTTCTTTACTCAGTGTTGTAAGACTGGTATGCAAGCTAAAGTAATGATGGCTCAACAACTTGAGATGGTCAGTCAATTTTATGACTATGGACGAATTTCCCTTTCTGATAAAGACTATTTCTGATAAAGCTTAAGAACTTATTTTAAAACTAGTCTTTTCTATAATTGTAAACGATGTAAGCATAAAGAGTCATAAAAAGCACATGTATGATGGTTGTGCAGCAATCTAAAGTTAGTTGAAAAACATATGAAAAGCTTCCTCTGCTAATGTGTATATATCTATGCTTGTCCACTATTTCCCCCCAACATGGATAACTAGGCAAATCAATGGGATACTGGCCTCACACTGAAGGACTTGATGGACCCAGGGCAGGCAGCAACCACCCTGGTGCTGAGGGATGATATTTTGATCATTAATGATTCCTACTGAAAGATTATCAAACAAAAAGGGGGAAAATGATAAATAAATGGAAAGCAATAGGATATATTAGAATATATGAGGGAGCCATTTGATTTAAAATTAATTTGGCCTAACCTTGTTTTTATAAAGGGGCATGACATGGCCTAATGGCATGCACTGTACATCTGCTTTAAAGATTTACAATGTCCCAAAGCCAAGATAGGATGTTGCCTTCCCTTCCACACTGGCATCTCTCTATAAATAAGAATTTCTTCCCATTGAGGCATGGTTGTACTTACTAGTAGGTCCTTTGGTGATGGTCTCATTACACTTTCTGTTAGGGCTCGAGATTCTCAATTCTCTTGTCAAATCTATTTCCAGAGACCCAAGGATATCAATCCCTCCTGAGAACAATGCTCCAAAACTTGTCAGCAGTTACAAGTAAAAACTGGTCATTCCTTAAATCCTTGTTAGGCCTATGCCCCTTACCAGCAGGAAGCAGCTCTAGTGGTCATCACTCCATTCCCTCAAGATTAAGGAATGAAAAACAAAAAAAGGCAGATTTGTAACCATGGGCCTGTTTAGAGCCAGTTTGAACAAACCCCATCTCTTATCAACAGAATGACTAAAAATTGTCTTTCAGAAAATTTGCAAAGTCACATAGCCAGAGCATGTGCAGAAGAATAAATCTTGACCTGAAATGACCATAGAACCAAAGTGTCTCCTCTCCATGGAACCAAAGGACTGGGACATGACTGGAACTTAAAAGTTGGACTCTTATCAGAAGCAAGAGGTCTGTCATTCAGGAAGATCTGGTGTTAAAATTCCTTCCCCACCTTACCATAAATGTTTAAAAACTTACCATAAATGTTTAGAACCTTATCATTAATGTTTAGTACATTACTGTAAATGTTTAGAACCTTACCATAAATGCTTGATGCCCACCAATCAAAACCTATCCCTCCAGTGTTTCCACCTGCCAGCCTGTTCTCATTAATCTCTTAAATTCTGCCCCAAATCCTGAATCGGGGAGATAGATCTGAGGGCACATGCCCCCTGTCTCCCTGAAGATCAATCTCACAGAATAAAGTTGATTTCTTTTCCCAAAAACTGATACCATAATTAATTGGCTTTTTTACACACATCAGATAGGAGAACTACATTTTGTGCAGTAATAATCACTCCACACAATGGAATACTCCCAAAATATTATGTACAGTAAGATCTTGATTGATCTTGATTATCCATGATATTTGGTCATTGTATACCTGTATGAATGTTCTGAGTTTAAAATTTCAAATTAACCAAAAAATTTTTAAATGTTTTTATTTGTTTCAATTCTTATTTAAAATCCTTTTAAAGTATCTAGGATGACTTTTTCATCTTAGTAACTTTGGGGGATCAGAATTGGCCACTCCAAAATGTGTCTCTTTGCCTTGATTATTTTTAAGAACAAAAGACTCTGAAAGAAACTTTGACCTTCCCCCTAACTGCTTAAAAGAATTTAAGATAGGAGGCCTGTTCCAGGAAGGAGCTAATACCATAAGATAACTGCAGTGTAATGTAAAATGTGTCTCTTAGGTCACATTGTCCATAGTTGGCCCATTTGCATTTCCATCTGCATGTAAATTGCCTTCCTCCCCTTTGAAGCCCCAAACCACTACCCCCAACATCCTCCTTTTTCTTTAGCTGAAGATGGCATTTAAGGTGGTGGCTTGGTCCATTCTGACTGAGTTACTCAGTTTTCCTGGGTTTCTCTCATGTATACATTTTATTAAATTTTGCTTGATTTTATCATGTTATTCTATCTCGTGTCAATTTAATTCTTAGACCAGCCAGAAGGACCTAGAAGGTAGAGGAATTATCTTCCTCCTCTATATAACTATAATACACCAGGTAAAATGGAAATTATTTTTGATGACTGAGGATCTTTTAACTGATTTAAGATTACCAGAGTTTCGATTTCCTTATTTGTAATATGTGAGTCAAAAAAATACCTATTTCACTGGCTGGTGTAAGATTTAAAGGACATAGTATTTATGAATAGTACTTTGCCAACAGTATAGTCATCTGAAAAGATACTTTATTGTTCTCAATAACTTATGCAGGATTGTTAATTAAATGAAAGAGGCCTCTTTTGGCTCTTGACCTAACATATTATTATTGAAATTTTCTGTATTAGCTTCTTTTGTCATTGCCTTTTCATTAAACGTAGAATGTGAGAAAAACCTGACTATTAAGTAATTTGATTAGTTAATTGACTTTTTTTGTATATAACTGTGTCCAGCTGCTGTTGATTATAAATGTATTCACTTTTTTGTTGTTGTTTGTGATGAGTAGTTTTCTAAGTATTTTCCTGTCTTCAAATCCCTATTGTATGTAAGAACCTTGAGGGGAGGGGCTTTGTCTCTGATTTCCTGGTATCTTCCCTTACCGCCTAGTGGGGTCTGAGCACACAGAGAACTAGGCCCCCTCCCCCATAGTCACACACACTCTGATACACATATTCATACATACTAAGTTAACTGGAGCAAAGCAATTGTCCTGACACTGATAAAATCAACATTTACAGTCCAACTTGACACACTGTGATATTGTGATTTATAATAAAAAATATATATTTGGTCTTCACCCCTGGTTCTAGCAGAGAGCTTCTAAAACCCTTGGAATTTCCTAGGTAGTGAGAGAGATAAAGGTGTCTTTTGTTATGCTAATGAGGTGACTTTTGGAAAGCACCTAAGGATGGGGGCTGGTTGCCAGGAAAACCAACCTTGTGATTAGAAGGTTGGAACTTTCAGTCCCATACCCAGACCTCTGGGAAGGGGAGAGGGGCTGGATGTTGAATCAATTGCCAGTGGCTAATGATTTAATCAATCATGAGTACATAATAAAGCCTCCATAAAAACCCAAAAGGACTATTTGGAGAGCTTCTGGGTTGGTGAACACATGGAGATTTGGGGGGAGTCACTTGCCTGGAGAGGGCACAGAAGCTCCAGGTTCTTTCCCCATACCTTGCCCTTTGCATTTCTTTCATCTGGCTCTTCCTGAGTTACATCCTCTTATCATAAATTGATAATCTGGTAAGTAAAATGTTTCTCTGAGTTCCATGAGCTGCTCCAGCAAATTAATCAAACCCAAGGAGGGACTTGTTAGAACCTCCGAATATATAGCCAGTTGGTCAGAAGCATAGGTGATTCTGGACTGGTCTCTGAAGTGGAGGGCAGGGGCAGTCTTGTAGGACTGAGCCCTCACCCTATGGGATCTGACACCCTCTCTTGGTAGATAGTGTCAGAATTGAGTTGGATTTTAGGACACCCAGCTGGTGTCCAAGACTTGCTTGTTGGTGGTGTGGGGGAAACTCCCTCCACACCCATGAATTGGAATTGAGTGCACAAACTAAAGACACCTTCATGTGCTTTAGTTTTCTCTTTCACACTTAGACTAAGCTGACTGGGAACAGCAGTAATGTCATTCCCTTTCCTATAGCATTTTCACAGCTCTGAGAATTTGTCAGTTGCTTAATGAACACTGGTCAAGTATTAAGTTGACTCTAAATTTTGCTGTGGTGCCGTGGTTGTTTTCCTTTGCTGCAGCCTCATTTTCCCATCTTCCTGTTTGAAATACTATATTTCAGAGAGAGAGTTTAAAATTGGTGTGTTTTAAATATTCTCCCATAGCATCATACTTCAAGAATAGCCAGAAACTGGCCACGTTTCATATCTTTGGGGCCAAAGGTCTGCACTTTCGGATACCTGCCGTCTGCCAAGAAAGGATGGGGCAGAATGGGGGGCAAGGGGTTGTGGAGGTATGGGTTGTTTAAGGATAGATTTGGCCAGTAACTAACATCCATGAAGAGCTGTTGGTGTGTTCATTCCCCTGGCACACAGAACCCACTAGGCAGCTACCTCATTCTGAGGCCTTTCCTAGAGCCTGAGCTAAAGAAAACACCACAGGTGTTTGGGCTGGTATGTAGGCCCACAGTCCACAGGCAAAATGACTCAATGAGTTGTGTGGCCTGCAATCCCGAGCCTGAGCTGGAGCCCAAGGGGCTGACTCAGGCTTGGTGCCAAAGATGAACAAGGCTGATAGATTTCCTGAGTCTGGCCTTTTATTGCTTCCTGCCTTTAGAAAACTCTAGCCCAGAGTTTCTTCCTCATGCCATGCATCAGACTCATCTCGGGGAGAGGGTGAGGTTTATTTAGAATTCAGATTCTTGGGCCCAACCCCAGATCTCCTGAATCAAGAGTCATTGGAATGGGGACCAGGAATCTGATTTTTTGAAGACGCTCCAGATGGCTCAAGTTTGAGAACCACTGTTAGATATCCAGAAGATTCTCCAGTTGCTGAATTCATTATTATTCTCTCTCATTTTCATGCATTTGTACCTTCTCTTCTCTATGTTTAGAATTCCCTCCCACTTTTCCATCATTCTTTAAGGTCTGGTGGAAATGTCACTGGGCTTTCAGGAGACACATTTTTTGATAACTATGAATAAAAGTGAAATGAAAAATACGCACTGAAATTAGATGCTGTTGTAAAGAATTGAAAGTACATAATGATAATTCATCCCCCTCCACCAACCAAGAAAAATTCTAAAGTTACATCGTACTTTATTGCATTGCTGATTACTTTTTTACACGTGTACTCCCTCACTAGAATAGGAGCTCCTTCAGGACAATCCCTGGAGCAGTACTAGTCCCATTAAGTCTCAATGTCTTTGTGAAATGAATAATTGACAAGTGATGTTGGACAAGAAGTGGAGATTCGGACTCTCAAACACAGTAGGGTATGCGAACCTGACTGAGGAAGACAGCAGAGCAGAACGGATAAGCCCACGGGGCTTTAGAGTCAGAAAGGCCTGAAATTCAGTCTAAGCTCTGTTGCTTAAAATCTATTTGACCTTTGACAGTTGCTTAATCTTTCTGTTTCCTCTTCTATAACACTGGGATAATAATAGTACCAATTTCATAAGATTGTTATGAGGATGAAGTGAAATGGCGTGGATAAAGCCGTGGTATCTGGTATAGTACCCATCCACATAATAAATGTTCAGTAAATAGTAGCTGTTGTTATGTCTATAATTGTAATGTCTCGACATCCTCAGAGACCATTATGCTTCTAAGGCTGTTTGCCCCTGAAGCAAATAGCTCTAGGCTGTATGCATTTTTTAAAAATAATTTTGCGATCCACTATTTCTTTTATTACAGACTATCAGTCTCCAACAGCTTTTCCACTTTGCCCCTTCTTTTAATTTGCTGCTTATAATCTGTTGTGAGATGGAATACCAGATAACCAAGCTTTGAGTTTATGCATCCACTCATTCAGTAAAGATATTTATTCGAAAATTCTGGATAAGACTGACCTGAACTCCAGATAAATGAAGTGCTTAATTTTTTTCTTATCCTCCATTTAAAAAATTGGTTTATAAATTTGTAGTAAGATTGTAGCAAGAGGTTGACAGTTTGGAACATTTCCTCTCTCCATATTTTGGTATCTTTTTGTAAAAAATTTTTCCTCAGATTTTAAAACTATATTTGTGGATTTGTTTTTCTCTTGTGAGAGCAATTCTTTTCATCAAAGTACTTATTTTTTTACAAAGTACATGAAAGGTCAATATAATTTGAAATCTTTTCTAAGACACTGTATTTCCAAGAGAAAAGAATAGTTGAATTGTGTCTTATGTAATTGTAAGTGACAAAAACATCTAACAAATTTCATCTTCCCCAGCAACAGAAATATGGACTTGGCTGGGATCACCTATATAAATCAAGTAGAAAAATAATTCTTTACAAAATGTTGATGACTGAACTGCACTTTAGCCATGCTGAAAGGGCATTGTGATCCACTTTTCCTACCAATAAGTCCACATGGGACTCTGTTAGATCCTGCCTTTCCTTGACACGGTAAATAGAAGCATATGCTTTAATCAGGAAGCAGCTCCCATTCAAAGACTGTAACTCATTGTCATCACGGTGGATATTTTATAACCAGTCGTCTGTACACACTCATGGATAGTGAAGACAAACTGTTGGCCTTCCTTATTTTATCATTTTGTCACCAACTGCCCCAAGTAACTCAAAGGAGGTTTCAGAAGCACTTGTTTCTCAAAGGTGTTTTTTAGTTATGATGGGATGCAATCACCAACTGCCCTGAACCAGTCCGAACCCCACTGCAAGAGCTACGCCTGCACAGATGAGCCGAGAAGTGTCCAAGAGTTACATTTGCTTCACGTTAACATTAAGATCTCCACCCCAGGAGGAGCTTAAGCCTTATTAGCATAATGTGCAAAGTATATGAAAGCTTGTTTTCAAACTGTGCCTGCTTGAGCTTATACCCATCTCTACATGTGATGACGAAACTTCTCTTTTGAATACTCATTCCCCACCTGAAATAAAAGACCCCTGCTTTCCCTTGATTAGGGTGCCATGGTTTGGAAGTGATTCCCTGTGATCTCCTTTATTTGCTGTAAATAAATTTTTCTTTGTGTGACAACTACTTCGGGTGAAGGCTTTGATTTCAACTCACCAAGAAGCAGACCCACTTTGGTTTGGTAACAATTTTACAAATGAAAATTTTGAGACTTAAAGAGGTTAAGTATGATTTTGCGCAAGATCATACGTTTTTTGTTGAATTTTTAAATATTTATTTACCATTTATATTTTCCTTTTAATGACCATTTCTTTACGTGCTTTGCCCTGTTTCTACTGGGTATTGATCTTTATATTTCTCTAAATCACTTTTTAGTACTTTTACTTCCAAAATGATAACTTTCAATTATAAAAATAAATCAAGTTGTGAGAAATAATCACCTATGTTTTCTTCTGGCTTTATTATGCATTTGTTGTTTTACATTTTATTGTTCTGTCTACCTATTTTATAGTTTAGTCTTGTGAAATGAGGTTCAGTTTTAACATATTTCCAAATAATCAGTTGTATCAGGAAAATTTATTGAAGAATCCATCATTTTACTCTTATTTGAAATAACATATTTACTTTATTCCATGTTATTTTATATTAAAGTCTTTTTTTTTTTTTGGTTTTCTATTCTGTTCTATTGATCAGATAATCTACTCTTACAATAGTGTTACAATTTTAATTTTCTTAGATTTATGATGTATGTTTATCTGATAGGGCAAATCTTTCCTTACTACTCTTTCTAAATTTTCCACAGATATTCTTGCCTTTTTATTCATTGTTATGAATGTTGGTATCCATTTGTGAATTCAAAATAATTGAATTTAGTATTTGATTGGAATTGATTTACATATATACATTATACATTATACATATATACATTAGTTTGGGGAGAATGAACAAATTCACAATGTTGAGTGAATAAACTGTATGTCTCAATGTATTTGTCTACTGTTATTTTCTGCTGTAGAATTAATGTATTTTTTTTTTTAATTATCTTGCCAACTTAAGTGAACTCTATTCTACTTGAAATTTGCTTTCTTGGATTTTTAGGAATGTAATTCTGTCATTCACAAATAACGATATTTTTACATCCTTTTTTCTATATATCATTTCTTTTTATGATCTCAATTTCTTCACCTGTAAAACGGAGATAAAAATAGTACTTATGATTAAGATTGTTGTGAAAATCAAAAGTAATAAGTCACATAGAACAATTAACATATTGTCTTACATATGGTAAATCCTCTATAAATGTTGTTGTTGCTGTTCTTGTTATTGTTGAGGTTAAATTTTTTGGCAACTTGGAGAAAAATATTGCAAACACTGGGATAATCTCTTTTAAGGGGTGTCTACAACAGATAAATTACATTATTTTAAGAAAGTATGCCTCTATACTTAGTTTATTTGGAAATTCAAAAAATCAGCAATAGGCTTTTAATTTTATCAAATACTTTGTTTTCCATCTTTGGTGATATTTATCTGGTTTTTCTCATTTGGCTTTTTAATTTGATGGATTGAATTAATAGATTTCCTGATGTTGAAAAATCCTTGCGATCTGCATTTCCCTGGGATTGTCATGGTGTGTTTTCCTTTTAATATACCAATAAACTTGTTTTATCATTATTTTAATTAGGACTCATATCTATATTATCAGTGAGAATTATCTCTAGTTTTCTTTCTTTGAGCTATCTGTGTCAGATTTTAGTATCAAGATTATGTTCTCTTCAAAAAATTATATGGGAAGCTGTTAAAATTTTTCTGTGCTTTGAAACAGTTCATGTAAAATGCAAAATATTTGTCTCTGTGTCATTTAAAAGAACTTCAGTATATTTCCACAGAGCAGTTATACTTTTGTTTTGAAAAGTAAATCAGATTATATCCCTTCTCGGTTTAAAATTTATTGTTCTTGGAATAAACCTGCAGACCCTTGCTATGGCCTATGAGAGCCTGAGTGATGTGGTTGCTCCTGCCAATCTCCCTAGCATCATGTCTCACCATTCTTTCCCAGGCTCACTGTGCAAGGAGCTAGTGAGACCCTAGCTCAGTTCTTCCAATGTGCCACACTCCTTCCCACCACAGGGCTTGTGTGCTTGTCACAACCTTCACCCATAGTGCACTCTGCCCCTCACCCAACTCTTCACATGCTCAGCCTTCAGGTGTTTCAGCTGCAATGAAACATCCTAAGAAAGTTATTCCCTGAAAGTAGGTTACCCAGTTATTCTCTATCAAAGCATCCTATTTATTTCCTTCATTGTACTAATAGTAGTTATAATGACTTCTTTTGTTTATTTATTTATTCATGTGCTCAATCATTTCCTTATTAATTGCCCATCTCCCCCTATTAGAGTTTATGATCTAGTTTTTTGGTATTCAATTATGTTTTTCTCACCATAGCTCTCTTATAATACAACTTTTTATTTACAATTTGCATTCAAATTTTACAATCATATTCATATCCTTTTGGGGCTCAGTGTTTTACTCAATTCAGTGAGCAATTGCAGTCCTCTTAAGGTAGGAATAGCCTTTGCTTGACATTCTTTTAGCTTCATTGCTAGGTAAGCTAAAATATGTAGTCAGTATTTTTTTTTAAGAAGGGCTTTTGGTTGGTGCATTTTTCAGGCTGTTTCACATCTGATGTGAATAAATGACAGCTTGTTTAGATCTATAGTTCTTGGGGCAGAATGTTTCTTCCTCAGAATTCCATATATATTGCACAATTATTAAGATGTACTTTTGCATATATCAAGGAAAACGGGTGAAGTCTGAAATGTTTGATTTTTATTTCTGTGTAGAAAACCTTGCCCCTACCCATGCATGCTTCAAAATTTGTAGTATATTTTTAATTATTAATAAATTCAAATAAAATATTTGTGATAATGTGTGTAGAGCAGTAGGTCTTTATTTTTTTTTTAGAAAAAGGTATTTTTGGTGGTATTCAGTAAACCCTGAGAATTTTTGACTCTGGTAATTATTCAGCTCAGAAAAGTTTTCATTTATTATAGCCTTTGTTATTATATCTCTTCCATTTATTCTAGTCTTTTACTCAGGAACACCGATTATCTGTGGTTGAATTTCCCTTTTTATTTTTCTCATTGCTTTTGTCTGTCTTTTCCTCTCTGCTATTGTTTCTCAATTTGTCCTCTATTTCATTGATTTTCTTTAGCCTTCTATTCTTTTCTGCTTGTAGAGTGTGTTTTATTCATGGTTTGCCATTTTAGTTTCTTCAGAATCATTTTCCTACACAGCTCCTTTTTATTTAGCTCATCTAGATGTCTTTGCATAACATTCTTTTATCTTATTCATTTTTCTCTGTTCTTATTTCATAGGGATCATGTCTTGTTGAATTCTATTTAGAATGCTAAAAAGTTTAATTTTTTTGGTTTCCTATAACAAATAATTGTCAGAATTGCTCCTCCAGTGAGTCTTCAAAAACATCTCTACTTTTCCTTTGTTCTGCATCATCCTTTCATAGACCCCATGTTAATCATTTATTCTCCTTACTTCTCTTGGAACAAGGAGAGCTCTAGTCTGTCCCAATGTTGTGAGGTATGTGAGGCATCCCTTTTTCCCTGATCTTTTCCAACTTATATATAGATAGAACCTTATTCTCCAGTTAGATTGATAGTTCTATTTCCTAGCTCAATTTACAATGCTAGCAGGCATTTATCTATATAATCCCGGGTTTCTTAACTTTGGCATTGTTGACATTTTGGGCCGGATAATTCTTTTTTGAGGGGGAGCTGTCCTATATATTATAGGATGTTTAGCAGCATACCTGGCCTCTACCCACTCGATGCCAATGTGTCCACCAAAGATGTTGCCTTGTCCTTGTGTGACCACCAAAATTGTCTCCAGTCATTGAGTAATGTCCTCTGGGGGCCAAAATTGCCTCTCGGTTGAGAACCACTACCTAAGCAGACTTAGATTGACATGGGATCATCATTTATGTTTTAATTTTTTTTTGTTTTAGTGTTCTCTTCTTGCTCATTTCTCTGACACTGAGCTAAAGAAGAAACTGAAAAACTCTAAGCTCCAGTGTTTGCCAATGCCAGTTACTTTCCCATCTCTTCCTCCAACTATAACATTTTACTTACTGGGACTCTTCAGAGCTGCTGAGTATGGTTGTGCTGTGTACTCTATACAGGGGCCTCTGGTTTATTGGAGGATGTAATCCAGCATGTACTTCATTCTCCAAGATATGTGTGTGTGTGAGGCTGGATCCACTAAGAGGGAGCATCTTTTTCTAATTCAAACAAAGCTAGTGAACTTGGGTCTATTCCTTGCAGAATGCAGTATATCACTGCCAATTCCTATTTCACTTCACACTTAGTGTCACACTGTTTCCTTGAGTTACAGGCCCTGAATGAATTAGAAAGGTAAGAACTGATAGAAGAGTATAATAGTACCTTGGTCACCTAAAAAAAAATCTGCATTGTATTGGTTGGGCTGCCTGTTTTTCTGAATGGCACATACCCTGGGGCCTGAGGCCAGGCAGCGTGGGAGGGATGACACCTCTCCTCAGTTCTATCAGGACAACAGGTGTTCTTCATTTCTACTTGCAAAGCATATGCCAACTTCCAATTGTGATTGCCAATTTCATTCCGTATGTCCTATAATTAGAGAAAAACTGTTCCAGGTTCTGGCAATTACTTGCCTGTCAGTCTTTTTTTTTTGGCATTATTATGTTGTGGGGTTTTTTGTTTTTTTTTTACCTTTTTTCCTGTCTTCATAGGTATTGTTGTTGGAAAGTGGATGAGTGTGAAACAGGAACTGCTAGCCAGCATCATTTTAAACCTGAAGTTCTCAATCAACTTTTCAACTTGGAAGACAGTCAAACTTTCAATCAAACACATACTTTTTTGTAGTATCTACTCTGTGGTGAGGGAGATAAAAAGACGGGGACAGGATCCCTGCCCTTGAGGAGTTCATAATCTCATAGGGGCAAGGTAAGTATACAAGGGAAGGAAAAAAGGCAGAGTAAGATCAATGCCGTAAAAGAATTACACGCAGAATACTCTGGGGGTTTAAAGGAGGCGCAATCTTTTCCATTTCAATCCAGAAATGTTTTCTAGAAGAAATGACATTTGACTTGATTTTTAAAAGATAGATAGTGGCACCTCAACAGGAAAATATGCATTATAGGCAGGGCCAGCAGCATGGAAATAAGCAGAGTGTGTCAGCCGCTGCTTCTCCCATCCCTGCTTAGCTGTCGGCACTGAATGCTTTCAGCATGCAAGCCTAGACCCACCTATTTTTTAAATCAAACGTGACGAGTCAGCCAGGTTTTCATGATCATCTTCATTATCCAGGTGTATAGTATTGGATATGAACAACTATGACACTATAGGGTGCCTAAGCTGCAGCCTTCCAGTACTATTATATTTGTCAAATCCATATCACATGACTTCTGTCTCGATTCCCTAATTTGTATACCAAGCCCCTTCTGGAACTCCTAGACTAATAGAGAGGGTCCTAGATTCCCTAAAATGTCCTAGACTATCTCTTGTTAGCTCCATTTTTTTTGAGGCTGGGTCCTGATGCCTTTCTCACCTTACACTAATTATGATCCTTCTCCTATTGGATAAAAATGGAACTAAGATGATGCTACCCATCTGATTCTGAGCATCATTACAACTTATGAAGTCCTGTTGCTATGATAAACCCACAGGTCTATCCCATTGGTTAGTTATGCCAGCCTGTATCAGCCCAGTTTTACCCATCTTTTTTATACTGGGGTTTATACAGCAGACCCTTCATTTACTTCTTTGTTCCCTTGGAGCTAGTCTATTAGTAGGGTAAATCCTCTTAGCTTCATCGTGACCCTTCTTAAACTTGCTAACGGAAGTTATCCTGAAGGAATATAGGAAAGACAGGATACCAAAGAATTTTTTCAACTTTTCACTGTGTGGACTGAGAAGAAAAATCAACTATTTTATTTTTCTTGAAGATTTCACAGAATTTAGAATAGATCCACCTGCTATTCTCTCTTTTTAATGAGGTTCATGCAGGAGACACTAAAATGGTTACAATGGAAGGTTTGATAATGAAATATTAAACGAAATTTTATTTGTTTATAAACTTCAGACTGAAATTTTGTGAATATTTTTAATATTGAAATTTTCAAACATACCCAAAAGTAGAGAGAATAGTATAAGAAACCCTCGTGTACCCATCATTCAGCTTCAACAATGATCAATTCTTGACTGATCTTCTTTCGTCTACACCCCTGCCACAGACTAGGGAATATTTTAAAGCAGATTTTAGACATAATATTATTTTATTTGAAAATATTTTGGGATATATCTCTAAAAGTTAAGCGCCCTGTAAAAATTATTCCTGAAAACAAATGAGAATAATTCTTTAATATCATCAAATAGCCGTTCCTCAATAGTTACCTTTTTAGAGTTTGTTTGAATAGGAATCCAAGTAAGGTCCATATATTGCAATTGTTGGATATATCTCTTCAGTCTTGTTTAATCTCTAGGTTCTCAGAAAACTGTTTTTCTTTGTAATATTTTTTGAGGAAATAATTTTTTGTCTGTGCAAGTTCTTACAATTTGGTTTTGCTGCCTACATCCCTACAGTGTTATTAACATATCTCTCTGTCCTTTGTATTTCTTGTAAATTGATTGTTAGATCTACAGGCTTGATCAGATACATATTCAATTTTGAGGGGGCAAGAATGTATCCTAGATGGTGCAGTGTGCTTCATTCAAGAGTGCATGATATTTGGTTGTCCTTTTTTGTGATGTTGTCAGCCATTGATGATTATTGCTCAGAACCATCAATTCAGTAGGGATTACCAAACGGTGATATTCTCATTCGATCATACTTTCTTCTTTTATTAGCTGGGATACTTCCACAGAGAGAAACTTCCCCATATCTACTCTTTAGTTACCGTGAGGTACCGATCATATAGGAAAAGTAAGACAAATGATTATTTCTCCTGATTTATCAGTTTTTGGAATGATAGGTTTTTTTCCTGGCATCCTCCAAAAGTGAGCCATGATTCTTTTTAGCATCATTATGAAGTTATGGATATCAACATATTTAAATTTATTATAGCTCATTTTCTTATCAATGGTCATATGATCCCATCTTAAGCCATTCGGAGTTTATTCAGATTGGTTCTTGGGATGACTCCAGAAGTTTTTGATGGTTTTCTTGCTTTATGGTATTAAAACATATTCAAGGCTCATTTTGTATAATGCCCTGCACCAGTCCTGAAATCAGTCATTTCTTCAAAGAGCTATAGTTCCTTTTAAGTAGGAAGTTGTATTTTAAAACTATGATTTGGGCACTAGGGGTGCTTACTGCTACTGGCATGGTCATTGTTTCTAGGCCCTTTTAGTGTTCAGAGCTAGGGAATATGTATTGTTTTGTTTATTTTTAGAGTAAAATATATATCAAGTTCATACCAATACTTTCTATTCCTATTCTACTTAATCCTATTGATTTCACATATGTATCTCCTTTAAACACACTGAAAATCATGCTTCTTAATGACCTCAATATAATTGACCAGTTTGTTTCAGAATAACAATGCCAAAGCTACTACTAATGATACAATTACTAAAAAAAAAAAAAAAAAAAGCTGTAAGATACTTTTTGCAGTCATTTTATCCATAGGGCATATCCCAGTAAGTCAGTACCACCAAATTACTATGATTTAAAGTCTCTTGGAATTGTTCCTCTTTTGGAGGTTATGTTGTCAATTGGATACATGGTTAGGTTGATTTGCTTCCAGTTGCTTTCTATTTTTAGGGATTGCTTTTCTAAATGGAATTTTGTTTTATAATTATATAAAACACTTACATGATTTCAAAGTCAAAGCTACAAAATAGGGTATATTCAAAAACAAGGTATATTCTAGTAAGCAAATCTACAAAATAAGAAGCCTAGCTTGCATCACTGTTCATTTCTCCTTATTCTCTCTCTTCTCCTATCAGTAACCATTATTTTGTTATTTTATGATTTATCCTTTCATTTTTCGTTTCAATAGAGCAAAGACATTTTGGATAAATAGTAGATAAATAATAGAATAATATGCAGCCTTTTCTCCACCTTGCTACTTTTTACTTAACAATGTATCCTGACAATTACTTGATAATAGAATGTACAGATATTTTCCACCTCCATTTAAAACTGCATAGTACTCCATTTTGCAGATGTACTGTAGTCTGTTCATTCAGTCTTCTGTTGGTAAATATTTGGGTGATTTTCCAGTCTTTTGCTGTTACAAATAGTGCTGCAGTAAATAGTATTGTGCATACATCTTTCCATATTTTTGCCAGCACATCATTGAGATCAATTCCTACAAGTGAGATTGCTGGGTCAAAAGTTAAATACACATGTAATTTTCCTAGATATTGCCAAATTCCCCTCCACTGAGATTATAGTATTTTGCATTCTCAGCAGCAAGGATTTAGATGTCTCTTTCCCCATGGCCTCACCAACAAAAAGTCTATCATTAAACTTGGAGACTTTTTTCAACCTGGTAGGTGAAAATGGCATCTTAGTGCAGTTATAATTTGAATGTTGAGACTGAAATTTAAAATCCAACTTTATTTCACAAACATTTGATGGGTACCTATTTTGTGCCAGGTGTGGTTCTGTACATAAAGACTTAGAGATGAGTAAGACTCAGTTATTTTTCTCAAGAAATCCACAGTCCAATGGAAAAAACATAAGAAAATCAACTACATCGATATAGTATGATGAATGCTAAAATAAAAGTATGCACAAGGCCAGCCCAGTGCCATAGGAGTTAAGTTCGCATGCTCTGCTTCGGTGGCTGGGGGTTCTCAGGTTTGGATCCTGGGCAGGGACCTACACACCACTTATCAAGCCATGCTCTGGTGGCGTCCCATATAAAGTAGAGGAAGATGGGCACAAATGTTAGCCCAGGGCCAATCTTCCTCAGCAAAAAAGAGGAGGATTGGCAACAGATGTTAGCTCGGGGCTAATCTTCCTCAAAAAAAAAAAAAAGCATATGCAGAGTATTATGGGAATATCAAAGAAGAAAACAGAGAGGAAAGAAAAACCAAGCTAGATGAGTGAGAAGTGTTTAGGAAACTGTAAGGTGGAGAGATGCCTAAACTTAAGTAAATCTATGAAGCAGTTAGAGTTCAGAGAAGCATAAATAGCAATATACTAGGAAATCTGAGTTCCAGTGCCCACATTTCTCATGACTGTTAATTGTGACTTTTGATAAGTAATTTCTTTTCTTTTTCACGACGTTTAGTTTCCATATATATAAAAATGAAGGCACAGACCAGATGATTCCTAGGGCTTCTTTCATCCTCTCTGTTTTATGAACGCTTTTGCTTCCATTTCTCTGTGTGTTGGCTTCACTCTCCACACTCACCAAGTTGAGGGACATATTACAATAAATCATTAACACAGTGTAGTTAATGTATGTGTAGTGATTTCAGTTGTCAAGAAAGGATTACGGAGGGCTGGCTTGGTGGCATAGTGGTTAAGTTTGCCTGCTCTACTTGCACTGCGCAGGGTTTCAGGTTCAGATCCCGGGTGCGGGCCTACACACTGCTTATCAAGCCATGCTGTGGCAGGCGTCCCACATATAAAGTAGAGCAAGATGGGCACAGATGTTAGCTCAGAGCCAATCTTCCTCAGCAAAAAGAGGAGGATCCGCAACAGATGTTAGCTCAGGGCTTATCTTCCTCATCAAAAAAAAAAAAGAAAGAAAGAAAGGATTATGGAAGTGAAACTTGAGTCAGGTGAGTAAATGTTAGAGATATGGAAGAAAGCCAACCAATTTAATAAGTGGCCAAAGTGGATTGGGATATGACAAGAGCTCATATAGATGTGGTTGGATATAAAGTCAATAAAAATTTGAGTCAAAATTGAAAATCTTTTTATTTGGGAAACTGAAGAGTTGGCACTCATTCTTATGGGTCAATTATCCAAGTTGCAAAATAAAAGATTGTTACAGACGAATCAGCTACAATAACAAGTTTCAGTAATGGTAAAATTGTGGAAAACAAAATGACACTTGCAAAAGGTTTCCCATAGCATGTCATCACACCTTTTTTTAGGCGACATACCTCTAAGGACAATGAAGTCTGCTAAATGCCCTTCATCTTCAGAGAAAGACATTTGAACTTATCATTTACTGAAACAGCCCCAGTACATCAAACGGAACTTTATTCCAATAATGAAAGGATGTAATTAGTGAGATGGTATTTTCATTTTTCAGCTGGGATAGCTTTCTATAGTCTGGGTAAATGTAAAGCTTCTTTGAAATGTGTTCTTTGAGAATAAAATCCCCAAAAAGATTTTTAGGGACCTTCATTTATACAGATACAAAATAATCTCTTTAAAATAGATAACCCATTTTTTTCCCAGGTAATGTTCATAAGCAAATACATAAGACTTGACTAAAGTTGAGCGGGTAAAGTTTTGTTTGATTCTGCACAGGAGACCAGAGCAGGCATTAGCTTAAATATTCACAAAGAAATGTCAGCTCATAGATCAGGTGCACACTGGGAATTATGTGGAAGCAAAATCTGCATACACCATTTATGGGAATGGGGAGAGATGCACAATTATGCCTAGAAAATTCTCAATAATATGTGTTTCATAACAAGATCCTCATTCTTTCTCTAATGGAAAAAGAAATGAAGAACAACGGCTATTCTGAGCTCTCATTTTTGTTGTCATGTAACGTTGGAGGTGATTGCTGCATTTTTTTTGTTTAGTTAAAAATTGGAACGGAAATTATTATAGAGTATACTCAGCAGATAAAGCTTCTTTGTGTTGCACAAATATCTGATTTGTACATGGAAGTAAATAAACTTGAAACATCCGCTTTTATTTTGGGCATTATATTGGAGACAAACAGAACAAATGTCATTAAACACAGTCTATTGGGAAAGCACGTTGACAATTCTGTTTGACTACTACTGCTTCTGTCTGACCTGCTTTGCAGAGCTGCATCTGTTGACAGCCTTCACCTCTAGGTTCAGGCTTAACATAGTGCCTGAGGAGTTGATCAAGGCATGAAGGAATTTAAAAGCTTCTGCAGGGGGGTGGGGTGAGGGGCTTGAAATTATCATGTCTCATGATCTGACATGCAGTGGTTTATAATAATCACAGTTCAGCTTCTCCATTTCTTCCACATCCCTTAGTCTCCATTGCCAGCACGATCCAGTGCTGAAAGTAACTGTCTATGACACCTTGGGCTAGTCACTTAATTTTTTTTTTAATCTGCAGGTAATAAGATTTTTTTTATATAGTAACTTTATTGAGATATCATTCACATACTTTACCATTTGCCTATTTAAAGTGTACAGTTCAATAGTTTTTAGGATATTTGCCGAGTTGTAGTCACCTAATTTCAAAGTCAGTGCCCTCCCCTATCTATGGGGTTAACAAACCTGGACCTCCTATGTCACAGGTTTCTTGGGAGAATAGAATGAGAAGATGCAAGTAAAGGAATAGTGGAAGGTTAAAATACCTCTGGAAATATGAGTTGGTATCGTCTTTACTAAAGAGATGCTAGGTGTGACTAGAGCCTTGAAGAGGACTGTGAGTAACTTGAAGGGAATTTGGCAGCGATAATAACCCCTTACATTTATATAGCAATTTATAATTTCAACATGCTTTCATAAACAAGCTCTCATTTGCAACATTAGCGGAGATTTTCTTGGAGTGCCACATAGCCAATCTCGTTCCCCAGGACAGGAGGATGGGGCCCACTTACTTTAAAGCTGAGAGAGATTCTTCTGTAAATAAGGGAAAATATCTAGCCAATGGTGTTTTTTTAGTCCCCAAATTTGTCTGACATAAAACACTTTTTAAAAATAGACTCACCTCTCTGCAATTCCGGTTATAGCCCCTATTCCAGGGGACCTTGTTGAGGCGTTTGTAAACGCCAATGTTAACAGGACCGTTTGAAGGGCTTGTACTCCCAGCCAGCTGTATAATGTTTCACGGCACTCAGATTTTTTCATGTTAATCACCATGCTCTATGAAATGAATGTTGTTAAAGATAAACAGGATGCTTATAAAGTGTTCTACTGAACATGGCTGCTATTAAGGCATATTTTAGTTTGGCCTATGAAAGCTTAATGATCATTTTTTATCTTAACAGTTAACAAATGTTCAATAAAGGAAAAATTAAATCTAGTAATGTGAGTATCGCCAGAAACTTTTTAATATGACAACTGGCTTTGTTCTTGTAATAGTTTCCTATTGCTGCTGTAAAAAAAAATAAAATACCGCAAATTTAGTGGCTTAAAACGACATAAATTTATTGTTTTACAGTTCTGTAGGTTAGAAATCCAACATGGGTCTCACTGGGCTAAAATCAAGGTATCACCATGGCTATGTTCCTTCTGAAGGCTCTTGAAGGCTTCCATAGGCCATCTACATTCCTTGGCTCATAGCCCTCTTCCTCCATCTTCAAAGCCAGCAATGTTCCACATCTCTGACTCTGCCTCCTTCATCATACCTCTCTAAACACAACTGGGAAATGTCTCTGCTTTTAAGGACTCATGTGATTAGACTGGTCCCATTCAGATAATCTCTCCATCTAAAGGTCTGTAAACTTAATCACACCTGCTAAGTCCTTTTAGCCACATAAGGTAACAGTTTATATTCACAAATTTTGGGGATTAGGGTGTGGACATCTTTGGAGGGCTATTAATCAGCCTACCAGAGCTGTGCAGAATATTTGCTTCACATTAATGTCTTCTTCAAAATTAAAACGCTTGCAAAGTCTTCTGAGTGGTGATTTGTGGATTACGCATAAGGATACTGCCTGACATGGTTTTCACAATTCATCATCATTGATACCAGCTAGTTCTGATTTAATTCACTGGAGGGAGAGGCGGAAAATGTCTGTGCAGCATGGATGTATTTATTCATTCATTCAACAAATATTTAGTGAGCGTCTACTATGTGCCAGGCACTGTGCTTGACATTCTGCACATTGACATGAATAAGACACAGTCCCTGCCCTCAGCGCTCATAGTCTAGTAAAGGAGATGGGCAATAAGGACGATGATAGAGTTATATAGTGGGTGCAATTACACATAAGAATATAGTCACCTAACTCCTTTTAATTTCAACTGTTGATAGTGGGGAGCAGGAAAACATCAGAGCAGCAAGCATTTCAGGGAGCAAAGCCTGTCAAACAGGACTTAACCTGAGAGACGTTCTTTTCCCTCCCTACAGTCAGGCAAGTTATGAAATTCATCTCACTGCTGCTCAAGAAGCTATTTTGCAGAAGCCATTAGCAGAGACTGCTGTTTTTCTGAGGTGGTGACACTCCCTGAATTTCAGTACTGACCACACTGAACAGTAGTAAATAGGAAAGGAAATAGCTAGAGCGATAGTTACACAGCTGATTTTCTTTACAGTACGAGACAAGGTTTTGAATTTTTTTCTTTTTTTTTGAGGAAGATCAGCCCTGAGCTAACATCCATGCCAATCCTCCCCTTTTTTGCTGAGGAAGACAAGCCCTGAGCTAACATCTATTGCCAATCTTCCTCCTTTTGTTTTTTTTTTCCTTTTTCTCCCCAAAGCCCTAGTAGATAGTTGTATGTCATAGTTGCACATCCTTCTAGTTGCTGTATGTGGGACGTGGCCTCAGCATGGCCGGACAAGCGGTGCATTGGTGCGCGCCCGGGATCCGAACCTGGGCCGCCAGTAGCGGAGCGCGCGCACTTAACCGCTAAGCCACAGGGCTGGCCCCCAAGGTTTTGAATTTTAAAGGCTGAACTTTGAACAAGAGCAGATCCAAAGATTAGTATTAGCTATTAATATTAAGTAATATATATTGACTGATATGAGAAGAGGCATGTATGATGTGAACTCATAGGATCTAGATTAGCACAGGATACGGACATAGAAATACCAAATAAGCTCAATGGAAGAAGATAATCCAGATGAGAACTGGGATAGACGCTATTCTAGCCACTTCAGCCAAGGGTTTCCATTAATATCCTACAGAGGTTGCAAATTGAACCGCTTTTGACTTACAGATGTCGGGTGGTTTAGAAATTGGAAAATTTTAATACAAACCCAAATTTCCAGCTTCTTTTGAAAACTCAGAAGATCTGCCACACCCGTGTTTTCCTTCCCACATGGCAACAACCTGTGTTAGATGAGTAATAGCTGCCCTATTTGAGCGTGTAGTCCCCAATTTTCCAGTTTCTACCACTCGCTGCTTCCTTACAGCTGGCCCACTTGCTTGTGTTAACTTCCTGGGCTTTGTAGGCAAACTAAGCTTTATAAAGTTATATCAATATAATATTTATAATTTACTCTGTATGTTTATGATGGAATACATGCATATGCTTATGGAAACTGTTTAACACCCCATATATAGTTTATTCCACAATGTGGGTTCAGTTATATCTTTATAATGTCTTGGCTTTAGATCCTATGCAGATATTGTTAAGAAGAGAGAGCTGCACTGAGTGGACCTAACCTGTATTGGTAAGTGCTCTTCTATTACCCGGATGAAGCAGATCTAGTAGAATAAGATGAACAAAGCCAATTCCTGTTTTAGTACTCAAATCAAAGCACAAAACAAGTACAAAAAATACTTGCTTCCTGTAAAGCCTCTATTACCTATCCCCTCCTAAAGGAAAATAATAACAAGCAATAGAAAATTAGGTATTTTTTCCCCAATCAGGACATTCTTTCAACTTTAAAAAACTATTGTTATGTGTCATTTATAGGGCTAGCTTTATACACAGGCAGAGTGGCCGCTGCTTCCCTGGTATGATTATTGAACACTGGAAATATTGGCACACATACAGTTTTTGTTGTTGTTCTATTAAATGATTTGTTAAAACAAAAGATGTTTCCTTACATTACATTTTTCTTCTCTTTTACAAAGACAAACTAAGAAGTTAGACAAGGTCAATTTTATCCCATTCAAAAGATTCCAAAAAAGAAGAAACAACGGCATATGTTGAATACTCTTTTGAAACACCAAACCAGATAGTCCTTGGGTAAAATCTGATTTAGCTGGTCAAATAGAGGACATATAGGATCAGAATTTACTAGAATAGTGTCACTAGCTTTCTGAAAGTCAGGCCCTTCTTCCCTTTGTCTATCAGCTTAGAGATCGTCTGATTGATATATTTTGCTACTAACCGGTGTTAATTGCCTAGTCTCACAAATTCGGCTAAAGTTGGTTACATGGTTTGTAAGATGTCCCGCGGCCCACTGACCCTATGGAAATCTTTCCCCTAGTGCAATGCCTGAGATTTCTGGATGCAGGTTTTGGAGCTTTTCCTCCGAGGGCTGGTGAAAGGTGGGAGAAAAAAAGATACTTTATCTGCAAGACACTGTTTCCTGCAGTATTTCCAAATCTAGGTTGTTAGTCTCCTGGCATACCCGCGAATGTTCTATTTTTGGGGTATTATTATTCCTGGACTGAGAAATGAGTGTTTTCTACCTTCAGCCATACTCTTGACAGGGTTTCTAATGAGAGCTCTACTTTCTACTAGAAAATTCTTAGAGGAATGAGGCCTTGAATGAAGAGGGCTAATGAAATCCAGCATTTCCTCCTAGCCTGAAGCTACCCTGGATGGTACCTCACGTGAGCCTCCTGCTTCTGACTTTAATAGTTCCAGATGCAAGTATCCTAGCTAGATTTATTGTAGCCATCCTTGTGGCAAGGCATCAATAATTAAAAAATGGTCTAAGAGTCATGTCTACATGTTATCAAGAAACTTGTGTTATTTGCCAAATGTATTAATTGCCCAATCAATATTTCACAAAGTATATTCTGTGCAAATGAAGTACTGGAGGATGTTTAGAAGAGTCTGGAATAGAGTTTATTGATCAAATATATTTAGCAAAATCTGAGTTTAAAAATTTAACCAATGACTGCAGAATTTCTCAGGCCTTTCTCAGGCATCCTATATCTTTCAAAAAAAGGATAAGCAGCACTTTCCAAACCTTTTCGACGATGGAATCTTCTTCTTGAGGAGCATTATTTTTTACAATATATCTTAGGAATAAATTTGAGAAGTGCTTATTTATGTCACATTACCATTATTTTTTGTGTCTATTATCTGTTTGCCCTTTATTAGCTTTTGTTAGTAGGTGTTCCTAGTATTTTATTCCATGACAAAATCCAGTAAGGAAAGCTTTCCCCTTTTTTCCAAGGATCAGTAGGACGAAAAGGCCCAAATATTATTTTTTCAAGAACAGATACAATTCAAAATCAGAAGCATCAGATTCATTTAAATTGTCATATTTCTGAGGGCAAGACTTTTGCAATTAACTTCTAAATTGATTCCTGTCTCCATTTTAAAGTACATATTGTTATGTTCATAGATTAAGGCCATAAAAACCATGGAAAACATTAACAATTTGGTTTTAGAAAACTGATGTAAGATTTTACTAAATCATTTTTCGCAATCCACTCTTTTTTTAATACTGTATTGTATATTCACAGAGTTATGCAAGCATCACCAGTAATTCCAGAATATTTGATCACTCCAAAAAGAAACTCTACCCATTAGCAGTCACTCCTTATTCCCCTCTCCCCCAAACCCTCTAGAATCACTAATCTACTTTCTGGCCCTATGGACTTGTCTATTCTAGAAATTTTATATAGATGGATTCATACAATATGTAGTCTTTTCATGTCTGGCTTCTTTCACTTAGCATAATGTTTTCCAGCTTCACTCATATAGTAACATATATCAGTACGTCATTCTTTTTTATGGGTGAAAATATTCCATTGCATGGATATATTGCAATTTGTTTATTCATTAACTGATGGATATTTGGATTGTTTACACTTCTTTACTATTATGACAAATGCTGCTATGAACATTTTGTACAATTGTTTGTGGACATATGCTTTCAGTTCTTTAGGGTATATGCATATGACTGGAATTGCTGGGTAATATGGTAACTATGTCTAACCATTCAAGGAACTGTTTTCAAAAGTGGCCACACCATTTTAATATTATCAATATTATTAAAATGTCCATATTCCCCAAAGTGATCTATAAATTCAATGCAATCCCTATCAAAATCCCAATGGCATTCTTCACAGAAATAGAAAAAGAACAATCCTAAAATTCATATGGAACCACACACACACACACACACACACAAACACACAGAAAAACAAATAGCCAAAGCAATCTTGAGCAAGAAAAACAAAGCCAAAAGCATCATACTTATTGATTTCAAACTATATTGCAAAGCTACAGTAATCAAAACAGTAGGTAATGGCATAAAAACAGACATGTATAGACCAATGAAACAGAATAGAGAACCCTGACATAAATTCAGGCATATATGGTAAACTGATCTTCAACAAGGGTACCAAGAACACACAATAGGGAAAGGACAGTCTCTTCAATAAATGGTGTTAAGAAAACTGGATAACCACATGCAGAGGAATGAAATTGGACCCCTATCTCACACCGTACACAAAATCAGCTCAAAATGGGTTAAAGACTTAAACACAAGACTTGAATCCTTAAAAATACTTGAAGAAAACATAGATAAACAGCCTCTTTACATTGGTCTGGGCAATGATTTTTTGGATACGACACCAAAAGCACCAGCAATGAAAGCAAAAATTGACAAGTGAGATTGCATCAAATTAAAAAGCTTCTGCACAGCAAAGGAAACAATCAACAGAGTGAAAAGCAACCTCTAGAATGGAAGAAAACATTTGCAAACCATATATCTGGTAAGGGGTTAATATCCAAAAAATATAAAGTACTCATACTACTCAAGACCAAAAAAAATAAATAATTTGATTTAAAAATGGACAAAGGACCTGAATAGACATTTTTTAAAGAAGACATACAAATGGCCATCAGGTATAAGAAAAGGTGCCCAACATCACTAATCATTAGGGGAATGAAAGTCAAAACCACAATGCAATATTACCTCACACCTGTTAGGATGGCTAAAAAAGACAAAAGATGACAAGTGTTGATGAAGATGTGGAGAAAAGGGACCCTTTGTATACTGTTGGTGAGAATGTAAATTGGCACAACCATATGGAAAACAGTACGGAGGTACCTCAAGAAATTAAAAATAGAACTACCATATGATCTAGCAATTCCGCTTTGGGATATAGATCCAAAGGAAATAAAATCACTATCGCACAGGGATGTCTAACCCATCATGTTCATTGCAGCATTATTCACAGTAGCCGAGATGTGGAAATAACCAAATGTCCATCAATGGATGAATGGATAAAGAAGATGTAGTATATATACACAATGGAATATTATTCAGCCTTAAGAAGCCCTGCCGTTTGTGATAACATGGATGGAGCTGGAGGACATAATGCTAAATGAAATAAGCCAGACACAGAAAGACAAATATTGCATGATTTCATTTATGTGTGGAATATAAAATAGTCAAACTCAGAAGCAGAGAGTAGAATGGTGGTTATGAGGGGCTGAGGAGAGGGGTAAATGAGGAGACTTTAGCCAAGGGGTACAAAGTTTCAGTTATGCAAGATGAATCAGTTCTGAAGATCTAACGCATAGTAACGTGACTACAGTCATGCATTGCTTGATGACGGGGATGTATTTTGAGAAATGCATCATTAGCTGATTTTGTCATTGTGCCAACATCATAGAGCGTACTTACACAAATTCAGATGATACAGTCTACTACACACCTAGGCTATATTGTGCTAATCTTATGGGACCACTGTGGGACAGCCGTATATGACATCGGTCGTCAATGGAAACGTTGTTATGCTGCGCGTGACTGTATAGTTACCAATACTGTATTGTATACTTGAAATTTGCTGAAAGGGTAGATCTTAAGCGTTCTTACCACAGACAAGAAATGGTAATTGTGTGAGGCGATGGATATGTTAATTACCTTGATTGTGGCAATTATTTCACAATGTATAGTGTTGTGATTTTATTTTATTTATTTAATTTTTATTGTGGTAACATTGGTTTATAACATTAAATAAATTTCAGGTGTACATCATTATATTTCAGTTTCTGTGTAGATTGCATCATGTTCACCACCCAAAGACTAATTACAATTCATCACCATACACATGTGCCTAATCACCACTTTCTTTTGTTAAGTAGAGCCCTGGAGTATCAGATGGTGAAACTTAGTTTGACAGAAGACCACAAAGAAATTGAAATAGAGAAGTTTATTACTCACAGGTCCTGGAGGAAGTACACAGCATGCCTTGAGAGGCCACACAAGGAAGTCAAGGCAGAGATGCAGGTAGAGAGAGGTGAAGGACCCGGGGTGCATGCCTTTATTAGGGTCTGTGGGTGTAGTGCTTTGGGGTTCCTGGACTAAGCTTAGATCAGTCAATTCAAACCAAAAATAGTGAGGTTTTAGAAGTTTTGCGGGGGTCTTATCTAAGGGGTGCACAAGGGGAAGGCCCTGGGAGGCAAGAGAGACTGCTTATCACAAGGGCCATTGGGGAAGTCATACCAGGAACTTACATTTACTTGTGACTCTGTGGACTATTATCTAAGGCCTGTGCTTGCAAGAGTGGCTAATGTCAGTTTAAGGCCCTCACAGTCCTCTTGACCAAACAAAATGGATGCCAAGAGAGCAATACCATGAGGTAGCTCAGCTAAACTCTTAATATACACGTATACGAAAACATCAACTTGTAAACCTTAAATACACACAATTTTTATTTGTCAATTATACCTCAATGAAGATGGAAAAAGAATCTCTTGATATTCTCCATTTTCCTAAAAATGAATCACTGAAAAAAATAAAACCAAACTCTCATTTAATTAAAAAAGATATGTGGCTGCACCATTTTACATTCCCCACCAACAGAGTATAAGGGACCCAATTTCTCCATATCCTGGTCAACACTTGTTATTATCTGTCTTTTTGATTATAGGCATGCTAGTGTATGTGAACAGGTATCTCATTAGGGTTTTATTTATATTTCTCTAATTACTAAATGTTATTGAGCATCTTTTCATGTGCTTATTACTCATCTGTATATCTTCTTTTGAAAAATATCTATTCAAATCTTTTGCCTATTTTTTTTTAACTGGGTTATTTGTCTTTTATTATTGAGTTCTGAGAGTTCTTTATTTATTTTAAAGACTAATCTCATATTAGAAATATGATTTGCAAATATTTTCCTTCATTCTGTGGGTTGTCTTTTCACTATCTTGATGATGTCCTTTGCAGCACCAATATTTTCATTCTGATGAAGTCCAATTTACCTATTTTTTGTTGTTGTTGATATGCTTTTCATGTCATATTTAAGAAACCATGGGCAAATCCAAGGTTGTGAAGATTGATGGCTATATTTTCATCCAAATGATTTCTAATTTTAGCTTTAACATTCAGGCCTTTGATGCATTTTTCAGTTAATTTTTATATATAGTATGAGGTAGGGGTACAACTTCATTCTTTTGCATGTGGTTATCCAGTTGTGTCGGCACCATTTGTTGCAACAACAGTTCTTTTCCCATTGAATTGTCTTGTCACTTTTGTCAAAAATCAATTGATATGTGTATTTACTTCTGACCCTCAGTTCTATTCCATTGACCCATATGCCTATTTAGTACCATACTGTCTTGATTACTGTAGTTTGTAACAAAGTGAAATTGGGAAGTAGTATGATCTGGATGTTTGTGTCCCCCCAAAATTCATATGCTGTAAACCTAATGCCCAAGGTGATGGTACTTGGAAGTCAGGCCTTTGAGAGGAGATTAGGTCATGAGGGCAGAGCCATCATGAGTGGGATTAGTGCCTTTATAAAAGAAGCCCCAGACATCTCCTTAGCCCCTTCCACTATGTGAGGACACAGCAAGAAGTCAGCAGTCTGAAACTCAGAAGAGGGCGTTCACCAGACACCGAATATGCAGGTGCTGTGATCTTGGACTTCTCAGCCTCCAGAACCGCGAGAAATAAATGTTTGTTGTTTATAAGCTACCGGGCATATGGTATTTTGTTGTATCAGCCTGAATGGACTAAGACAGGAAGTGTGAGTCCTCCAACTTTTTTCTTTTTCAAGATTGTTTTGGCTGCTCTGGGTCCCTTGCATTTCCACATGACTTTTAGGATTAGCTTGTCCATATCCGCAAAAAAGCCTACTCAGTCTGTTTACTTCTGTGAGTTATATTTTCTCTTTTTCTTGAATCAGTTTAGATAGTTTGTGTCTTCCCAGGAACCTGCCCATTTCCTGTAGGTTTTCTAATTTATTGGCATACAGTTGGTCACAGTATTCCTTTATAATCTTTTTTATTTCTATAAGTGGTAATGTCTACTTTTTCATTCCTGATTTTCATAATTTGATTTTTTGGCTCTTTTTTTTGCTTGAACAGTTCAACTACAGTTTTGTCAATTTTGTTGATCTTTTCAAAGAATAATTTCTTGGCTTTGTTAAATTTCTCTTGTTTTTCTATTGTCTATTTCATTTATTTCCACTCTAATCTTTATTATTTCCTTCCTTATGGTTACATTGTGCTTAATTTGCTCTTATTTTTTCAGTGTCTTAATTGAAAGATTGGGTTATTGATTTGAGATCTTTGCTCCTTTTTACTATAGGCATCCACACTATAGATAGCCCTGTAAGCACTGCTTTAGCTGCGTCTTAAAATTTTGATATGCTTTGTTTTCATTTTCATTCATTTCAAATATTTATAATTTCGCTTATTATTTCTTCTTTGACTCATTGCTTATTTAGTAGTACGTTGTTTAATTTCTACATATTTGTGAATTTCCCAAATTCCTTCTGTTGGTATCTAATTTTACTAACCATTGTAGTCAGAGAACATACTTTCTCTGATTTCAATCCTTTTTAAGTTTATTGAGGCTTATTTATGGCCTAACATGGTCTATTCTGGAGATTGTTCCAGGTGCCCTTGAGAAGAATGTATATTTTGCTATTGTTAAGTGTAGTGTTCTATTGAGTCCATCTGGTCTAGTTTTTCAATTAATTCCGCTATTTCCTTGTTGACATTCTGTTTGGATGATCTATCCATTGATGTAAGTGGGGTGTTGAGGTCCCCTATTATTATTGTGTTGCTGTTAATTACTCCCTTTAGGTCTGTTAATAATTGCTTTATGTACTTTGGTGCTCCTGTGCTAGGTGCATATATATTTATAAATGTTATGTCCTCTTGGTGTAATGTCCCTTTTATCATTATATACTGCCCCTTTTTGTCTCTCATTGTCTTTTTTATCTTGAAGTGTACTTTGATATAAGTATGTTAACATCTGCTTTCTTTTGTTTGCCATTTGCTTGGAGTATCATCTTCACTCTCTTTACTCTGAGCCTGTGTTTGTCTTTAGAGCTAAGATGTGTTTCCTAGAGGCAGCATATGGTTGGGTCTTGTTTTTTAATGCATCCAGCCACTCTGTGTCTTTTGATTGGAAAAGTCAATCCATTTGCATTTAGAATGATTATTGATCTATGATGGCTTAATACTGTCATTTTTTTTTTTTTGTGAGGAAGATCAGCCCTGAGCTAACATCCGTGCTAATACTCCTCTTTTTGCTGAGGAAGACCGGCTCTGAGCTAACATCTATTGCCAATCCTCCTCCTTTTTTTTTCCCCCAAAGCCCCAGTAGATAGTTGTATGTCATAGTTGCACATCCTTCTAGTTGCTGTATGTGGAATGCGGCCTCCACATGGCCAGAGAAGCGGTGCGTCGGTGCGCGCCCAGATCCGAACCTGGGCCTCCGGTAGTGGAGCGCGTGCACTTAACCGCTAAGCCACGGGGCTGGTCCCAATACTGCTATTTTATTTCTTGTTTTCTGGTTGTTCTGTATTTCCCTTGTTTCTCGTCCCATGTATTTCTGACTGCCATTTGAGTTGGTGATTTTCTATGATGGTTTTTTCAATTCTCTCTTTATCATTTGTGTCTCTATTCTGATTTTGTTTAGTAGCTACCGTGAGGTTTGTATAAAAGATTTCATAGATGAGATAGTCCATTTTCTGATAGCCTCTTATTTCCTTAGCCTAAGCAGGTTCCATCCCTCACCTCTTCCCCATCTAAATTATTGTTGTTACAACTTATTCTGTTTTGTGCTGTGAGTTTGTGATTAAAATGAAGTGATTATAGTTATTTTTGATGCTTTCCTTCCCTTTATCTTTAATGTTATAATTAAGTGTTTTCTAACCTGTTCTGATAGAGAGTTGCAATTTTCTGATTTTGTCTGTCTATCTGTCTCCTTGTTCAAGGCATTTTAAACCATTTCTTTCTTTTTTCCTGTACGAGGGCCTTGGTCATTGCTTGTAGGGGGGGTCTTGTGGCAGTGAACTCCCTCAGCTTTGTTTATCTGAGAATGTTTTTATTTCTCCATCGTATCTGAAGGATAGTTTCACTGGATAGAGTATTCTTTGCTGAAAGTTTTTGGTCTCAGTATTTTGAATATATCATTCCACTGTCTCCTAGTCTGTAAAGGTTCTGCTGAGAAATCCACTGAAAGCCTGACAGGGGTTCCTTTGTAGGTTATTTTCTTCTGCTGTGCTGCCCTTAATACTTTTTCTTTGTCACTGATTTTTGCCAGTTTTACAAATATATGCCTTGGAGAAGGTCTTCTTACATTGATATAATTAGGAGTTCTTTTGGCTTCATTTACATGTAATTCCAGCTTCTTCTCCAGGTTTGGAAAGTTCTCAGCTATTATTTCTTTGCACAAGCTCTCTGCTCCTTTCTGCCTCTCTTCTCCCTCTGGAATACCTATAATCCTTATGTTTCTTTTCCTAATTGAGTCAGATATTTCTCGGAGAATTTCTTCTTTTTTTTTCTTGTCTTAGTTCTGTCCTCCTCCACCTGAAGCATTTCTATATTACTGTTCTCTAAATTACTAATTCTGTCCTGCATAATGTCAGCTCTTTTTTTTAAGGATTCTAGATTGTTTTTTATCTCATTCATTGTGTTCTTCATCTCCAGCATTTCTGTTTGTGTTTTTTTAGAGTTTCAATCTCTTTTCTGAAGAATTCCCTCTGCTCATTAATTTTATTCCTGAGTTCATGGAACTCTCTTTCTGAGTTTTCTTGTAACTTGTTGAGTTTCTTTATGATGACTATTTTGAATTTTCTGTCATTTAGGCTGTAAATTTCTGTGACTTCACTTCAGGATTGGTTTCTGGACACTTGCCATTTTTCTTCTGGTCTGGAGTGTTAATGTATTTCTTCATGCTGTTTTATGGGGTGGACATTTGCCAGCACATAGTGGTGGTATCTGGTCACAGATTCCACCTGCCACCACTGGATGGGGAGCAGGAACTGTGTTTTCTGAGTCTGCCACATCCACTGACCATTCTACACGTCTGTTGGAAGCTGTGCCAACAGGGCCCATCTGTGCTTGACTGCTGGCCACTGCTGCTTCACACACGCAGGTGCAGGTGCTCTGGTGCAGATCCCATGCCCCGGCTGACTGGCTGAGCTGATTTGCCAAGTGGGATGGGGGTAGAGGGCACTTTCTTTCCTGCCTGCACTCCCTCTCTGCACTCACTGGCAGCCCACCTGGTGACTGAGCCACCTCTGTGTGGAACATTCCCTCAGAGGGCTGCCTTTTCCCCTATCTCCTCTTAGAGTCATGTGCCGGCCACTGCATGAGGTCTGACACCCCAGATTGCTGCCGCTGGGGAGGGGTAAGAAATCCACTTACCTCCTTCCATTGCTTCCCAGGGGATCCAGTACACCCACCTTCAGATGTATGGCTGTGTGGATCTCTCTGATGTCTATTGTGCTGTATGATTGCCCTCTGTTGATTAATGAATGTCCTTTTCATTGTATCTTTGGCAGGAGAGACTAAGGGAAGAACTCACTCCTCCATGATGCTGATATCACTCTCCCAGTTTGCTTGTTTTTAGTGACTCCCTCACCTGAGCACATGTTTTGTACTTGCAGGCTTCTTGGGATAATAAATTTAAATGAGGAAATCAAGTGACAGATGCAATTGTGTGATGAGTATCACCAAAAACTTCTGCAATATAGACTAATATCTTAAGTTAAAGACTTTATTTCCTGCCCCTCCATCCCATTTGTATTGTTTTACGGATTTTCTTTTCCTTTCTAAGTCACCTGTTACAAGATGAAGCTGAAAATAACAGAGTATTTGTGGATATTTATTTATCCTAGTCAGTAGATTCTACTTTGTACCATCTTTGATTTTGTATTATTATAAAAAGGGGAAAACCTGTTTTCCTTCTTCTGTGTAGGGAAAAACCCAGTTCTTCTCTACTATGTTTCTCCTGTCAATCTACTTTTATTACTCACACAAAACACTTTACTTCTGGTCACCAAATGCGTGGGTGGGGTTTTCTCCCCCACGCCAAGCAATTTTCTGCAACAACAGCTGAATTTCCCACAATTTAACTCAACTCTAACACTCTCTACTTGGAGATAGCATCAAATTCCACGGGTTAAAGGCACAATCCCACAAGGTTGCCTCTGCCACACATCAGATGTCAGCTGCAAGCCCAGATTTTCACTTGGGCTTCTGACCAACTGGCTATAGATCAGACGTTCCAACAACACCCTCCTTGGGTTCTTTTAATTTGCTAGAGTGGCTCACAGGACTCAGGGAAACATTTAGTACTTATGTTTACCAGTTTGTTATGAGAAGATATGATAAAGGATACAGATGAACATCCAGATGGAAGAGATGTATAGGACAAGGTATGTGGGAAGGGACACAGGGCTTCCACACCCTTTCTGGGCCCACCACTCTCCCAGCACCTCCACATATTCACCAACCCAGAAGCTCTCCAAATCCTGTCCTTTTGGGTTTTTATGGAGGCTTCATTACATAGACATGATAGATTAAATCATTGGCCATTAATTCAACCTCCAGCCCCTCTCCCCTCCTCGGAGGTCAGGGACATGGGACTGAAAGTTCAAACCTCTAGGCACATGATTGGTTCTCCTGGCAACTAGCCTCTATCGTTAGATGAGGTCCAAAACTCACCTCATTAACATAACAAGAGACACCTTGATAGCTCGCATCACTTAGGAAATTCTAAGGGTTTTTTAGGAGCTCTGTGCTAGGAATGGGGTCAAAGACCAAATATATATTTCTTATTATAAATGACAATATCACAGTTATAAATATGCAACAAGAGATTCTCCACATCATATGTCATCAGGGAAACGCCAATTAAAACAACAATGAGATACCACTACGCACCTATTAGAATGGTCAAAATGTGGAACACTGACAACACCAAACGCTGGTGAGGATATGGAGCAACAGGAAAGCTCATTCATTGCTGGTGGGAATGAAAAATGGTACAGCCATGTTGGAAAACAGTTTGATGGTTTCTTACAAAACTAAACATACTCATCATATAATCCAGCAATTGCACTCCTTAGTATTTACCCAAAGGAGTTGAAAATATGTTCACACAAACCTGCACACAGATGTTTATTGCAGCTTTGTTCATAATTGCCAAAACTTGGAAGCAACCAAGATGTCCTTTAGTAGGTGAATGAATAAATAAACTGGTACATCCAGACGATGGAATTTGATTCAGCACTAAAAAGAAATGAGCTATCAAGCCACGAGAAGGCATGGAGGAACCTTAAATGCATATTACTAAGTGAAAGGATCCAATCTGAAAAAACTATATAATGTATTATTCCAACAGTATGACATTCTGAAAAAGGCAAAACTATAGAGACAGCTAAAAAAATCAGTGGTTGCCAGGGGGAGGGGGAAAAGAGATTGGATAGGGAGAGCATAGAGGATTTTTAGGGCAGTGAAAATACTCTGTATGATGTTATAAAGATGGATATATGGCTTTATATATATTTGTCCAAACCTATAGAATGTGCAACGACAAGATTGAACCCTAAGGTAAACTACAGACTTTGGGTGATTACGATGTGTCAATGTAGGTTCATCCTTGGTAAAAGTACCATTCTGGTGTGTGATGTTGATAATGGGGGAGGCTATGCAGGAGGGGGCCTGTGAGTATACGGGAAATCTCTGTACCTCCCTAATTTTGTTGTAAACCTAAAACTACTCTAAAAACATACAGTCTAAAAAATATATACAATAAGGCATCATTGAAGCATTACTACTACAAATGTTGAATACTCCAAACACTTTTCAAAAAAGAGAATGGGCAACATATCAGTTGATTTTCTAATATAATTTCTATTTTCTTCCTACTTCTTAATGAAAGATTAAGAATTTACTCAACTGCAATTGGCCACAGTTCCCAGCCCTCCTAGGAACCATTGTTATAATAAGATAACTGGTAAGGAAAGCAGTGAGGTTGGGCGAAAAACATATTTCAAGATATATAAAAAATTACTGAAAAGCATCCAAGGAATGAAGACAGTAAACCAATGCTTCATAGCAGTTTTTCTGAAAAGATGTAACACTTCATCTTTATTCATAAAAGTATACATCTCCTGCAAGAGTCTTCTTAACAATACAGCAGAGCATATGTCTGACCACAGGGTATCAGGGAGGTGTTGGAGGTATGAATGGGGCAGATAAGGGAGTGAGCCAAGAAAAATTAAGGGATTTGTCCAAGGTTTCATACCTAAACAATGGCAGAACCTGATTTTTAATCCTATGCCTTTCATCATTCACTCATTTTTTTTAAGCTGCAGCTTTGGGTTGTCTTATGTGTTAAAGGGACAACTATGAAACAGACATTATTCCTTTTCCTCAATCTAGCTTACAATCTATTTTGTCATCATTAGAATTGCAAAATATGCCGTGGCTACATGGACCTCATGGTCTCCCACCTTTGGCTTCCATACTTCCAAAGATTAAAAACTATACCTATGTGCCCCAATTGCTTGAAGCAAACATTGAAAGAACAAGAGAAACAGACAATTCAACAATAATAGTTAGAGACTTCAATACCTCATTTTTTTTTTCCTTGTGAGGAAGATCAGCCCTGAGCTAACATCTGTGCCAATCCTCCTCTTTTTGCTGAGAAAGACTGGCCCTGGGCTAACATCTGTGCCTATCTTCCTCTACTTTGTATGGGACGCTGCCACAACATGGCCTGACAAGCGGTGCATTGGTGCGCGCCTGGCATCCAAACCCAGGCCGTCAGCAGCGGAGCATGCGCACTTAACTGCTACGCCATGGGGCCGCCCCCAATACCTCATTTTTGATAATGGAACTAGCCAGAAGATAAACAAGAAAATAAAAAACTAAACAAAATTAAAAAATTAAACTCCATGCTAAAACAGCAGGGTACACATTCTTCTCAAGTGCACATGGAACATTCTCAAAGATATCCCATGTGTTGGGAAACAAGGCAAAGCTCAATAAATTTAAGAAGATTGAAATTATATCAAGCATCTTTTCTGACCATAATGCTATGAAAGTAGAAATCAACTACAAGAAAATAGCTGGGAAAGTCACAAATATGTGGAGACTAACCAACAGGCTACTGAACAACCAATGGATCAGTGAAGAAATTAAAGGAGAAATCAAAAAATATCTGGAGACAAATGCAAATGAAAATACATCATACCAACTCACATGGGATATGGCAAAAGTGGTCCTAGGAGGGAAATGTATAGCAATACAGGCCCACCTTAACAAACAAGAAAGAACTCAAATAAGTAATCATAAACTACACCTAACAGAACTAGAAAAAGAAGAACAAACAAAGCCCAAAGTCAGCAGAAGGAGGGATATAATAAAATTTAGAACAGAAATAAATGAAATAGAAACCAAAAAAAAAAAAAAAAACAGTAGAAAGGATCAATGAAACAAAGAGCTGGTTCTTTGAGAAGATAAACAAAATTGACAAACCTTTAGCCAGACTCACTAAGAAAGGAAGAGAGAACGCTCAAATAAGTAAAATTAGAAATGAAAGAGGAGAAATCACAACAGATACCAAAGAAATACAAAAGATTATAAGAGAATACTATGAAAAACTGTATGCCAACAAATTGGACAATCCAGAAGAAATGGATAAATTC